>NC_138659.1:912934-2157606 GCF_964273445.1 Streptopelia decaocto | reverse complement strand
AGAGGAGGAGAAGGAGGAAGCTTCATTCTGGGAGAGAGCATCACTTCTCTGTGAGAGATGCTGCATGTTATCTACACAATGGGAGGATGGGGCCAGTTCTGGACTGGTTTTCAAAGAGGAGACGAAGCTACGCACAGACCTGAGGCTCCTGTGATAACAATGGGGTACTCAGCTGTCTGACATTGCTTTGAACGCCTTCCCAGTCATGAATCACCCAAAGAGCTGTCAGGAGGAAAACAAGTTGGTGTGTCCTAAGAGAAATCCCAGCCCTCTGACACTTGCTTTCACGCTGATATGAGCCCAAAAAGCTGAAAGAGCAAAATTTTCCACTCCCAAGTGTGAAAAAACAGAGAACATCACCTTTTCTGTTGGCACTAAAAGAGACGTGTCTCGGAGTCTATGATTCTATGACAGCTCTCATGCAGATCTGCCCTGCAGAAGCACCATCCCTGTGTTCCTAAAGCATCACTTCTACCCTGCAGAAAGCTCAGCCTAATCCAAGATCAGCTCCAACAAGCAGAACACAACACACTGAAAGAAGGAGACCAAGGAACACAAGGGACACGGGCAACCAGAATAATAAGCAGCTGTTGTCACAAACCAGAAAGCCCCGAGCTGCCCTGCCGAGGTGTCACGCTCCCCGTCCCTCTGCTCACACCCAGACCTCAAACCGAGAGGCCTCCTTGAGCCAGGCAATAATCCCAAGCAGAGAGATCCTAAATGCAAGAGGGCCCCACCTGTGCCTATAAACTATATTGAGGCAAAGTTGTTTCTGCTTATCAGTGGGGAGAGCCAGAAGTGCGAGCGAGGCCCCTGAATGGCACAAGTGTTCCTGCTTCAGTCACAAAGACATCATTTCCCTGCGTTTTATTTTATTTATAGGTATGCTTTTATTTTAATAGCCTTTTTTTAAGACCATAGGCTAAGATGGCCTCGATTCCCCAGGGGTCTCACTAAAAGCCAAACTGCACCCAACTCACTAGTGTAACTTAAAAAGTTAAGCAGTGGTTAGGGACAAGTCACCTCATTCTTTCCAGCCCTGGAATCTTAGTGCATAGGAATTTTGGATACTGCTGCAAAAGTGGCACATTACAAATTAGCAACAGTTTAGTTTATTAGTCCCCAAGCAGATTTATTTATGGTACAGAAAATATTGCTACAGGTTCCCTGAGACCAGGAATGTGACGTCACTGAAATTAAAAGGGATTTCATGCGGAAGGCTGTGCCAAAACGGACTTACTCCCGTTGTGCTTTCGACATGTGGTATTGTTTTACCATATACTTCTTCAGCTTGATGCCTTCACACCTTACAAAGGTTTTCTGTTGCAGCAGCTGATGGTGGATTCTGCTGAGGTTGCTGCCATGGGCACGGAGGGAGCTGAATGTAATGAGAACCTGGACTCTTCATCCCTCCTACTTTCCAGGGAATGGGCCAACACATGGTTAAGGCTCTCGGACAAAAATATGGTGGAACCACTTTTTGTTTCATCTAGGTCCTTGAGACAAAAGGAGTAGATTCCTGCCTAAGTCATGTGGAAAACATAGAAATAACCCCCAGCTTGCTTTCTCTCGACACCTCCATGCTTGCAGAGACATCAGTACTGTCAGGACTTCAGGTGCCCTTGGCTGCTCAGAGACAATAAGGTCGCAAATGTTAGTGTTGAGGCGCATGGAAAGGAGTTTCCATCCAGGGATTCAGCCTGGGCAACAATCTAAGCTACAGTAACTAATTCCCTCTTGTTAGAGCAATGAAAAGAAACCCCAAAATACCCACAAACCTTCCCTTTCACAGCTGGGGAAACTGAGGCACACAACTCTGCATATGCAACCCTACCCATTACATGAATGAAACCATGATGTCTATGATTAAGCAGATGTTCAGAGGCTGTCTCAACAAAGTTTAGTCCCTTGAGTTCCCTAAATGAGGGAGCAGCCAGACTCTGATACCATTTTCCACAACGGCAAAACGAGCAGCTGCAACATCCAAGAGTCAGAACAGAGTCCTCAGCATCACAAAACATGTGCCCAGAACAAAACCAGCTCTGGGCAGAGTCAGGAATCCTCCAAGCAGATTAACCTTCAAGCAGAGCTCCTGAGCTAATCTTCCCTCTGCGCTGCAGGTACAAGAGCTTACGCTAATTAGCAAGACACTACTGTTGATCCCAGCTGTGGCCTGGCCCTTCAGCAACGCAGGTGTCGCCTCCCCACCCAAGAGAAGGAGAAACCGCGGCGCAGCAGAGATCACAGAGTCTTCCAGGGCCACACACCGGGCACACGGCAGCGCCAGGACGAGAAATCAGGAATCCCGAGCGCCCGACCACAAACACAATCCACCGAGACCACAGCGGCCTGACGCGGCCAATGCCCGCTCCCAGGGACTGTAATAAAATCAGTAGAAAAGCAGAGCTTGGGTTTGGCGCTGGCCGGCCTCGCTGGACCATCTCCCGGCTCCTGGTGGGGACTGGAGAGGACATCGGTGCTTGCAGGGCAGGCAGGGAAGGTGACATCCCTGGGTGACAACAGCCTCAGGTTCACAGAATCACAGAATCCCAGAATGTCAGGGGTTGAAGGGCCCTGGAAAGCTCATCCAGTGCAATCCCCCCATGGAGCAGGAACACCCAGATGAGGTTACACAGGAAGGTGTCCAGGCGGGTTGGAATGTCTGCACAGAAGGAGACTCCACAACCCCCCTGGGCAGCCTGGGCCAGGCTCTGCCATCCTCACCATGAAGAAGTTTATTCTCAAATTTAAGTGGAACCTCTTGTGTTCCAGTTTGAACCCATTACCTCTTGTCCTGTCACTGGTTGTCACCCAGAAGAGCCTGGCTCCATCCTCCTGACACTCCCCCTTTCCATATTGATCCCCAGGAATGAGTCCCCCCTCAGTGTCCTCTTGTCCAGCTCCAGAGCCCCAGCTCCCTCAGCCTTTCCTCACACGGGAGATGCTCCACTCCCTGCAGCATCTTGGTGGCTGCGCTGGACTCTCTCCAGCAGTTCCCTGTCCTGCTGGAACTGAGGGGCCACAACTGGACACAAGATTCCAGGTGTGGTCTCCCCAGGGCAGAGCAGAGGGGCAGGAGAACCTCTCTGACCTACTGACCACCCCCTTCTAACCCACCCCAGGTCCCATTGGCTTCCTGGCCACAAGGGCCCAGTGCTGGCTCATGGTCACCCTGCTGTCCCCAGGACCCTCAGGTCCCTTTCCCCTACGCTGCTCTCCAACAGCTCATTCCCCAACTGATACTGGAACCCTTGCAGACTGTCCTGCAGGGGTGACATGTGTGGGGCTGGCTGGTGTGAACTGGCACTGCTGAAGATGTTTTGGGGCTGCTTGGGTCCCTGTCCCTGGCTTCCCATCAAGGAGGGAGAAGATGCTGAGCAGGACGGGAAGGTGGACCTTGTATTCCTTCCTTTACTCTCCCCGGTGAGGGCGAAGTTGATGTCAATCTGGCTTTCTCCTGAGGAAACAAAACTTCCTCAGAGCTTCTTCACCCACTGCTGAACTGCAGAAAAGTTGAAGGAAAAATGACTTTACCAGCTGTGTGTCCCAGGGCTTGGGTGGTTTAGCAAGACTTGGTTCATCTACACCAACAGATTTCAGGGACTTGATCTTTTATCTCCACCACAAGATGTTCCTCATACGATTTCAGGCCAAGTCACGGTGAAGTTCACACAAACTGTTACTTTCTGCCTGTGACAGCAGACAAGACTTGACTGAAATGTTGGGCTTCACCCCCTCCCACAGGAGCCAACTGGATGCTCTGAATTCAACAGAGCTGCCTCAATACAGGTCCTCATCCTCACCAGCGGCCTCCTCTGGTTTGGAAACAACTGGCATTATTTAGTACATCTGTTTCTAGTGCCCAAGGCCAAGATGCTGATTACCAAATTGCTAATTTTAATTACTACCTGGTATGCAGAAAACAAAACCAGCTACGTGTGCCATTACCACAAGGAGAAGAAAATATAAACAAAATTGAGAATGCGGCATTGGAAGATAAATCAAACCTCCCTCTAACAAAACAGTTTTTGCGGCATTACTCCCTTCCTGTGTTTGTGTTTCTCTTTTTCCTAAGGGCTATAAAATTTAGCATACTAGGAATTGTGGGTTGCTTTATGGAGCAAATGGTCTGCTAGAAGGATTTGGCTTTATAGGGGTCCTTCCTTCTGATGGCTACTTAGCTGACTATGCTAACTAGCCTGACATCTGCGATTTATTCATCTCTTTCCTCCCAGAACACACGGAGGTTAAAAGCACCAATCCTAATTCCACTGCAAATTTGTGCCTGAACATGCTGTTCTCTCTGTTGAGAGAAACATGAAAATAAACCCCGCAACCTTCAGCACCTGCCAAGGAACATCAACTCTTGACCTTTTCTGAATGATTTTGAACCGACACTCTCCGTCTCCCCCACCTCCAGACCTGACTTCTTTGTTGCCGCACAAACTGGAAGCTGGCCCCTTTTCTTTCCAGCTTGTCATCGGCTCAAGAGAAGAAGTTTCTCATCCAAAACCCTGCCGTGTCCTATTTTGTCTCACTGAGGTGGGCAGATTCGCACATCCTGGAAAAATCAGAGCTCTCGCAATGAGATAAATGGCATGTTGTTGAGAGTGCCATCAGCCAACCTTCTTTCTGGCCCTCACACAGCCCCTTCCAGTCTGTCTGGATTGTGAACCCCCAAAATCGGTGCTGTCTGCTCCCCCGGTCGCTGCAGCCGCCTCTGTGCGTCTCTTCCCCTCTTCCATGGCACGGAGCGGAGCCAAAGGGATGAGGAATCTCAGACCATTGCTTCAAACCACTGGGGTTTTGAGTTGTTTTTTCGCAACCAACCACAGACCAAATGGATTCGAATTATAATTCCCGCTCCAAGCATGTTGCTTTTCTAGCTTTTAAAAATCTGTTCACCTGGAGGGCTTTTTCTCCAGATGTGTCAGCATCATTTTATTGTTCCCTCCACAGGGCAGGGAAGCAGCATTTCTGTTAGCTGGAAACCAAGCACGAAGCCGGTCTGAATTCCAAATTGAGAACAAAAAAGGCAAGTTTTCAAAATTTCTCCTGGGGCAAAACTTGAGGAATAAATAACCACAACAACAAACAATGCACTTTGAACCTGCTCAAGCATTTCATTTCAGTAACAGCAAAACGGTTTCCTTTTCCTTTGATAGACTGACAACAATTAATCCTAATTCTGGAGTATAATAGACGAAGGTATTTTATGTCAACACAAACAAACAAAAAACAGTCAAGTCAATGAATCTAAGCCATATCAAAGCACTAGCGAAATGACATACAAAGTCATTCATTTGCCATCAAAATCAACACAAGCCAGCGAATCATACTCAATGTCAATGAATGTGCCTTATTTTTAAGAATGTCTGTTAAGCTGGAATTTAATTGGTCAGTTCTCCGCACTTATTATATTCCACTGGTGTTGATCTAGTTGTGTCTTATTGCAATAATGGTAGCGTTAATCTTCCTTAACACTGCAAAACTACACAAAGGGTTTATACGCAGGACAAGTTTTGCTGGAAGAGACAATATCTCTTCACTACAACAGCTGCAGTACTTTGAAAAAATAAGCAAAGTATTTGGGCACCCAAGCTCTTCCTTGGCAACCATCCCTCCCTCCTCCCAGACTCACAGGTTTAAGGTCAGAGGTGGCTATTAGGTTTTTTTGATCTGACTTCTCAGACGCTTAAACCTGAAATAACCTAAAGATAAAATATCACGAGCTCTTAGATTAATTGCACTGTTTCAGTTCGGTACTGCGGCCAACCTCCCACAGAAGATACGCAGGACATCTCTGCCAGGAAGGTGTTGGATTGAACATGACAAAATCACAGCTACTCTGAAACCCATCAGGAGAATGAGGAGCCAGTCCTGTCTTTGGTGACTTGTCTCAGAGCAGGCAACCACACCGGCTGTCAGAAATAGTGTTCTGTTTGCAATAAGAGTTTCACCACCATCTGTTTCCTGCTCCTGGTGCTAACTGTGTTGTTCTTGGTTACGCACCGGTGTCACTTGGCACCCAGTACTTCTACCTGGTCACGGAATCACGGTACCTCCTCATCCTCACCGCCAGCTCTGCACGCTAAACAAGTGCAGCTCTTCACGTCTCCCAGCGCAAGAAACTTCCCAAGTTTCAGATCACTGGTTTGCATGGCTCCTTTTTGCCATCTTCAATTGTTCTACCTCTTTTTTTTTCAACAGGGATGAGGGATATCAGAAAATCCTTCAGATGAAATCCAGATCTCCAAGCAAGGCCAACCACCAATGCACAGGCCTCAGCACAACGGGCAACTTCATCGCTACAGAAGGCCTTCCACAACCCTGGGGTAATAATACCCACAGAGGCCTCTGTGCCTATTCCATGGAGATTATGAATGAATTATTCCCTCAATTGGAAGACAGAATTAATGATATATTAAGCAGTACCTCAGCTGTCTGGTCCAAACTTTGCTATTCTAAGCAAGACGGTGACTGAGGTTCATCACAGCGCAGTCGGTCAACAACATTGCTCATTATCTACAACATTAAGCTTCGTTTCCCCTCCTTTCCCAGCCAGGAGTTTCACCAGAGAGCAGACTGGGGATGTTAGCTAAGTACTTGTATTGAGCTGAACGGGTCTACCCAGATGACGGAAGACTGATGGAATCAGTCATCAAACAGGCCAAATTCCCACTGGTGGCATAAAAATGTCAGGACTGTATCATACTGTAAATGTCACTCGTTTCTGCCGACTTATTTTTATTTGCATTGTTTCTAGTATAAATATTCTTTTCTAAAAATGTCAGCGAGAAATGCCAGTTAGTTTTTGACAATGATGACAAAGAGAAGATACATGGGAAGCTAAGTACCAGAGTTTCCCAGAAAATCGAAGGGGATTTTTCTAATGGAAAATATTGCACGTCTGTTGAAAAATCCCTAATCCTTTGGCCACCCACCAAAGTCTCTTGGAATGAACAATATTAGGTTTGGCCAATGGGCTTTCAATACAGATCCAACTTCTCACAGAAAACAGACACATTTGGGTAAAAGAGAAAAGCCCAGCAAGTTGTGCTGTCAGGAGCTCAGCTGTGCACCGTGAAGGTTTGGATAGCGGTTTTAAATGAGCTGTATTGAACACGTCACCAATATTGGCACTAGAGTCAATCAACTCGCTCCACCATAAAGCATCTACCACGGAGAACACCAGGGATCTTCTCTGATCTATAATTCACCCTGGCATTCTGCTGACGAGGGAAAGCTGTAACCTACACTGTTTTGCTCCAATGTTGCTGATTTATATATATATATATATATATATATATATATATATATATATATATATATTTGTGTTATGTATATTTTTGAAGCATTTGGTTTCCTTTGTTTTTTATACAGAGATGTCCCAGGAACTGTTTAGTGTGGTTATAAATTTTCATGGAGGGTTTCCCTGAATTTATAGGCAACTATATATGAGATTAGCACATTACAGAATAAAAGGAAGCTTTTAATGAAGAGCTGGATCGTCCACGGTCACTGCAAAGTCTGACTATGAAATTTCCAGTATTTCCTACCTTTGGTAATTAAAAGATACAAACCCAGATTTATATAACTTTTAAAAACTAATTTTATTCTTATCCCATATTGTCTTATTTTGACATAAATAAGCATGTTTCTGATGATCTTTAACTGCAAAGCCTGACTTTCTACCTATATTGGCTACAAATAAGTGCTGCATTAGGCCACTTACCCTGGTATTCACAGCACTGAAGGTGAGCTCTGCTGTTTGCGCTGCTATACAGTTTTCACACCGCAAGAAGTAAATGTTACACCAAGTCCCACAATGGTGCCTATGTCATATATGTCTGTGGTGTGTGGTATGCCAACCTATTAAAAAGTTTACAGAAACCTAATATTGCTTGTCATATCTATGGAAAACCAAATGTGGAAGGCAAATTCTTTAAGACATAACCTCTTTTTTTTTATATGTATATACTCAAAACTGTCTAGAAGGAAAAAAAACTGTATTTGCAAAGTACTTGATCTCTAAGATATTTCTTTTTGCCCTTTTCCAATTAGGGCTGGGACTAAGCGACAGTAACATGGCCTAAAGACCAGGTGGGGAGAAGCAGAGTCCAAACAAGCCCTTGATGGTCCCAGAAACCCCATACAGCTCATCCTTACGAGCTGGCACCATGTAAGGAGCTATTCCGGAGACAAGCAAAGACTTGCAAAGTATAATCCAGCACGTGAATGCATGTGAGGAAAATAACTGCTCCTGGGTTCTACCCAAGCATGATTCTGAAAGGCAACAGACAGGGAATATTCTCAAAACCCCGCTCTGAATCACAGAATCCCAGGATGTCAGGGGTTGGAAGGGCCCTGGAAAGCTCATCCAGTGCAATCCCCCCATGGAGCAGGAACACCCAGATGAGGTTACACAGGAAGGTGTCCAGGCGGGTTGGAATGTCTGCACAGAAGGAGACTCCACAACCTCCCTGGGCAGCCTGGGCCAGGCTCTGCCACCCTCACTGGGAAGAAGTTCCTTCTCCAATTTAAGTGGAACCTCCTGTGTTCCAGTTTGAACCCATTACCCCTTGTCCTATCACTGGTTGTCACCCAGAAGAGCCTGGCTCCATCCTCCTGACACTCCCCCTTTCCATCTTGATCCCCAGGAATGAGTCCCCCCTCAGTGTCCTCTTGTCCAGCTCCAGAGCCCCAGCTCCCTCAGCCTTTCCTCACACGGGAGATGCTCCACTCCCTTCAGCATCTTGGTGGCTGCGCTGGACTCTCTCCAGCAGTTCCCCGTCCTGCTGGAACTGAGGGGCCACAACTGGACACAAGATTCCAGGTGTGGTCTCCCCAGGGCAGAGCAGAGGGGCAGGAGAACCTCTCTGCCTCTGAAAATCCCCGGTGTTCATTGAAATTGCAGCATTTCTTTGCAAACAGGCACACACCTCTGTCCAGCTCAGTCTCAGCAGCACCTCCTAAAGTACCGCAGCTCCTAGGAAAAGCATGCCCCGCTTTCCAAAAACACCGCGCCTACTTCATTTCACCCTTTAAATCCGGTGAAAAGAAAAGATGCCCAAGCTTCCTAGGGCAGGGCGGAATCAGTGCGTTCAACAGAAATGGGGTAGGATGTTATGGACGCTGCGTGCTCGGAGAGTATTTTAAACTCCCTCAGCCTCTGTAATGAAAACCACGCTGTCTGAAAGTGAAACACTGCTGACTGTTCACTGCGGGTCTGGTGGAAATAAAGCGAGGGACACGGGCAAAGGGAATTTCACGTAAATCTAATTTCTTCTGTGTCAAACAGCACTACTGTATTTCCTCCCATCTGCAAGGATACCCTGTGAGATGTGGATGAATGTTATTGCAGTCTGCAATAAGCAGAGTTCAAAGCAGGGAAAAGTTGGTTCAGATTTGGATTCGGCTGTTCAGAAGTTTCTTCGCACTTTCTTCAAACAACCCAGCAAAAAAAAAATCTCAAGCTTTGAATTGTCAACTTCATATGAAAACTTCGACATGAATTGGGTTGCTATGCGAAGCAGCTGGATTTAAGCAGATATTTTTAAATTTTGCTTTTTCAGCAGAACGAAACTGTATTATTTTGCAGGTAGGATACTGACTGGGATGAAAGGATCAGCATCAGAGTGCCCAGCTCTATGACTCCCCGGGTGACTTTGCACAAGTTATTGCTTCTCTTTATGCTCCGTCCCATTTCTATATAACAAAGAGTTCACTTTTCTTGTGCTCTTTCCTCTTAACCTGCGAGGAGCAGCCTGTGATACGAGAGCGAGCAGCGGAAAGCACAGGGGACGGTGGGCTGGGAAGCCCTGATCTCTGCTGGGACCTCTTGGTGCTCTTGTGATGGGCACGAATAACAGAAGCAGCATAAGAAGAGCTCCTCATGACAACTTCCACCCAATCCTGACTCTCCTAGGAGATAAGAAAAAGGGAAAGCTAATGTTCACTGTGCCTGCATGCAAATTAAAGTTTGTAATGGGCTTCTAGTTCCTGATATACGTGGTTTTCCAACCATCTCTAACAGACGATGCTCCCATTCATCTGTGATGCTCCGGACAGCAAGGCTGCTCCCACGTTCCTACCATGCTTGTTCTTGTCTCATCTCCTCAACGGATGTCCAAATAAATACCCCGAAAGGTGCTTTAACACAACTTCAAGCCAAACCCTGACACATTCTTCCTCCTAACACCCCCATCAGCTTTCCAGACTCCTTCCCCTACACAGTTCTGGCACCAAAAGCACAATATAAGCTGGTAGATGTCTCCTCACCAAGAAGAACTCCTGGCGCCTCCCTCTCCCTGAGCGACCTTGTCCGAAAGAGGAGCAGGTTTTGGAGCCAGCCTCCTGTCCTGGGTCCCAAACTGGCAGGTCCCACCAGCCCCACCAGCTGTGGCTCCCCCTGCAACCCAAAGCCCTCACTCTGCACCTATTCCCTTCCCCCGTTCCCTCCAGGGACCATTAACGTTTCTATCAGTTATTACTTTCTTTGTCAGAAGGGTGGAATAAAGACCCCCAACACATATGTAGAGCTGAAGGGACTTGGAGCTCCCTGCTCAGCCTTGAAGGGACCGACATATCCCATTACAAAGTCCCAGATCAAATTCACTCCCAACAAAAAGTCGTCTCCCTTTGGACGAGTAAAGTCTACCTTTTGAAATGTCCACATGTTGTCTTAGCAACTCTCCTTTACGGCCATTTATATTGGAGGAGAAGTGGAACACAAAACAACGTTCAGATGCAGAAAGTGCTCAGAAGTAGTAAAATAGTGTGTTATCTATTTTTTTTTTTTCTGAATAAATTGAGCTTACTTTGCATTATTGCTGGCTGTCTTAGCCCAGCTCTGAAAGCCAGAGAGAAAGAGAAAAGGAATCTTTAAAGGCAACTCCCAGGAGGACACTAATATTTTTAATAGTTTGTGGGTTATGAAACAAATCTGTGTTAGCAGTATTATATATCTCGGCCCGAACCACTGGGGTGTTTCCAGGCTCTTTAATGAAACTAAAGCACTAACGCAGCATTGCCAAGAAAATAGATTTATTCACAGAGAGATGTTTGCTAGCAGAAATGAAAGCGCAAGCATGAGCGGGGCTGTAGCACGCTAATGCACAGCCTTGTCGCTCGCATTACCCCTTATCACACCAGCTTAACTCCACTGGCACTGCTGGATCCCAGGTCGCACGTTCCCCCCTTTCCCTGCCACCCAGTCTCGCCTTCTCCCTGGTTTTTGGAGCCCATAGCACAGCAACGCATCAACACCAGCCGAAACCTGTGCTAACAGCAAAACTTGATCTATAGCCAAGCAGAGCCGAACATAAAAAGAAAAAACACACACAAACACTAGGGACTTTTTTTTTTCATTTTACAGTGTGAAATAGGACCCAAACTAATCAATGGAGCTCAGTGGGAGTGCATAATTATTAATAGGCCCTACATGGGGCCTCAGAAAATATGCAGTTCTCTTGGAAGTTTAAAAGGTCAGTGTGAATAACTAAAACATACTTTTCTTGGTAGTTATTATGCAGTAAAAAAATAATTCATAAGGAAATCAGTTTAGGGAAAAAAAAATTCCCATGTTCTAGCAGGGTGGTTCAGGAGTCGTTCCTATGTCTTCCATGTATCTTTTCTGGCAGGTTAATGGACCATGTTTTATTCTCTGCCTTACTTGCTAAAGCTCACAAAGGCCGGTCCTTTTTTGCTGGTTGTTATCAGAGCGGGAACGAGAAACCGTGTGTCCCGGAACAACGCGCACCGGCGAGAGGGGCCAGACACATCCCCTCAGCACGGTGCCCCCATTAACCAGCTCACTAATTGCAGCGCAGCCCTAGCGCTCGAGTTATGTGTGTGCTGCTCCCGAGACTGAGTCCTGGCAACTTGTGAGACATGATGGGCACCGGGAGGGCTCAGACCTTTGAAGGGGTTCTACATCATTTCAATGAACAATGCCAAACAAGCCCCACGTCCTCCTCGTGAGAGCCCGGCTGTGTTTAATGCTGAGAGCAAAGCAGCTGTGCTGTGTCAGGAAGCCCTGGGAGGCTGTGGCGAGGCAGCAGGACTCCAGCAGCACCCCTGGGACACGTATCAGGTGCACAGGGTGACCGGCATGAGAAAAGCCTCCTGGCGAGACAGGTGATGACATGGAAGAGATCCCGCACCAATGGCTTAAACCTGCAGCAAGGCAGCAACTGTGGCAAAGACCCCGACGGAACAAGAGCTGCCTGGCACAATGCGGCAATTAGAAACGACACGCAGCGGGACACAGATGCACGGACAGACAGAGATCTTGTTCAGGAGGGAGCGCAGAGCAGCGATCCGAGCCAGGCTGAGACCCTCTTTATTAGCCATTGACAATCTATAGGATTTACAGAGACGGGCCTGGACTAAGATGCTACGTAAGACGCTTTTCCAATAATTGTTATTAAAAACACACCACACTCATGTTATGTTTGTTTCAGTTACGTTCCCACTCATTCACAGCCCAGGCCCAAGGACATTCTCACATCCCATGCACGCGGGGCGGTCATCCAGCCCCAGATACCATTCTCACGAGTCTGGGCTATATCTCTTTACAATTATGAGAAACGTCCTTCAGCACAACCTGTCCAAGACCCTTTATATTTTGCTATGATCTAATTATGCTAGTATTATTTCTTTGACCATCCAGATGGTCATGTTAGTACTGATCTTCCTTTACCATCCAGGTGGCTGGAACCGCGCACCTTGCATTCCCAGAGCCCAGGCAAGAGCCGCCTGCAGTCAACCCAATGCTGCACAATGTTCTCCAGGACTATGCAGCCCAGGTTCAAAATCACCCCTGGAGAAAGACTGGCATGGATCTTACCCCAGGGCATGGAGGCCAGGTCCAGCCGCAGGACAAGGACAGCTTTCTCCTGATCCCTCTAATCAATCAACTTCAGGAGTCCTCACGCCTCTTTCTGCATTCAGTTCCACCATCCACTTGAGTGATGCTGGAATACAGCACACAGAGCTCAGCACAAGTGAATTCTGAATTTGGATTTCAAACAGCGGTGTAGGGGAAAGGGACCTGGGGGTCCTGGGGACAGCAGGGTGACCATGAGCCAGCACTGGGCCCTTGTGGCCAGGAAGCCAATGGGACCTGGGGTGGGTTAGAAGGGGGTGGTCAGTGGGTCAGAGAGGTTCTCCTGCCCCTCTGCTCTGCCCTGGGGAGACCACACCTGGAATATTGTGTCCAGTTGTGGCCCCTCAGTTCCAGCAGGACAGGGAACTGCTGGAGAGAGTCCAGCGCAGCCACCAAGATGCTGGAGGGAGTGGAGCATCTCCCGTGTGAGGAAAGGCTGAGGGAGCTGGGGCTCTGGAGCTGGACAAGAGGACACTGAGGGGGGACTCATTCCTGGGGATCAAGATGGAAAGGGGGAGTGTCAGGAGGATGGAGCCAGGCTCTTCTCGGTGACAACCAATGGTAGGACAAGGGGTAATGGGTTCAAACTGGAACACAAGAAGTTCCACTTAAATTGGAGAAGAAATTTCTTCATGGTGAGGGTGTCAGAGCCTGGCCCAGGCTGCCCAGGGGGGTTGTGGAGTCTCCTTCTGTGCAGACATTCCAACCCGCCTGGACACCTTCCTGTGTAACCTCATCTGGGTGTTCCTGCTCCATGGGGGGATTGCACTGGATGAGCTTTCCAGGGCCCTTCCAACCCCTGACACTCTGGGATTCTGTGAAGAAACTGCACCAGCTCGAGGAGACTGTGGATGACATTGTGTAAGATGGAGAAGACGCTGGGTAAGATGGACAAAAAGCGTTTACCCTTAGCTCACCCCAAGGAACAACAGCTGAGCTGTGTGATGTGTCAGGGGCTGCAACCACACGTGGACACGAACTGTGTGGGCAGCTGAAGGCAATGGCACAGAGCAGCGGTGCAGCACAGTGCTGGGTGGGCTGGGAGGCCGAGCAAACACGTCTTAACTCTAGACCTTAGGGAAAAGCCATCAAGCAGTATTTCACACAAGCACAGCCTCCATGTGAGGTGAGCTGCACACCAGCAGAAGGCAGGTGGGGATGGGGACAATGTCTGCGTGTCTGTCTATAAATGTGCTTCTAGCCACTGGAAGCTGAACTAGCCAGGTCCTTGCCCAAAAAGGGTTTGATAATGTTTATCTCATATTCATGTCGTCATTGCTCTGGCGGGCAGTGTCAGGAGGTGCACACAGCAAGCGCTGTGACTCGGTGCAGAAATACCCGCTACCGGCCACGCTTCAATCTGAGCACTTTCCTCAGAGTGAAGTCACTTTATTACTGTGCATGTGCAGCATCTGGTTAATATATTCCTGGTAGTTCCTAGCTCTCTGAACACTCCAGCCCTGCCATATTGCAACACACACAAAAGGCAAACTTTCCAACACTTCACTTGGGTACCTGTTCCAGGCACTTACAGACCTGGTTAGGAGTGTTTTCCAAGGGGCCAGATTGCACGTTCCCATGCTTAATTTAGTGATTGGAATGTCTGCCATTTATATGTGTTCTCCTTGGCTCCTGCACAGGTCAGCTACTATAAATCAGCCCGGTATCGCTGACTGTAATGGAGCTACAGTAACTTACTACAGCTGAGTATCTGGTTTATGAATGCGGTTCCCAGAGCTTCATGTTAAATACAGCCCAGGGCTGGGGCACTTAAACAAAATGAAGAGGTTATGAAAGGTACGTACGCGTCTTCCAGTTCAATATTGTTTGCCCTAGATACTTACTAGGTGATGAAAGGATAAATAAACAGACCCCAGGCACAGTGATGTCAGACAGATATTTCTGTGTAAAAGCAGTGCACGTGAAACAAATGAAGAAACAGGTGAGAGCGAATGTTTGGCTGCCAAACTTGGCCACAGATAAAACATGATGAAGATATTAACCCTGTGGACTGGAAAGTGCGTGGAATAATACCTGCAGAGGGAAAGGAAATCACCGTGGCGAGCCCGGCCTAAGTACCTGCTGGCAGCTAATGAGGAGATGTGCAAGGAAATTCCCTTCTGAAGCCAGATCAGGCATGATCCTTAAGGCCCTGAGCCCATCTGGTGAGGCAAGGAATTGACTTCTCCAGTTCAGTTTGCTATGCTTTTCCCCCATCTTGCTCTTCTCCAACCCTGTGCAGACGCAGAACTGCATCCGAGTCAGGCTGCACACACCTACGTTACAGGACCTTCGTATTCTTCACTCAAAACCCTTTTTCTCCAGCAACAACAGAAAGCAGCAAGGAACAGACTGCCTCCCACCCAAGAGGAAACCACAAGGGAAGTGTCTCCATCTGAATGGGTTTTGGTAGGGAATGGTTTTGCTTTGGGGGGGGTTGTTTTTGAAACACTGGAAACAAGCATTATGGATTCACAGAATCATAGAATGCCCTGAGTTGGAAGGACCCACAAGGATCATGGAGTTCAACTCCTGCCCCTGCAATGACAACCCCACAGGTCACACCGTGTGTCTGAGGGTGTTGTCCAGTCTCTTCTTGAACACTGTCAGGTTGGGGCCAGGACACGTCCCTGGGGAGCCTGCTCAGTGTCCAGCACCTCTGGGTGAAGAAAGTTTTCCTAATGTCCAACCTGAACCTCCTCTGGTACATCTTCCTGCCATTCCCTCGGGATTTCTTGAAACTACATAATTCTGCCCAAACTAAAACAGTTTCAGATTTAGGTCAGGAGCACCCACCGTACTTGCTGCATCTTTTTACCTTTGCTACAGCCACAAGAGTGAATGGCTGAAGTTTTCAAACTCGGGGTGACAACTGCAGCACATTTGCCCCGGCAGCCAGAGCAGGGCCACTCTCAGCACGGGACGGCAACCGCAGCCAGGGCTGGTGAAAGGCTCCACCACGTACTCGTGTGCCGGCTCACAGAATCACAGAATCCCAGAGTGTGAGGGGTTGGAAGGGCCCTGGAAAGCTCATCCAGTGCAATCCCCCCATGGAGCAGGAACACCCAGATGAGGTTACACAGGAAGGTGTCCAGGCGGGTTGGAATGTCTGCACAGAAGGAGACTCCACAACCCCCTGGGCAGCCTGGGCCAGGCTCTGCCACCCTCACTGGGAACAAGTTTCTTCTCCAATTTAAGTGGAACCTCTTGTGTTTCAGTTTGAACCCACTACCCCGTGTCCTGTCACTGGTTGTCACCCAGAAGAGCCTGGCTCCATCCTCCTGACACTCCCCCTTTCCATATTGATCCCATGAATGAGTCCCCCCTCAGTCTCCTCTTGTCCAGCTCCAGAGCCCCAGCTCCCTCAGCCTTTCCTCACACGGGAGATGCTCCACTCCCTCCAGCATCTTGGTGGCCGCGCTGGACTCTCTCCAGCAGTTCCCTGTCCTGCTGGAACTGAGGGGCCACAACTGGACACAAGATTCCAGGTGTGGTCTCCCCAGGGCAGAGCAGAGGGGCAGGAGAACCTCTCTGATCTACTGACCACCCCCTTCTAACCCACCCCAGGTCCCATTGGCTTCCTGGCCACAAGGGCCCAGTGCTGGCTCATGGTCACCCTGCTGTCCCCAGGACCCCCAGTCCCTTTCCCCTACACTGCTCTCCAACAGCTCATTCCCCAACTTATACTTCCCCTGCCCCAGAAAAGCCCCCATCACCACCAGGACAGCCCCCATCTGCCAGACCCTCACAAGCCCAACGTGACAGCCCCATCTGGGGAACATTCACCTGAAGACAAGACATATAAAAGCATAAAACCGCACTACCTGTGCCAGCATGATTAGAGATTACCCACAGCTCACCTGAGCCGGCAGAGACCCAGCTGGCAGCCCTGTCCGCACATTAGAGAGAGAAACCAAATGTCCAGCTTAGTCCAGACATCTGAAGGCAGCAAGGATTATAACTCCCACGGAAACTGAAAATACTGCGCTAACTTTCCTCAAACGCAGTGAGAAGCGACCGTCCTGCAGAATTTACTATACATTAGTTGATATATCTCGGTCTAGCTGATGTTAAACTCCTCAAATATTTACCAGCTGAGGTCTAGAAAGATGCGGACCAGACAAAAAGCCCTGAAAGGTTAGAAAACCTTTGGCTCAGTGGAGCTGTGCAAGTCGCCCTAGCAAGCACAGCTACGGGGATTAGAAGCTGCTTTACCCTCCTTTCCCACCACTGACCAACCTGCAAACAGCAAACTGTGCCAACCGATTCCAGCCTAGAATAATGCCAAACATTAAGCCTGAGATCAAGTAGGAAAATGCTGATACCTTCCATCTTGCACTGCTTTGGTTATTCTGGTACGTGACATTTTTGGGAGCAAAGGGAGGGAGGAGGACAGCATTTCTCACTGGAATCGAACAGAAACAAAATCAGCTGTTTCTTGCCTATTATAGCAATGTCACCAGTGATTTTACTTTCTAACTTACTATTTCTGTCATTGCCGTAATATACAGAGAGCGTTTGGCAAACTTTGCTTACAAGTTTCCCAGAAAAGAAAACGCTGAAGCTCCTTTGGCAAAAGTAACTAAAATAATTATTCTAGGTTTTAATAAGGATAAATAAAAAAGTGCTCTTTTCTGAATCACATCAGTTTGCTTCGAAAGGCAAGTGAGAGACTAATTTAGAGCTACTTATTTTCAGGCAACAAGCAAAACTCCTAAAATAATCTTCTAGTTATTACTTACAGCCTCCTCTCTCCCCCTTCCTTATCTTTCTCATTTTGGAAAAGGGATTTGATGATGGTGGAAAAAATCAGGGTATTTATTGACGGGTCAAGTATAAGTCAGACAAGCACAGAAGATGGCTGTCTCTGTATTTAAGCAAAAGAAACTGGGTTTCTGCGTGGCGCGGTGCCTAGGGACACGTTTTCTATGGGAGTTCCCATCACCAGCCGGTGTCCAGCACAGCCCAGCGGGATGGGTCGCAGCGATGCTCCGGGTGTGGATGGATCGGGCAGGGATGCGGGGGCGCAGCCCGCCCGGGTATTCAAAACCATCATCCCTTGACGCATCCACACAGCCACGCGTTATTTTTGCACAGAGGGCGATAAATTACAAATCTGATTGATTTAGTACATCAAGGTAGCAGAGATTTCCCCCCAAGCAGCTGAAAGGCAGAAGGCAGGCACGCACCTTAGCAGGCGGCACAGCCTCCTGTCCAGAGCTATTTCGGTCTCCCGATGACTATATAATAGAGGTAGAACCGAAGTCATCTGCTTTCCTATTTTAACGCAAGGTGACTAAGAAAGTCTTATTTGGTTTGAATAGATTTCAAAAGTGTGCATATATATATTTATATATATATATGAATAAGCCTCTTTCATAAGAAAGGCTTCATGAATATTTCATGGCTTTCCCCTCGGGTTTGTATGTATCTGGTTTGCCTGCCTTACCGAGTACAATTCACTGCCACCTGGGCTCAGGAACAGATTTCCACTGCCTTCTGCTGTGTCCATCAGTAGCCACAATGGTAAGGGATATTATGATGCCCACAGTTCCATCATTCTCTCTGATGACATCAGAGCCACCTTCAGCTTTTCTTGAAGCAACCAGGTGACAACATGACCTCCCAAAATTGTGCAGCCCCATTAGCTACAAGTCGGTGTTGCCCGGTGGGTCTTTCTCTCCCTGGTCTGTTTGTAAATAATGTTTTCTTCACCCCTGGCGCTTGCAAGATGCTGTTCAAAGGGCAAGAAAAGCACAGGGTGACCCATGGAATCCAGCTCTCATCACGTCCCACCGCTTTCCACATATTTTCTGCAAATGTAAGCTTGGACAGGCAGGCCAGTTTGCTGTCACATCTCCCCCTTGCAACTGCTCACTGTCAGATGTTCTTGCTTACTTTAGGGTTTGATTTATTGCCTGCAATTAGGGTAAAAATGGATATTCTAAAAAATACAAGGGAAATCTATGATTAGTTGTAAATTACAAGGAAAAATAGAGATGGGAGAAATTATTTCTGTATCCAACTTACCATGCATGAACTCGTTTGTGTTTTCATCTGCGAACCCATCAGAGGGCTCTCCTTAGTCACGTAAAGGGCGCCTGTCTCCCTGAGCATCCCATCGAGATGAATGAATTTCAGCTCAAACCACCATGAACTGGAGTTTCTGCTCATCAGTGCCCACACCAGAAACACCCTCAACTCCAACCACTTCCTTCAAAATGCTGGTGGGTTTGACAGGGCTTGAATTCTGCTGAATTCTAGGTCTGGAGTGCAATGCTGATGAGAAGTGTGGTGTGGACCACCGTGAACATGAGAATTCATTGTGACAGGGACGTGTGCTAAGAAACGCTGTGACCACACAACGCAGCCGGCCCAGAGGGATACGAATCCAACCCAAAGCTGAGATGGGACCACTCCAGCTTCCACCAGATCACCAGCTGTATCTCAGTCTCCACCTGAACTGCGCAGCCTGCTCCGCTCTCTCCCAGAAGTAGATCCCATGTGAACCAAAAGGGTGGTTTTGTGCAATCAGTGTTTGATTTAATTTGAAGGAGCAGAGGAATCCAATGTAACCACCTTTTTGGGGGGAATTCAGAGCTCATTCCAGCAGAACAACAATGAGTACAAGCACTGTCCCATGTAACGCAGCTCATGGCCTTAACATGCTCCACCTGCCTAAGTGCTTGGCAAAGGCTGAGGCTGAAACGTGAAAGGGTTTCAGCGCATAAAGGGCCTTCTGAAAATGAGCTTGGGTTTAAGTAGCCAGGCAAAACCCTCGCATATAATAAGGGGGCATGAGAAAGGTTATGCCTACTTCACAGAGCAGATTCCAGCACACAGATCCCTTTTCTTGGCCACCAAAGATGCAGAACTGTGCGCAGTTTGGTGTTTATTTATACGAAAATAGCCCTCATTTTTGTTCCATGCCTTGGGGCTGTGCAAACTACGATAGGAGAGGCATGTTCCCAGCAGTGATAAGCAGCAGACAAGGGGCATTATTCTGTCCAACATCTGTTATCACACCCCTCCCAACCCGAACAGAGCAAATTAAATTTAGCAAGACATTAAAGAATTAACATTATAAGCATTTATGACCAGTGTCAATCATTCACTCTCTCCTGGAGCATGCAGCAGGGTGAACAAGTAATATTGTGCTCCAGAGATTAATGGTACATGACTGAAGTCCTGATTGCTGTGGGCTGTTTGGTGGTGAAGCACATTTGCCACCAGCCAGGCAAAAGGAAGTAATGAGCTGAAATAAAGAAATGGGAAATATGAGTTGGACAGGAGGAGAAAACATCCTAATGAGCTGCCAGGGGAAGTGCCGGTTCACCGCTTGGGTCATTTCAAATTGGGCTGGATAACGCACGGGAAAGCATCCCTGTTTCGGGAGGCTGAGCACTGGACGTGAAGGATGAAGTGCGCACATTCCTGCCTCTTTGACTTGGTGGCTTCCATCACCTGCTCTGCAAATAGAACCACAGATTCACAGAATAGTTTGGGTTGGAAGGGGCCTCCAAAGCTCATCCAGTCCAACTCTCCTGCCATGAGCAGGGACATCTTCACCAGCTCAGGTTGCTCAGAGCCCCGTCCAGCCTGGCTTCAAATGTCTCCAGGGATGGGGCATCCACCACCTTTCTGGGCAACCTGGGCCAGCATTTCACCACCTTCACCGTCAAAAATGTCGCCTTTTATCTAGTCCGAATCTCCTCTATTTTAGTTAAAAAACATTACCCCTTGTCCTATCGCAACAGGCCCTGCTAAAAGGTCTGTTCCCATCTTTCTCATACGCCCCCTCTAAGTATTGAAAAGCCACAATAAGGTTTCCTCGGAGCCTTTTCTCCTCCAGGCTCTAAGTAGCTCATGGTCAAATCAAGCCCAGGCTTGTCTTACACCTGCAACACAGAGTAATTACTAAGGAAAATGACAAATGCACTTGCCATCCATACATGGTATTGACTTCCCTGCTCCACTTTGCTGTGGCACTTCATAGTCCTGCAGCGTGGTCCAAACTAACCCCTGATCTGCACGTGCCACGAAATGCTGATAGCAATGAGCAGGAACAAGCTCTCAGTCACCGGTACCCACATGAACACCTGTGAGACAACACTAAAGACCTTCGCAGGGCTTCTCCAGAGCCTCAGCTGCCTCTACGATTCTCCTCTCCAAACCGCTCAATCTATTATTTAGGTCAGCAATACCCAAATGAGAGCTGGGACTCAATAGAGAGCTAGCGCAGCTATTAATGGTGTTATGAGCCTCACAGAAATGTAATTCCTTGGACTGGTATTCAGAGATCACACATATTTTCTACTTGGAGGTCACCTGGCAATCAGAAAAAGAAGTCGGGGGCCTGCTATTTTATATCATTTTTTTGCCCACAGAGAACAAGCAGGTAATATCCAGGCAGGGTAAAGCCCTCCCCAGCCTCACAGCCAACGAGAACTCATTTATTTCTATGCTGATGGAGGGAACGGTGGTGATTTGGAAATGAAGCTCGGCCAGCTTGTTACATTACATGCCCTTTTCAAACAGGAGCAATACTGCTTTCACATCTGACATGCATCATTAAAAAGCAATCACTGCAAGCAAGGCCCATTTTATTTATCACAAAAAGAATGGGAAAAAGCGAGAGATAATCATCACTCAACCCTTTCCCTGCTGAAAAGTGAAAGCCTGTATCCGACAAGCGAGACCACCCATCTCGAAAGGGTTGTGTAAGATTGTACTTGGCCGGCGTTTTAAGCAGCAGCCATCCCCATGCCTTGCACGCACACCCAGGTCCTGAGAGCCCGATAGCCTATCTCGGAGAGTAATAAAAATCAGATGCTTCTCCATAATAGATAATGATATACGAGTGTCTGCTGAGAGTGCTCTGCCCTACCTGCAGACAGGATTTGGCTTTTATCCTGAACAGCATGTTTATACCACTTACAAACGTTTACGCAATGTCACAGAGCTATGTAAATGTCCAACTTCCCTCGCATTTTCCCACCTTCCCGGAATACACTTATAACAGCACAATCTTGTGGAGGTGGGCTGGAAATGCCATCAGCAACGTTCACCTTCCTGGCAACGTGCTCCAGTTTGGGCAGGAGCGGGAAGCCTGGGGGTTTGCAAGGTGGTGGCGTTCCTAGGGGGGAATTCTTGGCTACTTCAGAAGTGATCATGATGTTAATTTGATATGTGAATTGTATTCCCACTCATGTGAAAGGGGTAAGTTAATGTGGTATCAGGGAAAAACTCCCTAATATAAGACCCTGGTCTAATCCGCCTTTGCAGACTGAACAGGTATTTTGACAGTAGCTCTGCAGTGTAAGCACTGCAAACCAGTGTGCAGGGAGCAAAAATCACAGCATTCCAGGGTGTCAGGGGTTGAAGGGCCCTGGAAAGCTCATCCAGTGCAATCCCCCCATGGAGCAGGAACACCCAGATGAGGTTACACAGGAAGGTGTCCAGGCGGGTTGGAATGTCTGCACAGAAGGAGACTCCACAACCCCCTGGGCGGCCTGGGCCAGGCTCTGACACCCTCACCATGAACAAGTTTCTTCTCAGATTTAAGTGGAACCTTCTGTGTTCCAGTTTGAACCCATTACCCCTTGTCCTGTCACTGGTTGTCACCGAGAAGAGCCTGGCTCCATCCTCCTGACACTCCCCCTTTCCATATTGATCCCCAGGAATGAGTCCCCCCTCAGTGTCCTCTTGTCCAGCTCCAGAGCCCCAGCTTTGAAAATATCCTCCTTAGTATTGCTCCCATAAAATCTCCCACCCTACTTTGTACATTGAATTAACTCTGACATACGTCCAGCACCTTTGCTGGAGAGGCTCCCAGCCTGAAGGTGAAAGCAAACTCAAGAACAGGAGGGTGATGCTGAGGTCTGGTGCTGCTCTCAGCTACAACAGTAGCTGGGTCCTAAATTCAATGGCTTAGTCTGACCTATTCAAATAGTATTTTCTCTGTCCAAATAACTGATCCTTAATGAAGCTATTTATGTAAGGAAATTAAATTAAAGAGGAATGTTAGTCACCTGGGTGTTGCCACACGGCTGTAATGTGTGTCTGGGAGACCTGAGACTCATAAATTGTATGTAACACACTGAATGGAGGTCTTTAGCCTGTATAATTAAGTGGCAACTAGTTTCATATTAAAGATATTACACATACACAGGGTCACAAACAAAATGTCATATTCTTCATTTCCTGTGTATAAATCTCTGCTCACAGCAAAGCCAGAGAGCGTGGGGTAGGAGTGAGGGGGTTCTGATATTAAGGGAGAAGGTTTGGGACTGGGAAGTGACTTTGCACCCACAGCTTTCGGGGCTGGAGGTAAAGGGCACAAGCTGTTGTGGCCGGTTACAGCTCGAGTCTTCAGAGGCTTTGGGAAAAGGAGGATGCTCAACAGCTCTGAAAAACAAACCATCAGTTGCCCAATGCTCTGCAGCACAGACTGTCATGTTAATGGAGAGGGTAGAGTCCCAGGCCAGGGTATGTCCCTATCAGAAACGTGCAGGCAAAGACACTGAGCTGGCTGCTACAGGCAGAGCTCAGGGAATGCGTGACTTGCCTGGGAAACACATATTCACACCGATTTCCCTTGAATATAGAAGGCAAATCTGCACGTTGCAGCAGCTCGGATACCCACAAAAAAGCCTGGCTATGTACTACAGAGCTTCAGAGCCGCTCCGCAATGCCCCTGGACCGCAGACCGGAATAGCCACGGAACACATACACCCAGACAGACAATGCTGAGCGCACCTGCTCTGCCAGGTAGGAGCAGTTTTAATCCCGGGTAGATGAGCCCAGCTTGGCTCTGCATAAACACAACACATGCACATGTGCCATCCAGGCCCTGCTTCCATTCAGCAAATGCAAACACCCCTTCAATGTGTCCTAGAGATGTGGACTATATGTGTCTCCTCCTCTTCGCTGCCCCCCGAGGAAGACATTTCGACTGTATTAGCTCCTAAATGGCTTTAGTCCAGGGAGATCCCTTTCTCCCCACTTTTAAGCCTGAATTACAGCAATGCTTCCAGGCACCTCTGTGACCAGTAAACTGAGCGCAGGGCTTTCCCCCTGCAGCACCTTCGGGGGTCTGCTCCTCACCCCACAAACAGCCACAGCTACTGCTGATCCCACGGAGGACACGGCCCCGTTTGGCACCCACCACCAGCTCAAGAACACCGCATCTTAACCGCAAACAGCGCCGCGCCGGGCCCCGAGCGCCCCGCGAACGGCGCGTCTGCTGCAAACAAGGTTTATAAGACACAGGACCGCACCAGCCCATTTGCCTTCCCCAGCGCTCTGCTGGCACATGCAGCTAATGCTTAATTATCCTGAGTGATTTATTAACTTATAAAGTCAGATTAAATGGGTATTTGGAGCTGAACAGCTGAGAGGCTTTGAAAGGGGAAAGTGATTCATGATATTTATCCAGCTGAGACAAAAGTCACATGGTGCGAACCCACAATACTCATTTCTCTGGATTAACAGTAATACATTTCTAGGAAAAGGACGTCATTAGCATCTGGCAGGTGTATTGATTAGGAGGAAATCCTGGTGCATACAGTCGAGCTGTCCACATAGATTTCTAAACACAGTAGAAGAGATTACTTAGAGAAAATACAGATTCTCCAGGCAGTTCTGCTCTCAGCCACCCGTCGCACGGGGTCTGCAGGGCCCTCAGACCCGTTTGTGCAGAACCAGAGCCCCGGTGGCTTCCAGAGCAGATGATCATCGCTGTGCAACCACATCCAGGCCGAAAACGTGGTTCCTATCAACAGGCAACTTCTCTTTAATTGAATAAGTAACCTAATAGCCATCATCTGGATAAAGGTCTGCCCGCTTCCAAAAGGAAACTTTGGAAATTAAAAATGGGGAAAGAAATAGGAAGCAATATCTACATGCTCTTGTCTGCCACCTTGTTATTATGTTTTCTGTGATGCTCGTTAGCGTGGGCAACACCTGCATCATCTGATGTGTCAAATGGATGGTTTCTTAACTTCTGCCTGTGACAAGATTGGATTGCAGTAATTGCAAGATGAACTTTTGATATGGAGTCATGATGTCTTGGGGAGTTGTAGAGAAAAAAAATGGTGCCCTTCTAATTTTTAATTTTTTTTTTTTAGTAGGGAAGTTTATCAAATAAAGAAAGAGAGAAAAAAGCAAACTCAATCTGACCTTAGGCCTGTGGTGGAAGTGATCCTGCAGAGGTAGGAAGGACACAAAGTGATCCTGCAGAGGTAGGAAGGACACAGCTCAAAGGACTCAATGTCGCAGATTGATGAAACTGGTGTTTCTTACAGCAGGTGTCCGTCAGTCCCCACCCGCCTCCCCCTTTATCCCTCAGCATCCTCCTCCAACCAAAGCCCTGCAGCAACTAACCAAGCACCTGCTCCCAACTGACCTCCTACAGCTGGGGAAAGAAAACATGCATTGGTAAAACACTCCCCTTGGTACCACCAAAGCTTTGGCAGGGCAGGCCCATGCTCCCAAGGCAAAATGATCATTTTGGATGAAGGGGCTGCTTTTGCGGGATTTTGTTACACTGCACGTGGGGTTGGGTTCTGGGAAGAGGCAGCGAGGTGAAGGGGAGGATGCTCACTTGCAACATCTGGAAATCCAGAGGTGCACGGTGGGGACACACAGCAGAACACGCTGCCATCTATAGATAATGCAGGTTTTTTCAACCTGCTGATGGGAACAGGTGGAAATTAAGAGAGCAGTTTGGTGCATGCTACGCTCGCTTTGGAGGAGATTTATGGGGCAGCCCCAATGAAATTAAAACATAAGCAAATTTTCATTCGGGTCACACTACCCTTTTTGTTCAAGCCTAAAATGAAGCACTTTAGTGTTGAAAGCTTTTATTTTCTAAACTCGCTTAAATTAAAACTTCTCCTAAATGATGAATATCCGATTGGAAACAAAAACCAGAAGGATTTCATCTTGAAATGGTTGAAACAAATATTTGGGGTTTTCCCCTTCTTTTCTACTTCTTTTTTCCTCCACAGAGCTGATAACGTCCTTTGGCCACCAGGTGAGCTTTTATATGCCTCGCCTAAAAATGGTGGGTTTTACCGACCGACTCCAAGGCGCTCACAAAGCGATGACAAGCAGAGAAATAGCTTGCTGCCCTTACATAGGTCTGATCAGCTCCCTGTCCAGCACAATACACACAATTTGGCTCTTGTATTAACAGCACCCAGCGAAGCGACACAGCAAACAACACCCCCAACCCCCTTTCCATCCTCAGCTGCTTTTACAGCTTATTTTTATGTATGACGGGAGATGGAGCCTTGCTTAAGACTAAGGCGCGTTCTGGGCTTTCCTAACCACTTCATCAATGCGCCCTCAGATTGGCTTAAACCAGGAGTAAATTTCTATTCGTCCCTGTTGACCAGTGAATGAGCAGAGGCAGCCAAGGCCAAGCTCCCCTTTTCCTCCGCCGATCCCCATGTTCTTTCTCCCCACCAGCAATGCTGTGAAATGCGGCTGCAAACGCGGGTTGCTGGCTCCTGGCACAGTGCAAAAACCAAGGCACAACCAAACCCATAGAGAGCCACCAGCAAATCGCTCGAGCCGCTTTTTTATGAGACACGTTAGCCAGCCCTCTTTTCATATCCTTTACGAGGCTGCCTCCAGCCCCAGCCACAGTAAAAGCTCCGAGTTATGGAAATCATAAGAAAGAAATTATGTATGGAAAAATCATTATGTTATAAATTGGTTCCACTGTTCAAAACATGTAGGAAATGGGGCATATAAAACTCAGATGGTGTTGCAGACTTTGATACGAGGTTCATTATGACGCCGTGACACGAGTGAAATATGTGCTAACACACTGCCAGCTAATTCGCCTCTATTTACAATGCAGACCCATCGCTGGGCAACTCCATAAATTTCACGGACCTGGGTGATTTCTCGGGCTGAACGCGGCAGCCCGCACAGCACCGCGCACAGAGCACTGTGGATCTCACATCTCCAGGCCGCGTGGTTCGGAATGTGTCTCCCCACCTTGTGCAAAAATAATAGCGATTCCCTCTTTTCTCCTCATCTTGTTCAGATTTTCAGCCCCTGTTCCCTTAGACACCTGTTGCCTGTGTTTTCTAAAGAACTAATTGAGGCAGGAAAACTGGACGGGAGTGTCCTCGATAAAATGTCCTTTGTTAGATAACACCAATATGGTTAAAATGGGAGAAATTCCATGGAAATGCATCAGTTTGCATTAAACTTTCATCACAAAATATTCTGAAGCCAACAAGGGAATTTCCAACAGTCGCGGAGCAGTGCCTGAAGTTGTCCCCTGGGAGCAGGGACACCTAAGGGGATCCTCTTCATTATGGTGGTTACGCAGGATGTTTCTCTGGGAAAATAAGGAAAGCCAAAGGATTAAATTCAGCCACGCGGTGAATTAGATCCGGTAAGAACTGGAACAACCTGGCAAGACAAGAAACCAACAGAGCTGACACAAGGTGGCAACTGGATGTCCAGGTTTCCTTAGAAAGCTCTTGTTTTAATTAAATGGTTTAAAAATACAATCATAGTCATTATAAAAATATTCCTTTACTGGAAAAAAATCAGGGAAATATTTTTTTTAAGATTCAAATGGTGTGTTTCCACACATCCACTGAGAAATTTGGTTTCTTCCTGCAAAATTACTTTCTTTAAAATAGACTTTACTTTCTATTAAATTACACAGGGTTGAAATCTGAATGAAGTGCCTTGAATACACTGAAAATGTTTCAAAAGGCTCAAAACAATTCTGTTTTTCTTTTGTTCCAACACGGAACAAAGTTTCTTTTGCTTCCCAAAACCTCGACAAATTGGAAAATGCATTTGCCATGTAGTTGTATGCAGAGCAAGGATGTCCAGAGGTCTCACTTATTAATGCGCAGGATGCTGAGTTGAAGAAGTGCTGTCAAAACCAACATTATGAACCTTTTCAAATTTGATTTTGCAGAATGAAGGAGCCTGGTTCTTGTTTGGGGCCAAGATCTCAATGCTGCCATCGTCAGCGAGCGTTCCTATTGATAAAAACTTGCACCAGCATCCAAACTTCTCTGTGTCTCCCAACACAACCCCCTAATTTTGAAGACAGTGAATTTGTCAGTTCTCAGGATACAATTCTCCTGCCAGGATGGTCTTTTTCCTTCTTCCCCACTCATGCTGACACACTGCAGGGCTTTACATCTTGAGTGTGTATCTTCTTGCACATCTTTCACCGTGGTTTTAAATGAGATCACGTACCGAGCGGGAGGGAGGAGGGCAGGCAGCACAGGAAACCCCGACAGCCCCAGAGGACACCCCGGGTACACCATAAACCTCTATGTGAAATGATTTTTCACCGAGGTCCAACAGCGAAGGACTGACAAAACCATTACTTACAGCCTGTAATTTGGTGGGGAAAGTCTTTAAGACCAACAGGCTTGCACGAGCTAAAGGGCCTCCACGTCAGATTAAAACTATTAAAAAAGCAGCTGACAGAAGGTGGGATTAGAGTTTGGGGATTTTTGCTCACTGGAGGTTCTGAGGCCCCGCTTGCACTTAAGGAAGCCAAGGTGCTTGGCTACTATGGAGGTAAAAATAAAGCATCCTGTGTTGTTAACACCATTCAAGGACTTGCCTAAAGGAAAGATGCTTCTCACCACCTCTGCTCATCCACTTACTGCCTTGCTTGCCACGGCCCGCTGCAGTCAGCATGGGACAGACAGCTGGTTGTCGGTCTGTCCTTGTGGGCCAGGTTTGTACCTGGACCACCAGCCAGAGGAGACTGAGGGGTGACTCATTCATAGTGATCAATATGGAAAGGGTGAGTGTCAGGAGGATGGAGCCAGGCTCTTCTCAGTGACAACCAATGGTAGGACAAGGGGCAATGGGTTCAAACTGAAACACAAGAGGTTCCACTTAAATTTGAGAAGAAACTTCTTCCCAGTGAGGGTGGCAGAGCCTGGCCCAGGCTGCCCAGGGGGGTTGTGGAGTCTCCTTCTCTGCAGACATTCCAACCCGCCTGGACACCTTCCTGTGTAACCTCATCTGGGTGTTCCTGCTCCATGGGGGGATTGCACTGGATGAGCTTTCCAGGGCCCTCCAACCCCTGACACTGTGACTGTGATCCCCAGCAGCCCGGCTGCTCAGCCCCAGCTCATCCCCGGCCCCGCCGCAGCCCATCGCCCGGATTGCAGGCCGACCGCTGCCTTCCCTGCGGTTCAGAACATGAAGAGCATCGACAGCACCACAGACACAGCAAACAAAGGTCTCGTGTGCCACCACCAGCCCATAAACCTTCACTTGGTTGCTTTCGAACAGTGCAAGTCTAGCAAGGTTTGCAGTGAGCACATGGCCCTGAATTCATACGATTCCCCTTTATTTTCAGCGTAGCTTTTACAGCACCATTTAAATTATAATTTTTTTTCAAATAAGGAAATTGCATCTTTAACGGAAATTAATCTCCCAGTCCCCCTCAATAAAGCTTTTGAAGCTCTGTATGACTATGACAGAGGTACGTATTTTTAGAAGGACTGTGTGGTAATTTTCTCTGCGGCATTCAATAATTTACAATATCATAGCTGAAGGTAAAGATTTCCCTTAAGTATAATTTGGCATTAAGCGGGCTTTCACAGGCATATTCATTGCAGACAGGGCACCAGCCTAGAACACAACTTTACCCTGAGGATCGCAGGGGAACCGCTGGGCTGGATAATACAGCCTTATGCAGATCCACAGTGAAGTGAGGCCTGGGCACAGCCCCTCGGGGGGCCAGGGAGTGTGGTCAATGGGGCAGAGTCCAGTTGATCCTGTATCCAGTGCAGGGCCTCAGGGGGCAGTGCTGGGGCTGGGATTGTTCAATATATTCATCAGTGATTTGCATGAGGGAACAGAGTGACTGTCAGCAAGTTTGCTGATGACACCAAGCTGGGAGCAGTGGGTGACACTGGAAGCTGTGCTGCCATCAGAGACCTGGACAGGCTGGAGAGCTGGGCAGGGAAAATGTAATGAAATAGAACAAGGGCAAGTGTAGAGTCTTGAATCTGGGCAGGAACAACCCCAGGTTCCAGTATAAGTTGGGGAATGACCTATTAGAGAGCAGTGTAGGGGAAAGGGACCTGGGGGTCCTGGGGACAGCAGGGTGACCATGAGCCAGCACTGGGCCCTTGTGGCCAGGAAGCCAATGGTACCTGGGGTGGGTTAGAAGGGGGTGGTCAGTAGGTCAGAGAGGTTCTCCTGCCCCTCTGCTCTGCCCTGGGGAGACCACACCTGGAATCTTGTGTCCAGTTGTGGCCCCTCAGTTCCAGCAGGACAGGGAACTGCTGGAGAGAGTCCAGCGCAGCCACCAAGATGCTGGAGGGAGTGGAGCATCTCCCGTGTGAGGAAAGGCTGAGGGAGCTGGGGCTCTGGAGCTGGACAAGAGGACACTGAGGGGGGACTCATTCCTGGGGATCAATATGGAAAGGGGGAGTGTCAGGAGGATGGAGCCAGGTTCTTCTCAGTGACAACCAGTGATAGGACAAGGGGCAACAGGTGCAAACTGGAACACAAGAGGTTCCACTTAAATTTGAGAAGAAACTTGTTCCTGGTGAGGGTGGCAGAGCCTGGCCCAGGCTGCCCAGGGGGTTGTGGAGTCTCCTTCTCTGCAGACATTCCAACCCGCCTGGACACCTTCCTGTGTAACCTCATCTGGGTGTTCCTGCTCCATGGGGGGATTGCACTGGATGAGCTTTCCAGGGCCCTTCCAACCCCTGACGCTCTGTGATCCTGTGATTTAGACACACTGAGCTCTCACCATGGGCTCCAGGTGTGCCCAGGCAGCTTGGGGAGATGTGTCCAAGCAGGGAAGAGCCGCACACACCCCCCAAGCCGACCCCGTCACTAAAAGCACCTTTCTGGTAGGGAGGCCTGGGCAGGAACTGGCGCACAAAGCAGCAAATGCAGCTGGGGCAGAGAGAGACAAAATGACCTGCGATACACAGGTCTGTGAGGCTCCTTAATGGTGCCTCCTGGACCTTCCCTTCTTTTCCCGTATTATTAAAGGATGATAATTTGCAGGAAGACTGAGTTTAAACAGAACCATTGCAAGGCTGTGTACTGGATAAGAATAAAAGTGTAAATAGGCTACCTAAAGAATGTAAGGCAGAAGGAACCTGGTTTACAGACTGATCCTAAAATGTATGTGCTACCCACAGTCAAATACACTTCTTTACCAGAATGGCTCTCAAGGTGAATGCTCCGCAGTTCTTCAAAGAAAAAACACTTTAATCACACCACCACACTCACAAGGGAATAACTACTGTATTATGTGGGCTTTATGTCATGGCAGCTTCCTTTAGAAAAAGTTGAATTCAATTTAGATGTATATAAACAATGCACAGAATTAGTCTTTTTCTGCGTATCAGTTCTTGGCTATGGTACCTGGAGCCTCTCTTTTGAATTCAAAAGAAATAATTCATTTACATGTTAAAGAATTCATTTTAAATGGCACAAAAGGCCTGACAAAGGGACCAACAAAACTCCTTAGTTAAGAAATGGAGGGACATCACTGTAGAGAGAGGAGGGTGAGGCTGCTCTCCCCACCTGGTCCCCTGTTCCCGTGCACCCCGTTCGCGGTGTGAACGGCGTGTGGTTGTCACCGACACTCCAGCACGGCGAGTTGTGTGGGAAATGTCAACATTTGGAGGCGCGTTCCCAGGATCCAACATTGCCCAACAACGGCAACGCTGGAAGTCTCTTCGTTACAAATGTGTGTAGAATTACAGGCTGTTACAGCACACGGTGAAACGTGTAGACAAAACAGTAGAGAAATGCCGATAAAATATACGGGAAATAATTAAATAATCAGTGATTTGTTAAACTTTTATATTTTGAATTTCCCAAGTGGCTTTTCTCTTTCTGAGAAATCTTGTTAAAAATGGGTAGGGTGTGGAGGAATAAACTTGGTTTTGCTTAAACAAACAAAAACAGATAAACACACAAAAATTACTTTCCATTTGGCTCAGTTTGAGCTGCTGGAGACGCGCTGCTGTTTATTATGGACACACACAGACCCAAAAAGCCATGATCCCGTGTCTCCCCTGTGCACCCGGCGCTTTTCCAGCCACAGAGAGCATCTTAAACCAGCCAATATCCTCCTGCTTGCATTTTGGGTACGTATAACTTAATACGTGATTACATCAGGGTTTAAACTAACGACTTCTGGACCCAGAAGAGCTTGGGCGGTGGAAACGCTCCCACCTCTCCTGCCTCTCTCCATCTGCTCAGGATCTCATCACAAAGGCTGTTGGTATAATAACTTTATTATGGACCTTCTGGGGACAGCGAGCTCCCAGCAAGGGCTTTGCTGCCGCAGACAGGAAACTCGTTTGCTCCCCGCTAGAGTAAAGCCCTTTATAATGAATGCGGGGTAAATAAAGCGCTCATCTGTAAACACTCTTAATTAGAAATTGGTTAAAGCTAAACCCCCGTGACCACCTTCTTGGGGGGGATTAGGCGCATGTCAAGCTTTGCTCGATCAGCAAATAAGAGGCCCTTCAGTACCCTCAATTCCTGTGCTCTTTCAGCCCCCGTCACACGCCGCAGCGCTGCCCCAGCCTGCTCTCCAGGCTCAACAGGGGATCAATATTTGTCTGCACTTTCTGAGCAAAAAGCCTCCTTGACACAGGCAGCATCTGTGTTTGAACAGGGATTGCTAACACATAGCAGACTTTCACCACAGAGATCCCCGGCCCGGCGGGTCAGGCCGGAGCGAGGGTCACCCGGCACCGCGCTCATTGCTGTGTTTGCGGAGTGTGATGCTCTGAGCACGGAGACCAGGACTCATGTGAACAATGCTCAGCACCTCCAGGGCACGATACATATTTGAAAAGAAAAAACAACAGCACACGGATAGGAAAAAATAAATAAAATCCCCTAACCACCTACATTACCATTTTCTATCACTGTAGATGACCTGTGCCTGATGGCTCTAGTCTCCTGATAATATTGAAGGTTTTCTATCGGTGTCCCTGATAAAACACTATCGGATTTCAGGGAGGAGGGACTTTCTGACTGAGTCCCTGCTGAGTCCCAGGTGTCACTTGTGTTTAGGGACAACAGCAGGGACGCGCAGGGACAAGGGCAGAGCTTCCAGCACAGATCGTTCGTGCTCTGATCAGAGGGTGCCAGCCTGACACAGTGCGTGTGTTGCAATGGTTTGTCTCCGCTATGGAAACGAAACACGTGGGCTCTGCTGGAAATGGCGCTGGTGGCACAAACTTGCCCTCCCCAAGACAGCCAGCACCAAAGGACCAGCAGAAATGGGTCATCTCCACCTGCAGGAACTTGCGTTGTCCCTCCTGCACCTTCTCCCCTCCATGCTCTGCCTGCTGGCCCAAAGTCATTCCTCACGGAGGGAAAGTCCTGTCCGTGCCTTCGTTCAGCTGTATTGCTGCTGATCTCTATCTGACAGCTGACCTGCAGGTGTAAGTCAACACCAAGCCTTACTAGATCCTCCCCTTGGCTCTGCTGCCCGGGGCCCGACAGCGGTTTGAACTGCAGGAGAGCCAAGAGGTCCCGAATGCCATGAAATGTGAGGTCCCAGCACAGCTTGAGCGAGCACAGGAATACACCTGGATGGTACTTTTAGAGATGGGGAAACTGAGGCACGGGAGGTCAGGTCGACATGCCCATGTCCGGCCAGCATCAGAAATCACTTCTACTGAGTGCCAGCCCGGTGCTGCCCTTGGTAATGCTCTCCCACACCTCCTGTTCCCTTGGTTCAACCTCATCAGCCTCTTCACAGAATCCCAGAATGTCAGGGGTTGAAGCGACCCGGAAAGCTCATCCAGTGCAATCCCCCCATGGAGCAGGAACACCCAGATGAGGTTACACAGGAAGGTGTCCAGGCGGGTTGGAATGTCTGCAGAGAAGGAGACTCCACAACCCCGCTGGGCAGCCTGGGCCAGGCTCTGCCACCCTCACCGGGAACAAGTTTCTTCTCAAATTCAAGTGGAACCTCCTGTGTTCCAGTTTGAACCCATTGCCCCTTGTCCCGTCACTGGTTGTCACCCAGAAGAGCCTGGCTCCATCCTCCTGACACTCCCCCTTTCCATATTGATCCCCAGGAATGAGTCCCCCCTCAGTCTCCTCTTGTCCAGCTCCAGAGCCCCAGCTCCCTCAGCCTTTCCTCACACGGGAGATGCTCCACTCCCTCCAGCATCTTGGTGGCTGTGCTGGACTCTCTCCAGCAGTTCCCTGTCCTGCTGGAACTGAGGGGCCACAACTGGACACAAGATTCCAGGTGTGGTCTCCCCAGGGCAGAGCAGAGGGGCAGGAGAACCTCTCTGACCTACTGACCACCCCCCTTCTAATCCATCCCTGAAAAAAGGGAAGAACCTTGTAGAGCATAAGATGCGATTTCTCTGGCAGAAACGCCCCCTCTTTCCCTGGAGGCCACCGACTGAAGCCATCGAGGTGCGCACTGAAGCACAGCTGGGCATGGAGAAGCAGGACACCGGATCGGCGCTGATGGAGAAGAGCATGGCCAGAGCACACCACACCAGAGGTGACCTCACCTACCAGTGCACAATTCCCAAAACCTGGGTTTTTTTTCTACTCCCAGCCCTCCCATGGTCTTATGTTAACCTGACTCCTCCTTTCCCTTTCCACATTAGTGTTGGGAGCTTGACTCCCGCCCCTTGAGGGCAGAGGTGGCCCTGGGGGCTGTGTGCACACACTCCCCACCAGCTGCAGCTGCTCCAGCCCAGAGATGACCTTGCAGAGGCCACTCTGCTGGAGGTGGTGCTGGGGCTGTGCCTCAGAGCCCTCTCGAACCCATCGCTCTGCAGTCGTACCAAGCTAGCACACAGACACTACGTGGAAGATACCACGGGTTGCTTGGACTGAGAATGACTCAGAAGCTCAGGGGATCACGTAGAGGGGTTGTAACTCCAAAGCTGGCCCTGCTTTCACTGATGGATTTGACTTGCCTTCCAAGCTCAACTCCGCTGCAACGCTGAGGGGATTTCCACCTTTGCCTTATTAATGGATCCTCTCCAGCCAGACTGGCTGCAGCCTAAGCAAGACTCGAGCTCAGACCTTTGCTGCGTTGGTAGCTGACAAGCAGCTCTCTCCCCTCATAACTACACACTTTAGAGACACAAGTTGCTCCAAGGGAAGTCTGTCCTGAAATAACTCCTGTCTTGCCACCATCGTCACCTGCATTTTTACTTTCTCCCACGTCCAGCTGGAGGCAAGGCCCAGCTCTAGCAATGGCCAAACTTGTTAATGATGTCTTAGAAAATAAAGCCAAAACTACTCTATAGATCCCCAACTGGCTTCTGATCAGAAGGCACTTGGTGGCAGCACATCAAATACACCCACGTACAGTGTAGCTGTCTGGACAGACACCCCTCCCACCCAGTGATGCATTAGGAGGCAGGAAGTGGTGTTGGCTACGGGTATCTTGTGGGATGGAAAGAGTTTTTGAGACATGGAATGTGCCAGTCTCCATGAGATACCCCATCACCGTTCCCAAGGCATTTTTGCAAGACAAGAAGCCTGGCTACCAGTGCACAGGAGCCTGAAACGTCAGTCCCACCTCACTCTCCATCAGCACTAAGGTTAGATCTCTCCCTGGGTCTAAGCCTCATCTTTGGGACAGCTGAACTCCCTGAAGCGTTAGCATCAGACATTCCCAAATTCAGCCCAACATCATCTGTCCTGCCCAAGTAGCCTGAATGTAAGCAGCATGCACGGCCTGTGGCACACGGCTGCTGAGCGATCTTCATCTGCGAGGTGGAGCCCAGCACCACGTGTAGGACCACGATGCCCCAGCTCCCGTAAGGCAGGATTTGGCTCTTCATTTGGAAATGCCCTAACGCGACCTCGTCAGTGGGGGCGGCAGCATGGACACGGCTTGCTCCAGGGATGACTTCAAGTCCTCCTCCCAGACAGACGTGAGATGTAAGGTTTTAACAACCACCCATTGCCGCAGTAAAGGGAACGATAGGTCGTTGGGAAGCTTGTGCTTTCCGCACTCCTCTCTTGTAACAGCAAGTATTTTAATTTTTATTTTAAATGCATAAGCTATCCTCCGATGAGGAAACGCAACAGAGGAATTTTCACAGGGCCAACAGCCCCATTCCAAAGGCATTCGGTCCCTTAATTTATGACATACTCTCCAGCTGTATTATTAGTATGGGTATTATTAGTTCTTTCTAAAATCTTTTTGTCCTCTCAGTCCAGTAAAACAACTGAGCGTCGGCCCCCTCAGGCCTGTTGGTGAACAAAAGGGAACGGTGCCCATGCGGATTACCTAAACCCAGCCAGAAAGCTTGGATTTAACACCAGGCCTGAAGCTCCAGCGCCGCTCCGCTGCCCCGGGACACGGTGTCCGCGCTGCTCCCCGAAACAGGGATCAGGGGCTTAACGGGATTTAGGGCGGAAAATCCAAGCTCAGCCTCAAGTGTCTGAAACACAGGACTTTGCAGGGGAAGGGGGACAGAGCCAGGTTTCTTCTTTCCATCCCCTTTCATCCAGGACCTGCCTCATTTCTCCTGCCCGGGTGCGGGAGGGGAGAACACAGTGTTATAGTATCTGTTATTAGTGTAATTATTATCCTAATCGCACAATTGTATCTCACACAAGGACTTCAAGGACGAGGCCAATGTGGATCGTGATTTCAAGAATTGCTGACTCAACCCTGCAAACTGCTGAGCCATCACTCCCAGAGCTGCTGATCTGCTGCGATGTGGCCCAGCATCCTGGTTTGGCCACCGTGCGAGTCACAGGTCAGCAGAAATCACCCCACTCACACGGCAGTGGAATCTGGAGGGGAGAAGCCCTTCCTTTCACCACTCAGTACTCATGCCGTACTTGCACAGGGAGCAAAGATTGCAGAGAGCACACCCAGCCTTCATTCATTCCCTAAAGTGCTGGTTTCAGCGCTCATCCAAAGGCAAAATCTAATGCTTTTGATCTGACTGTACTTTAACAGCTCTGTGAATACACAGGGATGCTTGTATTAAAATTAATTACCATAACTGGTCTTGGTTTTAACAAAACCAGGACAGAAAGCCACACAAGTTTACAAGATTATTCCCAGGCAAATCTCCTTTACAAAACACACGTTTGGGATGTCAGGCATCCCTCCCAAGGGCACGGAATAGAGGTTGGGGTCGTAGAGAGATGAAGCTTTAAGACCTCTGCTGGCAATACTTTCACAATTCAGTGATTGCCCCGAGTTGCAGAATCCCTGTTCCTATTCCAGAATTCCTATTTGTGTTATTCAAGGCAGAAACTTGATGTGCATAGGACAGGCACCAAAATCAGGGCCAGATTCTTCAGAGGTGCAATCACAGCAGTGATTCTGGATTCCTCCAAAGATGCTATGACTCACGGACTACACAGGCCAAGGCACTGCGAGAAAATGTCTCAAGTCTGCGTTCTTCATGAAACATGCAGCTAACCTGAACAGCCAGGGAGTTACTGTCTTGTGTATTTAACATCAAAAACCAAAGCCAGGAAGCAGATATTTTCTTGAGAACGTACGATTTGAACCGGTTTCAGTGCATCAGGCTGGATGATCATCATGGCCCCTCTTGCAACTGAAACGATGGTCCATGTTTTCCTTCTTGTCTTTCACGGGGCTGAGGAGAATGGGGTAATCTGGACTCTGATATACTCTGTCTCAATCCTGGCCCTGCTTGCAGGGAATGGATATATAAATGGATATATAAACTCTTCCGTTTCAGGACTTCAGATGTCTTCAGGATCGGGAAGCATTTCCTCCCCCATACACATGCACACAATTGTCCAGAGATTATTTTTGCTCTAGACTTTCTGTAGAAACACGGGAAAGCTACAACGGTGGAAAAGGAGAGTCTGAGCAGCCTAGATCAGTGCTGCAGGCCGGATTTAAAAAATCAATGCCTGACTGCTATGCATGATTCAAGTGTTCAGATACAGTGACCTGCCGTTATCACATCCCAGCCAAATCACCGGGGATGGTGGAGAATGGTGTGTCAGGGTTATCCCGGTGTGTGCTCTTGCAGGGAACATCACCATAGCATCTGCCAGCAGCCCACAGTGTAGTGTCTGGGATCTGTAACGCAGGGATATCTTGAGGCCTAATATGGAATCACAGACAATAAGCCAGTTCTTGACAGACCCAAGCCTAATCTCCTCTGAAAAATCTGCCAGGGTGGAAGCTCAGCATCTTGCCCAATATATCCTTTCTCCTGCTAGAAAGGACCTCACAAGATCAAATCTGACATCCAACTCTCCTTGGCTGTTCCTAAAGCCCAGTATTTCAACTCCTGTACAAGTGGCAATAATTTGCCTCCTTTTATTTTTTTTTTTGGTTATTTTTTTTCAGGGACGTCCCCTTTTGAAAATGGATATAGTCAGGAAGAAGCTCACCTGGGCAAAACACCCTAAGAAGCGACTGCTGCCTTCTCCCTGCTCTGCGCTCCTCTCCCCAGCTCAGGACATGGACTGCAGGCTGGAAGAAGCTCATCTGTACATCACACCTCCGTGTCTCCATACCCCTCATGGTATATTGCTCCTGACCTGAAGCATTTCCTGGTTCTCCCAAATTCCCATATTCTTTGCGCTTTGCTCCCCGGCCAGACCTGTGCTGCAGTATTACAGGAATAGTGTGATGAACGGCCAAGAGCAGTAACTGGGGACTCATAAACCTTCCCTCTCAGCCAGGAATAATACCCCAGGACTCGGAGTCCACTTGAATTGCAGGCAGAATGAGGGAAGGAATGGGGAACATATTCGTTGTTTTGCTGTTTAAATACAAATGTGTTCTCCTAGCTATATCCACGCACTGCTTGGCAAGCACAGGAATATAAACCAACTTCGTTGGAAACGCTGACAGCACAACCCTGCAAGACATTCCTGGGCACCCGAAGTGTGCAAGACGGGGATCTGGAAATGTGCGTGTGTGTCTGTGTGTCTGTGTGAAGAGATGCCCTTTGGGAACTTTTGTGAAGACACAAGCACAGCTTTGGATTCCCTCCCATTTCCTCTTCAGAACAGCTCAAGGTGAAAGGGGTGGCTCGGCAGCATCCAGGTTCACGCCTCTCTTCCAGTCTTACGATATTTCCATCTTGCTTTCCCTGCTCGTGTTCACTCCTCTCCTTTGCCTCCCCCCTCTCCAGGATGGAGCATTTCAGAGGCTCCGTTCCAGCTGGAACAATGTTCATCTGCGTTCTGTGGTTTCTCGACCAGGCAGAAGCGAGGTCCAAGATGACTTAGGGCTTTCCTCTAAGCCATTACCGGAGCGTTAATATTACCACCCAGAAACTCTTAGATCCAGTTTTTGCTGCTGGATGCTCGTTAGGCCTGTAACCTTCTCTCCCTGGGGAAGCAAAGGCTTCACACCAGCTGCCCCATTAAGTTCAGGCTCCTCGTGCTCCCTCCCCAGAGATGACGGAGGCATCAGCATCTTGCTCAGGTAGTTTAATGTACCGACATTTCCTGGTGGTCATGAGAGCAGGGAATCTGCAGGATCATCACTATTCCACAGAGGAAGGCGTGTGGGAGCAGGGAACCATATAAATATATACAAATAAATATATACCTACTCAAACCCCAAATCTCAAGTGTCTGAGAGTCTTGGCATTCCTTTAAAGAGATGTATTTCATCCATCAAATTCCCTGCAAGCTTGTGTTCTTGTAAAGCTCTAATACAGAGTGTCAAGTCCTTCCTGCATGATTAAGGGCAGGAAATCTGCCAGTGTCACCATCCCGGGCAGGCGGGACCTCACGGGTCCACCTGGCTTTGTCACACCGTGCCACCCCTACGGGAAGTACCAGCCTAACAAGTGTCAGTATTTTGCATAGAGTTCTCAATTTACTGAGCAAAACAAGGGAAAGACCACCAGGCGGGGAAACTGAGGCAGAAATTTGCACAAAGCTTCAGAGAAGGAAGCACGAGCTGGGCTTGGCTCCTGTGCCCGTGCCTGGGGTAAGGCTGCTGGGTGTTCACTCCTGGCTTTGCCACACGCTCCTTGTGCGACCTGCTCGCACAACTGCCCGCGCAGCCCAGAAGGAGAAGCGATCAGTGCCAATCACGCAGGTGGAGTTTCACGAGGGAGGAAAACAAAGCGATAAGCACAACACCACTCCATAGCGGGAAAGCCTCACGAAGACCTGCTCTTGATCGTAGCAGGATTTGGCCCAGCCGAGCTGTTCTCCAGCTCCCGGCAGCTGCGTCCCGATGCTACAGGAGAAGGCGTCAAAGCCCCAATCTGCTGTGAGTGGTGGGATCTCCTCCTGACCCCAACCGTTGAGATTATGCCTGAAGCACGGGAACCGATGGCCCGTGTGATTTTATTTTCACTACCATAACTGCAGATGGTATTTGCCTTGCTAAAGAATAATTGACCACAATATGTGAGACGTGTTGAAAGCCAAAGGTTAGCATAGCTAAAACGTGTCAAATTCAATTACCTGGGACAGAAAGAACTATTGCTACAGGAAGGAAAGGTGAGCTGCTTATGAAAGCGATGGGTAGTGGTTTTCTGCTCCCTCTCCGTTCTTTCCTTTCGGGTTTCATTGCTTTCAGGTGGTGTAATTTGACAAGCAGCTGCTGGGAAAGCCAACCTGAGCTACTCGGAAACACTTCAGGATTGAGTTGTCTAGTATTCTGTAGTGCTGGGAGCGGCCTGCCCATCTGTTGCAGATGTAGCCTCCAACTCGGGAAGTTTCAAAATACCTGTCTGCCCCGAACCGGCCCGAAACGTGGGAAAAGATCATTGCACTCCCACGCTGAGCATGGACCAGGAGCCCGGGTGGGATTGACCCGGTCCTTACAAACACCACGATGGTGGGAACATCTCCGAGGAGCAGCTTCGGATTGACGGGTTTGCTGAAGGGACACGGTGGGTGCAGGATGGGCCTGGGGCTAGAGAAGGTGTGAGGCTGAACAATCAGTGTGCATAGCACAGCGCTGGTGTTTTGGGGCGGTTTCAGCTGCCTGGCTCCCGGCAGCTCAGAGGGCGCTCTGAGACACAGGACCTTATATAAACCATCACACCCACCGGCACAGGCTGCCCCTTGCCCCAAAGTAGTTCTCAGGGTGATGAATGTTAAAAGAGGCAAAAAGGAATGATTCAGGACCTGACCAAGGAAATAAAGGAATTACAGGGGGGAAAACCTCAGACAGGAAAACACACTCCATGCAAACTTCAGAGGGTTCTATAATGCACTCTACTCTCTAAGCCAAACTCAGCCTGGGCTGGTTCATTGCCATTGAGGATTTGTTTGGCCAAATAACAGCGCCTGTAGTCAATCCATCTCACCATAAAATCCATCCCGAACGCTGCAAAATACCTTGTGTCGTTCCCTTATCTGTCACTTCATCATTTCCCCAGCCCGCAGAGGAACAGGGTTCCCCTTCATCCCCAGCAGCCATGTGGCGAGGGCGCCTGGGCTGCGTCCGCGCCGCCGCAGCTCTGTGTGCACGGGCTGATGTGGAGGGGCTGTATTGCTGTTTCTTCAGCTATATGAACCATAAGCAGAAGCAAATGCTCCATCAAAATCCTGAATTCCCTTCAAACCATTAGGAAATTTCTATCCAGGCCTTGTTAGTGGTGGCCTTGTTTCAACCCAAAAAGCAGATTTTCTGATTGAAACAAAGACGGCACTTATGCAACTTCAGCATTGTGGGGAGCGTTTCTCCATAAACACCAGGGCTCTTTTCTTTTTTTTCTGATTTTGTTTTCATTTCAAACGTGTCTTACTCCTTTCCCACTTCACACAGGAGAGACTCACAGGCTCTGTGGAGATGTAGCAAGCTGGAAACCACGGCAGCCCCCCGGTTACAAAACAACAATAAACTTTAATAAAATAAACCCTAGAATGGCTGTGGCTAACCAGCCGTTGAAACCTGAGGTTGCGCTTGACTGAGCCACGATAGGATCAAGACCCCCACGCTACAGAGCTGCCTTTCCCCAGCATCCTTGTCCCACGGCCCCATTCACAAAAAGCAGCAGATCGTTGGCCCAGGGGCTGGGTGTTTTCACTGGGGTTTTCTTCTGCTTGTAAAGCCCCAGCCCACAGCCTCACGAGGTTCTCGGTGGTGTTGTGGTTACTCCCCTCGCAGCCATCTGTGGGTGCAGCGATGCTCCTCCAGCCAGCGTGCACACACACACATGGATGGGCAGCACGGTCACAAACCATCAGCTTCAAGCTGAAGGGAAAGTCTGTCCGAACACCAAGGGATGCACTGGGTATGGACACGCGTTGTCCAAAGGGGCACCCCAGTGATTCTGTACCTGGAGGGACAAATCCTCTCTAAACAACTATAGCTTGTCCCCAGCCAGGATCTAAATACAAACACTTTGTCTTGTGGAGTAGCAGCTCCTTGGCTCCAGTTAAACTGCAAACAATTAAAGTGCAATTAATGGTAGCTGAAAGCACTCATGTCAGGAGAGGGAAGCACGAGGATTACCAGGCTGAAGTCTCATCTCCCAGAGGCGTTCGAACATCCTCGCCTCCCGCAGACCTGCTGCACAAGTCAATCTTACAGCCTCACACCGGGGCTCAGGGAAAGTCAATCACACAAACGGCCTCGGCTGTGCATTTGTACTTACGACCAGGATCTCTCGGGTGGAAGATGGGCTGGGGCTTTTATTAGAGTCACCGGAATGATGTGTGTGAGAAGCAAATATTGCTCCACCAGCGGCCATGCTGCGTGCACGACGCCGTCCAGGTACCTCCCGCTTCTCCAGTTCACTTGGGCTTCATGAGCTTTTGCACCATTTCCATTGACTATGAATGTTCTCCTGGGGAGGCTTCAGTACTCCACACTCCCCTGGCTTTAAGATCTATACCCACAGACAGCAAAGCACTGATCCTGCCACAGTGATGAGATTCATCCTGAAACCCAGCGCAATTGCCACCAGCACATAGAGACCCTCTCAGCGCCGTTCAGCGCACCTCCAACAAGTCCACCTTTCCACACAACGGCCCGCAGCTCCCATGCTGGCTTGTTTTGGGTACAGATCTCCAGTTATACCCGCGCTTGCCCGTATCATTGTACACTGGGATACAAACTATAGCAGCAGCCTTTCCCTCTCTACCCAAGATGGATTTCATTAGAGTCCTCCTACTGGCTACGGGTCTTGCAAGTCCCTCTGAATTATAAAAAAGAGACGTTTCAACAGACAGTAAGTGGAAGTGAATCGGATTTGGAGAGGAAAATGCATTCTTCGAGAGTGTAATAAAACAGATATTGCCTCGGGATTTCATTTATAAGGGGAACTATTGTGCCTTGGGTTGGAACCCTCGTGAACACTTACTACAGCCTACAGGGCATCGCCTGCATATCATAAACCTCAGCGCTTCCCAAGAAATAGTGCGTGCACGTGTGTAACCATGTAAATAACCGTATGCAAAACTGCATACAGAATGTAGGTTAGATATTTAAACACAGTCTTAGAAGTCCTTAGAACAATAGGTTGAAGCAGATGGCGGTGAAGTCCCACAGGAGAACCTAATGTAGTAATGCTGAACTTCTGGCAGAAGGAGCACAGTTCTAAGAGGAGGATAAATCTCTTACATTTAGGCACGATGCCTAGGCCTTAACTTTCCCTTCTTAAGTGAATAGCTTAAGCAATATTTATTTTGTGAGGTAATCTTCTTGTTTCCTCTCACAAGCCTGGGTCTAGCGCTGCTATTACCATTACATTCTCCCATACAGCCTCTCCATGTGCTGTCCTCCTCCATTCAGAGGCTCTGGGCATGGTGGTGGCTTCTACAGCCCTATAATCACCCATAGAATTGGCACCGTTTGGCCTCGCAGAGGCTGAAAACGTCCGTTCCAACCACCCCATGGATTTCTCTTCTTGATAAATCCCGTTGAGAGCTTGTGAGAGGCAGCCCAGGTTCTTTTCTACCTTTCTCGGTTCGAGAAGCAGATCAGGTCCCTTTCCACCCAACTTCAGATGGCGAAATATCTCAGGAACGTTTTCTTCTCTATTGGATCAGGATGTCAAACCTTCAGCTTATCTCTGCGTTCCCTTTGGCCAGTGGAACATGGTGCACAACGTACCGATGGCGGCTGGTTTCCACGTCACGGTCTCTGAGCCATTCAGAGGTACATGCATTTTATTAACACCTATTTTGTGTCATCTCCCGCCCAAACCTACTCAATGAATTATGCCATTCTAAAGAAAAATGACAAATAACATGTCACAAGGAGTTTTTGTAACTGCAATCTCTTGATCTAAGCTTTTATATAGTTTCTAGTAAATAAGAAACAATTTCATGCTTCTGTGTCTGCTGTCTAGATATTTGAGAAACTGTGAATATGGCACATGTTGTATTGATCTATTTAAATTATCTTTAAATTCAGAGCACTTCAAAAATAAAATTAAAATATTCACTGAAGTGTTTAAATGGAAAAAGTAGAATAATTTTAGCACAAAGGGTTCAGAATAAATGATTATAAATTCTTATTTTTCAGACTGACACATCTTAACAACATGTTGAGTTTCCAAAATACTCAACAATTGTTTTTGTCGGAAGTCAAAGAAAACCCTGTGTTCTAAAAATCACGTTTGAATTAAAGCTGTTCTTGGTTAATTTCACCCAGAAGATGAAAAAAACCCCTTTTCCTTTGAGTTTACCCCCAAACTATTTGATTTTCAGTGCTGGTAGCAATTCAACAAGAAATTATTTGCCTTAGTTCCAGCTAACTCAACTCACGGAAAGCAATACTTAAAAGATCAAATTCTAGTTCTAAATTCAGGACTAACACTAACTTAGTCCAAAACTTCAAAGGTCCCGGTGTAAAAACCATTATTATACTTGATATTTGTAAATATAAAGAATTTCTAAGGATGAAAAATGCCATTTTTGACATCAAGTATTATAGCTGCCATCACCTGTGTGCAGCTGACTGGAGTCAGAGATGCTCAGAGGACCTCAGCATCCATTTAACAGTCACAAAGCACAAGCAATGGAAAAACCCGCTGTATTTTTATCCTCTCGTGCATATGTGTAGCCACACTATGGAGTCTGCTGCACGGCCTTGGAGCTTATTATTCCTAATATTATTGCTAGTATTGCTAATAATATTGCTAGTATTATTGCTAATACCAATGGCACCCAACGCCGGTGGATCACAAATTAGCAACAGACGTGGTACAACGAAGGTGTTGCGCATATATTAAATTTGCCAAATCTCCCCCAAAGTATCTTATTAAGCAGATTCTATAACACAATTGGTGCCACGCGGCAAGTTCTAGGCAGAGTTTTAGACAAGCCGTGTTTGGTAGTGGAGGACGCTCTACCGAGGATGATCGAGGGGATCAGCGGGACGTGGTGTTGCTGCAACCTCTCCAAGCTCGGTTCCTAAGGACCGCAATATTATTTTACTGGGTTTTAGCACAGACTTACACCCATCCAACCGAACTCTGTAAACTTCCCTTCTGCTGCAGCTCAGCGCAACAGGAAAATTAATGCCGTATTCTTTGGTAAATGGCTACTGGGAGGTATTTCAGCGTTGGTAAAGTTTGGAAACACATGTGCCCTAACAGACTCTCTGCGGCGCTGTTCGACAGCCACAAAGCTGCTGAATTTCACATCACATTATTTGCAAACATGGAAAAAGGGTCTCCTGCCAACCTTGCTAGTGTTCCCCGTAAAACACGTCTGATTGTCACTTAGGGCACAGCAGCCTGCTGACGATAATCAACACCTCGGCCGCAGTGCGACGGAGCACTCGTGTAAACATCGGGCCCCCGGGCTTTGCTAAACCCAACCGAGAAGCCGTCCTGTCCTTCCAGACGTGCTCTTGCCGTAAGTCCCCTCCCAGCAGCAAACTGTGCCTGGACTTAGTCCAGCCCTGCAGAACCGCACAAGACCCTCAGCTCATTCTTTGCCGCTTAAAACATCTAAACCCATTGCAATTCCTTAACCAAAATTAATTGTAGGTTTCCAGTTCTTAAATCCTTGGAACCTCCAGACTGTCCCACACCTTTTCCCAGTGCTGTATTGAAATAAGTCATAAACTACACACATCTATGCAGAAAGAAACTGGAGAAAGTTCACAGTGCAGGCAAACTCTGGGACGTGTCTCACTGTGCCTGTTCAGATCGCTTTCCCCGTTTGGTGCACACCAGTAACTCCTGACATACGCCTGGTACATATGCCATAATCAATCTCATACCGCTCATTAGATTAGTCGTCTAAACAGCATCTTTTCACAGACAACCTAGTAAAGTTTAACAAGCTCTCTGTCTTCATTTTGTCTCTGAATGCGAGTGCAATTCACAACGCCCATGCACACTTCAGGTTTTGTTTAGGCCCTTGACATCTGCTTGCTCAAAAATAGCTTTGGCACAGATTTCCTCGACAGCAAATCTACTTGGACTTAAGAAAACATGTTGTTTGTTGTTATGGTACATTACAAGTATAATTCAGAAATACTAACAGAGAAAAGAGAGAATGATTTAGTTCTGGTTTTCTGGCATTTAGTCTCTTTCTCCCTAGTTTGTTTTTTACCACAATATTTTTCTAAGCAGGTTTATCTTGATGGAAAACCTACACACAAACACACCCATACAGAGCCTGCACACTGCAGACATGCAAAACCAGTTAATAATTATAGCGTCTTTTTTTTCAGATGAGTTTTTTTCTTTAACCTCTGCACAAAAAGCAAACACCAGCAAACAGGGAAAGCTGCCATCACAGAGGAAAACAAGAAAGGCCAGAGAAACTCTGCACTCATTTTCCTTTGACATTTATGCTTTAATAGATTCCAGAGCCTCATAATTTCTAGGCAGTCTGAAATGACCATTTGACAGATTTTTCACCCTGATGAAAAAGTCATATACTTCAGAGGAAAATGCAAAATGAAAACAAACAGCTTTCCCCCCACACACAACAGAGCACCCCCGGAGCATGCAAAATAACGACTGAACACACCAAATCCAGCTCACAACCACCTACGGCTCTCCCTGGGCTACAGGCTTGTTAGGTGAAGAGGAAAATGCTCTTAATAGCGTTAATTCCTTGACTTGGCGGGAGGTGAGGGGCTCGGTTGTGCTGCCCGTGCACCCGTCCGTGCCAGCACAGGTGCCAAGACATCACCTGGCTGGTGCTGGACCAGAGCAAGGGCACCCACCAGCATGCGGGGGGATCCAGGGCACCTGCAGAACGCACTAATCCCCACACTGCAAGCCAGGCCTAAACCTCAGTGCCTGGTGGGTGTACTCCAAGTCCCATCGATGACTCTCGTGCTGCACTCCTGCATTAGGTTGTGCTGCCTTGCTACCAAACAGTGAAACCTCTCATCTGTGTTAATTGGTGCTAACCAGCTCCTAACTAGAGAGGTGCTAAGCCCCAAAGCCTGGAAGTGGAGATTTCCAAAATTCTCAGGCTTTCGGGACAAAACTCAGCTTCTTCCTGCTCAAGGCAGGATGGTCTCTCCAGAAACCAGAAGTGATGCCAACCCTCTCACGACAGATTCACTCTGGATCCCCATCTATTTCTGTCACAGTGAATTGCTGACAGCCAGTTCAGTGACTTAAGGGCAAGTGTAGAGTCCTGCATCTGGGCAGGAACAACCCCAGGTGCCAGTATAAGTTGGGTAATGACCTATCAGAGAGCAGCATACGGGAAAGGGACCTGGGGGTCCTGGGGACAGCAGGGTGACCATGAGCCAGCACTGGGCCCTTGTGGCCAGGAAGCCAATGGGACCTGGGGTGGGTTAGAAGGGGGTGGTCAGTAGGTCAGAGAGGTTCTCCTGCCCCTCTGCTCTGCCCTGGGGAGACCACACCTGGAATCTTGTGTCCAGTTGTGGCCCCTCAGTTCCAGCAGGACAGGGAACTGCTGCAGAGAGTCCAGCGCAGCCACCAAGATGCTGGAGGGAGTGGAGCATCTCCCGTGTGAGGAAAGGCTGAGGGAGCTGGGGCTCTGGAGCTGGACAAGAGGACACTGAGGGGGGACTCATTCCTGGGGATCAATATGGAAAGGGGGAGTGTCAGGAGGATGGAGCCAGGCTCTTCTCGGTGACAACCAGTGATAGGACAAGGGGTAATGGGTGCAAACTGGAACACGGGAGGTTCCACTTAAATGTGAGAAGAAGCTTGTTCATGGTGAGGGTGGCAGAGCCTGGCCCAGGCTGCCCAGGGGGTTGTGGAGTCTCCTTCTGTGCAGACATTCCAACCCCCTGGACACCTTCCTGTGTAACCTCATCTGGGTGTTCCTGCTCCATGGGGGGATTGCACTGGATGAGCTTTCCAGGGCCCTTCAACCCCTGACATTCTGGGATTCTGTGAAATGACTTCTTAATGAGCACAAAAGTCCCCATTTTTTCCTTCTACCCCTTGCCCTTACTCCAGGTGCCCTTGGCAGGGCAGCTCAGCAACAAGAGTGGCACAGAGAACTCTAAGGCACAAGCGATTTTTCATCACTGGCCGGCACTTGTGTCCTCTGGAGCAGCCCTGGACGGGCAGCCGGGCACCGTGCCCGTCCTCAGCCAGACGACTTGCAATGACTCTTCTGGATCTCAGGGAAGCCCTTTGCATCCATCCCAACCGTGCCACACGGGCACTCTGCATTAACAGAGGCTTTATTTTCCAGTGCTGTCAATCTGGTATTTTTCCATGCTCTAATAAATCCACTTTTTCTACAAACAAAAAAATAACAAAGAAAGAAGATGACAAACTACAAGACGATTTAGTCCTGAAATTTCTGGCTGCTTTTCCTTTCCTATTGAGAGATCAAGACATGCTGCTACAGCTTCATTCAGCAAGGTCTTATGGAAATCTCATTTTGATACTAAAATGATGTTTCCAAATGTATGTTTTGCTCATTGAAGAATTCACCCTCATTTATCTCTCCTATTGGACAGAGAAGGAACAATAAATTATTCCAGCCCAGAGAGCAAATAGCCAGTGACAAAAAAATAAAAGGAGCAGATTGCCGCTTGTTTTTCACTTATCTGCCTAAACACTTCAAAATATCTTCTTATTCTGTAGAATACGTCTGGCTCGGGTTTGGATGGGGGCCTGCTGTGCCTGCATCTCCATGGTAATAGCAACGAGAGATGGCAGCCAGAACCGTACAGCCTCAACTCATCCTTTTCTCATGATTTCACTGAAAAGCTGTGGGGTTTTCCTGCCACAAGACTTGATAACAGAGTGGCTTTAGGTGACCCGTTCTGTTTATCAAGTGTTCATTGAAGCTGGAGTCGTCTTTTCTTTGAATGAAGCTGGTAATTCAAATAAAACCCGGGAAGTACTTCAAGACTTCATTAGAAGTAAAGCCGGCATGAGCAATGCCAGCTGGGGGCTAAATAGGCTTTTTCAGGCTATCGTCCAGACAAGGGGACTTGCAGAAGGGGTGAAAGCACCACAAGAAGCAAACTCCATGCTTTTTGTTTTCCAAGTTATTATTTAAGCAAGCAGAAAGGATACTCTCAGTGTAGGTGCACTGCCGACATAGGCTGCGAGGGGGTACGCTGCGATTTGGCAGTGCAGATGAAAAAAGACACCAGCAGAAGGGAAATCGGGACAAGGGATTTGTAATGGAGACTGGCAAGCTCCAGCGACTCGATTTTTAATGACATAATTTTAAGGAAATTCCACACTGGATATCATAAGATCACAGAAATGCTGGTTGGAAGCGATCTCTACAAGTCTTCAGTCCAACCTTCCACTCGTAGCAGGACTATTGCTGACAGCAGGGGGTCAGCCAACGCTCTGTCTGGCCAAGTCCTGGACGCCTCCGAGGACAGAGACACCGCGATGGCCGGGGTGACCAGGACTGCTTCCAGCCCGCCCCACCCTCCGCACCAAAAACCTTTCCTTATATCTAATTTAAACATCCCAAGCTGTAATTTGTTATTGCGCACTGTTTTATCATCTGGAATTCCTCAGAGTTTGACACTGACATCTTTGTAACTGCCCTTCAAACAGCTGTAGGAGGCTGTTCCATCACTCCCGTGCCTCTTCTTCACCAGTCGAAACCAGCCTGCATCCCTCACCCCTCTCCGTAAAACCTGCTCAAGGGTCTTGAATTTCTTGGCTGCAAACACTGATGACTCCGAGCGGAACCCCAATGTGACAGCGCTTGGGTGGAGCTCGGTATGGCCACACCAACCTTCTCTTTGACCCCCTTTCAACCCACCTAATTTCATGTCCCAGATACCCCTCCTAACAGCAACAAGCTCTACTGCTTAATGAACGACATCTTACATGGAAAAGGCAATTATCTTTATCATTTTTCAATCCAGAGAGATAAGGCACAGCCCAAGCAGTAACAGGCCAGGGAGAAGTCACACGTGCTGCCAAAACCAACTCAAGGGATTGCGAGAGGAAAGGAAGAGAAGCAGAATGAGTTATTCCCTAAGAACAGCACAAGTGCCTGTTGCAAACACAAGATTCCTCCTTAAAAGTGTGTAATGACTTCAGGTAATAATTTTATTTAGGACTGAAATCTCTATTCTCGACAGTTTCCACAAGCAGAACAAAGCGAACAAGGAGAAAGGAGCACTGGGTCCTGACTGACACAACAAGCTTTTGCAAGTCGCCAACTTTGGTTTCTCCTAATACTGGCTCTGTATTAGAGTCTCCATGCTCTTTAGAGGACATCCCTTACCGTGTGTGTATATTGTACCCCCTACAGTGAGCTCTGATCCCATTTCAGAACTTGACACTGCTGCTAATCAAAAGATGGAGGTATTTTCATACTATTTGTAAATGCTGAAGATTTGTCCATGTCCTCTCCTCTTCCTTACGCATTTGGGACTACCTTCTTTTTGGATTAAAAGATAAGGTACTGCATTCATTATTTTTTTCTATTAAGCTTGTAAACATTCAAACTGAAGTTCTGGTTTCAATTGTCTATGATATTCTTAATGACCTTCACGTGCCAAGTAATTCAAGCTCTAAAAACACCCTAAGTTAGCTGCACTGGGATCAACAGAGGTGGGACTGATTGTACCTGATGCCGGCTATCGGATAGTCAGCTGCCTCATCTCTCCAGTGTGTCTCTGCCCATCACCCCGACCCAGGAGAGATGGAGAAGGACAGACGGACCCGGGAGATGGACACACCTGAGCTGAGCTGCCCCCCAGCATGGCCGTGCTGTCCTCTGATCAGTGATGAGATACCAGATCCTGAGGTTGTTAACGCTGGATGAGATGAACATCACCACGTGATTCCAAACATAATGAAATAAATGAGTAAATTCCTGCCGAACGCCGGGAATCGGGTTCCGCCCTGCAGGAGGATTATTCACAAGTACATGAAACTGTCTCTGGTTCTGCTCCAGAGCCCACTGGACTCAACAGCGTCTCCCTAACCAGTGTTAACAGGCTCTGGATTAGAGCTTTCCTGGCGTATCAACAGCATAGTAGTGCAATATCTTTTACATTAAACATGTCTGCGTTTGTTTGTTCCAAGCCCAAGATACGGTGAATAAAATAACTTTACCCTTTAGAAAATGAACACAAAGTCCCATAGCCTGAGCAGGGTACGGCTCTTTTTTCCTTTTCTCTTTTACCAAATAACCACTACCAGTGCTGTGGAATGGAATTTATTTGGAAGGCAATTGCTCAAAATCACATTAATTATTCCTACTGTCTTTACTTATAAATGCATATGCTTAAAAGTAATTCCAAGCAGTTTGGATTTCACTGGTGATGGAGAGGCACTGGGAAGTGAGGACTCTCTTCTCGTATATTGTTACATAGCAAATGTGATTTATTCCTTTGCCATCATTTCTTATTTTAATGTAATAGTATTTTTCTTAGGAAGACATCTTTCTCTTTTCATCAACAGATAATAAAGAGAAAACCACTGTGTTTAATGTGGTGTAGAATTGTTTGATTTAAACAATAGGCTCTTTTCCCAGTTCCACATTCAGAAAACATTTATTGGGAAAATGACAGTAGCTAAGTGAGTTATAGAAGCCATAGCTGAGCTGAAGATGAGTTGATTGTTTTTCCTATTGGCTAAAACCAAGCGTATAATGTGGCTCTTCTTACCCTGCTTTCCCAGCCCCCATGTTTATCTTACACACGGTCCCACATTCAGAAACAAATGGGCTTTCTCAACTAAAGCAATCGGGGCTGTGGGCAGTGCTGCCGCGGCGGCTGCGTGTGCGCCCTTCGCACAATTGGGAAGCGGGGTGCGTTGGTTCAAAACCATTTCTGGGCGTCAGACCTTCCTGGTGGTAACGGGGGCACCACAGCTCAGGGTACTGCTGGCTGTGGGTCCTTTTCACTGCCTACGTGGTCTGCTGGGCTCCTCCAAAGACAGCTCATTGTCTCCTACTATTTTGTGTTGCATGACATACCCACCAAGACTTTCATGACTCTTGGCTTTCCATCAGCCAAATGAATCCGTCAAGTATCACAGAATCCCAGAGTGTCAGGGGTTGAAGGGCCCTGGAAAGCTCATCCAGTGCAATCCCCCCATGGAGCAGGAACACCCAGATGAGGTTACACAGGAAGGTGTCCAGGCGGGTTGGAATGTCTGCAGAGAAGGAGACTCCACAACCCCCCTGGGCAGCCTGGGCCAGGCTCTGCCACCCTCACCGGGATGAAGTTTCTTCTCAAATTTAAGTGGAACCTCTTGTGTTCCAGTTTGAACCCATTACCCCTTGTCCTGTCACTGGTTGTCACTGAGAAGAGCCTGGCTCCATCCTCCTGACACTCCCCCTTTCCATATTGATCCCCATGAATGAGGTCACACCTCAGTCTCCTCCTCTGGCTGGTGGTCCAGGTACAAACCTGGTCCACATGGACCACAAGGACCACAAGGACCCATTACCCCTTGGCCTAGTACAGCAATATAAACCTGCCGTGGTCCTCCCCATCCCCAGGAAGCAGGAGATGCTGGCGGTGGAGGAGAGGTGACCAACAAGCCCGGTGACCCGGGCACCCTTCCTCACCGCGTCCAGCAGATGTGCACTGAAAACTGCCACCTCTCCCACACGGAGGGACGCAGCGGAATTTAGTGGCTGTTACTGGTTGATCAAAGGCTCCCAGTGAGAATGACTCAGCGCCGAGTGAAGTCAATGGAAAGCCCTCCCATAAGCTTCAGTGGGCTGTGGATGAGACGCTATATTCATAGGCTATTACTATTATAATTGATTTATATGAATGCCATGTGTGGTAAAACAATACAAAAGAGCAGAGCATTAAAACAAACAAAAAAAAAATCTTAATTACATCTTTTCCAAGGAACATGTCACGAATTTCTGGTAATCCGAAAAACGGCCAGTCCAGATGTCTGCTCTCCCTTGTGTCAGCCTCGCTCCACGCAATAGTTGGGGTGCAACTAGAGGGAAACCATTGCGTTATTCACTGTCCCTCTCCAAAAACGTATCTTCTTCGCTTTACCTCTCTTTTCTCACAATGCTATTTTTTTTCGCCTGAATCACTGGAATAATTTAATAAAGACAGCGAAGAAGCCAGATGTTTCTGTTGTAAAGACAAGCTCGGTACCTGTAAGTCATGGACGGGGCTTAATAAACTTGAAGTGCCTAATCTTTAAAACGTTCCAGGGTTTTGCATTGAATTTTCATTTCAAAATCCACCAGAGCTCTTCAAAGATTTTCTTACTTTTCAACATCATAATGTTCCTATCAAAGCAGGAACTCATCAAATCCATTCAATAACTAATCCCAACCTTTTCTTCCAAGTCTTTTCTTTTTTTCCATGTAATTTCATAGCATCAGGATGTCCTGCCACAGCTTAAGAAAGCGAGCCAAAAATTCCATGGCACACAGCTTTTTCTAAGTATGTTTTACCCCGGCTTGCCAGTTACAGAAGATCAATTGATTTCTAGCCATTGAAAAATAAAATAAAAATTAAAAAGAAAAAAAAAAAAAAGAAAAATAAGAAACCAGAAACAACACATAATTCTAAAACCAGTCACCTTTTTAGGGATTTGTAAGAACTTTGCCAGACCAGCATACTCGTAGAATAGCAAAAACACATGGAACTTTAGTATAATAAAGATGAATAAATAGCAGCTTCATGACAGATCCTGCTGTACGGCTTGAACCTTCCCCTGCGTTGCTGGCCAGCAGCAGATACTGAGGATATTTTGCTGTCTGCATTGCTCTGGATGTGTGTTGCCCAACTAAAGAATCCAACTGCTGCTCCCAAACCAAGTCGTGTTTCCCAGGACAAATAACAGGCACCGCAAGGTCTGTAACTGAGCTTATCCTTACATATAGGATGAAAGTTCACAAAGACAGAAAGCCTTCAGAAGGTTTAACTTCATAGACCTGCGCATTACGAGCCCACCACAAGTCAGGCCTAAGCAGCCTGCTGCCCAGGACATCACCACCTGCAGGTTTCTGTCCTTTAAACAAAATTGACCCTGCACCACCACCCTCACTAAATTCCTGAACAACAGCCTGCACTCTCCCTTGGTGAGACACCCGCAATCGATGCTACTCAACCTACAGACACCATTGCCACCACCACCCTTCAGGGACACGTCCTGGGTCTTCAGGTGAGAGTAATTCTCCCGCCCATCCCTCAGGACCACAGCACAGGTGGGTGTCCTCACCTATTGGACTCCTCTGTAGGCCTTACAGGTCTTCACATCCAGCTTAGCCCAAAGTCTTCCACATTCTCCCAGCAATGCATCCATTAAGATATGACCTTCCTTTCCATCCAGACCTGCCTCTCTTCACCTGTTTGATCCTCATGTCACCTTTTTTTGCTGAGCTTGAGATACACAGTTGTTTTGGGCACAAACCCCTCCAGACCGTTCCCACAAACCCCATAATTTTGATGATATCACTCGCACCTCTAGTTGCCTCTCTTTATCTCTTTGGCCAATGAACCAAAACTATCCATCTTCGCTTCTTCAAGGACAACGTCCTCCTACTGAGAATCTCTCATTTGGTATCCAAGGCTTGATTTGCTGATGCTACATTTTCAAAGAAATTCACTCAGTGTCTCCTGTTTCCTCCCCCACCTCATTGCCTTGGGTGATTCTCTTACAACTCTTATTCACCTAAAATAAAACCGGGAGGAGGTTTTGCTGGGGGAACACCAGGAGCACCACAGTGGCAAAGTCCACTCTGCTGATATTCCCTGCGTGGACCCATCATGTGGGTGGGTGCTCAGCTGAAGACCTTGGGGTGACGCTGCCTTTCTCATGGACAAGTGCTTCTGTGCGTTCGTGATGGATGCTGCTGCATTACAAATCTGAATTTACAATTCATTCTTCTCCCATCCATCCATCACACTTGCGTTGTCCAATCAAACAAACAGAGTCAATAACAGATGATTCAAGCAATCAATCACGAATTAATCAATAATGAAAAGTGTGTGCTAGCAGTTTATAAATCAACCTATGGCACAGCCTGCATTCCCATAAATTGTCTACTGAGTGGTTATGAGGAGAATTAATGTCATTACAAAACAATATGTTTTGTCATTAATAATTTGACCAGCTTAAAAAAAACAGTTACATCTGGGCATATATTACATCAAATACACTAATTTAGAAAGTAGACATCCAAAACCACTTCATAATTTGCAATAAGGCAGAGAGGAGTTAGCGGTTACCCATCCAAACAAATGAATTCCTTTTAGCAAAAGAGGGATTTATTAGGCAGGAGAACTTGGAGAGCTCTTCTGCATTGATAACATATATTAGTTTCATATTTCCTAAATACAAAAGTGAAAAAGTATGATCATGTACTAAAACAATTCAGCCCTATGCAGTAAATTTCAGAAAATGAGGCATCTGGTTTTCAAAGATACATCCCAGATATTTGAGGATTTTGTTAACTTAGACTGTCAACTCTAATGCTTGATTATGGACAAGACAAGTTTCACAGGTCCACTGCCTATCTGTAAATTTCAATATATTCCTTACTTCTTTTTTTATGTCCATAAAGAATCTTTAAGCATATTGCGATGATTTCAAGTGGATTTGAGCAATAAAAGAAGGATGTTTACTGCCAACCTTTGTGTCTTCAAAAGACAAAACACGAAACGTTGAACAACAAGCAGGTAAGAAAACACGAGCAGAGAGTGATAAATGCCTGGTACTTGAACTCACTTGGCTGGGAGGGGACTGAACGCGGGAACAGAACAGCAAGAGGGGCCCAGGCGGGAAGAAACACTGAAATGACAATAGAATGAAATTGAAGGAGATAGAGTAGAAATAGACTTGATCTGAGAAATACCGCACGGGCTAGAATGTTAACACGCAAAAAGGCTGAACATTTTCTAAGAAACAGAACTAGCAAAAATATTTAATATATTAATATACCGCATGTTGTTGTGAATGTGTCCTGAATTTTCGGGTGGATCTACGTGGTGACATGAAGGGCGAGCTCCATCAATGGGAACACACGCTTAGGATCCCAAGCTGTTCCTATTTCAGTTTCTAACCCGAAGCTTCCCTGCCAACGTTGGCCATGGGGTTGTCCTACCCGCACGGTGACTGTAGTGAAGCACCACGCAGGACGGGACAGTGCCTGTGGGCAACGACGGTGGGCAAACCTTGCTCAGGGACTGTGCACTCCCTAGGCAGGGCTTATTTTGGGGGTCTTAGCTTGTGTGCCAGCTAAGCCATTTGGATCTCAGCCCATGATTGCCTCGGCAATTCGTTAACACAAATAACTAGTAATAGAGAGGTATGCAGCAATGGTTTCAGCCAGCACCTTGTGAGCTTGGTAGCAACACCCCAGATTTTGCAAATATTGGTGATGCTGCTTTGTCGATGCGGAAGTCACGGACTAGTCACACAATCAATATGATCACACAGTACTCACTTTATTAGCAGAATTATCAGACTTATATACGCTATTTGCTTCCTTATCATGCGATAGCTAAAATCTGATTGATTGCATGCGCTGTCAATGAGCTGTTTGCGCATCCTTAAACCGTTTCTGCTAGCTCAGTCCCCTGTTTGTGAGCACCAGCTTCCCATGGCATCCTGCTTTTCAGACTGGCCTTTCTTCCTCATTTTTCTGCTGCATAAGCTTGTATCAGCATTTCTTCAACCGTGATTAACCTTGCTGCAGCCTTGAGGCTAATCACAGGCTAATCAAGTTCATATCTAAAGTGTCTGGATTGCTCACTACATGCCCTTGGTCTTCTAAAAACCCCACAATGCTTCCTACTCGGTGTAGTATCTACAAGTGCAGCAACCTCCCCTCCTCTTCTTTCAAACACACACCGTCCTTAGACCTTCAGCCTCGTGGAAGTCCAGGGGATTTCCTTCCCTTTATGTGACTGAGCCTGGATCAGGCCTCAGCTTGGCCAGATAAACCCCCTGAGCACGCACCAAAAATGTGCATTTCGGAAGAATCTTGAGTTGTTTTCCTAAAGAAGAAAATTCTGCAGAGGACAGGGCAGGAAGCAACGTGCTCACGGGTGGTTTCCTCCTCATACGCCGCAGCTGAGACAACACCCAGATCCCTCAAACGGGGTTTCACAGCGCTGAGATGCATCTGGAGGAAAAGACAGCGTGTTCGCTGAAGGTGGAAGAATTCAGGACTCTATAAGCTGGAGCTGGGTTTCCCCACGGGATGCGCTACCGCTTGCTCTCTGCTTCGCGAGGCGATAAGTCTGCTTCTCAGTAGGCTGCTCGACGTCTATTCATTCTCTGCGGTTTCCTCGCAGGAACCAGACACAAGCCGGTGATGGATCGGTGGCCACACGGCCGCTCCGGCTGCCTACGTGGCGCTGCAGCACAGCGCCGAGGACGCGGGCCCGCGAAGTCAAACACAGCGCTCAAGATTGATCTCTTCTGGAATTCCTGCCTGATGCACTGACCATTAAGTTATGCAAACATGCTAATTCGCAACGTGGAATAAAGCAACTGCCTCCCGCCTTTCCAGGAATGTTTAATTTGGGGCCCAGCAGGGAGAAGACTTTCTGTTAACATGAACATTTTGTTAGTTTTAGCAACAGGGAATGTAAACTACAATGGAAAAAGTAATGAATGAATATTGAGAAGGAAGCTCAAGGTTAAAATTTGTGTCCTCCAATAAATCAAAATGTGTCCAAGGGGTTAGAAACACAGGCAGATGGACTTTAAAGGTAAGAATTATTTTATTCTTTCGCAAAAGCCTGAAGTGTGCCAGGAGGATTATTTGTGGGCCACTGGGCTCTAAGCCCAGATCTCCAGATTAAGCAGGAGCTCCTACTGAACAGGCGGCAGGCACCGAAGTATCTCAGAAGATCTGAGCTGCTATGGCCTTGTACCTATTGGCAGGTACTGTACAAACCCAGACAGAACACGATACCTGCTCAGAAGATCTGATAATTTAAATAAAGAGTGGATGAAAGGACACGTCTGCAGTTCCTTGGGGCCGCACTCAGGCTGTTGAAGGTGGGCCAGGATGATGCAGGAATTTCCAAAGGTCATATGGAGAGACTCGGGCAGACCTTGGAAAAACTCCGAGATGCTTAATCACCATTTTCCTTACACTCATACTTTTCCTTGGCTCAATGTCTTCAGCACTGCGTCCACTGAGAAAGGTCTTGTCCCTAAAAACAGGGGGTGTATCATTTGATCCCAGGTGCCAGCTACCGCAGGCGTAACCTACTTGTGCAAGAGCGACCCGCCATCCCTGTCACACACCAAACAGCCTGAGCAGAGAGGCCCCTCCAGCCTGGCGCTGCCGTCTGTGGAGCAGAAAAGCCACAGCAGACACAATAGCCCAACACCACATTTGTTGGCCGGGCCATGGAGGGCAGGCTGGAGCACACAGCTGTCACCAGTGGGCGCCCAGTGCAGCTCGGACACCCTGTGCTGCAGCAACGTGGGCAGAGAGCACCGCGGCTCAGTGACATTATATCGTGTGTTCACTGTGCTGGGCAACTTTCCTGAATGGTGCTTGGCATCCTTGCCCCTTTTCCCATCATATCTGGACTTCTGGCTTTATTGGGAGTGATGACAACCAGTCTGTCACCTGGGGCAGGTGAGCCGGGCACTGCCCCATGGCCACGTACCAGCCAGGGTGTGATTTCCACACGGCCATGTACACCGCTTCATCCAAAAACACCCTCTTCCCCCCGCCTTGTCTCCTTCGAAAGCTCCACACGCTTGATGATTTGGTTTTGGTTAAACTTTAGAAATCATTTTGTTGTTTCTCTCCCGTGTGTGTGAACACAGAAATAAAGTGATGCGAGGGGCAGGAAATTCTTCTGGTTTGCATCTTCGGTGTTTGGCTGGGTGTGCAAAGTGGGTGAGGAGGAGCTTAATCACGGTGGTTTTGAGGTTTTGAGACTATGAGGAACAGACTAAACTGCTTTCTGACCCTGACTTGCATCAAGAGTTGAATCTAACGGTACAAACATCTCCGTAGTGATGAACCACCTCTGCAGCTACACCAACAATCAATCTGACATCTTCTCCTCTCCTTTCCCCCACCACTTTTATAACAAAGTCACAGTAACAAAACAGACATCTTTTTTTAATAAACAGACCTAACTCTTTGTTATTACACGATAACCAGCCCCAGGGCGTTATGAAAACAGAGCCAGCCGTGTTGCCAGCAGCAGCCCCAGCCCCTCCAGCACCGTCAAACACGCTTCTTCGGAGGTAGCAAAGAGCACAAACCCACTTCTGACCGTGTCCCCAGCTCACACCGGAGCGCCTAAAAATAAACACGTTGCAGCCTGATGAGTAATTATATCTCGCTGGCGCCCAGCACTGTTCTCGCAGGGCGGAGGCAGGAGGCCACGGTGAGGGGCTCTGCGACCCGTCCATCCCCAGCCCACGCTGTGCCAAAGCTGAGCGGTCATTCTTAGCTCTCCGCTTGCACTCGGCATGAGTTGAAACAACTCCTTGTTATCTTGAAGAGCAGCGCTCTTGCGAGCCCCTGAAATTGCATCCTGAGTGCCCTGCATTTCAGGGGACTCAGAGACCGGCTCTTGGTGCCTGGAACATTAGGTATGTGAGACAAACACCCCCCCCGGCCACCGGCTCTTTTGGGAGCGGCTGAGGGATGCTCGGGGGTGCTGGGGGATGCTCGGGGGCTGCTCTGCGGGACGGCGCAGGTGCCCAAGTTCGCGTCCCGAGAGCGGAGCTGCATAAAGAATGACAAGTCTGCAAAGCGGCCACTGCTGCCCGACACCCATTTCCCTCAGCCAAGAGTTATTGCGGGTGGAAAGCTCAAGTGGAGTTTGGTTCAAGCTTAATGAATTATGTTCATTTTCCAGAACATTGTTTTAGCTGATAAATCACAGTTTCATGCGCCATTACCATGTAATGACTGGAATATTTAATCAAAGGCCAGCTCTTCGCATTGTTTACCTTTGAGAAAGCAGATTTGCTCGCTGGAACAGTTTTGAACCATTATGCACGTTTATCAGCAAAGATCTTTTCTTTATGTCAAGTGTTGCAATATTTAAAGCCCTTACAGCCAAGCAAGGTTTGGGAAGAACGAGTGGCTCACTTAGCCTGACAAATGCAAAACGCCTGTGATGTTATTTGAAAGGATTGCAGGAAAATCAAAGAAAAAATCAGAAGGACAACAAACAATTCCTTATTTACAAACTATTATTATAAATGCTTATTTTTGTTTTGAGTTTGGATCTCCAAGTAAAATCAAGCCCCTTTTATTCTGGGTGCTGTACGACATTGTTTTAAAGACGGAGGATATTTTGTTGTTGGTTTATTTGGTGGTTTTGGTGATTTGGGGTTTTTTTTTTTACATATTTACACTTGAAAAAGGCGAGAAAAAATTCTCATTTGTTTCTGCCTCATTCTCTCAGAACCCGGAGCAAAAACTGTTTGGAAATGGTTTGTCAACAGAATACAGAGCTATCAAAGGCTAAAAATGAAGAACACCTCCTACAGAAGGGTGAATCAAAGGTATGTAAAGCTGAATACAAATCTGAACTTAAACAGGGTTTCATAACTCCCTCCTGAGTACAATTTGTGCTCCTGGATAGGAATTAAGTCTCGTATTTCCAGAGCAGTGGGTGCTTTTGTTTGCTTCTTGAAATGCTTGGTTGAACAGCAGTGCAGAGCTGTAAAAACAGGTTTATTTTAATGTGCTTTATGGGTCTGATTGTTAACAGAAAAGGCCCAAGGGCTGTGTGAGCCTGTGCTTGTGCACTTCTGCACTCAACTTTTATGTGTGTGCTCTCCCACACTGTGTAAACGGTGGATGTGGCCACATGAACCACTTGTGCCCCAAACGAGCTTCTGTTCAGGCACAGCGACAACGACCGCGGTGACAGTGTGGTGGCCATTGGCACCCACGGGCCAGCGGATCTCCACCTTCTGAAAGCCAGGCAAGAGCCACCTGGAAGCACAGTAAGGTTGTACACCATATACAGGCACAACTGAAACAACACTGGGCAATGAAGGCGTAAATGTTGCTACCTCTTGTTCCCCTTATAAGTTGTATTTTCCTTCCCCTGATTGCTGAACAGCCTCTTCTTTACATTTTTTCCTGCCTTTAAATCTATGGTGAGAACCCCAGATGTGAACCGCCAAACTTCGGGGTTTCCAAATCCATGTACGGATCCAGGCTGGATCTAATTAAGTGAGATCTTCTGCTGTGAGTCAAAACAAAAGAGACAGTACTCAGCTTTCTGATGACAGCAGCGCTGTGAATCTGGCCCTGGAACTGATTCCTCTGCTCAGTGCACTCTGCTCATGAACATTTGCCTTCCAAGGCAGATGCAAAGAGATTCCTTCCCAAATGAAGCAAAGGAGACTGAGGCCACTTGAAAGAGCAAAATGGTGATACCAGACCATACACCTTCAGCCAACAGCTGCGTGTTGCGACTTGCAGATGTGCCACTAAAGCGTTGCCATGCCCAGCAGGTCTGCACGGGTCTTCAAATCACTGCACGTGGCTCCAGAGACACCAACAGAATAGTGAAAAGCTAGCAACCATGGCATGCTTGCTTGAAGCTTAGCACAGGAAACAGATTTGTTTGAAACGAATAGTGCTTGGCACATAGAGGAGAAATAAAAATCCATTTTTTCCATAGTGACAGCTCTTCAGTTCATGCAAGTTGAGTTTTCCAGAAAGCTTAGTACTTCCTACTATAACTATTGTTGTTGGTCTAGAACACGGCAACGTCCTTCTTCTCTTATTCAAAGAAAAAGGAAGACAATTGCTTTGCTGAAAGGCTTGCAGTGCCTAGAGGGCGAGCGCGCCAATAAGCTTTCCAGGCCTCGGCACAGTCGCCCTACGTTTTCACCCTGACCAAACCTCCTGGTTTTGAACCCTTGACTAGAACCCAGAAGCCACCAACAGACAAGAGACCTCTGACTTGTGGTCCACGCTCAGAGAGACGTGGAAATCCACAAACATCCATGTCCTGAGTCTCCACAGTTTCTGATCACACTCTCTAGATTGTCTTCCCTGTCCTCTTGAGGGGCCAATGCTCATCTTTGCTTATCTCATCAGTTGGTTCTTTCTTCCCAGGCCCCTATCAAGGACAACAGGAGCTAGACACAAAGCAGATGAAGACACAGCCTCATATTTAAGATACTAAATTACAGGAAAAAGGAGGTTCACATTTTACTGAATCTGGCAATCTCTCTCTTTATTGGTTTTGACAACACTTTTATTGGGAAAGCTCCTCAGGGCCAGGATAAAGGTCTTCTTCACAGTCAGAAATAGGGGACCCCATCCTTCAGGATACCCAGGGAATCAGAGACTCCAGTTCACATCTGCTTGGCTCAAAGGAGGGATCAGAAAAGCCCTACGAGTCGTGTGTTCCCCTCTGAACGTGCGCAGGATGGACAGGCCTCTCCTCACAACTGATCAAAAACGTCATCCTGAACCCGGGTAGTTTTCCCAAAGCGTTGTGAAAGCCGACACGCTTCTCCCAAACCTCCCATTGCAAAGAATGAGCATTTTCCAGCAACACCAATGAAAACATTTTTCAGCAAGTTCCCTCCCATCTCTCAGACATCACATGCATTTCGCTCCCATATTCCTATGAGAACCTCAATGAGGTTTGTATCTCATTTTGTGGGTGCACCGAGGAGCTCAGGCGGCAACGGCAAAGAATTCGTGTTCGGACCTCACACCACTCGCTCCGAGTCCTTAGATGTACTCGTTCTCTAGGGGACTTTAGCCTGAAATGTCAAACCACAGACCTGGAAATGATTTTAAATACGATAAATGTTAATCACGCCCACTCTCTTATAGCGTGGCCTGTAAAACGAGCATAGAGAGTGAAGAGCACTTCCACCTCCCATGTCCTGGCAGCAAACGCATTTCCTGTGCTGCAGCCATGCATTTCCCTGGGAAGGGAAGGAAGGGAAGGGATGGGATGCTCTCTAGCGGTTACAGCATGAGATGGGAAAATTGATATCTCCCAGTCTCCATTCCCATCCCGCACGTGAGGAGGCCGCTGGTCCCACCTCGCTGGGCCCGGCTTCCCCGGCGCACCCCGGAAAGCCTAAATACCCCTTCCAAACGTGCGGAGAGGAGGGTTTAGGTTAAAGCTGAGCACTAGCAGAGTGAAGATGGGAAAAGGTGAAAACGGGTATGAATAAAGAGAGGAGGGTCTGAAACGCTCCTGTCAGATCTTCCCCCGCTCTTTAAGGCACAGAAACCGCCCTTTAACTTGATTGCTCCTTATCTTCACCCTTGCCGTCACGGGTTTTTATATAATTAAAATTGCCTTGACAATCGCCAAGGATTTACAACGTGAAACGGTTCAATTTTTCTTATGTTATGTCTTGGCATCAAAGAATCTGCACTCGTTTCCTAAGTATGGGATAAAGATGATTTCTAGTGGGAGACAAATGAATCAAGACCTTGACACCCCTATTTTTTTTCTTTCTCTCCCTTTTTCTTTTCCTTTCCTTCTTTTTTTTTAATACATCTGGTTATTATTGAACAGAGGCTTTCATGTTTTAATGATAAATTGTCTTCTCCCGCTGTAACAATGTCCCCAGACGGCTTGTCTTGGCTGAAATGTCTTCTAAGAGCATCTGCTTTTGATCTATAGGGGTTTTAAATCTTTGGATCTAATCTCTAGCCTGACTGACTTGAAAGCTGATTTCCACAAAAGCAGAGTGCGAAACTTGTAGAACCCCTTTAGTGGAATTACTTGAAATTGTTTAAAAGACTGTATTGACAACACTCAGTGTGTCCTCATGACTTTTTTTCTGCATATTTACATATATACACATGTATATAAAAATATAAGAGAGAGACAGAAGAAAGGAATTCTTTTAACAAATGCTTCAGTGGTATTTCCATGTAATCTGCATATGTTGCGGCTTAATACTCTAATAAAGAAGGATTGGAAGCTTTCCAGAGCACAGTATTTATGCCATGTATATCAATTAAGATAATTGCCAATTATATTGATATGTCAATTAAAGTCAAGTGACTTTTAAAAGAGTTATGCCTGCTATTAATTTAGTTATATGCATACACTGTAAGTGCGTTTATAAGGGTTGATCTTAAATTTCTCAATATTGTTCGCATCCGGTACATCCGGCACATAATCACCATGTTTGTTTGGCTGTTTTGGGTCCAGTTTGGGCTGTGCTCCCCAAGCGCTATAGGGAGAGGACAGACCTCCCTTGGTGGCACTGTCTGCATCCATTCGAAGCCCAACGACTCGATTTTGATTTCACCCCAGCACAAATGAAAACAGGGGCTGGCTACTATGTGCATGAGATTGCTGTGGCTAAGTAGAAACCACTGTGGTCAAATGAAAGAGAAGCTCGTAATACTGCAATATATATACACACACATACATCTGCGTGTGTTTGTATGCGTGTATGATAAATACGCTCCAAGAGTTCATTTGTCTATCAAACCCGACGCGGTGTTTTGTAACGTATTAACAGCAGTGACAGACAGACCCTAAAGGGCTGAGAGTTTTGGTTTTGCTGGGATTAAACCAAAGTTAGGACAAATTCAGGGTGTTTTGAGCGGAAAAGCTCTTCTGCATGAACCTTCTGGTTAGAATATAATGGAAGCCAGACCCCAACCTCCCTGGCTTGAGATTTGTAAAACCAAATCATAACAACTGACGAGGTTTTGCTAGACCAAGGCACCCCCTGCTTTCTCATCACAAAGACGGGGTAAAAGGGGAATCTTTGTTCAACCTTTGACTCCTTGCACCTTACCAGCGGTGCTGATATAGAGCCAGATGACGACATATCTCCATTATCTCCCATTTAAAGTCTACATTTCCAAAGCAATAATCTTGCCAGTCGGCTCCGACAGCCCCGCACGCAGCCTCTCCCAGGCCATCCACAGGTCTCCCCAAAGTTCATGGCTCAAAATGAATTTTCAGAGGCTCCACCAAAACTTCGAACTATTCCTGTGGCCGACTGGGCCAGAGACACGATGGAAACAACCGTTTCACAACCTTTCAGCGCTGCCGCTTCTATCCAAACCCAAACTCCAGCGCGGGGATGGGATGTGAGAAGCGATCAAAACCAGCACTGGAAAGACAGGGATCCGTCCTAGCAGGGAGGCTCAGCTTGGCTTTGGGTTTGCTCCCAGGCATGAGGAAATACTCAGGGAAAGTGGAGTTATTTCCTTAGATTCATTTGCCCACTCCTCATTAGCAAAGCATTTTGATACTCTGCAATCCAATGCCTAGCTATGGTTTCTGACTCTCTGAAAGAAAATCGAGCGAACTGTTTCTAGGATGTTATAAAACTGGACTGATAGAATAAATATGTGGAATGGAAACGGGCAAGAAGCCTTAAACTGAAGCCAAGAGGCTCACTGACTCCGTGCACGGCGTAGCACAGAATTTTTCCCTCTCTTGCAAGATAATCACCAAGTGATAAGATTCTCCCTGGACTTGAGTGTTAACTGAAGCATCTTGCATTAAGTGACTATTTTATGGGGAACTTACCAAACTGAGCGTTATCTACAAGTTATCCTGTTGTTGCAGTTGTTATTGCTTTCACCCAAAAAATGGAATGTCTGAGCTAAGTGGGGAGCCAAGAGCTCTACTCGGGATCCCCTCCCCGGGATCGTTTTTGCTACAGCTGCTGCTGAATGGTTTGGTTTGTGGGTGATGAAGGAACCAATATGAAGAAACTCCAGCCACCAGAAAGAAGCAGCAATAAAACCCAGCTTTCCTGAGCTGGGCTCTGGCAGAATTAGGAACTGCTCCTTGCTCTTGCTGTGCTCCGGCCAACCCTAATCAAAGGGGAGATTCAACTCCATGTGCCCCGAAACTTCCTCTGAATTAAAATTTGAGCCACTGAGTTGTCAGTTTAATTGCTTTGCTGCGGATGGCACTACTTTTATCTGATGGTAAATCTCCACGTCACTCAGGGTACCATGTAGAACATTTTTGGTGGTGCATGCAGAGTCTTTGCTCTTAAATACTGTCTAAAATTACCCTGGTGACAGACAGCGAACGCAGAGAAAAAGAATGAGGAGAGAGAATGGAAAGGGCTCCTTGGGCTGCAGGGACAGCAGAGGATGAGACATGTGGTGTTTCCCCTGAGCGAAACCATTGCAAGGAAATGTCAGGAAAGTCTGTCCGTGGCACCAGGGAGGAGGATCCCGGTGCTCTCCTTGCTCTGCCAGATGAGTTTGGGACCATCTCCAGACCTTCCACCACAAGGACAGGTCAAACAGAGGCACAGAGGTATCTGCTTTCTTCAGGGGGTCAGCACGGGACACCCATGGCCTTGGGGGAGTCCACGGAATCCCAGGATGTCAGGGGTTGGAGGGCCCTGGAAAGCTCATCCAGTGCAATCCCCCCATGGAGCAGGAACACCCAGATGAGGTTACACAGGAAGGTGTCCAGGCGGGTTGGAATGTCTGCACAGAAGGAGACTCCACAACCCCCTGGGCAGCCTGGGCCAGGCTCTGCCACCCTCACTGGCTCCATCCTCCTGACACTCCCCCTTTCCATATTGATCCCCAGGAATGAGTCCCCCCTCAGTGTCCTCTTGTCCAGCTCCAGAGCCCCAGCTCCCTCAGCCTTTCCTCACACGGGAGATGCTCCACTCCCTCCAGCATCTTGGTGGCTGCGCTGGACTCTCTCCAGCAGTTCCCTGTCCTGCTGGAACTGAAGGGCCACAGCTGGACACAAGATTCCAGGTGTGGTCTCCCCAGGGCAGAGCAGAGGGGCAGGAGAACCTCTCTGACCTACTGACCACCCCCTTCTAACCCACCCCAGGTCCCATTGGCTTCCTGGCCACAAGGGCCCAGTGCTGGCTCATGGTCACCCTGCTGTCCCAGGACCCCCAGGTCCCTTTCCCCTCACTGCTCTCCACCAGCTCCTCCAGCCCCACATCCAGCAGCCGCTGGCAGGGCGCTGGTCCCTCAGGGCTGCCCTATCACTGCAGATTTGCCGGCTCTCCTGTTGAGTGCAGCCATGCATTAGAACTGCTAATACGCAGCGATTTTGCCTTAAGCTCGAAAGCACCAGAGGTTAAACAGATTTTGATATAAGAGCCTACAAGGAACACTCTATTTAAAAAGCCTATGCATCACTGGCTACAACTGAAAGGATGATGAGTGGTAGGAGGAGATGAAAGGTGGTTCAGACATGGGTATGATGACAACAGTAAAGGGAAATTAAATACACTGCAGGGAAATAGAAGTCATAATCATCTTGGGTTTGCAGCTCATGAACACTGAAAAGCTTATGTGATGAAACAGCAGGTAGAAGTGCCTTGAGACTCGAGTTTTAAGGCCCCAAGAGTTTAAACTTGACATTCAAGCCTTTTAAAGTTTTATGAGGGCATCCAATAATTCCTCCTGCTCAGCCCCCAGCCCCCCGCCTGATGTGCCGCTTGTTTGATTTACACACCTTCCACAACCTGCAATGAATTCCAGGGAAAGCAGCACGCAGAAACCTTTGTAGCTCTGTAATTAAATAGCCTTCATGCAGCTTAACCTCTCCGATAATGAATGTCCAGCCGCAACTCAAAAGGCCACTACACCTTAGGCTGGTGCAAACTGACACAGCCCTGCCAAACCCTACAGGACCCAGGTGTTGTACAGAAGTACAACAACGTGGCCATTCCCAAAATGTGCTGCCTGCTGGATGCAGGCAGGAAAATCTTGTTAATCCACATAAGGATAATTTATACGCTTGAGCATCCTCCCATGAAAATCATTAGCCTGACAACACACTCTCCACCAGCAGAAACTTGGCGGCAGAGAAGCATAGCGGTGCCACCCCATACCGGCTCTGTGCCACCCCATACCGGCTCTGTGCCACCCCATACCGGCTCTGTGCCACCCCATACCGGCTCCTGTGCCTCCCCATACCGGCTCTGTACCACCCCATACCGGCTCTGTGCCACCCCATACCGGCTCCTGTGCCACCCCATACCGGCTCCTGTGCCACCCAAGTGCGTGACATACCCACCAGAAGCCACCTGAGACGCAAAATGACACTGGCAGCTTTACTGACCACATCAGATTAACCAACAGTACAATCCTATACTTAAAATACCTTTGTGCTAATTTTATGCGTGTTCTAATTATACAAACAGCTCTTCTAATTATAGCATGCTAATTACACTGGAATTAGACATGATGATGTTAATTATCTAGCTCTGCACTAATGCCACTTTTATTAGATAAAAATCTATTTTTTTTAGTCTTAAATAAAACTGATGATTCTTTAAAAATTATTGAGAGCAATGAGTGGCCCTTCTTTCTTTTTCCCACCTCAACCATCGTTTCCCATGTTGTAAGTTCAGAAAGTACAGATGGTCAGTGCTTCCAGTCAGGATCCTCAGGCTGATGAGCACAGTTTGAGAGACCTAGAAGCTGCATCTAGAACACTTCCAGCAGCTTCAGGACTGGACATCCATCTGCTGGGTTTATTGCTTTGTTCCTGGTGTGTTAAAGAATAATTCAGGACTAAACATCCCTAGGAGCACGCCTGACATTTGATGAACGGGAACACGGGCAGCAGATCTCCCCTGGTATGGGTTATGGGTTACTAGCACCTGGGGTCAGGGAGAGAAATCCCGGCTCTGCAAGTGGACAAAGAAGCCAAGAAGATCACATTTGAAAAGTGGGAATTCTGAAATAGCACATACAGACCATTAGGTAGAAAGAGAAGCGAAGTGCACGTTGGACCCGAGTTCCTCAGGCGCTCCCATGGATGTTGCACCAGCCGACAGTCACCAGTCGGCATCGCCAGACCCTGACCGCATTTTGCAACGTTTTGGCAATTTTTAACAGCTCACACTGGGTTTTCTTGGTGCAAGTGTTCTTCCCAGACAACCTGAACTTCTCATTCAACGCTCTTCATAGCCTAATTTTCTTTGTTCTGTCTAACTGTGCTCCCTTTGGATCTTCCTGTCTCAGCAGCTCCCCAGTGACTTTTAACTCCTTGGGCCAGGTTCCATCAAAATGATGGGAGAGCAAGGCCAGGAGCTCCTACATCTTTCATGGAGAGAAATAACCAAATGAGAGAGAAAAAAAATCTGCTAAAAGTCACTAAAGAAATAAATCAACCCTTAATAGACACTGAGAATCCAGCCAAAAATAACTTCCAGTAGAAATCTGGTCACAGTGGGTCAAACCTTCAAAGAACAACAACAACTCGATACAGAACAAAAAGGTGATATGATAAGGATTCTGCTCAGCATCCACAAATCTAATCCCGTATGGTCGTGTATAGACACACCAGGCCCAGGGGAGAGATCTTAACAATCTCTAACAGCCATATGGCTGCGAATATCAGGTCTGACTCTGCACCATCCATTGAAACTACACTTTTATTTTGCAGATGTATCCTTGTCACGGCTTCAGGCGCTCAGGATGCCCTTATAAACCCATTTCTGATATCTCAGCTGCACAACAGCCTCGCTGCACCCACGAGACGCGGGTTTTGCCTTCCAGTGTCAACACACCCTTAACATGCCCATGAGCTCAAGTGCTCCACGCACGCCAACGGGGAGAAAGTCAACAAACAACCAGGGCCACGCTCCTGCTCTTCAAAGCCTGAGCTAACTCTGCCTTTGATGCTTCACACCAAGTTTCCTCGCTCTTGTTTTCCTAATCCTCGCACATCTGATTGCGACATATGGCCAGTTCCAGCAATTGACCAAATATTTCCTTTCCTATGGTATTTGCGTCACAGCTTTCCGGAGCCGCAGACCCCTTGGACCCAGCGAGCGACAGCTGAGAGGCACTGACATGCCCCCCGCGCTCAAAACCAACACACAACGGCGGCAGCAGAAACTCGGCTGCTCTCACCCGCAAGTTTCCATCGCTTCATGCTGGATGGCTGCTGTGTTGTTTTATTCTGGTTTTGATGATCCCCTTTTCGCTCATGATCTGGCCAAGATGTAGACAGACAGATCCTGGGAGCATCTGAAAGAGATTACCACCGTCTGCCGCGCTACGAGAGGCTCCAGAGAACCGGCAGACAGGGCAGAGGAAAGGAGCTGAAAAGATACACCGCCCATTAATAGCTTGAATAGCCTGTATATTTGAAGGGGTTGTATATTTAAAGCAAATGCTGTTAAAATTTGGTTTTCAGAGGTCCAAACCCATGTCTCCTGGGATGCTCATTAAACGTGACGTGGGACATCTCACATACTGAGAATGAGATTCGCTAACTGGATACCACCTCCTATAAGACCGTAAGTACGTGTTTTGTAGACACACAGGCATGTTGGTGGGATCGCCAGCAGCATCGAGGGACACTCTGCAGGAGCCAAGTCATGGAGAATAAACTGGAGACTTGAGGGAACTTCATTATTTCGAGCTGGGACAATTTGCAAGTGCGGGATGGCACACTCTGCCCATTAGAAACCAACGTGATCCCATTGATTTAATCACGTATTTCATGTCCCTCCAAACAAGAGGCAAAATGCAGTTGTAGTTGCTTGGAGATCAAATGGAGAATGTTAATCACATACAGAGTTAATTGGAAAATAGTCTCTTAAAAGAAAAGTCAAAACCATCTAATTGCAATGATTGCTTGGGTGTGCTGTGCTCCCTTTTACTCCAAACTCCCTGCTTCAATCTTCTGCAAATCACCAGGATGGTGGTTGTTTTGTGAGGCTCTCAGGCTGAGGAGAGGTTAACCAAACTACAGCTCCAATGGGGATATTAGATAAATGTACCCACATTGAAACATTACCCTTTTTTTACCCCCTTTTTCCTGAAACATTCTCCTTTCAGGACTTCTAAGACAAACAAACTTCTCCCCTCTTCCTTCAAGAAGCACCAACGTGGACTCTCAGCATCAACTCAGCTTCAAGAAGCATCAATGTGGTGCTGCCATTGGGGCACCATTGGGGCAGCAACTTCCACATCAACCCTTCTTTTTTTTCATAATTCACAGAAAAACATAGAAAATCATATTTGTCAGAGAAGCAAGTTTCACCACGGCAGGAGCTCTATCTTTTCCTGCTCTCACAACCTTCCCTGCTGCGGCGGTAGGGGGGGAAAGGAGGGAGAAAGTTACTTTTCGAATTGTGAGATCTTTCCAGATTCCATCACTCCATTTATTCCTTTGGCATCCTGAAAATAAGACATCGTAGGGAGGGTTTGCCTTGCAGGAAGGATTTCAATCGGATTTGCTAATAAAATCCATGGAAGTTACCCAGATGGAGATAAAAAGTGATTTTTCAATTGTCCTTGACCTGCTTTTTTTCTGTTTAAGCTGGAATAGGAAAACCTCACTCATTCTCAAGAAATTCACTGGGACTCGCTGAGATATAAGACTGTATATAAGACTGTAGAGATATAAGACTGTATAATAAGCATTAGGCCTCTGTTCATGAAGTAGAGAGAGAAATAAACAGCATTTCACTTCTTTTCTCCCACTATTTTTTCTTGTCACCTAAAAGACAGACACGTTCTCCCAATGTTTTATTTGAAACGTCCTGCTCTCTCCTGAAGAAACAGCCACAGTCTGAATTTCTCTACCAGCTGTAATAAGATCAGCCCACACCAAGCTTCCCGAGTTCAAACACCAGCTGCCATCGCTGAAATCCAAGGCCATTTTTCATCGGGATAAATCTTCGCTGATTTTAGATGTGCAACAATAAGTCAGATACAAAAACCTATCAAAGACCTTCACCTTGGACAACGTTGTGTTTTGGCCGAGACTCATTCCAGGTAACTATTGCTGCCTAGTAAGTAGGTCTTAAATCTAAGGGGGACACCTACGTTCTTTCCAGGTTCACTGGAGAAGGACAGACCTTGGCAGAAATTATTCAGGCCAAGGGTGTTCTCAGCCACCTATATTTGCATGGAAGAAGCTCCACCAGGAGCAATGTACTTCTCTACCCTTTCTCTGTCTTCTTTCTCTCTTTTCCCCCTTCTTTCTCTATCCAGGAGAAAGAAAATATTACTAACTGTGACCAGAGAGACTCCACCTTCCTACAGCTCAAGTTAAGACAGTTGTACTGAGACATGTCACTCCTACTGAAGTTGCTGGAAGGTCCCAATGGACAAAGAAGCAGCAAAGTTCCTACCCCTGGAGATTTTGGGAGCTGAGCTGACCCGACGCTGAAGTCACCCAGCCTGGAGGGGGGTGTTGCAGCTCCCTGCCAACCTAAATTATTCCACGCATTTATGAAAGAAGCTTTATAGGAGCTGGCGTTACAGCGAGATGTGCACGAAGTGCCCCATCAAAACGTGTTCCAAGCCACATAAAACAGGTACCACTACAGAATTCACGGAAGAGCGCAGGAGTTGGCAGATCGGGCCCTGCCGGGGAGTCAATCACATTCATTATCCTCTTCTTGCCAGTGGCCAGTGGCAGAGGCTTCAGAGAGAAGTGTGTGGAGCCCCACAATAAATGGCTTTAGAGCAACACAACCAAAGGAGAAATTCCTTCCTAATCCCAGGCAGCCAGTAATGGGCTGGTGCCCCGAAGCATATGGGTTATTATCCTCATTAGATTTACACCTAGGCAGCGTCGCTGGGGATGTTCTCATTGCCCATGCCAAGGACATGTATTCTTGGCACACATCTGAGGTGATACAGAGCTTGCTCAGGCCTCTGCTACTCAAACTAAGTTACTACATGCCAATAAAATCTTTACACCACACCATCTTGCGTTAGGCAACATATATTTATACAGTCTGTGTGGTAACAGTAAGGGTTGTTTTTTTTTTTTAAAGGCAGAAGTATGTAATAAATGACATCCCTTCAAATACACACAGACTTTACATTTCAGCACCTTCTGCCTTACACTCCTCCTCCAACCTCAGCTCCCATATTTTGTTATGAAATTTATGGGCTTGTGCATACCAAAATTGTGTGTGTGGACTGTTACCGCCAGGGTGGTCTTGGAGAAGAGAAGCAAATAAGATGCTCAAATTTGATTACAGGATATAATAAAAGTCGAGACTTCTTCCAGCTCATTCTCGTATAGTCCCTTGGAAGAGGGACTATAAAGGAACTGCTTTCTCCCCACCCAACAGAGCTGGCACTGATAGCCAATTTTCCTGTGTTTGAACCGTTGAGTATGCACTTCAGAACCTCACGTGGTGAAAACTAACCCCGGAATGCCCAGGAGACAGCTGAAAAACCCATTTCAAGGGCAACGCTTTGATTTCTTCACATACACAAAATTGGACTCCTTTTTTATTCAGTTAGGGAAAATCTCCCGTCTCTGAGTGAAGGGAAAACTGCAGCGATTACTTCTGCCTTCAGATGGCTGGATAAATATTTACCCTATAAGACCATATATTAAGGAATGAGCAAAATAGTGTTTCACTGTCTCGGCAATGTGAATGGCGCTGGTGTCTCTCCCAGTGTGGGCGACCGTTTTGCTGATGCATCATCTCGCCTTTTCTGGAAAGGGATTAGAGACCAACACCATTCGCATCGGTGGCAAAACTCCCAGGCGTTGCTTCACCGTGCCCTACATCTCGTGTTGTCACTCACGGCTGGATAAAATAAACACAGAGCGGTCAAAATATGCCACTGGGGCAAAATTAGACCTTCTTGCACCCACCTTACCCTTATTTTTCACAGTTATAAATGACCAGCCAAGGGCCCGGGTTGTGATGGCTCCGAATTGACCGAACACGCTTTCCAGACCAACTACTGAGCCACCCACCGCCCTCCCTCCTTCACATCAGCTCCGGAGTTAGTCCAGGAAACTCCGCTCCCCATGCAAAACAACTATATATATATACATATATATAGGAAAACTATATATATATATACATATATATAGGAAAATGCATTCCAAAGCTGTTATTTAGCAGATTTTCTAATTTGCTTAGTCCCTGGAGGAGCGGGCTTTTAATATCTCTTTGCACAGGGAGGGCCAAACCCTCATAACTTCGCTGATGCTATATAGTATTTTACCCCACAAGAAGTCCCATTGGAACCAGTGAGTAAGGAACCCACCCGATCCAAGGAGCACAAAAGCAACGAGAATGGAGCTGCCAAATCACACTGGTGTCCCCCATCCTGACAAAAGGCTTTGCGATAGGATTGTCTGGCTGCTGCTGAGACAAATAATGAGATAGAATATGTGCAACATCTATAAGAAGAATGCAAAGCAGTGAATTAAGTGTTGTTTTCTTGGGGAAGATTGCTGTGTGGAAAAAAAAAGATCATGAATGCTTATGTATTGGTGACAGCTTGAACTAATTTGAATAAAAATACAAACTTTTGCAAAGCAAAATCCAAAGAGGAAATAAAAACATATACAGTAGACGCTGCCATTTGTGTGAGCTTTTGAAAAGGAAACTGAAGTTTAATTGAAGTGTTGTACAACTAATTTTGTGGTATTTATTTCTTTCGTAAGGAATTCCCTGACACTAGTGGATACAACATCATACAACAGTGTTCCAAGAGGTCATTTCCACCGCTATCTTTACTGGTAAGGACTATTGCTGGTACAGAATATATGATGAATCATGCAAAAAAAACCCAAACTGAAAGAAGTAACAGATTGTTTTATCACATAACTGTTACTACAATGCTAAAGTAGTGCCAACAACAGCATTTGCCGATGATGAAATTATTATTTCTATTACAAGAGACGTTACACACTGTACATGAAAAAACAAATTCTTCCATTTCTGGGCTATTTATCTTGGGAATTAAATTACGCTTTCCTGTACCATAAGCTTTATTTTTGGCCAACAAAGTCCCTGCAAGACATGTTGTCCTCAGCATAACATCTTTTGCCCATTAAGGAAACCTGGGAATTTTCCTTCTCTCCTCGCTTCCAGCCCCACCACCCGCCTCAACCCCAGGTTCATTCATCAAATGAGGGAGAAACGAAGCAACTTTGGTTCACCATCAAGTGCCGCGGGTCTCCAGTAAGAACATAGTGTAGCTACTATGTTTGGTGGGAGGGAGGGAGACGACGGAGCGATCCAGCCCCGTCCAAGCACAACAAACACGACGTTGAGAAATGCGGTTGGAATAACTCTGGATAAGCCTCACCTCTGCTCGCCAGCCAGCTCCCCGGAATTTCTGGATGACAAATAGAGCATTAGATGAATAGATAAGGCAGGAGGTTTCTCATCCCTTTCGTCTGAACTCTCCCCTCCAGCTGCTAAGCCAGCGTTTTAGCCCCTGGACCTTGCACCAGAGGTAGTCGTCCATCAGCCCTCAGTGCACACAGCGCCCAAAACTAATTAAATCAAGACACAGATTGTGCCCATGTTGAAAAGGGGCAGTCACCCGCAACACGCTGGGGACACAACGTCTTCAAAACAAGGGAATCTAAAATAGGAATTTGGGGGTAAATCCACCCTCTTGGAGTCCTGTGTGCTTGGGACAGACCGGGAGACAAATTGCTGATTGAAACAAGACCCGCAGAAGCCCATGAACCTGCGCTCTGTTACGCCAACAGAGACGTTATTCCCATCAACTCGTCGTGTGTAAGCTGGTGCTGAGCCCCTCACACCAGTTCACAGCAAGTTCACCACAAATGAATATAGAGGTGGTTATATACTGACCTAGGGACCCCTCTCCAGTCGCTATCAGCACCCTGTGCGGAACACCGTGCTTCTCCCTGCATTCTGTGCCACTCATGCACGGCATTTAAAACTAAAATAAAATTATTAGGTGGCTCCAGTTACAGCACAGAATTAGTGTTCAGAGAGGACATCGACAGCCCCATGCACCATAATGCAGCGAACACAGAAAAGCTTTATGGGCCTTCCCGTGCCCCACAGGAGCGTCCCAGCATCTGTCAAGTGTGGTGTTTATTTCCTCCGTGGAACAAGCTATCTTTATGAAATGAAATGACTGCCCTTCATATATTAAAATAACACCTCCTTAGGAGAGGCTTCCATGGGCATTGGCTATAGCCCACTTCATAAAGGGAACATTTACACAGCAGAAAACTTAAAACTCCACTCAGGATTGGAGCGAGACCAATTGGGAAGCATGGGACCGGGGCGTTTTGGCTTCGCTATGAAATTACGTACCAAGAAATGGCTGGGCTTTGGTTGTTATTGTCGGGGTTTTTTTACCCGACTTTTCCATGTTTCAAAACCTCGTTGCTAGAAATAAAGCAAGCTTAAATGTGGATTTTTAATAGCACCGTTAAATTTAACAGACATTTTGTGCAGCTTTGTGCTGAAATTGTTTAATGGCTTATATACATGGCTGGCTTCGTACCCCGGTGCTTTTACTTCACGCTAAAGTATGCAAACCGTCTGCTGGAAACACAACTTCTGTATCCAGGAAGGAGGGCTTTGAAGCGTAATGTGTAAAAGTAAGTGGGATTTCTACACACGGTACTTAAATGCCATTCTTCACCCCATATGGACAATGTATTTGTCAGTGCAATGGGGTTTGCAGAGAAAATAAGCAGAAAATATCTTTAGGTATTAGTCAGGTAGTAAAAGCGCGAGGTTCAGAGCACTGCGCAGGTAACCAGCTGTGTGGAACCGCAGACATTGGGTGTCCTTCCTAAAGCTTCAGTGAACATCATAAATTTTCCCCCCAATGCATTCAGAGTGAAACACCTATTTTTTTATATGCCCCTTCTATACTGGTCTCTCTTTTGACTTGCTGTCCTACCACCCAACGCTGCCTTTGCCCGTATATAGTTGATCCTACTGACTCATAAACTACACTAGATTGGTCTGATTTTCTAAATCTTTTTTTCAACCATTTACAAAATGTGGGTTAGAGGACTAGTTGAGGGGCCCCACAGTACGATACAAGAAACGTCAGTTTAATTCTTGGCTTTGCCAAAGAACATGTTGGTAACCTGAGCAACCTCAGCTTCAACGCTGAACTTAATTTTGATGCTGTCCTTGAGCTGTAAATTGGACTAGATGACCTCCAGAGGTGCCTTCCAACCCACATTCTTCTATCATTTTATGATTAATGGTGCCTATGGGTATACCATGAGGACTACACTTCCCTGCTGCCATGAACATTGATAAGGGGAAATCACAGAGTGCCTGAGAGCAGTTTATCCTTCATGATGATGGAAGCAATAGATGTCCACATTTCTCATTTTACCCTTCTTGACCTTCATGCAACTGAACCTTCAAACACCACACCGCTTTTGCTGAAGTGTTTTTGACATTAGTGAAGCACCAAAACCTTAGTATCTCATGAGCAATAGATACTGAAGGGAAGTAGTACCCTCTGAGTATCTGAACTTCTTTAGTTTCAAAACAGGGCCTAAAAACACTGATCAATTCTGAAAACACTTGACTGACAAAAAGATGTGTTCCTCAAGACCCTCCCATCCCCTTTTGCAGACTCAAGAGCTTTGAACCAGGGCTCAGTTCTGGTCCCACCAACGTCCCTCTTTGCTGCTTGTCAATGTTCACCAGGATGGAATTGGTGAGCACGTTAGGAACACAAAAACACAGGAGAGAATTGTGAATTTCGTCAGTGCAGTGCTAATCAGCGTGCCAGCAAAAGAGCACGTTCTCATGGTAATGATCCATTTGAGACCTATTACCCAATGCATAGCACGTAATTTCTTCAAAAGATGAGAGCCTCCATCGTTAGTGAAAAACTGGGGACTGGTAAACTACAGGCAGGGACGCAAAAAGTTGAGTTAAGGAGTCATAAAGCCCCTAAACTGAAATTGCTTCCTCAAAGGTTATTTACACACACGGACAGAACAAAAACCCATGGCGTACGATGAAGAGTACAGCTGGGTGGTGAACATCCTCATGTCTCATACCAATTAGCAACTCGAGGTGTGAGGAGGGAGTTGCGCTCTACACACACTGCTGGGATTGCCCACACTGTTTCTAAAGTATCTGTTATTAAATCACTCTTGTTACTCTTAATGTCATGATAGCGTCTAAGAAATCTTTCTCCACTTCCACCAAGTGACAAGACTCTTAGCCCTGGTAAGTCATTGATCCTTCCCTTACTGAATGGGCCAGTCGTTTTAGAAATGTTATCTTGTAAGATACTTCATTTCCCAGTATGAAACATTGGAAAAAAGAAAAAATACAGCATTAAAATGCTGTAGCTTATAAAGAACATTTTACCAAAGAAAGTCAGAGACCACTGAACTTGCAGACCCATAGATCAGGACTTTTTTGTTCATGAGTTCCCAGAAATTCCAAAAGCAAGTGAAGGATAAAAAGCATATATATATATATATATGTATATATCTCCAAGAAGGGAGACATGGAAGGATCTTAGATGTTCTTCAGGGAACAGATCTGTAGTTGCAGGAGTTGGGGAAAGACCTTGATGAAGATACTCAATTGCTCATCCCAAGGTTGTTGAATAGTCAACTTTATTTTTTTAAACCCATTGCCAGCAGAAATGGGAAATGTTGCTTTAAGTTGCCTTGAGAAGACTTTCATTTCCTCCTTCCAGTTTTCTTGGTTTTAGTCAAGTAACAGTTTTTGTTTCAGGATTCTCAAACTCAAGCGTCTCGCTTTATCTCGCAGAGATTTTCCATTCCCTAAACAAAACCCTCTTAAAGACACGCAGGTATATATGACTTTTCAAAAAAACCTCAAAATTCATTTCATGTCGAAGTAAGAAATCTAAATGTTTCCTGTGTCTTGCCTCGAAACTTCGGCATCCCCACACCCAAAAGAATCAACCAACTCCCTCGTGATTCCTGTCTTACATTCCTGTCTCACACCTCGATGTCCACCTGTTTCCATCCATCCACCACACAGCGTACACCATTCCTCTTCTAATTCACTGCTGGAAATCTGATTTCTCTTTGAAACCCATTACAGCCAGCTTGGCAAGGAGAATCGAAGCTGCATTTCACAGGCTGACCGTGTGCATTCAGGGGTTTCAAAGCTTCAGTTTCCTGCTCATAAAAGAAACATTTTCTTTGTAACTCGCTCTCAAGAATGCTGGAGAAAACCAGGCCTATCTGACATATTTTGGCTTGCTGTAACTAAAACTTCATGGTCTGACGATAAACATAATAGGCCGTAAGCTGGGTATTGTGCTGAAATTGTGTGTAAGGCATTAATTGTTGGGAGCTGGAATTGAAATCAGATGGCCCGCTTCGGATTGACATAATCCGACCGGTTGTTCTTCACACCTGAGTGGCAAATAAATCAGTGTCACGACATTGTGCCGCTCATTGCAGCACGGGCACAAACGAGTTGGAAAAGATACACACACGCGTGCGGGCACGCACACGTACAGAAATACATGGAAATTATTCAGGCTCCGCGTTGCTGCAGCAAATACATGGAAATTATTCAGGCTCCGTGTTGCTGCAGCTGCTAAGCTTTTACATTAGGGACTATCTTAAAGCTCTTTAAAAGGAAACATTTTGCCTCAGCTTTAACGTGACAGAGCAACTGTGCTTTTCCTTGTGTGCCAGCTCACTCTTCCTTTCTCAGGACGTCTCCCAGAGCTGAGAAGAGCGTTTCCCAGCCCTGTTGTGCACCTCGTTGGCTTTGCTGACACCAGCAGAACACCAGCACCCTGCCACACGTCCGAGTCCTTGTGCACGGGCTTCACCGGGACACCCGGGCGAGAGAAAATGGATGTCGAAATCACTTTTGGTAGAAACAGGATTGCTACAACAGACTCCCAGTGTTCGAAAAGGCATCGCTCAGTGGAATGCGCTTTCGAAAGCCAAGGAACTTGGGCAATTAAGGTGGTTGTATTAGTTCAAGTCGGTGTGTGGGAGGAGGTATCACTGGATTGACGTTAATTGCTCCTATTAGGGCTGTGTGTACTATGCTTCAGCCAGGCACCAATAGAGACGTACAATCCACGGATTAAGCAGAGGACAGTGGCTCTTTTGTAGCTCTTGGAGTGCATTTGGAGCTGAATGACAGTCCGTGAAGCACGGAGCTGGATTGCGGAGAAATCCCAACAGAGCTTTAACATCACAGGTGGAAATATTCTCCTGAATGATCCTGCCACCTGCTCTAATTCCTGAGTTTAAACGTTTCAAGGCTTTTGCATCTGTAAGCAACCTCTCTCTTAGATGTGACCATAAAGAAAGGTCCATCCGAGCCCCTCTGGACTGTTGGTCGCCTTAGCAAATGTCTCGCAGCCAAAGATTCAAGAAGACAGTAACTGGTTGGCTTCCCCTGCAGCACTCCTGACTCCCAGCCCCGTTAACCACACATCCACTGAAAGCAGATGGCCAGGGAGCAGAATTTCTCACAGCTGCAGCGCAAAGTCCAAATTCACATCTCAGAAGACACCTGGAGCGCTACCCTTCCGTACAAGAAATAAATCAATTCCTGTCTTTCCTTCCCCCCCTGCTAACATGGCTCAGAAACTCCCTAAAGGCAGAAACAGCCTCCCTGCCCACATCCACAACCCCGCTGAGACCGAACAGCCGTCTATCCCTGATCTAACAGCCACAATGTGGCTTTAGACAAGCAGCTTTGACAAGATGTCTGATTTTTAGATAACTAAAGTTAGATGAGATAGATCAGTCCCTCACCATTTTCCCATCGAAACAGTAGAGGTTTGAGCACCTCCCTATGAGCACGTTCTGGTGAAAACATTGAGAAAGGCTCAGATGTATCGTCATAATGAGACATGGAAGGGTCTCAGATGTTCTTCAGGGAACAGATCTGTAGTTGCAGGAGTTGGGGAAAGACCTTGATGAAGATACTCAATCGCTCATCCCCAGGTTGTTGAATTGTCAACTTTATCTTTTAAACCCATTGCCAGCAGAAATGGGAAATATTGCTTTAAGTTGCCTTGAGAAGACTTTCATTTTTTCCTTCCAGTTTTCTTGGTTTTAGTCAAGTAACAGTTTTTGTTTCAGGATTCTCAAACTCAAGCGTCTCGCTTTATCTCGCAGAGATTTTCCATTCCCTAAACAAAACCCTCTTAAAGACACGCAGGTATATATGTCTTTTCAAAAAAACCTCAAAGTTCATTTCATGTTGAAGTGAGAAATCTAAATGTTTCTTTCCAAAAAGATTAAAATGGCAGCTTTTGGCAGGAGCGGCTCGTGCGAGGGAGGGCAGGGATGTCCCCACCCGGCACTTCCAAACGCTCCCGCTTAACTCAAAAACACCTTTTCCCAGGAAACCATCGATTTGGCCCACACGTCTCTTGGGGGGCAGGGGGCCCCAGGGCTGATCGTCCTCTGGGGGGGACAGCCCTGTGCTGGATGCACCGTCCCTCCAGCACAGAACTGCTTTAAACAGCCTGTCCCATAACAAACAACCGTTAAAAGGGTAGTGTAATTCTTGCAAGTACATTTGAGGAGCAGCTTTAATAAATATTAGACAGTTTTAAACATCAAAGTATTGACTGAAGTGGAAAAACAGCATCTGTACTACCAGCCCTTTCTCCTTGCTAAAAGAAGACGCAGGGAGGAAGGGAGAGCATGGGTTTTATCGGGGATGTCAGCAACAATTTATAGGAGCTCAGTGACCTGCACTTTGAACCGGGTGCTCCACCTACGGTCTGCAGCATCCTATAAAAAGATAGGGCGTTATCTGCAGTGCCGCAGCCAGCCCTGCGACGGGAAGGGCAGCCTGCCGCAGCGCCCGGGGAAACGCTCGGACTGTTAAAGGTAGACAAAGGTCCTGCTTTTTATTTCTTATTTTATGTGCACTTTGCTGCACCGGATTTCTTTATGGTATCTCAGAAATAGCAATTCGGGCCTTTTGAAAGTCAACTCTAGCTGTAAAAGCTATCCAGAGGAAAACCTGAAAAGGACTGTCAGCACTGATGCAATTATTTATTTTGGTCTTTATTTTGGTCCAGTATAAGTTGGGGGAATGACCTATTAGAGAGCAGTGTAGGGGAAAGGGACCTGGGGGTCCTGGGGGCAGCAGGGTGACCATGAGCCAGCACTGGGCCCTTGTGGCCAGGAAGCCAATGGGACCTGGGGTGGGTTAGAAGGGGGTGGTCAGTAGGTCAGAGAGGTTCTCCTGCCCCTCTGCTCTGCCCTGGGGAGACCACACCTGGAATATTGTGTCCAGTTGTGGCCCCTCAGTTCCAGCAGGACAGGGAACTGCTGGAGAGAGTCCAGCGCAGCCACCAAGATGCTGCAGGGAGTGGAGCATCTCCCGTGTGAGGAAAGGCTGAGGGAGCTGGGGCTCTGGAGCTGGACAAGAGGACACTGAGGGGGGACTCATTCATGTTTACAGATATATAAAGGGTGAGTGTCAGGAGAATGGAGCCAGGCTCTTCTTGGTGACAACCAGTGACAGGACAAGGGGTAGTGGGTTCAAACTGGAACACAAGAGGTTCCACTGAAATATGAGAAGAAACTTGTTCCCGGTGAGGGTGGCAGAGCCTGGCCCAGGCTGCCCAGGGGGGTTGTGGAGTCTCCTTCTGTGCAGACATTCCAACCCGCCTGGACACCTTCCTGTGTAACCTCATCTGGGTGTTCCTGCTCCATGGGGGGATTGCACTGGATGAGCTTTCCAGGGCCCTTCCAACCCCTGACACTCTGGGATTCCGTGAGAGTGGAAAAACACCACAGTCAGCCTCCTCAGCCGTAACCTGCTTGAGGTCCTGAACCACAGACAGCATTGAATCCACGTCTCCCATCATCCCCGCAGCCGCCTGTTCCCTCCGCTCCCTGAGATACACTGTGAGCCCTGTGGCTCACGGCCGCGTAGGAAATTTGGGGATCCTGGAGGGAGCTGGGCCACTCGCATCGCTCACCCTGATCTAAGCCACATGCAATCGGTAACGGGGTCATCAGTTCAGCTGGCAATACAACATCATCGTGGCGAGATCGTGACACACCCTTGCAAGATCAAGACTCCTTCTGTACATGATTACAATTTATTTATGGCATGCAATAAAAATTTACAGTAACACGGGGAGGCTGGAGCTGAGACCAGGATAGGAACTGTAAAAAGATCTTATCACTGAGTATAGTCAGTCTTGCATAAGCAATAGTTTTTCATGACAAAATACTGATACAAGAACGTTTCTTGGAAGTATGCTGATACTGGCAAAATTTCTAGCAAGGAAAATGATGAAAATCTTAGATTTCAGCAAAGCCAAAGTGCTTTATTTCAGATGCCTTATGGACCAGAAATGAGTGCGACAGTGCAAGAGGCAAGTCAGCCTTCAACAGTTTGACACCACGGAAATGGTCCTGACGAGTTCACTTCTCAGTTTCCTGAACAAATCCTTCCAATTTTTTGTTTCACTGGAAATTTAGACATTTGAGTTTTCACTCTGACTAGTGAGGAAAAGCCCGGCTCTGCCGTTCTCCCAGGGGAAGGGCGGACAGACCCTTGACAAGCTTCATCTGCAACATCCATACGTGAGTTGGACCAACGTCAGGAGCAGATTGAAGCGGTTCGCCCCTGAGAGTCCAACCTTCCTCCCAGAGCATCCCCAGGCTCTCTCCAGGGAACAATGGCAACCTCCGAATTGAGAGAATGCACCAGGTGAGCTCAGCATCCAGCCCGCCCCTCTGCAGCCCGGCGGGAGGAGATGAAGCACTGGCCACTGTATGGATGCCACACGCTCACACCGGCATCTCTTTGCCCATAGTAAATGTATGTTTGGCTCCTTCAGCATGTTTCATATGGGTTTTGCTGTTTAGTTCCCCATTCCCGCTATGAATTCCATGATAAAAGAACATAAATAACCAAAGTGGAATCAGCTTCTCTAGAAATCGGCCGGAATATTTCTGAGCCATAAATATTCTGTCACTGCTGATTTAATTTCTAGTACTCAGGAAAATGCAATTATGAGAGACAAATGATGATGAATGCTGAAACCAAGGGCATGTTTCTGACAATGAGAGACAGGACTGGCTCTCGTAGCCATCCATGGTCTAGCACCCCAGCTTCCCAAGTGCCACGATCACTCTGAGTGCTACAACTGCCTACAAGAAATAAATCAATGCAACCACCCTACTCAGCAACTGCATTGCCCACTTGAAAGAGAAGACGCCAGAAGGTCACATTCTGGGACAACCCTTATAAAGAATCCCATCAATTAATCTGGTAAGAATAAAAGTAGGCAGGATAGCCCTAATTCATAAAAGCACCCAAGTTTGGGTTTCCCTTTGAACTCGGCACACGTTTAAACATTACAGTGAATGGAGAAGATCATCTCACACAACCTGAACAGCTCACAAGGTCTCAGACCTGCAGCGCAGACAGACCATCATTGACTTGCCCCACATGAGAGCTGGTGGCCACGAGGACCCGCACATTGTCCTCCTCCTCCCCAGCCGCAGGAACACCCTCTGCACACTAGGGATGCTCTGCGAGACCCGGGGCTTTACCGCAGCCGCACCCACGGCACAGCAACCCCGCTGCCCACCGGCGGGCAGACCGCTCAGCTCGCATGGCACTGTATTCTGGTTTGCACATCAGCAAACTGACTCTCTAACGAAAATACGAAAGGATGGGGGAAAAAAACTGGTGACATTTCAAACCATCTCTTTAAGTTAAAAGCTTTCTCTTAGCATTTCTCCCTGGGAGATGCCTCACAGGGTGTTTATCACGCTGCTTCTTTCCTGTCGGACACCTTCCCCTGTGTATTTAGGCCACGCAAAACACTTATTACATTAAACGGGAACTCAGGGCTCTGTGTCCGCCCAGGGATCGCATTCCTTGCCTGTATCCAGCAGAGCACACTGAAAATGAACTGCACGGTAAACAGTCATTAATGGTGCACGGAGCTGATAAAATCCCTCCTTCCCACAACACCTGGCTGCTGCGCGGTAGCTGCAGGGGAACGTCAGGCATTTTGGTTAAAGACTCATCCCAGCACTGATTTATCTCCCCTTAGGGGACGGAGCTGCTAATTATTGAGCAAATAACCAGACTCTGCTCTTTTGTGTTCCTGTGCGCTGAAATGCAACGCAAACCCCTTACGGGGTCTGGTCCAAAACCAACCTCATTTTGTGGGCTGTGAATCAGGCCCGTTGGAAACAACTCCCCACACACCTCCGAGAAGACAACTGCGCGAGGGGCAGGTAACCGCAGGGACAGCCTCTGCGTGCCGCTTCCGAGGGGGAGCCTGGGCAGAAACCATCCACGTGCAGAGTTCACGCCTTGCAGGTGTCTCCTGGGAACGAGCCCGTGTCCCTGTGGCTGAGGAGCTGCCTGGTGCCCCACCAGGAGGGACAGGAGGGGCAAGGGCTGCTCTTGCAGAATGTGGTTCTCACCCATCTTCTTCTGAGCGGTGTCCCGGTTTTGTTAAAAACGAGTTTCTCTTTTAGTGAATTTGCCTGTCAGCTAAAGCCTTCTTCTTAGCTGCATTTTCCTGAAAGCCAGATCCACGTTTTGGTAGACATAGCAATAGTATGTGAGGTCATTGATAAGAATGGATGCACACCTCACCAGAGGGGCAATGAGAAACAGGTGACCAAAAACTGACCAACTGAGTACAACATCCCATTCACATGATATTTCATATAAAAGTGAGAGATCACGAGGATCTCATCCCTTTTCCTTATGGCCAACATTAGGAGAGGACCTTGCGAGTCGTCCCTGCGAACTGAGGCCTAGTGAGACTGAATCTGGGAGGCCAGAGGACCTCGGGAAACTTGGGGGAAAACGTTCTGCTGGGACCCCACACACTCTGTCTTTCCCCTAGATTAATTCAATCTGCCTCAGCTTCCAGCCAAATCAAGATATGGGCTCATCTTGCTAAATATAGCTCTCCACTAATTTCCTGCATATTGGGACCGAGTCACTTGGCAACTGCGAGATAATGTGCAAGGAAAACACGGGCAGCGGTGGACGCCTGTGGCTGCCCATAAACCATTAGCGGCAAGGTCAGCAGCCTCCGACCCTGATTGTGTAACCCTGAGCATTACCATTCCTCGGTTTATTTTCTCTTCCTCTCATGAGGACGGTAGAAGTTTTAGGAACAGGGAAAGGGCATCCAGCACGATCCGCCTGCCATTTCCCAGCAATCTTCTTAATCCTACTCCTTCCCATAAGGCTGCTCTTTTCCCAAGCCCCTCCTCAAAACAGAGACAGAGGTGTTCCTTGAACTTAGAAAGTATCGCCTTAAAGTATCATCTTAAAGTCTTAGTATAATGTCTTTACATTGCTTGCCATTCCCCAGTAACTTATTCCATATGCTTAAGTACTCTTTGAGCATAATACGTCTGTCTTATTCCCATCTAGCTTCCCAGGGTTTTCAGACTATCCTCCGATTTCTGAACCCCTTGCCAATGTGAGTCATCTGCCCTTCAGGAATTTCTAAGTCCTCTTAAGTCTATAAAGATAAAACACAAGAGAAGAATCGGAGCCTGCATCCCTCTAGTTAACTATTCTGTCTTCCACGGTGACTGAAAGGGAAAGAGCACAGGAGGAGAAGTGGTGGCTTTCCATGGCACGTCCCTCTGGTGTCGGGAAGCCATCCCTCCAAGGACTGCCCGAACTGGAGGTCGCACCAGGACCAGGAGCTACTCACGGCCTCCCCTTCCACAAACGTGCCTACTCCCCTCCCAAACCCATCTGTACTCCTGGCCTCCACAATATCCTGTAGCAATGAGCTAGTTAATGACGTGATAGGTGCCATGGTTCTGCAGTCCCTTCTCACTAGGTGAGATTAACATCCTCTAAGCGTTCCTCCCGGAGACTGCCTATCACCTCATTATCCCAGACAACCGCTTCCAAAAGCAATAATGTGTGTCTGTGGTCCAGCGGCCCCCGGTCGGAACAATGTTCCTTACGAGGACAGACCGAGAGCCAGACACCTGAAAAGCATCACCCAGGGATACTCCATCACATCAGCAGTCAGCCCGGTCCCTGTTTGGTCCCTCGCTCCGGGTGATGCCAGCACTTGCAGAGAAAAACCACAAGCAGGAGGCAGTTCCAGTATCCTCCTCGGAGGAACAGAGTATTAACCCTGGCGAGTCACGGGCGAATTTACGCAGTGAAGTCGAACTGTTAACAAAACTGGATATTCTTGTTATCCATGGAAATATCACAGGTTTGGGGGGGGGGTGCATTTGTTTATTTTTAATTCCTGCTAAGTTCCTGATCTCAAAGACACCTTGAAGCAATGAGCTCCCCTTTTTAATTACATACCCCGTGAAGAAGTGCTCTTTTATTAGCATTTCTTTCACCACCTCTCTATTTTAATCAAATGCCCCTTTTCTCCTTGCATTAGGAGGCAGAGCAGATACAAGTTTCTGATCTCCGAATGGTGTATTTTCTTCTGCTTACTCATTCCAGCTCTCACAACTTACCCTGGGAGGTCAGCGCCATTTCTGCTCTGCAGCTTTGCCCTGGGCTGTTTCAACAACAATTTCCAGACTCATTTCCTGACGACTGTTGCCTTTAGCCCACGTTTCCTACGCTGGCTCCCACGTAGCTTTAGCGCTGCCTCCATCGCACTGCGTGTTTGCCACCTGCAGCTTCACTTATCTCACTTTAAACACAGTCAAACTTACTATCTGCTCTCTCTCCAGCTGAAGATGTGGATGGGCTTGTGTTCCATTCACAGACAGCACAGATACTCATATGTATATTATGCACAGGATCAGTGATGCAACCCAGTATAAACACACACCTAATGATTTCTACATAGGCAGGTCAGATATACCCACATTCAGCTTTCCGAGCTGGGGAACAATATGTATGGGATCACCTGTTCTTCTGATTTATCATTGTAACCCCCAAAGGAGGTTCGTTCTGGTTAAATTCAGCCAAATTAATCAAATTGGCTTATACCAGCTGAAATTGTATCCAAGGGTGTCAAACTGAATCTCTGTTCTTCACCAAGGTCACTAATTTGTTGAACTAAGAGCTGTTATGACTCAACAGCGATGGATGAGCTCTAGGAAGCACTGCAAGGTGGTTCAGAGGAAACGTTCACATCTTCGGTTGCTGCTTTCAGCCCAGGCAATCCTGCTGGGATTAGGGTCATACCTGGAGATATGGAACCATCACACTTCGCATGGTTTCCAGCTGGAGACGTAACTCGTTCCAGGCCAACTCTGGGTCAAGCTCATTCCAGCATTTGTGTGTCCAACAGGACTTGGGTTTGCTGAGAGGTTCACGGGACCCTGAGGAACCTCACCTGAGATTCATGTTTGCAAGAGGATTTCCCTGCTAGAATGCACCTAAAATATCCCTATTAGCTAGTGAAGTGAGAAGTGAATTTCTGACCAAGCAGATCTCTCTTTTCCTACAGTTGTTCTGGCTATTCTTGTCTAATTTTGGACTTTATGCAACATAAGTACCTTTCCAGTAGAAGTAAATCAAGGCTACACTCCCCCCACCAAGTTTCAAAATAAACTACGGGGAAACTGTTGTTTGTGCTGTTCAAAATCTACATTTCTCTCATTACTTTCACAGAAGCTGAGTAACAAACTCCCTTAGTAGCTTTAAAAGAAAATTGCATCCCACTTAGCTTATCGAGCAACCTCACGGTCATTAAACCGCACCTGGCACCAACACAGATGGGCCAAGGAGGAGCTCTGCAATGTATCTGCACTGAAATAGCTCAAGGAAAAGGGGCGTTTCTCAACAGAAACTTGTGAAAAAGTTACTGACAACTAAAATCAGTAATGAAAACAAATTTTCTAGAAAAAAAGGTTCATGTTTTCACCTTTGGAAATCAAATTTTTTTAAAAGACAGTAGAAGGCCCTTTTTTAGCTGAAGAGATAAACTGAAAATCAAAACAAGTCATCACTCTAAATGTTAGAGTAAATAAAAATGGTACAATATCTTCCACAGTAAGTAAATGAGCAGGTTTTGGTCATCTGTACTCCCAGCAAAGAAGGCAGCAGCTTTTGCCATTTTCAAGTATAGAAGCGCTGCCTTCTGCTGCCCTCCCATCGCCTCCTCACGCACACACGACACATTCTTCACGTGCAACCCTCAGCCAAGGCTTTCCCGTAATAGGTGATAACAGCAATAAAAACGATGCCCTTCAACAGACTGTGACACCATTTTAAGGCACTTTGAGGTTTTTAATAGATAATACGTACCTCTGAAATACCCTAACCTAAGACCAAACTGTGTGCCATTTTCGCCCATAAGATGCTGAGCTCTGTAGTCTGATCTCGGGGAATTACGCTGCTCCAACGCGCTGCTGGGTTTATTACATTTAACTACAATGTGTGAGCTACCACTGGGTAAAAACACACCCCATTATGCCAGCGAAGACACAGCAAAGAATACTGTCCTACTGCTTCTAGTGGGAGAATTAGTCTGAGAAGACTGACTTTGCAACCCCACCCTCAAAAACTTGGATGGAGTTCAGATACTACAAAGATGGGGACAGACAGACTTTCCTTCGACGTTTCAATAAACAAACTTCCCAGGCCAAATCCCTGGCCTTAAACAAATGGAAGAGAATAAAAGTGTTTTGGTGGAACATTGTTTTTTGAATGAACACTGTGCTTTCAGCGAATGGCAAAACTGCTTCAGTAAACTTGGAGGGATTCCTCTTCACATGCACAGTCCAAGAGCTTGGACCACAATGCTTCTTCTACTCTCCCTGCAGACAGGGACTCAGGAGTTGGACCAATGTAGGACCAGGTCTGAGGAGCTTGAGGACATGAAGACCACCTTAAGCAGAACAGGGCTTTGGAAAGGTATTGCTAAACCATTCCGGGGTATTATAAAACTTCCCATATGGATTCAACAGAGATTACTCATCAGGCTGAATTCCTTTCTGTTGCTTAAGCCGACGTGAAGCTACCAGGCACTGTTTTCCACCTCCAGCAGCACCGCAAACCTCCTTCCACAGAGCTAGGTGGGCTTGCTCTTCAGGAGCTCCTGCCGCTGCTGCAGAGTGTGTGTTAATGGTTTGAGAAAGGAGATCGTAAGACACAACGGCCAAAGGAAAAAGGGCCAGGGCAAGGCAACGGCTGCAAAGTGAACAGCGGCAGCTCAGTCATGAAGGCAGAGCAGGTGGATGGTGCTCACACAGAATGTCCCAAGGGAAGCTGCAGATCTGGGGGCTGGTCCTCCAGGATCTCCTTGGGATGCCAAAAATAAATGCCCAGCTTGTGGAACTGTTGGTCCAGCTCCCCCAGAGCAGGGACTACGTGACAGCCCGTTGATCTGCCCTGAATGACTGGCAGAGACCCATCAGAGGCAGCAGAAGTCAATTAAATCTCTGCTTACACACAGCCTTTCTGAGCCAAGCTAAATTTTCATAGCCCCAAACTGTTCTGTTTCAAATTCTAAACTCACACTTTCACATCCCTTCCAGTAGAAAATATGTGAATTAAACACATGTGTACGACAGACAGACACACACTCAGAGCACCTTAGGAGACCCGCACAGTTACCAGAGGGGGACAGAGACGTTGTTTTCTGGCTGGAAAGGAGGCGTGTTTGTTATTTTCAATGAGCAGGTCGAAGGACTCGATGTGACGGGATTGTGTTGCGTTGCTGAAAGCCCAATGGGAAAGGAAAGCCACTGCCGTTTAAAAAAGCCAGAGGTGGAATCAACGCAAGGACTCTCCTCATCTCCAACCATCCCATCGCGGCTCTCCAGGGCCCCATCCTGAGCAACTGCCTTAGCTCACGTTTCACCTTTTCTAGGCACCGCTTCACATTTCTTCCTATTAACTACTTGTGGTTGGCCCCAGCCTAGAAATGTGGGGATCCACCTGGTAGCAGCCACCCTCCGAAAAGTTGGGGCTTTGGGCTCTTTTTCTGTAAGCAGGCAAATGTTCAAATAGTTATCCAAAAATACAGGTACGACCCGGTGGTGCAGCTCACAGGAAACAGCCCTCACAGGGGAGTTTCAGCGCTCGCTGTTTCTAGAGGTGCCAGAAATATTAGGGGCAGAGGGAGTGCTTTCCTAATAGCATTTGGAATACTTCTCACATCATTATGAATGTAGCTGGGAGAATAATTTCTAATGAATCATTTTGTTCTAATTAATTTTCCTGTTTATTCTTCGGGTGACTAACACACACCCTCAACTGCCTTATGTGTACTTAAAAATTCTTCCTTAGTAATTGGGGCAAGGAATAATGGGGAGGAGGTTTGATTACAGGCAGGTCTGGGGGTTCATTTCATCTTTGCAAGTTGAGGTTTTTCAACGGGCGCATCTCGCGACTCACATACTGTAATTCTGTACCGTGATGATTGTCACGTTTGGGCTCAAATTTCAACACCGGCAGGTGTCACTTCAAATCTGGAAGTGGTTATCCACAAGCGCCTTGCAACGGTCACAGACTTTGCTACTTCAGCAAAGATTTGGTGGTAATCACAGCGAGCCTAGAAGTGGTTCGCACACTCAGAAGAGTGAACGAACCTTCAGCTGCAACCAGAGCAAAAAGATTTCCTCGTAGATGTGGTTTGTTTTGCTGTGTGTGTTTATGAAAGAGGCAGCTTCACATTGAGGAACAGGGATCTGAAGGCATCCCAAGACAACTCTTCATGAAACTTGGAGATGACAGGCAGATTTCAATAAGCTGAAATACCTGCCCTATATCGATGCAATGTAAGGACAAATCCTTTACGGGTGAGGGGTTCAAGGCCTCTAGTTACAAAAAAAGAAGAGAATCGGCTCTGTTCATGTGTTGTCATTGGAGTGCTTGGCTCTTCTTTCTGCTTCAAGAGAACAGGCTCGGCCTCCTGAATGCTCCACTGGGGTGGTGACAAGTCTTTGTGCTGCTTGCTCGGAAGAGGACCAGGATACTTGAACCATATGTCATCACTCGAAGCCCACATGAGTTGTAGGACTTCCTCTCCGCGCTAACTGGAAGATATATTCTCCAGCAAAGTCTTTTATCTGCCTGAATGCAACGCAGCCAGCCTGAATTTCTCCTAAATGCCTCCCATCTGCTTTCGATTTGACTCCAGCCGGCTTTCAAGGTAGATATATTCCTCTGTTTTGTTTAATTATTTCACCCAACCTTGCTCTGCCAGGTTTGCTCTGCCTGCTCTTCATTCCGGGTACAAGCTGAGTACCCGCTTTTTGAGCCGGATGAATTAATTAGTCCCCACCCATCCCACCGTGTCCAGCAGATGCTCCTGTGCAGGGCATTCCTGGCTGTGTGAGGCTGACGCCCAGCAAACAGCAGTTCAGCAAGGCACAAAGAACAACCTGGAGGCGCCACAATTTGCCGGAAGGTGATTATTTCTGAGTCTGCACAGGCTGTAGGAGAGGACTGTGGTTTTATCCTAACCGGTGGAAACACGGGAATTGACAGATAAATCCACAATAGCGGGGCCTCTAAATCCAATATATTGTCACGGGCAGCATCAGCTGCGGATTTCTATAGTGCTCGGTTAAGTATGATCTGCATCAGAACTACAATTCTCCAACAGTGCACTGCCTGCCTTCCTCCAGCTCACAAATGTGACGCCACGAAGCCGACGGATGCTCTAATCTACCAGAAGGGAGATATATATATATATTTTTCCCCCCAAAATAAATTATATCAAAGTTTGGTGACTTGATCTCATCCTTCAAATCCTATCCCAGAACTATGGATTTAAAAGTCTTCCATGAAGTAAGACACTGTTTTTGCCCAAGCTGCCTGCATGTCTCCCATATGCAACAAATCCATCGCTGTTTTCCATCATATCAGTCCTACCTATGACAGTTCGCTGTGCTGGGCATTCAGCTCCATTTCTCATGTTTTCAGCTCACTAAATGAGATCTGCCAGGCAGTATAAATGCAAAAGACACTGGAACCCTTGGATCTCGTGGTCAAGAAACGCCCCGCAGAATAAAAAGGTTCCTGTGAGGCTGAGGCTCAAGAGAGACGGAGAACAGGTGTAATGGATGAAGAGTGATCGCTAAAGAAAAATACACCTTGCCCATAGGTGTTCATGGGCAACTTCTGTTCATAAGCATCCAAGCAGACGTGGCCTAAAGACAGATATAGCCAAAGATTATCCCCAATCCATGTATGCATCAGAAACCCAGCCTGGCAAATAAAGTTAGTCTCAACACATTTTTCTTCCTCCACAAAATGTAAGCCAATCTATTTAGTTAGAAAAACATGCCTTATTGCAATCTAAGTAATTTTTATTTCTTTATATACCACAAGATGTAAACTAATCTAGTTAGAGAAATATGGTTTCATTGCGTTCTGAGGAACAGCCCCTGTTTTTCTTCACTCCGTTATGTTTTCGTGATGCTTTTGCCACTTTCTCTGCAAGCCTAATGTGTTTCACATCGCCTCAAAACCTCTTGGTGGCCACTTCTGGAGAACACTTGGATTTCGCAGCATATGTTGAGGGTGGCATGAAAAACCCTCAACGTACTGCAGTGGAAAAACAATTTGTAACAACATTTCCTGAAGCAATAGGTTCCAACCCATTGAAACTCTATTTACCATACGCTTGAAAGGCTCCAGGAACAACAGAAAGTCGTGCATGGATGGCTCTGCGCAAACGCGAGTCCAGTAAAAATAGATCCATCTGACCACCATCCAGCTGCACTCGAGGAGGCCATTTTTAGCTTTTCTGAGTAGCTAAGCACTCCTCGATGCTCATAATTTCATACCTAGGGAAGAATTGCTCTTACTCTATGGAAAGACAACGGAAAATATGAGGGCCAGCTCCCATCTCCTCGCAGGCACATCCACCAGCACAGGAACTGCTCCCCAGCGCTTCTGCGAGGTTGGTCCCAGAAGAAGGGGAAGGTTGACTTCCAAAAGCTCCCATTCTGGTGTCATTTGTAACACACCAACAACTCAAGCGAGCGTCCCCGAGAGCTCTGGCCAGTGTCCGCAGGGCCAACGGACCACAAACATTCAGCACACCCAGCACCTCTGCTCAGGCAGTTTTGTCTTGCAAATATTGCCCTTAGAGATCACAGCTTCGAGAGGTCAGAACATCTGTTTGGTCAGGATGAGTATTAGGGAGCATTCAAGCATTTTTTTTTGTTTGGAAAGCACATTAAAAACATGAAGGAATGGACTCATGAAAGGACTGATTATTAGGCTAACGCTGCTCTCCTGAAAATTACTGATAAAGCTGCCAGTGCTGTTTAATAAGTTGTGTTTGGTTTGGGTTGGTTCTCTTTAAAAAAAAAAAAAAAACACAATACAATGTACTTCAGTGAGATTTTTTAAAAATATTACTTAATTGAGCACCCAGAAGCAAAGGGAGAGCGCGAACCAGTAGAATGGGGTAATGAGAAGACGGATTTGAGGCCTTTTCAGACCTTATTTTTAACATGTATGTCCAAGATTCTAATATTTGTGTGTATTTCAGCACGTTCTGCCAGTGAGGGTTTTCATTTACTCAGAAAACTGTTTCCATGTTCTAAAGGCAAACACAGCCCGGCCTGCATGGCCTGCAGGACACGGGCCCACGGGCTCGAGGCGCCGCGGCCGAACGCGGCCACACCACCGCTGCTCCAAGGCTGCTCCATCTGATGCCCATTCAAAGGATTCCAGGAAATAAGCTGCTGTGCGTACACATTCGTGCCACAATTTATACCAATTAGCGTCTGTGACCGGAGTCTTGACAGTAGGGACGGCTGGAATGTTTTCAATCCAAATACGTTTGATGAAAAGTGGGGGTTTTGTCAAAAATTAACACTTCGTGGGATTGAAATAAATGGTTTGCATCGGAATTGTCCAATCCATCAAAAAAAGGACTGAAACCAGAATATTTATTGTAAAGAAAAAGGGGGGAGAAGGGTGTTGAATGGGAACTTTGCAGTCTTTATCATGTAATATGTAGACACATAACACATCCAATATATATTTTTACTTCTTAATAAACAAACCTATCTTTTTCTACAAGTATAATTACTTGTATTTCAGTTTTCTGTGCAAAAGAAAAGTGTTCTTAGTGCAGAAAGGCTGAGGGGAGAGACAGGTTGGCAAAGAAAGGCCTCTTTTCAGAGCTGACCTTTCAGGTAAGAACTGAAGTTTCTTATATCGTTGCCAATGAGCTGCTTGATCTATGAATAACAAATGAGAGAACACGAATGTCTAAGGCTGCCTGGTGAGTTAGCACCTCTGGATAGTTTCAGTTCCCCATAAATATAAAGATTCAGGCGGTTTTTGAAAGAAAGTGCAGTAACTTTTACTTGTGTGTGCCCAAATGAATGGAGAAGCCAAAGAACCCACAGAGTCAAACACAGCAATCTCCTGGTTCATCACACGCAGCCCTTTGCAGCCAATGTATAGCACATTTATTCAGCAAGGTCCACCAGGCTTGACTCCACATAACTCTACACACCACAAGCCACAAAACACTTCCACGTAATCTATAACAACTTAAAATCTTTAATTTGAAAAACCAAAAGCCACAAAAAAATACAATGTGCTACAGGCAGAAAGAAGAAGCCCTAAGTCCCTGCAAGAACAGGTAATTTGTTAGGCGATAATGCCCAGCGGTCAGAGAAAGCAGCCCCTTCCCCATGCTACTTAGGAAACACACAAAAACAGAGGGAAAAGAATGGCTTCTGTCAGTATAACTCAGCCAAAAATCCTTCCTGACCCTAAGTCAAACGATGGTTTTATCCTGAGCGCATGAGCGAGACGCAGCCATGAGGCATCTGAGCATGTTTATCACACCAAAGGGAGCAAAGGATGGGGTGACTTATCTCCAGGGACTCGAGAGAAAAGAGTGAAAAACACTCAACACCAACCAACTACTCCCAGTTAGAAGGGAGGAATACAAATAATAATAAAAAAATAAAGAAAATCCTCCCCTTTGTAGAACCAAGAGGCATCAGACATGCGGTAGGGTGGGTACCATGAGCCTACAGACCCGTCCCCACAAGGAACCTGATGCTGATGGGAGCGAGACCCACATACACTGGCCCACACTTGCCCCCACAACAAGCTGCCCAACACCCCTGCCCGAATTTGGGATTTCTCAGGTAGTGACTACACCGAGAAATGAACACATAATCAGAGCCTTTTCTGAAAAAGCAAGAAGAAAGGTGTGGGAACCTAAGAGCCTGAAGTGTTTTACTTGTCTTCAAGTAGGTTCTTGCTCCTCTGCTGGAAGAGAAGGAGAAAATAGTGGGTGTAATCTCTCTTGCTAAGGGCAAAGTCATGTGCAGTCAAGGTGGATAAATGTTGAAAGGTTTGGTTTGGATAAGCACTCAGGAGCGGGGATGCTTATCTACATCTTAGCTTATCTGGAGCACTTTGATCAGCAGCACTGAGCCAGGAATCATGCCATGGTGTGATCTTTGGGCTCTTCCCAGAAAGTTCCCAGCACCGACTCTTGGCCAAACCAGGGATGTCCAGAGACGGGAAAAGCAACCCAAGGCTCTGCATCCTCATCCCTGTGCGAACCAAGGAGGAGAAGGCTCCTTGTGTGGCAGAACATGAGATATACAGAGTTCGGAGAGTGAATGGGTTTTTCATCAAATCCAAGCGAAGATTCTGTTCAAGTTTGGGCAGGAGATTCAGAAATGTTCAGATTTTTATCTCATTGATTTGCATGCCCCTGTTTATAAGGAGATTCCAGACACGAAGCTACAGACTGTTTATTATTGATTGCACAACTGTCATTTTCAGACAGCTTAAATTCCACCCAAAGTTCCTGGGGGAGAAATTCACCTCCCATACCTTTAGCTGCCTCAAACTTAGGCGCCTAGTCTAAACTCTCTGGCTGGGCTCCATTGGCAGCCAGTGGAGAGAGGCTGGCATTTAGGCCTAGGTGACTTCCTCCAAGCATTCATACTCATTTAAAATGCTACTTTCCCACTCCTGATTTTCCCCTTTGAATCTTGTCTCACACATCTTCTACTGAAAACAACTCTAAACTCCTGGATAACCAGAAGCAGAAATTCTGCACATTTTTCCAAGCAAACAAAAGCTGTGAGGCCTTTTCTCGGCCACAAGCCGGAGCAGCAACTGCTCACACCAACCGTGTGTCTGCTGTCCATGAGTCCCACCTGGTGACGCCGGAGGACAAAACCACCCCGTCCTCTGTGCCAAGTTCCCCCATCACATCCTATTTAACCCAGCACAGTAGCCCTTCAGAATTGCTGGGTTTATTCTGATGTTCCTTGCTGAGAATGAAACATTTTTATTGACATGGAAAGATTGCGCCATGTGCATAATTGCTGCATACAACAAGATGGAAACCACAAGCAATAAAATACTCCATGGGTGATGACTCGTGTTTACAGTAAATCGGAACGATGCTGCCAGATGTCAGCAGCACCAAATCATGTGTTGCTGATCCCAGGTCTCCAGAAGAAGGAAATAAAACCCCACCATGGATATTTTTCTTTCTGGCGAGGGGATGACTGCTGGGTTGATTGCATCTCTAAAGCTCCGGGTAAGTGGTAGAGACAGGAACTTATTTTTGTTTCAAAAATCCTTGTATATTATAGTGGGAAAATGACTTTAATAGTTTTTCAGATCTCGAAATTCAGAAATACCGTGTTCCTTTGCCTAGATCTGCTGGTGTGCTGAGCCTGCACTGAAGCCCAAGGGAGCAACTGAATGCAGAACATTTGTTCCATACGCCACCCCTCCCATCAGCCACAAAATAGCTCCCAAAAACCTACAGATTGAGATTCCAATGAGACACCAAATGTCACAACTGCAGCTTGCCAGGAGAGGGAAGGAGATGAAAGGTGTCACTGCTGACCCTGGAACCAGGGTATGTCCTCCTTCTAGCAAAGTCTGTCAAAACAAGGCCGATGTCTTTCCAAACACTCTGCTCTAGCTCAAAAAGAAGGGACGGGCTTAATTCCTGAGTAAAGCTCAGCAATTATGCAGAAGGCTGGACCAGAGAGCTCTTTGTGATTATAAAACTTGTGAATTTGTGCAGCTCCAGCCACTCACTTCAGACCCACCAGGTGGATTTAGGGCCACATTCCTGAAAGAGTCCAGCCGTTCTGAAGATCTCCCTTTAGGATGACTCAGAAGTCCTTATTTGAAAGAAATGCTGGGAATCAGCCTAAAAAACAAGATCGGAACTTGTCTGAGCAGGATTCAAGTTGTCCATTACAGCAGAAACAGGCAGTTCAACCGGCCGTTTCTGGCAGGTTTTTCTTCAACTGCATTAGCTTGGGCATCCAATTTTCAGTCTCCGTGCTCTGGTCTGCAATCCTTTGTATGCCTGACGTGAAGAACAAATCCCAAACCCCACTTTCCAGACTGCAGTGTCCTAACCTATGAAATACAGTTGTCTCTGGGTATGACTAGATGGAATTTGCCAGCAGAGGTGGTCTCGCACTTCTTTCATGCTCCAAATGGGCTAGAAGTGACCCAGCTCCAAAACAAATGCTGGCTGTGAGCATATAGCTGAGTGTACCATGCTGAAAGCCATCACGTATTGTCTCAAGCTCACCATGGAGTTGTCACGCCTGTACAATGTCTGTTTGGGATGATTGCAAGCAGAAGAGCCTGCATCTGTTGAGCAGAGCGACAAAGCGATTTTCTCCACATCTCGACATACCCGGCGACGCCAAACATCCCAGTGCACATTTTAAACCCTGACATTCTCGCAGGACCAAAATGATTTGTCTTAAATGAACAGCATCCGATCGAACCAGTTGGATTTGACCCTTAATATCAGTATCGGAGACAGCTGCATTTGGAAATGGGGCAATTAAGGGAAGAAAAAGATGTAGCAAATACACCAGAAATGGGATGTCTGTAGACCATCATTTTTTAACTAGACTGATAGGCCACTGACTGCAAAATCTACGCCTGTCCATCACAGGGTTCAAGCTGCCCTCTGAGCCTCCCCTGTCAACTCACATCACTCCTGGTAATGGTCTCTTGGCAGCTTCACCCTGGAAACTAATAAGCAGGGAAATTACATGGTCTTGGACCTATTTCAGAAACACAAGTACCTGATCTCATTCAATAAGGCACGATGCTAACAGTCCTTCTTGCAGATGTGATTATCGCGGTAATGATGTATTGTGGAGACCAGAATGTGGCGTATGACCTCATCCTTATCTGCAGCTGCACAGCACTACTGGATTCAGGCTTTAGGCTGCAAGTGGCCTCAATTCAAATATGTCCAGCACCCTGAGACTCTCAGTCCTAAACCCCCCATAAGACCAGACGGTGACCTGCTGTCTGAGCCAAATTCTCACCTAGTGTAAGTAAGCAGGAGAAACATACATTTCCAAATTGCTCGATTTTTTTTAAATCTATTTTTCCTATCCACATCACTGAAACTGAAATAGTTCCATATCTACTAGTCCCAGCAGACTGGCACGGCTCATTAGGAGTTGTTGTCCGTATAAAAATAACGTTGTCCTGTCAAATCTAAATGTTCTGCTTAAGTTGGATACACCGAGTGCAACTTTGCTAACTCAAAACTCTCCTGAAATTTCATTTCACTGCATCTTCCACCTACTTGGCAAGCATTTTGATTTCCTGTTCTTATTAGGAAAGTTACTTACAAACACTGATACTCCCTCTGCAAGTTAAAAATCCAGTTGTGAAGTGGTGCAGCATAAAGCACCCACAACTAGCCAAAATTTGCTTGGTGGGTAGGACACAGTGCACTGCAAGAGTCATGACCCTGATACTCACACCCAGAGAAGCCCTTCTAAAAAATCCTTGCTCTGCAGCTTGTTTTTCGGCTTCATCATGTCCATTAAACACCACCCTGCACACACGTGTTGCCACTGCATGAGTCCTGGTTGCCCCGGGTAAACATCCCACATCGCGTGGCTCAAACCTGTTGTTACTCCAACGCAGCATCTTGTTCTCCTGCTGCTTCCTACAGACCTTGAGAATTGTTTGTCTTTTGTTAGTTCAGAGTGTTCAAAAAACAAACAAGCAGCAAAAACGTCCTCGCGGTTGCCGCTTTCTCCGCTCAGGTCCGAGAAGCACCTGCTCTGCATCAGAGAGCTGCTCCCATCGCTGGCAGCATTTCCCTGTTTGCAAATGGCTCTCTCCATAAACAAACACCCTGGCCTCAGCTTCACAGTGCCAGAAAACATGTTTATTTTCCTCCTGAACACACTATTTGCCTTGTGTTCCACTGACCTTCACTGACTGTCCTGTCTAACCGCTATTGGGATACAATGGGGTTTTCTCCACATGTCTGTGGCTTCGGGGTGACGTTTTAGCAAACTCGTGAGCTCCAAGTTGGTTAAAGCAAAACCTCAGTCACTCCAGACTTCAAATATCCAGAGCTCTCTGCTGCTCTAAAGGGACTTGTGTTCCCTCAGGGTCAGCCAACAACATTGGGCATTCCCTCAGTTAGCCCAGGCCTTGGCAGAGCAACGTATTTATTGCTCCTAATTCACACAGCTGAAGTTCACAGCGGTGGCAGCACCCGAGTTCACCTCTAATAAAGGAATATTTCTCCTTGCAAGTCAGCCGCCTGTATTTTTCCACTTTCAAGGAAATTCTCCATGCCATCCGCTGTTCCCATCCTGCCTTTGCCTGCCTGAAGAGGCCACGCCATCACTTCCAATGCCTACAAAGGCTGGGCAAACAGCATAGGTGAAAATTTGACAAGAGCGATTAACCATTCAGTTCCCAAAAGAAAAGGTGGATCTTCTTTTCATCTCTTCAAGATCAAGTCTGGCCACCTCTGGATAAAAGCTTCGGCCACCCGACCACTATGAGTTTCTCCACTGGAATAATGAGCTGCCATTCTCAATGACCTGTGATAAACAAGGGACTGGGCTTGTTGACTAACGGTCCTTTGAACGGAGTGTAAAAACCTTCCCATGCACAAAGACCTGCAACAAGAGCTCCTCACCCTTCCCAATATCCCCGCCCAGCCAGAAGAGTCCCATTCTTAATGGCAAAATCCTTCCTGCAAGTTCCAGCTGATCCACATCTCATTGCCCCACATCCCCATCCCTTTTCAGCACTAGCTGATCAATACAGTCCTGAACACCAGTCAGTGCCACAGCAAGTGCTTTCTCCCACATTTTTTGCCCCCGTCCCTTAATTTCCTTAGCTCCCTATCCTTCTCTGTCTCATTACATACTTAATGACTGCTCATCCTTCTATAAATGCTCCCTTTTATTTCCCCTTTTTCCCGTGGAGATGTATGTGCATCCAGGGCCAAACCAGTCCAATTTGGTCTCCTTCAGCAGAAGCCATTTACTCCAGGGGAACTCCTAGGATCATGCAAGAGCCAACTCCTGTAGTGCTTTGATGTCTCTGCCTTAGCCAACCGCAGTAAGGTTTTCATACCCCCTCCTCAATCTATAACGGCATGTTTATTGTTCACAATGGGAAAGATAAATTGCCAGGGCACACAGGCCTCTTCTGGGGGCTTTTCTGAAAATAAAAATATAAATCCTTAGCTAAATTACAATTAAATGAACAACAGCACTCTCTGGCTGTGTTTCCAGGGCACAGCATGCACCGGGATGTGCTGCGTCCAGGGCTCCGGTCCCCAGCGCAGGCTCAGCCCCGCAGCTGCGCGGGTGCCGTGGTGTCTTTCCAAGGATCTTGGGCGGCTCCCCCCTGCTGCTCCATCAGCTGCACCGGCTCCGTCCCCACAGCTCGTCTGGGGCCGTCACAGCTTCACCGCTGTCTCTTCCTCATGCAGGATCACGTCGGGGTCACCATATGTCGCGGTTGAGACGGACAAATGACATAGACCAGGTTCTTCCAGGATGAAAGTAGCAGATGCCATTTATTGCCGCAAGTGCATTTTTATACAGTTTTACCAATTCATGTGTTTCTTCGCTATTAATTAGAAGGTACAGCAGTAACGTCTCCTCGGCTAATTTTGCTGTCATCAACGTTACTCTTCTACTCCCTTCTCTCTCACGGGTACAACTTAATATCTCAGGATACTCCTTTACTCCCATCCTTCTCACGGGTAGGCCTTCATATCTTCAAGGCTAATTTCTGTTCCCATGTCAGGGAATCCAGGGACCCACTGTAGTCCCCCTGACGCGGGACCGGCTCGAACATCAAACCGGCACATTGGGGCTGAGCTGTTTTGCTTTGTGCCCGAGCGGCTCTGCTTGGAAACCCGCTCCTGTCACCCCTGAGCAGGAACAGCATCAGCTAAGAGGAACCAGCCGGGACACTGGCCATGGATGGGAGCTTGAGGACGGATGTGTCCCATTTGGCCATCCCGGAGAGAAATAACTCTTGAGCACCGCAATGGCTGGCTTGGAGAATTCAAAGGTGGCTCCTTGGGAAAGATGCCCCTAATTTAATAATTATAGCCTTTTTAAAACATCTGTCCCCCAAAGCCAGGCTGCCAGCCAGGGGATCTGCGTTCCTGTCCTCTCGCCAGCTCCAGGAGGACCCATCCCTCCATGAGAAGACCCCACCGAACAAGGCAGCGGCTTGCTGTGCTCTGCTCCGCTCTGCCCGTCACCCGCACCTGGCGGGGAAGCCGGAGTCACCCGAGCCTTGTGTCAATAAGCACCGGCAGAACGTCCTCTCTGCTTCCCTTTAGCACAATAAACCGCGTCTTCCCCCTTCCCTCATCCCTTTCCTCTGTATCAGACACACGCAGCGCCGGGATGGACCCCTGCTCCCTCTCACCACCCCCATTTTCCTGTCTCTGCCCCTAAGGAAGAGTCTCTTATATACAAGGGCAGTATGCAAGGAACTTTGATTTAATTTTTCATGGGCAACAGAGTGGTATGAAATTCCAGCAGTATCCTGACGATGGCAAAAGACCGCTGACAGTGCTGAAGATGTTATAAGCCTTGCTTACAGACCCCAAGGCTCGCTAACGCAGAAATATTGATTTCACATCTAGGAAAATAGGATAGATATTAAACATCTTAGTCTAGAAGCAAGGATTTGCAAAGTACTAAAAAGAAGCCTAGGTTTTAGAGCAGGATATGAAAAAGACATCAGTCCCAAACTAAATTTTACACCAAACCCTCTCTTTACAAGTCAAACCATGTCCTGTCACCTACAGAACTCACGCGCATGTATCTGCTTCTCTGCCTAGTGTATCCGTTTTGGACCTATCCCCCATTATCGGGATAAACCTGTGAGGCTGTTTAACTTGGTGGCCTTGCTAGTGACCTCGGATAATCTGTTCTAAAGGGGTTTTTATACACCTTTACAAGCTATATAAACCTTATCCCTTTGATACAATAGCAAGTCTCCTGAATATAATAATATTCTGTAGCTGATCTCAAGTGTCAGCCTGAGATTGAGCAGGATTGAGGCTTGTACCTTCTTATTTGGTGCCTTCTTTACAGGACTTTTCAGTGAGCTAGTGAAGCTTGTAACAAAAACAGACTTTAAAGAAAAAGGATCTGAAGCTACTTCCAAATTTGAGCTGAGTAATGAGCACAGGGATAATTTAGTTCTCTAAAGCCAAGAGAGATGTAATGTAAATCTTGAAATGCCAAACATGGAAGCAAAGGGTACTGGACAATGGATGGCTAACACCAACCAACTCTAACACTAACAAACTCAAAGGAGCATTTTGCCAGTAATAATAAACTAAAAGTAATATGAAAATAGCTGTGGAAACGAGAACACATATGAAGCTTAAAAACGAAACTAGATTTTAGTTGGGATGTCCAAAACTTGCACTTGCTTTCTGAAGTGAAACCTTATGCCCACTGGATGTTTTATAACCCTCTACAGTGAGAAATAAAAGGAGATACTTTGATTTGTGACACAGTGTCTGGAACTAAAATCTCAAGTAACAGCCCTGACCGTTTATACTGCATTTTTTTTCAAATCCATGGATCACAAAGCATTTTAATATCCCTAACTAACACCACGTGCATCAACACAGAGCAGCGCAACCCGCCTCTGATGTAGAGGGTATTATTCCCATCAGACAGGTGAGTAAACAAAGTCACAAAGAATGAAGTGTTAGGGTCCGAGAGGAAGTCTGCGGCCGAGCTGGGAACAGAGCCTGTCCCTTGATACAACCCTCTTCCTCAACTGCAGGGCAATCCTTCCCTGACCTATGCATGCAACACTAGATCACAACTGGGATATTTTTTCCTATGCAAAACATGAGGGTTTTCAAGCTTTTTGTCTTCTCCCATGTCTCCCCACGATGTCGGTTGAGCCCCTTCCTTCAACAAGCAACTGTCTCATGGTGCGTGGATAAAGCCTGACGGGGTGAAAAGGGACACCCAGCACAACTGGCCAAAGTTACATGGCCTGTTCATGGCAGAGAGCAGCTGGATTTCCTCTCTCGGAACAATATTTCACCCGCTGGCTTGCACATCCCAAGACAGATGGGCTTGGATAGTCCCTCACCGCAACAGGAATCTAGTTCTCTACAATGGTATAGCTCTGTATCATGCAAGGAAAACCTCAAGTGTCTAAATAATCCCAGTTCTAATAAGCCTAAGGAACAGCAGCATGAGGTTGTCCCTTCAGCTTACATGTGATACCTCCTTTTGGTTCTTGCAGCTTCACCTCTGTGAAGTAGAAGCATCTGTGACACCAACACATGTGAGGAATAGAGCTCTGAGTCTTTGATCGCTGATGAAGCTCATAGCCAAACACCAGTTTTACTGTAGATTACTCAGAGAACAAGAGCTGTCCTATTATTTTTGGCAGTCACTATGCATGGTTGTGACCCACATACCACATTGCAGGTTGTTTTTCTCCTTCCCACACTCCAACCTCCAAAACGACTTGACCCATCACAAAATTCTCCATCAGATTCCCTTGATAGTCCCTGACACTATGGGAGAAGAGGAAGGACCAGCTGTACTTACCTGGACTACTTGCTTCCCCTGATCCTTCCCCAACCAGAGGCAGCGCAGTGCTGACAGTATCAAGAAGGGGATGCTAAACCACAGTCAGTCTAATGGGAGATGGAAGGTTGGAGGCTTTTAGCCCTCTAGTAAAGCTGTGTCTGCACCCAGCTCTGCTAGACAGGCTGATTCTCAGCTTGAGCCAAGTCATCACTGGCAGATACGGGGTACTGGATTTACAGGGATAAGTGATCTGATCCATTACGACAAACCTCTATGTTCTTTGGCAAATCTTGCTAAAAGACTTTCTTAAAAAAAAAAAAAAGTCATAAATGTGGGTATTAAAAAAACAAACCCCAGTAAATTGTACATAAGAGCGATTCTCAGCTATGAAGCTTGTTCATCCCTCAGATTACTGGGAGATTTAAGAAAGTGAAACAGTTGTTATCACTTGGACTGCGGGATTTTGTTGGCTTTCGCAGGCTGATCGCTGTATTTAAGGTGGAGCTGCTGTGTCAGACTCCCTGTGGGCCAAGAACAATATATACCAATTATTGACATCCCAAGTGTATCTTTTTTGAGGGATAGGGTATCTTGACTAGCTTTAGAGGAGAAGAAGCCTGGTACGCTGAAGAGCTTAGCAAGGCTGGCAGGCACTGCACTGCAGAGGCACTTGGATGGAAGTGATTTAAGGCGATGATCTCCCTGCCCACAATCTCCCCACGTAGTGGGACTATAAATACCGTCCATCACAATTCAGAGTGTTCCCCGGAGGGCAAACAAAGTCTGGAAGAGTTGAAATGACTTGCCCTGGGTCAGCCAGCACACCAAGGACAACGACCAACCACTGATGAAGCGGGGAAGTCCAAAGGCAGCACTTGATCCAGTAAACACTCACTCAACACCTCCATCCAACACACAAAGTAAGGTCCACCTTGTTTCAGTGTTGGGACCTCTGAAAAAAACTAAGGTTCTGTCACCAAAATAAAACTTAATGGCGCTTATTTCCATTTTGCATGGAACCTTGATTCAGCAGAAACTTATTTTGATAAGGTTTGGGAAGGACTTTATTCTTGTTTCTCTTCCCTTGGCATGGATTGCACTCACTCTTTTACTGGAGATGTTTTCATCTCAGCTCATACTGAGGCCCAGCCTGTTCACGTTCCCCATACATTTATTAAGCTTATTGAAGGACTCAGAGCTTCTCAAATGCTGATGCATTCTGAGCCATCTCAGCGGATAACCAGCAGATCTTTTTAAGTGTATCTCCCAGGTTTTGCATTCTCACCACGTCTTTGGAGGTTTCTCTCAAAACTGGAGTAATATCCCAAATGCTTACAGGAATTATCTGTGATAACAAAACAGCTTCCAACTTCATCCTGTTTTATAAACTACCCTTCAACAACTGACTTGCTTAACAGGCTCCATGCAACAATTGCTCTTCCTCAATGCTTAACAGCTGGCAGCGACCTTTCTTCTTAATGGAGAAACATTAAGCACCAAAATACTTCAGAAAACAAACATGGGCCCCAAACCCATCCTAGTAATGCCCAGAAGCTCCTGAAATACATCTCAGAACACCAAGCCAAGCCAAATACTGGGCTCCCCATCCTGAATGTGCTTTTAAATTGCACAGAACAAAAGCCTTTAATTTATATTTGATTTTAAAAGTCTAAGAGCAACAATAAATTAGGAAAATAAACCTGTTGCCCAGGATCAAATAAGCTCTGAGAGTGCCTAACTGGGAACATGACCAGCAGTTAATCTTCCAACGATCAGCAGAAAATAGGGCACTGAAACTCCCCCTCTGAGAAGAGGCTTTGCTTGAGTTCCTTCTGCCTTTTTTCTTAGCCAAGTCACTTACTGAGCCTCGTTCTTCATGTTGTGAGGTCAGTCCAGCTCTGCCTCTCACACCGAGTCCCCTCCGCGTGGTTCTGTGTGTGCATACGCCATCGAGCTGTTAGTAACCGACTTCTGCATTTCCTACCATCCAAAGGGAAAACCTGGCAGAGCCTGACGTGCCTTAGCGATGCGAAATACAGAACACTGAAAGAACCTGCAGATTTGAAGCAACCCATCTACCTCGTGGGCTATTTCTTAAATATACCACGCGCAAACCCTAAGCCAAGATTATACTTTTACTCGCATACCTGTGATAACTTTGTCTTAAGTAGAATCTAACCAAAGTAGAATCTAAAATATCAACGCAATACTACCAGTGTCATGGAGCCCAGTTATTCTCTAGTCTTATATAGCAACTGCTATCCAGGGATAAACCTGCTCTTACAAAGAGCCCTTAGTCTAAATTCTAGGGCAAAATTATAAGTACTAGTAAATGCTGTAAGATACGGGAGAACTGAGAGCGGCCCCTGGTTGTCCAGGTTGTCTGAAACCCTTTGGAGCTCAGCATCAGGGAGGTGGGTTCGCAAAAGCGTGAGCGGTAAGGAGAGCTATTTCTGTACGGGGCATATGGAGAAACCAGTTCAGCCCACGCACGTACGCTAGGGATGTCCCACCAAAGACATTCCTTCCTGAAGCATCTGTGCCTTGTAATTAGTTCCCCTGATTAATTTTGCAATGCCGGCACTCGGGAAGAAAGGGCAGGTTCCTCTGGTCTAGGCAATGCCATTTAAACCGTGGTAATGCCTGTGGACACGCAGGATGGGGACAGACAGGAGCTGAAATGCAGAGAAGCGTCTGGTCAGTGCCATAACCAGCTTTGTTTTCAAAGGGGAAATATCTTAAAATGTACGGTAAAAAGAAAAAAAGAAGAGGAAAAGCCAATATTAAGGTAAAGCAAGCAGGTTTTCTGTGGAAAGACTTGGAGTAACTGGTAACTGTATTTTCACATTCAGATGCTGAGCTGAGCTTACCTCTGAGGTTAAGAGGGGACCAACGAGACCTGAAAGCAGCACTGTCCCCAGCCCACAGAAGAACTTTGATAGTAGAAGCACTGTTCAACACATGCAAAAAATATCTGTCATTCATCGCTGGTCTTTCTGTCCCCTTTTAGGAAGGGCTCACTAATCAAATTAGGTGTTCCCACTGTGATTGGTTGCCAATTACACACCACTAATGAGGGGAGAAATTAAACATTTCCTGAATGAGCTCCAACTGCAAAAACTGGTCTCCCAAACGTAGCTCACAAGTCACAGAAACCAGATTTACTCTTCTTTTAGATCTCAAGCAGGGCAGGAAAACAGAGCTGGAGCTCCCTATAAACACACTTTCCAACCAGCGGCTGACCCAGAAGACCCTATTCGGGATATCTAAGTGCTGGGTAAGGGCAGCCCAGTTCCAATCACATACATACTCACCTCAGCTCATGCTCTAAGTGCTGGAAGAAGGCAGAAATCAACTTAATTCCCCTCCTTCTGACAGCAACGGTGAGTACCTGAATTCTATAGACCAGGGCTATGTTTTCTTAGCTTCTATAAGCACCGCAATGGCCGAGTTCAGGCTGAGCCCATCTCCTAGAGCTTTGGCAGTACTTCCCAGGGGGTTTCTCTGATCCCAAAGGCTTGAATCCCAAACCTCACACTTGTAGCTATAAACTTCTCACTGGCATGAAATCCCTCTGCGCCTTTGCCATACAGTGGCCACTAAAACCTACCAGCTTGACCAAAGAGATTAAAGCTACTACCTGTCTAGACATGGTTTGTTTTCCTCCTCTTCAGGCATAGCTGAACTCAAAATCCCAGGACAGTCTTGGGAAAGTGCAGAGGCCACTAATTTAGGAAGGTACAACTCTTAAAACAACCAGTTTCTCAGTTATACACTGTTGGTGTAGAATGTGACGGCTTCTGGGATGTGTTTAGGCTTTGGCTGTTTTTTCCTTATCGCACTGATTCGTAGATTTTGTAGGAATGCCCAGATTCCTCCTTACCCCTGTGGGATGAGAAGATGCTGCAGAAAGGGACAATCAAGAAGCATCTCAGGTCACTGGGTGACTCCTCTGTCAGTTCCCCTGTGTCTACAGCTCCAGGACCATCCAGCGATCCGGTCTGCCTGCTGGTCACCCCCAGCCCCAGTCAGAATACACGCAAACACAGACAGGAGCTTTTAAGGTCATCCTCTAGCTTGTCTTTTTGGAGGCATTGGTACGTTCTGGTTTTGGGAAGGCTGAGTGACTTGAAAAGTTCAGCCCAGGTGCACAGAGCAAAATGCCAACAGGGTTTAGGTTTTGTTTTGCTTTCCAAGCCTAGATGCCTCTCCCTGAATGATTAAATGGAATAATCCCGTCTCAGTTTTGAGAGCACTGTCTGGGTGAGAGGGAGCCAGGAGCACATTTCAGGAGGGTATTAATCTTTACCTGCTCACTGAGAGCTACAAAGCAAGACGCTCGGAGAAAACCGCTGTTCTCTAATGGCTGTTGAGGGACACGCCAAGCTCGGCCTCCATCCCTCGTGTCTCCTCTCCTGATGACCGGGAAAACGCAAACCTAGAGCGGGTCTGCGTGCTGCTGAGAGGGTGCGAGGCCCAGGGGGAGCGGATGCTCCGCACAGAGCTGCCGCTGTTCGCAGGAGAACAGCTGCGTTCAGGGCTTATCGGGCAACGACCTTCCCCCGTGAGCCCAACACATCGTAAGTTTTCTCCTAAAGCTGCCAACATGAAGCCAAGAGAGTGCTGAGCTCTATCTCCCCTGTCCTGAAAGACAAAGAAAATAACCCAGAAGCTAAATTTGTCCTAGTCTCTGATGGACTACAGAACTGGTCCGTGCTGTCCCAAGTCCCAGGTTAAAGCCCTGTCCACTCCACCACTCTCTCCCTCTGGTGCGCCTGCCTTTCAGCTAGCCGGGAAGAAGGGGACTTTTGTCTTGTACAACTCCAAGAAGCCCCTCTGAGCCCTCGCTCACCTTCCCTGTGCACAGCCAGTGTACTCAGGCTTGCAGGTTGGCTCCTGAATTTGGCCCTCGATGAATAGATCACTATGCTGGCTGCTCCCAGGCGTACACAGCCAGTTGTATGTGGGGCAGAATCGTACGCCAGGGCAGGAATGCTTGTCTGGCGGCCCTTCCTGGCCTCCAAGTGTCTGCTGACTTCTCTTTTTTATTTTTGTCTCTGCCACCTCATTTTTAAGCTGGGTTTCGATCTTCTCTGCCAGTGTAAATCAGGAGAGTCGCTCCAGACTGACGTCAAGTGGGCAGGCGTGTGCTCCGGAGCGCTGCCGTCCCAGCCCTCCGGGCACCCTGCAGCAGACGGGGCTTGGGATACGCGGCGCACGTTTCTACCTGCTGTCCTACCCCCTCGCTCTTATCCCCCTCACCGGTTCCGTGTCTCTTTATTCAGCTGAAACAAGACAGGTCAATGGTGAAGAAAAGAAACAGCTAAGAGGCCCTCCCATTTATATACGATCTTCATGCTCTCACCCACTCTTTCCATATATATTATATCTTGCTTCTGCAATTAAAACACATTACTTAAGGAGAAGATAATATTTCAAGCTGAAGCATAAGTTGGAAGGCTGTGTTTTTCATTTACATGAGTTAAACACACAAGGGACAGCTGGAATGGCAGTTACAATTAGACTACCCATTAGGACGCATTAGATGACATTAACCCAAGACCTCTCAGGTCCACCGCAAAGCTGTCGGGCTGCAGAGCAGTTTTAAGAGCAACCTAGAGCTTTAAAGTGACACTCACGTTCAGTGCAAACATTGGGAGGGACTTTTTTCCTCCTCGTGAGACGGCACACGCTCAGTGTTGCTGCTTCCAAACTTTTGGCACTTCTTTTAAAGCCTTTATAAGGTCGAAATCAAATGCTGCAATAACCTCGCCACCACTGAAAAGCATTCCAGCAATGCTATGCACAATGCACCAGCAAGCGCAGCCAGTGAGGGTGTGACCAGCCAGACACCCTTCCCAAATGCTGCTTATTCATCTTTCCCATGCGTGGTCGTTAAGACTGGAAATTATCCACCTTCCTGGCAAAGAAAGAGAAAAATACTGATGCATCAAGCCACTGAAGAGCTACACAGGCGCTACTGCTTTCGCAACATCTACCGTGGCCACTTATCTGGGCTGTGATTTTCCTCCTGGGATTGAACTTCATGACAGAGCATGAAACACCTTTCAAACATTTAAGAGACTCAGAAGAAGCCTGAAATGAACTTAAACTCGGGAGCGCCTGCAGCTCTGGGTACCTCCCGAGATTTCACTTGCATAATAACTGAATTATTAACTAAAAAAAGAGCGGTGTGTGGAAAAATGAAGCCACTAGCTTGCATGTGGCTAGAGATCCACAGGGATTAAGGAGACGTTTAAAAATACCAACCTTTTTCCAAATGTCTCCTCAGTTACCAGAGCAGAGTTGCCAATGGGGGATCATGAATGTTTTAAGGGAAAACAATCATTCACGACCAGATGCGCTGCTGAGACGTGTCTGAAGTCCCAGAGACCCTGCCCGGTCTCCCCTGCATCAAACTACCTGATCCTCTCAAAATCACCAGTGAGCTCCTGTTTGCAAAGCTGCAGAAAATCAGTTATAGCTTTCCACAAAAATGCTGAGTTGTCCATGTCAAGAAAATTATCGAAAGTCAGGCTATGGGCAGGAGGGGGAGAGGGTTAGAAAAAGAGAGCATTGTTTATGGAACATGAAAAGCTCCAGCAACACAATATATGGAATTCGGAGGGAAACAGGCCCTCCTTTCTTTCTGTACAATTCAAATAATTCCAATGGCAGACTGGATATTCCCCGAAACGAGTTAGAAAAGCACAGGGCTGTCAAAGCAATTTAGAAGGGAAAGTTGAAGTAAACATGGTGACCTTTTTTTTCTTAAGCCTAGAAGACCTGAATGGTACTCTATATAGCGTATGCTTTTCATAGAAGAGAAGAAACTATATAGCTGGACATCCAGCCCAACGCGATGAGGCTGCATGGACGTTCAAAGAGATGAGTGGAAGTACCCCGAGATAGGTCCTCAGCTCCGGTGTGACACCCCACGCGCACACCCAGCTCTAACCTGCTCCTGCAGGTCTTAGGTTCTGATTCAGGAAAAGAAAAAGTCCTTATGAAGGCCCATTTGGAGTTGTCATCTTCTGGAAATGCGTTCTCCTACTCCCCCAAGATGCGCTAGAGATCAGAAAGACACACAGACATTTATACTGCTCTGACAGTTCACTAAGAGGGAGATTGACCAAAATACCCTGAACTCATGCTTTCCCTAACTCTGTTCTCCTTACTAGTGTCTTGCTTCCTCACTCCAGCTCTAAGTAAGAACCAACCCCTGAATTTGAGGGACTTTTTGAGCTTTTGACTAATTTCTCCAGGAAAAGCCTCTTTCAGCCTTGTGCAAAGCACATGAAGGATTTCATTCTCCTTTCTTACAGAAAGACAGTGTCCAGCATTTTGCATGATTCAGTTTTCATCAATAAAAGGAGAGGTAACAGAAAAGACATGAACAGAAAAGGTTCATGACTATTTTCACTTCCCTACCTGTCCTTATGATTTATATAGATATATAAAATTATTATTTGATTATGATATGATATGATTTTGAATAATTTGATCTAAAAATATAAGTCTAATGAAATCACAAGGCCTCTATTCAGCCAGGTCTAGAGCAATTATATCCAGTTAAACTGCTTGGTTATATACTTTATTCCTCTAGGGACTTCTGGTCTTTAATACACCACTTTCATGGAAGAGTTTCTATCAAACAGAAGAAAAGCTGCACACTCTGCCAATTCAGGGAGATAGTGGATTCAGTCTCACTCACTTATCATTGGAAAGACATATTGCCTGGTGAGCAATCTTACCAGGACTCACTTGTTTAAATTATCTACATTAATGGATGACCTGAAACGTAAAGAAGTCAGTCTGGCTTTCTCCTGCATAAAGCTTACTGTCTAATTCACTCTGACTTGTGCATTTGAAGGGAACAGGGCTTGGTTTCTTCTTTTCTGACACTATTTGGGCTTTTGAGTGCCAAGTGAAGCGCCGCACCAACAAACAGCGTCCATGCTGGGGAGGCTGGGGTGCCAGCTGGAGTGTGGCACTCTAGGAACCAACCAATATTGTTTCATCTTTAAATAGAAAACTTCCTTTGATAGTTTTAATTACACTCAGGCCGCCAACACGCTGCTGTTGTTTTTTTTTTTGGGGGGGGGGGCAGTAATTCTGCTTTAGGACAGATTTGCTCACTTGTTTCCATCAGAACAGAACTTAAAGCATTTCTAGCTTTTAATCAGCAGGTTGGCAGCCTCCCCCATAACTCCCTCCCAAATGACTCTGGATGTTTTGGCTTCACGTAAATCACTCTGACATGACCACGATGTGCCCTGTAGAGCTCCTGACAGCCACGAGGTGTCTCTACGAACTGTCCCAGAACGGGGGAGAGTCCTGGTTGCACACCAGGACAGAACTGAGTTCAATCTCTGCAGAAGCCTGTTTGCTTGCCTCCAGTTGTAAAAACCTTCCTTAATAAATGGCTCCTAAAAGAGAGAGCACGATCTTGCGTATCATGACAGCTCTATCCAAATAACCCAGCAGCACTAATACCAGAGAAAATATATTTTTACAGAGTCAAAGAATGGTAAAACAAGGGGCTACATCTGGAAGTAGTAAAGGAAAACCTTAAATATGTTAGGAAAAAGTTCCAACAGTGGAAGTCACTTAGACAAAGGAATACGTTGCTAGTAGAGAATGCATGAGGCAACGCTAGAAAGAGGTGCTTCAGAGATGAATTTTGAATTCTATCATAACAACACTATTTGGCTGTGTCATCAAGAGCATTAAAACCCATGCTGATTCTCAGGACCTGAAATCTCATAATCCGAAACCTACATCTGCACCTGGGCATCAGCAAAGCACACAGTAAATGCTTTCTGCACAGAGCAACTGATTAGGACCTAGAATATAATTGAAATATAGGAAACAGAGCTCGTGTCAGGGAGACGTCATTGTCCCAATAGTCACTGTCCAAGGAATCAGCCAACAGGGACTTCTACTGACTGGCTCTTTTAAACCTCACTCTGCACTTACCAGTCAAATAAAACTACGCATAATTGGAATAAAATGGGGAGCAGATACAGAAATTGCTTTAAAACCAAGCAGCAAAGACGAACAAGCATTGCAAGCAGAACTTTTGACTCAAAAACTTAACTAGGCAGCTTATCTCCCTAGTGACAGAAAGAAAACACTTCCTGGGAGCCAAGAGAAAGACGAGGGACTGAAAGTCCAAACCATGGTCACCTCTTCAAATGAAAGGGTTAGTTGGTTGTCTGTAGTCAAAGTGTAAAGGTAAGAGATCTGAGCTACAAGGAACGATGTCCTGGAGCTGCAAAAGCTGCCAGAACTGTGTTTGTAATTCAGTCTATGTGGCTTCCATGTACGTGAGTTTTATTTCTGAAGTGAACTTCAAGCTAAGACAATACAGAATTGACCTGCTATGCCCTGCCCCTCATTTTGATCCAAAACTACTTCATGAACGACTGCTCACAGCATGACACTATAAATGTGCGCAGAGATCTGACCCGCTGGAAATCAGATGAAAATACATATTAAGTCTCCTATGGGCAAGAATAACTGGTAAGTTGTAAAGCTCTATAAGTTTCCTGGTGTCTATAAAGAATGTACTATACAGAGGTAAAGCCACCCTATCTCAGGCAGCCCGCCCGTCAGGCATCCTGGAGCTGTGTTAGGGAGCTCCCATCCACAAAGCACCCGGGACTTTCTCCTCCGTTAACATGTGCATCCAAAGCGAAGAGACTTCCACCTCTAGCGCTTTCCACAGTTCAGCAGGGGCAACAATTGCATCTCAAGAAAAAAAAAAGGTTAAGAATTCAGTCTTTTCTCTCTTTATTGCGCTGTTATGAACTAACAGCACAAAAATGTCCATTTGGGTCAGTCGTCAGGCTCTTGTTTTGCTGATGAGACTCCTGGGTTTTTCTAAATTCACTTTAAATTTGAAATTGAGACATTTCAAGGAATTTTTTTTTCCTCAAATACAGATAATTACATGAGCACTGTTTCTGGTTTTTAAAAAGCATTTTCCAAAAATAAATAGCTCTGATATCTTGCCCATCTTGCATGCGGAGAACCGAAATACAAAGGGCCACGTCGGGATTGTCTGAGGCCCCAGACTAGTCTTGCCCCCTGCTGACACAGCTCGTCTGCAAGCACAGCCCTGGATAAGCTTGGAGTAGTGGGGCTGTCCTATGCAAGGACAGGACTCGATGAGCCTTGTGGGTCCCTTCCAACTCAGGACATTCTATGATTCTATGTAAAGCTCATGGGACCCAGGTGGCCCAGCATGTTGACGGATCACGTGAGGTATATCCCACACGTGGAGAAGGAACAGGAGAAGAAAAAGTGACAGACTGCTGCTCTTTCAGAGCCTCATGTACTCACCAAGTCGTTGACTCATCCCACAACATTTTTAGACACCTCAAGTTTAATTTCCCTGGACTCCGCACACAGTCACTGGTTACCCGTCCTGCAGACCACATCCAGCTGCTGGTGCTTTGCAGCTGGTCTGCTGCCCCCCGGGCAGAGCAGCGCAGGAGGTGACCGCGCTCTGGGGTCCCTGTCCCTGTTACTGATCCAGTATCAGTTGGGGAACGAGCTGTTGGAGAGCAGTGTAGGGGAAAGGGACCTGGGGGTCCTGGGGACAGCAGGGTGACCATGAGCCAGCACTGGGCCCTTGTGGCCAGGAAGGCCAATGGTACCTGGGGTGGGTTAGAAGGGGGTGGTCAGTAGGTCAGAGATACCAGCCCTGTGTCAGGGTCAGGTCACAGCCCAGAAGGGACCCACAGAGCCTCAGTGGGACCCACTGGCCATGCCCAACACTAACACCCCTGCAGCGCTGAAGGCTCCCAAGGCTAAAGTTTGAAGCAAACAACTTTTCTTTACAAGACTAAGGGGCTGGTTTGGCTTTATGTTGTCTAGAACTGGCGTGGTCTCATCTTCCAGGGTTGGGAATGGCTTAGACACCAAGAATTCACACTCTGTCTCTAAATTGAGCTTCAAATCTAATAATGGCCAACTCAGGATATTAAAAAGTGACAACAGGTAAACTGAATCACTGCTGGCTAATTCTTTACAGCCTGCGGCCTGAACCAAGTGTGAATCAATGGCACCTCTTGCATTTGGACACGCTGAGGTAACCCAAGTTAGCTTAAAAGACCTCATTCACTTCAACCCTTTCTTACACTTGGACAACCCTTTCCTCTTCACAGGCTCCTCATACAGTGCCATGACTCACAGTACAAATACACACGGCAGATGGGGGTCAGCGTTATCCTCTCCTTACAAACTAGGGGTCCTGTTCAGGGGCGCTTGCCGAACTGGGGGAGGAACCACCAGCCCTGAGGCAGATGAGTTCTCGTGAAGAGGAAGAGAACAAGGCAAACGAGACCAAGGACACGCTCTACCATTGATCCCAAATATCATGGGGAATTCAAAGGGCTTCCAAAAAGAGGAAAGGCACATTTGCCGAAATAAAACCAGTATTTTTACTATTTTGATAAGCACAATGGATGATAAGAGGTCTTGGAAGGCATTTATTCTACTTCGCACTGGAGTACTGCTGAAGCCAGCATGGCAAGAGACTATAACCCTGTAAACATATGTTGTGTATTAGATTCCAATCTGGCAGCTTGCCTTAATTTTGTTTTTTTAAGGCTCCAGCAAGTTCCAAATACACTTCCATGTTTGTCTTCCAGCAAATGAGCAAAAGGCAGAATGCTTGAGTGACAGGGACCCTGGAACGCACCGGACTTTGAATTAGCAGAAGAAAAAGCCTCCATTAGTGTTGGCACATCAAGCAGAAATATCACAAATTCTTGTTTCTGTCCCTTTCTCCCAGCTTTTTCTTTTCCAGAGTGCACTTCACAGCTGCCGAGAACTACAGCAACTTTAGTGATCTCTGTTGTAACTGTCAACGTGGGCAGGGGTGACAAGGGAACACCTTTCTAGGCAATGTTGTTACACCCAACTCCCCTCCAAAAAGCACCCACAGAGCATCCTCTCAGCAGCAATTATTCTGAGTCCCTGTAGGCACAGATGAAGAAATGATTTCGAGAGGTGCCGCTCAGGACTGAGAGTTCCGCCTCATACAAACAAACACTGTTACAAGAGGTAAAGCTGACATGGATTTATCCAAGGAATGTACAGACTGAATAAGCAATTTGATAATTAATGGAGTTGACAGGCACTTTCTAATAGTACACAACTATGTGCAGACTGAATGGTTTCATATACATGCTGAACCAAAGACAGTATTAATTTTTACCCAATTTTATACCTCATCACTCAGATGAAGGAAACACATTTTTTTTCCTCTTGGGTATTAATCTTGACCTCCTAGAGCCCGATTATTAGGAAATAAATCCTTTGCACTTAGTCCTGTTGCAGACAATAAACCCACAGATGTCTTGTACAGGATGATTTTTTTTCTGAAAGATTGTCTGAAGAATGAACTTTTGATTACTTTCTAGGCATTGATTACTTCTTTTATGTCCTGAAGCTTAAATGCAGCAGTTTTGCTCTTAATAAAGAACTGCGAGCTCAGTTGCATGAGTTTGGGAATTTCTGAGGCGACCCACTTAGCTAACAGAGTTTATTTCATCATTGCCTTCCAAGCGAGCCAAACCACCGCTCCTGCAAGCCCAGCTGCAGAAACTACAGATATTGCATAAGCTCCTGAGCAAAGCACTGTCCCACCCGGCAGGACATCGTGATAATTCATTGTGCGTGGAAGATATCGTGGCACTTTGAAGCACACGGGGAGAAAGGAGTAGTATTGTAACTGCTCCCACAGGGCAATGAGACTCTCCGTGTTTTCTCAGCCTGGAGAAGGTTGAGAGACCTTCTCAACTTCGCTTCACAACTTCGCCCCTCTTACAATCACAAAACAAGCATCTAAAACATTTGTTTCATGGCCTCGTACCCTTAGACGATATAAAAATATTCTAAAGCTTGCCGTGACAGTAACCACCTATGGAAATAACATTAGGTCAGTCTTTCTTGACCCATATCCCACTCCTTTAGTGAGGAAATCAAAAGCCCGTGTCCTCCATAAAGGCTCTGAGGGAACAGAAGGGGCTATATGGAGGCGTGTTGGCTCCAGTCATGTTCAAGCTGCAGGTAATTACAAAATACCTATTAAACGACCTCAGTTCTCCAGCAAGAGGTAGATGAACAGCCATATGGAGTTAGATCTGAGGTGTTCCAGGCCCATTATTCTGTCCAGCCAATAGCCAAAAGCAGATGCCCAGGGAAGAATATATTAAATACATCCCCCATTAAAAGCCTTGTAGACGGGGCGCAACTCTGCCAACCTGTTGGGAACGCAGCAGCAGGTCAACTTGCTCCTCTAATCAAACTAATCAGACATCAAATGACACACTGCTGTGTGCTAACGGCCTCCTACCCCAGCCCAGCTGCAGCCGCCTTTGAAGAAAGGTGCAATGCCTTCTGCATGGATGTACACGCCGAATAAAGCCTTTTAAAGCATGTGAGAAGGAAAGCTGTCATCAAAATGTACTGGGCAATTACGGGTTGAAGGTTGAACTATTATTACTTCGTGGCCTCCCATTCCCCTCCCCTCCAGGGTGGGAAGAAGGGGGGAGGATTATTCATTTGTATTCAAGCACTTCATTAATGTTTATAAGAGAATCCAAACACGCAAGCAAAACAAGGACGAAACACTCGCGCCAGACGTGTGATGCGATAAATGTCACTGGAGCAAATATTTAGATCTGTTTACAGAGAGGCCTATTAAGTCCTTTTTGAAAAGCTGTGCAGTGTTGTGGCTTGGTCTTTGCCTAGCAGCTCTGGCATAAACACATGGAAGATGGCTAAGTCTCTCTCTCTCATTTTGTTATGACATCTGGAAACCTAAGGAGGTTGGGAGAAGCCAACTGGCTGCCCTACTGCAACGTCTAGCAATGGGGCCTGCTTGGTGAGTGACGGCAGGACACGCAAAGTGGAACCACTGAGTTCTTCAGGCTGTGCCAAAGTCATTGGATTTTCAACACAATAATCCCCCAACAAAAGTTATTGCAACACAAAAGCCTTTGGTTCATTGCTAATGATGCAATTCTATGCTCTCTGCCATTTTTAAAGTTCATTTGTGTTTAAGAAAAATCAGTTTCATTAGGGAGTAAATGAGGGTGTGAAGACAGGTGGAGCTGCTCTGCTCGTCAAGGGATGGAGTCCCGTCATCCCTCACCTGAGCAGCTGTATGTTCTGGAGGCTGGAATCAGCCTGGACTTCTGTAGACGTCCCCTCCATGTCACCATCTCATTGACTCCGGTCCCTTCACATACAAATATTTATTTTTCCAAGAGAAGTAAATAAGTTGAAAGGGATAAGAGAAATCTCTAGATGGATAAATCACAGTCTTGGCTCCAGATGTAATAACATACTTGGGATATTTCAGCTTCTGAAGTCATGCCTCAGTTTCTAACGTGTTATATAAGGCCTACAGATATAAAATTGTCCTATATGTATATCTTAAGGATCAAGGTTCCTCATGCAGATGCGCAGCTCGTTTCCTTTCTGTTTGGAAGGAATAGTGCTCAGAGCATACAGATGTACAGCTCTTGGTCTGCTTTTTAAACCCACTGAAATCACAAAGAACATTCACTAACTTTTTTTTCTTCCTACTTCTCTTAGTGAATTATTTGGCTACACAAAACTCCTTTCCACATAAACCAGTGAGAAAGACACCTTGCCAAATTTCAAGGACCACAGAGATACAGTTTTGGGTTCCAGGTTCAATCGCTGCATACTTGTTTAATTTGTTTTAATGGGAATTACACCGTTTTCTTTACCCCAGAAAACCGAAGAACGGGTGCCAAGACTTTTGGGATTCTCCCATCGGTATCTTCAAAGCTATACTCTCAGGTCTAAGCAATCTCAGGAAAACACAGCCCTTCCTTCCCCAACCGATAGGGAGGATGGATTACTAGACCTGACAGCTGCTGCGCTTGGTATTCTCTTAAAACATGTGAGAAGGCTCTCATACTTCGGTGTGTTGGAAGAACAGCAAAATGCAAGTGACCACCCAATCGAACAGTAAATAAACGTTGGTTGTCCCTACTGTATAACAGGGATCAATCTTTCAGACTTAACCTTCCAAGAGCAGAACTCTCCCTGGCTGACTTTCCCTTTGTATTGAGCCTCCCTGGCTAATTCGTACAGCTCAGTGGCTCGGTCTCAAACCACAGTCCCTTCCATGATGCTACATCCAGCCATCCTGCTCGAGGTGTGTTTTACTACCCTTCATGTACCATCCTCGGCAGGAGTGCCAGGCCTTCGAAACTTGTCTGTAGCGTGTCGAACACCCACAGGGGAGAGAGAGGAATCCCTTCCCCTATTTTTGTTTAGCTACCTCCTGCTTCTCCGCTTTACAGCTAACCCTCGGGGTTATTTATGTTGCGTGACCTTGAGATAAATGGCATCTGGCAGGCTGCCGGATGACTTCGTGTTTCAAATCAAACATGTTCAGTTTCTCCCACTAACAATGGGAATCATTCCTGGACGCCTTTTTGGAGGTATTCCTTCCCAGCTCATGGCCTGCCATGGAGTTCTTCGCTCACTACGTCAGGGCTGGTGAACTTTAGCTTGACTTTCTTGTAAGATGCAAGAACCAAGTGGTGTATGTGGTTTTCTTCTGTGGTTTGGTGTGTGTCTGTGTGTTTTCTCTTTGTCCCGGAGTGTCTGCACTGCTGGTATTAGAGCTACAATTGTTCTATATAAAGCAAAGATCCCTTGAATGATCTGCCAAGGGCTTTATCTCTGAAAAATCTTTGTCTGTACTTGCTTTGCCGTTAACCAGTTTTGACTCTGCTCCGTAATGGCTGGAGTTGCTTTGCCTTAACTGATATATATCAAAGAGAACTGCTAAAATTAACTGCTCATGAACTGTGTCCAGGATGTTAGATTAACTCATCTAGAATCCTTCCGTGAACAAACTGATTTACGATGTGTTATGACATTGTTACTTGATGTGTTGCACAACAACTCAATTTTAAAAAATGAAGAGTGTTCCATTAATAAGAGATAAATCTTTCCAGTGTAATTCAAATGAATCTGCAACAGCTTTAGAGAAAGCATGATAAGGGATCTTGTGTGGGTTTTGGTGATTGTGTTTTGCATTCCTAGGGGTATCTTCCTCTGGGATCTCTTTGTCAGTAATGACAAAAAACATCCAAAATATGCCAAAATATTACACCTTTTGAGAGATTAGAGCTTTTTGTACTTCCCAAGACACAAAAGGACACCACTACAAGTGATTCTCAACAACTGATGCTTTCAGGTTTGAGGATGTACACCCAGCACACCAGCCGTGTTTTCTTTCACCTTCAGAGCCATAACTTGCTGCAGTCTCTATATGGTACATCCCTCACACACTCACCCATTCCCAGTTAACACACAGCGGGTGCCCAAAGCAGCCAGTTTCCTTCTCAGAAACAAACACATCTTTACACATTAAGATATAAGTAGAGTATTTTTTTAAAGCAAGCGCTATTCCATTACGGGAAAATGAACCAGTGTAATTGCTGACCTTAGACTATGAAGCTTCTAGAGCGTGTTTCAGATGACTTCACGTTACGAGGCTCAGGTCTCTCTGGGTACCTTGAAAGTGAGTTTGAATTATATACTGTATAGTATGTCTCATTTCACAGCCAAGCCGCTTGAGTTAATAAAGAAAACCCTCCCTGGCCTCACACAATTAGCGGGGTACGCAGGTCTGCACACAGCGACAGGCCCATCCATAAAGCCCAATGTTGTTTCACGCCTGCTGCCCTGACCCTCTGGACTTCATCTCGCCACCAAAAGACCTGGACTCTTTCAGGGTGGTACAACGTGGTCTCACGGCCTGACGCTCACACAAGGGAGAAAACACCTTCCTGGGGTTCTGCAAATGGGAAGGAGAAATGCTGGAGGAGCTGAGCTTCAGTTTGCATGGACCTGCCTACAAACAGAGCATCCCAGCTGTTCGAAGGCCAGGTCAAACCAGAATTTTTGTGGCCATAACTTCGTACTAGAAACCTGACTGTTAGTGAGTTACCTTCTTCAGCAAGTAAATAATGAGATGTTTTGAGAACGCTCTTTCTAGGGTTACCCGGTATTAATCAGGAAGGATTTTTAAAATAGAAGGACTTTCTGTATAATTGACTCTATGAAAACAATAATTTTGAGGCCACCTGGCATAGTCGCACCTCTCCTGCTCCTGTGATATCCCAAAAATAAATAATTACCTTAGCTTGAAAGCAAACTATGAGTTAGCATCCCAGCTGGCTCCCAGTAGGTCAGGACCAGCTCTTCGCTATATCACAATTAATAGCGCTATGACGGTTCTATGAGTGCATTAGAACACATTGGGACGTGTCCCATCACACTTCACCATTGCAATAACACCGATCTCAACGATCATTTCTGAAGTTGTACATCAATCACACGCCAGAAATACAAAGACCTTCCAAAAGTCAGGCGTGTTTCTCAGATCACCCTTCTGCCCTCTCCCCGTCTGCTGACTCTGCGAACTCCTATAGCGGGAGCGTTTTGTCTCACATTTAAATAAATATTCCCCATCACTATTATGCTGTCACCTGTAATAAGACAAGCCTGCAAGAAATCAAAGGCAAGCAGAATCTGTGCAGTGGCAGAAAGTGTACAGAGAATAATCAGTCTTCATTGTGATTGTTGACAAAAGCGAGGGAGCCTAATGGAGACCTTGGATTTAATACAGTCTCTAAAATATCGAGGAGATACTTTCAAGACATAGAATCTCCCGCTTTAAAGAAATATTTTCCCTGTGTTCCTCATAAGTTGACTTTTATTAAAATGGAAAGAGGTTTGAAAATAACTTGAAGATTTGTTTCCTTTTCCTCATTCCTTGGCTCCCGAAGGGAGTCTGATGAATATCGCTGTGCTCTACGAAGGCAGCTCCTCTGGTTTATGTATTGGGGATATCTGTGTCTCCCAACAGCTGCCCCGGTACTAGAGTTCGGTAGAAGAAGCAAGTCTGATGCAATCTGGGGAAAACGCAAAGCGTTTTGTCTTGTTCCTTCATTGTGTTGTTCCAGCTAACGTGTCGGCTGTGACTCAATCACCAGCTTTTCTCCGTGCCCACCTCCAAGAACTCTGGGATTTTGCAGGGATACCCAAGCATGAAGAACTTCTGGCCTGGAACTAATTTGGAAGGTTTCGTAACTTCCACACTAACTGAGCCTAGGAAAGGAAGAAATGAGAACACTTTCTTTTTCCCTATTTTTACAATCCTTTCTCTATTTGCCATTAGGGGTTTCTGGGAATGGTTCAGTGTTATCCCTGGCTTCAAGGGACACTCTGGAATGAGTACAACATAGAGGATTTGATTCATACCAGTGGTGCTTCACATCTAACACTGCTACCCACTGGTACAGGCTGCAATCCTGATTTTGAAGAGGTCAGTAATAAAACTCCCTTTGACATCTGCAAGACTCTTCAGCTCTCAGCGCTGCTGAGCAGAGGTGATCAGCACTGGTCCACTGATAATAAATCTACTTACAATATTTCAGGGATGATGATTTCTTCAGGCATAACTGGCCTATGGGATTCTATGTATGATGAGAAATGGGGTGTCTAGGCCTATGTTAAACGACTCTCAGAGTGGAAAATCTCAGGTCTTTGATCTCATTCAAACTAAAAATACTTTTGCTAATGAGCCTCCTCAAGTCATACAACATCCATCCCAAAATGCTGAACACATGGTTTTAATTTACAGTTTTTAGCAACTTTCATTTATATTGTGCTACAAGTCCTGAAATGACTTGCAGCAGAACCTCTAAAAACTGGAAACGCAAATGGTAAAGGGCTTCTGCTGGAATAACTGCTGATAAAAGCAGCGGTCACCTGTGCTAACTCCTGCTCGTGCTCCTCACACACGTATTAACCATGTCACTTCCAATTCCACGTGCATTTACACGGCAACTAGATCCAATAAACAATAACAATAACACAAGGCAGATATATTGTTCTCTTGAACACCAGAAAAGGAGACAAATAGTACACCGTCACTACTAGCTGTTGTGAGGGATACAACCAGTCGTGCACTTGAGTTGCATGCCTGTTCCCACTCTGCAGGGCATAGCCTTGCTCCAATTCCAGTCCAAGAACAGAGATATTAAGTTCAAACACTGATATCTGCAGTTTTAAGCTCTGTAGGCACCAGCTTAATTTCTGGTGTCTCAAGCAAGCTGGAAACTGTAATGCTTTATGGGTTACGGGAAGAGTATTAGGTTCACACATTGTTGCAATGCTCAGAAAAATGCCTTAGTGACTGCAAGATATAAATAATCTGCGAGGTTCAGAAAGATACTGAAGTTTTGTGATCACCCCGCAGTGCTTTCTGCAGATTTTAAGCCTGGTAGCATCTAGGATCTGAATTGCTTGTCAGCTTGAAAGAGCGCTTTGGGAAAGCGTGTGGACACAAGGCAGATGTTCCCCTGCAAAACAGGGCTCTTCTAACACCGACTTTCGAAAGCTAAAAAATGAAGTTCACGAAACACTGGTCAATGCTGAAAATCTCCGTATTTTTTATCCTAAACATAGCGCCCTGAGGAAATCACTTCGCAGTCCCTCATCCAAGCATGCAGGGAACCCCTCTAATAGGGCCAAAAGATGAAAGAAATCACACCAACTTCATGTGGCTCAAGCAGTAACTCTGTGATTTCTTCTGCCTTTTACCTGTCTCATCGACTCCTAATGACACTGAAGAGATTAATAAGGGTTTACAGTGGAAAGCCCAGCACAAGGGAAAGCTGTTCTTTCACAGTACGTGCCTCTGAAGTTCCCATATATGCTTTGCCAGCTCAGCCACCGGCCTGGTGTGCAGGAGTGCAAGGTGAATGAGTGCCCTTGCTTAAGATCTTTTCTGGCCTTTTCAATACAGGAACCTCTGACCGGCGTGAATGATGTGGGCTGGCTTTATAACGTGGATTGCTACTCACTAGGGAGCTGAGGGGAGGCTGTTAAAGACTTTCTGAGGACTGTAGGTTGCACTATACTTGAAGTTGAGGTTTTCAAGGTCAATGGTTCGTTCTGTTTAGAAGCGAAGCGCTCTGGGCCTGGGGCAGGATCCTGGCTGCTGTTGCAACAGCATCAGAAACTGACAGGAGACAACAAACAGAGAGAAAATCATCGCTGTGGAAATATCGTTTATGGAGGAGATGGGAAGAAACGGCACAGTTCTGCTGTTCCACGCCTATACATTGGCAACGTTCAGCTGCCTCAAACGCCATAGGGACTCCGCTGAGTGCCAGGCTAGCTCACCACTGGTTTTGGGGTGTCTGTTCCTTTCAAAGCTCGCCTTACGAAGGTGGAATTCCTTCCTAAGAGCGATCACAAGCAGCAGACACAATTTTGCAAACAAATCAACCAGCAGAACCCTCTTCAGAGCTGCTCCTGGAAGGCGGGCACACCTGTCCTGGGCTTGGATCTACCAAGGGATCAGAGGGAAAGGAAGAGCTCATATCTAACCTGTTCTACAAACGCTTCCTGCCCTTACACACACAATAAATACAACAGATGAATTGCCGGCTGTGCCTCAAGCCGTCATTAAGTGGTTTGCCATTTCTTAAGAGGCTCAAATGCCAGGGTGGGCCTTTCCAGGGGCTGTGCTGAAGCAGCACCCAGCAACCGGCTGTCAATGCAAACACACACAGTCAGTTACCGCCACCAACCCTCAGCCGCTGGTCCCGGCAGCAGTTACTGCCACTGCTGTAGTTTCAATACCTGCGTAGTTTCACCCTCACACTTCCCTTGGCAAAGACGTGAAGCAGCTCCACTAGCATTCAGAGTTCAATAGAAGGAGTTCTATTTCTGCTGTATTAATTTCTACCCTAAGTTTAATTTTACTGGGGGAATTTTTTTACCCCAGGGTGCAGGGGAGTTGTGGGGGGGTGATAATTAAGGCCAGCGAGCTGAAAAGTATGCACACTATGTACAGCTATGAATAATCGAACCTTTTAACAACATTTCTTTCAACAATATTCAGCAACCAAAACAGATGATACTAATCTATTTTTGATGACTTTCCTGAAGCCTTTTAAAAGCATAAAAAGCACAATTTCTATTAGGCAAAACCCACTTTAAAAATAAAAATAAATAAATAAAAACAAAAAATACTCTCTCAAATAAACTATACAGGCTGTCAGAAATCTAGCTCTGAAACGGAGTCCTTCAGTCCGGTTCAGAAGACTCTGAGCCTGGATCTTTCATTCGTACAAGCAGGCGAATTTCCCTTGAAGTCAGTTCTACCACTCCCTGCCAGCTCTGAGGGTCCCAGCTTTGTGATCACAGCAATGTTTAATTTTTCAAGGGGACGGGGGAGATGGAACAGCCAGTCCAGGCTGCAGCCCTGTCTCTATATTACTGTGTCATGCTGCTCTGCTTCTGAAGGTCCAGCTCCAAGACTGCAGATCTGTCAATGACCAAATGTGATGGACCACCCATTGGCCTTTTATTAAACAGCACTTGTTCCCCCTCTAATCCTATCACCAGAGTAATCAAAGCTGCCATGTCCCAGGGTTTGATGGAACAGCAGGACCTGGGAAATGAAGACTGATTTTGTTAACAAAGTCATTCCTGCCCCTTGAATGATGTCTCATTGGTAGAAAGCGGGGAGACGAGGTTTATTTGTGCAGAGAATGAGGCGGCAAAGAAATGAAAGGGGAAGAATGGTGAAGTGTGAAGTTTAATCTGGCACGGTCTAAGGTTTCTTTCTTTGAGGCTGTCTCTGATCCAATCACCACCGGTTTGATATTTAACATCTCCCCCTGCAGTTGGAAATGATACAGGCTGGCGAAGACTGGAGTCAGGGCTTCGCAAGCCCAAATTAGTGGAGGGAGAGACAAGGGGGTGCTGGTGGCTCCTGCCAGCCTGACGGCCCCCCCACCAACACACTGTCATGAAGTCAGGCATGATGCAAAATCATCCCCACGAACCTTGGGATCCGGGGCATCTGGCACGGGTTGAATGCAGATTCTCCCTGAAGAGAGCAAGGTCAGGATGGGATGGGAGATGGGTTTTATTTTTAATTGGAGGAAGCGATATCAACACTGACTCGGTCTGGGGACCCCGGATCAACCACAAGTGAGAGCTACCATCCACCTCCCCAGGGCGGAGGATTTTGGGTAGAGGAGCAAGATCTTTCCCTTGCTGCCCACACAGGGTTTTAGTGGGGATACGATGCTGCCCGGGGGTCCCATCACAGCCCTGGGCCATCAGGGTGGATGCAGACAGACTGAGCAGCCGTCGCAGTCACCATCACCATCCCCTTCACTCCAACATGTGTCAGCCTGGGGAGAGCTTTCCACCACAGACCCACATGAGCATCCCAAAGAGGAGGGCAAGCTGAACCCTCTCCCAGGCCGGCCCTCGGAGGATGTGCAGACAAGTCCTCATGGTCCCTCATGCAGCGTCTCTGAAGGCCCTGAATGCCGTCCATCCCTCACCAGCTCTTCTCAGCCCTGGCCCACTTAATTTTGCACTTTTCTGGCCACTATGTCAGTAAATATTTATGCAGTCAGACAGAAAAGTTGTCTGTTTCCTCTTCTTTGCATGCCTCTTGCCAGCTTCTGTCCCACCTTCAATGAAAACCCTGAAACTCTGTATACCAAGGAGTGGTGTAATTTCAACCTGATCCAAACTTCATCTCAATTCCCGTTGCCAGGTCCCAGCCTTTTGCAGCGGTTCAGACACCTTGCCACCAGCTGTACAATACCCAGGGCCTGGACTTGGTGTGGCCAGCAGCTGCCAAGTCCCAGGGGTAGCGAGGATGCAGCACAGGGGGAGTGAGGATACAGCCCAGGGGTAGCGAGGATACAGCCCAGGGGTAGCGAGGATGCTCCCCAGGGGTAGCGAGGATGCTCCTCAGGGGCAGTGAGGATGCAGCCCAGGGGTAGTGAGGATGCTCCCCAGGGGCAGTGAGGATGCAGCCCAGGGGTAGTGAGGATGCTCCCCAGGGGCAGTGAGGATGCAGCCCAGGGGTAGCGAGGATGCTCCCCATGGGTAGTGAGGATGCAGCCCAGGGGTAGAGAGGATGCTCCCCAGGGGTAGTGAGGATGCTCCTCAGGGGCAGCGAGGATGCTCCCCAGGGGTAGCGAGGATGCTCCCTCCACAAAAGCAGCCGCTCAGCAGGAAGGCAGCACCATCAGAATGGTGCCAGCTTGGGAAAGTGGCACAAAACACCGAGCCAAGATTTCAAGGGGAACCAAGCATCAAAGTACAAAGTTTCTGGGCTTGCAACAGAAGACAATGCGCCATGCTCTACCTGCAAGAGCTGGCTCTCCAGGAAGCAGCTAATTATATGAGCCACCTTAATCTTTTCATCCGGCTAAGACAATCAACATTTCAAAGCCACGCACAGGACGTTTCAAAGATCGTACTTGGTCAAAAATGCAAGTGTATCCGCTTTCTTTCCGAGCAGATCAAACCCAAGTACCACACCGGGACCACTCCTAGATCTCCTCACGGTATCAGATTAACAGATTTGGTGCGTGCAGTCAGATTAAATATTTGCAGGAGCACAAAGCTGCCTTTGAGGGCAAGAAGTAAAAAAAAAAACACCACAAGTTTTTTCTTTTTTAATTTGCTAAGGGCAAAAATTACTGGACTTTGGGGACGGAGGAAACAAAAGCATTGACATGATTCAGCAAGGCATGGTTTTCAAACCTGAGTTCTGAATGCAGAAATTATGTGCAATATCCCCATAACAGTAATGCTGAAAACAGGTAAAGACTGCTGATGCCCTTAGCAGATTTGGGGCTGTAATTTATCACATATGTTCCCATCAAACTGTGCAAACACCTTAAAAGACAAAAGCTGCTCAATTTCTGATTGCCAGCTTAGTGTGTTTTAATTATGTGTTGCTTATTCCAAGACCTGGAATTGGGAGGCTAAACCTAGCAGGAATAATCCACTCCACTAAATTAGCACAGTAATACAGCGAGCAGTAGGACTGCCAGACGGTGTGATAACATTACAAATCACTATTGTTAAACAACTAGCCAGGTGTCAGGATGCATGAAATCTAGAGGAAGCAAGAAAATAAATCTCTGGGTTGTTTTGTTTAATTTTTGTCTCCTGTTGTTCTGGTGGCCTCATTCCCAGAAAAAGCTTCAGTCTAGGAAAAATCCTCCCGACACTGATCTATTTTAGCAGCAGTGTCAATTCTCTGTAATAATTAAAATGCAATGTACTTTCGTAATCAGCACAAACTTTTTGCATAAATTAGATTATTGTAGCAAAACAAAGGGGAAATTTTTGTTTCTATTTAAAATGCAGTGAACGAGAGAAAAAGAGAATGATGGTAAGAGCAGCAGAGAGCTTTGTACTCTGTCCTTTCTCCTTTCTCTGTCGCTCACGCTGTAAAAAGAAGAAAATGTAATATGATTCACATTTAAAAGGCTTCCAAGTGGTACATTTTTAACCAAGTGCTTTCACGTGCCTGATTCTAACTGCCATTTTTGACCTAATACAACCAAATGCTATTGGATGTCTGGAACGGTTAATGATTTTTTACCACACCTTAAAGCAGGGGTTCAACAGAGAGGAGAGGCACTTAAACCTTTCAAACAGAAAGGGGAAAACGAATTCCTTCTTTTGCATGTGTGGTAATTCATGCAAAGGTCCTGAGGGGCTTTAATTATTTTGTTGATAAACAAGAAAACTCCTCCAAAAGTATAAGTAGCCAATCTTCTCCTATGACAGCTGTATGCAGAGTTAGGCTTGAAGTATCGAATAAACCAAATGTTAGTGAAAGCGAGACTTTTTCCCCCTAAAACAGTTCCCACTAGACTTCAGAGAAGGGGGTGAAGGCGCTCTGAGGACATTTTAACCACACCAAACATCAGTCCTGTGATCCTTATTGCTACATCGCCAATAATTCTTCTACTCAAGTTAGGACAGTAAGATAAAGCTGGAAAGAGACTGATCCAAAACTAATGACAAAAAGCAGGTTAAGAACGAAATAACCTAGCAGTAACTGACACCATCTTCAATCTCCCCTGGATTATTTGTTTTCTTCCACACACATTCATTTCCTGAATTTCTAGTAAATCTGATTTCGTATAAACAGTTTCACAAAGCAAAGTCAATAGCTGTGACTGTGCTCCTGATTAATCCACCGAAATGAAATAGATCGCATAGCTTAGTATTTGGTTGTTTAAAGCTAAATCCACTGAAAGAATTCTGGAGTCCAGTTACACCAATAACGTTTGTTTCTTAATCTACATCCGTTCCTTTTTGCTGAACTTTACCTGTTTAAAATGAAAAAGCCCAGGCAGATTGCACACTTAATTTCCCCCGGTACGAGGGTGATGTGAGCCAGTTTGTTGTGACCTGGAGTGACTACTAAGAAGACGACTGACAGTTTGCACATACTTAAAATCTATTTGAACAATGTCAAAATTTCTTTCTGCATTGTTCATGCTTCATCCTCCTCCTGACAAGTACCACAGAGCTGCTTTATTTAAAACCAAACAAACAAAATCACTTTTTACCCAGCTCAGGGACAGGATGGGAGGCGTGGAAGTTCTCCCCACAAGTGGCAAGCCGGCGGACACACACATTCACACCCGGGACATTTGCCTCTCGAATAAATCAAACCCATGATAAACTCGCTGTGCACATTGCAGGATTTTTGCAGGCAGCACGGATCGGTGTGACGGAGAACGCGCAGCCCGACGCAAAGGCTGCCGAGGCCCACGAGCGACCCGTCCCGCCGCAACAGTGTTGGGGTTGACCCCATAAACGCGAGGAGAACGGCCCCCACCTCCTGGGATAAGCCATGAGGCCCAGGAGCCTCCTTACCTGGGAGAAGTTGAGCCCGTTCAGCGGGTGACACTGCTCTTCCACCCTCTCCACCGCACCCGTCGTCTTCTTCATCCTCTCGGCCTCCTGGGCGAGGTAGAGATCGAGCACCGGCACCCCTCTGGAGCGGATGTCCGTCTCCGTCAAGGAGTTCACCATGAGCATCACCCAGACGGGCCTCTTGCGCTCCCAGTTGCCGGCGATGGCGTTGAAGAGGTAGTCGGCGTAGAGCCCCTTGCCCCGCTGGTCCGGGGTCATCCAGTGGGGCAGCATCAGCTTGATGTAGTCCAGGTGGCGCTTGAGGCGGCGGTAGAGCTCCCGGGGCAGCACGTCCTGCAGGTTCTCCCCGTGGGGCAGCATCTGGCAGCTGGCCAGCCCCGAGATGGTGTAGGGGTCGGTGAGGTCCAGCTCGAAGTAGACGCTGGAGCTGGCGTGGAAGGCGGCCTTGGAGTTGTCGGGGATGAAGTCCCACACGCGCGTGTAGGGCACGTGGATGGTGCCGAAGAGATAGGCGGGGGGGTCGCGGCGGATGGTCCAGAGGAAGGAGTTGAGCTCTCCTTGCTGTGGGGAGGACAGCGGGGGCCGGTCAGCGGTGGAGGGACAGGACACAGCACGTGGGGGGAACGCCACCCCCGTGGGCTCCCTCTCCCCCATCTCCCCACGCAAGCCCCGTCCAGGGTCAACGCAAAGCCCAGGCGCGCCGAGGGGCCCGCGTGGGGCAGAGACCCCCGGTGACCCCCGGGCCCCCCCGCACCCCGCGGGGGCCACGCGGGCAGCGCCACACCTGCGGGGCCACGCGCGCCCGCCGGGGCCGCGCGCACACGAACGGAGCGGGACGGGGGTTCCCTCCGCCCGCACCCCCCCGCCCCCCCCGCCCCCCCGCGCCCGGCGGTCCCGCGGAGCGCCCGCGGCCACCCGCGCATCCCCGCGCGGCCCGGCCCGGCTCACCGAGCGGGGCAGGTCGCACTGCCCCGTGTCCATCTGCTCCCGCCGGGCCGCGGCGTCGGGCAGGAACCCCCCGAAGACGAAGCAGATCAGCGTCAGGTTGAGTTGCATCCCGCTTCCTCTCGCTCTCCTCTCTCTCCTTCCCAGATGAGCCTTTTTGGATTTCTAGGATCTTTTTTTTTTTTTTCCTTCCCCCTCCTCCTGCTCTTCCCCCTTTTTTTTTTTTTTTGGCCTTTTTTTTTTTTTTATTCAAACAAACTTTGCCAGTCCCATCTGCATCTGACAAGTGCAGGGGGAAGGACTGGCCGCCCCCTCCCTCCCATGCTCTCCCCCCTCCCGCCCTTTCCCACCCCCACCCCCTCTGGCTCCGGGCTTGTCAGAGGCGCTGGATGCTTTGGGGCGGACGGTTCTCATCGCCAGCCTCCGCCATGCTTTGATTTTGCAGACCGGAGAAGCTCCCTTCCCGCCCCCCCTCCTCCCCGGTCCGGGAGGCGGTTGGGGCGGGCGGAGGAGGGAACAGCCAGAAAATAAAATAAAAAAAAAAGTTTTTAAAAAAGAAAAGTTTGGGGTTTTGGGCTTTTTTTTTCCCCAATTGAGCAGCGAAGAGAAGCTCCCGCGGCGCCCCGGGCAGGGCGGGCGCTGCTCCGCGGGCCGGCGGCGCAGCCCGCACCGGGAGAGGCCGGACCCGCGCTCCGCCGGAAAGTTCGCGCAGCCGCCCCGGCCCGCTCGCGCCTCCCGCCGCCGCGCGCCGCCGCCAGGGGGCGCTCGCGCCCCAGCGCAGCCGCGCGGCGCCCCCTGCTGTGGGGCGGCGGCGCTCGCGCCTCGCCCGCCAACCGCCGCCGCTCCACCTGCGCCTCGCGGCTCGGGCAAACACGGCGGGGCCGGCCCCCCCGCGCTCAGGAAACGGCGCAAAATCGGTCAGGCAGCGCTTGTCCCGGCGCGGGGGGGACTGCGAGCAGCCGGCACTGCGGGATGCCCCGCGGAACCCCCCCGCAGCGCTCCGCCCGCGCCCCGCTCGGCTCAGCGCCTCCGAGCGGGGGTGCGGGGCGGGTCAAGGACGGGAGCCCCGCGTGGCCCCCAGCCTGGCGGGAGGATGCGGGAGATTGCCCGTGTGCTCCCGCAGCGTCCTGCTGCCGCAGCTTCCACGTGGACCAAAAAGCACCTTCCTCCAACAAGAGCTGAGCTGGTTCTCCTGCCAGGAGCACATCCCGGGTCCCTGGCCGTCTGGAGCTTCCTCTGGACGTTGTTGCAGCAGGTGCTCGACTCCAGCAGCTGCAACTCAAGGCTCGTCCCGAGTGTGCAGCGCTGTTAAAGCCGCATGGTTTGGGAGGAGAGGGCAGGCTCACAATGCCTCTTGCTACTTGCTGTGGTCAGGGCGCCACACGTAGCCCCTTCTCCCCGCAGGACACCGCCGGCCCCACGGTGCTGGTGGCCCTGGGTGTCTGCAGCACCCAGCCTGCTGTGTGCAGCCTACAGAGCAGAGCAGGTCTGGGCCCTGACCTTCCCACCACTTCCACAACGGCGAAGCCTTTCCAAAGTTACCAAGTTCCTCGCTGTATTGCAAAAAATCAAAACTATCGATGTTTGTTTGATGAAATACATCAATTACCAGCATGCAGCAGGGTCCTTCCGCTAGAGCGGAGCCAGCAGAGGTTTTGCCAAGGACGGCGGCAGACTCAGCCTATCTGGCCATGAGTGTGGCTTTCTGACAGCCCTGCGAAGGCTGACAGGGACACCGCTTGCTGAGGTTACTGATGAACAGACGCAGCTCTGCAGGCTGCTGAAGGGCTTTCCGACCACCGTGTGCGCATCCCATGGACTCTGCTCCCGGCCCTTGGAGGCTGGAGAGCATCCTCCTAACTGCAGCGTCAGGACCAGCGGCTCCTTTCTAAGTGAGGACTCTCATCCTGCCCTCCCAGATCTTCCAGCCAGGTAAAAAACATGCAGAGGAGCAAGGGATGGGTTTTCCTCATGGTCTTTCCAGTTCCTGCAAGGAACACCTAAACACCCCCCACAAGCATGCGAGGTGTTGGACGGTCACTGTAGGTTGCTCTGCCACCACCTGAAATGAAATCCAGAGGAGAAAGGGTTGTGCAGCCCATGTCCTAGCAGATTTGATACCGTAAGGTCTAATTCCAGTCAGAACACGGTGTCCTGTTGTTTTTCCTGAAGCTGCCACCAGCCAGTTAAAAGTTACAGGCTTGGTGCCGTCATGACACTGTAGCGTGAAGGCTGCTGCATTTGTTCTCAGCTGGACCAATCTGTGTCCCTGCGTTCAGCAGTGCCACTTCCAAAGTGACGTGGCTGCACTTGCCTGGCTGAGCGGCTTTGACTTGGTCAACCCTTTTTCCAGCTCCTTCCTAAATCTCTTCCAAAGTAGTGAAGGAACAGAGTGGCCTCATCAGAAGGCTGTTGGGGACATCTTAAGTGATGTGACCCAACGCCTCACATGCTGGAGAAGGTGCCTGGGAGGTCTGTATGGTGATGGGAGGCCCTATTCAGTCGTGGGTGCTGTGCTGTGAGGAAGGGTGATTAACCTTATGGATGGCATACATATCAAAGCACCCAGGGCAAGAATAAACAAACATCTTTGGCACTGTGCTCGTCCTCCACGAGCCAAAAGGCAGGTGTGTGTGTGTGGGTATAGCGAGTTTTCCAGCCGTTCCCCTGAACTCAGCCCTGGTGTTGCAAGAGCTGCCTAGCTGTGAAAACACGGCCTCGCCTTGATTTATGCCGTTTGTGGGCAAGATGACTAAGAGCAGAAATCCCGGTGGGAGCGCTGTGCGGGTGTGCACCCATCTGGTGGGACAGTCAGGTTGGGGAAGCTGCAGCCAGAGCTTCAGGCGGTAGGAAGCAGAGACCACAAACCACATGATACGTATCGCGATGTGCCACCTAAGATACAAAAGCATGCCCACGAGCTTTTTGTGAAGATAAGTCATTGGGAACAGCACGGGAAATTAATTCTTTTGTGTAATTGTAACATTTTTTTCTCCTTCAGATGAGTTCCATATGTCCTTGTGATTTTTTTTTCCTTTAAACACAGCAGTTTAGAACGAATCTTAAGTAACGTTTAGCCTGCTTCTAAAGTAAATATTTACAAAAACATTAAATAATGGTTCTGATCTTTGGAAAATGTATACTTCTCCCTACCTGCTACTGTTTTGTGCTTATCTGGAGTAATGGAGAAGCTTAGTAATAAACCCCAAGGCTGTAAAACAGTATAACAATGTGATTAGCAGTAATCAGATGGGAAATACTGACTATTAAAAGCTGTGAAGAGATAAGAGGGATAAACTGAGAAGGGAAGGTTGTGTTATTTTGCTTTAACAAATTTTAAGAAATCTAATGGGGGAAGAGGCTTTTAATCTTACAAAAGCTGTATTGGTTTTTGGAAGCATAATAGTGTGAGCTGATATTTATGTCATGTATCATCTTCAAAGAGCTTTAGTAAATACATATTAATCATTTCACCAACCACTTAAAGGCAACCACTTCAGGGGTGCGGTGAGGCAGGGACTGTACAAGCATGTTGTGCTGAGGCAGGAAGCGAAGACAGCCAGATTCAATACGGACTCCGGGTGGGTACGAGAAATACTTGTGGAGGCTTTAACAATATCTTTAATCAGGCAAAACAAAACCCCATGGAACAGAGGGCAGATTTCTTTGTTAATGAGAAGCTGGCATTGGGAGTTGCACTTACAGCATGTTTCCAACAGGTAAAGAAGTTTATTAGATCTGAGAGGAAGGAGCTTGTGAGGGATCGGTGTTTGCATGCAGGGAAGCAAAACAGTTTTTCATCAGAACATGCTTCTTACAGGGCTCAGGAAAAATATATCGTTGGCCTGTGCCGCACCAGAATTTGTCTGTGTGCCATGGTGTGCTGCTTTCGTGTGAAGAATTTCAAAGCATCCACGGGATTTGAGTCTCTGCATTTCTTGCGCCTTTCCTGTAACAAGGAACCCTGGCTGACCCACTGGCTCTCCCAAAAGCTGCCCTGTGTCAAAACTGGAAGAGTCAGAACCCAGCTTTTCCTTTCCCATGAGTGAAGCCGAAGGCGTCTGCTGCTCCTGCCAGGGGCGGCAGATGAGATCCAATCATTTTGTATGCTACAGATCCTAGGATAATTTAGGTTGGAAGGGACTTTGTGAGGTCTCTGGTCCAACCACCCTCACTCTGAGCGGGGTTAACTTCAGTGTTAGATCAGGTTGCTCAGGTCCAATTAAGGATCCTGATTAGATTTCTCTCCTCTCTTATGCACAGGTGGCATTATACGTAGCTGTCCTGGATTCAAAATGTAATAAGCCTCGAGCAGTTGCACTGCTAGCTATCATGACATGGCTTGTTATTTGCCATGACACCTGCGCTGTGATGTGTCTAGCAAATAGATTTTCCTGCAGAAGACTGATTTTGCTATTAGCAGTTGTATTCACCTATAACATCGTTGTTCAGTTATGCAATACATGATTTGAAACATGCAATTGTCAGAGGAACAAGTCTCTACTACTTCGGACTGTCACACTGAAATGCTGAATTATCGCAACCGTTTAAATGTTCCGCATCTTCTTTCCCTGTGTATTGCAATCAATACGATGCAGTCACTGTAGTCAGTCTTCTATTTCCTTGCCTTTTTGTCCTCCTATGTCCAATTCAGCGTCTTTTGCCTCAGCGTTCCAAAAACCAACCAATCTAGTTCTTGAAGAAAATCCCCTCTCCATCCTAACATCCTCCCTTCCAAGGACTAGGTATGAATTTTGCAGACCAACCAGCATTAATAGCTTGTATTACATTTTGCAAAGTCTCACCTTGTGCTGTGGCCTCTGCAATGACAGACCACATCCTGCCCCAGCCTCGGCGTGTAAATACACTGAAGAAAACTATTCCCAGTGTCAGGCTCTGGTATGCATTCTCCCTCTGTGTAAAGTTTAGTCTGCGCTTGTGTATGTATATAATATTACACATGCACGCACCTAGGAAGGTGTATGTATCTATGTGTGTGTGTGTTTATATATTTTAGCGTGTTTATATATACATATATATGTATATACATGCACAGACACACACAAAATGATGGGACAGGGGAGTACTATTAGCGCTCCATCATATGCTTTTCACTTCTTTTTCCCATCCTCTCAAAGATATCCCGGATTTGAGCCCATGGAGGCAGAAGCCTGTCCTTCTCTTACGAGTGTGGTGGATCCTGTCTTCTCCAGATCTCCTGTCTGCAACTGACACAGAACATTACTGTTCCGTTCCTAAATCAGAGAGATGATGACAAAAAGGTCCACCTGAACAGGAGTAATCTTCCTGCTTCATAGCAAAGGCTGTAGCCGTTTCCTTAGCACAATAGATTGTCTCCTTGAGGACTAATAAGCAAAGAGGTTTTTTCCTGCTCAGCATAGTTCAATGTTTCCAGGAGCTCCACTTGATTTCATAAACAGTTCAAACCTCTTTCATATTTGGCGAGTTCAGCTGCTCGAGAGTCCTCTGAATGTTCCGCTCTTTATTGTCATTCACTATGTTTTCTTTTCCTGGTTTCTAGATCGCCATTTTTTTCTACAGCCTTGGTATCATATTATCTTTTGAAAGAGGACTCTATGCCTGACTGTCCTTCTCCTAACCCGGAGCAGAATATTACAAGCAAATACAATAACTGGGTGCATATGACTGAAGTAGCTGATTTACCAACAGCATTCCTGTTCCAGGGGCTTTGAACACTCATAACGGACACACAAAATGTGCCAATATTGTGGTAATTTCATTTAAAAACTGCTCCTTTTTATATTTTGGAGCTGGTAGAATATGGCTCACATTTGCTGCCTGCGTATGGGCTTGCTCCTTATTAAACTCACGGTCCTTTTTTCCAGTAACCACTTCAGTGCCATGAGTCAACATAACTGGTTCAGAAAAACACCATCTGTCGATTGGATAAACAAAAGTCTAGTTAGCTGCAAGTTTAATAGATCACAAAATCTCACCAAGTCCATTTTTATGTTAATAAATTCCACCACGGAATTTTTTCTGATGTCACATGGCAAAACTGCTGTAAATAAATAGCAGCTGAAGCATTTGCCATTATTTATCGCAGTGTTTTGTGAGCTTAACAATAGAAGTAGGCCAGGATCTGAACTTCCCTGATTGTGAAGTGTCATCTGGGTCTGTATGTTGGGTTTCATGGATCTTAAACAAGTAGGTTTAGAAGGGATCTCATCTTGCCTGCCCAGAGCAGGTCAGATGGCCCTCCACTATGCCAACCAGATGTCCATCCCACCTCGGAGTGGGGCTGGGGTCAGTGCTCAGTAACAGCCACTGACCTAACATCATCCATCCTGTGCCCAAATTATAGTTTTCCATATTATTCCTGGAGGGCGCTAAGGTGTGAGATGTCTCCTCTGCCACCTGTGCTGGGAAGGAGCTCCTCTGAAAATCAGCTATTTCTTCCCCCGCCAATCTAGTCTGGTTTTAAAAGTTCCCCATGGTGGAGATGTAATGCATCAGGTGGTTCCTTCATGTCCTGTCCCCATCTTCCTGAGCAAAAGACTGGGCATATGGGTGGGTTCTAGAAAAGTTGTTCCAACAATAGCCATTTTACCTTTCTGAGCTATGGAGTTGGTCAGAGACGGTCTAGATGATCTCCCCATGAAAATAATTACTCTCCAGCTGCCAGGTTTCAGCAGGAGCCTTTCGTGTCTTCAGAGAAGAGTCATTCAGAGTCCCTGTTGTTTCAAATCAAGCATATGAAAACACTTCCAACAGTATATTCAAGTCCAAGATCCTTCCTGAGTGAGACCATGGTCAAGACTGTACCAGTTCACGGGTTCGTATAGAAAGGAGGGACATTGCCTGGCTGCCTTTTGTGTGGCCACCAGACGCCTTTTTGGTTCTGGTCACCTGCAGATTGTTTTTAATAGCAGCCCAGAACAAAACGTGCTCTTGCTTCTCTGGACCTGTTCACAAACACTTGATGAGACCTTCCAAGCCATCCTTAGCCCATTAAAAAGAGTGACGAACAAACTTGCCTAAGAAGTTATACAGTTAGAGAGGAGAAATATAGACTCTGCTTTAGGCAAAACTGCTGGTGGTGCTGAGAGTCCCCGAAGCTGGAAGTTTATGGTGGTACTGCAGCAGTTCTTTTGCATCGCAGGGATGGTATTGGCTCTCCATATCCACACAGCCTGTGGCAATGTTTCCTGTTACACGGGCAGTATGCGCTGCCCCCTCCGTACAGAGTCTTCCAGGGCATCTGCTGCAGGAGAAATCTGGCTGCCTCCCTCCAGGAGGAAACCTGGTGGTGGTTATGAGAAGGGGACCCTACTCCTGTCCGTGCTGCATCGCTTGTCCTTTCCCACAGAAGGAAGATGACAGGGAGCTTTTTCAACATTTTCTGGTAACACTGCCAGTTCTCTGTCCAAATCCCCAAACATGCTTTTGCCCTATTTTTAGGAAGCCCCAGGTGAGGAGCAGGACATACATATGCTGTAGACCCACACACAGTGTGGCAAAATAGTCTTACTTGTTTCTTTCTGTTCCCTGGAAACAACTTCTGCCGGTTTGAGTAGAACACGTAAATGTACTTAATCGTAAGAAGCTTTAACTTTTCAGATCATAGTAATCTTCCCCTTTCCTTCCTCCTGTGTAACTCAAAGTGTTTTATATATTTGAGATCCAGCTGTGCATGCTTGGATCTTTGATACTCAGGTTGTACTTTGAAGCTACTTCTGCCCTGAAATCACACTGTGTATATCCATTACAAGCTGTAGGGAAGAGTTAATCAAATAAAACCTGATGCTACGCTATGCTAAAGCACATCACAACTTACCTAGCTCTTCTTACATATCTTTTGATTATCGCAGAACTGTAAAGCTCTTGTTTGGTTTCTTTGAAGCAAATTTACAATAGCCCCGGTAATCCCTTTGCACTTGAGAAAAAGGAAACCTTTCACACTATTGCAAGTCCCTAAAATGCCTACAAGGGCTCCTCTGCTGAGCTCTGTCCTTCACATGTTAACTGTGAACTGGAAGACAGTTTGTGGCCGGGTCATCTTTTATCTATGTGGTACAATCCCCCACATCACTTAGTCACAAAAGTGAAGATTTTCAGGGTTTCTTTCAGTGCGCTGATTTTACAAAGCGTTTTCGGCAGACAAAGAGAAGATACCGTATGCATTTTAGAAGTGTGTTTATAATGCACCATTCATCCCAATGGGTGTCTGATCACTTTCGGTCTGCCTGCGTGAGGAGTTAGGCCGCTCTCTCCTGGGGTTGGCATTGCTCATGTGGAAAGCACCGAGAAAGCAGGGAAAAAAGAACAGAATGACAGAAATGTCATCATTTGGCAAGAAGAATGAGGTCTCCCAACTCTTTCAGAAAGTAGCTTTGCTTTCATAGGGAAGTAGATCTTGCAGGCAATGTAAAATCTGAGCCATGCTTTCTGAGCACATCCTTCTGTTGAATCTCCATCTATATATGCCTGCTCCCATGATGATAGCTATTTCATAAACATGAAACAAAAGGATGGATTATGCATGTATTTTTGTCAAGAGCGGAGAAATATAGCCACAATAAACTCAGGAGTTTGCAGAGTGAAGTAAAAAAAGAGACTTTCTTTTCGGAAGCAAAAAGTTATGACTATTGGAATCTCACTGGGCTGATGTTCATTGGGATCATCACTCATACTTTTTGTTGTCGTTGCTAACTTACACACGCACACAGAAACTGCCTTTCACGGATGAAAAATGTCTTGCTTATTCACAATCCCTGTAGAAATAAACATTATTTTATATATATATGTACTGCTGGCAGTGAGGATTTTATTTTTCATGCCATGTGCCAAGCTTTCATTAGTCAAAGTGTGAAAAATCCCATTTACTGTGTTTTGGAGAGTTTGTGTTGGAAGCATTTAGAGAGCAATTCAATCGCTGGAGAAGGGACCCCCCTGGGACCTGGCCAGCCCCATAGGACACAGGGGTTGTGCTTTAATCCTCAGCTTTGTAACCCACCCTTTTCTTGACTTCGGGCGAATTGCTTCATCTGTCCGCATGTTGGATCCCAAATGACAAGGATCAGGCTTTCAAGTCATAAATTTATTCAGTAGTATAAACTTAATATATCTCAGATACTAGTATGGTGGTAGCCACATGGTCAGACTCTTCAAGCTAAATCAGCTTGATAAATGGAGGCAAATCAAGGTCTGAACGTAAGTTTTGGACAAGTTCCAGAGCACGAGCAACACGAATCCTTAATTTCACTCTACACCATGACACAAAACCAAGCACAATTTTCTGCGCACATGGATCTCACCCTGCTGGAATCCAGGTCCTGGTCTCCATCCCAAGCCTACCTCATTTTGGGGCTGATACACAGAGGTAAGGTCCTTGCAGTGTCCTCTCTAAATTAGGTCACTTTGGAGACAGTAAATGATCCTGGAATAAGTTGAGCTGCCCTGGAATGGCTCTAGTTTGATGGACTGAACTCCATGAAGCTGTGTACGTATCCATGGGTATGTGAAGTGACCATGAGTTTCAGGTCCTTTTCCTACCTGTGCTGGTGAACTTCTTCTGTTCCTGTTCCTCTGTGTAAAACAAGAAGAGCATAAGAGCCAACATGAGTAAGATCAAACTCTCTGCTTATTCAGATGGAAATTATTGCTAAGTCCCCAGGGTTCCATGAACTAAACCTGGGAGTTTGCTTGCTTTCTTAAAAGTGGTGTTGCCAAGTTCTGGACAGAATTTACAGAACAAATCTCTCGGCATTGTAATTCATAGCAAAGGAGACCTAAGTTTATCAACTGAATTATAGATGATTGAGCCTTACATAAATTCTTTAAGTGTCTTTTTTGTCTTATTTTTGTGTTCCTCCTCTGCCCTTATCAAGATGCCCAATGAAAGACTTAAATCCATTTTCACCCTCTTTAGAGGCATCGACTATAAAGCAAATGAAATATTATTCTTTCTGAGCAGTAAATTTATAGCAGGCAATAACAAATCCATGAGAATTTATATGGCCTTTTGCCAAAGAAACCAAGGGTTTGAATCCATATACTGAAAAATATACGCATATCTATTCCGGTGTTTAAGAAGCTGTGGGAAATCCATTTTTTGTAAGTGAAATGAGAGAAAAGTACCCCAAATCACCTATGACCCTCCTTTTAAAGCCTGAGTGTCATCAGGAGGTTAAAGCTTTATTAAGACTTTCTCATGCCTTTAGCTCCCTGACATATCTAAGGGGATGAAAGTATGAGAAGAATGAAGGGTTTGTACCATCCAACAGCCGAGCTTCTCGCTGCCCGTGCATGGGACGATGTGACCGGAGGCTGTGTCGGTGTCCACCCGCGGTGCTAAGGACTGGAAGCCTTACCAGAGCCTCCCCTGAGGGAGCCATGGAAGATGGTGAGATACTCCCTGTCAACCAAAGCAACGTACATCAGCATTCCTAAAACCAAACTGCTCCTGGTCTCCTGCAACCTCAGCTCGTTATCTGTTGGTAATTGTCAGCGTGCTGCCCATCTCTTAGCTCACTCCCCACAAACGGCAAAGCGTTACCCTTCCAGTAAGCTGCATGTTCACCAGCTAACCATTCTGCTGGCTGGCTTTTCCTCCTCCCGTTCTCCTCACTTGCTTCTCTTGTGCTTTGGTCATGTTGGTAGGAGGATAAATGAGACATCAATATCAAACCAACCTGGAGACCACTGATATTTCCTCCTCCAATCTGGGATTTGGACCTCTGAGAAACCTCTTGAGGTGGACTGGCCAACATGGTGTCTTTTTCCCTTGCATTGCTCAGGTCTCCATGGCTGAGTAGTTAAGGGAACCCACCAGATCTCTAGATGCCGTTTCCCATATTGCTCACTACCAGTGTACAGTTGTGGATCATGTCTCCTGCAGAGCTTTCTTTAATCCTTTTGGCAAATCCCACCATGTCCTCACCAGTCCTCATTTGGCTACGCATGTGGAAGTCTTCAGACATGTCTGCAGTCGGATGCTAGCCGTGTTTTCAATCAACATGATTTGTTTTAAATTAGAGCTGTAAGGGCTTTACAGGCTGTGCTGACAAGCCTGGTCCTTAAAAAAATATATATATATAAAAAAAATCTCCAAAGCAATGTGCTTTAGGGACAAGAAGGGAGGGAAAGTGACATCCATTCTGGGAAGGAAGAAGCAAGAATAACAAAATCTGGCACCCGGGTCTGTGTTTGCTCTAATGATGCATCTCCATGTGCTGTGTGTCCTTTGGTGACACTGCCCTTTCCGTGCCACGCCGTGGGTCGTCAGATGAGGAAGCCTGGCCCAAAATAAACGCCAGGCTGCTTTTCATCTCGGGGATTTGTTTGTGCCAAGTGAACAAAGTGACTTCTTTGTGGCTGTTTGCATTTGTCGTTCCAAGTTGTCTGAGCACTAAGTTATAAATACACACCACCGATTGATAGCCTCAATATGTCCAGTCCGACACGCTTTGCCTGCTGGCAAGAAAAGGATTTGGCTTGCCTTAATTATTTTTGTTTTAATACTTTTTAAAATGTTTTCTATAAATCAAAGACACTGTAAATACAACTCAGAAGGAGGGGGCTCCTTCTTCACCCATTTTGTAGACTGGGTTTCTGACCAATAATTTTAGGTAGGTCTTCTGTTTCATGCTTGTATTCTTTACAGTCATGTATGTAAAGGGGTGCTGCCAAGTTAGGTATGTAATTTAACGTCATCGACATTTTTAGATTGTTTCGATGCCAAAATAAAATCAAGTCGGAATTTTATCAACTCGCCTCCTCTTAGAGGAGACACAAGGTACGAACATGAAAGGCTGGGTTGTTCTGAGCTCGGCTTTAGGAGTGCTAATGGTAAGCCAAGACTGGGCCCGTGACAAGACGGCCCGTTAATCAGCGGCAGCTCTGAGCAGTCTGAGCTAAACCCCGAGTTTTGGGGACTGTTGGCCAAATCCTTCTTGATTATTTTCTGCACCCGCCCCCAGCCCCCACCACTGAAAAACAATGCTGGTGAAAAATGCCTCTTTGGGAATTTAGTTTGCATGGAAAACATTTTCTTCTTGTATCCAAATCTTCCAGTCTGTGTAGGGTTTTCCATTTGCTTTCAGCAAAGACTATTTTTCACTATTTGCCTCATCCAAAATTCTTATTAAGAAACTGAATGCTTTTACCAAAAATGGGTATCTTTTCCTTCCCCTTCACCCACTTCTCCATTCACAACATCCCCCAGACCCCTGAAAACAAGATCATTGAAAGCAAGCACATTTCTTTTAAACATTTCCCATGGAAATGATTTTGTTGTGGTTAATGTCTGCTCTGTGTCTCTTCTGTCTGGGGCTGGAAGAAAATTCCCTGAAAACACAATCAGCCAGTGCATCTCAGCCCAAGTGAGGTTCTGAACATCTCATTTATTCATTTATACGATAATCCAGCAACCATAATTGTGGTCACCGGCTTGCTTGCAATTTGTACGCTGAAATAGTTGTGCACAGTCATTAGAAAACTGGATCCCTGTTCAAAGATCTCGCAGCTTCAGACACATTTCTGGAAGAATGTCCCGATGTGCTGCGCATTGTATGTCTACATGCATACTTATTTTTAAACAAATATGCATATATATAAATGTAAACATATGATTGGAAGTGAAAGATAATGAGATGACATTTTTGTGCTTGATTTTGGGTTTGCTTTGAAACAAGGTTTCCCAGGGTGACCTGGAAACGGTGCCCACCCATGGAAGCAGATGGACCCGGGTCAGTTTTAGGCTGTAGTTAATCAGCTTCTCGTTCTGGTGCAAAAAGAGACTACAGTGCCCTGTACACACACGGCAGCATGGGGAGCTGCACGTGGACTGACCTGGCAGCCGCAGTCTGCTCTGGCCATTCCGATCTGGAGTGAATCTGGATCTTCATGGGCTCTGGCCTACGTATCAAAAACGTGAAAGAAACAGACGTGTGGACCCTTTGTAAATCCAGTTTGCAGAGGAACGGGCTCCTTACTCGCTCTTATTCCGGTGTGTTTAAGTTAGGAGGCATGTAATATAAATTGAAGCCTAATTTTTTCTTTGAAGCTATTAACACCCACCCACAAGCAACAGGAAACTGACTTCAACTTTAATTAGTACCAACACATTCAAAATTCACCCTATATTTGCCTTCAAGTGCAGCAAAGCAGCTTCAAAGCTAAAAGCTTCTTCACTTTCTAAGTAATAATGAGGTATTAATGAGGCAATTAGGGGCTTGTAAACATGGTGTCAAAGAGATATGAACTAATCAGCAGCAACAGGAAAGAGGCAGATCCCTCTGCCTTGAGTGCGCTGTGCTCCCCGTAGCCCCCTGAGGCATTCTGTACTTGTAAACTAATCCGCAAAAATGTTCTAGATTAATTCAAAACACTATCCTCTTTTTAATTCCCTGACTGTCTTCGGGCTTGTTTCTGAATAGATGCTCTGTGTGAAGGCTTTTAAATACGCACTTTTGTTATTGCAATAAAACCCAGATTGAAGTTCTCTTGCACTAAGCTGTCAATTTATATTTGGCTCCTTTCTTAGATGCATATGAAATACTTCTAAATCATTTGTTAAAATATTACTTCCAGTTTATTTCCTTTTAGGCTATTTAATTTTAAAAATAAAGCATGTAATTTAATTAGAACTGATGAACACCACTTTTTTTTTTTCTTTAATGTAAAATGTTAGTGTTGAAATCGTAGGATTAAATACACCAGTTAGATCTTGGAGTGTGGCAGATAGGGCAGGGACAAATGTGTCCCCTCATGGATTTGTGACCTAGAGTGTTGGACTGCAATCTGATTGCACTAATTTGCTGCATGATTTTAGGAGGGTTGCTTTTATGATTCTGGTTTCCTTGTAGCAACACAGTTCTCACAGAATCCCAGAATGTCAGGGGTTGGAAGGGACTGGAAAGCTCATCCAGTGCAATCCCCCCATGGAGCAGGAACACCCAGCTGAGGTTACACAGGAAGGTGTCCAGGCGGGTTGGAATGTCTGCACAGAAGGAGACTCCACAACCCCCCTGGGCAGCCTGGGCCAGGCTCTGCCACCCTCACCAGGAACAAGTTTATTCTCAAATATAAGTGGAACCTCCTGTGTTCCAGTTTGAACCCATTACCCCTTGTCCTGTCACTGGCTGTCACCGAGAAGAGCCTGGCTCCATCCTCCTGACACTCCCCCTTTCCATATTGATCCCCATGAATGAGTCCCCCCTCAGTGTCCTCTTGTCCAGCTCCAGAGCCCCAGCTCCCTCAGCCTTTCCTCACACGGGAGATGCTCCACTCCCTGCAGCATCTTGGTGGCTGCGCTGGACTCTCTCCAGCAGTTCCCTGTCCTGCTGGAACTGAGGGGCCACAACTGGACACAAGATTCCAGGTGTGGTCTCCCCAGGGCAGAGCAGAGGGGCAGGAGAACCTCTCTGACCCACTGACCACCCCCTTCTAACCCACCCCAGGTGCCATTGGCTTCCTGGCCACAAGGGCCCAGTGCTGGCTCATGGTCACCCTGCTGTCCCCAGGACCCCCTGATCTGATCTCATCTAGGTGGGAGCAAATGTATCTTCACAGCATCCCTGATACGTACACTCCAAATCTTCGGTGACAGTCGAAATTCTGACCTTGCTCCTTCCCTCGAGTTATCTCCACAGATGGTATTGCTCCACAACTGAGAGTACAACTGATTAGAGAGAGGGGTTTGGATAGGGCCTGTCGTCTCCTGGAGATCAGGGTGAAACTCCATATCCTTTCTCTGCATGATCTCATTACCGTCAGCTCTCTAGGGGTGAAAAGTGAGTTCACTAAACCAACTTATTGTGAAAAAATATTTTGAAACATAACACATTGTGGTTTGATCCTGCATTCTCACAGGTATATGTTGAAAATCACTTGGTTGAAGTCAGTAACATGCGTGTTAAGCTCTCAGAGGTGAAAACAGAACGGAGGCCCTAATAGTTTTTCCTACATCAGGAATTTGATCTGATCCACAGGAAAACTGTACGTGAGTTGAACAGTCCAGCACTTTGCGTGGTGCTGTGCAGTTGATTGTAACTCTGGAATCACCCCTCAACAGACCAGTTAAAAATGGTCTCCAAGCATTTCTGAGAAGAATTCTTATAGATATGGTGGTGGCGAATCGTGTCTGCAATGTGAAAAACAGCACTGGCCTCTCCAGAAATTCAGCTTGTTGTTTGAATTGTCATTAGTATTTTATTCTGGACATGACATAGCTCTCATAGCAGTTGGTTATGCAGGTTGTACATGAGCTTTATGTGTCACGGTAGAGATTCGTAAGCGTTCCAGACTGTCACAGCCATGTGAAGATGTTGGTGGGCGGTTGGAGGGCCAGCAAGGTTGACACTGGGTGAAGATTTCACGAGCTCTCATTAAGCAAACACATATGGGCCAGTGTCACGATCTTCCCAGTATTTCTTTCCCCAAGACAGTATCTCTGTTCATGTTAGGAGGAGACCACAGCTACAGGCATCAGCTGCAAATACATCTTGGGTGGTTCCTTCCAAGCAGACAAAGTGCCTGAAACCTCTGACTCCTACTGGGAGTTTAAAGGAGTTTGGGACTGGTGACCCTAAATGCAGCTGGTCAATAAACCACAGGTGTGGCCCACGGAGTCCCAGAGAGGAAGGAGCTCTGGTGTCCTGCCCTGAGTGCCTGGAGCAGGAATGGGGGTGTATGTGGGAGCAGCCAGAGCATCCCCATTTCAACGTGTGAGACGCAACAGACCTGCCTTGTTAGCTCAGAGCTCCCTGGCGCTGGGGACATTGCCTCTGCTTCACCCCTTTCCTTCCTCTCCCCTCGCGTTAATCCCACATAACCCTCCCTGCTCTTTCCATCTGGGTGGGATCTTAAGACCCCTACAGTTCTGCTGGGCCTCTCCTGTTTGTGTGCAATAATACAGGATGGCTGGACCATTAACACCTTCTCTGAGCACAGCATGCTAGAGTTGCAACACTTTCCGGGCCTGGGCTCCTTTGCCAAAGGGTGTTATTGTGTGTGCATGCTCAACTCTTCTCTTAAGATCCCAAATAGGATTTGCTTTTCTCTTTCCTTACAGTTTGCGGGTTTTTTGCTATCGGTATCCATGGGGCTTTTCCTCTTGTGGTTCCTTTAGAGGTAACGGGCTGGGGATGGTTTTGTTTGTTGGTCTCCTCTCCTCTTCCCCACCATGCCGCCGTTTCTGGGTGACCAGGGAGAGCCCAAATGAGTCTGCGGAGTAGTAGGAAAACGTGGAGTCCTTTGCTTTGAGGTCGTTGGTTCAAATAGAGCTGAATAAGTGACATCTGCAGGGTTTTGCTGTCTGAGTGCTGGCAAAAACAAAAACATGATGAAGGCAGGTTACTGGGGATTTATGACCGAGTTGGATTCTCTGGGATAGAATAAGGTGAATTGCCATTGAAACCCTTTCCAAGATTAGACATTCCTACTATCTGTCAGGTACACACCTTTGGGGACAAGGGCCAGCTGAAATCACAGCTGGATTGTCCTGCAGCTGCCATTGGAAACTCTCAAGGTCCAATAGCTTGGCAGAGAAGGCCTGAGGCGAGTAAAGAAAATGCTGTTTTGTCTGTTTTCCCCCAAGAACACAGCTTCATGCATTTACACTTAGGTATTGTAAACATATAAACCAAACTGATGAAGATCTGTGATGTTATGGAAATAGACACCCAGAGACAGATGGCAAAGAATGATCTATAAGTGCACGTGAGGCTGCTCTGAAATCCAGGTGAACAGTGGGCAAAAAGCCTTCTGAGGAGGAGGCATCTCCACAGCAGCAGAGGGGGCTGCTCCCTCCCTCCGTGTTCATCCCCTGCCAGCTGGTCACAGCAAGACCCGAGGGAGCAACTTCAGATTGGCAAGGATGTGGGGTTTGGCTTTGTTTCTAAGTACATGGGCACATCTCTGTAAGAATCAAAATTTGACTGCACGCCTGTAGTTTTCCAAGGCGAAGTCTTGCTCCGTCAAAGCTTAGAGTTCTCCTCTTCACCTGAGTGGGTACAGGAGTTCTGCCTCCTCCCTTAAATACGGAAGGTGATACAAGTCACTGTCTGGGATAGACCCAAAGCATCTGTAACATTGCACTGGCAAGACAGAGCCGTTGCCACGAGTGATCGAGTCCCCTGCACTGCAGGGTGCTGGAGACGATGCGCCCAGAAAGAGCTTAACATTTTATTAGCGACGCTGGGGCAGCACCGCAGCCTCTGTTGAGAGCGGCATGTGGCAGGATGGTCACCTGAGACAGAGAAATGACCATGCGGTTCTCTGTAGCACCAGTTTAGAGCTTTGATCCCCTCTGAGCCGGGCTCCCACAGTGGGTGAAGCTTTCTGTGCTCCAGTTCCCGGCCATGGGAAGGGGTTAACAGCCTGCTCAGCTGGTCTTTCTAGACCAGGAGCTTTGTGTGTGCGCTTGCTGTGAGAGGTTTGTCAGAGCCTGTCCTGGAATGGGGTGCTGATTAGCCAGGGCCTCCTGAGAACTTGTAATAGTAATCAATAAAATGATTGTACTAACTAATGATAACAAAGTCAAGAGCGGCAACAAAAGGCTTCGGAGTGCAGCGTCTTTGATTTTGAGGCTTCTGAAGTGGAGCAGAAAAGAATGATTTGGGGACATAATAAAGGAACCCTCTTCTTTGCACAGATTTTCTCCTGGGAAAAATATTTTCTTGAGAGAGTGTATGTTAGCCAAAGCAAGACATAAATATTTCACTTATTAGAGCACAGGCTGTTTGTTTTCTCGTTGCTCCATTGCCAAGGCTGGCCGCAGACGGAGATTTGCAGTGTCCATTTCTGCACTGTGGGGTGGGGGAGCCCTTCTTACAGCAATTGTCTTGTTCATAAAATGTGACATCTGTGTGGCAGCCGCCAAGCCCCTGTTTTTGTCTTCCTAAACTGAGCTTTGGAGCAAAGATGTGGAAAGCCCAGTGTGGACTGAATTGGGCAAATGGACCAGGTCTCAGGAACCAGCTTGACAGTAAAACCAATTAACTCAGTGGTGGCAGAACACAGAATGCCACCTTTCCAATACACACCGCTCTGTGTGAACTCTCTGATGTCTAATACGGCTTAGGCTGAGCATGCACGCTCACCCTGGGAGAGCTAAAAAGATTTCATTCCCCTCTACCTGACTGTTTGCACCAGATGTGGAGAAAAGTAGCACCACCGAGCTCTCCATCTCCATTGTGCTTCATTGAATCAGCCAATGCTTCGGAAAGGAGATAGACAGGAAGGCAGAGATGCTCAGGCAACTGATGTAAAGACCGAAATCACAGGTGGATTTCCCTCCCGTTAGAGTTGTTCAATCACTTTTAAAATCTGTTACGGTAAATGAACATCCGTATTTGGTCCCTGGCTCAGAATGTCCTCACGCTGCGATTGTGAGCACCTGAGCGGCAGGGGGCGGCTGCTGAGAGAAGCAGGGCTGTATTTCTTATGCTCTCTGCTTTAGCGTGAGCAAGGGTCTGGTTCTGAGCACAGATGGACCTTAGACCTGACCCAGGGTGACAGCTCTTAAGTTCTTATACCCAGTTTCTTAAGGATCCTGTCTGACTGTCTGACATAGCAGATGTCCAGGGAAAAGCGTAAAGACGAGGCAGATTATATCAATACTTCCCCAAGGTGCTCTCTCTCATCCTCTGGAAAACTGTGGCTCAGAGACTTTGAGCCAGAAGTGCTATCTCTTGTGTTTTAACACCTCAGCAACTGATTTTTCTTCCCTGCTTTTGTGTAACTAACTTCTGAGCCGTGTGCATTGCTGGCGCATGGCAGAGAGCTCCACAGTTCAACTGCCCGTGCGACTGTGCGAATCTCCCCTGCTCTGCACCCACGTCCAGCGGTGCCGGCCCGCAGCTCTCGCACCTCGCACGTACTGCCCGTCCCTCACCGTTCGCTCAGTGCTCCCTGTAGTTTTACACACCGCGAGCGTATCTATCCTCTTTTCTACCTTCAAGCACCTTAGTCTGTTCTCCCACAGAAGTTCTCCAGCCATTCTCTCCCGTACCTATTCCAGTTTTACTATATCCTTTGATGTTCACTGAAAAGCTGGATGAGAACTGCCTGTTTCCCAGGGCCAAGCCAAGGATTGTTTGGCTTGTAACACCACTTAGAGCAATTTAGGGTTTGCTCCATGCTTAAATTCCTACTGGTGAGCTGAAAGAGGGCAAGAAAAGGTGATCTAGAATGAGATGTGGCTGGTTCCCGCTCTGTTATATCAGGTTAACTCTCCAGCTGCACTGTCTGGAGTGAGAGCAGCTTTAATTGAATTAGAAGTGGAGAAAGTCTGTCAGTGAGCTGGCAGATGAATTTTGCTTTACACCATGAAAACGGATATGGTAGAAGAAATCACTGCCAGTCAGTGCGCATGCTCTCTGGTTCTATTTGCCAACGAGAAGACACAGCAAAAGCCAACTTTGTTCTTGCCTGGTATCGCATTATGAATCTGCTTAACCACGTGTTCATACCCTGATCTCTGAATGCTTTTCAAACTGAATATCTGCCGGTGAAAGTAGTTGAGAGCTGACTGGTTTCTCTTTAACCCCTGCAAACTGCTTTCAAAAAGCCTTTGGAAAACGCTGCATTTTGTAGCCGTCTTTCTTCCCACCCAACGAATTCAGTCTGGGCACAAGGGTGTCTGCCAGGGGCTTGCAAAGGGTTGTGGTCCAAAGCTGAGCGTGTGTTTTTGTGAAACACATGAATAGCTCTGACCACACTGCGGGAAAATGCACTCTGTACAACTTAAGCCATTGCAGGGCAAGCTGCAAAGCTGGAAATGTGCTGTCAAGGACAGTTCCTTCAGTCTTCCAAGCTGAAATCCTAGCCTTCTTCTAACTATATGAAGCTGGTGGCACATTTCCCAGATTTTAACAGGCCAGGGTTTTGCCTAAGGCTGTTAAGGACTGCAGGGGCTGTAATGGACCGGACAGGGTTAACACTGATGTCACCAAGGCAGTGGGATTTTTCCCAGTGTTTTCTGCATGTGGGTCCAGGAACTCGCTAGTGAATTAGGATCTGTCTAGGAGCAGCGCTGGTAATTGCAGAAACAAATCCTAGGGGTTGCCATTTAATCTACAAGCTCAGTTTTGTTTCAATTAGCTGTAAAGTTGGCAGTGAGTGCAAATGGGGACCCATGAAATTAAAGCTGCTCCAGTGAACACTATGTCCACTAACTCTTCAAATCGCTGACTCTCGTTAGAGAGCCAAGGGAGGGGAGAAAATAAAACCACAAACAGTGAGATCCAATTATGATCTTTGTCCTTTGTTCTCCCACCATCTGGAAATGGCTGATTTATGTTCTAGAAAAGGGGCACATTCTAGACTTGGTTGTAGAGTTGCTCTGCGGAGATGTCATCTGTGTGGATGGAGAGAGTGCGAAGGTTTCGTTTCCACGGGACAGAAGTGCTCTCCTGTTTCTTTGCCCAGGATTCCTGTGCCCTCTCAGGCATGACAGATTGTGCTGATTCCACGTGTAGAATCCGCTTCAAAACAGAACTAAAGCCGGTTAATATTGTGTCCAGATTCCTCCAAAGAGCAGAGCCTAACCTCGGCGTATTTGAAGATGGAGGGTCTGAGAGCTTCTCCCCAGTGGCATTTACTTGTTGAGCCAGGCTGAGTATTTAATATGAATGGAAACGTACCACCCGGTTTCTCTGCTTATAACTCCTCGTGGGCTGTCACATGCTGCTTGTCTCTAATATCACCGTGAGCCTGTCAGAGAGTACGGACTGTGTTCAGAGGCCTGTGTGTGACCATCCTCACAGAGTCCAGCTTTCCACAAGTACGTTTGTTTTCAAAAGCTCACCTCACCAAGCCCTGGCCTTGGGCTTCATTACACCTAGAACTTCTCAAGCCAACTGGGATTCAGGTAAACAGCTACTGAAAGCTACAAATGCCGCTTCTCCGGCAGCTTTCAGCTGACTTTGTTTCGAGAAAAGGTTATGTCTTCCAGAGGTTTTAATATCAAGCATCCAGTCATTGAAGCAAGACTAAATGTGCTCCCAATTAATACAATGACTTGTATTTTCTGAGTTCTTGCATAGAGATTTTAATCAGTGCATCTCGAAGGATGTTTTGCGGATGAGGGGAAGAGGAGGACACGGAACTAAAGTGAATTGTCTGAGGTGCCAGAGCAAGGCAGTGTCAGAGCTGGAATCAGGATTCCTGCTCCTGGGAGGTGTTTTATGCACTAAACAAAACGCCCTGTTCCTGCTGCTGAGGATGATGAGAGCGTTTTCATTAGGCAAGTCAAAGAGAACAATTGTGCTATTCAGCTTTATACAGCAAGAGAACGTATATTCAAAACAGAGCCAAGGTCTGGCTGTTAATTCCTTGTTCCCAACCCACTCGATGTTGCTGCCTTATGAAGACACCTTTATTAATTTCCCTAATGGGAAAAGCAAGAAAACCATTGTAATTATTAAAGATTATTACTATTACCATTCCCAAAGCTATCTCCATCACGTTAGTGTTCCTCTTCTGGCAGACAGATCCTGGTGGAACCTATAGAAGTCTTGTGGCATGATTTAGACCAGAGACCTCCAAAGGTGCCATCCAGCCAAAATTATTCTATTTTATAAGCTATAGGTTATCAAATCAGCCTCTATGAGAAAGGCCCTATGCCAGAAAATACTTGTTTGGAATACAAAAATCTGCAGGGGCGATGTTCCTGCCAGAAACTTGGATAGAAACGGTTCGTGATTATGGCTTTTTTAACATTCTTCCCAGGATCCTTTGCAATCATAAGCACCCTTTTATTATTATATATATTTTTAATTCCATTTGCAGGCTGTTTCCCAAGTGCAAAGGTGGTGGATGAGCTGATGTCGTTCCCACACCAGGGTTCCGGAGTGAGAAAGCTGTGTGTTACTCATGTCCTCTGAGCCAAGCAGCAGCCTCTGACAGACGTTAGTTCAGAGATCACAGAGCACAGAATGACCAAAAAATGGGCTTTGGGGTAGATTTACCATGTAGTATCTCAGATGTAGCAATAAGACGTAGGGGGCAGAGAACAAGTGGTGGAAGTTGAGAGGCTGTTAAAAAACAGTACACCTTTCATGTGCTCTCACCTATTAAGGCAGATAATGCTCAGAGAGAAATAAAGAAACACAGAGAATTCCCAGAGCTTTGTTTCAGTTTATTAGAAGCTCTTATGGCTTCCAGGGTATCTTATCTCCACCAGTATATTAAAGAAAGACATCTTAGCATCTAACACTTTCTCCGGCCGCATTCCTGTGCCGGAGCCCGTTTTACAAATGAAACACCGCGGGGTTGAGGGGCTGCCTGGGGTCACGCAGGAACCAGCCTTAGAGCAGAGTTAAACCAGGGTCTCCCAGATCCTGCACGATGCCTTCACCGCCTTCACCTCCCTGCCTGGCGTGCTTCAGCATACAACGCAAGGTTTAATTTGATGCTGAGACAGACGTATGCACCTCAGGCACTGTATAAAGTGAAGCACAGAAAAGTCTTTCTCTGGTGAGTAGTCACTCTTTCAACCCCACTGACTTCCAGAAGTCTTTGGTGTGAAGAGTGGCTCGGCACTGGCCTTTCTCCATAAGAAGTCTCATCGGTCAAGAGGACTATTGAAGTCAAAGTGCTCTGGAGAGTAAGTCACAGGATCAGAATCCGGCCCAAGAAGAGAGAGAAAGAGTGTCAGTGCTTGTCAGGGCAACTCACCGGGACACCTCTGGCAATTTAACAAAAGTCCTACAGACATACCAGCAAAACATTTTGCTGGTTTCCATTAAATAGTTATCACAGATCCTACTTGCAAGCAGATCCATGTATTAATATATAAAGCAGTTTAGCCACAGCCATAATGTATTTAAAAAAAAAAAAATTCTGAGTTCAGGAGCACTTGAGCAAAGCAATAAATTCTCCTTCGAGCCATTAACATTTCTTTTAGGCAACATCATAGTGCGAACATCGCCCTGTCTTCCGACAGTGGATTAATCCTCCGAGCCCTCCTATGCTCTTCAGGTCACTAATGAGCTATTCAGCCCTCAGTAAATAAACTGTGCAGCAGTGCTCACCCGGGAACCTCAGTGCCCCTTGCAGACACATCAATACCTTTATTCCCATTTTATAAATGTGATAACACAGGTCAAGCTGGAAATAGGATTCTAGTTTCATTAATCTAATTGGACAGCAAGGTGGATTAAAGGATTAAACTAATAAATGGAGGTAACAGATTTTTCAGCTGTTTTGGATTGGCAGAGCAAGTTCATTCTAACGTGGCTTAACCCTGTAAGCCACATTTTTACCACCTTGCACCCCTCTGAGTTGATGGTTCTGTGACATCCTGCAATGCCATCTCGGGACAGCTCTGCTAATTCCCATGCCAAAATATTAGCTGCCATCCTTTACCCTCCGCAAGTTCCTGGGTCTGAGCCAAGAATCTGTCAGCGTAAGAGAAACAAAATGAGATGGTGCGAGCCTGATTACAGCCCGCTGCTGGCTCACCCAGCCCTCCCGCTGGTCGCTTCTCAGCAGACTCGTTGCCCCGCCAGATTGTTCTCCTGCCAGTGCATCAATCGACGACATTAATAAATGGTTATAAAGATAAGTTCCATCTTATCCTGAAGGCCTGCAGGTGATGGAAAAGATCCCTGCAAAAAGAAAGAGATGCAAGAGGTGGTCTCTGCCTGGGGCTCTTTTGGTGGAGCAAAGGCAGGCGAGATCTCCCTGGGGAGCAGTGTGCTGCAGGGGTAGAAGCAGCGAGGGCGGCTGTGGTGTGTGAGCTCAGGAAAACCCCTCCAGCTCTGATTTTTCCCTAATCCCGGTACCTGCACCCAGTCAAAGGCGACTGTCATAACTGCAGAGCTCCCCATTTCCCTCCTGAGGCCTTTGCTGCAGCAGAAAGGGGGGTCTAGAGCACACTCAAGTACCTTTTTTACGTTGACATATAGAAGTGCCTTTGGTAAACACAGCTTGGGCAAAACCTAACCGAAGTTATTGACATACCATCACATTTACATAGGATTTTATGGTCTTCATCCTTGAGTGCGCTCACCATGTGTTAAAGTTTCTGAGATGCTCCCAGGCTAAAAGGTAATGGGGTCCTTGAATTAGACAAGCATCATCACACAGTTCCCCTCTAAACCAGGACTCTGCTTTTTTTCACAAGCTTTTCAGTGTATGGATGGTCTCTTTATAGGACAGAGGTTGGAGTAAGTTAACTATAGTGCCTCTAATTTGTTCTGGATAAAATTAATTCCATCTCCCACATTGGTCTTTCCTGTCCGTAGGAGGACTCCTAGGCTCACACTGCCCTTCCTGACTGAACGTTTATCCTTATGCATAAAAGTCAACATTTTGGCCTATGGACCAATTTCATCTGGGCTCCTGGACCAATGAATGCACCTTGCAGCATCCTCCCTTTCTGCTTATCCAGCCACAGGGTTGGCAATATGAGAGGAAAGATGGTGTTCCTGCATCACAGGATATACAGCTCCACATTCCCTCTGCTCTTACGTCAGGCCGGTGGCCAGTCCTCCTCATAACTGCCTGCGCTTGTGAGCCAAAGAGTCTTGGGTCTGTCCCATTTCTGGGTGGGACCAGATATTGAAGATACCAGCCAAGGTGTCATGTCCTAATGCCAGACCACAGGCATAGAGTAAGGCTTAATTTAGTCCGATTGTCATCACAGAGCTGACAGACTAGGAATAACTCTGCTTACAGGCAACACACGGGAAGCTTCCTTTGAATCCCCATGGGAAATATTCTCCCAGACAGGACGCGTTTCAGCGAGGCCATTTCTATATAAGTGCCTCAGGACAAGGCTGTGGTCAAAGGGAGACCCTCCCCAGCTCACATGGGACTGGGAGGTCTCTGCAGAGACAGCAGAAAGGCTTTTCCTCCCAGCTGGCAGGAAAAACGCCACAAATTTCCCTTCAGCTCCTGGAGCGGGGTTAAGAATGGGAGCCAGAATATGGCGGATGTGAATTCTGGCAGAAAAGACGTGCTACTTTGTCAAATTATCAGAATTTGTGGTGGAAATGACCTAGTAAACCTCTTTGCTCTTCCCACTGTCGTCGCCCTGGATTTTTCCTTTCAGTAGATCTGTTAATGCTTTGTCAAAAGGCAGAAACACAGCTTTGACATAAAAAGCTGCTGTTTACAGTTGACGGAAAGCTTACATTAGACTGGGCCACCTGAACCCCCTCACCCAACATAAACAGAATCTATCAACACTGCTTAAGCCATTAACCTTGACAACTGAGGCTTTCCAGGGAAAGCCCTTATCAAAAGGGGGCTGCGAATGAAACCCGATGAGAAAAATCCTCGTTGCCCCAAATGTACTCAAATAACTTCCATGAGAAGATGCGGATGAGCCTTGTTAGGCTCACCCTAATCCCTTTGACAAGCAAAGAATCCTTCAGGTTGGAACACAAATTCTCCAGGAATTCGCGTCTTCGGCTTCCTCTGCTCCCCATTGCAGTTATAATTTTTCAAAGATCATTATCTGATCAACATGGGATGGGAATGTTTGGAGTTGAGTGTCTGAGTCATTAGTGGAGAGAGGCCCTTCCATACGCATGAAGTCTGTTCAGAGAAAGCTTCCCTTGAGAGGTCCCCACAAGGTTTGTGACCCTTCTCTTGTGTGTGCCCAGACATGACTAATTTTGTGGAGATGGCTTGAGAAAGGGTTGGCGGGGGGAGCCCACATGGACAATATCTCCTGGAACTCATTCTTCTCACGAGTGTTTAGAGCAGAGAGTGAGGTGAAGGGCAGAAGCCTGTAAAGAAAGCTTCACGTGGGCTTTCCAGATGGGATCAACTCTTATTACCTCAAACATTTGGCCCTTGTTTGTAAGACAGAAGACTTCTGGAAAAAAGGCGTTTTCCAGCACAATGCTGATTTTCCATCTCCAAATTGGGACTCTGGAAAAAGCTGAAAGTTAGAGACAACAAATACAGGGTAATGGGAATTTTTTCAACTTTGTGATGAATTTTTGATTATATCAATCCCAAGGATTCAAGGGAGACGAGATACTTTCCCATTCCAAATGCAGAAGTCTTTTTTTGTCTTCATTCCCTCAACTGTGCTGAGGAGGAAACAAAAGTGGGTCGTGAATAAAGCAACACGTAGATCACATAGCAGATATTGCACACAGTTATCTAGATACATGTAGTATTGCTTTCTGAGCTCTACATCGCACTTGTTTTCCCAAAGGGAATCTAGCACACATCTACCTCCACCTGCTGGAAGAAGATTAAAAATGTTAAATGATTACAATTTCCAGATTGCAGACTGAAGATCTTTTACATATTTTATGAAGGGGAGAAAAGATAACTTCTTATAGTGAAGGGAAAGTACACCAAGGCCACAGTTTCTGGATTTAGCAAGTCTTCGGTACATGGTAATAATTAAATGTTGAACATTGTAGAGAAGAGGCAGAGTTGGTTTTGTACTGAGCACATTTTTGACTGACTTTTCCCCACGTTAGATGGATATTCAGGGAACAGTGTTGGCCGCAGTGGACGGTGCTGGAAAGCCAGTGGAATTTAGCGAAGGCAGAACGCGGCCATTGGTATGTGAGCACTGCAAGAACTGAGCCTCTTCCTCTGCAGATGGCAAATTCACAGATAGGCAGGGCAGAAATATTCTCATCTCAATGCTTTCTCTGCTGGCTGCAAAAATGCAATATGTTTAAATCACAGGGTTATCTTTTTAATCTAGGCCTCAAAACCAAAAAAAATGTGCCTTTTTTAATGTTAAAGAAGGTTGGAATTTTCCTTCAGTTTTTCTAACTTTTATGGTCGTTGTAAAGCAGATCAGATTGGTCATGTGGAAGGATTCTTCATGCTAGTTTGCTAGCCTGGACTTTGTAAGGCTCAGTTTTGAGTCTATTTCCCCGCTGATTTCCCTTGTGGTGGCGACGGCGGCTCTAAGCATTTTGTGACATCAGTGACGCTCTTAGCAGAAATACATTTTTCTCCCAAATTTTCCACAGGCGTTTGAGTTAAAGATGCAGAATGGCAAAGAGAGATTATCCAGATGATGACTGAAACAGTCTAAATAGATATTGGCTGGTGCTGTCCCCCACATTAGGATTTTACAACTCCAATAACGTGTTTTCTACCTTCTGGGTTTGTTTTGAACCAGGCAAGAACGGTGGGCAGATTGAAATACCTAAATTGCTAATGATGGGGACCATCGCTGGATTCTTTGACTTCATGTCTTTTGTATTGACAATAACCCTTTGTTGGTAACTCCAGCACTAAGAAAATACAGACCCCGAGGGAGAAGGAGAAGGAGGCGTCAGTATAACAGAGCTGCCAAGTGTCATTTTCAATTCTTATCTCTGCCCTCGGCAGACTTTTCCATGCGCATTACCAACGGAATGCTGCATTTTTGCACAAAGCATCCATGGGTCGTTCACATCTTCCTTCCCCATCCCAGGAGGACACATGGAGAAACCAGAAATCTGACAGATCCTCCTAAATCTGCGGACTGTTCCAGCAGATGGCTGGTCCACAAAGCGCAGTGTCCCACCACAGACGCTGAGCCATTCAGAAGGCGTGACAATGGAATGCCGAGATTTTATTGCTGCCACATCCTGCCCTGCTATTTTCTTCCCGATCAGTTAAACATCGCATCTGTCAAAGCTCAGCTTAGGTGACCTTGAGTATCCATTTGAAACCAAGGCTTAAAAATAGTAGAAAGTATGCATACTTCTTATTTTCCTTTTTGTTTTTTTTTTCCTTGCAAGTCTCCAGAGAATCTTCCACAAACTGCAGTGTGTTTTCTATTACAGTTTACATCAACAGGCTGATCTTGGGGGCTTCTGTCTGTGCGCGTCTCTGTTACTGATTTGTGTGTGTGTGTGTGTGTGTGTTTGTGTGTTTGTCTATCGTGGCCCTTCTTTCCTCTGGAGAAAGGAGACAGTAAAACCCACTTGCAAATTTATACACACAGCGTCAGGAGCCCAGTTCATTCATCTGAAGACGCTCCTGCTGTGTTGGGTAAAATGCCCAGAAATATTCGGAGCTGTGTTAACCACAATTCTCCGCTTCCACGTTGCGTCTGGTGCCATATATGGAAGCTGTGATTCCTTTGCTCCATGAGGGCTGACTCAGAATTTGCATTCGCTTGATACCAGCATTGATTTCCCGTCCCTTTGGGCAGCCGTAATGGATGGAGCGGCCACAAAAAGTTCAGCAGGACAAGTAGGGAGAGTTAGTGAGCTCAGTGGAGCAATATCGAATGTCAGGCAGTGGCTGCTCAGATGTCAGTGATGCAGATTTAAATGCTGGAGTCTGGCAGACGCATGACCCACGGGTTGCAATGCGTTGTTAAAGAAATGAAACCTACCCAAGTTATTCATACTTACTGTGACATATTGCTATTGGCAGCCTCATGCTGGGTCTACCCTAATCACTTGCCAGCATAAGTTAAGAATGTGATTTCACTTTAATGATACTTCTAGACGAGCAAAAGGCTTCTTTGAGGGAGTGGCCTCCTTTCCCAACCCTCTCTGCCTCAAAGCAAAATCTTCCCGTAGCCAAGAGCTACAAGACTCCAAGTAGATCTCTCAGAACACAGGGTTGCTTCTCAGCAAGAGACAGTGGCTCCGTTCAGAGCGCGCCGGGGAGCGTCCCGCAGCCCATCCTCGCCAGGCCCAGCGCCGCTGGCTCGTTTCCTGCCGCAGCCAGGAATCCGGCTGCCCAGCAGCTCTCACACGGAATGCCGCGCTCGGGCTGCTCCCAGCCGACAAGCATCCTGAGTCACAGCATAACACCCTGTCCCGAGACAGGGCTAGCACGACGCCTTTACCCACTTTGGGCAGGGACTGTTTAATTCAGGGTAGAAGTTATATAAGGCATTCTGATGCTGAAGATAGTTTACCGTCATGGTAATACTTGTAAGTACATGAGAAGTGTTTTCCAAGGTAGACTAAGTGAATAACAGAGATTAAATCTGAGTTCAGCTGCCACTGGTGCTTGCCAGCAGCTGTCATATAGCTCAGCATATAGGACAGCAGGGTGACCATGAGCCAGCACTGGGCCCTTGTGGCCAGGAAGCCAATGGTACCTGGGGTGGGTTAGAAGGGGGTGGTCAGTAGGTCAGAGAGGTTCTCCTGTCCCTCTGCTCTGCCCTGGGGAGACCACACCTGGAATCTTGTGTCCAGCTGTGGCCCCTCAGTTCCAGCAGGACAGGGAACTGCTGGAGAGAGTCCAGCGCAGCCACCAAGATGCTGCAGGGAGTGGAGCATCTCCCGTGTGAGGAAAGGCTGAGGGAGCTGGGGCTCTGGAGCTGGACAAGAGGACACTGAGGGGGGACTCATTCATGGGGATCAATATGGAAAGGGGGAGTGTCAGGAGGATGGAGCCAGGCTCTTCTGGTGACAACCAGTGACAGGACAAGGGGTAATGGGTTCAAACTGGAACACAGGAGGTTCCACTTAAATTTGAGAAGAAACTTGTTTGGGGTGAGGGTGGCAGAGCCTGGCCCAGGCTGCCCAGGGGGTTGTGGAGTCTCCTTCTGTGCAGACATTCCAACCCGCCTGGACACCTTCCTGTGTAACCTCATCTGGGTGTTCCTGCTCCATGGGGGGATTGCACTGGATGAGCTTTCCAGGGCCCTCCAACCCCTGACACTCTGGGATTCTGTGATACCATTTTCTCTGCTTTCTGCACTTTTGAGGGCTGTGTGTGCTGCTGGGTGCAGGATGTAATGCAAAAGCCAGAGGTGCTGGGAGAGGGAGATGACATGTAATTTTTGTTTGCGTTACTAGAACTCTCAGAAGCCCTTGTCCTGTAGAAAAGCTCACTCTGCTGGTGTGATAAAGGTAGTGTGCAGAAAGGCAGTCCCTGCTCAAAAATGAGATGAGAGACAGCAGAAGATACAGCTGATGAAATAACCCTCCATTGTTTCTTTATCGTAAGAGGCACCGTCCTCAGTCTGTCAGTCTGTTATCAAAGCTGTTACGTGCATTGCAGCTCTGAAGGAAAGGAACACGTCAGCTCTGTGGCTCCATTTGGATGCCCTCCCTTGCATGATGGCAACACACTGAGAAGACCAAGTCCGTATTTGTTGGGTTATAAAGGGAGAGAGCAGTAACACTGAATGCGGAGAAGGGTGGTTGTTGTCCGTTCGACTGCTCCCCATAGGGCTGGCCGTTCTCTTTCCTTCTAGGACAAGGTTGGAGATTCACTTCCAAGCTGTGTTTTTCCTGCTGCCTTTTCGTACAACAGAACTATATATATAACTTGTACTCTTCACCCAAGTGTCTTACCTGCAACATTCACAACCCATATTCCATTTAGTGCAATTTTATACAGGTTGCCATGGAAATCTGCCTCCAAATCCCATTCTGTGTCTCAAAATAAATGGAAAAAACAATGGACGCGTTGTAACATTTTCAGGCTCACTCCAGATTGGAAAGAACCTCAGGAAAGAAATCCTGAAACAAAGGGAAAAGCAACTTTTTATCACTCTTGGCAGAGAGACTCACGGTTGTACAATAGCTGTTGGGTTTGAGTTTTGCTGTTGTTGTCGATGGGTTTGGTTTAGTTGATCTTTCCCAAAGTGGCAGTGTGATAAATAAGAGAACAAGAGACAAGGAAAATAGCTTGTATGTCACAAACACATCTGCTGCAGAGGCAGAAAACTTCCTGGAGGAGATGGTCTTGAAAGCTTCTCACTGCATTTTGCATAAGCCTCAACACTCTTAGCTGCTCTGCCCCATTCACCTCTTCAATATAAAATAGAAAACATTTTTGGTTTCGTTACTTAAAATATCTTTCCATCCTCCACTTAAATAAGCTTAAGCAACCATCCTATAATGTGCGATAAGATTCAGGCTCTCCTGTACTATGCATATGCAAACATTTGCAGCCACGCTGATGAGTGTCGCTCCAGATATTCCTCCAGAGCAGTGTCTGCACTTGAAGAATGAGCACAGGGCACTTCTGGCCCTGCCAGAGCAATCACAACATCTTGTGGAGACTGTTCCGTGTACGAGGGGACAGCAGGACAGTCAGCAATTAGCCTTTCTGCTTCTGTAACTCTGCACAGGGCTTTAGACCAAAGGTTGTGCAGGAAGAACAGGTTGTACGGGAAGGAGTAACCATCAGACTCTTCCATCCATTTGTCAGATTTCCAGCTTTTTATCTCACTTTCTCTTTGCAATTAAGTGTGTTCAATTTACTATTTCTCTTTTTTTGTTGTTGTTTTACTATTCCCATACAGCTTTGGCTGGTGAGGACGAAGCTAAGCTGAGGCATTGACAGCCAACAGGAAAAATGATATTTCCATCAATATCTGTAAAGGTCATAAGGCATAAATAGAGTGTTTCATGCAGAATAGTCAGGACTTCAAAGGAATCTGCATTATAGATCCTTCAGAATCGGAGCACATTTATCTGTATCAAATATTAGCCAGGCTTAGAAACATGATAAAGAAATAGCTTTTCCCTGAGAGGATAACTTTGTCCTCATGTGATGAGTGAAGATAAAGCGTGCCACGGTGGCGCTCCTCGTGTGCTTTAAGAATTCAACTTCAATAGCAGATAAATGTCTCAGAGCTGCTGAAAAACATCACTGAACTGCGAGAAATGAGCCTTTTCAGAGTGCAGATTATCCCATCCTTGGACAGACACCCAGAACAGTCAGGGAAGTCACCGCTATGGGTGCTCGTTGCACCTTGTGGACAAAGAGCAGTTCGATATCTTCCATCGTTGATATTTTATCTGTCGCTCTCTGCAGCTGCGAGAGGCAGATCTGATTCTTGGTGTTCATCATCACTGAGTATTTAAACACCACTACAAGTCTGATTCAGCTTTTTAGGTGAAAAGAGAACAAGTGATGTTTTGACAACCTGACTGCTGAGCAATCACAGTCCTTGTTTCGGTTCTTAAAAAAAAAAGGCATTCATCCAATAGGAACAAAGCTGATATGTGATTGCACAGCCTTATCTCAGCCAGCCACATCCTGACCCTGCAGCAGATGGAACTGCCCGGCCTTCGAACTAAAGGGATTGCTCTGCTGTGATTGCGCACAACCGGGAGGGTGGTTGGTGCCGTTGGCTGGTGCAGCAGTGCAAGCCTGCAGCCCTTGTTCTTCTGTTCCCTGGGGAAGTTTGCATGGTCATCAGCAGCACTGAGGTGTCTGCGTGTCACCTGAACTGTGTCACTTGTAGCAATCTTTTGAAAACAACATATCCTTGCCATTGAAACCGGATAGGATTCTTCCCAAACAGCTGATAAGCAAATTATTCTCTTACTTTCACTTATTATATATTTACTAATGTATTACACACCGGTTGACCTATTAGAGAGCAATGTAGGGGAAAGGGAGCTGGGGGTCCTGGGGACAGCAGGGTGACCATGAGCCAGCACTGGGCCCTTGTGGCCAGGAAGCCAATGGGACCTGGGGTGGGTTAGAAGGGGGTGGTCAGTAGGTCAGAGAGGTTCTCCTGCCCCTCTGCTCTGCCCTGGGGAGACCACACCTGGAATCTTGTGTCCAGTTGTGGCCCCTCAGTTCCAGCAGGACAGGGAACTGCTGGAGAGAGTCCAGCGCAGCCACCAAGATGCTGGAGGGAGTGGAGCATCTCCCGTGTGAGGAAAGGCTGAGGGAGCTGGGGCTCTGGAGCTGGACAAGAGGACACTGAGGGGTCACTCATTCCTGGGGATCAATATGGAAAGGGGGAGTGTCAGGAGGATGGAGCCAGGCTCTTCTGGGTGACAACCAGTGACAGGACAAGGGGCAATGGGTGCAAACTGGAACACAGGAGGTTCCACTTAAATTTGAGAAGAAACTTGTTCCCAGTGAGGGTGGCAGAGCCTGGCCCAGGCTGCCCAGGGGTTGTGGAGTCTCCTTCTGTGCAGACATTCCAACCCGCCTGGACACCTTCCTGTGTAACCTCATCTGGGTGTTCCTGCTCCATGGGGGGATTGCACTGGATGAGCTTTCCAGGGCCCTTCAACCCCTGACACTCTGGGATTCAGTGACTCTGTATTCTCTGTGGCTGATTTGCTCTCATGCCGTAACTGCACGAGGAAGAGCTATGGACAGAAGAGCTGCTTTTTGAAGTGGTGCCCCAGGAGGGAAAGCCTGGCTGATCCCTTCCAGAGAGCAGCTGGGGAAGCAGGGCCAGGAATCGGTTCCGTGTAGCTGAGAGCAGGGCTTGTCCTCTCCGGCTCCTTCACTCCAGCCTGTAACATTACAGAGAAACGTCTTAGTCCAGAAGCCGTTTGTGCATTTAATGAGAGGCAACCACAGTCCCAGTAGCCGGGGCTGCTTTTCTTGAGGTGATACCCTGGCAGATTTCCCACGGTAGTTCAGTAGCTTGGCTATTTCTTTTCTAAATTTACAAGCAATCTCCTGTTACATAGTGGGGCCAGGTTCTGGGATATCGAGTGGTTTTTCAGGTGTTGCATTACAGTGGGCTGGAAGCTTTTATTCACCGGGCTATGCATGTAACCAGTGTATGTTCAAATAACTGTGTCTGCAGTGTTCCTGCTCTAATTCATCGCACAGTTTTGCATCTTCCGTTGCCACTGTCTCTACTTCAGGTTCCCATATATTAAAACAAAATCAAAAATAAGAAAACTGTGTAGAGGGAAATAAGGCCCAGCTCAAAGAAGCGACGTCTCAATCGCAAGTCCCATGAGCTTCTCAAAGGGACAGTGTTGTAGAATGTTTTAAAACTGGTGGCATATCCAAGCTCCAATTTATGACAAGGAAACTCAAAGTGTAAATATAGTTCACAGGACTGCAGATCAGTAACTGGTCCAGGGTGATGAAGAGATTCTGACTCTAAAATGTTTAGGACTGTTCTCATGTTGTTATTATCTGTCTAAATGCTTGGTTGAATTAAACAAAGCATCTGAAAATAGTCAGTTCCCCCCCCATAAACATCAGTGTTTTCCAAAAGAAGACACTGATTTACCAAAGATTATAATATATACACATGTTTTATCTCTGCAAGATGTTTTCAAGAGGTTGAATAAGCCAGTCCATGTGCTGACATGAACTGTAAGCAGAAGATCAGCTTGAAATATTAGGCCAATAATATGGATAATATACATCCAGTTGCGCTGCAATCCATCTCACTAGGTGACTCGGGTCGGGGTTTTGCCAACTGAAGTTAAAGTGCACCATCTGCGATAATCCCACATTTCACATGTTCTCGCTTTGTTTCCTCAGCGCTTTGGAGTTCTTCCGTAAGCCCAAGCTCTGGTAGTGCTGTCTTTGAGAGGAAGACATTAACTGGGCTTAAACCCAGCTTGGCCATCCCAGAGCTATCCCAGGGTCAAGAGTGGCTGTGGAAATCAGGCTCTCCCTCTACACGGGTGGCAGAGATTCCTCAGCTGGCTATCGCAGCACGTACTTTGTATTTACCGAGCCATTGTTCAGAAGAAGTGGATTCATTTCAAAGGCCGGTTGGTTTAAGACACAGCGGAGCTGCACTCCGCAGGTACCGCTCCCCATCCCTGTCACCCCACGTTTGTTCTGCCGCAATCACTGTGCCCCCTCGCTATCCACATTCTAGTTTACAAGAAAGATCAGATAAATCCGTGCAGACTGGGCTTCATCCTTGGGAACTCTTGAAGATAAGGCTAATTGTGCATTCCATTTTTTGGTTTTTCACATGAGTTCATGACAGCGGGCCTGTGAAACAGTTCATGGTCTGGCATCCACCTCCAGTGTATCTGTGGCACAGAGAAAAATGAAGTGTTATACCCGTGACCTCTAACATGGGAGATAATTCAGATAAAACTTGTAGCGAGGAGAAAAATCCCATTTGTTAGAATTCTGGCACAGACTCCATAGCAGCAGAGAGGCTGATGGGTACAACACGAACACATTTAAAATCTAATCAATTATAGCAAGGAAATAGTTGAGTCATGTGTAATTTCCCCCCCCCCTTTACTGTCAGGAACACTCTTTATGTTTTAAACGTATCTTGTTAATGTGACGTTCAGCAATCAGTTGCAGAAGGGACTTTAGTTTGACCGGCAAAGCAGGGAGGGTTGTAGCATCTTCCCTTGGGTTACCATTGCTCAAGCTTTCAGGCTATTCCCATCTTCTAGCAAAACCCACTGCAGAACTGGACAAGGTATTTTTGACTAAACTATAGACTGTTTGCAGCCACTTAAAGGTAATTGGTCTGCAATCAACACCAAGCTGATTGAATTAAAGGAATGCTTATTCTCCTAATGGATTTAGTGTAAAGCTTCTGTGGACAGTCTTACATAAATGCATTTCCAGTAATACCAATTTAAAATGGGTAGGAAGAGGTTTAAGATAGACTTCTAATTGAACTAAGTAACTAAGTAACTTCTAATTTAACTAACTATTCATTATATGTGTTTTTTCTGCTTATTGAATAAGTCAGATTAAGAACTCAAATGAAACTCAAGTGATTTCTATGTGGACAGGTTCCATTAAAGGCAGGAAGGGAGCATTAGCTGCTGGATGATCCACAAAACCACTTTGATTTTGATGTCCCCACAGAGGAGAGGTTTGGAAAAGGCAAGACACTTTTTAGCATTGCCAGTGTAAAGTATTTATCTTGTTTAACACACTGTTAAGATTTCTGCCCAGGCTGTTTTGGGACACGTGCAATCAGAGCAGCGCATTGGAAAGTCACTGCAGTAACTCAACAAGCTGCTCCAGCTTCTCACTCAGGACTTTTCCTGGATTGTTTGTCCATGGAAAGGTTTGACAGTCAAACCAACAGGTGATCTCTCTTCAGCTTGGAGTATATAATCTGTTCTTTAGTGAGCATCCTTAGAGAAGCGGAATCCTTTCCTTGCTGAGATGTTTGTATTTCAATGTTTTACACTGATGGACTGGGAAGCAAAACAGCCCTCCCACCTTCCCTGGTGCCACTGGCAAGTCCAGCTGGACCTTCATGGGAGAACAGTGTACTCAGAGGAGTTTCCAGCTCAGTTTTGGAATCTCAGGTGAAACTGCAGGTTGAATCTTACCAGTTTTGTAACTTAATGGGGTGAAGAATAACCACTGATGTTACTAACGATGTTACTGAGGACCAGGAGGACTCGGCCCACAGCAGGTCTTTATTGTGCTATGCATTATGTGCAGTGACTGAACACAGACTGTCATCAGCCTCTTCTTTTCAGGTACCTTGATAATGGGGGACATGCCTGAGTAAACCAGACAGACACAAGTATGGGAAGAAAATAAACCTATCCAAAGTCACAGAGGAGGCCAGTTACAGAAGTAATGTCAGAGCTGTAAGTCACCGAGTTCCCACCTCAGTGGCGTAGTCCCAGGACTGGCCCTGTCATTCCCGGCCAGCATGAAACAGCACAGACCTTTTGTGACCTGTGGCAGGCAGACAGGGATAACAAACTCACCAGGGATTCCTCTGTTTAACATTGACCTAGGAGACGATGTTAAAAGGGTCGTGTGCTACTTGTGCTGATATGTTTCAGCACTGGTGCCATCCATGGATTGATTGCCAGGAGGAAGCTTTTTTTCCCTAGGACACAGTAATATTTGGGAGCCTTCTATGGGCATGAAGCAGCCACCAGTGCTACTGTCCAAAGTAAAAGAAAACTGAAATAGGTGTTACTTGTATGGCTCAAAGAGGATGTTCTGTAGGAGATGCTAATGAAGCCCCATTGGCAGTGGTGAAGGGGGAGAGCCCTAAGCCTCTTCATCTCCCTGTTACCCAGTTAATGGTAATGCAGAGAGCTGACCGCATGCAATGCTCTCCCTTGCAGACCCTTTAGCGGTCTGAGAGCAGAGGTCACTTTTTGGTTAATGGCTGCAGCACGAATTTGTCCCGTCACTTCCCGAACCTGCCTGTATTCAGGTCAGATCCCGTCTGCCCCAGTCTGGGCTTCTGTCCTGGCCCCCGATGGTGAATTTTCTGGTGCTGCATCACTCTGCTCTTCGGCAGGGACACAAAGTTCCATTTCCCAGAGAGGTATTAGCCTCGAAGGAAAAGAAAACATTTTTTAAAGGGAGAAGGAAGAGAAAGAAATGTGAACTGGAGAAACAATGAGATTATTTAACCACCAGCAGCTTTTTCCTATTTGATGTCCCAAAATTTTAGGAGCGGATGAAAACCACAGCATGCAGGTGATCAAATGGAGCACTTTGCCTCCTCAATCAGCGCGGGGAAGCGGGACGAGCTGGCATTTGTCACGCCCGCCAATTTGGTTGAAGTGGAATTTGAACCCCGCTGCTGGAGATATTAGACAATCCTCTTTCATCTGGTGGCGGTGTCACATGCTGGCCATCTGCGTCGCTCCCGCACGCACCCACACCTCTGGCTCCCGCAGCTGTCAAAACAAACATCAGCTGCCTTTTTCAGCCCACAAGAGTTGCAGCGCTGGAGACCCGTAGGCTTTTCTAACAGGATTTCACATTGCAGATTATCTTTAATCCAATTCGTTCTCCGCCTGATAACAGTTTCTGGAAGCCTGTGGCCCATCTGCAGTTTGCTGGATGGAAACTTGTGTCAGCTGTGCTGAGATCGCTTTCTCTGCTGGGCTGCAGTAACAAGGAAAATCCTGTAATGATCTTCCTCAGCCCTCGAAGGGCTTTGTTGTGGTCATGAACAAATCTGAACTTACAGCAAGAACACTCGATTGTATACAAGGAATAGATTTTACTTGACCTCTTGAAGCCTTGCATATTAAATGGGGCTCTTCTAGAAATGAATGCCAGAAAAATACTTTTTGGGGTTATTTTTGAAGTAGTGCTTAGCCTTAGGATTGCGCCAAAGGCCCGGAAAGCCCAAGGCAAAGGGTTCTGTTGCAATGCAAAAACAAAAAGAGAGATCTTTCCGATCCCTCAGGACAGAAGAGCCCGTCACAAACCACTGTCGTTCCTAAGAGCTCCAGGAAAGGGACCCGTGCCACAGCACAGCGCTGAGAAAAGGGCTGGCGTGCTGCAGGATGCTGCTCTCATTCGGGCCACTAATGCTTCCCCACACACACCCTTTCTTCCCTTCTTTTCTTTTCTTTTTTTTCTCTTTTCTTTTCTTTCTTTTCTTTTCTTTTCTTTTCTTTTCTTTTCTTTTCTTTTCTTTTCTTTTCTTTTCTTTTCTTTTCTTTTCTTTCTTTTCTTTTCTTTTCTTTTCTTTTCTTTTCTTTTCTTTTCTTTTCTTTTCTTTTCTTTTCTTTTCTTTTCTTTTCTTTTCTTTTCTTTTCTTTTCTTTTCTTTTCTTTTCTTTTCTTTTCTTTTCTTTTCTTTTCTTTTCTTTTCTTTTCTTTTTCTCCCTTCCCTTCCCTTCCCTTCCCTTCCCTTCCCTTCCCTTCCCTTCCCTTCCCTTCCCTTCCCTTCCCTTCCCTTCCTTTCCCTTCCCTTTTCCTTTCCCTTCCCTTCCTTTCCCTTCCCTTTTCCTTTCCCTTCCCTTTTCCTTTCCCTTCCCTTTTTCTTTCCCTTCCCTTTTTCCCTTTCCTTTCCTTTCCTTTCCTTTCCTTTCCTTTCCTTTCCTTTCCTTTCCTTTCCTTTCCTTTCCTTTCCTTTTCGTCTCCTCTCTCTTTCTTGAGGTAACAAGCCAGCTACCTCAAAAACATATATGACCCACAAATTACAAATACTCTGTCTGGAAGTTTGGGTTCCTTTTGCAGTCACAGTAAGGGCCTGATGAGCGGGCAAGGCGCTGCGGGGCAGGAGCCAAGCGATCCGCGCTGCAGCGCGGGGGCCAGCGCGGCTCTGTGCTCAGTCCTAGCGCACTGGCGGAGTTTAGGACCAGGGTTTCCTTGGGGCTTGGTTCCTTCCTCACCGATGTTTCCAGACCGGTTATGGGATTCCTCCTGCCTGCAGTGGGCCCATGAGGAAAACCACAGCGGTGTCAGGAGTGCCAGGGGAAGGGGGATTTAAGCGGTGCCAGTGAATGGCACACTCCTCTCTGCCTGAAAGCCCAGCTGCTGTTCTTCAGCAGGGTGTTCAGGGAGGAGGCAGGGAAGACAGAAGCATTTGTCCTCAGACACTGCAGCCTCTTCAGACCCTCTAAAGGCCTGAACTTCCCTTATGTTTTTTATGTCTGTTGCCATTTAATGTTGCCTGGTCCTTCTTTAGCCACAATCCCCATGAAAGCACCTGTGCTTCTTGTTCCTTTATAGCCATGTTTTCATGCCACCCTTATCACCACAAAGTTTTAGACCACTGGTACTAGAGGTGCCTTGTGTCTATGGCACTGTTCGTTCTCTGCTTCTTCTTAGGGGGCAAGTTACGTGAAAGCAGTGGAGTGCTTGTTTTGATAGGGTTTTATCATTCAAATGATGTATGCGGTTTGTGTGTGCGTGGGAGGGTGTAATGTATGTGCTGAGCTGTGTTTGTTTTAGAAGAGGCCCCCAGTTCAAAACGGCTCAGAACTGTTGACCTCCAAGATACAGCGTCTAATCGATGGATTTCCTGGTGGTTCAGAAGGGATGAGGAGTAGCTGGTCTCACGAAGCTTCTTCCTTGGCAGCAGGAGAACTCGTGCTGCTGGTACTGCTGTTTGTCTAAAAGTGAAGCCCACAAACCTCAGATAAGTCCTAGTACTAGTGTAGCGCTTAGCCAAGCTCTAGTACTGTGCAAGGTGCTGTGCAAAGAAGAGATAACTGTGTAAATTAGCTGGAAAAATGATAGTGACATCTACCTTTTTATTAGTTCATCTGCCTTTTTATTAGATCATTGTATTTTGACTTCAGAGGTTTTCCTGCCAGCCATGATCATATTTCTACTTTAATCTTCATTTTCACCATAACGGTCAACAAGGAGAGAGTAATGGCATAACTGAGCTCAGTACTTTATTACCGAACTGTGCTAGCAATGTAAGAATTCAATTTCTAACAATATCACAACATTTACACTGCAAGAGAGACTCTTGGTGTGATTATTCATCCTGCTCCTTGCAATCCCAGGCGCTATGGGCGCCTTCAGAGGTAAAAGTTTTCCCTACAGAGTGAATCACAGACAAGGCAGGCAATTGCAGTTGTACAGGAGGAGCAGCAGCTCAGAGACATTCAAGGTGAGACATCTGAAAGAGCTCCAACAATGCCCCCTTTGAAACATTCTTTGACACCATCAGAGTTGGGACAAGTAACATACCCTTTGAAGATAGCACTTAAAAAGCTTTCCAAAATGCGTCAGTAATTCGAGCCTCTTCTGGCCTATCTCGGGCCACAGAATCCCCGCGCTCCCTCTCTGGCGGTGCCAGAGCTACTTTCTGTGTCCCATCCGCACGCCCGTGACCCACAGCACGACGGTCAGCGTGCACTCACTGCCCTGTAACAAGCCCATTAAGCGCTTTTCAGAGCAGGGTTTAGGATTCTCAGCACGGGCCAGGAGACGGTTCGTCCCTTTGGCAGCACCGGGAGAGTCCGTCGTGGTGGCTGGAGGGTGGTGGGGCTGACACCCGCTCACAACCAGCATCGCTGGCTTTTGTGCCATTGCCCCTTCATTCAGTGGTATCTCCAGGACCGACAGGGCAAGCTTCCCTCCCCCAGCCCGTCGGAGGAGGGCTCCACATTCCTTAGTTGCTAAAGTAGCATGGGTATGTGTGTGTATTCCTGTGCTAACAGATATGTTGGGAAAGGAACCTCCTGGTAAGTTAAAATGCAACTGAAAGAGGCTTCCCTGCAAGATCGCATCTGCTTTCCTTAAGATAAGACTTTAGAAGGATAATATCATTCCCCGCAAAAAGATTTTTCAGCTCCCATGACACCTGAAGCAAACAAACGTCTTGTGGTCCAGCATTGATAGACGCAACATTAAAAGCAACTTGATATCCTCTTCAAGGCTAAAGGGAAAGAGCCTTCTCACGTGCTGTACCAGGGGACTCGAGATGAGGGAGCTTTGTTCTTCCAGCCCCGGAATTCATTCTGCTCTCTTTAATGTAAGTTTGTTGATGTGAAGGGAGTTGCATCACTGAGAATATGAAGAGAATGAAGATTTCTGTTATGACAAGACCTGGAGGAATGGAAGATGAAAAATGTTCTCGGAAAGAATTGAAAATCTCCTTCAGACATAGAGAAATCGCTTCCATATCAGCCTTCTGCTCCTTTCCCTTCATTGAATGATATTACTTCCCCACATCATGGTTTCATCTCAGCCTTTCAGCCACTCCAGGCTCCCAAGCTTCACTTGTTTCTCTTCTGTGACATAGATTCTTCTCCAGCCTCAGCCCATACCCCTACCACATCTATAAATGTGGTCTCATGCCAATTCATCTATTACCTTCTATATACGATGTGCCTGAAAGTGGCCTTCAGCTTCCAAAACATTGCTGTGCGCTCTGCTCCCTGAGCTGCTCCTGCTCCTATCACCACAATTCTGCACCCCTGAGCGTTCCAGCACCGGTTGTCCAGACACCAGGGTGCTCTCAGACAACCGCCACAGCTCGTCCTGCATTGCAGGGCTGTTTGAAGCAATACCCCTCTGAAAGGGCTGCGTGTTGTATGTTTAATTAAATCATGGAACTCTTTGCCGTTTGAAGCAATAGTAGTGAAAAGTTTATATGAGGGTCAAAAAAGTTAGGCTAATTAACGGAAGCAAAATCTTTTAAAATCCAAAGACAGTATGACCGGGTCCAGCATTGCCTGAATTGATGATTTGTGGAATTTGGAGAGCTGTTTTAGAGAGGCAGGACGGTCCCTGCTTTGGTCCCGACTCCCCCGGGGTGCCCTGGGGAGGGCACACACTGGTAAATGGGCTTAGGCCCGACTGGCCCCGGGTGTTGTTAAATCCACCCGGAGCTTCCTTTGCACGACCCTGCCCAAACCCAGCCCTTGCTCTGCTCACCCCACCGCCTTTCAGCCTGCTCTGGTGCAAGAACCTTTTCCCCCATATCCTCCTTGCAGCTTCCTGCTCTCCTTCCCACTCAGAGATCTCCCCTCACGCCGAGCTTGATAGCTGGGGGAGAAAACAATTACTTATCATGTAAATCTGCAAAACCTCTTCGGGTTCAAGACAATTTACATAACAGAGGCCGTTCACCCTAACGCGCCAGCGATCCCCCGGGGCAGCGCACGGAGGAAGTTACTCGTTTCGTGCTTCGCTCGGTTATTTCACATTGCAATCCACAGTTTACTAACCCCCCCCCCCCGCGGGAAATGCTGATGAGAATCTCGCGGAGCTCACACGCAGGTTTCTGGATTGTTAGGTGCAGGTGACTTTTACTTTCCAGCCCGTTTGGGCTCCCCTTTGCCCCGGGGGGTGAATCCCCCTCCCACCGGCCGCTGTGCTGCGGTGATTCACGGCTCCCCTTGCCCGGCTCGCTGGGCCGCGCCGGGGCCGGGGTGCGGGACACTCCGCGCTGCCTCCCCCGCGCTGCTCTTGCCGTGCTGATGAAATCACTGCATTGTTCTCCCCCGCCATCCCCAGGGATGTGTTTTGGGAGGTACCTTTTACTAGTGAGCAAAGTCACTTAAATGGAAGAGCCAGGGAAGCTTCTGCTTAAAACTCAAATTCTAGCTTGCTTTACCTCCTGCATTATTTTGGAGACAGGTATTTCTTCTTGGTTTCTTGCTGTTCATGGTGCTGGGGGATAAGAAAGGGGTCGATCAGTTAAATGTACAGTGGGGACAGGAGCTTTCCAGAAGTGGATTTCTCCTCTTTTTTTTCCTCATTGTACAGACTGGACCTCTATAGTTTTCTCAGAGCAACTAACACCTGCTGGTGTATATTCAACCCTACAAACTTGTACAAGTTCACCAGTTCTTAGTGGATACTCAATTGTATTTCGTCTTACAAATACAGGTCATTTCCCTTCAGAAGATTAAAAATAAGTCATACTAATACTGTTTTCAGTAACTACATTTCACCTGAAAAATCTTTAAGCCAGAGTACAGCATACAGGTATCTGCTGATAGTGCGCATATTACAATCTACCAGAAATTCAACTACTATAATGATGCTAAACATTTTAAGAATTGTAGTATGTCATTAGGTGATCATTTTGACAGTAATGAGTTCATAGTGAAGACCTGGAACACCCTGCTAGGGGAAGTTATGGCTGCTAAACACCTCCCGCGGTCCAAAGGAGGGCTGGAGAAGTCTATGGGGAAAAAAACATCTATCAAGGGGTATTAAATACAAAGCAACCAAGTCCGGCTCAGGAAGCCCTTGGAAGCTGGGGGCTGTTCAGAAGCCTTGCTGTATATTTTCTCTGTTCTTATTATTTTCTCAGGACATCCATTGTTTCCATTTGTCTTCCCTTTAGACGTGTCATCGGGCCATGCCTAAAAAAGACTTAAGAGTAATACTTTAGGAAGGGAATTTAAAGAACAAGGAACTGAGGGCAAAGGAAACAATTACTGAGATAATAAAGTAAAGAATGGGCCTTTTTAAAAAAAAAGCCTAAGAGCAGGGATGCAGAGAGGGACACGGAAGGGACACTGTTTACACAGCATGGGCCGTTCCCTGAAGGTGTTTAAGAAGCCAGGGCAGCGATTTAGGGCTGGAGACGGGTGGGACTTGCCAGAGAACACTGGTCTGACCGGGCAGTTCTTCTCACCACCATCCCGAATGCTTCAGGAGAGTCCAAACTTCAAACCATCTCACCGCAGGGGAAAGGGGACTGCAGGACATTGTGATTGAATAACCTATTTCAACCTCATGACTCAGAGGTTGTTTTTATGGTATTTTTTTTTTTTCCCCTTCTGCGTCTCCTAGAAGACCAGCTTTGTGGAAAACATCTTTGCATCTGACACCAGTTCAAATGTAATTTAATTTCAGTTTTGTTAAGACTGACCTCATCCCATGCTTGTCCAGCACTACTTGCTGATTTAAAGCCCTATTATCCTGAACACATTCATAGGTGATTTGCACCACAGACGTTTGTTAGCCTAGAGCAGGAACCTCATTAATGGCAGGAAAAGCTTCCAGGAGCCATGTTCACAAGAGATGTTTGGCTAAAACTTATTATCTGCTTAGTGTCTTTTTTGTCCATCTGTCCGTCTCCTGCGTTTGAAAACATAGCCCTGAATGTACATCTTTGTGTGGCCCTTTTGATGTGCTGGTGACCTGTGAGTGTCCATGTCCCAGTACTCACTTCCTATCTGGGCACCCAAGCGCAGCCATAAGAAGAGGATGTCGTGCCAATTTATTACTATTTTAAAAGTAGGATTCCTGTGCTGTTTCCCGTTGTTTCCAGCGGCCCTCTAAGCAACAAAAGATTGAGCCGTTGGAGGGGACAGCCTAACTGGGAAAGAAGTTGAGGAAGCCAAATGACAAATCGGGATCTTTGAAAATTCAGCCAAGTTCCAGAGAGATTCCTGGCAGAAAATGGGATATTGGCTCTGTTGGAAATGTCTGAACCTCCTGAAACTGAAGAGTCTGAGAAAGTAATCCAGAGTGTCTGGGTGTAGAGCAAGGTGGCAGAATGAAGGATGCATCGCTCTGTGGCCTTAGTTGCACTGGTCAGACCCAAAGGAGAGATTAGCACATCTGTATATTTGTAGTTTATGTGCAACAGGGAGAGTTTCTGCCCTGTGGATCCACTTTTTGAAGACTGAACTTTTACGTGAGGGCTGAGGAAAGATCAGAGCGGTGCCAGGAAAGGCTCCTCCACCAGCGGGAGCAGAATCGAGGCCTCTCCTGGGTTAAGCCACGTTACGCAACAGGGACCTCTGAGAAGATCTTGAAACTGAATCCCAGGGGCTTTTGCTCATCAGCCTTAGCAAAAACACTTGGGTTTGAAGGCTCCGCATTCACTTGCTGGGGAAACTTGATCAGAGCAGAGAGGAGATTCCCAGCCTCTGGCTAAACTGTTGGCTTTACTCAGTGGTTTCTATCAACCGTGTGCTTCTCAGAAAGTTCCTTTCAGGTGCATCTTTCCTGAAAGATTAAATGCCTCTGTGCAGATTACGGTGCTGGGGATTAATTGCCCCCTGAGGCTGAACAATTAACTGATCTCTTAGGCCATGTGCACAGGATGCAAACCCTGCACAAAGCAGGAAGCAGAGAGGGTTTGCCACACAAAACACTTGGGAAACATATTATTTAGGGATAATCTAGTCTCTTATTTAAGGAAGAGAAATGAGGGAGGAGTACAGAGCAAAGTCTGTCCTAGGCAGGAAGAAATATTTGGTCCTGGAAAGACACCCAAATTGCTGCAAGAATCTCGGGCTTATTCCAGCTCCACTAGAGTTGATGAAAAACTTGGAGGGTTGCATCCTCCATGCTGCAAGAAGTGATGGGACATTGGAAAGATGGGAGACAAGGGGCAGTAAAGGTTGCAGAGAGTAAGAGAGAAGCCTGAACTGAGAAATTCACAGAAATGAGCAGTTTTCAAAGCCGGGGAGATTTGGAAGGTCTGGAATTGAGGATAGTAGTTTGGACAGTTACCAAGAGAGAGGAACTGAATATTTTGATCATAATCTTGCTTCCGAGTCTAGTGTTCCTGCCCTCCCTTTCCTGAATGTATTTAGATTCTCTGAGAGCGACTTCCTAGGCCCTACCTGTTTAACCAGCTCCATCCGTGTTTGTGTAACGAGGAGTCCTGTGTCAGATTGCAGCCTCGGTGGTACTTGAGATGCCCAGTGCCATGGGGTGCTGCCCTGGGGCCCGTCAGATGTGGAAATGAGCTTTGAAAAGGCTCTGCCTGCAGGACAGAGATCTGCGGGCTGCAAGATGGGAGCAGATGTGTTAGATGATATCTCGAGTTCACTCCCAGATTAAATAAACCATTGTGATAATGCACCGGGACTTGTGGTTATGGCAGACAGCACACTTCTCACATGAGAGTGAGTCACATCGCGGGTTGTTTCCCCCACTCCCTGTTCATTTACCTCTCATTTATCACCAGTGGTGGGTAAATAGTGGAATGGCTTTCTCAGAGTGTGATCTTTACAAAGGCCACTCAAACGCTTCCTCTGGAGAATGCCGGCTTGAGATAACGAGAATTGGGGCTAGAGGGGGAAGAAATGTCCCGGTTTAACTTCTTTTTATTTGTGAAAAATGCAGATTCGGTGACACCAAACTGTAAATTAATTTCGTTTTCAGTCGCAGAACTGGGGGGAAAAAACAAACGTTAAAAAAAAAGAGCAGTTCTTTTTGATGTTTTCCAAATTACATGTAATATTACCTTTGGAAGTGGCAGGAAATTGAAATACCCATCATTCCAGAAGCCCAGATTAGAGCTCCAGTTTTCTGTTTGCCATGTCTCATCGCAGGAGTCCCCAGCCCTGCGTGCGGTTATTGGGGAGGACAGGAGCCCCTGGCCAGTGCACTGAAAAATGAGTGTCTGGTGCCCTCTATGGGTCCACACCAAACGCTGGGCCTGGGTCTGACCCCTGTGCTTCAGTTTCATGCCTAAAACTGTATGTAGGAGATTGTGAGAAAAGCAGGTTATTCCTCTGACCAACAAAACATTGATTAGTAACTTGCAAGTTCTTTTTGAGATGAAATTTGAAATTGTGCTTTAAAAATATGTCCTTTGCCCCTGAAAGCAGGAGCATAAGGTTTCTTGGAAGAGCTGAAATTAGAACAAAACAAAACAAAACAGTTCTTAATCAGGTCTAATATGGGATGCATGAAAGGCGACAGATCGCACCCAGGAAAGCGAGGCAGCAGGGCCTTGCTCGGGGCCTTTCCTTTAAACTGAACCTGTTGTGCAGCTGAAGGTGCAAAGTGTCTGTATCTGCATACCTAAACTGGCTTAATTTACTCAGGTGGGGCAGCACTAGTGACAAAGCTGGCTTTTTGATCAGCCTTTCTTATTTAGCAGCCGGAGTCGCTGTGTCTAAGCTGGCTGCCCTGTCACTGTCCCCAGGGGATGCTCCAAGCTGGCAGTTTAGGAGCAGCCCTGATTTTCACTGTGGAGGGAGCTGGGAGGTGCTGAGAGACTCCGAGGGGGGTTTGCAAACCAGTTTCCAAAGGTGCCAGGAATAACATTGGAGCGCTGGCTGGGATGAGAGCAGGTTTTGGTACCGAGACTTCCCGTGCAGCGCTGATAAAATAAACTCTACTTACCTTTCCCCGCTTCCCTACACTGATGTGGCTTGTTACAGCGTTCATCTCTCCCACCCCTTCTTTCTCATTTATTTCCTCCGGTGAATATGAAGCTGGCATGGGAAACTGGATTGACAGACTTGAAAACTGAGGGTCTCTGTGCTCAGACCTGGCAAAGCCCAAGTTCTGAGCAAGTCTAAAACCTCTCTTTGGCTTTTGAGTTGTGCTCAGAGAAGTCTCTCAAAGGGGATCTAAGACCTGTGCATCTCACTGGCACCCGGCCTCGCTCAGGGTGTGCGGGCAACCAGGCTCTTCCAAAATGTGGATTGTGACACAGAATCCCAGAGTGTCAGGGGTTGGAAGGGCCCTGGAAAGCTCATCCAGTGCAATCCCCCCATGGAGCAGGAACACCCAGATGAGGTGACACAGGAAGGTGTCCAGGCGGGTTGGAATGTCTGCACAGAAGGAGACTCCACAACCCCCTGGGCAGCCTGGGCCAGGCTCCGTCACCCTCACTGGGAACAAGTTTCTTCTCAAATTTCAGTGGAACCTCTGTGTTCCAGTTTGAACCCATTGCCCCTTGTCCTGTCCCTGGTTGTCACCAGAAGAGCCTGGCTCCATCCTCCTGACACTCCCCCTTTCCATATTGATCCCCAGGAATGAGTCCCCCCTCAGTGTCCTCTTGTCCAGCTCCAGAGCCCCAGCTCCCTCAGCCTTTCCTCACACGGGAGATGCTCCACTCCCTCCAGCATCTTGGTGGCTGCGCTGGACTCTCTCCAGCAGTTCCCTGTCCTGCTGGAACTGAGGGGCCACAACTGGACACAAGATTCCAGGTGTGGTCTCCCCAGGGCAGAGCAGAGGGGCAGGAGAACCTCTCTGACCTACTGACCACCCCCTTCTAACCCACCCCAGGTCCCATTGGCTTCCTGGCCACAAGGGCCCAGTGCTGGCTCATGGTCACCCTGCTGTCCCCAGGACCCCAGGTCCCTTTCCCCTACACTGCTCTCCAGCAGGTCGTTCCCCAGCTGGTACTGGAACTGATGAACCAGATGCCGAGGGTGCAGTGTGGACCTGCAGCGGGAGGAGGGACAAGGCAGCGATGGTGGTGGGGCTGGTGTCCCTGGCAGACGCGTGGTCTCCATGGTGGTTGCTGCTTCCTGAGTGAGCTGTAGCAAAACCGCTGCACTCAGCGAACCAGATCCCCAAATTCTTGATGCCGTCTAAGCTCCGGCAGCACGTGGCAATCCTGCTGGATTTCTGTGGTGACAGCCCATCTCCATGTTGCCAGCAGTAACTTCCCATCATCCTGTGCTTTGCCAGCACCAGTCTTGAATGGAAGAGATTGTATATTCACCTAGAATTGAATTTTTTCATTGACAGAAAGCGAGAGAAGTGCATATGGAGTCAAACTTACAGGGCCTGATTGATTTGAAAAGAGAGGGAAGGAAAAAAAGTCTTAGGTGTGGTTTACCTTGTAAAGTATGTGTTTCCCTGCTGGTAAGGTATGTATATGAGCTTCCCTCCAATTCAAAGCAAGCTCTGTTCGTCTCTTAAGCTCCTGTGTTGGCAGGATGGGCACTTTACGAGGCTCAGTCCATTCTGCAGTGGGGCAGGGAGGAGCGGGCTCACCGTGCCGATGACGATTCCTGCCGCGGGCGCTGGGTCAGACGCGCTGGCTCAGCGCTGCCTTTTGGAGCCATGCAGCGATCGTAATGCCAGAAATGGTCTGCAGATGATTTAATCAGATCCCTCGTGTGTCACTGACGGATGGATCCCACCTCGTGCTGACCTGAATCATATGAGAATTCACCACTTCCCCTGGTAGTTTATCCTAAAATTAATCATCCTCTCTGTTCAAAATGTGTCTGTTATTTCTGAGTTTCTGGCTCTGCCTTTCGGGCACAGACTGTACCTTTGCCTTTCTCTGCGGCTGAAAGAGCCCATTCACCTCTGCTGGTTTCACTGCCTGAAGATATTTGTATTTCTTCTAATCAACCTATCTCTACTGATTTTGATAACCAGTCAAGCTCTAAATTAATTATTAGAGTGTTTTGTCTGTCAGTTTGCTTCTGGTATTGTGTTCCCAACCCCCCGTCCTCCGAAAACCAAACCAAACCAAACCAAACCAAACCAAACCAAACCAAACCAAACCAAACCCAACCCAACCCAACCCAACCAAACCCAACCCAACCAAACTCTCCAAACTTTGGTATGTATTTTAATTATTCACACAAGAACTGGTCATGGTATCGTACCAAGACTACACAGAGAGAGAAGCACCTGCCTGTGTGGCTGCCTGTTCTCTGTCGGCCTCGTCAAGTAAAAGCCATATGTTTAGTTCCTTTCCCTTTGGTCATTGTGCTCTCTCCAGAGTCTTCTGCAGGTCTCAAATAACTAAGCTGTGCCTAAAGCATGTCTTTATCAATATGTTATAATGCCGGTTTGTATGCAGAATGTTGTATTGTATACGGTCAAATACATATCCAGATTTCACACATTACGTTTACCAAACATCTATCCAGCTGATATCAGGTTTGCGTATCAAACTCTCATTTTTCATAAAACTTGTTTGACTGGCATTGGTTTTATTTTCAGCCCTCCGTTCTTTCTTTGCCTTTCAGCTGAATCATCTATCGTTTTTTCCACTTCTTCCCCTGTGCTGTCCTCCTCCTGAACCTCCCCCTGCATTTGCCATTTGTTGGGCCTCTTGAATTGCTCAGCTTTTTGGGACACGCTGATTATTTACTGACACTTGGCTGGGAGTTTGCACGTGCACACAGACCAGACTGTCCACGGTGAAGCGTCCTGCTCCGTATTGCTGTCCTTGATGAGTATTCCAAACCCAGAGCTAAACTACTCACTGAATATTTTTTCTCTTCTCAGTTGTCCCTTATCAGCAATTTTACGCTCTCCCATTAGATAACGGACGACTGTATTTGTTAGCATTTCTGTGACTACATTCTCACTTAAGCACTTGTCTTTGGCTTTCGCTCTGCCAGCAATAATTTTCCTGCTATCTTTTGCCTCCTTTTTCGGTTACCTGCAGTTCATAGCTTCTAACTCATCTTTAATGCCGTCTGTTCCTTCTTTTAAACATGGCTTAATGTGGCTTTTTCTATTACCGCTATCTTTGTGCCTGAGTTCAGCTTTCAGCCAAAGCTGCTCTTGTTCCTTAATTGGGAAATTAGTGACTTACTAACATATAAATAAATAAAGAGGAGGAGGCGGTTAATGATGCAAAAGTTGGCTGAAACAGTGATCCCCTTTACAAATAAATCTTATTCCAAGAAAAATATGTGAAATCAGGTCAGAAAGACCCAACCTCAATAACTGTGTTAGGGGATCATGTGAACATCCAGAGATAAGAAGTTATTATGCATCCTGGGACGTTTAGGGAAGAGCTTAATAAACTTGAGCCTTGGATGGAAGCAGTGACAGAACACAGGAAAGCAGCACAGTCCATCTGCACATTCAGAAAATACATTGTCAACGTTGCAATTGCTTTTCCAGTGATCTGTTCTGGGGCTGCCATACCCAAAGTGGATCTTCTTGTCGGATTGGATTTTTACTTTTAATGATGAAAATCAGAAGTGTAGGCTTATAAAAAGTTTATCTTGTCTGGCAAACCTGTATTTTTTAACGGATTATTTGGATTTTAGGGAAATATATAATCACAGTGTCTTGGAATGAAACCTACTTAGGTGATGAGTCCAAAGTTGTCTTGGAGAGGGATACTGCTGCTGGCATGAAATGTTCTCCAAGAGACTGATGAAAAGAGACAGATTGAAGATGCAGGGAGGGCTTATTTGGTGGGCCCCTGAGGAGACCACTATGGACCTAGGTTCCTGACTTGCAAAGCTGATTTTAAATGAAGCAAAACTAATTTTCAAGAGCATTATATGTTCTTGGTCCTGAAATCTGCTGCCATCTTTAAGTGGGAGATGGGCTAACGGCTGATAAAGACAGAGGTGGGTTACTGAAAAGAAAGATATCACAAGAGGGAGAGAAGCAGGCAAGCAAAAAGGTTGTGGAGAAAATAAATCTGAAAGCAATGTATTTACTAGGAGAAGGATGCTTATGCAGCAGCAAGACTGGCGGAAACATCGCGGTGTTTCTGGAGAGATCATTCTGGCACATAAAATGATGTGATGAGATTCAAAAACCCCCCTCAACTGAAGTTTTGAGGCTGCATATGCAAAAGGCATCACCTTACACAGCGAGGAAGCAGCAGCTCCTCTGTTGTGGCTGTACCTGGCACGTGGGGCCGAACACCCAATTCCCAATACTCACAAGTTGGAGACAGTTCAGAGAAGAGCTAGAAAAATAAAAGAGATTAAAGGGCTAACTTTGTTGTTTTACATGACTAATACCTTGTGCTGAGTCCAGTGGAGTTACTGTGCATTCTCATCAGTGAGTGGGACCAGATTGCGGGGCTCTCCTCCCTGCAGGAACCTCTTTAGTCCATGCGCAGAAGCCATTTGTAGGCCCACTTGGCTATTCCTGCCTGTCCTGGGCCAGCGTTTCAATCAGCAAAACTCCAGCCCGTTTCTCTTTGTCAGCAATGCTATAGAAACCTCCACAAAACCAGCTGCCCATGGGGAAATAGCCGCTCCCCATACACAGATCAAGAGCGTATCCCCAGCTACCGAAGGACACGGGAAAGTCATCACCGGATGCTAAATCAGCTTGCAAAGAAGCACATAGAGTTGCTTTGGCCCTTGTTATCACACCTCCATGTTGGACCTGTGCTGTAGGAGCTCATTGATTGCAAATTTTGGGACTAGAAGGATACAATTCCTGATTGCCAAGCAGCCAGCACACTTAGGAAATTAAATGAAAAGCAGCAACATTTCAGCAGAGCTGCACTACTCCGCTGCTGCTGGAGGAGCACCCTCTGTACAGCTCTTACTGCCTGAGTCACGGCAGTGAAATAACCCAGTTGAGGAGAAAAATGGCACTTGAAGCTCAGATGGACAGTAGATCCCACAGGAGCACAGTGCACTTGAGAGTATGTCCCAGCATTACAGAAATATGGGCAGCAAAGGCTGTTCCATAGGAAAGTTTCCTGATAGCGTGATGTATCCAGGAGATGGCTGGTTTTGGAAATGAGGGGGTAAGGAGCAGACACAATCATTAAAGTCGCATGGTAAGGACCCTGAGTTAGCGGGTGGGTTGGTGGATCTGGGAGCTGTGTCTCAGCATCACTCCGTCTGCAGGTCCCTAAAAAGGAGGGCGGTTTGTACTTGACTGCTGTGCAAGGGTGTGACAGCAGGTGTTGGGTGGCCTTACAGTTGAGAAACAAGACTGCCTTTTGTAATCCCCCAGATTTCTGACTGTCTTACACCTGCTTGTCTGACTTTCTTAAGCCTGCTTTCCTGTGTCACTGTTCATACTGCACCACATTGTTACTCCTCTTAGCCTGGGACAACACAGGGTGTCTTCTGTCTCAGCCAGGGTTGTCAGCGTTGTGCCCCATGGCTGACGATCTGCCTTGAGCAGTGGTTGATAGCGCTTGTTCAGAGTCTTTCAACTCTTTACCCTGTCAGAATGGGCCATCAGAGATGTCTTTGAACTTGCTGTTAACTGGTTTTCCGAAGAGCAGAGGAGGCTTTGGCAATACTCCAATATCTCAGCTCTGAAGGTCTCACCATGCCCTTCTGTACCAGCCAAGACTTGGAGGCACTGCATGAAGAATTGACCAGACCGCTTGCCATGACAGCTATAAATTGCCCCTTCTTTTCAGGCATGCAAAAGAGTAATGACAACGGTGTCGTAGACGTTTGCTTTTGTGCGAAGTCGGATGTCGCTTTTGTTCCAGACACGCTGTGTTCACGTCCCCAGGCTGCCCTGCCTGTCCCAGGCAGCACATTGCTGCCCAGTCTCTTTACCAGCGTCAGTACTGCATCGCCAACTGCCTTTACATGCTCAACGTCAAGGCATTTCCAGTGCTAATGCTGGTGTTTGGCCTACCTAAGCAACTAGTAATGATCGGAATATTTCTGATTGTGCGTACAATCAACAGATGATTGTTAGAAAACAACAGATCACAGGCCAGCAGCTCTGCATTTTGTTGTTTGGTGGGTTTTTTGCCGTGAAAAGCCTGTTGAGAATGGCCATAATGGACCAGACCACAGTTCCATCAGACTCAGGATCCTATTTCCAGTTGTGGCTGAGAGCAGGGTGTTGGCAAAGTATTTAAGAACAGGGTAAGCGCATGCTATAGCTCCCATAATGCATTCCCGACCTCTAAGTGTCATCGTTTTGAACTTGCTAAGTCAGGCACAGGCTGGTGGCAACCCTGGTGGATTTCTCTTCCATGAGCCTGTTCACTCTGCCCTGAGTCTCTGTGAATTCCTAATGTCCACAATGCCCAATCATTTGGTCCTTTTTTGTCTTTCCTTCTAATAATGACGTTTCCTGTCCTTTCATGTCCGTAGCGTTGTGCTCCACTGGGTAGCGGGTCAGGCTGGCGCAGCGATGATGCAGAAATCCATTGTGGGGTATCAGTGTTTGCCTTCCGGCTCACCCACCTAGCAGAAAACATTACTGACGCCACATTTGCTAATTGAGGTTTGCCAGCTATAATAGATCTGCAAGAAACGTGTAGCACTGTTCTAGTGACCACAGTCGTGAGGCAGAAGGCATCTAATTCTCAAGTCTGAGATGCTCCTCAGATATTCACATTTACCTTCCCGGCTGACTCTCTCTGCAACCTGTAAATGCGTATATCATCATTCTGCAAGGGCATAAATCTGGAGAGTTCCTTGGGGTTGTGCTGAAACACCAGAACGACAGCTGCACAGGGCATTACCCTTTTGTTTGGTTGTTTGGTTTGCTTCATTTTGGAATAATCTTGAGAACACCTTGTAATTCTCTTTGAAGTAAACAAAGGCAAATGAACGGGAAGTTGTGCATGTTGTGTTAAATATTTCCCTGTTTGAAGCACTGGTGGCAGGAGATGGGGTTATAAGTACTATGCTGGTTTTAGAAGAAAATTTTCACTAGCAGTCCTCTGAATCTGTTTCCTGGCTTGAAGAACCCGGAGAGCAGCAGATCTGCACCCCAGCTGAGTGAACGCGGGGGAATCTCTGCCAGGCTCTATCAGCTGGGGATCTAGGCCAGCTCTTTCTGTCTTTAGGTATCACTTACTTATGTCCTTGAATGAATAGGTCAATCTAGAAGCAGATCTTTTTCAAGAAGAAAACATGAGTTTTCATTTTGTAGCCTGTAGGGGTGATACATTGGTCCATTTGCTGAGTCTTCACAAAGAGTGTGAAGAAGTACAGAACAACACAAGCAATAGAAGCAGTAGGAGGACCGACATTTATCTCCAAATTCTATCAAATGACAATAAAGATATGTCTGTATGGGGGTCATGGAAATACAGCTTGTTCCAGTCTAGCTAAACATGTCTGCTGATAATTTAGTTGTGCACCATGGAGCTCAGTCCAAGGTGCATTAACTGTCTTACTGACTTTCACAATCCTAGTGTAGCTGTACCCTGTGTGTGTGCAATGTCTCTTTATATTTTTTCTACAACTAAATAGTTCATTTAATGGAAGCCGGCATCTTCTTCATGGGCAGAATCCTCATGGTTTGCTCAGATGTCGTCTTCAGTGCTGAGGATCTGATTTGTTCACTCAGCTGATTGCTCCAGCAGTGCAATATTTGAAATCCGAGCCGTGATAAGCATATGATGTCATTTCTTTTCTCTGATTAAAGGAGTGTAATTCTTGAGGTTTGATTTCTGGAGCGCATAATACATTTAAAATTTACTTTTAGGGTCAAGGTCTTAGCTGGTATAAATTGATGAGGCTATGTTATCTTAAATATATAATAGACAGCCAGGATATACCAGATAAATACAGCGCTGTCAACTAAAATAACAATAGTTCCGTGAGTTTTAGGCCTCCTTTTAATCCACAACACTAGTCCAACGTTTTGCAGCGATTTTTTCAGGACCATATGGGTCTCATTTTCTTCTCACATACACTGCGTCCGTACAGATGCGGCACCACGGAGTTATGTTTTGATTTAAACAGGTGTCAGGTCTCAGTCGAGCAAAGCACTTAAGCACGTGCTTAACTTGAAAGCAGGAATGTGCTAATACATCTCCCGATTCTGACCTTGAAAACTTCCACTATCTGCTCAAATGCTTAATATCATACATGAGAATCAGGGAAAGAATTACTTTACTTCAGCCACTCAAGAAATCAAATAATTGCTCTAAAATCATTGCCATTGATCCACAAGGAAAGATGTTGTTTCATAAAACAATATTTGGGATTAATATAGATGGGTTTATATCCATTTTATTTTAAAATATTATCTTCAGGAAGCAAGAAATGGACTCAACCTGGACAATTTTTTGAATGGCTTGTTTTACCTTTTTTGACCTTTTGGAAATGACATCTTAGTTTGAATTTTAATGAACGTCATAATTTTTAAATTGTGTTTCTCTCCCTCACGGCAAATCAATTTACTGTGTGCTCTGAGAAAGGACAGATTGTAATGGTGAGATTTTAAACATAGCTGGGTAGTGCAGTACGGCCCAGCTAGAACAGACTACAACTAATACGGATTCTCTTCTGAGCTTCTTCAGAAAATTCAGCCATACCCACCCAAAACCTGCATTTTGTTGGGAATTTATGAATTACCCATGTAAATTATGTCTTCCTTTCAGTTAATTCAAGAGTTTCCTATGTGTAGGGTGCAGGCTGGAAGTATTTGGTGATTCAGTCTCCACATAACTTCTGTGCCAATATAAATGTAAAATATCAAATAAATCTAAAATACAGTAAATACACCAATCCATAATGCATAGTTAGATTCCAATGTAAAATTCAGAACTGAGGTGTATCTTCTTGACATATCAGGCACAAGATCTATTAGACAGTGTACAGTCACAAGGTGGGATGGACTTGGGTTTTCATAATGCAGTCCTTGCTTCCATCTCTTCTAATCCAAATGAGACAACACAAGGAATATTGTCAGGGGTGTCTTGATGCTGTTAGCACCTTTGGGACCTTCTGGTTGATTCCTGCAACCCTTGACTTGCTGGCAAGCCTGTGCTGTCTGCTCTTTACCTTTGCTCTCCCTGCCAGGAAAGGCAAGAAGGCAGCTCCATGTGCCGGGCATTAACCTGGAAACCTGACCTGAGGAAAACATGTCCCATTTGTGCAGTTCAGTGTAACAGGGAAACATCTGTCCGTCATGTCACGCAAGATAAGGTGATTTGTGAGCCCGTTTACCTCAGGTGGATTCAATTTTTGATCCTGGAAGCTGCCCAAGGCCGGGGAAGCCGCTGTGCGTGCTGCGCTGTGCTGTCCGGCCCGCCCAGCAGCGCTGCCGCACACTAACAATAACCAGATACCCCCGTTTGCTGCGATATCTGAAAGAAGAGACCCCAATTAAACGGCATGTTTCCCATTATTTAGGCTGATCACAGAATCACACAGAATCCCAGAGTGTCAGGGGTTGAAGGGCCCTGGAAAGCTCATCCAGTGCAATCCCCCCATGGAGCAGGAACACCCAGATGAGGTTACACAGGAAGGTGTCCAGGCAGGTCTTGGATATGGAAGTTTCTGTTGTTTCGACCTCATCGTGGCTCATCTGTGCGATATTTTGTTTGGGTTTGTTTGTGTGCATTTTTTGTTTTTTTAATATGAAAACTTTTGTTAATTCCATAGTAGTACTCTGTTTTAAGGGAAGCTATATGGAAAAAGTGAGTGAGAGCAAAACCAGTTCCAACCCCAGCCTCACACGCGGCAACCAGACAGGGATGAAGAGCTGCCATATGCTGTTGATGGCCAGAAGACCTTGCAGGTGAAATCCTCCTTGCTCCCTGCTTGGGCCTGACTTAGCTCCTGTGCAAGCCAAGGATCGTTTTATCACTGACTTCAAGCCAGCAGAGTTAGGCAGCTCTGCGGAATTAGCACAGGCTCGTAATCCCAAAACGTGAGTTTCTGGACTGCGGTTGACAGTGAAGCACTTGGGTTCTTTCAAGTTCTGACCCAGGGATTCTTGAAGAGCAACAGAAATACGAGGGGAGAAAGGGAAGAACCAAACCCTTGTCTGGAGGACGCATGTGGGGGTCTGAGATGTGCCGGGGGCTCACTGTGAAGGGCTAATGAGGTTGAGAATAAACGTGCCTGTGGCTCTATATAAAATCTGAATGCCTTTACCAGAAATGAGTTCTTAAAACACAAGCCTTTAACTCTTGGCACCTTAATTCACCTAGAGATTGCTTTCCTTCAACCGACTGGCTTGCCATGGTGAAAGGACATAAGTGAAAGAGGAATACAGAATGTGACATGTAAGATATTAGAGATTTTAAATGTCAAGATGCTTAGGAAATTTAGGCAATCAACAAGAAAAAATGATATGGGAAGAAATGTACCCAAAGTCTGTTCCTGTTGAAGACATGTCTCCAAAAACAAACAAGAAATAGCCAGTTCTGAATTTTGACTGGTGCTCTAATTTAATGCAACCTTCCCCAGGCACAGCCAGGTAGTAGAAAGGGACAGGCTACACTTTCTGAGGAATAAAATGCTCTGTTTAATTAATCCTCTTTAGTAAGAATGTATGTTCAAGCTCTCAGCCTGCCTTACATGCTGGGGTGCTCGAGACATCCTTGCTCATTCACAGTTGGCATCACAAGGAGCAAATTTTATGGAGATCTAGGGTACGCTTGCTTTGTGTCTCACTGTCTGAAACACCATGAAGAATCCCATTTCCCACCTGCTGGCACACAGGAGCGGATTGTAGTCTGTGTTCAATAAATGATTCACCAAGCACATTTTAACGGGAACGAGCCAAAGACCTGGGACACCATGCAAAGGCTCTAGACCCTCAGACCTCCACCAAAGTCCCTGGAAGTCATCGGTAACTGTGGCTTTGAAGCAAAATACCTAACAGACCAGCTGCCCTAATGCTACAGTCTTGTCTGTCCCTTGCCCCTTTCTTTCAACAGAACTGAATTAGCTTTCTTACAAGAACTGAGCCCAGACTGAGTTCTGGTTAAGGCTTAGTGCAGCCAGGAATAACAGTGGAAGAAAGGACTATAGCTTCCCACTGTCCATCTCTTAATGTGTAGAGAGGCGCAACTTATAAGAGCCTGGAAGCTCTTGTTCTTTGGTGCCCAGACTTTTCTTGGCCAAGAAGAAGGAGTATTTTCCTCTTTAAATATACTTCTTCCCCTGTACCCTCAAACACACTGGACGATGGAGAAATCAGAGTTTAACAATAACAGGAGATCATCCTGCATCTTGATGTCTTCCTCACTGAAGTACATTGTGTTGGTCTCCCCGGCTCTCTGTGAGCAGAACAGTGGGAAATTCAGCCAATACAGCAGAAAATGTGGTGCAGTGCATAGACCTGGTGTATCTGCATGTGAACTCCTATGTGGTGGGGCCTTCCATTCCCTGTTACAAACTTCAGCCTCTCTCCTAATCGTGCCCGACTCGTGCGCCACAGCTCTGCACTGTGATCTTGGTGTTCCTATACACCATAAGCTACTTGGCGTGTAATCCTTCTCAGGGCTGGATACCTCGCAAAGGAGGGGGCGTTTGCTCATTCAAGCATAGGAAGATGATCTCTCTAAGACGAGGGGGAGACTTTAGTGAAAACTGGGAATAGGCCCCGTGTCTTTAGAGCAGGAACCATATGTATCATCTCTTTGGATGCACCTAGGACAACAGGACCCCAGGTTGGTTATTGGGACCACAGCAAGTCAGTGATGTTAACGCAGGTGTTCAGGGTATATAGGTAACATGATTTTTTAGCCCCACTCAATTATATTGGCAATTGTAATAATCGTTGCTCCTTTGCAAATTGGTGTTGACGGTTTTTAATTAGAGCAGATTTTTTCTGGCAAATCCCAATCATATTGTTAATTAAACAGTCTTCAGTATCTGCTCCAATGCCAGCGCACTGGACCACGGCTGTCGTGCTTCCTTGATGGGCGAGAAAGGGAGATCTGGTTTTGTCTCATTGTCTGCAGGTGACAGGATTTCCCAGAAAGAACTCAGGTTTGCTGAGCTGGAAGGAGAAAGCAAATACAAAACCTTCCCGCTGGTGTTCCTTTCTGAAAGCTCAAAACCGACCCAACACAGCAGTACAGGAATAACCACTGGTAAGGGTTGAATTGCTTTTGCACCCTCCAGGTTTTGGGCTGTTCTGGAGGTCTGGAGTGCTCTTTGGCACAGTTTTCACTCAGCAAAGCAAAGCTCAGTCCACTTCCAGCACTAGAAATTGATATCTTGGCATCACACTCCGTATCGTGGTGCCGCCTTGAGCTCTGGGGGCTCGTGCATGGGAAGATGTGGGGGACACCGGGAAGGTCAGTGATGTTCAGGCTGTCAAGCAGACTTCTAAAAATGGGGCAAAATCAAGCTGTACTGGGTGATACAGGATCCTACATGTGAATTTTCTAAATGTTCTTCAACCTTAATGGAAAATGCTTCAGGGTCCTCAGAGAGAAGGTGGAAAGCTTCTATTCTAATATAATAGAAACAATATCTCTGTCCCTGTACCACAGCAGAACAGAACTTTTTCTACAGCAATAATGATTTAAATTACATTTGATCATGGCAATGCTTTAGTCTAGATAATGGATAAAGATCTGTGATTGCTTTGAATCCGCATTGTTAATCAAAGTAAGATGCTATGGTGCCAATGAGGCGTTTTACCAAAGGGCCCTTTTATTCTTTCTTTTTATTGCACAGAGGAAAAGGAAAGACCTTGTTGTAGCTTAGGGAACAGAGGGGTAGAAAGAAGGGTTAGCAAAAGACATTTGAAAATTTATTTCAAATGCAAGTTCAGTTATTATCCTTCCATCAAAGGATCTCAGAACTTCTTTAAACTGCTGGCAACTACCCCACAAGTTACCTTTGCTGCAGGCGTTATTAAGCCCTCGAGAAGCTGAGGTGCAGGCAGTGGGTGAGTTTTCGGTCAAGGTTATTCTGTGTGTCAGGAGCACAAATTCCAGATCCAACACACAAAAGGAGAAATACCGAATCACAGCGTTAACATAGTGTTGTTCCCTCCCATGTGTTCTCTCCTTGTATCATTAACTCTGATTTGTCTGAGCTTGCACATAATTATTTGGGTTTGATTTTTAACAAACTATTTATTTCCCTGTATCTCTCTTCCAAACATGATCAAGCATATTTTGCAATGATAATATGAGTTACAATGGGGAAACAATATTGTCCCAGTGGTGCTATAATAAATGGGCAAGTTCAGGGGGGCATCTTATAAAGTGGGCTTTGATTTCAGAGCATTAACATCAGCCCTACTGATGTTTCTGAAACTGGGCAACCTGCAAATCAGGCACCTCAGCTTCTAGTGGCTCAGAAATTTACTTGGCATTTACTTTTTATGAGAAAGCATGAGAAAATGTTCATTTCTGTCCAAATCCCTTGTAAAAATCTCAGAGGTAAAAGAAGCAGTGCCAGCGCTGAAACATCTTCAAAGCTGAAATGTATGTTTGAAGTTCTGAAAAAATGACAAAACCCTAAATTCATCCACTGGTTTTCAATAAAAACACTTACTCATATAATTTTTTTCAAGTATTTAAAGAAAAGCCATGGTTTTGTAGTGAGAAATGACAGCAAGCTCTAGGCAGAATTAGAAGCCACTTCTGATAGCTGGGGGATGAGAGTCAAGGTCAACAGAGGATGGTGTGGCCACTGCTGGAAGAGATTCTGGGTACCCAAGGTCCCAGGCACACGATCAGAACAGGGGGTTTGTCACAGTGCAAGAGGAGGGTGGGTCTCCATTGCACCAGCACGTTCTCTCCCTCCCCCAAGAATTTATTGTTTCACTAATTACATGACTGCAATTAACATTTTCAATTCAGAAAGTGAGTATATGTGTATCCAACCTAACAAAAGCAGCTTTTCTGCGTTTTTTTAGAAGGGCTTCACATTTTGGGTTACATATGTAACCTGCATTAAAAAACCCAAATGCTAACATATGCAGAAAGCAACTGCTTTGTGACCCTCTACTACATCTTCGCTGCCCAGAGAACACCCCTGTTGTGAGTCGTGCAAATGATTCGGCACTCGGGGCCGCAGCACAAACCTGGGGTGACGTGTTTTCTGTTCATCAGGGAACAACATGTACTTGTTGTCGGAGGTACCAAGCCCCTAAAGGATCGCTTTTCCTCAGCACAGAGTCACAGAACCCCAGAGTGCGAGGGGTTGAAGGGCCCTGGAAAGCTCATCCAGTGCAATCCCCCCATGGAGCAGGAACACCCAGATGAGGTTACACAGGAAGGTGTCCAGGCGGGTTGGAATGTCTGCAGAGAAGGAGACTCCACAACCCCCCTGGGCAGCCTGGGCCAGGCTCTGCCACCCTCACCAGGAACAAGTTTCTTCTCAAATTTAAGTGGAACCTCTTGTGTTCCAGTTTGAACCCATTGCCCCTTGTCCTATCACTGGTTGTCACCAGAAGAGCCTGGCTCCATCCTCCTGACACTCCCCCTTTCCATATTGATCCCCATGAATGAGTCCCCCCTCAGTGTCCTCTTGTCCAGCTCCAGAGCCCCAGCTCCCTCAGCCTTTCCTCACACGGGAGATGCTCCACTCCCTGCAGCATCTTGGTGGCTGCGCTGGACTCTCTCCAGCAGTTCCCTGTCCTGCTGGAACTGAAGCACACGATGATGCTGCTGAATGGCAAAAGCTGAGACCTGCCCACAATATGTGGAGGGTGAAGCGAGTTGTCCCAGAGTAATTGGGATCTCTGGCTGCCTTCGGGGGGTGTTGGGAAAGGGAATTTTTCTCGCCTTTCCTCCAGATGGGCTCCCCACCCATGCTCCTCACTGACAGCTCAACTTGAAAGAGTTCACCAGCAGGAAACTATTAAACTGATGATAATTCTTGTGGTTTATGCATCGATACAAAAATGTTTCATTTCAAAAAGAAAAAAAATATGCTGTGGTAATTCTCATAATAATTTTTCATCCTCTTAAATAAACTTGGGCAGGATCCCAATGAAGGTGGTTGAGTGTGTTGGGTAATTAAAGGATAGATCGTTTTCAGCATAACAGATTTGTGAACATTGTGTAAATATTCATTTAGGCAATTGAAGGATTGTGCTTCACAGCACAGTCAAATTCGCGGGCAGCTGCTTTAGAATAAGGCCGAGCTCAGCCAAAACAAGTGTTAGAAGTCGATGCAGAGCGCTTTCTGCCGAGCTTTACAGATGTCAAACACAGCTGTGGCATTTTGTTGAAATCTCCGTGGAACCGCAGTTATCTCACCTCATCAGAGGGCTGCTTTCTGCTTCCCAAGTTCTTTCCAGGGCGATAGGAAAACAGCAAAGCCCATCTGAACAGCCGGGAACTTCTCCCCGGGGGAAGGGAGATGGGAGAACGCTTGGTAATGCCTTGGATTCCGTTTGAAGTGTGGCAGTGGCACGGAGCCGGGGGCAGGATGCTCTGCGAGAGGGAAAATGCGGCCCTTTCACCAAGTACATTTAGCTTAAAAAAAGGCTGATTCCAAATTGGACCTCTTTGGTGTAAGGAACGAGCTGGGCAGCTCCCGGGAATTGCCCTGGAGGACTCAGAGGTCAGAGAGAGCCGAGGTCTTCCCCTATCAGTCAGTACCGCGCTCTCACTCCCGTTTCCTCCATCTCCCGTGGCTGTTTTGGTCTTTTCTTTCTGTTAGGGAGTGAACTGACTCTGAGAATGGGCCCAGACCGGTTCAGGTGACAGCCGAAAAGGCGTTTAACAGCATCACACTGACAGGTGCAACAATCAGACAGAGTGAACGTCACTGACTTGACCAAGTTTTCAGAAGCTTCCCATGGCCTCATTTTCCCCTTTGTTTTTTCACGTTGGTTGTCCCTTTTCCTCTGCAAAAATAGGGCTTTGCCCATTTATGTCTGAATTATTCCCTAACGATTTTCATGTGGAATAAGGTTAATGCTCGAGAGTAATGTTAAACTGGAAAAAGTGTGCACCACACAGACTCCACGTATGGCTCCCACGTTGGCTGTTGACTTTACTGCTGGTCTTTGCTTTCCTCTGCTCCTCTGGATGTACAGACCCTGCAGGCGCTGGCACCAAATGCCATTGGCATGAGGGACATCCTGCTGACCCAAAGAGCGGCAGCGATAGCACAGGGCCCACCGAGGAGAGCTGGCGATGTGGGAACCGGAGATGGGCGTTTCTGTGGAAATCAAACCTCCCGGCAGGACTGTGTTATTCCTGCAGAGGCTGAGCAAAGCCTCATTTGGGTGATAAATAATAAAAGCAGGAGCACATCTGCCTTGCTGCCAGCCCTGTGCCCTTGCACGCTGGCTAACTCTTGCAAGGACTTTCCATAAAGGACGAAACAGTGTGGTCATTTGTCTTTCTGATAATATGTACACTTATTTACATTTTGAGGCTGCAGTGCTGGTGTGTAGAAAGTCATAGAGTCATAGAATAATTTCATTTGGAAGAGACCCTCAGGATCATCGAGTCCAACCATAACTCAACTCCAGCACTAACCCATGGCCCTGAGAACGTCCATGTGAACCCTCTCTGTGTTGGTTTCTCTGGTTAGTGCCAAGCGTCCTCCTTTGGTGGGCGAAAGAAAATGCTTAAGACGTTTCAGGGTCAGGACTGACCTTGGGGTGAGCGGTTGAAGCGCAAGGAGGTAGAGCAAGACAAGCACACGTGCATCGTATGAGTGCTCCAAAGAGGCCCTGGGGTTCAATGGCTCACTCAGACTAGAGGTGTAAAAGAAAAGAGGCTTAAAAACCAGAACCCTACAGCAGGGTCTCCTACATGTCACGTGAATGTCCAGCAGTCACAGGCAGATACTACGAAACATTAAAGAAATAAATGCCATCAGGATGATGACGGAGCCGTTGTTGTGCTTGACCAATTTATACTTAGCAATCCACAGCTCGCATAAAACTTACAAGTGTTTTGCAATGTTGGGATTCATTTGTTGCTCCTAACGTGGTTTTGTTTGTTTGTTTGTCGGTTGGTTTGTTTTGCTTTAGTTGAGGAAATTTACTCCTTGAAATATGTATGAAAATTCAGCCTGGTCTGTAAGTCGCATCCTAATTTGACTGAGCCAGTTTACAAACTAATAATACATAACTTACTGTTAACTTCTTGATAAAAATCTTGCTGTTTGAGGGTGTGGGTGGGTTTGGTTTTATGCTTTTCTCTTCAAACCAACGTGCTCCCTCAGAAAGTGTTGCCAGGTCAATTACTGCTGTGTGTCTTGAGGTGACAATTTCAGGAACGTTCAGCTCCTGTCTTCCTCCTGTGTACTTTCAGGGGGTTAGTGGAGGTGGAGTCTGAGATAAAAGAGAACATAAATCACATTACCAAAGTATAAGCAGGGGCCTTTCCTTAACCATTCCAATTCTCTAATATGTTTAACCCCAGGAAGTAACTTGATGGGTAAACCTTAAATCATACTCAGAATCACTAATTTTGCCTGAATCTGGTGTTGAAAAGGGGAATTATCCACTTTAAAACTTTATCCTCATCATCTGACTTGCATTTTAAGAAGTAATACATCTTTTTCTTATTCTACCTCCAACAAAGGTGTTAGTTGTTGTGTAGTTTAAGGGGCTGGGTAGAGATGACTCATAAGAGAGCAATAAGCTCCTTTTCTTCCTTTTCTTTAGCAAGGGGATTTTCTTGACATGCAGCTCAGCAATTAAAGCTCCACTCCAGCAGAATGTGGTAGGGCTTTGCCTTCTGTATCTTCAGATTGGTTTCCTAAGGAAGTGAGAAACACGCCTTTCCTGCTCCATGTCTCTGTCATCCCCTCGTCCCCCGCCCGCCCCAATAGTGTTCAAATCTGCTGATTTATTTTAACCACAAGTACAACAGAGGAGCGCAGCTTCCAAAATATAAAGCTGCTGGAAATGTCATGGGAATCAGAGGCTGGGTGACGTGAGACAATTCACAGCACAGGCTTATTCTTGTTAGACAGCAAATAAACGTATCCTTAGACATTCACCTGTAGGAAACCAAGCTTCACTAGTTCTGCTACTCCTAAATATATATATGTTTTTTTGATTCTGAAGAACAGTTATGTCCAGAGATCACATTTTCATATCAAGTGTATGTTTAAATTGAGCTCAAACCATTAAAAGACCAGAAATGCTAAGGCCTCCTCTCAACAGCAATCTACCCAAATTCCTGGTGTGTGCTTCTATAGCTTTTGTCACTCACAACCTTGTACTAGTTCTGGAAGAGCCGTTTTGCCTTGTCGCCCTCTGCTCTGGATAACTAACTCGCCCCAAGGGAGGTTTTCAAAGGCTTCGCAATAAGGGCAGAGACATTACACACATTGTGTTTAGCTATTTGGCTTATTGGTCCTAGAAAAGCTGCAGAAAAGCTGAGACTTCTGTTGCTGAGCTGAGTTCCAAGACTTCTGTTGCTCAAATGCTTGAGCTAAATTCCAAGTTTTAAAATGAAGTTCAGCCACGTCTCAGAAAGACAGTTAAGGTGGCTTTTGAGTGCTTAGTTCAGGATCAGAAACATCCTGGGCTTTTCCTGTCGAGTACTGAAATGATTCCCATTCTTTCTGTTAATTCAAAGAAATGCAGAGAAAGGATTTGGTCCGGGCAGATGCTTTGATGCAATGGAGCAGACAAATCATGTTAGACCCTATGTGACATTATTCTGATTCAGGCTCTGTCTGTTTTCTTGCAGCTGGTGTGCTGCCGGGTTGAACATCATCTTGCACGCCCACGCAACAGTGAACTGGCATCAATTCTCCATCAGAAGCGTCGTTTTGGGGAGATTAGCAGTGGACACCAAGGCTGGCAGAACCGCGGTGCTGCTGGGCTTTTGTCAGCTCCATCTCTGCTTTTAACAGCCCCTGCTCCAGGGAGCAGCTCCGGCTCCGTGTGGAGGAAGGTGCCCTGCATCCGCAAAGCTCACAGCCAGCCCTCTCCAAGGTGAGTGGGCCTTGCCCAGCGCCTCGCAGTACTTGTCCTGCTCCCTTCTCAGGCTTATGTAGCATCTTTATGGCTTTAAGATATAAGATGAATTTATTCATATGCTTATTTCAGATACGTTCGCGTGGAAAAAGCCGTAGACTGTGTCATACCCTCTAACAGTAGCTACATTTTTGCATTAAGGGTATGTTTTACATCCTGGAGCTTAAAATGAGGGGTATGTTTCACTGCAACGGTGTTCAGGAGCTGAACAGTGTGCTCCTGCCTTCTTAATGGCAGGCTTGCTGGAACAAGAGATACACTGAGATTCTCTGACGGAATGAGCCAGTCCCTTCCCAAAGGGATCCCAAGGGAAAGCAGCATAGACAATTGAAGAAGCAGGATCTGACAGTGAAGCAGGGAGCTCAGCTCTTTGGCAGTGTAGATGTTCTCACTGCTGTTATTTTCAAACCAAATCTGTTCTTTGTTGTGAAGCAGTGGGGGTTGATTCTGGGCACGCTGCTCCTGTTCACAGCGGGGCTGTCTCGTAAGTGCACTGAGAGGAATTTTAAGTGATCTCCTGCCGGATTATTCAGTTAATTGTCAGTGAGGACAGCTGGGTGACTTGTGTCCCCTCAGCAGGGAGCGATGTATGGTTTTGCTGTGCTGGTCAGCCAGGCACTTTGCGCTGCCCGCGTGGCTCACCGCGAGTCTGCAGCGACGCTCCGTTTCCCAAGAGAACGCAGAAAATGGTAGGAAATAAGAGATTTCCTGCAATAATGCAGGTGATGTACAGATGGGACTTTTAGTGGGATTGGGGCAAAATATGTTGTGGGACCTAAACCCAAATCAGATGCCACGATGGAGAGGTCTTGATCAATTGTCTCTAAACTTCAGCCTTGAACTGAAGTAGTTATTAGGTCCACAGTGCACTGGTTGACCAAGGAATCGTACAGGGAGCGTCTTAACCACAATCAGGTGGTTGTCACTCAAAGCCGCAGTAGGTTGGTGTCAATCCCACAGACTCCTCAGCCTGTCCTGTCCTCTCCACCCAGTCTTAGAGGAGCTTGATCCTGGCAACTGAATTCCCTTTCGATTGCATGTGTAAAGGACCAAACGACCATTATAAAGCTAAGGCTAGAATTAGGATCTAGGACATGAAGATGCTTAGAACCAGCATGACTCAGGGGCAGATTCAAATGCAGCTTCATGCCAAACAGTTCAAACCTGCTCCCTCAGTCCAACTCAAGTCACTTCATAACAAAGGGCATGCCCTTATCTTTTATTTGGAGGGGTGGGGGTGAAAAAACATACCCTGCTGTCTCAAACGGCAATATGATTGCCATGAAAGCTTGCTGAACCCTGATGCTATACATTAAAGCCAGCATAAACCTCACAGAGGAATTCCAGCCTCATGGGAAATATTATATACAAGGATGTTTGAGAACTGGGGCTGAAGGGTTTAGTTTGATGTCTTAATTGGGACCTGATGCACAGCTGCCACTGGGTTTCTTGGCTCCCTAATCTTCATTTCTTTTGCTTGGCAGACACCCTGCAGACAAATAAGGCTTCAAAAGCTGGAGAAATGTGTTCTAGGTGAGGGTCTAACAGGTTATATCCCAGGAACCTCTGCAGGATGTGCGCAGTTCAGCAGCCGTTCCCACTGAGCTATTAGCAGTGTAAAGCCGGGCAGTTTTCTTTGGATGAGGCATGGATTTCTGTCTCTTTCCTGATCTCCAGGCCAACAACACTTGGGGTTTGTTTTGTTTTGTTATGTTTTGGTTGGTTGGTTGGTTTGGGTTTGGTTTGTTTTGTGGTTTGGTTTGGTTTGGTGTCCTGTGACCTGCAGGACATTTATAGCTGCTGCAGAGAAACAGGTGCCAGAATGACCATGGTATATTGGGATATTCCATTCCAGTGAGGGAGTCCAGATCCAGGAGATGGTCAGAGCTGGTTCTGGACACTGAAGAGAGCACAGTTGCCCTGAAAACTTGAATGCCAGCTTCTTATATACATACATACATACATATATATATATGTATTTGTTTTTTCCAGAAAGTCTAGGAATTGATTTGCAGAGTTCCTTACGTCTAACTGGTGAGGATACAGGAAGGAATACAGGGCACCCCTTGTTTTTGCCAATAATGAAATTTATTTGCGTCATGAATGATCAATAGCTGTCTTGTAAGAGAGGTTTTTCCAAAGCCAGTTTTCAGTCTTCCTTCCAAACGCTCGCCCTTGGAGATTGACCACTGAGCCTGGCACTGCCTGCGTGTCTGAATGATGAATATGGATGGTGGAACTCACTTGTTCCAAAGTCTCTGTGTCTTGGTGCTGCTATGTAAGTGCAAAGAGAGAGGTTGTCAGACATTAAACCTCCAAAACGGAAAAGCAAACAAGAGGTTTAGAGGAAAGATTCTCTGCCTGTGAGCTACACTTATGCTAGGGAGATTTTCTTCTTGCACATTCAACATCTGGCTGGTCTAAAATGTTGGGTTTGGGACATTTTAGAAGTTGTCGTCCTCACATTGTGTACTCCTAATTTTTCCCAGGAACATTCCTCTGCCTTGACTGGTTTGGTTTTACCACTTCCTGGGGTCATATTTTCCCAAATGACTTGTGGCCTCGTCTCCTCCTTGTTCCTCAGTGTCCAAAAGGAGATCAGAAGCTCGGGCATACACTGCATCTCCCCGCAGTACCCTCGGCTCCGTGTCCCCCGGAGCTGCTTAATTCATCCAAGAGGTAGTGAGATTTGCGTCGCCTTTCCTGCCACAAAAAATGACCACCCCGGAGCCAGCTGCTTCTCCAAACCAACCAGACGGCTTCATGGAGTCCTGGAAATCTGGGCCAGGAAATGCCAGCTGGCTCAATCATCTGGGGTTTTCTCTAAATCTCATTTGTTTTTCTATACCATATTTACAGCAATGTGTCTGCCCTCAGTTCTCTATTCGTTGGCCTCCTGTTTCACTGGGAAAAGGAAGTTTAACAGAAAACACTCTCTGATGGACTGAACTTCTTTTATATTTATTCTTTTAATGAAGTTGCAAATGAAAATTTGGGGAAACAATGGTGAAACATGTCCAAGATGTCAAACTATGGAGCAGAATGAGCTGCTGAGATCCAGCTGTGAAATTCCACAATGGATCTCCTCTTAGAGATCTGCCAGAGAGGAGCTGGGCTGTGCTACTTGCAGCTTCAAGTTAACTCTACATTGGAAACTGGCACTTGTAGCCACTTTTTCTTGCACTTTGAGCATTTCCCAGCAGGGACCAGTGGCCAGCAGCCAGGTTTCAAAGAGAACTGTGATTGATGGGTGAATACGTAATGGGGGAAATATCTCGCTGCTTCCTCACATCTAATTCCCACTGCTTTTGCAGACTGTAGACCAAAGCACTGCTGGGAATAAACACATGAGTTTCCTTTCTTGGACATCTTGATGCTTATAAGATGGACAGTTCAATGTGGAATCAGTTCATGCTCATCAAGTGATGATTTGTCATTTGTATTCAAAGGTACGTAAGTAATCAGAATTAATAAAGACTCATTGTTAATGGAGGAAAATACGGCTTATAGGCATCGGATCTGCTGTGGGTGGAGACTGATATGTCCTATACAGTTCTCTTAATGTAACTGAAAGTGGGTCTTGCTTCATCCCTGTTCTGGCTAGCTCCACAATGAGCTCACCAACATCCTCCTTGCAGAATGCCACGTGAGTATTTAAACTGGTTTTGCCGGTGACAGAAAGTCATTGAGATGTGACGGACAGTTATAGTGCATTTTGCATTTCTGTGTGTGGTTAAGCCTGTTGTGCTGGACAGTATTTTCTACATTGAGTTTTGGGAAAACCTACTCTGAATTGTAGGATATTTCAGGAGCAAAAGGGCTGCTTGCAGTAAACGGTGAATGCAGACTACTTCGGACTTGGAATTCCGAGTGCTTTTTGCATGTGTTTGCTGTCCCAATGGAAGACACGTTTCTGTGCATCTTCTACATGGGGTGGCATCAGAATGAATGAGAGAAATGTCTGAGTAGCTGAATGAGTGGTAAAAGATGGAGCCCAAAAGTGCAGGCATCACACAGATAAAAGCTTCCTGGATGTCCATCTAGAATAGTTTGTTGGGTATTTTTTGAGGGTGGTTGGTTGATCGGTTCTTTCTTGCAAAAAGGAATCAATTTTTGTGAACTCCCCCCAAACAATTACATCCTCCATTACTGGAAAAGAAGTGTCAAAACCCTATGAATAAGTGAAAAAATATACCAGGAAGGACCTATTAAGGGTTTCCACCCCCACACTCTGATTTCGCTGCTTCTGCAGTGATTATTTGGCCATGAAATTTCTTTTTAACCTTCAGATTCATTGAGTGCCAATGAAGAGTTGTAAAGGGAAGAAATCTTCAGATGCCTAGATAGTGTTGTGCAGATGTTATCCATTGTAGGTGATTCTGTCTTGAGGTTAACTACAAAACAGTAAAAAACCCAACGTCAGGGAGCCAGGGAGCTCTCGGGAGTGGTAACGCAGTACAGAGCCTTTCACCCCGAGGTCAGCGGGTCAAGCCCATTCCCCATCAGGAGTGACCAGCACTGATTGTACGTCTCTGCTTTCAGATTTGCCGGCAGGACTTGCAAAGTGTTGCTTTTATTAGCGCTACTGGAAGGCCGTTCATGCACCTATATTGCAAAACCTGCTGATTTATTTCGTTCTATACAGACAACGTGGGAATGAATACTTAAATCTCCAGAAATATAGTCTTATTTACAGTACAAAAAGCATCATTTGCACTGTTGTGGGCCAGCACAGTAGAAAGATCAAAGATGCGATTGACCTCAATGAAGGACTTTATTCTCTTACCTCTAGATGCGGCCTCTGGGGTCAAACTCAGAACACTAACAGCTCCCACCACAAAACTAAGTCATTCTGCCTGGGTGTTTTACTAGAGAGATTTATCATGAAGAAGTGTCCAGGAATCTTAAATCAGTGCAAATAAAGCTGTGCGCAGATTGAAAGAGCAAATGCGGGAAGTGGGTTAAAAGAGAAAAGCGAGAAATAGAAATTTTAAAAGAAGAAAAAGCCGAGAACGTAATAAAAGTCGTCATTGTGTGTGTGTTAGGGGCAGTGCTGCCGCACACTCCCCTTCCACGCGCGCCGCCGTGCAGGCCGTGCATCACACGTGTGCAAGGAGAACGGCATGAAGGCAAAGAACATCTGAGCTGCTTTTCCTCTGCCATAAATCACAGCGCATGGTTTTGTATTCCAGGGCAAGGTGAAAGATTGATTTTTGCACAGTGTAGGGCTGCATATATTAGCTTCTGATTTTCAAGGAAATGGCACCATTTCTGAATTACGTGACATGCATTATGTTGTCAGGTTCAACCCGTGCAGTAATACCTAAACCTACTCCATCCTGTAGCCCTGTTCGCTTCTCTTGTGCACCATGCCTTCTCCCTGATTGCTGCTTCGCAAGCAATTTCTCTTAACCAGGTTTTCTTCTTGCTTTTCAACTGAAATTTGAGGCTGTGAAAGATATTAACTTCTCTGGGGCGGCAGATGAATGGAACCCACCCCTACCTCCGCCACAGATTTAGGAGGCCAGATGCTTTGACTGAAGGAATCAGAGTCTATCCACACCATACAAAGCACCACTGTGCAGATGTACTCAGGATGGCACCAGCATTCTAATGAGCTAACTGGGTCAGATTAATTAATCCATCTAGAAGCTAAGCATGACGTCCACTTTGCATCACAGCTAAATCTGGTTTTGGGGCTTGTGCATTGCTCATCACCTATGGTAAAAACCACAGAGGGATAAGGGAGAAAGGAGTCTGGAAGAACGAAAAATAAAAGGAATAACTGTAGAGGTGAGGGTGTGAGTTTTAGGAGGAAGAGCAATGGGACTGAAGAGCACAGGGCTTCGTTAAACCCCGAACAGGGAAGTCCATTGGGCTTTCTGCCATAAAACCAGTGGTGCCGATGGGCCACACTGTATGGTCAGTTCCCTCTGGTGAAATTACTGTAGGGGCCCAGTGCTTTTGGCAAATTTATAACAACTTATACAGTGGTGTTTGTGAGCTCTTCCTATGGCATATCTTGCCAGAATATCGAGCACAAACATTTGTTACAGCAGGAGAACAATGATGGAATTGCTTTCCAAAGTCATTTTCTTTGGAAAGTAAATAGAAACCATCTTTCTCCATCTCGGGGGTTATTCCCTTGAAGTCAGTGGTGCTCTAACAGTAGGGACCTTGAGTCTATGCCTAAACCACGTGCCTTTATTAATTATTATAATCTATCACATTTATGAGGATAGTCTCTATAAGCAAACCTTTTGTGTTGGGTACAAACTGATATGATTAATAGGACTCTCCAGCACAAGTGGTGGAACTCTCCCAAGTTAATTTCATCCATTTCTCCACCTCTGCATAAACCCCACTTTAAGCCAAGCTTTGCTATTGCCTGTACATGCACGAGGGAATGGTCTGAAACATTTAGAGACTTTCAGGCGGTTTCATTCCAAGTTGGCTTTCTCTGAATCCACATCAGTTGGGATCTGACAGAGATAGTGTAAAAAGAATCGCTTAACAGTAATCTGTTATCCTAACCGATCTGAAGTGAATCGTGGTTCTTTAACTCTATTGTTTTCTCCAGATTAGTGGATCAGTGCCTACCACAAAACTGGGCAAAATCCAGGGTACAGAGTCATAACGGTTGTGTAGCAGGAAAACCTGACCTGCCTGGGTGAAAATCCCATGAAAACATTTCTGTTCACACAAAGTGGGGCCAAGGGTGAGCCTTAACTTGTGTTTCGGCTAATGATGAAATTCATCTGAACTGAGAATTACATGTTAAGTGGCAACTAACTGCTGTGGTGACTTTCTCCACAGTGGTAAATGCTCCCCTAACTACCCGTTGGATTAAATTCTTCACAAGGAGAACAGTTGAACTGGGAGAACTGCAATCCTTCAGGAAACTGAGGGCATATTTTCCTTTGAGGAGTCATGAGATCTGCAGAAAAAGGTCCCTCAGAGCCCAGCATGGAGAAGATAACATTTGAGAAATTAAAATTAGGAGGAGTGCCACACTAAAACCACATCGCGACTCCAAAGCTGCCGTGTCTGTTGAGAGGCTCACCCTCTGTTCTCAGACTCCTTAAAAGGGAAGATATTCAATTAAATGAAGGTTACTGCCGTTATTCCAGTTATGCATTACTCTTCTCACTGTGATTACATTAATCTTGCTTTGGAAGGGGGTCAGCAAAATAAATTCTTGGTATAGTGTAAGAGAGGAAATCTCGCGCTGTAGTTGAGGGCAAGGTGACCTGCACAATTCCTCCCCCCGCCCAACAAACAAGCTCCTTATGGCCAAAGGGAGCTGGGTCTTGGGTGGATCACAAGCACGCACATGTCAAACAGCCTCCCCCAGCTCCTCGGAATGGGCTCTCGGGAGTCTTCTGTGGTTTAAAAACAACAGAACTTTCCTCCCAGTTGCAGGCTTGGAGAGACCACGTCTGTTTGTGGCTTCTCCGGGCAACCCGAGATCTCTACAACGTGATTTCTGTTCATGGGTGGAAAAAGCTGGCACCTCTTAGTGTATTTCAGGACTGTAAACTATTTCACTGATACAGGTGTCCTTTCCACTGGTTTAAAAGACTTTCTTGGCCGTGGGCTCGAGTAGCCAATATTATATCCTTCTCAACTGCTCTAGTTTGGTAGTGGCAGCTCCATTCCTCCTTACAGCAAATTGCTGTATGTCCTCTCCTTTGCAAGGAAACTCTCTTGTTGTGTCTGTGGGTGATCAGCTCTCCATCCTTCTCCCTTTTCCCAAACAAATATATATCTTTTTAATATATTTAACCTTGTTGTTTGTTTCTTCTTGTTGTTTCTCTGTGCTGATACTGAGGGACAAGGCTTTTCAGCTTATAAGTATTTCCATCTTTTCCCTCTCCCTGCAAATATTTGGCTAAATTGGACCAGAAATTATTCTCCTTTTGCTTCTTCATGTTCCAGAAGTTCCTCAGACCGTACAAGTGCTCTGGGGGAATAGAATGCTGTTAGTTTCTGAGCGAATGGCAGCAGCACAGTTGGGAAGAGCATCGTTTTACAGAGCAGCTTCTTCGGGGCTTCCCTGGGCCGCTGTCTGCAGGACGGACCCATCAACACGAGCACAGCAGCCAAGGAGCTGCACGTCGAGGTCTCCAGCCCCAGCAGAGACCTCCAACAATCCGGGCACATTGCCGCGGGAAGCTTGCCTTGGAGTCACTAACATTTCATTAAACCCTTGCTGTGCCAAATGTACCATATAAGGCTCAATGAAAAAAGTTTCGCTGGCTCTCATCATTTTCCCAATACAATTCTCTGGCCCATGCTTTGTGTTTCTACCGCCTTCTCACCCTTCGTGGTAAAATTAGCTATTGCAGACAACAGCCGTAAACAAAGGGACAGCTAAACTGTTAGCCAAGGGCCACTAACTACTGCATGAACCAAAGTAATTCACTAGTGACTCAAAAATTTATAGCTCAAACAGATTTTACCATTGTTGTCGGCTATGTGCTGGGGACTGCTCTGGACTGCGTTTATCAGCCTATACCAGTGTCCTTTTGTGAATTGTAGTGCTAGAAGGGCTTGTGGAATACGATGTCTTCAAAATACGGCCCCTCCTTTGGGGGCTCGCATCACAGTCCCTATTTTTGTCAGCGAACTTGGCCAAACCAATGGAGCCACCAATATTAATAGCAGAAATACATTTATCGAAAGCTGGAAAAGACATGAGAAAGAGCAACGTTGGACTGAATTTAGAGAACATGCTTTGCAAAGGGGAGTGATAGGGTCGGCTCTTCTCTGCAATCCCTTCCCGAAATTGATGGGTTTATCGATAAGCTATCTAAACTTTCTCTTCTTATGAACTGCATGGAATAGCTGCTTTATTCCACAACAACGACAGCAACAAAAATCCTCCCATGATTGGGAGCTGCCGCTTGTCAAATTCGGTCTAAAAATAAAATGCAGAACCTAAATTTTGCAGGTAACTGCAGAACTGGAATAGTATGCTTGAAAGCATTGGGAATTGTGTCTAATTTGCTGTCCGGATGTCAGGATTTGTTAGATTGCAAGATTCTTTTTCAAGCTTAGGTAGAAGCTGTAACTGTAGTGCAAGAATTCTGGAGTGACACAGGGGTTTTGTTCGCCTGGTGCTTTGTAGAGGGGACAGATTAGAACAGTCTCTTCTAAATTAAAGATTTAAAGTGTATGAAATGCTTGCAGCACCCATGCTATGCAAGCTATTTCATGTTTACATATGCCAGAGCCCTGGGGAAATTCAGTCCTGACATTTCCTTACCTATTTACTTACCTAAATACTTACCTATTTACACCATGATCACACCAAGGGAGGTGTACAGGGATAAAATAATAAAGTACAATGCATAAAAATGAGTGGTAATATTTCCCTTTGAGTTTAACTGAATAAAAGCAGAGAGCAATTTTATTTTTACCAGTAGATTTTTTTACAATTAGACTTTAAATATTTCTGCTTAGATTTGTGGCTCCAGCAGCTGCAGCTGCAACCAGCAATCAGCAGAGCCCCTGTTTTTATTGGAGCCGAAGTGGCTTGTTGAAAATGGATCGGATGCCGGGGATCAATCAGCAGCAGGTTGAGGACGCGGAGGGAGCTCTGCCAATGGCGTGGGCTGCCAGGAGCAGGGAGAACCCTTGGGCTGGCGGAAAATCCTTTGTTTTACAACGAGTTTTGGAGATAGGAAGGAGATCGAGCTGCCACAGAATGCAAAAATAACAATAATGATCTCCCAAACTCTGTGGAGATGCTGCCTGAGTGTTTGTGCGGCCAGTGCCAGGACATGATCCGAAATAGGGCAGATGCTAAAGCGCAATCTCCCCTGAGTCATAACGTAGGAAATGGAACATTTCTGAGTTTCAATAGCAGTCATATCAGAAATATGAAAGCTGCCGTACGGTTCTGCCCAGTGCGGTCCTGGATTCCCCCAGAATGGTGATGATTGCTATTGCTTTCTATTAATTAAACTTGAATAATCTTGTCATTGTTCTGGAGATGGTCAGTTCTCAAAGTATTAAGCCTTGGTTAATGTCAGGATGAGCTGACACCCCTTTGTGTCTGCAGTTACACAGCAGATTCATTACACAACTTGCTGGGAATATTACTAAAAAGACTAAAACCAGAGTAATTAATAACTTCTGTGTTAACTCACTTAGACTTCAGTGATGGTTCTCTACTCGCCATTTATGAATTAGCCCCCTCATTCAGTCTGAGATTCCTCACAGCCATTGGAAGTCTGAAACCTGTTCGAAAAGCGACTGCAGACGGCAGAGAGATGGTCGTGAATCCTGCCTGGCCTTGTTGACACAGGAATCAGCGTTGCCAGATGAAAGACAAGCGCTTGCTGATCTATGCTCACAGATATTTGGGAATGTTGACCTCCAGCTGGATGCCGAATAGAACAGTAGTTCGCAATTCCAATAAACATTTGCAATGTGTGGCTTGTTCTCTTGAACTGCAGTCACAAGGCAGGGCTGCACAGATGTTTTCTCAGATATCGCCGTTATTAGAAACAGGTAACCCTGCTAGAAGCACAGAGGAACGGATCCATCTGATGACAACATGTGTCCCTGTGTCAGTGGCGGGGTATGTTCCCGTGAGACCGCATGTCAGGTATTAAACCCACACTACGCTTGAACTCAGCCAAACGTCTGTAGTTTAGGCTGGATGTTAGAAAGCAATTCTGTGCAGAGAGAGTGGTCAGGCATTGGAATGGCTGCCCAGGGAGTTGCTGGACTCGCCGTCCCTGGAGGTTTTTAAACTGAGATTGGACATGGCACTTAGTGCCATGATCTAGTAAACGGACTAGAGTTGGACCAAGGGTTGGACTGGATGATCTCTGAGGGCTTTTCCAGCCCAGTCCATTCTGTGATTCTGTGTGAAAGGGTTAGAAAATCCACTTCGTGAGCAGAGTTTATAACAAGTTCTCCAAACTTGGGAGCCTGATGAAAACCCACAGAGCAGTCCAAGGAAAGCTGAACAGAGGAAAAAGTGAGGCGTTTGAATATTGTCCCTCTGTGCGTTGCGCTCAGGAACCCTTGGGACTGACTTTGGGTGCTGAAGAGCTGTGGTTCCCCTTGGAGGAATATTCTCATCTGCTTGCAAGACGCCAGATCGTATGTAGTAACATCAGCCAGAGAAGAGAAAGTTTCAGAGATCGATTAATTCTGATTTGAAATAGCAAATTGTGAAAGAATTTGGGGAGTAAGCTTTTTCAGGACAGACGGAAGCATTTCATTTGAGCAAATCAGCAAGTCTGATTTCAATGCTGACTCTTAAAAGCTTGTGGGATATGGTGGAATACAAGATTTAAAACATGTCAGAACAGCATGGCACTGTGAAAGGAAGGTGTGAAATGTTTCTTTCTCTAATTCGATGGCTTCTGAATATCTCCCTCTGCAGAATAAAGTGCCAGCAAAAGAGAAGACAATTTTTCCTTCTTTTTCTTATTTTTTCCCCCGCATTTCTCTACTGCTTGTTACTTTATATTTGGGGAACTGGCGTTCGAATATTTGGGAAAGGAATGTCTATTTCTACTTGCTCAGAATATCTGAAACACACGGTAAGACTTTTGGACAGTACAATAATGTAATGAATTTCAGAGACCTTGGGATACAAGGTTGGAAGTGGAAGGGGTTATTTCTGTTTCATGTAATGTCAGTTTTCCAGGATTGTGATATCAGTGTCTCTCCCAAAGCATAAAATATACATGGTCAGGTAAGAGAGCTATGTTCTGGTACTTGTTAAGCTGAGGATAACCAGAAAATTGTTCTTTTCCAAAGTTTTGTGGTAATGCTGCCAGAAGGAAGGGCTAAATTATTATCCTCAGGTAGACTGTGGAAGAAGGAGTCAGGGATACAAATCATACTCTATTTTAGGCCCTGGGTGAGCCATCTATAAGTGTGCATGTAAACTGACGGGCCTTCTTTACATCTGCTGGTGCAAAACATCATGTACCCGTAGCCCATTTAGAGAGCTGTAACCAGTGTAGACTTCATCAGTTAATATTCCGTTTGCATTTCAGGCCTAAACAGCTGAACAGCAGCGTGGTTTAGCCATCCTTCTGCAAGAGTCTCTGAACATGTAAAATACATATACATATTCCTTTAATTTTGCAAAAGAAGCCCACTTTGTGTTGAAAGATTTAATTTGTGCGGCAAGGCTTCGAATGGAAACATAGCTCGCCTATGTGTGGTAGGATGGATAGCGTTCTGAGTGACTCCTCAACGGCTCCCATGACATCCTCTTCAACAATCAGAGGCACAATAAACTGTGATTTAGATTAAGAAGCTTCTTGGTGGAGAAATAGATCAGTAGAATTTAATGGAAGAAGTCACTAATTTTTACTCCGGAGTAAACGCTGATGATGTGACTGGAAACTGGATAGTTCCTAGGCTGGATTCTCAAACATCTGACATGTTCACGTGCAAGATATTATTCATCTTTGCTCTGACAAGAATCTTCCTTCCTACATTCCCACGTCTCTCCTAGGAAGCAGATTTGGCTCGCCCGCATCTACCTCACTTGTATTTCATATTTAACTTGCTGCAAAGCAAGACTCAGCTTTGTTTACAGTGGCCAATTGATAAAACATGTTTACGAGTGCCTTTGCCAGAGAATAAAGACCCTGGAGATTGCACAATGGCGGAGAGTTTGTGTGATAACCAGGGGTCTGCCCACCTTTTTCCACATCTTTCCCTTGGCAATGGAAACATCTGAGTTTTCAAAGAGGAAGAAAATAAGCAGAGTAGGACTATATCTTTGCACTTCTCCCCAAGTCAGTCCGCTCGCAATTCATCTTGCCAGCTTTCCAGCTCTCCGGGTGCTTTCCCGTTTTCCTGCACTAGCTCTGGGGGTTCCTGGGGCTGTTTGTTCAGTCACATCACCTGGCAGCGTGCGCCGCCCGTGTTACGCCAGCAAGATGGAAATCCTTCCCGCTGTTGCCTGGACAGCAACGTCCTTTGCAGCTGCTTCAAACAGCAAAGCAGCAACAGCGCAGGCGAAGCATCCACAACCCCAGCCGCCCGTGCCAGACCCGGAGAGCTGGCTCGTGCATCTGCGCAGCGGTGCTGGTGCCCTCGGGGCTTCACTGAGCCTGAGACCCCTCCGTCCCCTTCCCATGCCCTGCCCAGCATCCGTGAGGCGGGTCCTTGTCTTTGGGATCGCTTCCTTCTTGCAGCAAACCTACGTGCTAGATGGTAGAGATCCTTGTGTCTCTGCTCTTCCCCTGTGGGATGTTACAGATGTATCAGCCAATCTGTTTATGTTTTTAGGAGTTCAGCCTAGCAACAATTTGGCTGCTAAATTGCCATAGAAGCCACGAACAAGCACACAGGCAACGTGCATGTTGCTCTGGATCGGGGTGAGATTCCACATCTGTGGGGAGCTCAGAGGCCCCGTGTCCTTAGCAGGGTTTACTACATGACAGGCCGAAACACTGGAAGAGTCGATGGTCGGTGTCTGCTCAGAGGGCGAGGGCACGCTGGGCCGCGCTGTGTGTGCTCTGCATCGCACTGAGCGCCGCTCCGCTCTCCTCTGGTAGCTCTGCAGCTCAGGCCGCATCCCGGGCTCACGCTTGGTGAGAACTGGTTCGAGCCTCTGTTTGTGCCTCTGCAGGTACCTCCATGTGTGTCACACAGAGGGTGTGAAAAGCCTCAGTGTTTCTGTGCGGACTACCTGGTCCTCCTTCCCCTCTACTCCGCCCTGGTGAGACCACATCTGTAATATTGTGTCCAGTTCCCCTCAGTTCCAGCAGGACAGGGAACTGCTGGAGAGGGTCCAGCGCAGGGCAACAAAGATGCTGAAGGGAGTGGAGCATCTCCCTTATGAAGAAAGGCTGAGGGAGCTGGGGCTCTTTAGTTTGGAGAAGAGGAGGCTGAGGGGTGACCTTATTAATGTTTATAAATATATAAAGGGTGAGTGCCACGAGGATGGAGCCAGGCTCTTCTCGGTGACAACCAATGGTAGGACAAGGGGTAATGGGATCAAACTGGAACACAAGAGGTTCCACTTAAGTTTGATAGGAAACTTCTTCATGGTGAGGGTGGCAGAGCCTGGCCCAGGCTGCCCAGGGGGGTTGTGGAGTCTCCTTCTGTGCAGACATTCCAACCCGCCTGGACACCTTCCTGTGTAACCTCATCTGGGTGTTCCTGCTCCATGGGGGGATTGCACTGGATGAGCTTTCCAGGGCCCTTCCAACCCCTGACATTCTGGGATTCTGGGATTCTGTGGGACAAGGCAGAAAACTGGATCTGGTTCACAGCTTAGTCCTTTCCCATTTTTTTTTCCCTTGAAAAATTGAAGGCATTGAGTTAACGAGGTCAGTGTTGGGATGCTCAGACAGGGCTGAGGGTCTGAGTGGCTTGCAGCCCTACCCTGACATGAGCATCTCCAGCAGGAACAAGGAGACTTCGGTTGCTGTTTCCTGCAAAGGAGCTTTGCTGGTTCTTTTTCACTCAGCAGCTAAGGGACCTCTGAGATTCCAGCATTGTACATTTTAAGATGTGTGTTTTAACTGCTCACTCATATAAAGTGCAAACCTGTCTGGAAAGAAAAACATTACAATCTATTATTTGTTTTGTTAATTGATTCAGACAGCCAGCAGAGAACTCTTGTATGGGGAGAACCAATCTAAATCACTTTTATGAGCAGAGATAGTCGGTAGGGAATTTTGGTTTTACTGTGCTGCAGTTGGATATTTGGTATCAGGCTTCCTAAATGGACTTAATCTCAAGATTATAGTTCTCTATGGAGCCATTTGGGTCACCCTGTGTAATAACCCAGCTTTCCACACTTTAGGTGATGAGAAGGACATAGATGGCAATGGCATTCTTGTACTCATTTCATTACGGGAGGAACCTTTCCAGAAATGGAGGAGGTGCCAGTTTGCAAGGACGGGGGTGAGGAGGAGAGGCCAAACCTCACACATCCCCGCATTTTAGAAGTCCTAATAATTAACCCTGGGAACAGTAGCCATGCAATCTGGAATGATTCTTCTTGTGGATGTATCACTGTGCTCTGGTTGGATTAATTACAACCATGACTTCATCATTTAAAACCATCACTGCTAAGCCATGGGCAGGAGGCCTTCAACAGATAGCGAATTTTTAGCTGACTGTGATCAAAACTTACCCTTGGGAAAGGCTACCAGCAAGTGAGACTGCACCCAGAAGGAACATCTAGACATCTTTGCAATTTAGCTTTATTTCTATATCCTGAAGTAGTCTTTAGCAAAACACACAAACACACCAACCCAGAAAGGCAAAATACAAACCTGAAGTACAGTGGAAAAAACAAAGCAGAGTTTGGATCTTGGTTTCCAGTAAAACACACAAACAACATTGAAGTTCAGCGATACAGGCAGAAGTTAACAGGAGATAAACCCTTTCGGCCCCACGAGTCAGATGGAAACTGCATATGGAGTCATTTTAAGGATCTAGCTCTCTAAAGTCTCAGTTGTCCATTCCTTTTCCTTTTCCTTTTCCTTTTCCTTTTCCTTTTCCTTTTCCTTTTCCTTTTCCTTTTCCTTTTCCTTTTCCTTTTCCTTTTCTTTTTCCTTTTCCTCTCCCTCTCCCTCTCTCTCTTCCTCTCCCTTTCCCTTCTTCTTCTCCCTCTGCCTCTCCTTCTCCTTCTCTTTTCCCTTTTCTCGGGTCCCATGATGTCCACGAATGTGACCAATGGTTAGGGAGGCTGTAAATTGCAGCAGCAGTGATTTGTTTTCAGATGGACTGAAACAGACCAAGGGAAGGAACTAAACTAACCTGCCCTTTCCAGAAGCAGGGAGGCTCCTTCTCTCCCTGTTTTGAGTTTCATCGGGTGAGGAAAAGCCCCATGAACCGCAGGCGGAGGGTGATGTACCCGCCTCCTTCTGCCCCTGTACACACATCCTCAGGGATAAACATCTCAAAAGGGTTTGGGGACATCAGCAGAGGAAAAGTTCAATGCAGGCTGTTAAACATGACTTGTCCAAAGGCAACTCTTGCCTAAGATGACTGTGCGCATTGCCTTTTTCTGCTTCTTTGCACACTGGCTACTGGTTGCTATAAAAAGCCGCGTACTAGACCAAAATGCCTCTTCTTGTGACTCAGTGTAGCTGCTCATGTCTGTATTTGGCTTCCATAGTGTTTTCTGGCAGACTTCGGAGGTTGATCTTTTGAGGAAGACAGCATGTGTGGGTACGTTTCTGCTTGTTTAACAAGGTATTCGTATCAGGAGGAAAAACCTTCTCAGTTAATTTCATTGTAATGTTGTCTAAGTAAAGCTTTTGTGACTCTGAATACTTTCAAAATAAATTTGTCCAAGTTGGATATTAGAAAAATTAATATAGAAGAAAATTGATGCCTGAGATGCATTAAATACATTGTTCATTGTAAGTCTTCTCAACAAAACAAAAAAAAGAAGTTAGCACTCTTTCCCCTCCTATGTGCATCTGTAATATTTAGGTAGCATATGTAATATAATTAACATATTCATAGAAGTTAATCTGTTAATACAAATTAGAACATATTACATGTGTTAAAAATACATGTATTTTCATAGTTAGGTGAATCTAAAAGTTAACAGCATGGTTGAGTCCTGCATAAAGGGTGCCCTTGAACTATATGGAACTTCAGACTCTGCAAGTATGTGGGACCGCGTAGCTCTCTCTGTTTTACACTGCAGGTGTTACTGTGCTGAAACACAAATAACCAAAGGAGATGGAAGACGCCTTTGCAGGTTTTCAGACCTTAGGTTGATGTGTTCCCATTGAGCTCCACAAAAGGCTGTTAAACTCGCTGCTTAAGGCACAGCCCCTCCAGTTGCATCTTGTGCTGGATGGGCCTTTGGTTTGACCCGGTGCGGTCGTCTCTGAGTTCTGCTGCGATCTATGAAAAGCACGATTACAAGTGAGGTGGTGTTGTTACCAGACAGTTCGTGGAAAGGCGAGTCTGTCAGCAAGTCTTAGAGCAAAATTTTGGCAGAAACCTTTTGAGTTTTGCTCTGTTTTGGAAGAAAATGAGTCCCCAGGTCAGTGTGTGAGGTCACCCCATCACTCGGCACTCGGATGCAGATAGCCTTCCAGAGCACACTGCCAAAAGCACTAGCAGAAAGCTGGCTATTATTCCTTCATGTTTCACGCCTCCTTAATTACCCACCTGTGTTCCTTTTATTATCAAAGCTTGAACAGGATCGCTAATAAAATGGAGGCCAAAAGGAAATTGCTGGTTTGCTCGGATTGCATCAGCAGTGTAAAATGGCATCATTTAATATCTGAACACTCTGTCCCTTTTCTCATTTTCATTTTCTTTTGTTCCTTCCATGCCACTGGGAATCTTTCCCACCCAACCCCTACGATACACTGAGCAAACACACCTGTTATGGGGAGGGAGACATAATTTTACAGCTGTGTACCCTCTTTTTGCCAGTCCAACACCTGGATTTTATAGAAACCACCATTTCAGTCCAATGAGTTACTGGAAAAGTAGTGTCAGGTCTCCTCAGCTCTCAGGAGCTGCTCTCCCATCCATTTCCAGTCAAGCTGCTCTATGGTATTTGAACAAGCCAACATCTTGGATTAGGAGGTGTGTAGAGTGTCTGGTCTGTTGTGGTAACGAGTGTCTTGATCTTACTGGTTCTTTCTAAAAGCAGAAGAGTCTGTAAGACACGCAGAGTTTTTGACCAGCGTGTAGCGTATCTGTAAGCTGGGGCTGTGGATTCATGCCATCCAACCCGATGACCCAGTTACCTAGGACTGAAACGGTGGCTGTTTTCCCTCTGCGCACGGTTTACTCAGTTCTGGGGGTCATATACTTGTCTTCCCTGATCTCAAATATTTACTTTGTGTTGCTTTCACTCATCATGTTGTTCATTTGCATTTATCTGGAACTGGCTTTGGCTATTCTGACCTTTTGGTGTCTTCACTGAGGGCAAAACCCTGACGTTATCGAGAACTTGTTTCATTATCTTAGATTGTGCCATGAGCATCACTTCCAATACAATTCTATTAATTTGTGCTCCAAGGGTGGCACACTAATGTGGATTTTCCAGTGGTGAATGTGGAAACATCCATGCAGTCCTTCTATGAGTGATTTGCCCCTACCCAGTGACCTCTGTTCAAGAAATAGGCAAGAACATAATGTTTTTATTCTTCCACAGTTGTGCTAAATTTGGTTGAATGAAGCAGACAGACTTAAAAATTATTGGGAAACAGTATCACGTGTTTCATGACATATACAGGAACGCAAACGGGACAGGCTCACAAGTTTCAATTCCTTGAGAAACGAACCTAAAAGTAATTCCTCCTGACATTTTTGTGGGGTTTCCCTGTGCCCAGCTCCCCTGCTGCAGTTGGTCCATGTCAGTTTGGAAGTGCAGTCAGTGATGCCTTTTTGTTCCCTGGCTCAGGTTTCACCAAAGCGATCTCCTAGTGGTGTGAGAGCTGTATGTTGGGCACACGCTTGACCCACCTCATCCAGACCCTCTTGTCGTGCCGTTCTCCTTCCTCGCACCACAATGTTGCCCCCATTCCCATTTTCCACAGGCAATACAGGTCTGAACCTCCACATTTTTTCTAAGTGGAAGAACATAACATGGTTTCTACGTATGATGGAGAGAGACACAACAATTCTAGAGATATAAAAACATCTTTTTAAATGTTTCTTAATCCACACCTCTGCCAAACATAGTGCAGCAGAAACAGCAGCATGATCTCACCATCTGTGTCTATGACAGGACAGCAACCGATGCCTTTAGGGCATAGATGTTCATGAGTCTGGCTCCGGATGTTAAGTCAGGGTCAGCTTCAATGCCAAATAGTTCCTCTCGCAATGGCTTCTCCAACAATGGGCTTTGAAGAAATTGCCCCCAGAGGGACAGGAAATGGGTGGTTTTCTTTAAAAAAAGGACAAACCATGCTTTTCTGGCACAGTAACTGGTGGGAATGAGGCTGGTCTGTGGCAGTGACCCGAGGGTTTTGCCTGGTTCGCTCTTTGCTCCTGCTCTTCTTGCCCATTGCATCTGGTGGTAGGTCAGGAAGGGAACGTAAAGGCTCAGGCTGTGCCGCCGCTACCAGCAATCACAGCGTTCCTCCGGGGTTCATGTCACGAGCACCTGGCCTGAGGTGAAAATCTAGTGCAGACAGGTTTGTTGTGTGAACAAGCGTGAGCAGGCTACGGTGAGGGCTGTGGGGAGAAGCCAACATTTACCTCTCACCACATGCTTTTACAACGGCTGCTCCATCTTCACTGGCTTTGTCATTTTACTTCCCACACTGGCAAACTCAAAAAGACATTTGTCTCTTCCCTCAGTGAAAAAAAAACCTCTGTGGCTTTGAGAAAAAAACTGTGTACCATAAATCCTTGCAGTTCTGCCCTTTGGTGTCACTTTTGCGGTGGGTAAAGCCAATGCTTTCTCTTCTCAGCTGCCGGCCTTGCAGAATCACTTGAGGTGCAGCCTAAGAGCCAAAAATGACGACTGTTTCCCAGCACAATGACATCAATGCCAAATTCCATCAGTCTAGGTGGCAGCAGGTCCCAAAGAGGTCTCTGGACCCTCCTTTCAGGTACCGGAGGGAAGGGGTGAAAGTCGGACAAGCTCTGGTAACAGAGGGTGGAGATAAGAATCTTGCTCTGCGCAGGTTTTGGCAGCTTTGTGTCATTTTATCCACGCAGGGCAAAGCAAGAAAATCACAAAGGGGACATGCAGCAACAGGGAAAGACTGTCTTCTCTTTCAGGCTCTTCCTGTGCTATTCTTCTTGTCCATTTTAACCTCCCACTTTCGTGAAACAAAAATGATGGAAGCAGATAAGAAGTTATTTGAATTAAGGCTGATTCTTTCTTCCCCTTACAGAGGAATCCAGGAAGCTCTCCTTGTTTCTCTCTTTGAAGTGTTGACTTATCATCCTCCTCCAATTAAAATATAATGGGCTAGTGGTGGGTGTGCTGGGATTTGACACCCAGTGGGGAACTGCGCCTAATCTTACACCATCGCCTGAGCCGCTTTGGCTTATTTTCACAAGTCGCTGACCCCATCTTCACCATCCGAAGCAGAAGAGGGGGAGGACCAGAGAATGATTGTGGAGGACTTAGTCCAAGCCAGCCGGTCTCCTCCTAGGTGTTGCAGAAGAGTTTCAAACACGGCCACGCAAGCGGGCGTCTGTAGACAGACCCTCCGTGAGGAGGGGAGAGGGAGGGAGGGTTTTATCAGGTGTCTGGGCGCATTTGATCACACGGAGCTCTGCATTCTGCCTTTATCTTCCCAACGCAGTGGGTTGCAGTGACTCACCAATCACTTAGCGGAGTGGAAACAGCTTATGGGTCACGGTGACAAACAAACAAGGAAGGGAGCCGGGGAGATGGAACACATCTGTTCCAACACCACCAGCCTTATCTCTGTCGCTGGGCTGCAATCACCCGCCGTGGCTCTGGCCGAGTGAGCCCCGTGGGGAGCAGAGATTGGGCAGAGCTGCCCTGGAGCTGGGGGCGCAGGAGGGAAGGGCCTGGAGGGGAGATGGGCTTCATGCTTTCGCGAATGGCTGCGGCTTCGTAGCAAACAGACAGCAGATGCTGCCTCCAGAAACCTTCCTGTCTCCCAAAGAGAGTGTCTCCAATGATCTTGTCTGATTGTTTTGCCATCTGAGCTATGAACAACACCTGAGCAGGGATTCACATTCAGTTTCAGACTTCTCTTTCTTCACCAGTGGAAAGGCAGCATGACTGGGGTGGTCATACCACGCACAGGTGCGTCTCCTTTCTGCCATGGCAAAACTAACCCTGTCAGTGCTCACAACGGGCAGGCCTAGAAGCATCTCCTGTAGAAAAAAGGCTAATCCTTTTTTTTACCTGCTATGTGGTGAGCGATGTGTTTTACAGCCCCATCTAGGGGAACAAATCTCATATATTATTATACACAGGGGACACATCTGCTTCACTGATCCTGACCCACTGGCTGCCTGGTCACATCACCCAGACACTTGTTCTGGTGGCTGCAAAAGGCTCAGATAGGGCTGGGATTTAAGTTGTTTCCTGGAAGGGTGAGAGTAAGCATGAAGAAGACAGGAAGATTTTTGGAGCAATGTGATTCTGTGATTCTGTAATGGCTCTTCCTTCTTCTCCCGATTTTGCTTAACTTTGCTGGCCTAGCCCTGGATGTTTGGGAACATTTTTTTCCGGATAAAATGGCATTAATTCATCTGAGCTGTAGAATTAATAACTGCAGTCATTGCAGTCACTCGTCACTACTTGTTCGCAGATGGTGAAAGGAAGGGCAGAGGCAGGTAACTGCAGGCATTTGGCATACCCGGGCTGTTCCCAGGCCTGTTTCTTCCCTCTTCTTCTCTCCCTTTGTCCAGTCAAAAACAAGGCTGTGCTGTTCACTCAACACGGCCTTGATTTGATGATTCTGGAAAGAGCAGCGGGCAGGAGGTTTCCAAGAGGAGCAGGGTCGCGTGCGCGCCTGTCTCCTACGGGAGATAATCTGTAATGATTTTGGCTCTGACAGTGGCTGTCTGCAGTTGCCGAGATCAAAGTCCATAAAGAAACTGTACCTAAGTACACAAGACTGACTGGTAAGTAACACCAGCACCTCATGAAAATCAAAGGAAAATGTTTGGATTCTTCGTTGTTTTTCTTTTTTTTTTGTACAGGACTTTTCATTTCAAAGTCAAGCTAAGAAAAACAGAATACAAAACGTAACATGTGCGGGATTGTGAGACTTGGTCAAAAATGTAACTGAATTGAGGGAAGAAATTCCAACTGGTTCTAGTTAGCGTGATTAAGGTGCACCGGCCATAAATGAGGCATGACCAGCATTTGTACTGGGCTCCCAACAGGAACGACCTGGTACCAGCTCTGTTAACAGGGGACAGCTTTTCACAGCAATCCAGAGCAAGGCTCAAGCTCATCTCTCTCGAGATGCAGCAGACATCGGGATGACTCTTGCTCAGGAGCGTTTTGGCTCCGTGTCTGGGCTCTACTGTCGCTGCTCACCTCACTGTCTGGAACGCAGCATCCCAAGCTCCTCTTTAGCTTTTCTTTCAGCCAAAACTGAGAGCAGCTCAAGCCCGAGCCCAGTAACTTATGCACATCGGCAGCCAGAACTGAGTTTGAAAAACAGACCTCAACGCAATTTCTGTCTTCGTTATGTTCTTCTCTTTCGATGGTTTCAGGGAAGTGTTTGCCACCTACAGGCTGTTTCTTGGTTGTTTATTAGTTGTGTTTTCCCCTTAATTACAAAAACACTCACCAAAGTTTTCTAAATGAAAGACTGATTGCAAGTGACCATGAAATTTCATGACAAGCTTTTTACCAAGTAACCATTTAGGCGTCTGTCCTTAAAACTTTCAGGAACGATTAACGTTTACACAAATATTGGTGGATTTCCTAATAACGTTGGCTAACACGCTGAATAACAGGGAGCTGAAATCACCAAGGATTGTTCTGAACTCAAACCAGTCCTTGTTTGCAGTTGAGTTCTGGTCCAGCTGCAGAGAAAGTTTTAGTCTGTTGGTTGGGGATTTTTGAGTCCCACACGGTCTTCAAAGTACGAGTGTAGGTTCAGTTCTGGGTCTGAAAAGAAATAACAACTCAAATCAGTTTTCAGCTTGGGTTTGGGTTTGATTCAAAGCTGTCAAGGATATTCACAGAATGATTGAAAGTGTTCCAAGAGCTCTGGCCATGAGGAAGCTCAGGCAAACCCAGAGGACATGCAGATCTGGACAAGTACTCTTGTTATTAGCTACATTTTTCTGTTAACTAAATGCTCACACAGACCAAAGCCCATTGTTTCAGGCAGGGCAAGAGACAGGTAGTAAGAAATTACCCTGGCCTGAAAAACCTTCCGGTCTGTAGACACAAAGCTGGTATGAGATGAGAAAAGGAGCGACATCCTGTTTCTCAGATGAGGAACCAAGTCGTGGAGAAAGTGCAAAAAGGCCACAGTAGAGCTGGGAGGTGTCCCCGCGTGTCTGTCTGTCTGTCCCACCTCCACGGCCACCCGTTCACATCTCCGTAAAACAAGCCAGAACGGTGACCCAAGTGGTGGGGAAAGAGAGGAGAACGAAAGCCGGTTTATTTTTCTTTCTGCTACTTTATCTCACTTCAATGGGAGCAGCTGAACATGTCGAGGATAAATGAAAACAACTGTTGGGCCTCAGTCCAAGTGGTTAACAAAGAACCCCAAACCCTTTTAAGTCCTACAACTAAAAGGTGCTGGCATAATAAGAATAGCATTTTTCTTCGTAGAAATCATTTGTTGAACTCTCTAGTTCTGAATATGTCTCCTTGCCTTCTCCCCCTTTACTTCCTACACCCTTTAAAAACAAATCACACAAGAAAATAGTATCCCCCCCTCCATGCTGTATTAGATGTTTCCTGAGAGGTGTGGATGTGTTGTCATCCACATGTGACATCAGTCTGAGGTTCTGCCTTAGACGGCATTTGTTAAAAACCCAGTATGACAGTCCTTCCCCTCCCAAAATCGTGTGTGTCTGGAGTCGGGGTGAAATGCCAGGGCAGGTAACGGTTTCATGCTCGGCTGGACGAGGATTTCCTGCTCTCCGTGGGTCTGCAGTGTGTCTGGAAGCACCTGTCCATCCCCGACAGGTAGGAATGCGGCACCAGAACGGGCAGACGGGCGGGTTCAGTTTGAAGTTTATCCCAACAGCGTGGTGAAAACGCTTTGGAAAATGAAACGAGAAGCCAAGGGAAAACGTCGGGCTTTTGAAATGGAATTGCCAATGCAATAAAGCAGAAGAGGCAAGCAGAAGAGGTTTAGTACCCTGGTGAAGAGGCTGACCCGTGTAACTCGGGCGGTGGAAGGGGTTTGCTTGGTGAGGGAGACTGTGCTTTGTGCATCACTTAGAGCACATTGGTGCTGGGGTGGATGCACACAGGGAAAATTTGGCCTTCAGGCGTTGGTGGATGCAGTGGGGAGACTTTTAAAATGAGGAGGTCAGGGGAGGAATGCAGCTGTTTTATTGGGGGGGGCAGACCTTGTCATTATAAAACTCTGTTTTCACCTGTTTGTAATGCAGTTGAACTTTGGGTTAAAATCTAACAAGTTGGGTGCCAACATTTACCTTGTTACGCTATAAAAAGCCAAGAAAAAAAAAATCCAGAATGTGTGTAGAGGGGAAGAATACATTATTTAGCTTTTGCAGAACTCACAAATATTCATCTCAAACAATGTGAAAAGCATAAACTTGGAGGCCATTGTTTGGAGCCGGCCCATCATGGCCTGTGAGTATCTCTGCCATGTCCTCTCTCCATAAAGCTTTCCCCTTCTAGTTACAGCATGGTGAAAGAAATAGCTAATTGGACTTTTGTTCTGAATATCTGTTGGGAGAACAGAATGAGGAAAATTGAGATCTCTGGAAAGAATGGGAAGAAGACACTGCTTACAACACCTCGCTCCTATCCAAGCTTAGAACAGGGCGTGTAATACCGGGCTTTTCCTGTTCCTCAGCTGTCGGCGGAGCCCTGGGGTCCCAGGCCAAGCTGCCTTTAGGGATGTGCTCTGCTGAGACGGCCGCGTGTGGAGCTGGCTCATCTGGCCTTTGTTCACACGGCTGAAGTCTGCCCCATCCAGATAATGCTGTCTCTGTATTTCTTTTGTCAGCTCTTTAATAATGAAGCCAAAAGCCCCTGAAAACATTAATTCACCCTCTTTTTATTACAGTCTTTGCTGTCTCAGATGATTATAGGCATGATCCTCCCAACCTCCAAATCTTTTTATAACACACAGGAAAGTCTCACTCTGCAGACTGAAATAGGTTCTCATCTTCTGGACACATCTACTTTAGCTGCCAAGGTCAAAAAACCCTCCAAAACTACAGTTTTGTTCCCTACAGGGTGCCAGGAACCACTTGCATTAGAAAGAAGAAATAGTGAAAGAGAAAACAAGCTCTTAAAGTGTTAATGAGGTCAGAGATTCCGAGTGGCTTTCCATCGTATGGGATTGTGCACCACATCCCGTCCTCCCTAGGAGGCTCCAGGGAACTAGGAGATGCCACCTGTAACGTGGGCATCAATTGTCTTCTCTACGGTCTTAGAGATGCCCGTTTGGCCATGCTGATGCCAAGGTCTCGTGAGAATGGAGGCGCGAGTGTGGGAAGGGGGCGAGGAAAGTGCAGCCTGTGGTTCCACAGGAGGCAGAACGTGCTACGTGTTGTGACCTGGCTCTGGGCAAGTCTTTAAATCAGTTTCTCATAAGGAGTTATTTAGGTGAATCCTGGCTTTACAAAGCTTGGGTTTATGGAAGTCCTGAGCTTTGACAGTTTTATCTGTGGCAGTCAGAACAAACGCGATGAGCCAGGATGTGCTATCAGCTGAAAAATCAAACCACAGGGCATTTGAATTTCTCAGGCTTAGGAGAAACATGGATCTTAATACATCTGTGCATCCATTACCCATCCATAAAGCAGCGGTGACACCAGCCAAACTAACTCCTCACCAGCAAGCTGTGAAAATAAACCCCTTATCATCATCATTTATGAAATGCTTGGATTTCTTTGTGATAAATGACGTCAAAGAGGCCACAAGGAAATGAATAATCCCAACTTCAGAGCAGAGTTTGAGTAGTGTGCTGAAAAGAGATGACCTGGGACCGCATGTTGATCGTAGACGTTAAAGTAAAATATTCAGCGTCCGCACATTAAGCCAGCACTCCTTACAAGATGTTAAATGAGGAGAAAATGCTACCAAAACCAAACCATAGCAAAACCAAATAAATAAGGATCTCTCTCCACCACTGGCAATTCCATGGCTGCAAGAATATCCTTCTTCGGTTTCTGGACAGGCATATGTCTAAGCAGGGAATAGCTAATGGCATCAGAAAACTAAGAGGTTGAGGAAACAGACCCAAACAAGGATTTACAAGATAATAGTGTCGGGGTAGTAAAGCCCACAGATCCAGTAGCATCCCCGTTCCTCCCTTCTGTCCCCAGACACAGGATATCTCACCCCTTCATTGGTCGGGGTGGTTCTTTTCACCCCGCTGTGCAGGACGAAGGGGAAGAAGCAGCAGCAAGATCCGCTGGCCCGATTGCCCCTCCTGGGCCCCCTTCTGATATCTCAGACCAGAGTAACCCCAGCAGAGCGAAATGAATTCAGAAAAACAGCGAGCGGGATCAGAATTAGTCTCTAAACATTTATTTAGAATTCCCTGAGGATGACAGAAGGGAAGAGCTGGGGCTGTGCTGAAACATTGCCCCAGGCAAATTCAGCAGTTATTAAAAAGAATTCACTTCCATGCAAATTATATTTCATCAGCTAATTAAGAAGGTATTTATCCTCTGCTTTAATTAATATCTTGTCTCTTCCTTCCAAAAATCCTTAATCATGGAATGAAATCATCATAGAAATATTGCCCTGAAGTTAGCATCGGCATTTTATATCTTAGCAAATCTCGTGTGTGTGTGTGTGTGTAGGCATATATATATATATATGTATGTGTATATTTTAATAGCAGCAATTATAAACTACTCTGCCAACTTATAGGGCTGCTTTACATTTCTGGCTGGCTGCCAAGCGTTTTTCCCCAGCTCCTGATGAATAGCAACTGTTGTGTGCGCTCGATCTGTGCTCCGTTCGAGCAATATCCCCAAAGAGCTCGGGCTTCTCAGCCGTTAAGCGCAACTTTGTTAGGCAGTGCCTGGGGCAATGCACAAAACCCATTTGTTAACTAAAAACTGTAATCAGTGGTTTGTACATCAGCAGCGTATACTCTCAATAAGGCCACATTATAATAGATGGAAAATCGGTTATTTCCTGAGCATCAACAACCAATTTTCCAACAGTTAGGCTGGAGATGTGTATCCCAGAGGTATGTGGGAAACAGAATTAACTGGTATCAGCTTGAGCATGGGAAAGATAGCAGCAAAAGACACGATAGTAAACATTCTAAACAAATTAAATAAACCATGCTGGAATATCATTATTGCCACCCATGATTCGAGCAAGAGTTACAAATCTTGCTGGACTGTTAACATTGCATTGAAATAATTTTCTGGGAGAAGGTGAAGTCTCTGCTATTTGGAATATCGCAATCTAGCGAGGCCTAAGAGAGGTGGTACGATTCACCCAGAAGTTATAGGCTTGAGGCAGGTGCTGCTGAAAACCTTTGCCATACAGGAGACCAGCCTGAGGATAATAATCCCATCTGGCCTTAAAAATAAATTATTAAATCTGAATTTATGAGATGAAGCCTCACTTCCTTAAGCAAGCCTTGCTCTTGCCATTAAATCAATAGGCAACGTTGAGTCTGTTCTGCCAGTGGAGCATCACTCACATGAGTCCTGTCTTCCCATCCGTCTTGGAGACGTTCCTGCCCGGAATCCTCGATTCAGCTCAGCTATTCCATTAAAATAAATTAAAAACCCACCAGCAGGATGTAGCTTATCAGTTATTTCTGAAATGTTCTTATCTCTTCTAGAATTTCTCACTGGGAAATAATGTGCGGACTTTTTTTCCCCCCTTTCCCTTTCTGTCAAATGTATGGCTGGAATCTGCTCTAGCTGGTAAACTGCAAACCAAATAAGCCTAATTGGAACAGTTCACTCACTTGAGTAGTCTCAGGGATTTTGGGGGGTTTGGAGTTTCCCTTTTGAGTAAAGAGCTGGAAAATGAGATCCCAGATGCGAGCGATTACACGTGTCACCAGCCAACGACACAGACGGGTCGCAGGACCCGACTTTCAAACCTTTAAGTCTGTGTGGGAAGTCTCACTGTGTTAACAATTCCCTTCTTTATTTATCTTCCTAACATGATAAATTATTAGAACGTTATTGAGTCAAGCTTTTGTTAGAGAGCATGACAAATCCCCAAGTAAGTGAAAGCGGGATGCCATCGGACTGAATGGCCTGTGGAACTTGCTGTTATAAAAAGAATGATGGCAATTCCTTGTGATGTTTTACACTGAAAAGATGGATTAGTAAGTAGGCATGTGCTGGAGCTCTAAGTTACAACTTATCTCAGAAAGCTTTAACGTCATGTGTTTGCATGCCTAAGAAGTCATTTTTAAAGGCAGCTTTAGCCTTTATGAGTCCCTGTGGATCACTGCACAAATCTGCGGCTGCAAAGACTGTCCAGGCTCTTTGATGAGGGTTTGGGAGTTCAGACAGGACAAGAGGAGTCGTGACTCAAGTTTCTGTTCCTGAGAGTGTCACCGACTCTGGCTGTGTCACTAAAGTTCTCCAGATTTCCATATATAACAGGCATAGTAAGATCTGGAGTCTTTTAACGTTTTGTTAATACTTGGCTAAACGGCATCATTGAGAAGCATGAAGAAGTGTCTCAGGTCAGTGCTGAGTTACAGGATGCCCCATGTCCACACCTTTGTCTTTCCCCTAAACTTGTTGCTGAAAACAACACTGTGAAGGGTTCAAAGTCCTGGAGGGCTCGGTGTGAGGTCTGATGCAAGGAAATGTAGCGTCCCACTCTCTGATCCCCCCATGTCCATGCCTCGTTCCTCTTCTTCCTCCGCTTCAGAGCTCAGTCCTTTATGTCCTCTGATCAGTGGGCCCAACATCTCTTATGCGAACTAAACAGTTAAGGAATCCATGCCTCTAATGCTGTGCCCATTAGTGCCATTTCCAGTCAATATGGTCAGGTTTGCTTTAATTCCTGTATCTAGGAATTGGTATTTATTACACAAGGAGACCCTGAACAGCCAGAGGTTCATCTTCTTGTCTAGGAAAAATGGGAACTATCCAAACATTTTCTTCTGCCAAACACAGGAAAAAAGTAATGAGAATAAGCCCAAAATTAAGAATTATTGGGCTTTATTGGACAGACGTACTGACGGATCACCAGGGTAAACCCTCCGCCTCGCAGCCCTGGGACGGTAAGAGCACTTTCGACACTTTAAAGGCTTTCTCGATTTGTGCAGGAGTCTCCTCAGGTTTGTCTCAGCTCTCCTATGACCTGTTTGCCTTACCCGATCAGTGCCCTCGTTCAGCAGTGGAGACGGATGCCGCTGGGAATTTTAGTAGGAACTCAGCATGTGGCAGACACTGATTGTTTTGCTTTTCCTTTTTCAGTCACAAAAATGACCAAGGAAGAAAAACCACGGACAATCAGCCACGTGATTAGAAGGGCTGAAGCAGAATATGCGTGTGTATGCAGACTATATCTGCAAACCAGGCTGTGATTTACTGCTAGGCTTAAAAATGCTTTAAAGACTTCTAAGCACAGGAAGAAATATGCTGTTAGTAAAGCTTCCGTGTTATCAGCCCAGCTAAATAATGATGTGCAATGTGTCATGTGTAAAGAATATATTAATGCTTGGATAAATATTTTCCTAATGTCTGCTTGGTTGATATCTCCTTGGCATATAACCAGCAGATAGTAAATAACACTCATGGCTGTTTACTTAAGGTCTATTTTCTTTCTTGTCTTTTACATTGGCAATAATTTTGGGGGCTACAGGGAAGGAAAAGGCAGAGGGAACTAGAGCCTTAGAAAATGTTTGTTTTCCTTACAAATTTCATGAGAAATAAACTGTTTATGCTTTGGCGTTTCACTGCCATGGAAATGTTAGATATTTTTGTGTGACCATCAAAGTGTTTAATGCGTAGCCAAGCAGTAGCATTATAGAGAGTGGGAGGGGAGGAAAATGAGAAACTGGAGGAACACAAGGAAAAAACAAATGAGTCCACTTTACCTCGTAGCTCCTAGCACGTTATTTTTCCTTGCTTGTGGGCATGACTTAATGCTGGTTACTCCCCTTGGCTTCAAACTGCATTCATTTTAAGCATCTGTTTTGACAACCTCTTCCCCCCTCAGGCTCGTCTCTAATTGAATTTGTCATGCAATCCTCCCCTCCCCTGGAATCGTTTGGGTGGCAGGGAGACCGCGAGGCAGCTGGACCCAGGTTGGTTTCTGTCGTGTTACCATTCCAGTCCTGCCTTAGCTTGGCATTGAGTCCGGTATCCCACAAACGTGGCTCTTGTACTTCTAGGTCCGATACCTTCACGCAGGGCTCAGTGGACCGAGTTCAGATCCTTACCCACTCCTTCTTTGCTGTCTTCCATGTCACAGGATAGACACGCTCTTAAAGACCCATTTATTTTGAGGCTAAATTTCAACCCACACTCACAGAAATGCAGCTTTCCAGCTAAATTCTCTTCTTGATGCGTTCCTCATACATGGAGGGATGTCAGTAGGGTGTGCAGAGCGGACTTCAGAGGCCCCCGGGCAAGGATCCAGAGCTGAAATACTGTAGTTTCACCACCACGTGTGTCAGGTATAGGGGCATGGCAGGATCCGGCACGTGGTGCTCAGTGAGGCCCAGCTGTGGTTTGTGTTAGTGGTCAAGGTGGAACTTAAGAACAACATAACCTAATGAAATTTAACAAGGGCAAGTGTAGAGTCCTGCATCTGGGCAGGAACAACCCCAGGTTCCAGTATAGGTTGGGAGATTACATATTAGAGAGCAGTGCAGGGGAAAGGGACCTGGGGGTCCTGGTGGACAACAGGATGACCATGAGCCAGCACTGGGCCCTTGTGGCCAGGAAGGCCAATGGCATCCTGGGGTGGATTACAAGGGGGGTGGTTAGTGGATCGAGAGAGGTCCTCCTTCCCCTCTACTCCACCCTGGTGAGACCACATCTGGAATATTGTGTCCAGTTCTGGGCCCCTCAGTTCAAGAAGGACAGGGAACTGCTGGAGAGGGTCCAGCGTAGGGCAACGAAGATGATTAAGGGAGTGGAGCATCTCCCTTATGAAGAAAGGCTGAGGGAGCTGGGTCTCTTTAGTTTGGAGGAGACTAAGGGAGGACCTTATTAATGTTTATAAATATATAAAGGGTGAGTGCCATGGGGATGGAGCCAGGCTCTTCTTGGTGACAAACAATGATAGGACAAGGGGTAATGGGATCAAGCTGGAACACAAGAGGTTCCACTTAAATTTGAGAAGAAACTTCTTCTCAGTGAGGGTGACAGAGCACTGGAACAGGATGCCCAGGGGGTTGTGGAGTCTCCTTCTCTGGAGACATTCAAAACCCGCCTGGACATGTTCCTGTGCGACCTCACCTGGGTGTTCCTGCTCCAGCAGGGGGATTGGACTAGATGATCTTTTGAGGTCCCTTCCAATCCCAAACATACTGTGATACTGTGATACTGTGACATTTCTTAATGTTTCCCACTCCAGTTGTCCTCAGGCCTGTCAGTCCCGAATACTGTGCTTTGATTCTTCACAAGGGAAAAGAACGTTGTTTAAAAAATGACCTGAAGGCAAGTTCCCATGCGGTAACACATTCTTTTGTATAAAAGAACTGCCTACCTTTCTCTCTCTAATTCCACAATAACAAAACGAAATCTTTCTCGTAGCCAAAGTCAGGTTTGTTTGGTTTTCAACATTTCTATTGCTGTACTCATCTGAGCAGTTCCATCTTGCAAGCTCGAGCTGATAGTGTTGGGTATGGGAGGGATTAACATAAGAACACTCATCTTATTCCTTAGCGTAAGTGGAGCCATCATGTTGTCTTCATCTACTCAAAAGCGCTGTGTCAACATGTCCCTGCAACAACAGTGTTCGTGGTATGGAGATAACACGCGTCACGTGTTTGACACAGCACCGCGTTATCTCCTCTGGCCGACCACTGAAGATAAACAGTGCCATGGAAGGGCACACGTGCTTTAGACAAGGTCTGTGATCAGCTCCAATTTACAACCTTTATATCTGACTGCAGCATAAACAAAAATATGACAGACTTATATTGTCTGCATTTGAAAGATAACCTGTAGGAAAAGTTGCATTATAAAAGCAGGAGTGTTGCACTTAGGAAGTCAGGACATTTCCCAGCGGAATCTACAGAATTTCCTACCTCTTCCTACTGGGTGCCTAAGTACAAAAGAGATACTGCCTAGTATTTTAACCAAATGCTAGTTATGTATTTGTTTTGCTTTCTACAGGCAGATACTTTGTAAAGTGCGTGTCTAAAAATCATCAATTTATACCATTGTTTTCAATAGATTATTTGCTTTGAACAGCAAATCTCTCCCTCCCTGCTTTGCCCCCCCGCTCAGCAACAACTCCTTTTTCTCTGTATTGCCAGACTAGAAAGGAAATGCTTTGAACCTCCAAAACCCTGTTGTTTCACTGATGAATCACACAATTCACTGGTGGGCTAAAGAGGTTACTTTTCCTACAGCGGTGCAATCTGGAGTAGATGAGAAATCAAACTACTTATGGTAATGCCATTGTAAGTGGATAAATATTTCCAGATAGTGGATTCCAATTTGATATCTTATTTTCTTTCTCCTTCTTATATGCAGATGATGTGAGGGCCTTGTAAATGAAGGATGTAAAGTCAAGGGGGTGGAGGTAGGAAGTGAAGATTAGTTTCCTTTTCTTCTGTCTTCACCTCCCAGGGAGAAGTGAATTTTGGCTGCGTTCAGTCTGAGTTCATAGAAGAAAAAACACTAAAAAGCTTACTTCTTGTAGAAGTCCATTGCCAAATGAAATGGAAAGAAGAAGCAAAAATAATAATAATAAAGACCAAATTTAAACTGGGGGGTGGGGGGGAAAGCTGATATCCTCTCCAGACTTCAGCTCTCACCCCTTTGGCATCTTCATTTGCCAGCTCATTAGGAAACATCTTCTCAATACTTTGCTCTAATTTAAGCTGTTTCTCCAGAAAAGAAGTGGTATGAAGAAAGCCTGTCAGAGTTAGTTTGGCATTTTCTTTTGTTGTGTTTTATGTTTATTGACCATTTTTTTCCTTCCCACAAATAAACTCAATAAGATGGACATGAGTGCCTCTGCAAGAAGGAAGCAGAAATCAGGCTTGTAGGCATATCCCCTGGTCTACAGTCTCAGAAAGCTTTCCAGGGATCAAGGTTACATATATGTTTAACATGCTGGCTACAGTCCTTTTTAGTTAGGATAAACTGAGTACTAACTAGGCAGAAATATTTGGGCTTAGCCAAGATACAGCATGGAAAGGTATAGCCAAACGATATAATATATATGTATCGTGGTGCAAAACATCTGAAGCCCGTGGGGTCCCGCGGTTGTACCGGCAGGGAGTCCAGTGGAAAGGCAGCCCGCCCCGCTCCGAAGGCCCGGCCTCGCTCCCCTCGTCCTCTTGGACCGCTGGCAGAAGGCGCTTGGAGACATTATGGGCTCGGTTTTGCAGGAGCTCGGCTGAGGGGCTTGTAAATCCATAATGGCCTTGGAATCCAGCAGAGCAGGACTGGATCTGGTCTGACAACAAAGTCCAGAAGCTTCCAGAGCAGTGTAAGCAATAGATGTCTTTTTAGCTTGTGTCTAGCCTGGATAAATATTCCCTCAGAGGCTTGCATTGACCACAGCCCCCAGCTCCAGAGCCTGCTCACACCTGCACCTGGATGGAAACCAAACAGGATTTCCCCGTGCAGAGGAGCAAGGGGGATCTGCAGCGCACGCTGAGTATTGCTCTGAGTCCCACATCACTGATGTGTGTCATTACCCCCAAAGTCACTCTCCGTCTATCTATTCCTTGTCACTTTGGTTCGACCTCGTCACTAACGCTGCCTGAGCACGGCCTCGCTGGAATCTCTGTTGTGCATTAGCAGGCTGCTGGACCGTAACAGTCCAGTCTAAAGCCCATCAGAATCAACATACAGATTCCCCTGGGGCCTTGCAGTGACTCCTAAACATATGGCCCACTTTTGCCTCTGCAGCACGCCCGTGCAGTAAAGCAGCACGATGGAGCTGGTTTGGAAATTGCAGCTAGCAACGACTGACGTGAGCTCACCTTAGAGATCAAGGCAATTTACAGAGTCACTGCAGCAAACTTCACTGACTGATTCCTGTCAAGGCAAGCTAAGCTGTTAACCCGAAACACCCCCCTGCACCTTCATGCACACAGTTTTATTGTGTTATGTAAACCAGCGGTTAAATAAACAGCCCTCATCTGCTCTGTGTAAAGGAAGAAGAGTGCTTTTCGGGCAAGGAGGGGCATGGATTTGCTCCTTACAAGGTTATGCTTGCTCTCAACATGCGCATGTGTTCTGGCAAAACACAGCCCCAAAGGCCGCAGCGGACAGCGGCGGAGCGGGCGTTGCTCTCCAGGGCCGAGGCTGGTGATGCTCTGGTGTCCTCAAGCCGTGGCCGCGGGTGAGGAGCAGAGCCCACGGCTCCCGCTGGCACACACAGCACCCACAGTGGGAGCCGTGGCTGTGGGGTGAGGAGCAGAGCCCACGGCTCCCGCTGGCACACACAGCACCCACAGTGGGAGCCATGGCACAGGTGAGGAGCAGAGCCCACGGCTCCCGCTGGCACACACAGCACCCACAGTGGGAGCCATGGCACAGGTGAGGAGCAGAGCCCACGGCTCCCGCTGGCACACACAGCACCCCACAGTGGGAGCCGTGGCATGGGTGAGGAGCAGAGCCCACGGCTCCCGCTGGCACACACAGCACCCACAGTGGGAGCCGTGGCACAGGTGAGGAGCAGAGCCCACGGCTCCTGGTGGCACACACAGCACCCACAGTGGGAGCCGTGGTGTGGGTGAGGAGCAGAGCCCACGGCTCCCGCTGGCACACACAGCACCCACAGTGGGAGCCGTGGTGTGGGTGAGGAGCAGAGCCCACGGCTCCCGCTGGCACACACAGCACCCACAGTGGGAGCCGTGGCATGGGTGAGGAGCAGAGCCCACGGCTCCCGCTGGCACACACAGCACCCACAGTGGGAGCCGCGGTGTGGGTGAGGAGCAGAGCCCACGGCTCCCGCTGGCACACACAGCACCCACAGTGGGAGCCGTGGTGTGGGTGAGGAGCAGAGCCCACGGCTCCCGCTGGCACACACAGCACCCACAGTGGGAGCCGTGGCACGGGTGAGGAGCAGAGCCCATGGCTCCCGCTGGCACACACAGCACCCACAGCGGCTCCGTGCCAGCGCTGGGCCTGCGCAGCCACAGTGAACGGTGCACGCGGTGCGGGTGTGATGAGGTGATTCAGAGCAAATAAAGCTTAATTAGTGCACAGTGACCCCTACCAGTAATTTCCTGTGTGACGAAATACCCACCACCAGTGATCAAAACGTACCACTTAATCACATAGCGTTTTTCTTGGAAATAGACGTTTACTTTGAGCTTTCATGTTTTCCTCTCTTTCCTCAGGGAAAGGGTAAAACGTACCTCTACCACAGACTCGAAGCTGCAGGTCTCCTCTCTGCTCTTAATTCTCATGGCCAGCGCTGGTTTTTCCCCTCTCTGATTTGCAGGCTCAGCCCTGAGGAGTTTTCCAGTGCTGGGGGGAGGGAGAAGGACCCAGCTCTGGTTCGAATGCCTCATCGACAGGGACTGTTTGGGCATCAGTAAAGGGCGCTGTGCTCTTCAGTGCATCTGTCTGAGGGGCCGTGGGGGAGTCCTCTCGCCCCCCAGAGCCATGAGTCTGGGTGAGCTGTTCCCAAAGAAAGGGACACCCCACAGTGGAGAGCACAAATCGGGCACCGGAGTAGCACAAGGGAATTGCTTCCAGCCTTTATGTCTTTCCTTCTCCACTTTCCAGCTTCATAACGCACCGAGCTGACAGGCTAGGGGTCTGTGGTGCAGGACGCGTGGGGATGGACCCAAAATGTGGCTGTGTCTCCCTTTCCATCCCCACTGTGAAATGGGGTGACAAGCTAAGATGGGAGAAGAGGGAAAGGACAAAAGTGGGGTGACAAGCTAAGATGGGAGAAAAGGGAGAGGACAAAATGTGTCAGTGCTGCTGGTTCACAGGGAAAGCAAGTGACTGGTTGAAGCAAGACAACCGCAGAGCTCAGTAACAGGGGGAGGAGGAGACATCTCTGTGTGGGTGTCAGGAGGACAAAGGGTTTTGAGAGCAGGCCTTGGTGACATCTGGTGTGCAGAAGCTTCTGGAAGAGGGACTCAGTTAAGGAGTGCACCGAGGTCCACCAGACAGCGTGGGCAGACAAGGAGACCTTGCCTGGAGATAAGATATCAGGGCTGGGGTGGAGAGAGTTAGCTGGAGAAGACTGGGGCTGGTTTTACAAGAAGGGGTGGGCAGAAAGAGGATGATGCTTGGTATGGATCCTTATGTTCCATATGACCTCATGTTTCATTGGCGAGGCAGATATTTGGAGTCAGGTAATGGAGTTGTGCCTAGGTATGGGATCGGCCATGGACTGTTGACAAAACGAAGTGAGCAGGTGACTCGACCATGGCATTTTAAGTGCTTCTGTGCTGGATCACCCCAGAGCAAACCCGCATGCTTACAGTCTTGTCCAACACAATATCTTCTTTCCTGTCCGGAATCACTAGTGCTGATTAATGAAACACAAATGTCCTCTCAGCAATGGCCTCAGCCATTTTCACTTCCCCCTCAGTTGCTGGTGTGCTCTGGCCCACATCTCCTTTCAGATGGTACCTCTGCGGAGCAGAGACTGTTTTTCAGTGCAGAGACTCGTGTGGTGGATCTGGGTTCAGCCCCCAGCCTTAGTCCGGTGCAAAACCACAGCAGTCCTGCCATGCCGGGAGCCTGGGACTCTGGGTCCTGATGCTGCATTCTCTGGTGTCTCTAAGATGCAAACTTGAGCTTTTTTGCAATCGGGACACTTGGACCCCTCTCGGGAGGTAGATGTTGTCTGAGGTACATGAAAGCTGAGACTGGAAATACTCTCACAGAAGGAACATTAAGCACCCCCTCTTCTATGTGTCCGCCCTGTTTTTGTGAGATGTAGGAACATAATACGCATGAGACTTCTCCCATGTGTCCAGTTTTGTTGAAACTGGCCCACGTTCTCAGAATTTGTAAGGGATGGGATGGAGTAACAGAAGAAGAAAGATGGGCTGTATGTATTTGTTAAAAACTGAACTTCAAAATAATACTAATTGCACAGTCCCTTACTGCCACAAGAACTGGGGTTTCCGTTAGCAAATCAAACCCACTCCCAGATGAGATACACCGCAGATGAGATTCAGCCGCAGCTCTGCTCTCTCTCTTGAAAGCTTTTTGAATATTGCTCTTTTCATTTCCCTTGCTGACAGGGCCTCAAACGACAAGGGCCGCAATTGCAGAAGACGCTGCAAGAGCCCGTTGACAGGTGATTAACAGCTCCTGGATGCTGTGAGCCTGACCACACTTCTGACCACGGGAGCAGTTAAACAAATTATCGGCAGAGCAGTTTTGTGCTTAACTAACCCTTTTCTCTAAACAAGTCTGCTAATGACGTTCCCAGGCCTGCGAGCCACGCGCTGTGCTGGCATGTACCGTTACTCGTATCTAACTAACTCCTGTATAACACAACAAAAACATAACAAAGGTGGAACTGGAAGGCAGAAGGAAATCTAGACTCACAGTAACATGCGCAGCAAAGCTGAATAAAAGAGTACATTTTAATAGACTGGCTCTTTAGGGAGTCTTTCAGCCAGGTGAGCAAGCTAGATATTTTCTGGCACCGTTTACTTCAGGTCAGCCTTTAACCAGAGCTTTGTGAGAGCCAATGCTCCTCTCTCCATCCTAGCCAGGGCCTGAGGGAGCAGTGCAAACCCCTGGAATTTTGGAAGATTCAGGAGTCAGAATCTGAGAAGTTGGTTGAGATCCTAACCATGGGCAGCACTTGAGCAAACCATTCCCCTTGCTCCTTGTCCAAAGGCCTTGTTGGAACTGATCCAAGGGGTGAAGGGACAGTGGGGTCACACCGTGGGAGGAGAGGGAGAGGAATCCCCTGTCAGCACTGGCCCTTCTGGCTTTAATCTTTTAGTTAAGAATGTGTTGTGATGTTTGAGAGAGTCCCATCATACACTGTGTCTTAAGAGCAAGGGAAGCTGTAGTGATCCAAGGTATAGAAGCGGCTGTACTGAACATCCAGGTAGATCAAGAAGCCAGGAGCTCCAGGACTGCCTCTCATTGAACTCCTCCCCATGTTTCCCGAGCCTGTTCCTGAGACTGATGGGGAAGAGGGTGTTCCAGAGATCCCCAGACCCTCTCATGGGGGCAGTGAGGAACATGCCGGGTGCCACCATGATTGTTCCAGATTGACGAGACAGGAGTGACCAGGAGAGATGGAAAGTTGTAATAACCCAGGTAGTGTGTCCATTTTAAACGTAGCCTCTCCTCTTTTGTTACAACCTAGGCGAGGAATCTTTGACGTGACAATGGATTCAATAGCTCTCCAAGGAATAAAAGCAGATGATTTCACACCCTTACACAGTGAATTGTGTGAGAGAAGAGTCATTAAGTGCAATCACTGACGAGATGTTTTCAGTTCCACTAATTCATTGAGGTGTGTGCGGCGAGTGCAGAGAGTACTTGCCGTATTTAGGTGGATAGCGTTTGCAGTGAAAAACATTATGTGAACCTGGTTTTTGTTTCCTTAGCACTAATAGAAGCAGGTGGCTGTGCAAAGTTCAAGCCTGAAGTGCTTCTTCACTTTGAAGGCTTCAGGATGCAATGCTTTCTTTTTTCCCTTGACGCATGAATGAGAAGTTGGGTCTGCTCATAACCCAGCATCTGCATGCTTAACCCTGTTGAAAATACCTGGCTGTGTTTGTTCAGAATGGAGAGGAAGGAAGAAAGCAAAGCTGATGTTATATTCAGGCTTTTCTGAGTCTCTTCTGCTCTGTCTTGCCATTTTCATTTAAGAGACAGACTATTATGCCTTCAAATAAGGCAAATAATGTGATTTTGAAATCATGTGATTTTGAAATCATGCAGGGAGCATGCAATTTACAACAGCTCAAACAGCTTTCTCTTTAAACAACAGCTATTAATATTTGTGTAAGTAGCTTTTTTGTTCTGGAAAAAAAAAAAAAGATGAAGAGTAAGAAAACTCATTTTGGAGAGAAGCAGCACAGCAAGTAACGTCTGTTGCTTTACTTCAAAGAGTAACTGATCTTACTTCAGGAGTAATGCCACTTGGCGTGATTTTTTGCTTTAAAAGGCCTTCTGGTGTTCTGGAGCGCATTCCAAAGGATGCTCTCCAAGGTCATGCACCCTTCCCAGTTCTTTTACTCACACACCAAACCAACCAGACTTTTTGTTTGATTTGGTTTGGTTTGTGGTTTGGTTTGTGGTTGGTTGGTTGGTTTTTGTTTGTTTGTTTTGTTTTGTTTTTTTCTCTGGAGTGCTGAGTCCTTATGACAGGAGGCCCTGCATTGCAATACCAATGCAGAACATATAGAAGCTATAGCTGAGGAGTTTGCTTCCCCCACCTAATTCAGGCTCATCCATATTGACGTGCTCATGCCCATCTTACACACAACGAGACCATGGGCAACACTTGATCCGTTTGGCCGCTCTCTCTGTCCAGCAAGCCACAGCCCTGGGAGCCCACACATTTACACTTGACTACAGCAGATGAAGCTCTTGTTACGAGTCAGCTGCCAGTCTGTTTTCCCACATACGTTTTCTAGGAATTCTCTTCCCCTCCCCAGTCCCAACACCCCTGAAGCCTTTGCAAAATACACCTTTTTGGCTCTTGAAAATCTTGGTTTCAGATTCCTTTTGCCAGCTAAAGGATTTCTGGGCAGGTTGACAGATATAACATCTCCTTCTTTATAGAACAGGCCATATACGGGAGCAATGGGCTGGGAGCTGTGTTTATCTAAGCTCTAATTGCAGAGCTATCACTCAAGCTGGGAAGATCTCCCTCTCTCAGCTCTTTCGGAAATTAAACACCACCTGCCTTCATCTATGTCCAGGTTACTTTAAAGCCGCTTCTGCATTTGTCAGGAGCTCATTTGGATGTATAAGAGAGACTTACCATGAAAAGTGATTTTTATAAAACATACTGATGGCAGAGGAGTAAAAAAATCACTGCGAGGGAATCTTCATAGGCCTTGAGTCAGGCGTGTCGCCTTTCTGGGTGACTTGATCTGAGCTAACGTGTGTTATTTTGCAACTGCAAAGAGATTATTTTTACTTTCTGGGCAGGTCAAAGCAGCTGAAGAGGCCTGGTAGACACTTGTGTGCTATTGCCCATAAAGCGTTTCATAGGAGCCTTGATGCTTGAAGCAAAATAGCTAGCACCAGGGATGGAATACCAGAAGCATTTTGTTTCCACTTACTGTAAATGATCATAAATTCTCCTGCTACTTTATTGTGGTGGCTGTAGTTCTTGGAAGAGTAAAAGGGGTGGGGAACCAGTTCCCCATCCGTTTTATAAAGTACAAGGTTGCTTGTATTGGTACCAAGTCCAAAGTGCAATATTTCAGCTGTGAATGATTGGACATTTTCCCAGATTCCCATAAAATCATTAAACACAGCGTAAAGGGTCACCCCTAACATAACCAAAAGATCAGTGCACGTCGAACTGGAGCAGATTGTCAAGACAGACTGGTTTTCAAGGAGGTGAAGACACGCTTTCAACTGCATAGCCTTGGAGGTGGCCCTCGTTGTGGAAATGGGCCTCGTAAAGCATTCTCTGGTAAGGTCTCTTGTACAGCTCACTGTGCTCTGTGCAGATACGTCTCATAAAAGGAGCGGCCAGGAGCCAAGAGCTCTTCCACCCTTGGGGAACTTGTCTCATGTGGGACTTCCCTTTGGAGAAGTCTCCCCTGAAGTAATATCCAATCTTGGACCAATTCCCAGTCATCTTCCAAAACTGAGAGAACAGCAACATTCCTGCTTGTTCTTTTGAATGCTTTTGTGGCAAAGTATCATCTAAAAGAATAAGGATGATGCCCAGAGGATCTGGATATGTTATTTTAGGCCTCTTCATAGAAGTACCAGGGAACTGGTTTATTGAACCATTCTGCAGAATTTGGTAGCTGTAATGTGATATTTTTCTATTAAACCATGTGACTGCTCAGCAAACCAGTGAGGAAGTCATTATGTTCTAGCCCACTCTGGTAGGAGGTGGGAGCCTACCATTGGCAACAGCCGGAGGCGTTCTGCCTACAAAAACACCGCTCCTGCAGGAACAGCCCTCCGTGAAAAAATGCAGAGACACCGTCAACCAGAGAGGACACTGAAAGCATTGGAATGTGCACAGCAGCTCAGTGTGTAATTGAAGTTACATCTTTCCCATCAGCTTCACCAGTGGAGGTTGTCCCTCCATGGCCAGGAGGTGCAAGCGTGACGCCTCAGCAGAACTCTGGTCATCCAGTGGCGTGGGAAGGAGAGGATGAGATTGGGAATCGGCTCCTGGCTCCTCTCGTAGCAATACAAAGCGTTACCACTGGAGCAACACAGGTCACCCTGCAGATTTAAATGTTCACAAAGGGTTTGTTTTTGTCAGGAAGTACGCGGTCCGGCATGGAAAATAAACTTCTTTAATTTCGCTTTTGACATCTGCTGCAGAGACAGCTCGTTATGGAGCTGGAACAAGAGGCACTTCCAAATTGAAGCACAAAATATCGGTCTGTCTGTGGTACATGAAGAGCCTAGGTAGCCCATTTCATGCCTCCTTAGGACGGCAACAGACGTGGAAGCGGAGACTGGATGCAGGGTTGAACTTTTCCCAGTCTTGGGGCTGTTTTGGTAAAGGCTTTGGCTCAGTTTGTTGCACCAAAATACAACCAGGCCATGAATCTCAAGTTTCCCAAAGTTCAAATGCAGCTGAATTCAGACTCCTCAGACCCCTGTTTATTTGACATGTTGTGACATTTACACACACACACAGGGACTCATTTAAACCATCCAACTAAAATCCTCCTACAGCCACAAACACATAAAATTTGAATGCTTTTTTTTTTCAGACGGTTTGGCTGCAATGAAGCTTTTTCACAGTAATAAATAACAGAATAATTATTTTTACTTCCTACACAGGAACTCAAATGTTTGATTGATTTTGCTCTTTTTGGCGGAGCTGATAGGTCTGAAATACTTTTCCCTGGCATCTCAGCAATAACGGTTCCCATTAACCCTGAAGATTCCTGGTGACCTAAACTCAACTTCAGGATATTTGATTTCTCCTTCTCCCTCCTGCCCACATGGGAATGTGAGAGGAAGCATAACACAGCATAACAGTGATTAGAGCCTAACTTTTCTTATTGCTGTCCCTGGCGTCTGTGTAGCAGCTTAAGGTAACTTCTCATCCGTCTTTTCATAGCCATATGTTTTTTTCCGTTTGGCAATCATTTCTGGTGGAACCTGAGGAGTTTTGATATTGGTCTAGTGTTTCCTTATCCAACAGGAAGAGGAGAAAGCTACTGTGCAGCGCTTACGGGAAATCAACTGATTGTATATCCATTACACCTGAAAATCCCAACTGTTTCTGGTGCCCAGAGCTCGGTACTTCTCGGAAGCTCCGGCCTGACGGTGCACACAAGGCTCTGCAGTGTGCGGTGAGCCGTCTGCACACCAAAGATGTTGATCCTAAGCGTCTGCACTGAGTAGCTGTATGGCTTGATGCTTCCCAGAAACCTCAGGCTGAGTGTGTATGTGCGCTACACCCTGTCTGCGCACATACTTGTGTCTGGGAAATGCCAGGTTCCACTCACCATTGGCAAATGCTTACGTTTAATGAGAGCTACTGTGCTGACAGATCTTTGGCTGCTTCGATTGCATGTGAACGGTAAAGACATTATTGTTCTCACTCGTGTGACTAGACCCACATGCTTGCCTGCCCTGGATTGCTCCAAGACACTCAAGTTTTGGTGGCCTGTGTGGGACACATTTGTCCCGTCGTTCATCTGAGGTGATTCAGATACCACCAAACAAGCCCAGCCCATGGCCAGTTTTATTGTTCATGCACCCAAAATGATATGACAATCTCCTTTAACCATCTGGGCATATTTATATATGGGAGAAAGAAGTAGAAGACTTTCATTAATTTAACCTAATTTACATAATTTGTGAGGGGCTCAGAAATCAGGGAGCTTCATGTGGAAGAGACAGTGGGGTGAAGCACAACACTGGAGGCTTTTCCCAATGAGCACCGTTGTAACTACACCAGCTTGAACTGCAGAAGATAACAAGGAGAAGACTAACATGCTGGGACAATGTTTGGAATACGTTTGGTGTCTCTGCATTGCTCATGGAGGACTCTTGGGTCTGTTTGACCATTATTCTACCAGCAACTTGTTCTGGTTTCCATGGTCTGGAATAGTTAGGCAGCAAAGGATCTCCTTTGCCTTGGAGAACATCCATCTTCCCACTGCACTGAAATGTACGGCAGGATAGGTATTTAGCTCAATTATTGTTCCACCACCACCAGTTCCATTTTCCCGGCCCACATCCCGTCAGCCAACACAGTCTCTCTCTTACCATGATCTTTCCAGTTTAAACTATTTTTTTCAAAGTGTAGACGCCTTTCACTTGTCTTCTCACTTCTCTAGAAAGTTCTATGAAATGAGGCAATAGCAGGTGTATGTTCCCTGATACAAACCAAACCTGAAAACGGAGATCTTTGTGGAGAAGACAAAGACACAAGGAATTCTGGAAAAAAAAATCACTTACAAAGCCGACTTTAACTTTATCTGGACATAGATATGTTGACATCAGCTGCTGGAACTTGTGCTTTACTGGTTCTGCAGGGAATCCCAGAATCTTGGAATGTCAGGGGTTGGGAGGGCCCTGGAAAGCTCATCCAGTGCAATCCCCCCATGGAGCAGGAACACCCAGATGAGGTTACACAGGAAGGTGTCCAGGCGGGTTGGAATGTCTGCACAGAAGGAGACTCCACAACCCCCTGGGCAGCCTGGGCCAGGCTCTGCCACCCTCACCATGAAGAAGTTTCTTCTCATATTTAAGTGGAACCTCTTGTGTTCCAGTTTGAACCCGTTACCCCTTTGTCCTACCATTGGTTGTCACCCAGAAGAGCCTGGCTCCATCCTCCTGACACCCTTTATATATCTGTAAACACTAATAAGGTCAGAACCAGTAAAGCCTCCTGGAAGGGTCTGCCGTCCACAGGCAGTTCAGGTGTTTGATGGGCTTAGACACCGTCTGGACATACCAGTTGTCTTCACTACCCACAGGGACCCCAGGGAGACACTCAACAGCAGGCACCGTCTGCATCTAGACCAGCGTGTCTGTGTGTCGGTCTGTCAAGGGGAGGGTGTCACTGATTTGCCCATATGGTGGCTGTGAGGATAAATATGTTATTGGAGATACGCAGAAGTGGAGGGCTGGAGGAGCACACATGATAGAGTGACTGTTGTGTACGAGTAAGAGATTGTCTCTGTGTGTGTGCATAATCTCATTCAAATTATACAGGCAGAATCCAGCATCTGAGAATCATTTTCTCTAAGGATCATAATTGTAAAGTTTAACCAAATAAATATTGAAAGACATTATATAAAACTCCCACACAGGGCCCTGCAACCTGAAACATAAAATATACATACAGCAGATTCTGCTTACCACAAAACTATTCCAGGAATATAAAAGTATCTTTTTATCCAGATTGGCTTGCCTCCCATTCCAGGGTCAGAGAGATGACGTCCCAATAACCATTCGTGGATCGCTTGGAAATCGCAGGCATCTATGAGCTGTCTCGCCTGCCCCCCTTTTTTCAGCTGAACATCTAGTGCTGAACTGATAAAGCCCCTCACTCCTTCCTCATCATTCTCATCTCCTTAATTCTACCAAGTAATTCTTATGGCGCAGTTTCACCAGCTAAATCATTTTTAAATATTTAAGCCCCTTTTGGGGCTTTTAAACCAGCAGGCTGCAGGACTGCCTCGAAGTCTGATCTGTATCTCTCCTGAGAGGCTATTTTTTTCTGCCTTCTGCTTTCTTGATGACTACAGAACCCAATAAATCCAATACTTTCTAATGTTGTAGTTGCTTGCTTGCCTTCCTTGTCACAGAGGGAGCCACTACGCTGAGAAAACAGCAATAAGAAAACTCTATAAATTCAGTCTTATACTTTCAGAGCCTTGTAAAACTGACCAAGGCACGACTTCCCACAGGCACTGTGTGCCTCTGCAGCAGTGTGCACAACAAAGCCCCCGCCGTCTGAACCCTCACGCCGTGCAACGTGTGCTGGCAGGCTCCTCATCGCACCCAGGACTAACTTTGGCCTTTTATGGTTTGGAAATTAGTGTGAATTTCTATTTCGTGCCAGCTAGTGCACACAGAGCTCGTGATGGTCGTTGGTTGGCGCTTGCAAAGGCTGGGCTTTAGACAGGCCTGCTGTCTGCAGGGCAGCTGTGATCTTTCTGTTTCACAACATATAAGTGCGTATTTCTCTGTAAAGTTTCTCTCACTTGTGTCTCCTGTGAATAGAGAAACCCAGGGATGCTTCATTGGTACATCTCCAATATGGAGATTGCTGTTTATCATGGAGATGACAAGGTCTAAACACTAAGCTAGTGCTAAACGACAGAGATTCGGACTCTTCTATCTAATGCCCTTGTTCTACCTTGGTTAGCTAACAAAAATGCTGTTTCATCCTCAGTTGCCTCCGTGGATTATGGACACATGAATAGGCTCTTTCAAGCTACAGTAACACAAATAAAACTAATATCACTTCTCACTGAGGAAGGAAAATGGTAGTATTATGAGAATGGGTGATCTGAGACAAAACTTGGACGGGGTAGATCTGGAAGACTAGATGATGTTTGATTCATCCCACTGTGTGACTTCAGCGGGGTTCACCAGCTTACAAATGGGGCCAGGTGTCCAAGCAGCTACTGTGGAAGTGATGAATCTGCGTGAACAGAGACTTGCACTCACCCGAGATCATGGTTATGCACTGTTTCAGTACTTTTTTGTTGGAGGAATATTAGGAAATGCAGTAGAAGAACTGCTATATCAGTGCCTACGTCTGGTGGTTCTACTGGTATGAAACCATCCGTCCTTCTTCCAGGCAAGCCTTTCCTTCGAAGGTGTGGGACATCTCCTTTCTGTAGTGGCCTGCACAAGACCTGGAGGCACCAGCGCGGCGTGCTGAGGAGAGGAGATGCGAAAGGCATCAGGAGTCAGTCTGTACGGATGGGCATGAGCTGTCTTCATTCACGTTTCTGGGAATGAGAGCAGTTTCAAATCTTTAAAAAGTGCTCTTCAACCTGAGTATAAGACACAGGGGTAGGCAGGTCAGTCACTTGTGTTGGGCATTATCCTAAGAGCTTTTGAGGCAGATAGGCTATCCCTGAGGATAGAAACTGAATCCTGAATTGTGTCGGTTGTCAGATTTTGTTAAAGATGCCTAATGAGCTTAGATCTGCCTTCTCCTGCCTCAAGCATGTGCAGATCCGGGCCTGTCTTTTGGAGCACTTGGAGACCAGTCCTGAGAGAAGATGGTTGTGCAAAGCCAGGAGTAGCCCCAGCAGAGCAGCGCGGTGGGATGGGTCACGGGCTGCACACAGAGCCTGCGGATGGAGATCCGTGTTCACACCGAGAAACGCGGCCTCATTCTGTGCCCACTGCCACCTACAGACAGGGAAATCAAACACAACTGGCGTGTGTTAAAGCCCCTTTCATATGGTTTAACCTTGCAAATTGCATTTGTTTAGCAGAGGAAAAAATGCCTGAATTGTTCTGCAAGTGTGACTAATAGTGGTTAGTCCTATTCTGCTGTCAGGAAAAGGGCTCCAGCTGACTGCTTTTAACTCCTGCTTCAAGCTGCCTTGTTTCATGCGAAGTTTTCAGACTTTTGCCAATTTCAAAGCTAGAATTGCCCATGCAAAGCACCCGGGGGTCAGCAGAAAGACCTGTTGACACATTCTGCAGCAGACTCAGGTTCAAGATCTCTAGAACCTGGAGGAACTCAGGAGGTCTGAACACAAAGCAGTTCCCTTCTAACCAGAAGTACCTGTGCTCCCCATCCCAGCCTGTTGAGACAGATTGCTGACTCCTCTAGCATTGTACCCTTCAATGAATAGAGCCTTCATCATTTCTAGATTGAGTGACAGCAATATGGCCTTTATATCCAATCTGAACCTGACAAACAGTGCCACATTTTGTTTCTTAAGCATGATAACACATGACATATTTGTGGCTTAGAGGTTTCAGAGCTGAAGGTCTGATCTGTACAAATTATGTTGGGATCCCCCTCATTGGTCAAACTATTCCCCTTTCAATGCAGGGAATTTGGAAAAGGCATTTTCTACACTGCTGGAAATGTACAAATAATAAATGTGTCCGCTGAGGGATAAGGAAATGTTGGGATGTCAAATCTCTCTACAGTTCCATTTCACATTTATTTTTTTAATCCTCCTGCTTCCATCTCTGTCTATGTCTTGTAATGCACTCACCACCGCAGTCGAATGGTGTGTGGCCAAGACCACATAAATGTGGCTAAGAAATGCCACATAGAAATACAACATTATCAACATTATTGTCCTCTGGGTGCATCCAAAAAACCACCCCACAGAATGGAGATGGAACAGTGCATGCATGCAACTCCTTCTCCTCCTTATACGAGAGGTAAAATAAAAACCCTATGCCAAAGAAATGCTTTCACGCTGCCTGAGAAGACAGGATCGGTGTAGTTAAGGAAGGGAAGCTCTGGGGACACAGAACAGCTTATCAGAGAGACCTGTCAGCGGGAAGGTCTCAGAGAAGTGGAAGACTTCTCTCTGCAGCCTTTGAACCGAGATCATTCAAGCACTGAAGAATATTCACCAAGGCACAAACATCTGTGATGGGAACAGAGGTGCAGGGGAAGAAAGAGCTCTTTCCCCAACAGCCTTTGTAGGGAAAGGTGGATAAACTGCAATTCCTTCTTTTTCTAGGAATTCCTCTGCTGAGAAGCCAGACTGTATGTGGAATGTGATCCCATCCTCAAGCCACACTCAGCCTCACTGGATTGATGCTGCTACCTTTATTGCTGCTCCCTTTGCTTTGGAATTGAACTGAGAGCACAGGAGTGGTAAATCAGAATGGACACCCCAGGAAGCCAAGTAGTCATATTTCAGCATCAATCAAATGCTTTCTTAGGGAAGAATTTTCAAAGTAACAAGTTCCACATCTTTTTTTTGGCATAGTCCAGCAGGAATAAGCAAACTAAAGGAGCAGCATGTCTTCTGTCTGCTCCGCAGCAACTTACACAGATTTTCTCAGTATCTCTTTAAGGCAAAGAAAGTTGCTGAGATGGAAGAAAAATATAAACCTGAAACAAATTTTGGCATTCTTTATCAATGCCATGGAACTTAGGAACTTTGCAACTACCATCTCAGGACTGCCTGAGACACGAGTAACTCTTTCTGCTGTTCTTTCAACGAAACAGTGTGCTTAGAATCTTAGGCAGGGCTGTGGCCCTTCTGGATATGCCACAAGCCTTTATTTTCTCCTCAGTTTGCCAGCTCTGCTTTTGTACCACACGGACTCCAACTATGAAGACAGCAGAGCTCTAACGATGCATCCCAAGGGTGCGGCTCCTTTGCCTGGGGTGACAGAAGCACATTGCCAGCTTCACTGCCTTTTCCAGTGGCCGTGTTTAGAAACAGCAAATTAGGGACTGGTGCGAGTCAATCACATCCTTGCATTACCTCCGATCTTGTGTTCCTCCTACCACTTTAAACCCTGTTCCCTACACACTAAGGAGTGAGTTCAGACCTGCTTGTATTTTGTTAGCCTTGAGTCTAGTCCAGGCCTGACCAGAATCAACTGCTCTTTGTCTCACCTTCATGACCATCCCTCTGTGGACTCTGCTGTTCGCTCATTCTGTATTTTCTCTTACTAAATTAGGAGAGAAGTGATTAGAAACAGAAGGGAAATTGGCTTCAATGATCTGTACTTTGTTCACAAAATAACTCACAAACCATTCGCTGATACCTTTTGATTTGCAGACCTTCCTTGCAGTCTCTGAGTCAAATCAGTGATCCAGAAGAGCCCAAAAAGGAGACATTTTCCCCCCTCAAAGCAGTGATATTGGAAAAAGATGTGGTCCTCTGCAGCTGTCATGGCCTTTGATATCCAACTACATGTTGTTTCCATATTGCATAGTGAACTGTGAGACCAGATGATCTCCATAAATAATGCAGTCTTGTGATTTCCTCAATTACTGTTCCAACAGAAACTTCCCCAGGGTGGATGCACCAGGGAGCACTCATGAGCACATGGGGCCACCTCAGCTTTCCGAGTACTTCTGAGCATGGGTGAGGGACGTCCCCATGCGAGAGGCAAGCTGGACACAAGTATCCAGTCCTGTAGAGGGCTTTGACACTTGGACGTAAACCTAGAACAATTTGCATTATGGAAGAACGTAGTGCTGAGAGTTCTTGATGACTAGTGTTGTTAAGACATTACTTTTCTCATCTGAGGCTGTTTTCCATAGGAGATTTCATTCTCAGCATCATAAACTGTGGACATTTACTATGAATATTCCTTTATCACTTCCTTCTAGAAAGTCCTTCAAACCTCTGTACAGAAAACTCCCAGGTGGAGCTTCTTTCTGCTCTGATGTCTTTGCAGTTGTAACAGAAACTCGTTAGATATTTTTCCGCTCCATAAGAAAGCCCCTGAGAAGTCCCTTTCCTCTTCCCCCACCAAGACAGTGAATTAAATCGAATAAATTTCCTTTTCCCCGTCACAAGTTAACACCTTGGTGCCTCCTCTACCAGCAGCTGTCAATTAATTTCCAGCAGGCAAACTTGTCTAGTCTCCAACATTTCTTCTTCTTTCCAACGAAAGGCTGCATCATCTCTAAAGAGAGTTTTTACCAGGTGAACTGAAGGCATCCTTGACAGACTGAGCCTTCTGAAAGGACCTAACAAGGCCTGTTGAATGGTGCTGTTCTTAGAGAAGCAGCAGAGCAGGATGTCGAGGCAGACAGCACCGGCAGAGCTGGGGAGATGGGGAGGTGAGCTGGAACACACCGGGTATTCACTCAGGCCCCGGCTGAAAGCTGATTATACGGAAAGTTGTGTGTAAAGTATTTATAGCCCAGCCTCAACATTCAAAATCTATTCCAAGTGGGATTGTTTACATAGTCAAACATATTCCCATTAATTACCTGTATCTATATACTAAGATGCTTTGATTAGGTTTCGGGGGGACGCATTGGATTTTTTAAAAACATCTGCTAATTACTATTAAACAGTATGATCCTATGAAATATTCTTACTGAAAGATTCAAATAGACTAGAAGCAGTGAGAATTCCCACCTAACTGGGAACAGATTGACATTTATGCCTGAATTCAGCCCCAGTCTTGCCTCCCACGGGCAGTTCCCAGCAGAAGAAGGGGATGTGTTTCCATCCTCTCCTTTCTGAACCCTCGATGCCACGCACACATGGGTGCTTGGTAGTAGTTCTGCCTTTAATTCGATGCGTGGCATGAGAGCATATGGTACCATAAAACCTACCAGAAATAGCAACCCGAGTACTGGCTGCAAAAATCACAAAGGGCCTGGAAAGTCCAGTGGTGACAGTTGTGAGAACCTGTGTGACATCTCACTGAAGGGCAGGTAGGTCTTCCCAGAACCAGGCACAACATGGACACACTTCCTAACGTTTATATGTACGTGCTTGTGCTCAAAATAGACACGACATTAAAAATCGCCTTTTCTAGTCTGGGATTACAGCTGCGTTTAAAGCAGCCTGGGAACATGATAAAAGAGTGACATGTCAGATCTCTCTCATACCCTTTCTGCAGGGTTTTCACTATGATACTTTTCAGTCGTGTTTTGGCTGTTATGCCTGTATATTCACACACATAGGCATGTCTGTGCGTGCATACAAATATTTCTTTAAAAGGGATATGTTCCTTCTATATTTTGTTTCTCTCTAACATTGTGATATCCAGAGTCCCGGGTCGTACTTTCCCATGTTTGTTTCTTGTATACAGATAAACCTATTGTAATAATTCCTCTAATTTCCCACATGCCTAGAGCCTAATTTATAATGGCTTAAAATGGGGGAGTGTATCTTTTTCTTAGAGTGGGTTTTATTGAACTTTCAGGAGGAACTTTGCTGCCATGTGACCTGAGACACAGAAAATGTTGATACCAATAAAATCTCAGCAGAGCATGCCAAGAACATCAGCATTTAGTTTACCTAGGATATCCCAAAGGAAACATACAGTTAATACTGAAGTTTAAAATATCTTAGCCTTGGAAGCTTAAAACTCCATCAGCACTTGGAAGAGGGGGAAGAAAGTGTAACAAAAATCCCGTAGCAACAAGGAGGTTAAATACACACATATGCAAAATGCAGCACAACTCAATGGATCACTTTAAGCAGCGATGGATTTTGTCTGACATGGTTTTTGCTCTTGATCTTCTTATATTTGTAGCATTGCAGAAAAAAAAAAAGAAATAATAAAACCTTCCCCTTTCTGAGAGTGCCCTATAATGAAAACAAGAATATTTTTAGAGGAAAGAATAGGAAATGTTGACTGGGATGTCCTGCTGCTTTCTAAGTAGTCCAGCTCCCAAGATTTATGTCAAAAGCAACAGAAGGTTGGAAATGAAGGAATGCCCTTGAAGTTACGCTCTGTAACTCAGCCAAGCGAGATGGCTTTTGCATTTGCCTTGTCAAAAACCCAACATGAAAAAAAAGGTTGGCGATAAAAATCTTACACCGTTACTGGAGATTTACAAATGATGTGACAAAATAAACATGTGTTCCGTGCATGAGAAAAAGCGCTCCGTTCAATGATATAACAACTCCTGTGCTCAAGACAGGTGGTACTTGGTTTTTAATCTGCAGAGTATTGGTCTGAGTTGCTGAAGTTGCAGCTTTTTGGTCTGGATCAGTCCTCAGCCATGGGGTCTCAATAGGGCCATGGAACAGGCACAGTCCTGCCAGCCCACAGAAACAAAAGAGCTCTTCCCAAAAGTCACCGTGCTGAGGTGTTAATGATCTTTTTATCCAATTGGTTCGGCAAAGCCACTAAAACCTGGAAGCAACTTTCTTTCCTTGGGAACCCAGGTCTCCAAGCCTTGATCAGGCCTGCAAGGAAACCCACATTTCTGGTGCAGTTTGAGGCACCTTTTGCTAATACCTGAAATAAGAAGGACATGTTCTGAATGGATTGATAATTAGTTTGGAAGCAAATATTAAGTGAAGGCTGTGCCACATGTATAACATGGGCACTTTCAGTAGTGTATAATTCAGCCTGCCCATCCTCAAACTGATGATTATTTTTGCTCTTTCTTAACCCCTCTGTTTCTCAGCCTACAAGTGCAGGATAATGATACCTAGATAGTAACAGCAGAAAGGGCTGCCATGGTTGTACAGACTTTGGGCAGAGCGCTGGGGAGGGGATGGTACATGGTTTCTACCTTTAACTTCAGTTTGAGCTGCACCATGTGTGAGCGCTCACTTTGGTCTTCAAGAAGTACTGTACTGACTTAATGCAAATGCAATTCGCTATAGAATATTATATACTTATTAATGCAGGACAATATCCAGTGTATCTAACTTAGACACCTAGAGCTTAACGTTTCAGCTATATCAAAACTTTCATCTGTTTATAATGTAATTCAAACCTTGGGAGTGAAATACTCAAGAGTCTTTTGTCGTCGCAGGGTGGCAGATCCCTCTGGGTGCCTGCAGATATCCATCCACCAACACCCAGTGTCCATCGCCCTCCTTGCAGTTCTTACACAGCAGGAGACCAATATGCTACTAAGACATATCTCCATTCAGGATACAGTTTTTTAAGTCTTCTTGCCACAAAGATTCCCAAACAGGGCTGGTTCTTGTTAAAAAAACAACGCCGTGGTAACAGTCCTGAGGCCAGAATGTCTGTCCCAGGGGATGGATACAGGATCTAGGGTTACCTTCAGGAAATCTGAACTACCACTGCAGGAAAGGTCTTTAACCAATACACAACATCATATTAAAATGAGCTTGCTGTGCTTAAGACTGGTATTAATGGTTCAGGAGTCTCCAAGGCTTTAGGTAGGTGTGGCTGCCAGATCACACTGGAGTTCTAGATGGGAGAAAGGGATATGTCTGTAGACAAAATAATTCTGAGCTGTGTTGTCATCTAATTCCAGAGTCTGAAAAATGTTCAGGCCAGTGAAGAAGGTAATTAAAGGCTAGACACTAATAGATTTGCAGGCTCTGAAGAGCAGGTGAATTACACAGTGGATTTGACTGTGTACACTTTACGTAGCCAAATCCCCTTAAGGGACTGGAGGCCGAATTGTTCCTAGCCTTGTATCTTTCTTCCCAGCTAACTGCTCAGCGTTTTGTGGTCTTCAGTGTCACAGAATCTAAATACCTGTTGCTTTAAACATATTCAATCAACGTAGCTGTTGTACCCGTAATGTGACTTCACTGCTTCATAAAAAATAGAGACATGAGAACAGGCTAAACAGTGCCCTGAAAACACAGGCAAACCCGTAAAAGGCAGAGAACACATCTGAATTCCAGTTTACTTCCTCACTTCTCCCTCTGTAATGGACCAAGTCAAAAGCCTTCAATCCAAACAGCCCTGAACTACGAGGAAGTTGAGATCCAAACTCTAACAAGCCAGGCCATTTCTAATTATTTTTATAGCCTCATTAAATTTATTATGTTGTGGCATTGCTAGTGACCTCATTAACTCTCCGCAAAGAGTTTGTCACGTACAATCCTTAACAGATGTCTGATTTCAGGCATTGCGAAGTCAGTCATCCGGCCATTTCCCCAGCATGCACAGACCCTTAGCTCTCCAGTCCTGTGCTGTGGTCTCTTTCAAGCAGGATTTCATTTTGATGATGCTGTATTTTACTGGGAAATTTGCTGCGGTCCTGCTTGGGCCAGTTTTTATGCCTTCATCCTCTAGCTGTGTCCCACATATTTCTCCTCATCTGCCTTGCTTCCTTCTGCATTGATCCAGATGGGTTGTGTACAAGAATTGCACTCTCTCCCGTGGAGAATATCTCTGGCTTCTTGAGTCAATGTGGGTTTGCAATGCCCCATTGGGGTTAGGCTGTAAAAAACCTCTATTATGTGTGCAGCTGGGCTCAGAGAGCAGATTTCACTTTGTTCTTTCTTTATCCATGATTTAAATGGCTTGGATAGCGTGATTATTAAATGCTGGGGTTCTGGACCACAGCCTTGAAGGATTGTCAAAAGGATTTGGAGTCACTCTGCAGCCGAGAGCAGGATGTGGGACTGACAGATCAACAAGGAGGGAAGGAAGCTACCATGTGAACCTGAGACTCAGCCAGGTCTCCTACAACTGCCTTGCTGGGTGATAAACGTGCAATGCCAGACGTCTGGGGATGAACACAAGTCAAGAGTCATTCTTGGAGGAACGTGTGGATTCTACAGCCTTACCCATTCCCAGATCAAGAGGTGCAGACATTGCCCCAGCAGGTTGCACCCCCTGCATTAACATAAGGTCCATCCCTCTGTTCAAAGTCAACATACATTGACTGTCCAGGATAATGGTCCATGTGTAGGAGTATTTCCATGGAACACCCCTTGGGCTTTGGCACGATATGGTTCAGGTGACTTTCTGTGTTGGAGTATTTAACATTCCTCGATAGATTTGGGGTTTTTTCCCAAAGAAGCTTTCGAGCTCTACAAAGAGGCTTTTTTTCCTTGTTTTAACTTTGTCTTCAACTTCAGTTTATTCTTTCTTGTTCTCGCATTGGAAAAGAGTGAATAATTATTCTGTTTTCATCTTCTGCAGGCCAGTCATGATTTTACAGACATCTATTCCTCTCCTTCTCCGTCATCTCTTTTCATGATGTTCCTGTATCAATTTGACATCTTGCTTCTGGTAGGTTAAGAATTGTAACAGGCTGAGGATCAGACAGATGTTTGTGTAGTTTATGAGGGAAGTGGAAACGAGTTGAGCAGGAACCTGGACGGCAGCGATTAGGCTGCATGTTTCATTGTGAAGGTGGTGTCTTTTTCCTGAAAGAATTATCTGCTTTCGTAACTTGGATTTGCTAAGTTTCAGAAGCTGTAAGGATATAAAAAGGGGAGGACAAGAATTTACGCAAACCTTCAATTTCAACGTAAAATATAAACCCATTTCTCCTCTTGCCTTTCATAAAAGTTGCTCTGTAACGTGATGTTAACTTGAATTATTACAGGGATTAGAAGGTGAGATGGGTCCCGTTCTTAGTCCTTCTCAGTTTTATAGAGGTACAGCTCTCCTGGATTTATATCCGATTTACACCAGGACAGATGGGAGGGAAGTGAGGCCTATTGTTTCACACTATGCTTTTGACAGTGCTGAGAATCTTCATGCTATAAAAGTGTCCGCGCTGTGCTGTCTTCCATCTGTATTGCATATATTGTATCTTTCATGCTGGTTAGGAAGAGCTGATATTTTTGGCAAGTTTTCCTTCTTGTACAGCTCCACTTATAGCATCACAGCATAAAACCCAGCAATGGATGGGAAAAAAATATCCGACTCATGGGAAATTCACATACTTGTTTTATCCTGTGTCAGAAGCACAAGAGGAGAGTACTAAGCTTTTTTCCAGCGGAATGAAAGGTGTTACCAGATTCAATTAGTTCCCATCCAAATGTCAGGAGTATCCTAAGGCACTGGGACACTTAGTCATAGGAGGCTCAGATTCATTTCCTATAGCTGCAGTTATATAAAAGTTGCCTTCTGGAATGAGTAAAAGAGAGGGGTGAATCACAGGATTGTAGAATCCTTAAAGATCATCTAGTTCCAACCCCGCTGCCCCGATGGGGTCACCTTCTACTAGACCTGGCTGCTCAAAGCCCCGTCCAACCAGCCCCTGGACGCTGCCAGGAGAACCGTGTCCTAGGGAAGACTTTTGAACGAGATGACACCCTGCCTTCTCACGGGAAAATTTTTCACTCAGGAACTAAGGAAGAGCTTCAGGAAGTTAAAGCAAGAGTAGAAAGTTGTTTGCTAATGAAGCGTACAGGTGGCAGCTGCTAGATTGAAAGCCATAGTATCCTCAGTCTCCATAGCCCAGGTGAGGGCCTTGTCTTTCACACTGGCGCTGGCTTTAGCCATGCAAAATGTAGACATCCAATCTAAGCAATGTTTGAGCTCATTCCATGCTCAATGTAGAGACACTGGTACCGCTAGAAAGAGACTTATGTCATTGGTTTTATAACTGTGTTAAAATCTGAGAAATTTGTGTGGCTGTGAGTAAGGAAGATCCATCTCACAATGTCTTAACTCCACTAAAATACTTGAGTCCTTCTCACCATCAGTTTATAAAGATGGTATGAATGGATAAGCTACCCAGCACAAGAGGTTTTTCCCACCCCTAGAAGAAGAAGGGAACAGTTCTTTATCCCCAGAGACTTTCCAACAAATGAAGAGACTTGGGAAGGAGGAGTTGACTCCTTTGTCGACCCATTTGCAGTGTGCCAATGAGGAGAACAGTGGTAAGGGAGGAATCTGTGAAAATAAGCGGTAAAGCAGTCAGGCAGTTGCCCCAAAACACTGTGCCTGTTTTGTGGTGTCAGTAATAGAAGCAGATAAAGACAGACCCCTGGATCACTGTTGATCCTTAAGAGGGGTCATTGTGCCACACCATGTGCCCCCATTTTATTAGCATGCCAAGGAGGGACATGCAGGAGCTCAAGTCCTTGCAAGATGAGTTTTCGGTAAGCACTGATTGCTACCCTGTGACTAAGAGCTGCCATCCTCAGTGACCCACAAACACATGCCCTGGCACCTTTCCCCAGAGACTTTCAAATGGCTTTACCAACTTGACTTAAGCAGAAATGCAAAGAGGCCTTATGCCTTCACAGCCTGGGAGTGTATTTTCTACTGAAAGCAGAAGGTTCAGGCACTGTTTATCCTGTTCTGCCCAGGTCTTGCTCTTTTTGTTTTGCGCTGGATTTCTTTCCTGTTAGACAGTGTTCATGAGCCAAAGTTTTCTTTGGAACGGCAAATGGGAAAGGACCACCTGGGTTAGGAATTCCTGTCTTCTGGAATTGCAGGCTGCTCTGCCAGTTTCACCATTTTTTAATTTTTTTCTCAGAAAATAAGAATGTGGTGCTGGCTGGGAATGTGCAAAGATGTGCTTTCCTTTTGCTACTAGTTGTGGATGGACACAGAAGGTAACCTTCCAAAACAAGATGTCCTGGACTGTAATGGCTGAGGTGTCTTCTTATTCCTACCAGTATCAGGAGGTGGCAAAAAGGTAACGGTAGATGCACCTAATCATGGTGAGGCCAGGAGGTACGTCCTACCAAAGCAACAGGGTCTGTCTAGTATTCAACCACAGTCTTCTGTAATCCCAAGCAAAGAAGGCTGGCTTGAAGGAGGAGCAGGACTAGGTCCATGGCACTGTGTTAGGTCTATGGGCCACTCTGTAGGGTGCATGGAGAGGGAGCAAGGTGCCCACGCGAGCTGCCATGGTCACGTCTGTGCCTTGTCAGAGCCAAGGAATGAGGCCACAGCACAGGCATGTCAAACACATTGTCAGAAGGCGCTGAAGTGGCTGGGTTTATTTTAATCTGGAAATGTGGCCCTTGCTGCCTTTTATGACGTGCCAGTCTAAGCTGCCTCTGGCAGCTGTGAGAATATTGGTTTTGGCAGACGGCTGCGAGGAGCAGCAGACTAGAAGGAGTCAGCAGCAAATGTGATAAAAGGGGAAAGTTGCTGACGCCAGGAGGAAAAGCACAAGGTTCTGCTGATTACCAGAAAGCTTTCAGGAGCTGTGAGGAAGAGGAGGTCTCCTCTCACACCGGAATGGATGGACAGAAAATGAATAGCTCTCTCCCCTTGACTGAAGTGGAATTGCCCCACTGCACATAGAGGATGCCCCATTGGCTGGAGGGGGAGGATGCTCTGAAGGAGAAGAGACCGAACTGATGGGAGATGCCAGGGGAAGTTTTCTCTCTTTACCTGGAATTTGGCTGAATCGATCCTCTTTGACAAAAAGGACTGGATCCTGACCACCAATAAAACGCATGGATCCGTGGGAGCTGAAGATGTCCAAACTAAAGGCTAAAACCATGTGTGTAACCTAATCAGTGCTATATTAACAGGTCTAGTATTTCCCAGCACTAGAGTTTTATTGCAGTTCCCCCCCATCTCTGTCTTACAATTACAATCCTCCTCCTCTGTGGGTTTGGGGATGGGCTTATTTTGTGAACTAGATAACAAGCTCTTTGGGACCATGATTTTGTGTTCACAAAGAGGGTGGAATCTGCGAAAGGTCCCAAGCCCTTGTAAATGTTAAACAGTGATGATAACGCTATGAATGTCAGTGAAATTCCCACAGTTCCCTCTCTAACCAGCTGGCTGTAACAGACTTATCGGGGATGATCTCTGAGCGGGGATCCCTGGAAGAAGGAGCAGTTTAGATGCCAACTTGAGGATCTAACCTGCTTTTCACTGTTGCGGTTTCCAGTTACATCCAGAAATGAAAGGACCTGATTTTTCAGTCAACCTGCAGCTCAGATCACCCCAGGACAGGAGGTTTTGATGCAGCAGGTACAGCGCACAGGGCTGCCAGCTGAAAAGGGGGATTCCCAGGCAATATTGCCAATGATGCAGTGAAAGGGATCACAACATCCATGAGCAGGACAGGATTATTCAGAAGGAAAAAAAAAGGTAAAGGGCTGGATTGGTTTATTTGTTTGGCTTTTTCCAAAGGCCTGAGATGCTCCTTTGCAACAGGATTTATTTTTACTATAAACATGGAAGATTTGTGTCTAGGAAAGCCAGCAAAACGAGATGCTGAGCCAAAGGAGTGCTTCCCTGCGGCTGCCGGGGTTGTGCCTGAGTGCCCAGCAACCCAGTGAACCCACAGCCTGCCCTGGGCACAGCGCTGCTCTGCCCTTTCGTGACCCACAGTCACCAGTGGGAAAGGTGAGCTAGTCAATAGTTCAGCTTCATTCAAAAATAACCGAAGGGCAGAATCCGCTTTGCCATCGGCATGCCCTGCAGAAGGGCCAGAGAATGCAGGGATTGTCACAGTGACCCTGCTGCCCGGGAGCTCCTGCACCACAAGGACCGAGACTTCCATCAAGTTTCTACTGGATGGACCCCAGTTGCTTGGATTCAACTGAACTGGGTCCACTGGGGTGCTTTTCCCATAATTGCATTAATACACAGTGGATTAATTCTGCTTTCTGTTGCATTTCCTATTCCTTCTTAGGGCCAGCAAGGGAGTGCACTGGAGGAATAACCTGAAATGCTGTTCTTCTAATTTCAGTGCAAGGAAAAGCAGAAAAAAATCAGGTAGAGGAACTTTTACTCAGGATACTTGTAGCTCTACATTGCAAACTGAAGGCCTTTAGGGGAGAGCCAGATAAGTCTCTGAAGTATATATAGCTTATCTGGTACAAAAGCTCGCACTGAACCTGTCTGAGATATGCCTGTGAGTAGCTTTCAGAGAGCCTGGAACAGTTTATAGCCAAGACAGCTTTCCAAGAAATAAATGTACGAATAAATATTTACCTCCTTTCTCCAAATCTCCATATTAAGACTTGTGCTGAAATAATTATCTTCCCCTTTAAGCTGTATTTATTCGGAGATCTACGTGGCATGGAAAAGCAGCCCAGATTTATATAACAGACACCTTGTGTAGCTGCATGCAGAGGAACAGCACAAACATCAGTCACCCTGCTGTGTTAGATCTGTCACTTCATGGCAACTCTGGGGAGTATATTTAGGGATATAATAGATGTGGTCATGTTTGTTGCTTATGATACTAAATGGGAGTAGTTTGGAGTTTTGTATTGCTGAAATGTTTGCTAATGACACAGATGGAAATAGCATTCATACCACAAGTCAGAGACCTGGTCGGTGGTTTTCACAGTTAGGCACACTCGCCAGGCATCCTTTCTTCCCAGCAATTCCAGATTTTCAAACAGTTGATTTGAATAAAATAAAAAATCATTGTTTTGACCTGACAAGAAAACTCTGCCCCTCCATATTTTTCAAAGGCAACCAACTTCCTGAGAATTTTCCTACATCCCAGTGATGTTTTGCTTGTAGACCTCATTCTAACATTTTCTTCATTAGAAATCTTATTTCAAAATAAAAGAAAAAGGGAAGAAAATTCCAACTAAGCTGAGCAAGAAAAGAAAAGCCTTTCATGCCAAGGATTAGCTTGAGCTGACTTTTGATACTTAACCTCTCCGTATTTCAACATAGAGTCTTGACGTGTATGGTTGAGCTGGTGGTGTGTTGGTAACTTCTGGTGATGGGGTTCATGCTGTGCGGGAGTTATTGACTGGGGTGCCACGGCAATGTCGGTAACTTCTGGTGATGGGGTTCATGGCATGTGGGAGTTATTGACTGGGGTGCCACGGCAATGCCACAGCACCACGAGCTGGAGTTCCGACAAAACCATGAAGGTGGCAGAAAGAAGACAGCGTGATGGTGGCTTTGTAAAAGAGAATCCAGCAGGAAATGGCAAAGAAGGGCTGAAAACAGAACTTCTGTGCAGAAGATTGACAGAACTTGGATTGTTTAGTCTAGAAAAAAATGACGACTGTGAGACAGTTGTGATAACAGTCTTCAAATATGTTAAAGACAGCCACAAAGAGAGAGGTGATGAACTCTTCTCTGTATCCACTGGGGATAAGGCAAGAATAACGGAATTAAATTGCAGTGGTGGTGGGTTGGGTTAGACAGAAGGAAAATCTTTCTAAAGAGAAGGAAAAGACCACAGAGATAGATAGATAGATAGATAGATAGATAGATAGATAGATAGATAGATAGATGATAGATAGGTAGATAGATAGGTAGATAGATAGATAGATAGATAGATAGATAGATAGATAGATAGCTTGGGAAGGGCTTGGAGTCTCTGCCACTGTAGGTGTAGGAAGATGTGGTTGGTAATATCTCTCAAGGTCTTTAGCTCTATAGCAGCATTTATGATTTTCCTGATAGAGAACGTAAGCACAGAAAACTGAAGTGGTTTGATGGCAGCACAAGGGGTAGAATAGTAGCAGAAATCAAATAGTCCAAGTTTGTCAGCTTACTGGGACAAAGAAGAGCAATGTCAGGGAATAATATTGAAAAGAAATAATTACTCAACTACATGATGCCAATTAAAAAGCAAACCAAAATTGATCCACATATTGAAGATCCATACATTTTGAAGATCTAGGAATTTTGCTCTTCTGTGCTCTTAATGCAAACTGGCCAAAGCCCCAAAATTTCCTGTCTGCAAAAAGTCCAATATTTTGTCATGTCTTTATTCATAATCAACTTCAAGATAATATGTTCCATTCAATGCTGAAACATAAAGTTAAGTATAAAAGGATGCACACATTAACATGCTGATGTGCACTATATGTTCAAACAGCGAATCAGGACATTAACACCAACACATAACATTTTAGCATTTTACAGAACAAAAGAAAGGAAGTCAAAATGATTAGTTGTTATCCCTCTCGTGCCAAAAATGTAGCTGTTAGTATCCGAAAGCTTTGCTGAGCCAAGCTGGATTCAGATTTGCCTATTTCAAACCAGAAACTCTGCGCTGACATTTTTTGAGCAGCTCTGTTCATGTTCCATTGCTCTGATTTTCTTTCTCTTCATGAACAAAATCAGAAGGGCCAGAAAAAAACACAAGGCAAAGCTGCTCCAACTGGAAGCCAGGTTACCTGATATAACCCCGAAAGACCCACTCCCTCCACATTTCCAATCAGTGAAATTACTGACTTGTCATCTGTTTATTTTTGTATCAACATGTTCAACACAACGAAGTCAGCTTAATCCTCTGAAAAGGCAAAGGGCTGTGGTGGTATCCACTAAACATTCACTTTTTAAAACACATGCAGGAAACACGATAATATGAGCAGAAATGTCTGCATGTGGATGGCTCGCTCGTATTTATCTGGGTGGGTGTCACACTGTCCATGGCTGCAGTATCTTGCCCTTCGCAGACAATCACAGAAAAGCTAATGCACCGTAGGGGTGGCATTTTATCTTAATGTCTCTTATCTGTACACCTCCTCAACCTCCTCAAGCAGACCATTAAAAGCCCCATTTAAGAGAGATGCTTTGAGTCATGTACCAAGGAGTGATAAATACTGGCATGAGTAAAAAAGATCCAGAGGTTCCAATGTGTGCAGGGCCAAGCAACCCTAGTGCGGAGTGTAAGAGCGGGAGAGCCTGAGGAGCAAAACTAGAGGTGTCCTGCCTAGATAGTGCATGGAGAACTCCTCCACTGGCTTTGCCTATGCAGTAAATGTTTTGCAAAATAATGTACTTGCTCAACTGACACCTTCCCCAGCCATGAAATCCACCTACATCCCCCACATGTGGCACAAAAAGCACAACATGCACAAGTCCTGCGTTGCTATTATTGCTTCAAGGGCCTGACTGGCATATTGTCAAACACTTTACAGTCTAACGAGTTGCCAAATACCTTCTAATTAAACAAACCGTTCCTTGCATAATGCCAAAAAATAAAACAGGTTTGTATTTTTTAATCTAACACTGCATCTGGTTTAAAGGTCTGTTTAAAATATTGAAGTCTTCTGATCATCCAACGGCAGCTGATGATGGGGCATTTCACCCATCCATACTGCAGTGTCTACGGAATTCTTGTTTCTGCCATATTTTCCTCCCTCAGTGAGTTCATGACAAGTTCTGCACAAAATAGTTTATTGCCATGGCTTAGTTTAGGAAGCACCTCTGATACCCGAGATAGATGAAGGCCCTTCGCTACTTCCCTCCAGGATTGGGTGAGTCACTCATTTGAACAAGAGAAGGCACACGTGGCCAGTGTAAGGACCAGATCAGAACCTCTGAATATGAGCATAGCAACTAGTCTGGGTTTAACAGGGCTCTCAGAGTGCAAGGTGATCCATCTGAATGTCCAAGGTGGTCCATCTCATTCCCAGACTTTACCACGTCACTGTTTGCAATATCTGGGCCACTGAGGCTTTCTGGAGAGCTGATGTGAGGGGGAGAGCGCCTCAAAAGCAACCCTGGATGAAAGCTGGAGATCATGGCTTGCACCTCAACTATGAACTGAGGCGTTCGGCCAGAGCTCAGACCCACAGCGGTCAGTGGGATCTGAAGCCTGTTGACACCAGGACCATAATTTATAGCAAATTTCCCAACAGCCAGTGAAGGAGCTGAAACAAGTTGCTTTTCACCTATATGGCAATCAAAGGGTCAGATTCAGCAGCATTTTAATTCGGTGAAACTTTGCCATACTAAAGATCTCCAGCAAAGTCCTCATAGCACGTTGTTGCTTTCTATTGTTACTTGTCTGTCTTTTCACAAAAATAACCACTCAGGTAGAGGGTTTAAGTCAACGTGGAAGGCAAGTCAGCACACCAAACCGTAAAGAAAACAATGGGTGGTGTAACAGCTGGGCACGGAACTGGAAGAGACAATGTCTCTACAACCAGCCAGGCCCGGCTCTATTTATGCAGGTGTAAAAGGGCTCTTGCCATTGGAAATAGTGTGTGCTCATTGTATTACACATTCTTTCCTCTGTCGGCATCCTGTTTAAACAGGCTGAGTGCAAAGGGGTGTCTGCTATTCATTTGCGGATGCCTTGTGATGATATGAAACATAATTGTATAATTTATGCCGAATAAACCAAGAAATGGCTGCTGTTCAAGGAAACTAGCAAGGCCCCAAAGTGCTTGAAATATTGGAGCAGGCAGAAAAGATAACAAAGCTTGATCTTTCTGCTGCTCCTTTCATTAGGGCTGCTCTCATACAGGGGGAGAGGAAATGGTTCGCAAAAGAATGCGATTCAGATGTGCTTGGGTATTGCTGGAAGTGAGAGGAGCACAATGGCTCTGCAACCCTATTGAGTAACTCCAGCAAAGCCCATGTACTTGGCCCCTGGTCTCTGCTCTCCGTGCAGTGCAGCACTTGGGATGTTTGTCAAAACCAATGTGCAATGGTTTGTTTGTGTAGAGTCAACAATGACAGGCTGAACATGATGGCCCTGCTGTGTTTGGCTTGTTCATGGCTTCTCTGCCTGAAATCAGTTTGGTTTTATTTAGCTGGAGGAGGACGCTGGGGACTTTGTTTTATCTTGTAACACATGATTCAAGCCTCGGATGTGAAATTTGGGGCTTGGCTCTGAGGCAGGTCAAAGAGAATAACTTGGACTAAACTGCTGATGTGGAGGCTTGCTTTCCATGTAACGGCAGGATGTTTTCATGCTATGAAGCTATGAACAAGTCCTCTACAATTACTACCATCTTACCTTCCAAAGAGGTTTTCTGGCTTAAAACTAAGACCTCCTGGTTTTGACTTCCTGAGCAGGAGTGCTATCACTACATCGAGGTAATAAAGCCCCAGGATTTGTATGTCAGGATTCTGGTTCAGTTTACAAGCAATTTTAAGTTGGAAGAAAATAGTCAGGAATGAACATGGAGAAAGCAAAGTGTTTCAAAGCGCACTTGACATGGCGCAGTTCTCGTGAGGCAAAATTTGCTTTTTATTATTGTTCAGCAGCTTCTTTTGTTAATCAATTTCAACATAGTCATTGTTCGGCTTTCGTAACAACATAACACTTGTTCAAGACATAACTCCAAGCTGGGCAGAACGTTAGATGCTTAAGAAACGTGCAGCTGGCATCTCTGCTAACGAAGGGGGCAAAGATGCACCCAAACCCGCCATTTGCTCAGCCGCTTTTCTGGGCTTCCAACCTGCTCCCAGTTTGTGCTTGAACTTGAGTTTGAAGGAGATTCTGATGATCTTCACTGGGTCAAGGTGAACCTTTGGTTTTCTGTCCTGACATCTGTGGGTATTTTTCAGGTGAAGATAAATGGCTGCTTTTTAACTAACTTCTTTGGTGCTTTCTAGGAAATCTAAACTCAGGCCCTTGTCCCAGTCAGTCTCTCTTTTCCCGAATGTGCAGCTCTGTAGCACTATAGGATTTTTTCTGATTTATGAGTAATTTTGGTTCTTATTTGAGTATTTACATCCTGTAGGAGTTTAGGTATTTTCTTTCTTTCTTTCTTTGACCCTAGTTGAGACCAAACTCCAAATGTCAAAATAATGGCGTTTACCACAGGGACAGAAATGGCCTTTTCCAATCAGCTCTATTAATGAACCTCCTTAGAATGTGGTGTTACCTGGCAGAACAAAACCCCACGTACTTGCTTTGAGAAATATATACGTGTCGAGGCATAACTAAAAGCTGAAATTTTCAGAGCACCATACAAAGGCCATTTGGGCTGTTTTGCAATCATGAGGAATACTGACACTACAAATGCCCCAAGTTTTTATTAGGGAAATATGGTCACCCTGAATAATAATGTTCTTTTGGCCGTTGTCTCAGAAGGGCCTCAAAAGAGTAATTGCTAAACCTCTCAACATCCTGGGGAGGTGGAAAAATGTCTCGTTAGGGTGAAATCCATTGCGTTCGCCCCATTGCCAGACATGCCCACAGTCACACAGTGTCCTGGGGATGGACCAGTGTGCACGCTATGGATTTGTTTGCCCTGACTGGTGGTATCCTGATCTAAATATATATATATATACATATATGCATGTCTGAAGAGACTGTCTCTGTCTTCCCTATAGATTAAGCAGTAGGTGGTTGGAGACAGGAACAAGCTCCCCGATAGCTTACTCTTCCTAAGACAGCACCAATCAATCTCCAGAGTTTTCTGGGAGAATTTCACTAAACCCTTGCCCCGCTTTTATTTCCTTTCCCAGAGACCTCATGTCAGGTCTCCTGGGAAATGAATGCCAGTCGATGTGGGGCATTGGCCTTACCCGCTAATTGTATTTATGTCTCCTTAGGAAGGGCATAAATACCTTGACTCAAGCCCCTGAATCCTTTCTGTGAGCCACAAGGTTGTGACTGCAAATGAGCAAGAAGATTTACCTTCTAATGGTTATTTTAGGTGTTTAAAATTTCCCGATGTTTGAAAGCCAGTGCAGTGCAGATGCTTTTAGGATCAGGTTCCTTGCAGATTGAATTGCCCTGACATCTGCAAAGTGATTTGCTTCTCACTGCCTGTTTCAAATTCAATAAAATTTACAGTAGCCATATCTGACCACAAAGTGCTTCTATCAACTGCTGTGCAGTCCTGAAGCAAAACGCACCTTTCCATACTTTTAGTTTCACACAAAGGCGTTCGGTACATGACACAAGGTTATAAGATTACAGAAAACAAAGGCAATGGAAAAAGAGAAAACTCATGGCATGCTTTTTCTGTTACCAGCTTCTTCCACTCTGCTGGTGAGATAAGCATTGTAAAGAGGTCTTAATTGTAGTGTTTCTGTAGATATTCTCATGTGGTTTGAAAAAAGAAGTGTCACAATGGTGACAGGAAGAAGGAAAGCAAGAGGGACGTGGTTACAAGGATTCGGAGTTGCTCGATCATGTTGCCCATTGGACAGCAAAAGTTGGAGCCGTTTCTGGGAAAATTTTTGGCAAAGACATGAAGAAATTTGCAGCGCCGTTATGAAATACCACGTGCAGTTTTTATCTCGTTATCCATGTATATGTGTATTTGTGCTTATGAAACTTTCATTGTCAGGTGGCATTTCTTCTGGGCTGTGTCGCCGAATCAGGGCTCCAGGGATCTGGCCACGTGCCACTGGTTTACTGGGTGGTGCTGGGCAAGCCTCTGCCTTTCCCATCCTTTCCTTCCCTCTGTAGGAAAATACCGATCTTCTTTGCAACACACAGATAGGATGCTGGGGTTGTTTAGTTTGGAGAAGAGGAGGCTTAGAGGTGAGCTCAGCACTCTCTAGAACTACCTGAAGGGCAGTTCTAGCCAGGTGGGGATTGGGCTCTTCTCCCAGGCATCAGCAATAGGACAAGGGGCCATGGGCTTCAACTCTGACAGGGGAAATTGAGGCTGGAGATTAGAAAGCAATTCTGTGCAGAGATAGTGGTCAGGATTGGAATGGCTGCCCAGGGAGGTGCTGGACTCGCCGTCCCTGGAGGTTTTTAAACTGAGACTGGACATGGCACTTAGTGCCATGATCTAGTAAACGGACTAGAGTTGGACCAAGGGTTGGACTTGATGATCTCTGAGGTCTTTTCCAACCCAGTCGATTCTGTGATTCTGTGATTCTGTGAATTACTGCTTATGAGTCTGGTGCTTATTAGCAACTAGAAATAAGAAATTCTATCAGCAAGTGAACAGGGAAGGCGGAGGTGTCCCAAGGAGTTTCCACCGGTGACTGCTCCCGCTCAGCCTGGGAGAGGCTGTTGCTCTCCATGTCCCTCCATGAGACCAATGAGCAGGTGTTTTCTGTGGTATCAGCCCTGAAACTGGAGGAGGAAAGTTATTGTTGTTACCTCCATAATGAGGCGTATCATGCTCAAGCTGAAAACTCCTGCCCGGAACAGGAAAGGTTTGATCAAAGGTGTCCAACTTTGTGACTTCACCTCCAAACCCCTCGCTAATCACGCAGGAAACCAGAAAACATGTTATTGCAGTTGAATTTCTGCCGGATCACCAAACAGCCCAGCAATTTGGTGAAAATTGCCCAGCCCTCCCACAAGGAAAGAAAAAAAATCCTCTCTCAGCATTAACAATTGTAAAGGGGCAGCAGTTTTTAATATCCGTTAATTCCTTTGCTCTTTGTGCACTTTCCTCTCTGCACCGCGCGTCTCTGTGCACATCGCGGTGCTGGGCTGGAGCGGGATGGCTGCTGAGGACACGGTGTAACTCACCCAGAACAGAGGGGAAGGACAGTAAGGGAGGGCCAGGAGCTGCAGAAAAGCCCTTTTGAGGGAACTGCTCAAACACTTAACACCATCTTCTCTTGGGGAAGGGAGAAGGAAAATCCTCCTCACTCTGGGCTCTCACACGTGAATTTTGTGATGGAGACGAACAGAAAGCAGGTGAAGGAATAGATGTAGTGAGAACAGAAAGCATATGGGGGGAGAGCTCAGCACCTTTCTCACAAATCTTTTTCCCAGGGGAACGAGCTGGTGCTGATTTCGGCTGTCAGCAGTGCTGGGATTTACAAGGCGCTGCTGCGCCTCCTCATCCTGAGCCGAAGCGCGGGAGGCAGCAGCACAGCATCGTCCTTGTCGTGGCGTCATGAAAGGACCAGCTAATTGCCTGATGCAGGTATTTGGGAAAAAAAAGTGGTTGCCTGCTGTATGGTTTTCATTCTTTAAAGAAGCACCTGATTTTCTTGGTGGTGGAGGATGGAGAAACTTATATTAAACCTTTTTTTTTCTTTGAAAAGAGCTGCTAGACGGAGCCAGGCCAGACGTGTTTGGGTTTCCCTGCACTTCCTTCTGAGCCTAATTCAGCAGTGACATTTCTGTTCCTTTCACACTTGACTCGTTAGCAAAATGTCCGCAGGGTTGTTTTCACTGGCAAAAAAAGTGGGTGCTCTGTATGTTTATTCGCGAGGGATGTCTGTATTGCTGTTTTCCCAAGCGGAGCTGAAAACAAGCAGATGAAAACGAGCGGTTGGTTTCTTTGCACATGGAGCTGAGCCACTTTCTGCCTGCGAAGCCTCTGCTTATTTTTTCCCCAGAATGATGCTACTGACTCGCCCCTGACAGCCTCTGGTGCTTTTCTCGTGTCTGCTCTGAGAGCTCCTGGGGCTGTTCTGCCCCTTCACTCCCAGATCAAACCTCCTGCCCTTGTACCAACCGTCGCCTTCCTTGGAAATGCCCCTGTCCCTCAGTGTCCCAGCCCACAGGCAGCCGAGTGCTTGGGAGGTGCTTTTCCCTTGTCTCAGTTATCACGAAGCACAGGCAATTGAAGACTGATTACTTTTAGCCAAGATGGATGGTGGTTTTCATGTCTCACTCAGGTGATAGGTGGCAGGAAGCAGACACATGAGGTGCATCTCTGTTGAGAGATTTTCGGAGCTGATAATGGGAAGTGCTGCTCCGTGTGGCAAAATACACAGAATTTCCCCCGCCTCCTGTGTTATCATGGCCAGCGTAGTCCCCTGGCTAACGCTAACCAGGACTGAATGGCATGGGGGGGTCCTTCTCACTCACAAGCCCAACCCCACAGCAAGACCTTCTCTTCCGCTCACATGAAGTGACGTGGACGGTGATGCAGACACAGGCTGAGCAGGTGGCACTGTAGGCAGGGATCAGGAGCTGGAGACCAGCCACCCAGCCTCAGCCTACACTCCTGGACACCTTCATCCAGCACAACCAAGGTCCCCTTTTCCAGTTCCTGGCTTCAGTCCATTGCACCAGGTTTCTCAGGAGGACCCAGCCGTGCCTTCCACGCTGACTCTATTGTACCTTGTGTTATGTGTCAGGATTTTCTGTTTTCACAGCCTTTCTTGTCCTGTAGCTGCACCAAGAGTCCAATCCTGTGTGCTTAAGTCCACTGCAGAGGAACAAAGACAAATGGAAAAGGGCAGAGGAGCCATCAGTGATAGGAGACACCCGAGGGGTGGGCTGCGCGGAGAGACAAAGCAGCTCAAAGAGCTCCAGGGCACTGAGGTGCCACAGAGGAGAGAGTAGGAGGTGACACACCAGACTCGGGCAACAGAAAGGCCGTAAAGTGTTTGGAGTGCGTTGGAGCAGAAATGATGTGCCAGTTGTTTTCAGTTCCCCAGATGTGAGAGGCTTCGTGAATTAATTCAAAGAACATACGAGCAAAAGACGTGAGTGTGCTCCTGTGCTTTTGACCAAGTCGTGCCCCTTCTCTCTTCCTGCCTTTGTTCAGGTAAATCCTGAACTTGTTGTGCTGCTTTTCACGGTGTGCACAGCCTGCAGCTCACACCCCAGACCCTCCACAGGGTGCTGGTGAGAGAAATAACAGCCTGTGTTAAAGGGAAAAGGGTCTGGGAATGGCTGGGGCACAGCTGTGGTGTCCAGCAAGGGACGCGGCAATGTGCCCCAACTCTTTCACTGCCTCCACTTCCCTGAAAATGAGAGGAAAAAAAGCCCCCCAGGACCCGTGAGGCACAAATGTGTTATTTTTCCTTTTTTGAAAACAAACGGACTTTTCAATTAGACTGATTTATCCCCAGGACAATCAATCTGAGGTTTATAAAAGCAAACACTTGAGTAATTAGTTCTATCCAGGAAGAATATTAACTCTGTTTATCTTTGCGTAATTAATCACTGATCCTGCCACCCCAACAAAGCCTCCTTTGCGGAGATGGGGCGGTGAGGGAGGTGAGCGGGGCAGGACAAGGCGAGGAACATGTGCTGTACAACGCGGGGGCGTCAGGATGCCGCACCATACATCTTCCCACACACCCCTAAACAAGCGCCCACATGAGTTCTGTGAAACCCTATCCCAGCCACGGAGTCGCGGGGCTGTGAAGGGCTGCTACTTGAAGAAACAATAAATAACAGGTTTTAATATAATTATTTACATTAACCTTTAAGCTGTGGGGACATTCAGCTGCTCGCCACGGTTCGTTTCCCTGGCCGACAGAGCCGTTGCAGAGTTTTCCGTGCGGCCAGGGCCCCGGCAGGTGAACTGGGACTCAGATGCCTCCAGCCCCTGGTCTGGCTGGGTTGAGCATCACCAGGTGCCACCCAGAGCGGTCCCTGTGTCAGTGGCCGGTGTCACTCTGATCTCAGCTCTACCGGGAATGAAGCAACCTGGAGTCTCTTCATTTAGCCCTGACCTCCAGTTTAACTTTGAGGCAATGTTTGGATTTAGTCAAGTGTTTTTCAGCAGCAGCAAACAAGATCAAGGCCTGTTCGCCTCTTCTCTTAGACCTGGTGTGATTATACAGACCATCTCTCCTACGCTGCTTCAGTGAGATTTCTTATTGATTTCACAGTAGCAGCTGAAAACAGTAGAATGAAATAAAAAGTGACGAACATGAAACACTGTGTAAATACGTAACAGAGAAAAGCCAAGCGAAGTGCAGCAGGTGCATGCAGCAGGCAATGGGAAGATTAGCAATAAGGTGAACAGAACTGATGGGCATCGTCTTGGCTCAGGTGAGAGAAGACCGAACTCCTCACTGGAAGAAACAGTCTCAGTTTCTGCCCACAGTCCCTTAGCACTTGTGCGTGTCCTGGATATAAAACCAGAAGATAAGATGCAACTCTGAGGCTCTCAGCAGAGCCCAGGGGGACAGGGGACTTGCTTTGTCTGCCAGGCCCTCGGTGGTCCTGCTCGTGGCCGCTGCTGTGGCTGATCACTGTGTGAAGTGCATCTGCAAGGCTGGGGGTGAGAGTGGAGGCTCTTGCACCTTCACGCCTCCAAAATGGTCTCACACAGGTGGACTTGTACTGGATTCTTTCACTAGCTTGAATTTACCAAAGGGCAGAAAAAGCTCATCCAAGAGGGCTGGTTTCAAAAGAAATTAAGTCTGCTGGGCTAAACACAGTTTTAGCCACTGTTTCCATGAGTGTGAAACTTTTTTGGCCCGTTTTCCCCTCTGTGAGGTCCTAGAGTTGCTCTTGTTGGTCTCCTTGGTTGCGTGTGCTGATGTGACTCTCTCTGCGTGTCCACGTGTGTGGAAGCAGGGGACATTTCTGCACTGATCTAATAGGAGTTTGCTGTGATGTGCAGAACACACCATTTTCCATGCAGGTCGTTACTGCTGCTGGCAGCTCGTGAGCAGCCCCAGGCCCAGCTTTTCCAATAAGGAAGAGAAAAGGGTCCCCCCTTTTCTCACCCCCTTTATGCCGAGCTACTATCTCAGCCACTCTTGGTTGCATCCGAAGAAGTTGAACTCCAGGTCAGCGGAAATCTGATCATCCTCTCCCACCTCCCACCCCGAGTTGCTGTTCATTAAGGTGAGGTATAGCTTTACCTTCACAGGACACTCCTCTTGCTCTTTATCAGCCCCGCCGAACACTAAGCAGGTCACATATGGCCTCTGTCAGCTACACTGCAAATCTTTTGTACCTTTTAATGAAAACATTGCCAGTGTTTTCCTTCTGTCGCTGCTGGAGCCCGGCCGCATCTCGGTGATAAATGGTGCCTATTGATGCAGGAATGCTTCAGCCAGACCCGCGGCTCGGCAAGGACACCGTCCCCATCCCAAACTGCTGCCAGGGCTCGTTTCCACCGGCGCTGGGTGCAGCGGGGGCTTCAGCCCCTCCCTGCGCGTGGGACAATAAAAAACCCCTCTGCCACTTCATTTTCCACTGGGCGTCAGGAAGGCTGAATTTATGTATTAACTCACTTTGTTGTGATAGCTGCTAAATTATGAGATTGTCTATCACCAACTTCAAAACACGAGCCAGACCTTTTTTTTTTTTTTTGTCCAGAATTCTCTCAATTTTCAAATGCTTGTTTCAGTTTGATAACAGGTTGCACTTCAAAGACTCACTGAAGAAGGAGGGTTTAGGGAAATGCAGCGAATGGCACTGCACCCGTGTTCTGTGCAACCAGAGGCCAAGAGGTGAAAGCAAGGGAAGAGAAAGAGACTTAAGAACCAGGGAGGCAGCTTTTGTATCTTCTTTCACATGAACCAGCTGCTGTTCTGAGGAGACAAACCTGAGCTCCTTCTGCTGCTCCTTTTGAGCTCCTGCCTGGGTGGGGTGTGGGTGCTCTTCGTTTGTTTGGTAGTTTCTGTACAGTGTAGGTACTGACCTGATTTGAGACTAACAGCTCAACATCCATCCCTGAGGTCCATGGGGGGACACTGGTTCTGCCACAGTTCACCAGGACAGAGCCGGCATTTACTCCTATGTCCTTCTTGTGGTGATATCCATGGTTGTGAAAGACTCAGACCTCTTCTTTGATCCAGCTGACGACCATCCTAAAAAGAAGACATTTGCAATGTTTTTTCCCAGATCACCAAACAGATTCAGCCCCCTGTGCGACTGTGTGATTGCTGATGTCAAGGCAGAAGGGGGAGCAGGTTCATATGGCCAGGAGCTGGAGAAAGACGAGGGCTTGTGCCTTTCTTCAGTGATCTTAGATCACTTTAAGGCAGCCATTAATCCTTTCCCTTTAAAGAGTCGTGATTTCAGTGTTGGATAATCTCAGGTCAAGCCCAAGCGGCTGTCAAGATGGGTGGTCATCACAATAAAATATAGGATATCAGGATGCAACTCAATTTAGCAAGTAATCTGCCAAAGTCAGTGACCCTGTAATTAATGTCTTAAGGGAAGAAAAAGAGAATCTTTTCTTACAGGAAGGGAAAGACATTTTAATGTCTTCAGGGGGTTACACAAGTGAGCAGTGTTGTCTAAGAATGGGAGTTGGGGAAAGGAATCGCTCTCAACTTCCGATTTCAATACTTCACTCACAGATGTATGAGATTTGAGAAGTGAATGAGTATTTCCTCCAAGTCAGCCTAAATATCATGGGTTCAAGCATATATTTTTTCTATTCAACCTGCATAAGCTTCTCTGACCCTTACTGAGAATTTATCACGGTGATTGTATGGAGATACATCATCAGGCCTTGTTATTTTCCTTCTCTGTTTCCTTCTTTTGTTTCAAAAATCCGATGACTTTTCCAAAGCCGCTGTGGCTGTAAATCAGAATTCCACTTTAACTCTACATTGGACACCCAGTGCTTCAGTGCCTGTGTGTGCAGCCTTCAACGTGAAGAGTTTCTGGGGGACCCAGGAAGCATCTGGTTATTCCCTGCTCAGCTGCAATCAGAGCTTCCTCATACCTGACAGCACCGATGGGGCAGAGCACACACAAGGATTCTATACAACCTACTCATTTCTCCCATATGTCCAGTAGATGCAAAACACCAGTTTTGGAAACTTCTGCGTTTTTTCACAAGACTGGGGAGGAACTTCCATGGTTCTTTGACCTCTCCTGCACACTGGGTACAGGACCGGGTATGAGTTGTTGACCAGTCCTTGAATTTCCAGTGCAGAAGTACGGTAGAGGTCTTCCTCAGGTGTCCCAGTTAGCTGATTACCAACCATATCACCTGTCCAGCATGTAATCTCTACAAATTATGGGAAGACTTACTAGCACTTTGGCAGTCCTGGCAAGACACAACTGCAAGAGCAGAAAACATCCAGGAGCCGGGCTGGATGGTTATTCAGTCCTGGCCTTTGAGCCACAATGACACTGTCCAAAGGAAAAGGCTCTTTCTCTTTGCTAGGGAATTTTGGAGGGTGACTGAAAAGGGGATTTATCAAGTAGTAACTACCTGAAGGGCAGTTCTAGCCAGGTGGGGATTGGTCTCTTCTCCCAGGCAGTCAGCAATAGGACAAGGGGGCATGGGCTTCAACTCTGACAGGGGAAATTTAGGCTGGAGATTAGAAAGCAATTCTGTGCAGAGAGAGTGGTCAGGCATTGGAATGGCTGCCCAGGGAGGTGCTGGACTCACCGGCCCTGGAGGTTTTTAAACTGAGATTGGACATGGCACTTAGTGCCATGATCTAGTCAATGGGCTGGAGTTGGACCAAGGGTTGGATTTGATGATCTCTGAGGGCTTTTCCAACCCAGTCCATTCTGTGATTCTGTGATTCTGTGTAATTTAAAGAGATCAGGAGTCCACGCTGTGGGGAGGGAGTGCACGCTCATATGAGGAGCCATGGCTGCTCCCACACACCAGACATGAGAAAACGGCTTCTTTCCCCGACCTGCCCCGTTACCCGCCTGCCTGTGCACGAACCGCCATGGGACTGAAATGAATCTGATCTTCAGGAAGAATAAGCAAAATGTTACTTTTTATTCTAACCACAGCCCTTGGGTAAATGCCTTGGTGGTCCGATACACCCTGGCACAAAGGAGCCATTAATGGCACAGGGCGTCCCAACGAAGCGGCGGTGCCAGCGAGGAAGGCACTGCAGTCATCATTCTCCCCGAGGCTTTTTGCTTTCTTTCCCACCTGCTCCAGATCAAAAGGCTCAAGGAAAATGGATTTTGGGCGGTGGAGGGGTCAGCTGTTGTGAGCGTACGCTTGTGTGTTTTACTGCCGTACCCCAGCGGCTGTGCAGCTCCGGCGAAAACCAGGGCTCTATTATTAATTCTCTTGTATCAGTAGAAAGGAGCAGGGCAGCGGGGTCAAGGGAACTGAAAGAGGCCTTGCAAGGCAAGCAAAAGAAAGCATTGAGGGGAAAGTAGCACTATCGACGCTTGTGATGTGATAGCAACTTTCACCATCCTTGACCTCTGCTTGAAAAACTGTGGCTATCAGAGACAAATGGCTGTGCTGGGAAAGCCTAGAAATTGGATTGGAGAGCAATTCAAAAGGTTTTCTAAAAGCACTGGGGAGTAAAAGAGTAACTACGTGTTTTATATGAAAAGGATAGATAGAATAGAGTGTCAGTTATATTTTTGAAGAAAGAAATTAGACTTACGGTCATTAATGATATTAAGATGAAATTATATAAAGTGATCGCAGGTTGAAATAGAACAGTCTAAGGATTCACAAAAATAATCAAAGATGTTTGTGAACATATGCTCTCACGAGAAATTATATATTATTTATGTATAACTATTGTCTGTAGAATTATTTAGGTTCTGTCTTAGGTATACATGATATATAACCTAAGCTGAAGTGTAACCTTTGGTAAAACGTACTGTTTAAGGCCATTTCCCAGGCCATGAGACAGACAGACGAGTTCTGATGGGGACTGACGGACGGCATGGAGCTCTGCTGCCTGTGGCGTGGAGCGCACGGACCAACAGAGCTTTTGGGACAAACCACCTTATTTTCACTGTTAAATGCTACAGGAAGGGAAACGATGACTCAAAGTCACAGTTGCAGTGGCCTTACTTGTGCAGCCACTTGAGCAAACGCTGAAATCTTCGTTACAAAAGGTCACCTGTGCAGGTACTTTCCAACTGCGAAATGCTTCGTTCCCTACGCAGGCTTGTGGGATTTCTGTCGGGTTTCTCCAGGGGAGGAAGGCACAGAGGATGCTGTGTGTTCATCCAGGGTTCTGCCACGGTGCTATTAACCTGCGGCACGATGCAAGGCTTGCTGGCTCTACCTGCTGGCTGCAGGGGAAACCGCACGTCCCTCCCCAGCATGTCCTTAAAGCATTAACAAACCATTTTGTGAGGCAGTGGATTAGAGATAATAGAAGAAATCAAAAAGCAGCTGCTACCTGATCATTTTCAAGCTGTCAGGTGTGCCGGCAGAGCAAGACTGATGGTCTGGAGCAGTGGGAATTGATAACATTTCTCTGCTTCCCGCCAAGCTCTCAATAACTGAGCGATGAGAAACATCAGCCCAGAAACCAGTCCCACAGCAGCAGTTTCATTGGTGTGAAGATTAAAGCTCAGACCATCGTGTGTCCCGCTGCAGTTCAGAGAACTGGGGATCGACTTCATTTCACCTCAATCTCGTTCTGTTCGAGGGCACTGCAGAGCCACGGGCTGCAAGGAAGGTTTTCATTACTGAGCTTCAGCTCCGTGGTGTGAGCTCTGATGGAAAAAATGAGCCGCTACAAAAGCAAAAAGGGGCTTGTCTGTGGTTTAGCTGATCCCTTTTTATTTGGCGTATCAGCAGGAATGAAGTGAATGCCTCTTCTCTCAGCTTTTTCTCCAAATAATGATTGCCTCCAAACAGCGGCTCTTACGCAACCAGTATTACAATCTTGACATTGTAATCCTTTCCTGTACACATTTTCAAAGTTGACAGTAAAAAATAGAGTGTTTTTTCCTTCTTAACTGCCATCCCAGCCTGGCTCTTCATGTCAGCTCGAGCTCTGCCGTTCATATCTTGTCACAGGCAATCCAAGGTATGCCTCTGCAGGAGCCTTAGGGAGCTTGGATGCCAAACCCAGAGATGGAAATCAGTGGGTTTCCTGTGGAAAAAAAATGCTCAGAAATCTTATCAGCCCAGTAATGTTCATTTCCAGACATGTCTAATCCTGAGGGACTTGCCACTGGATTTACATCTGGATTGTATAAGTTTCACTGAAACACCTGCACCAGGCTCCCTCTCCAGTCAGCGGAAAAGAGCCCTCCTGGAGCTACTCTGCTCTGCTGGAGGATGCGCAGGAGCGCAGGGTGGTGGGTCTGCCGGCTCAGACACCTCAAGGAAATGCAGAAAATGGCAAGGATGCACTGCAGGCAGAGCTAATACCTTTGAGTTACCAGACTGGAACCCAGCCCCAGTCTTTGGGTAGCGAACCCCACATAGTCTGGTTTTATCACTCAGAGGAGTGGCTGAGCATCAACACACAAAAGGCCTGTGTCTCTGGAGAAAGAAGAAGTCGTTTCTAAAGCAGAACCACTCAGCAAAGGAAGAATTCTCCCCGGTCCCTGCCCCATATTTGCCCAACTTTGCTCCCACTGGGGTCAGGACTCGGCAGTCAGATCGCGCTGGGCGGTCTTTGCAAACTTGTGCTATTCGGGAGATGTACCTATGGGATTTGCCTCGCACAGATGGCAGAGTTTTTCTTTCTCACATAATCCCTCAAACTTTTACCCCATGCAAACTGACAGCAACTTGGAGAGCCAATGTCCTCCCTGAGAGACGAGCTCTTCTCCCGTAAGCAAGAAAGCAGAAGTGGGAGTGCTCAGCTGGGCGGTTCTGGTTCCCTCTGGGTACAAACTGTATAGAGATATTGCATCTGTGCTGTCCGACTACAAAGAGTTTGGATCCCAAACTTCTTGCCCAGAATTTACTACCACCACTGAGCGCAAAAAGCAAGCACGTCAAACCCTCACAGGCTGACAATGATCCGTCCATTGTTCTGGAGGAGCTAAAACATGACAAGGCCGTTTTGTTGTTATGTAGGGTGAATTCTGAGCAGCTTCCTACCAGGCGATAAAAACTTTCTGTGGGGTTTCTAAAAGATGAAATGAAGTTTGGCTTTTCAACTTTGTGAAAAAGCAACCGAGATGCCGAGGAAGGGCTGTTGCCTCTTTAGGACGTGCCTGCCGTACCGATTGATGCTATGTGGCTAGAAATGTGGCAAAATACCCCTGGGATCTCTGAATAGTCTGGTTATATGCAGGACCAAAAAAAGTACCTTCCAAAAGCTGCTTTGGACAAAGTGATGTCAAAATACATAAATACTATGTTCCCAATAGTACTATTACGGCAAGGATCCCATTGTGCCTGGTACTGTCACAACACAAGCTAAGATTACCCTTGCCCCAAAGAATTGTTTTATGTTCTTAAGCTGAGAAAATAGGAAAATTCATTTTCTTCACTTTACAGGTGGAAAACAGTAAATGACACGCCCGAGGTCACACAGGAAACCCATAAAAGAGGCAGAAACGTGACCCGGTTTGCTGAGCTGTGTTCTGGAGCTGCAACCGCAAGGTTATTCCTCCTCTCCCAAAGCCCAAATTGGTTGTGGCTGCAACAATTTCTCAACGAGGGGATTTAACCACCATTTGTGTCTGAGAAAACCTCACCATTAAACCCACGGTGGTACTCGCAGAATTGAGTGTGCGGGTGTCCCCGATGCCCAGAAGAGATTCATTATGCAAATGACCCTCAAAATCAGCCCATCATTTCAAGCTGCTAATGGAAAACAACTTTCTCTAAACTGCATATCCGAAACATTTCCTCCAAACAGCAGGCTTTAAAATACATATACGCACATATACATTTTGTATTTAATTGGTGGTGTATTTCTCTGACGGATTGGGCCAGAATGCAGAGGGAAGGGAGAAGCCACTGGAATGTGGTCTAAATTAATAGTGAATTGTGACACAACCCAGAGCACTCATAATAATCAAGTTAGTATGTTTTACATTTTGTCTCAATGTGTTTTGCGTTTTTGCTGCATTGGGAAGGAGACTTTAGATATTGAAACAGCATAAAAAAATGACAGTTCAGACACCGGCTGCTTTAAATAGTGTATACCTGGAGAGTCCAATGCTCCGCTCAGTGTGCACATGGCTTTGTTAGGGACCCCTCGAATAAATGTAGATTATTTATGGTTAATGGATGAGTGCTATTATAGATTGCAGAAACGACTGGCTGCTGCCTGGCTGGCCACTCAGCAATGCTTTTTTCACACATGGGCAGTAACAAAACTGTAGTTAGGAAATGAATGAGCGTTTTGTTCTATTGTTCCTGACCTTCACCTGGGACTTCTCCCAAGGCGTGGAGAATGTATCTCCATGGTCCATGCGATTCTGTGCAGCGGTACCAGAGAGATATTGTTTCTGCCTTTCCCAGCACCACATCCCGCCTCCTTCTGTTGTCTCTTCCCATCTACGTTACACATTACCCTTCATTCATTTTATGACCTTGAGGAACGGCTGTCACAGGGGCTCAGGCAGCAAGGTTACCCAGTGGCTCTCTTTTAGGAGTCAGGTAATTTGACTTTTAATTCTGCAGTGAAAGGGTGACATTCGTTTCCTGTAACTTCAGTCTTTTAAACAACAGCTATCTCATTTAAGGTCATTGCACAATATCTCTTCCATTCATAACAGCTGTCTTGGACACAATAGGTGAATCACGACTGAAGATGACAATCTGTTCCTGCAATGGGATTCTCCGTAAATGGTGTAGTCCAGAAATCAAAAATGACTACAATTAGATGAGAGGAATCCTGCCATGACCTGTCCCATAACAAGAGTCACATTTTAGGCATCGTGGCTCGCATAACTGCCAAGTGAAGCTCAACAACAGGTAATTCGGGCTGACAGAGGTGGGGGACAGCCCAGCCTAGGGTGCCCGGGCAGGAATCGGGGAGCGGCAACCGTGGTCCTAAGGGTAACAAACCAGAGCGAAGCATTAGCACATAACTCAAGGTCACTTCTCTGCTTTGCTTTGACAATTCCTGGTGTTTGTCTTCTTTCCTGTGTTCAGTTTGGAAGTTCTCCATGGCATCAGGACCCTCCTGCTCTAGGTTTGTACAGTTACTTGGATCACAGAGTCACTTGGACTTTCATAAGGGCCGTTTCCCTGGGATGAATTTCATCTCCTTAGTCCACATTCATATATCCACAAGCAGGCAAATGAAGCATAGGAGACAGAACCCCTTGCTTTCTGCTCTCATTATGCATCAAGAGGTACATAATGTCTAATGCAGTCAGTTTGTCTATTGATTGACATAAAAAATTCTTGGGAAGCTAATACGTACTTTTACTCTTCTCCTTTTGTACAGGTAATACAGTATTGTACCTCACGACAGCAGTGTCTTGAGAACAACATGGTAAGGATGTAAATTGTTATTTTATTTAGGCAAAACAGCATTTAAAAGACTTCTAAAGGAGTTCCATCTTCTGTGCCACTCTGTAATATGTTGTACTGGTTTTAGGACTGATAAATAACAAGTGATTCCTGTTGGGCTGATGATTAATGGTGCATTTTAATGGTAATACCAGAGGCACTTTTTAGTATTCTTTGTATGTGTATTGCTGGCTGATTAATCTGGTTAGGCCTGTCTAATCATTGGCAATAGGTATATTAATTATGTCTCGTATTATATTGATTTCTAAGTCAGAATTCAAGATCACATTGATTGTCTAAATGACAGATGACTTACGTCAATACATAGTTCTTGGAGAAAGGAAGAATATTGAAAGAAATTGACACAGAAAAATGTCACAATATGTGCAAAACTAGGATTAAAAGAATTAAAAATCATTTAATCTGTGTCATCTTTCCTTAATTTTTGAAAGACTATTTACATCCTGTGGTGATGGCTTTGATGACTAAATGAGATTCTCAGAATGAGACCGACACGGTTAATGTGGTCCATCATGTGCAATAAACAGTCTTATTATATATGTGGGGTTTTTTTTCAGCTAGAATTGTGTAGTTTGAGGCCCCCATCCCCATGCTGAGTGCTAGCTATGGCTACAACCAGACACAAACCTCCATGCCAAAGAACTGCAAGCTAAACAGAGCAAGTTGGAAGGGCAAGAAGAGTTGCCCAACGTCATGCAGAAAGTCCGTGGAGGAGCAGAGAACAGAGCAGTTGACAGTGGGTGCCCATCTGATGATGACCAGCTAGTCAAACCATCACCCAACCACGTTCAAACCCTAATTAACACGCAACTCAGGGACTGGAGGAGAACATTTAAGGCAACCCTATTTGTCAATGTGCCTTGTTAGATTAGCTCAAATAGTGCAACATGTTAACAGGAAGGAAAGAAAATGGGAAAAATACAAGATGATACAAGTTCTGAGCACGATTCCCATCATCTTCTCTTAAGTGCCAAAAGAGAAGAAAAATATACAAGGATTGTTACAAACATGCGGCGTTTGTAGCTCAAACTATCACGTGCCTTCCAGATGCAGCTCTGTTTATCTATGATGCACATCAAACAACTCAACCTTCTTGAATCCCAGGGAGCTGGTTTACAGTCTGAACTTAATCTCTTTAAGCGTGGATTTGTGAGAGGTTCAGCGTATACAAAAAGCTTGGCTATCCACAGCCTAGATGCAGATCGCTACCAAGAACAAGAAGTGGGTTATTGTGATGGGAAAGAATTTTCGAAACATACAAATCCATCTCCATTAGCTTTGCAGCTCACAGAACTACTGGTTTCTTATTGAACACTCCCACAAAGTCATGTCTTACATCTAGTCACCAGATACTAGTTTTTAACAATATTTGTTACCTTCAATCTGATCATACCAGCTATTCACTGACCTTTGTATATGATTGATTATGTATGTTGCACAGTATACCTTTCTGTTTCCTTATTCAATTCCTAATGCTTTCTGACTTCATAATGGCATAATATGACTCATAAGAAGCAAGTAATGAAGAACAATTAACTATTGAAGCCTAGCAACACAGTCATTACCTAAAGTCTGGGCTTCATGGTCCATCAATAAGTCTCCAGACACTTTCAGCAAACAAGTAACATGATGTCACTCCTCAGAAGAAATACATTTGCCACTTGTATTCACAAAATACTGTCCCCTAATCAAAATATTATGTTAGAATATTTTGGAGCCTGTTTTCCAGCATTAACAGTGAATTTGCTGACTGATAATGTGTTAGCAAAAGAGATGGATGCAGCTTTGTAAGTAGGTGTGTGCTACTGATGCTGCTTCAGAATACATAGTATATATACTATATATACTATATGACTAAATGGTCATTGTAGGTCCCCTCCAACTGAAATCTATTCTATTCTATTCTATTCTATTCTATTCTATTCTATTCTATTCTATTCTATTCTATTCTATTCTATTCTGTTCTGTTCTGTTCTGTTCTGTTCTGTTCTGTTCTGTTCTGTTCTGTTCCGTTCCGTTCCGTTCCGTTCCATTCCATTCCATTCCATTCTCTAAAAAGGGATCTGTCACAAGTTTCAAGATGGAACTTGATGAAATCATATTTTGGATCTAGTTCCAGGAGGTCCTTCCAAACCAATGTCACCTCCCAAAGGACTACACCAGCATGAAAAGAGGTTGATAATATGACACTGACCTTGAACTAGAGAAATCTGGGGAACATACAAAGCCGATCTCTCTTGGTTTATGGTGCTGTGCTTCTGGTATCTGTCATTATTACATTGAAATCATGGTCTACTTTCTGTTAGAGAATATGTATGGAAGCTATCTTGGTGCAAAAATAGTCCCAGCAGCAGATCTGGACAGTGGCGAGTTACTCCCATGTATCTAAAATGTGGCTGGAAAACTGCACGTACACTCTGTTACTTGTCATGGCAGTTTATTTCTTATATTTCTTTTTAAAATTAATCATTTGACTCCCCCCTAATATCAGCCTTTAGACGCAGAAGGCATTTATGCAGGCAGGCTATTACTATATCCACCCAGACCTCCACGCTGATTGTGCAGATTATATAAACCTTTTGGTTACATTAGCACCTGAATATGATTTATGAGGGCAGACGGGAGATGGTGATTGACTTGCTTTCATGAAAGCAGCCTGTTTGCTGTGAAACAGCTTCCGGCATAAATCATTTTAGACATGCTTTTACACCAGGACTAAATAAACACTCACTTACCCCTGGTACCTGCTAATATGTTAACAAGTAATGTCCTCAAACAGCCTCATTATTTGATTACATCCGAGATTGGGGACTCTGTGCTGTTGCTTTCTCCGCCTGCCAGGATCTCACGAGCCCAGACACATTAGCTCACTTGAATACAGAGAGAAAGTGGGAGTTTTATCAACCTCCATTATCAACTCAGCATAACAAAATAGAGCATAAGAGCATTTATGATCTCATGGCTGAGGCATTATAATGCAAATGTCTTAATCCCTGCAGTTCTCAACAGTGCTGTTGCCATGTCTTTGGGTCAGTAACATGGTGCAGGGTTAATTACGACAGACAAACGCAGTGGAAACAAGGGATGCTGCCCGCGCTGGTGCCAGCGTGCTCCTGGCCTGTGCAAGGTGTGCTCTGTGCTGCAATCGGGACAGCTCACCCTTCCTCAGCACGGGTACCATGGCTGAGCCTGATCCCGCATCCCTAACACGGAGCAAGGTGACCGGCCAGCATGGAGGGGGAGCAAAGACACACACACACACACACAAGACAGTTTTAATCTCAGGTGCAGGCTTTACTTCCCAGCTTTAATGCCAAAGTAACGGCTCAGGATGGATTTACACAAACCACTGTGTACCTGCAGGTGACCACCTCCGTGTGTAACGCAGATACAAAGCCAGACACAGCACAAACCGCAGTTACCCAAGTTGTATCGGTTTTCTCCTTCCATGGCTCATGGGTGTCAATGTCAACAGCTGGACTAATTTATTCTACGTAATATCATTATTTTGGTATGTCTCTGACATGTTAACAGGCCTCACTAGCCACTTTGGGACCAGACCTTTTGTTAGCATGAGGCTCTTTCCAGCATCAGCATTTCTAGTTGTTTTTCTAGGCACTGAAGGATGGTGCAGAAGGCCCAGGAACTCGGCTTATATAGAGGAGAAGGAGAGAAAAAAAGATGCATGAAATAAGAGAGGGAAACAGCACTCTGGGAGGTACATGAGCTTTGTATCCAAAATGTGGTGGCAAGCACTTGTTGTTCGCATCAGCCGCCAGAAGCACCTTCAGTGATTTCCACGATAAATGGCTCGTCCCTGGGACACTTTGTCAGCTCTGCGCCACAGCAGCTGTCACCTCCCAAGGAGCTGTTCACTACCCTTTCAGGGAGATCAGTACAGTTGTTGTAGTCCATTTAACTGCACTTGTGTTTTCCTGGGTGAGGGAGAAGTCAGGTCTCCACGTGGCACATTTGGGAGCCCTCGGCGGAGGGGAGAGGGTGATGGAGTGGGTGCCTCCATGTCATTCCAGAGTGCAAGCGAGGAGCCAGGCTGCACCTGCAGGCTGTGTTGCCCCCATGGACCTGCAGCTCTCCTCATGTAGAACATCCCACCTCCGGCTCTTAGCACAGCTGGAACCACAGTTCTGACCCTTCTTAAAACACACGGCAGCTCCATCTTGACATTGATGCCTGGGCAGATACCAATGAAGATTAACTCAGGCTGATAGACACGGGAAGATGCAGGGTTGCTACAAGAAGAAAATCAGGCCTGCAATGCCAAGAAATTGTCTCAATTTTTGGCATAGTTATCTGAGCTCAGGGGTTTAAAAAATCCATGCAAGTTATCAATAACCAAAAGCTTTAGCCCTTTGTTTCCTCAGCTCTGATGGAGCCACGCCATGCTTTACAATAACATGTGGTTATCCCTTGCAAAACCTGCTGTGGATTTACCGGGCTTCGGAGCCCGGCCCAGGAAAGCTTCCACGACAGGAGAATGCCAGAGGTACCTGTGAGCCCCACCGCAGTGGACGGGACACAAACACATCTTAGAAGTCAAACACAGATTTGCATCTTTCCTGAATCCGGCCTGAAATGCAAGCTTCATGGCTGCCTTGAACTCCAGATACTCCTTTACCTGTGACTACATTTTTCCTCCATCTTTACTTAGAAAGATTAGCAAAACTGATAAAAGTGAACACTGAACAGAGGCTATTTTTATTTTATTAGATTTACTTTGCACCTCACATTTATCATGGCTGTCCTAGCAGTGATGCTGTCCTGGCCATGATGTAATCTGCAATTAACTAGTCTCCTTTTGTCAGCCTGCATCATCAAAGCCTGTTTTTATGGAGTGTTAAGTCTAATATTTACAGTGTTAAATACTTGGACAATATTTAAATTGGTTTCATCACATACTATATTTAGTTGGAGTGATATTGTCTGGTTAACAGCAATGAAAACAATTCTGTTCTTTTGGGCTTTATATTTTGAGTGGGTATTAGGTAACTGGAAAATATGGTCATTATATTTGTCTAACATTTCTACAAGTTGTAACATGGCATTTCAATTGGGGCTCTAACTCATGAATTATCCGTACGCAAAACTTTTGAGAAGTTTCCAGATTCAACATCCAAACAAGCGCAGGGTTCAGTCTGAAAGGAAGGCAGTTTAATATTTATACACATATATAGAAAAGTATGAAGCCATTTTTCAGGACCTTCTCTTTCCAGCAATGCTGCTGTTACACAAAGCCTGCTCCAAAGGTACTTCTAATGTCAAACAAAAATCACAATTACAGTGTGATCTAATCCCAGTCTCGCAGAGACAGACGTTGCTAAATTTCTGGGTACTGCTGCTTGGAGTTTTATTTGTCTGTGTGGTTCATGTTTGTCTCCACTTGTAGCTTATGTGGCCAATCTTGCCCATACTCTCCTGCGTAATTTTGTCCTTCGGACCAAGAGCCAGGGAGACACTGGATCAGTGCTGACTCCTCATCTCCAGCAGCATGGAAGGCCTTCTCCAAATGATGATGATGTCTCCCTTCTTCACGGCAGAGATCTCTCCTAGAGGGTTTTTAATGTTTATGCACCACATCAACTGCTGTAAGAACCTTTTTCTTTTCCTTTTACCTCCTTTCTTATCCTTGGCTTTTCTTTCTTTTCCCAGTGTTGGTGTTAAGACATCTTCCCATCTCAGCTGTGTAATTTCTAGCTGTCCCACTGAGTCCTTCCTCCCCTGGGCGATCACAGCCGCGGTCCCCGGGCTGGAACAATACCTGCTCCACATCTTGGCTCTTGTCCACCAGAAATTTCTGCTCCAGAGACTTTTGTCTATAGTTCTACACAAGGATCAGAACGATGAAGGAGCACAACACGGACAAGGATTTTCTCCTGACTCTTAGAAAGGGCTGCTCACAAAACCATGACCGACTGGGTTTTGTTGAGCTAGGTCTCTATGCAGAGGATCCCACTAACAAGAAAGAGCTGTAATCCCTTCAGACAACCTTTTGAACTGCCCAGGAGCTCTTTGAAAAAGCCTCATATAACTTCTGAAACACTGGGAACTTTTGATCACCCATTTAATTTGTTTGTAGCAGATAGAAAGAAGAGATTCTGTAGAAATCTAGGCTGCAGAAAACTAAGCACAAACCAAGAGATACATGGTAATTTTGTTAGTGTATAAAATGAGAATTAGTGCATTTCTTCTTTGAGATTTGAAACCTGCCTGGTTGTAGAGAATTTTGAAGAAACATGGTAAGGTCCATTTCTCTCTAAGGATTGCAGTTTCTCTTTAGCACTGCAATGTGTGTGTGTTAATTGGATTTAAAATAAATTTGGGGTATGGAAGACGTTCTGCTTTGTCTTTTGCTGAACTTGTACCAGAGCCTTCACAGCTGTCACAAAATTGTTGCTCACACATACCTGGTCAGAAGAGGAGTGGGGATGAGGAACCAAGACCCCATCTTTGTGTGGCATTGCCACCAACGTCTCCAGTGTGTGCTTTTAGAAATAGCTGGGGTGTTACCTGCTGAGGCTTCAGCTTTCTATCTAACTGGACGGAAAACTTACTCTTCCAATAAGTGAGTAAAACCATCAATAACCAAATAAAATATGCTTGTGTTCAGCATCTCTGGTAGATCACTTGGGTAAGGCTGCAGTCTGCCGTGGGCTCCCTCCTGTTCCCTCACTGCGTAAGTATTCCCAAAGGAAGCACATCAACCAGGCGTTGAATGCCAATGCCAAATTGTCAATACAGCAAACTGGGGAGCATCAGGGCCCCCAAACAGTCACTTCCAAAATGTGGGAAACATGGATAGCATTTATCTGTTGGGTTTTGGTGGGTTTGGTTTGGTTTGGTTTTTATATGGATTGAACATTAGGAACAATTTCTTCCCCAAAGGGCTGTGGGGCACTGAACAGGCTGCCCAGGGCAGTGGTGGGGTCACCATCCCTGGAGGGGCTTAAAAGACCTGTAGATGAGTTTCTTAGGGACAGTTTAGTGCCAGAGTGAGGTTATGGTTGGACTTGATGATCTTGAGGGTCTTTTCCAACCAAAATAATTCTGCGATTCTGTGATTCTATGCGTATGGACCATCCACTCTTACAGAGCTGAACACTTTGGTAAGACATTTCCATTCCTACACAGGAAATAAGGTTCTAAGCACTTCCACAAATGCTGATCTTATTGTTTTAAACATGCTTGAGACTCTTAGAAAGGTTTTGACTGGTCAAAGTTGATTTTTTTAAATTGTTTTTCATTCTATCCTTGCTTTTGCAGATTGGACCTCAGTATTTAGTGCCTCAGTATTCAGTGCCTCAGTATTCAATGTCTTTTCAACTGCGGTTTGGTAATCCCTGGAAATAAAGTCACAGAATGCTGTAGATGTGGGAAGGATAAAGACCTCAGAACCAATGTCTTTGCATTTTATGTCCTATTTTCCACATGGTCCCTTGTGATTTTTGCATAAATTACATGAAATACAGTATTTTGCAGCTTTCATTTAGTAAAAGTCTTTTACTCCCCAACAATCTGCAAGACAATCTGTGAAACTTTCAAGATCTTCTTGTCTGTACAAAACCAGAGCTTATTTCAGGCTTTTCTGAAGTATTTGGATCGTCTGGGAAAATGAAAGGGAAAGGTTTAGTCATATTCCTTCATTAAACTGTGTTTTAATTTAAAGATGTCATGAATTTTATGGCAGTCTTTATTTACTTTCACTTAGCCCCCCCAAAAACAAGTATAGCTTCCAGATTTGCTACAAAGCAAGGGAAAAAAAAAGCAGGAAATGTAAAACAAACTTTGATTAAGAGCTTGATTCTGCTGATTAAAATCAGTGGCCAAACACTCTCTGACTCCAGCGATCAGATCTGAACCTTCGCGGTGCTGGACCTGCTCCAAAACCCACCAAAGTCAATAGGAGTTTCTCTTTGAGCCCGGTCACTGGGTGTCTGCTCGCCTTTTTCTCTCTTAAATTAGAACTCACCAGGAGGAGTTTAATCTTGCAGTTTTCAGTGCCAGCGTGACATTTATTTTAACGTTGGCTGTTGACAAAGCGCCCTGCATCCTGCATTTCCCCACTGGCAGTCGCAGGGCTATTCGAACTCACACGTTACTTTCTGCCAGGGGTTTTGTTTGATTTGTTCTCGTCCACTCCTCCCTTTTCATCTGTCCATCACGTTTGGCAGCAAGAAAAATGGATCTATTTTGCAATACCAATTTCGGTGCCACTTGCCAGTCCAAATAAGAGTTGTGTATCTAACGCGCCGTACAGGGTCTCCGTTTCTGGATTTTGTCACAAGAGCTGTATTTTCTCAGCAGCTTATTAACAGCGTGTGTTTGGGGTGAAAATTAAGCAAATGGAAAAAGGATGTCACAGCAAGGAGCTGTGTTGCAACACTTAGGTTATTATATTGCATTAAGTTAAACAAAGACTGTTTAGCCGTGTTATGACTATGATCCTCATTCATTCCAGTCCCTTAAGAAAATGTATTTGAAAAAGAGGCAGCTTTGCTCACTCAATTTCCCTTTGGTCAAAATGCTCCCAGGTGCCACTCTCGTGAATTTGACAGGAAAAACAGACTGTAAAGGGGGGTAGAATTGGGGGAAAATTGCCATAACTCTGCTGATGCCAAGAATAAGAAGAATAATGGGAACTGCTACAGATCGGAAACTTTCTTTTGGTCATTTATCAAGCCCATATTATTTTCTCATCTTTCACTGTCTTTGCACGTGTGTCAGGTGAATAAAAAAGTTACAAGGAATCTTGAATTGCACTGCACTTTCCCAGGAAAATGCGCCGACCATCTCTTGTGTGCCTGAGGTCAACCACGCGGCTTTGAAACCGGCTCTGGAGCCATAGATAGCCCTTGGACCAGGGTGCCAGGCAGCTCGGAAGTCTTTGAATTTCTCATTCAAGGAAGAGGCAACATACGATTGCTCAGCACCAACCCTACACAGAATCACAGAATCACAGAATCACAGAATCACAGAATCACAGAATCACAGAATCGACTGGGTTGGAAAAGACCTCAGAGATCATCGAGTCCAACCCTTGGTCCAACTCCAGTCCATTGACTAGATCATGGCACTAAGTGCCATGTCCAATCTCAGTTTAAAAACCTCCAGGACGTTGAGTCCAGCACCTCCCTGGGCAGCCATTCCAATGCCTGACCGCTCTCTCTGCACAGAATTGCTTTCTAATATCCAGCCTAAATTTCCCCTGGCAGAGTTGAAGCCCATGGCCCCTTGTCCTATTGCTGAAGAGACCAATCTAGAACTGCCCTTCAGGTAGTTGTAGAGAGTGCTGAGCTCAGCTCTAAGCCTCCTCTTCTCCAGACTAAACAAGCCCAGCTCCCTCAGCCTCTCCCCACAGGGCTTGTGTTCAAGTCCCTTCCCCAGTCTTGCTGCTCTTCTCTGGACCCGCTCTAGCTCTGGCTCTTTCCCACATCTGGCCAATGACTTTGTTGCCTAAATAGGAGCTGAGCAATTCTGGAAAGCAGACTCTAAGTAGATAACATTCCCACTTCTGCTCCATTGGTCATGTTAGTGGGGAAGTAAAATCCTGTGATGCTTTTACCATATGCAGATTTCAGATTAATTTCTCAATCCCCCAGGCCTGAGCCATAGCTTGCTGAACGATTCCCATCAACCACTGTTCCTGATTAGGGTGGAAATCACGCAGGTGACTTTGATAAGATTAATTTCTTGGGCCACCTAGTTTAAACACAGCTATTCTACCTTGCAAACGCCCAGCCACTTTGGGTGAAAAGCTCTCAGTTTTCAAAGGAAAGGGTGAGCTGTGTCCGCCAGGTGTGACCTCCACAGGGAAACCCGCTCTCCTCGAGTGCCGCGGGTGCTGGATCCGTCTCCCTGCAGGATTTCCCACTCTAAGGTCTTACTTCCGAGTCTTCCCATACAAAACGCTGCCTGTAACTCTCCTCTGCTTATCTGAACTGGGCATAAAGCCGAACAGTTTCCACTTTCCTGGTGAGGGACGCCGCCTTCAGTCACGCTGTTCTCTATGGATCTGACAAACGCGTTTTCTCCCGTGCTGTCCTTCATTCACTACACAGATTGTGTCCATCTTCTCCTGTTCCTGTTTACTCTTGAAAACTCACTCTTTTTCCATAATGCAAAGAGCAACATGTGGCTTGTTAACACCCAGGCAGGTGAGGAGCTGTGTCTTGGCTCCTAAAACACACCCTGCTTGCAGCCTCCTGACAATTGCCCATCTGAGCACCACAGACACAGTATTTCAGACGCCGTCCACCCATCCATCCACTTCTTGTGTGTGAACTGGATTCAGGGCTAATCCTGAGTGGCATCCAACGTAGGAAACTCACCCAGCCTTGGGGTATGAAAAAACGGGCAACACTGAACAATACGTGTTGTTAAACTGTGAAACTGCTTGCCACAGGAAACTATGGATACAAAGAGATTTAGAAGTAGCTGAATAAATTCCTGGAAGCAAAATTCACCAGGGGCTATTAAATACAAAGACACTATGTCTGGCTCCGGAAATCCCAGCACCACAAATCACCGGCCCCGAGCCACGATCTGTGTGCCCTATTCCGATATCCTTCCTTAAATACCTACTGCGACTGGCTGCCCTAGACAGGGTGTTGGGCTGGATGGACCTTTGGTCCTAACCCGTTCGGCCATTGCCTTGTTTTTGTATTAATAGATGAGCTGGGAACGAATATCACATTCGGCACTAATGTCTCCGCATTCACCCAGCAGGATTTCTATCACCAGCACTCTCCACGCTGCTTCTGGCACAACATCTGGACATCAGGTAGCACCTGAAGCACATTAAGCTTTTTCAGCAGGTAATAAACCCCTGGATAGCGTATGGCAGGCGAGCCCCGGTCTCTAAATACCCACCACGGACATTGCTTTCTCCAGCAATTGCCGAAGCCTGGTTTAGATTAAACTGCTGCAGCCCAGCCACTGCAGAAGGGCAAGGCTGCAAGCGGAAGTCTCGCTTGTTTTGTTTGGGCTCTTTTTTTCCTGCTGATTTGTTGTTTTGGGCTTGTTTGGTTTTTGGCAAGTTATTTAAAGGACAAATATAAGGCTAGACAGCTGAACCTATCAAGGTCAGCCAATTTCTCAGGCTACTGTCTTTTTACAGCTGTTCCAGACGAGAAAAAAGGAGCAGATGAAGCTGTGTCTCCCTGATTGCTTTCCACAGTGTAAGGTAGACTTCTTTGATATAAAGCAAGGGTTCGGAGATGTTAGAGGGTGCTGGGGTGGCGATGCCATACAGGACACCAGCAAGACCCCGTCCCTTTTGGGCAGCTGTTCTTTTCAGACACATTCCCAATGTCATCTATCCAGGACCACTGTCTGTCAGAGCCCTGAAACAGAGCTGTGCTGTTGAGCTCTGAGTCTGGGAACAATATGGACCTGGAGCCTTCCTTCAGCATCTGCTTCCCAAACCCCACAGAGTATAGGGAGGTCTGGGCCACAGCCGTGGAAAACACCTGGTGAGCCATGGGTTGTATCAGACTGTCCCCTGCAGGCTCTACCCGAGGGAACCATGCACAGGCTGCCCAAAGCACCGGTGCCGCCCGCTCTGTGAGCGCAAACGCACCGACCACCGCGGGCAGGGCCGGCGGAGCAGCGTCCTCTCACACGGCACACGGGATGCGCCTCGGAGCAAGGGGACACCTCGGGATGGCCCTCAGAGCAAGGGGACACCTCCGCCTCAGAGCAAGGGGACACCTCCACCTCAGAGCAAGGGGACACCTCGGGATGGCCCTCAGAGCAAGGGGACACCTCCACCTCAGAGCAAGGGGACACCTCGGGATGGCCCTCAGAGCAAGGGGACACCTCCGCCTCAGAGCACGGGGACACCTCCACCTCAGAGCAAGGGGACACCTCCACCTCAGAGCAAGGGGACACCTCGGGATGGCCCTCAGAGCAAGGGGACACCTCGGGATGGCCCTCAGAGCACGGGGACACCTCCACCTCAGAGCAAGGGGACACCTCCGCCTCAGAGCAAGGGGACACCTCCGCCTCAGCCGGGCCCTTCGGGGCTCCCGGGAACCATTCCCCGTCTGCGCTGTCTCTTGTCTGCACGTGGGGAGGAAAGGGAAAGAGAGAAAGAAAAAGAAAGATGATGATGAAGAAGAAGAAGACAAAGAAAGGAAAAGAAGAAGAAAGGAAAAGAAGGAAAAGAAGAAGAAAAAGAAGAAGGAGGAAGAGAAGAAAAGGGAGAAGAAGAAGGAAAAGGAGAAAAAGAAGAAAAAGGAGAAGAAAAAGAAGGGAAAGAAGAAGGGAAAGAAGAAGAAGAAGGAAAAGAAGAAGGAAAAGAAGAAGGAAAAGAAGAAGGAAAAGAAGGGAAATAAAAAGAAGGAGAAGAAGAAGGAAAAGAAGAAAAAGAAGAAGGAAAAGAAAAAGAAGGAAAAGAAAAAGAAGGAAAAGAAAAAGAAGGAAAAGAAAAAGAAGGAAAAGAAGGGAAATAAAAAGAAGGAGAAGAAGAAGGAAAAGAAGAAAAAGAAGAAGGAAAAGAAAAAGAAGGAAAAGGAAAAGAAAAAGAAGGGAAAGAAGAAGGGAAAGAAGAAGAAGAAGGGAAAGAAGAAGAAGGGAAAGAAGAAGAAGAAGGGAAAGAAGAAGAAGAAGGGAAAGAAGAAGAAGAAGGAAAAGAAGAAGAAAAAGAAGAAGGAGAAGAAGAAGGAAAAGAAGAAGAAAAAGAAGGAAAAGAAGAAGGAGGAGAAGGAAAAGAAGAAGAAGGAGAAGAAGAAGGAAAAGAAGGGAAAGAAAAAGAAGGAAAGGGAGAAGAAGAAGAAAAAGGAGAAGAAGAAGAAGAAAAAGAAGGAAAAGAAGAAGGAAAATAAGAAGGAAAAGAAGAAGAAGGAAAAGCAAAAGAAAAACAGAGGAAAAGGAAAAGCAAGTATGCATTTCTGATGACAGCTGCACAAATGTGCTTTATTCTGCCAGATCTCTCAATTAAAATCAAGCCACCCTAATTTAAGGGGAAAATAAACACAGGCCTGATGTTGTGTGCTTTGCTTTCAAAAGGAATCAGCCTGAGGAGAGGCAGCCGGGCCCTCGGCCGGGCGCTGGCTGTGGGGACGCAGATGCTGCCGCTGCTGGGCCGGGCTGAGCAGCAGCTCCCGACCCCAGCACGCGGGGCTGGGGCAGAGAGCCCCTTCAGCGGCCCTGGGGCTGGGGAACAGGCCGCTCGCAGGTCTGTACCCCAGAAAACTGGCACAAAGCTCAGCATAGTGACTCAAGGCTCCTTCTCGACTGCGTCGGTGTCAGCCAGGGGCCACCCGGGAGACCTTGGACAGTCTCTGCCCTGACACTGTCCCTTACACTGTAGAACTGGGAAGTTCAAAACACAACCATATTTTCTCATGTTTTGCTTCTCCCACATTTTTAATTAAGAATCAGGGTGCTTGCTTTGCAGGGAGCTTTTCTAAAACTTCTGGTGAGCAACATGAGGGGCTGCTTTTGATAGGAGTGGCATTCACGTGGAATCCACGTGGCTACTGCCGTGCTCTGGCTCCTCTATAGTGCTCCTGCACTCTCCAGGATGGGAAAGACACCTTCTGCCGTTCAGCCTGATGGCTGCATCCCTACCTGGGAGTGGCAAAGCTTTCTTAAAAGCCCCTGTCCATCCTTCCACTGTTGTCTTTTTTCTTCTTTGCACTGTACTCATGGTGGAATAAAGAATCACCGTCTACCTTTTGATAAGAAAAGAGCTGAGATCATGGAGTAGACACTCTCTGTGCCACTTACCAGATAATATGACACAGGCAAACCTCTGTGATTAATCCTGGGGCTCTTGCAGATCTCCAAGGGGCAGGTACACAGTGGGAACTGCTGCTGTGTTACGATGGAAGAAACCGAACCCAGCGCCATAGGGATGCAAAAGTCCAAGGGTCTGGGGAACCATAAAAGCTTCACTTGCCCAGGCTTAGTCATCTAAAATGCCCATTTGCTGCACAGAAGGAATCTGCCTGAAGCTTCAGAGGAGAAAAACAGAAAGAATTTAAAGAGTGTAACAACAGGAAAAACACGCAAGCTCCTCAGCATAAGCTATCATGGATTCGGCTCTGGATTACAGAGGTTCAAGAGATCAAAGCAGTAGCAACCAGAAGGGGCAAACCAGAGACAGCACACAGATAAAAGAAGAGATGAAAGCCAAGGAAAGCTTGGACAGGAGGCTGACATGGGTAAATGAGGAACTGGGATTGGATCAAACTGGTAGTGCTGGATGCGTTATCTAGTCCCTTTTCTTGGCCCCATTGGTTTCTGCAGAACTGAAGCTTTGGGAGCTGGGGAGAGGAGGGTGAGGAAAAATGGTATTTCCATTTTTTTGTCCGTGCCAAGAAAAGCTTCTGAGTCATCTCTGTGCTGCCTGTGGAATGGCTGCAAGGAGCTGGAACAGAAGGGATCCTCCTGGGGACAAAACAGCGCTCAGGGGGACAGGGGACCCAGATTCAGCTCTGCTGCAGGGTCCCCAGGCGTCACCCCAGGGGACACACCATCTACGCTTTGTCTTACGTGTTTGTGCAGGGGGCTCAGTGCTTCCTTAACACCTTGTGAGCAAATGTGGATCTGGCCCTCAGACAACAGGGAACTTCTGTAAGCTGAGGGGGTATCTCTGGGAATTTCCTATATTTTAATATAGAGCATTCTTACTGCCTGTCCTGAGAGGGTAACCCAAGCAGTTGTGTTAGCAGAACCCATCATGGCCTCTCGACAAAGGATCAATTAGTCAGTCAGTGCATCAGGGGATGGGCAGATCCTCTCGTTTCTGTAGCTCCTCAAAACAAGTTCCTCTGGGTGAGCAGGTGGGACTGATCACATCCCCCAGCTGCTTCGTGTGAGCTGGGATTTGTGTCTCTGTTCTCGGCAGCCCACCTGGCCATCAGCTGGGAGGAGGAGGAAGAGAGGGAAGAGAGGAAGAAGAGCAAGGACATCTCAGGAGATGCTGTGAAGCTGTTGCATGGTACAGTGGGATGTTTCTGTTGCAGGACTGACTGGGATGGAGGGACGGACAGACCTTCCTGAGCACTGGGGACTGAAAATAAAAGGAGCACGTGATAATAACAGACTAATGCTCACTTCTAGTCCTGGTGCTGTAGGGAACTGTTGCAGCGTGATGTGTTGTGGGTGAAGCTTTGGTGCAGAGAGGGAGCAGGGATTCTCCTGTACTCGGAGCAAATCTGCCCAAAATGCATTTGGGGGCTGGCTGGGACCTGCGCGAGCGAGTCTGAGGAGAGATCAGGTTAAAAGCGAGATCTAAATGGCTCTGTGGTTTGAAAGGCTGAGCTTGGGGTGAAAAGGGGAGAGATGTGGCCTGTGAATTGGTAAAGGTGGTGGTGTGTTTTGTTTTCCTTCCTACGTATAGAAGGATAAACACTGTGTCCTTCCCAGCCTTTTCTGTCTGTCCTTGCTGGGGGTCCTAGTGTGTTCACCCCCTTCTCAGGGCGCAAAGCGGGATGGTCACCTCCCCGCTCGGTGGTGAGGCCGTGCCGAGGCCACCCAGGGTTCCTCAGCTGCACTTGTAAAGGCCAGAGAGCCCCCAAATTCCCCCGTGTGCCGCTGCAGAGCCGGCACCTCCGCGATCTCCAGCTGCCATCTGCTGGTCACCGTCCCCGGGCCAGCCCGAGCATCCCCCCGGGACCGGGACCTGCGGCTGGAGCCACCCGGGGCAAAGCAGCGCAGGAGAGGGGGCAAAGAGCTGCCCCGACCAAAGGGACCCTGTTTCAAGGTGTGTGGGGGTGAGTCAATCCTCTTACGGTAGAGAGCTGAAGGACAAGCAGGGTTTAAGTGCTGCAGTAAACCTGATGATTTATTGGAGGCTTATTTTTTTCCTGGAGAGATATTAAACTTGCCTTGGGGAGGTGGGGAAGAGGTGGGAAGCGATCTGTTTCTGCTGTTTTCTGGTCACTTAGGCACAGAAAAGCAAGATAGCAAAAAGTGAAGTGGTTATCGATAGCTTGGGACTTCACATAGTGGTGTGGTGGTGTTTGGTTGTGGGGTTGGTTTGTTTGCTTGTTTTTTAATTGAATTGTGCAACTTCAGAGCTGTTCTGCTGCATATTTGCCAAAGAAGAAATGAGGCAGATGGGTCCAAGGGCTGTTGCACAAATACTACCTGTCCCTCGCAGCACGAGCAGTAGGTTTATGGTGCTATTTGTGCCTCTGGCTGGGCTGGAAACGCCCTCTCCCTGCCCGCAGCCCCGCGCTGCAGCTGCCCCTCTTATCTCGGACCTTGTCAGGTGTGTCACGTAACACGGTGGCCAGATGTGGCCAGTTGTGTGACCTGCCAGGAGGCACCTGTCCTCTCTGCATGCAGCCCCACACGTCACCCCTTCTGCTTTGGGTTATGGGGTGAAGCTAAGAAGTGTGAAAATGTCCCAGGCAGCGCCAGGCCTGGTGACGCCACTCCTGCCTTCCCTGCGTGCAGGACTCTCATGGGTGAGAGGCAAAAAGCCACAGATACTGCCAGAGCTCATCTGAGTGATTGATTTCCCCAGATTTTGAAGGGGGATTTCCAAGGGTGACCATAGGGAGGAGGTAGCAGAGGTGTATTGGTCCTTGTGAGCATCGCATCCTAGTAGCTGCATCGGTTAATGCCAACAAAACGTGGCAGAGAAGTAGTGGTTTTGAGTATACGCAGTCCTTATAAGGTTTATGAAAATAAATGATGGAGCCAGAGAAGAAAGATGCTGTCAGTTGTACTGGCAAAGGACAAATGTAAGTGTGAGCTCTAACCCTTATTAGCCATGAGAGAATCCACAGCAGCGCTATGCCCTGACCACCAGAACAGCTGCGCAAGACCTCACACCTTCCTCCAACACCAGAGCATCCTATCCTAGGATGTACACCCAAAGGAAAGCGGGTTTCATCCGTTTAATTGCTCACATGACAGCTTGGTTTTTGGGTTCCTCTTAGAGACCTGCCCGTGGACCTGCAGCTTGGGAAGCTGCCCGTGGAAGGCAGAGACTGTGCTGGGGAGCGCGGCAGCGCGAGCGGGGCCTCAGTGAGCGCCCGCACGGGCAGTTCTCCTGCAGAGCTGCTGAGGGTTTGGTTGGTTTTCCCTAAAGTCCCGGTTTCCAGACTCATGAGACTGCAGTGAGCAGCCCACATTTCATGCAAATATGAGACTCACTGCTAGAACTTCTTGTGGTGGAGAAAAGTTTAAAATGTACCCTCTAGGATCAGAAACCAAAAGGAACAAAAAAGTTTGACTGCTTAAAAAAAAGTCCTCATGATAGCTAAGCCAATATCATTCAATTTTGGCCCCTAACTCAATAATCTTTAAGGTTTGGAGTGACAAAACTCCACTGATGCTTTGGCCAAGAATAAGGGCGTTATTTCTTGTGTCCTGGCCAGTGTCCCAAAGGGGATGGTTCCCTTCCCATGTACTCAGAACCGTGCCCTGGCAATCCAGCTCTGCACGGGGCTCTTGGTCACGTTTTGTCCTCGGTTCTCCAGGGCATCACGAAGCAGCAGCGTCCTCCCACGCTGAGTCTCGTCACACGGTGCAAGTCAATAGCAGGATTTTATGAAGTCTGATGTATTCCTCGGGATACAAGCTGCTTGACTAAGGTATAGGAGTCATACAAGTCATTGTTATTATCGCTGCGAACTATTAGCATTGGGGGCGTTGCTGAAGAATGTCATAGTCTATCTCATTCTGGTATTTTTTTGTAGAGCAGCTGGATTTGAAAGCAGACCAAAGAGACGTTTTAGTTTAGGTTTAGGAAAGCTCAGCGCTGGAGGGAGCTGTCACGTTGGGATGCTGATGAGCTCTCGCGAGCTGACAGGGAGCAAGGCGGCTTTCTCTGTAGCGATCCCGAGTTCTTTTGCCTAATCAAGCTGACACTGAGGCTCCGTGCGGAGGAAGCGTTACCCTGTCTCACCGCCTGACAACTCCTTCGCTTCCACACTTTGTTTCCTCAGTCCCCACAAACTGTAACAAATCATTAACTTTGATTTTTATTTTTTTCAATATATATATTTTTGTTGCCTTCCTCCCTCCCCCTTCCTTCTTTCAGCAACCATTTTTGGCTCAGCCTTCCTTTCTGGTTCTTTTCCTTAGGGATAGTGACTCTGAAGACTGCACTCACTTCATATATATCCTTCATCCCTAGAGCTTTTTGACATCTATTTATCGACTAGTCAAAGGAAATGCAGCATCCTTCAAAAGTTCTTCTTTCTACAAAAAACACAAACTATCTGTCCAGTTTACTTTGAAAAGTGTTCCAACCAGAAATGAATCGACAGGCTTTGTAGAAAGCTCTTGCTGAAGCTAAAAAGAGGGTTTGGCAGGTATAGAGTTTTGAGTCAAAAGATGTGGATTTCATTTCGAGTTCCATGAGAGTCCGTAGTGCATGTGGGGAAGTGACAATGAAATACAATTATCTTTCATTGGGTTTAGATGTGAAAAGGAATTAGGTGTGTTTATGGATCGCTCGCTGGAGGAAGAAGAGCTGCTGCCCCAGCCTTGGAGGCGCCGTGCAGGTGGAGATGCGCTCATGGCGTCCCAGTGCAGACATGGGGAGCAGACACTGAGCGGGGGAAAGAAGGAGCACAGAAGATCACAGGGAAGACAATGAAACTTTAATAAAAGCCCTGCAGAGCTCTGGGATAAAGTGCCAGCTGGGGGGAAACCTTTCCTTGATTCCTTGGGCATCAATATTTCTAGACAAGCAGGTTTTTATTGGACTTCACCTCCTGGTGAAAACAACCACCAAACCCCCAAACATTGACTAATGTGTCAAAAGGGAGAATGCCCTTGTCCCGCCTCCAAACTCTAAAATGAAGGATCTAATTCTTCTTTGCCATTTTTACCCTGACTTGAAGAAGAAGGATTTTCTAAATAGTCATCAAGTGGCGATGGATCAAAGCTGCCGATACCTGAATCCATGGTTCCAAAACACTCAGGCTGTTGACGTCTGTGGTGCTGTTGTGGAGCCTTTTCTCTTGAAATGGGCCACACAGTCAAAATTTAAAATGCATTGAATGGCTCTTTTAGTTGTGTGTAGGAAGTGCTTTTTTTTTTTTTTTTCACATAAAGTGCACATCAAAATCGTTCAGCAAAGACTGTGTGATCTGTAAAAGGATTGTGCAAGGTCCTACCAGGACACTGGGACAGGTATCCTGTTCCCCTGACCCACAGGAGCGTCCCAGCTGATCATGCACCACCTCGAGTATTACCAGTCTTGGTGTAAGTTCCTTGTGGTCCTCAGACAATGAATTGCAGGAGGACATCAAAGGAAACCGGCTGTTCCTGCAGTACCTACCAAAGATGCCCTTGAAGCGTTACCGTCGCTACCATCTGCGGGCGTTGCTGTCCCGGGCAGTGTGACTCAGCCCTTCCTTGGCCGGTTGGCATCCGGAGAGGATGAAACGAGGTGGACGTGTTCTTACTGCACCTCCTCCATCTCTTTTGCTTGTTGGTTCATTATTACTGAATTTTCATCTTGCTGGTGGTAGCTGATGGTCACAACGGCCTCATTGTGCAGCATCGCCACGAACAGGGTAATTCATGACTTGGATCATAGGGCTTATGTGGCTTTTACCTCCTTGGTGTTTCTCAGACTATCTTTTCATTTGTACTCCAAGCCTGAAACATCTTTCCAGAAAAGCAATACCCAGAGTCCTAATACAAACTACAATCAGATCTCTTCATGCCTTAAATTCATTAAAAATGCTCTTATAAAAAGATTTATTCTCAGGGCTTTTACCCAAACTTCTGCACAGACATTATGTAATAGCTAAATCTTCATTAGTTATGTCTGTTTTCTTTGTGCCTTCGTGACAATGATGAAAGCTGTAAATAAGTATATTGTCCCATCTTAACAAGGATAGCATATCCATCAATGAGGACACTTACTCTGCTGAGATCTTTGCAAGGCTGTACAGGGGAGTAAATTAAAGGGAGAACAGCATCCTTCATCTAAAGTGTCCTTGTTCTGTCACTTAATGTTTTACCCTTGCTAATATCTTTCAAAGTCTGGCTATTAGTCAGAAAAGTCACTCAGTATGTGTGACATATTTTATCCAGCCTAAGTCTACTTGGTCCCAGAATGTTTTTTCTAGGCAGCCAAGGCTGTCAGTGTGACTTGTGCCTCCTCCTGTAGCTTCTCACCTTAGTTTCCCAGCAGTCACCGGTGTTCTCAGTGGGACGTATGAGGATGGAAGGGGTGACCAGAGGAGTCACAGCAGCTCAGCTGAACCGGGAGGTGCAAACCCTTGTTTGTGGTGGCAGGTGGGTTGTCTGGATAAAGGCAGATGGGATGAGACCCCACTCTCAGTAGTGTTCACGGCAGCCTAGGCCGACTGGTTGGTAACACCCTGCTTAGCCCAAGGCATCCCCTCTCACCAACTGTCCCAATTAAGTGTAGCAAAAAACCTGAAATTGCCCTTTATGTCAAAGTGATCCTTAATCTACACGCAGCTGACAGGGTCACGGGTCCATGGTGCTCAGGCAGCAGCTACGGGTGATTTTCGGGACAGAGTGAGGAGCGGATACGTGACGGTCAGCGCCGCTTGCTGGGAGAGGTCCGTGCTCGGAGCTCCTTGCCAAGAGGAATGGCCAAAGCAGCACATCCCGGTGAGCCCTCCTGCCTCTGCACGGCATGGCCGGGCAAAGACAAAACACAGCGCTCCCCCCTGCCCCGAGAGAGGCAGGAGCAGCCTCCAGAGCACTGAGCTGTGAGCTTTCTCCCTGGGGTGACGGGTGCGCAAAGGAGCCTGCCAAGGTGCTGGGATTCCCATCAAAACCAGCACCTTCTGCACCTCCTCGGCGCTCTTTATCCCCCTGCCCCAGCCCAGCTGGCCCTGACTCACCCTGGGGTTAAAATCCGAAAAACAAAGCAAGGAGACTGGAAGTGTTGGACTTGCTCCAGGTTTATTAGACAGACCAGGAGTGAAAATCAGAATGTGGCCTGCAGAGGGAAGAAAAGAGCTGTGGTAGCACCGCCACGGCGTCCCCGGGGTCTGCTCCTCGTCCCGCTGCCCCACCAGCTCCGCAGCGGGCTCCGAGCCCACTGCCTTTAAACATTAAATACACTTAAAGCCCATTCATTTCAAACTGAAATTAAACTGCTGGATTTTATTCAAGAGTCATTCCCCTGGAGAAAAGGCTGAGGAGAAAATAATGGTTCACTGAATGCCTCACCCATCCAGCACACCAAAGAAAGCACCCCAGGAGGTAAGGTGAGAAGTGAGGCTTGGCCAGCGCCTTGCCTCATTGCATTGTTATCTGTGTATGAGCTGATTTCTCAATCCATTTAGAAATTCACTAATTGTCATTGGAGCTGTTTGCTGATAACTGTGAAGTAGCTTTGTAATGAAGAGGAAGTCCATTTATTCGTTAACATTTGAGAAAATAATTGCCTGTCACTTAGACCAAACATCCTCTGCCCCAGAAACACGTGCTCTTCGGCACCTTTTTTTTTTTTAGCTGCACACTTTGAAACGCCACTTATAATTTCCAGTCCCTGAAGGGCTCGTTCTCAGCTGCCGTGACGCAGGTGAGGGAGCACGCTCCACGGGGGACACTGAATGTCCTGTCGCTTTTGCTGCAAGGAGAGGGGAGTGTATTAATGGTGCTGCAGGAGGCCTCCGGCAGGCAGGTTACAGCTCCGCGGTATGGCCTAAACTGTGAATGTTTATGGGACCGCTGCTCTGCAGCCTGTCCTGCCCCTCTGAACCCATCTCTGGCCAAAGAGATGAGACAACTGAGGTAGCCCCAGCCCCACCATCTGAGCTCCAGGGGTTGTCTCTGCCCCGTTTGCCGGCCCTGCTCTCAGCCCTCGTGAAGGCACAAGAAAGATGGCGTGAAGCCAGGTGTGCACCAGGGAGTGCGTCGGGAGGGAGGAGGAAACGCTTTTGGGAGGTGGAGGAGCAATGTATTCCTCACCCCGGCCGTCTGTCCCCTGTTACCCCCACAAGTACAGCCAATGACTCCACTGGTGCCTGCTCATGCCACGGGTGACACCCCACAGCAGCTTGGTCCCCCATGCTGGCTCACTCCTCCCCACCACGCCCAGCGCTTCCCACCAGCACAGATAACATAAGCCCACCTTCCCCCTGGCTTTGAGGAAGCAAAATTCAGCTTCGCCTACATGACCGAGAGGCTTTGGGGTGCTCTGGCTGCTGGGGAAGAGGGGTTTGCTGTAGCAGTTAACCAGAGCATCTGCAGTGCCTTGCCAGCTCCCCTGGAGACAAGCGGGAGCAGAGGAGCGTCTGCCCCCAGAATCAATAGAGACCTGCCAGCTTGCACCTGCTGGGCTTATGCTGCTGCAATATCTTTCACTCCAATGGCTGCTCATTTGTTTGTCAGCTGTGTTGAATTTTTATTGTTTCCTGGGAACACAAATTCCCCCATCCGTTCCCAGGGCAAGGAGCGCCACGTCTCCTGGGGGTGAACAGGCGCCAGTGTTGACTTAAGAGTGTGCGGAGCAGGAGATAAGCGCTGCCCTGCTGCCGGGCGGCACAGCTGTGCACCCGTGTCCTCACCGCGCTGCTCGCCCGGGGCTCCTGCTGCGGGGCCGGGAGGGTGGCGAACGTCACGCAACGCCGGCACGTGTCACCCGCTCCGCTGTGGGCAGGGACGGCGCCACGTCCCGGGGAGCGCAGGGGAGCGCGCCCCACGGCCAGCCCCACGGCCAGCCCCACGGCCAGCCCCACGGAGCGGGGAGCGGAGCAGCTCCTGCCTGAACCGGACCCAAGGGAGAGCGGCCAAGAGACGGTCAAGCAGCGAGGGAAGGCGCCGCTGCAGACACGCTCCAGGTATCGTCCCCGTTCGAGGTGCAGCCGCTGCGATCCCACCATTGCACCGTGTTGGCCACTGTGGCTTGGGGTTGAACAGTTGGTGTAATAACACTTGACAGAGTCCTGCCACCATGAGCCAGCGTCATTTTTAGTGGGCGCAAGGGGCTTGTGATAGCTCACAGCTGCTAGGAATGGCTTCGTGGATGTATTTACTCTGCAGGGGTGTAAGCTTTCTAGTGTTTGCAAGTGTTAATTGCTGCTGGTACAGCGCCTTGGGAAGGTGGGGTGAAGGGCTGGGTTGGGCTCCCCATGGGGAGCAGGATTCCTGGTTCAGGAAGACCAGAGATACTGGCTCTGTTTTCTTGGGCAGGAATTAGATGCATTTCAAGATTAGGTGACTGTGGTTTTGCTTTCAGGTGCTGTGGTGTTGAGGGAAAAATACGTGAGTGAGAGTAAATCAGCTCTGCGCAGGGAGAGCTGCCTGTTTACACCAGGGAATTTAGGCTTCCAGATATTTAATTTCTGGTAACTGTACTTCAGCTTGTTGAAACATTTCGGTCTTGAAAAGCCTCTTGTGGATAATGAGACTACAGAGAGGCGGTGGTCCCAGAGACCCCCAGGCTGGGGAGCGGGCTGGACGGGGGCCTTGCCTTAGTGCTGCAGTAACGAGTGAGGAGGTAGCCTGTATCTGCAAGAAAATATTGGGAGAGAGGGGGATAAAACAAAATGAGAGAGAGGTTTTGTTGCCTACCTTGAAGCCAAGAACAAGCACAGCTCACCTAATTTTAAAATGCCGTAGGGTATGGTATGTCATGGGGTGAGGGACAACGTGAGGGAGGTAGGAGGTGGTTGGGGTTTGAGGATAAGGGGACGGTCTGGAGAGGGCTCCTGTCCCACAGCCAGCTCTGTAATGGCTCTGCAAACCCGCCCGAGCCTTGGGCGCCCCTCCCAAAGCTGTGCTAAGGAAGGAGGAGAGCGGCAGCGTGACCCACACCCTGTGCCCTCATCCAGATTGCTGCTGGTGTCAAGGAGAGCTGGGCGGTGCTGGAGGCCCCCACCTTGTCTCCAGACCAGGCTGGTGGCCTCAGCTGTGCTTTGTCCCCCATGGGCAGGTACGAGAGAGGGCTGAGGAGGAGGATCTGCAGTTCCGTTTGAGCTGTGCTGGGGACAGCCCCTTCCTACCTGCCCGTGCCCCAGGCAGCTGCTGCCACGGCAGCTTCCCCAGCTCACACAGGTGACCTGGAGTTTGCTCTGCTTGTCACACAAGGAGATTAACTCCTTCACCGCTGGCCACGTGCGTGCTGGGGAGCCCGCCAAGAACACTCAGCTGTCTTCTCCGTGCGCTTCCCCCTGGTGCTATCTGCAAAGTCAATGTACAGCTTCATATGTGCTCCCAGTCTGCTGACCATCCATGGGGCTGAGGTCTCTGCAGCACTGGACCGGGATGGAGGAAGCACATGGCTGGACCAGAGGAGGGAAGGGGCACCATTGCCCTCACCTGTGGCTGGTCCTGCACAGATTGGTATCCTCAGCACCCACACCAGGAAGAAAAAAACACCTCCCCTCTATGGCAGCTCATCTTAGGAGGACATTTCCCCTCTAGGATGCTGCAGAGACAGTGATGTGAAAGAGGGAGGAACAAGACAATTTGATGCTTATCTATTTGCCATCCCAGTGGCTGTCACCAATGGGTAAATGGGCAGGACAGGGGACTGCTGGTAAAAGGATGCAGGAGGAGCCGGGAGGGATGCTCACACCCCAGAGCTATGGTGAGGTCCTCACTGATGACCCATGGAGCCACAGCTCCTGCTGGGAAGTGTTAACCACTGTCCTGCCTGGCTTCCACTGCCTGCTCTCACTTTCTCCCCTCTGTTAATTATTGCAAGGAAAGCAATGAAGGCCAATGTGCACCAAAGTCCAGTCTGAGTGAGAACATCAGCAGTTTGCTCGCAGCCATGAGCTGGCCAACCCCAGCCCCCACGGAGCTGCCGGGGGACACCACAGTGGCCTTTGGGGTGGCAGACATCGTCGTCGTGGTTTGTTACTTCGCCTTTGTCCTCATTGTCGGGATATGGGTGAGTCCCCTGGGTTTACTTTGCCTGAGATGGAAAGCGTTTGATCCTCCCTGGGGCCTGCAAAGGGCATCCTCTGCACAGAGTTATCCCAGGGGGTTTGTGGGGTGACACTGATCTTTCTGTGAGCTCTCACCACTTCTTCTATGTGGGGACAACCAAGGGGTCATTCCCTGGAGGTTGTTCTGGGCATGATGATTTGCAGCAGTCTTACACTGGGGTGTGGGCAGACAGGGGGCAAGGGGAAAGCCCCGGTTTGAGGTGAGAAGGTGGCTGAAATAAGATTTTAAATAGTTTTGGAAAGATTGTTACTGATTATTTGTTCACATTGTTTTGAAAATACCTCTTTCACAGAGACCTACAGTATTCTGGGTGGCTGAAGTGGTGTTTTTTTCTCATTCCCAAGGTGTACATTCAAGGAGGTGTCATTAAATAGGTACAGGGGGCTTCTTTCCAAAGCTGGACTACCAGAAACCTTCACGGAGAGGCAGAAGCACTGGCTGAAGCACTGGCATACTTGACAGATACACCAAGCAGTTTTGGAGCTGCTGCTGAGACCGGGCATTGGGGGTTGTCCCGGCAGTGCTGCTCAGCGGTCTGGCTGCTGCCACGTGCACAGGCATTTGCAGCAAACCATTGTATTATGGTGCCTGACTGCAAGGTCCTGGTTGCTGCAAACAGCAAGTGCTGTCAGCCCCAGCCACATCGGAGGGGCTTGCTGGCTTATGGACATCCTATTGCTCCCCAAATCCCTGCAGTTCTCATGCAGTTCCTGGATGGGGCTGTGTGATGTGGCTGTACAAGTGTGGGGCTGCTGGAAACCCCAAATCCACAGCAGTGGATGGCCTTGATGGCATCCCAGGGGATACATTATTTTCTTCTGATTCCCACCCCTGCCATGTTCTCCCTTATTTGGCTATTACTATTATTATTACTATTATTATTACTATTATTATTACTATTATTATTACTATTATTATTACTATTATTATTACTATTATTATTACTATTATTATTATTTTGCTAGGAGTGCTGTACAGTGAGGAGGGAAATGCTTCCTCTTAATTCATACCATAGTCAGAAGCAGGGCAACCTTGCTTGCAGGTACAAACATGTGTCTTCACATGGCTGAGAGCAGCCAAACTCCTAGAAATCTCAAATTAGATGTGTTTGACAGGGGCCCTGCTTCAGTCTGTGTCAGACCGGTGCCCTGCCTGTGCTGCTATGAGAAGGGCAAGCCAGTTGACCGCAGTGACACTCAAGGGAGTAGGACTTGAGTGGTGCAAGAGGTTGCTAACAGGATGGTTCAAGGCTACTGAGATGGGTGTTGGGTCTGACTTGAGGGTGGTTGAATGGAGGAAAACACTTTTCTTTGTTCTGTGCTTCCAGTCATCGATTCGAGCAAGCCGGGGGACCATTGGAGGCTATTTCCTGGCTGGACGATCCATGACGTGGTGGCCTGTGAGTGAAACGCGTCCCTCTGTTCCTCACGGTTCCAAAGCGATTCCAGGTGTGAGGAGGGCAGGTCTAGTGAGGGAATCTGGTCCGCGGGTTTGACTGTAGTCTTGGCATGAAGAGGAGCCAGCAGAAATCATCGCATGCAGCTTTGCTAATGGGCTGCAGCGTGGAGCTGCCGGGCCAAAAGGATAGTTCAGCATCTGCAGGTTTTTTACAACTCTCAATTACTCTGCAGTCAGCAATAAAAACGTTCGCGTTGGTGGAAGCGAGGGAGTGCTGGCTGGGTCTGAAACGCTCTGGCCCCAACTCACCAAAGATGCCGTTGTCCCCAAGCCAAGAGAGCACTAGGTAATCTAGGAATGTGCTATCCAGTAGAAAAACATCTAGATGCTGAAGAAAAAAATAATCCCAAAGCCCAGGACTTTCTGAGCCCTTGCTATTTAGAGTAGAGTTGAAATTATTGGCTAACGATGTAAAAGATATAAACTTCAAACCACCGAAGTATAAATCTTCACTATGAAGAATAAAAAAATCTATTGAAGGTGCCTTTCCTTGGGAGTGAAAGGTACATATAAAGATAATTTAAAGTTTGAAAGGAATAAAAACACCACAGGAATAAAGATCCTTCTCAGCCAATGCCAGACTCCAGCACCATTTATCTCTCCAGTGAGCCGTGGGTAGAGGAATGCGCTTCTCAACGAAAACATGCACTTTTTTTCCCTTTGGATGTACATTGCCCATAAATTCACTAGGCTAGATTTTGGAACTCTTCCATCAGAGACACATACACCTCTCCAAAATCTGTTATTTCTTAAATGTTCTTTATGCTTCTGTCTCAGCCAGGCAACATTTAATAGAAAAGCTTAACTTGATGGTTTTCTCTAATTAGGAGGAGAAAAATTGAAAGATACTAAAATGGAACTTTTTTCCCCCCAATGTCATTCTTAAAAAAAAAAAAAAAACAAAAAACCCAACCAAACAAAAAAACCCAAAATTCCAAACCAACCAACCAAAAACTACCAAAAAACGACCCCAAAACAAAACCAACAAACCACACACAAACCAAACAACAAACCAAAACAAACCGCAACAAACCGACGTTCCTATTGGTTTTGGCTCCAGCCGCAGGTGGCTGCGGAGGCTGTTGTGTGCAGGCTGGCTCTTGGTAAGCCTGACCTACTTTTCTGGGTTCGAAGCAGCCTCTGATGCTGTTGAGTTCTCAGTTTTGTTTGTCAGAGAGCTGGTTCCATCTCTGCAGCGCTCCTGCCGGCTCAGCTCCCCACAGCCCTCACCCTGACTCCATGGCTGCCTTACATGGATGTTTTCTTCAGTGGTGACAGGTTGTGTGTTAAGCAGCCTCCACTAAACCCTGATATCACATTGCTGCTCCTGTGCGATCTAGCTTTTGTATTTCTGTGTCTGATGTAGATACCAGGAAAACCATTTACATCTTTGGAGAGCACCAGTCCCCACCTCAGCTGCAAATTCATGTTGCAGCAGCCAGCTCTAATCAGGAGCTTTCTTAGGCAAGAAGGCAGAGCTGTTGGCAGGAATCGCTGGGGGTGCATTAATGTTTTACCTTGCTCAAAGATGAGAAGCTGATCAAATTCCATCATTCTTTATTTCATATTTAGCAGTACTAAGGAGAGAAAAGCTCCTTGTAGGTGATGCGGCTAAAAGGAGACTTTCTCTGGGGACAAAAGGGCTAGTCTTTTATTTTGGGTAACTTCTTGTTTAACCCTAAGATTGGGCATTGGCATAGAGAAAGGAGGGGAGGCTTTATTCCAAATTAAAGTAGTAATTAAGTCAGATAGTCTTTGCTCTGTTTAAAGCACCTTGGAGCTTGCATTCCTCTAATGAGGGTGTCAATGAGCCATGGTAGGGACAGCCTACCGTTAAAGTTAACCAGAGGCGTGTTCCAGCCAACTGCAGAGCTGAATATTGTTGAACCTTTGTGTAGACGTTAAACACAAAAGGCCTTGTGTGTTCCCATCGTTGTCCTTGCTGTGGTTCAGGAATCTGCTCCAGGAGAGCACTGTTGTCACCCTGGCTGTGTAAACCACCACATGCATGTTCAGTGCATGACTTTAAAGAGCTTTCAGCAAGGCAGAGGAGGGTGATGGAGCCTGGCCCAGGCTGCCCAGGGGGGTTGTGGAGTCTCCTTCTGTGCAGACATTCCAACCCGCCTGGACACCTTCCTGTGTAACCTCATCTGGGTGTTCCTGCTCCATGGGGGGATTGACCTGGATGAGCTTTCCAGGGCCCTTCAACCCCTGACACTCTGGGATTCTGTGAAGACATGGAGAGACGGACCAAGGCTCGGCAGGGTGGGAGAAGGCAGGTTCCTGGCTGAGTAACCAGGGAACGGAGAAATCCAACATGTTTCATGGACCCTGAGGTACCTGTGGCTGCCACCAGCCTTACCTCGCCCCGCTGTAGCCCCCATAACAGGCATGTATCTCCAGAGAACCCCTGACCAAGTGAACCCCAATTCTGAGATTAGGCTTTGCATTAGGGTGGGGGTGGGCACACCGACTTTAACATATAAAAACATAGTTTTCTTTAAGAAGAAAACCCAACTGTCCATTAGCACCCAGCTACCTACCTACAAGGAGACCAGGCCCTGGGGAAACAGAGTGTGTGGGTGAAATGATTGGGCTGATGCAGAAGTTCCTTAAGATGATTTTCATGGGTTTCGTGCCTGTGTTGTGTGTCTCAGATTGGAGCATCCCTGATGTCAAGCAACGTGGGCAGTGGCTTATTCATCGGGCTGGCCGGCACTGGAGCAGCTGGGGGCCTTGCTGTTGGGGGCTTTGAGTGGAATGTAAGTCGGTTGTGTTGTCAACTAAGATGTCACTGTGTACAAGGGGACCGGGTGTTTGTCCCCAAAATCGGATGCTAACAGTATCAGTAACTACAAGTTCTCAAGCCTCAGGAGAGAAACCTCCAGACATTCAGACAGCCTTAAAAACGTGAGATCTTTATTTTACTTTAAGTGGAATCCACTAAAATTATTAGCTCTATGACCTTCCCAGAAGCACATGGCCATATTTCTAAGCCTTAGTCTGCACTCATCAAGATTAAAATAAAAGATAATGAATGCTGAAAAGCTACTTAGATAATCACAGGATTCTGGGTACAGGAAGTTTGAGAAAAAACAGCATTGCTCTTAAATTCAGTGTCAAACCCATGAGAATCAATACCACCGCGTTCACCTGTCAGCTGCCAAAATGTGATGTCTCTGGGTGAACACCTGGGGTGAAGGCGGGACTCATTCTGCCCTGTTGAGGTGGCCTGGAAAATTACCACAGACAGCACATGGAGCATGGAAACCAGGCTCTTTGTGTGTGATGCTAATGACATTTCTCAGCTGCAGTGATGAGGAGGGAGATTAGTGCCAGGCTCACAATAAACGCCACTGGTAGTGGTGACTGCTGATAGTGCCACCAAAAGCTCTTCCTTGGGATTTCTATTCACTTCACTTTTTTTCCCCCCTCTCTAAACCATTAGGATCAACTTTAAGCCCTTTGTGAAGAAACCAGAGCCTGCGTTTAGCCTGGTGCATGTAGGACATACCAATATTGCTGTATTTAAGTAAATCTGTACAAGTTATTTTAGAAACCCATGGATACAAGATGGTATGTCAGGGCAAATCTAACTTCATGAGTTTAGATTAATTTCTTTCAGATTGGACGGGGACCTTAGATATGCCGTTATTCTGTTCTCAGGCACTCACCATCTCTGCTCACAGGGATCGTTTTCATTTCTGATAACTTAAATAACTGATCAAAGTGAAATCTGGACTAACGTAAGGTACTCGGATAAAAGATAATGGCCTGAGACAGCCAGGAGGTGAGGTTTGGTAATCCAGTGACATTCGAGATCTCCTGTTGGGCTTTTGCTGGGTTTCAGGGAAGAAATACATGACGGGAGATGCCCTTATGCCTTCCAAAAGACCCTTTACCTGTGGCAAAGCAACTGAACTGCCCCTTTATCTACCAGCAACAGAAGCACATCTGTGTCAGCCTGCAAGGAGAACATCCCGGCAGTCTCGCTGTTGCTTATTTTTATGCTCTGCAGGGACAGTCTGCTGCCTCAGCCTCATCACTTGCTAATCAAGCAACAAACAGATGCTCCCATCTTGCTCTGAATCACTTAACTCTTCATTGCCGCAGCATCAGTGGTTTCAAAGGCCACCAAATACACCACCACCCTTCAGAGATCCAGAGCAACAGAATCTTGCCCAAAAGACCAGGAGATGGTACAGGTTGTGCCACCCGTGACTGAGAGACACAGGGTTTAGGAGGATAAATTCAAAAGCTTCTAATTATATTAAAGTTATTTCTCCATTTGCCATCCCATCTTCTGAGCAAGGAGAAAAGTCAGACTGCTTCCCAAATATATTGCATGGCACTGTACCCGTCTGCTTTGTTAGGATGTCCGCTTAAAAGAAGCGGAGAAGGACATTCCCCTGTGTTGAATCATTTGCCTTTATTTTTTCTGTCTCCTTAACAGGCTACCTGGGCACTTCTGGCTCTTGGCTGGATCTTCGTGCCTGTTTACATCGCAGCAGGAGTTGTCACCATGCCTGAATACTTGCAGAAGAGATTTGGAGGGCAGAGGATACAAATCTACATGTCCATACTGTCCCTCGTTCTCTATATATTCACCAAGATATCCGTATGTATCCAATTGAACACAACCCTTGTGTCCGGGGCAGCGATCAGTCGCCCTGGTAGAATGCAGAGCTGCTCAGAGATAACTCAGATGTCCTTGAAAGGACCAGCTCAGCCACCAGAAACAGCAGCAGTGCGTTAGTGTCCTGCTTTGCTCAAGTAAATACCTGCGTCTGTATTGATCATGGAGACCTATCCTAGGAGAGAGCCCTCGCTAAACAGTGATGCACAGGGAGAACTTTACAGGGATATGGCAGCTAATTACTAAACAGTATAAATACCCTGATCAGTCTCCCTGCTTTTCCTCTTCCGTCAGCTCAAACCTTAGGTGATGTAGACACGGGAACTGCAGCATCACCCCATCTGAGGATCTGGCTGGCTGCAGCTTGTAGATGTGAAATTCTCTTAAATTATCATAACTCTGCTGTTGTTCTTGTAGCTCAGTTTTCAGCATTAGGCATGTGAGGGTTATTCCTCTCTCTTCCTGTCGCTTGTGTTGTATAAAAAGGGTATGGTGAAGGAGAGGTAGGCTCTGGCTCAACGCAAAACTCAGCATCTTTCCTAGATTGCTTGTAGCATTGTTCCCAGCTGGTAGCCAAAACCCAGTGTAAGCTACTGGGTATTTCCCTTCATTTAAATGCCATTAATGAAGAGGCAGAACTTATGCTAAGAACTCCCTGTGCCCTTGGAGGAGGAGGACTGTATTCTAGAGTCCATTGCAGAGATTGAAAATGTCAGTGTGCTGTGTCCAGCTGATTGTCCCATGGCCAGTACAAGTCAGTCTTCAGTAGTCGCTACTGAAATATTTAGATGTCAAGTTGCCTTGGAAGACATTGAGAGGAGATGAGGCACCCTGTGCCTTTTGCAGCTGGCTTCAGGGTCTTTCTCCCAGGCTTATTGTGTCCCAGCTCTCAGGAGGTGCATTACGAGGAGTTCCAGGCTGGGAATGTGGGATGGATTTCTGTCTCTAATGGCCAGCTCTTGGTCATGTCACCCATTGCTGTCACCACCGCCTCCAGGAGATTAGTTCTGTGGGATTGAAGCATTGCCCAGGATGAGGTCTTGCAAAGAGGTGTTTGAAGCGTGTGTACCCTTGAGGGGTAAATGGAAGATCTCTCCTGCAACAGCACCACGATGTGCACGGCTGCACAGCCAGTGTATGTGGAAAAAAACAGAGCAGTCTTTCAAAATGACCTTCAGCAGAGCAGTTTTTGCCTGTGCCTTTCATAACAGGACCCTGGCCTCAGTCGCTGCTGTTTCATCTCAGTGGTTTCTCCTCTGTGCAGCTAATTCACGCGTGGCTGATGGATGTGGCTGGTGTTTATGGGCATGACAGGTGCTTTCTATTAAGCTGCGCTATTGTTTGTGGAGAGCTCATTTAGCGGCTGGCTGGACAGCAGGCACTTGGTTACAAGGAGGATTTTTCTCCCTGTGTTTTGCCCAAACATAGATTAGCAACTGGGGCTTTGCAGAGTCTTCTCTGCTCACAAAGAAAAACAGAGATCTCAGTGTATGTGTTGTCAAAGGACTGATCCTGCATGGCTGCAGAGGTGTTTGTGCTTCCTGCTGGGAAGTCAAAAAGCAGAAATCGCGGTGGTTTCTGTGGTATGCTGACCCTGTTTGTCGTGTCTCAGGGTTGCAGGGGTCAGGAGTTGCACTGGCTGCTTGTTTTTAAGGTGCTTTTTTCAGGCACAGCAAATAGAAATCTTGCCCCATCCCTTCTGCCTCCCTGGGCAAATGTCTTTGCCTGTATCCCACCCTATAGCAGATTTGCAGGTGTCCTTCGGATCGATTTCCCAACATACGCATCTCCCCTGTCACCTTCTGCATTTGAATGATGTTATCTGTATAATTCCAGGTTTTGCCCAGCTTCTGGTTTCACTCACTCTGCCAGTAGAGCCAAACAAAACAGAGCCGATGGGGGTTTCTGTATTTCTAGTGAGGTTCTCTGCAGGTATAACCTGTTTTTCTGGAGTCATTCTGGTATGTTGAGCTGCATGAATAGAACTGTTGACCTTTTCAGATAAATAAATCACGGCACAAGACATCAATGATTCTTCAGGGCTTTTTTCAAGCTGGAGTATCACCTGGCCACTAGGGCACCAAGACATAGTCTTGGGAAGAACCTGTCTCTGCTCTTTACCCCCGTTCTCTCCTGTGTCTGCCTGTGGATACATTGGCTCCTGCTCCCCATGGAGGTCTTCACAGTCAGCAAAAGGAGTGGCAGTTTCCACCAACACGCGTCTGTGCCGGGGAGGGTTACATCCCATGAAGTCAACTGTAAGACAGTCTGCTGGCTGCTTTGTAGTCTCTTGGTGTGGGATCTTGATTTTCGTCCTCCTGCTGCCCCGTCTCCCGCGTGCTGGGAGCTCAGACCCGCAGGAGGGACCTTCTTCACCCCGAGAACACGAAGGTTGGCAGCCAGCAGCCCGTGCTCTGTCCTCTTCCACTCACCTTCGTGGTGTCCTCCCTCCCCGATGCTTTCAGCCTCAGAGGCCTGCAGGCTGCTTTATTAGATTTCACTTGCACGAAGCATCACTAATGCCAGACTGCCCTTGTTTTGTTTAGTTTTGTCTTTTTATTCCAGACCGACATTTTTTCCGGAGCACTGTTCATCCGAATCTCTTTGGGCTGGAACCTCTACTTGTCCACTGTGGTCTTGCTAGCAGTGACTGCTGTCTACACCATAGCTGGTAAATAGCTTATTCTAAAAGAAACGCTACAAACTGGAGCGTAGGATTTAAGTTTTCTCTTTCCTATGCAGGGGAATGTTAGCATCTTCAGGTATTGAGATGCTGAACTGCCTCTCCATCCTCTCACAAACATGGAGTAGCCCTTCAGGCCATTCCTAAATGAAGGGCTTGTGACAGCTCTAAGGTCCAGGGGACCAGCTCCAGGCCAGGTTCTCACAATGGGTCTGTCCTGAAATCACAGGGCTGGGGCCAAGGAAAGCTTTTTTGGGGACCTGTTTCGTTGCACATGGTCACACACTCTCCCTGTTGTCTCTGGTTCTCCTGACAGGTGGTTTAACGGCTGTGATATACACAGACGCACTCCAGACCCTGATCATGGTGCTGGGAGCTTTGGTGCTCATGTTCATAGGTAAGGAGAACCTGCAGTGGCATCATATATGGGTTTAATGGTCCCAAAGTTAGATCTTAGCATGGTACCTCATCCTTTCATGTAGGGTACAGCGATGAGTTTTAACCACCCACAGAAGTGGTGCCAGCACAACTCTTATTCTCCAAGTCATCAGACTTGCCTCATGCTTTGCACTAACTGAATGGAGGTGAGGTTCTGGATAAGCACCTTGCTGCTTTGGGTTTCCCTGGCATTGCCAAGGAGCTCGCAACCCTGCATTCCCAGAGCCACGTTCAGCTCTCACTGTGCTTATGGAAATTCAGAGTAATTCTGCTGACTTTCCCTGTTGACTTTGGGAGTTACGGTGCGTTCAGCTGGGCGTAACTGAGCATTATGAAAAAACAAAAGAGCAAGAAGGAATTGACCGTCATTAGTCTTTGCTTTAAGCCTTCTTGGCAAACAGAAATACAGATATATCTGTTTAATGTCATACCTTCTTGCTGCAGGTCTTGGAGGGTTTATGAGCAAAGACTAGATGGCTGAGGACATTGCGGGATTTAGGATAATGGAGATTTTCTTGCATTGATCTCCTTCCAGGGTGCACTGTTAAAATCACAAGGACTCTGGGCAAAATGCAACTGACTCCTGTAGAAACCTTGCCTGCCAAAAGCGAGGGTGGAATGAAAAGAAAGGAGATGAGAGGCAGATAGGAGAAAAGTAATCATGAGACTCAGATAAGGAAATAACTTGCAGGGAGCACCAGACCTTAAATCACTGGCATTTTCTTTTCAGGATTTGAAAAAGTTGGCTGGTATGAAGGACTTCAGGAGAAATACAGCACAGCAATACCGAAGATCATAGTCCCAAACACGACCTGCCACCTCCCGCGTGCGGATGCCTTTCATCTCTTCAGGGATCCAGTCACAGGGGACATTCCTTGGCCTGGCCTTATATTTGGGCTCTCTGTGCTGGCTCTTTGGTGCTGGTGCACTGACCAGGTAAAGTCCGTCCTTCCCTCTCTAGGCAAAGCACCACACTGTTATTTCCAGTGCACTCCTCAGTTTGTGAGCTGAAACGTGACTGTCTCACCGTACAGGAGTGTGTCCCGCTGTGGGCTGGTGAGCACCGGGGGTCTTCATGCAGTTAGTGTGACAAGGATATGAAAATATGGATCTAGACCTGGGTCTGCAGTGACCTTGTATAGACCTCCAGACACGCCGTTCGTATTCCCAGAGGTCTCACGTTTCTTATTCCTTTCCAAGCTACAAACAATTGATCTCTCAAGGCACGGTGCTTTTGTGCTTTAAGGTGGGATAATTATGAAAGCCCACCACTGCACTTTTACCAAAACACTCACAGTCTGCTTCCCTCCGTGTCCCTTGCTGCCTTACAGCTGCTGTTTCCAGTCCTCAAGGCAGCTTCGTTTCAGTCAAGGGCAAAATGCTTGCTGTAAAGGAAATTTCCACGCTGCCCCGTCCGCAGCTCCGGGCAGCAGCCGCAGTCAGCCGAGATGGGAAGGGTGCCATTGGCGTGCAGAACGCCCTGGGATCCTGCCGGCTGAAAGTCACCCGTGAGAAGGAGAGACACAGAGAGGAAGGATCCAGCTCTCTCTGTAGTGCTGCTGTTTTACTCTCTGCTCCCTTCTGATTGCAGGTGATAGTCCAGAGGTCTCTCTCTGCCAAGAACCTCTCCCATGCCAAAGGTGGATCGGTGCTGGGAGGGTATCTGAAAATCTTCCCCATGTTTTTCATCGTCATGCCAGGAATGATCAGCAGAGCTCTTTACCCAGGTAAGCCTTCCCCTGTTCCTTGCCACTGGGCTTTGCACCTGCCATGGCCGTTAATCCCACACAGGTCCTCCAGCACTTTTACACCTCAGAAACTTGGCTGTCCTGCAGGCACACTTGTATATACTCCTATTGTACACTGATGTTCCCATGTCCTATTGTACACTGATGTTCCCATGTCCGTCCTCCACTTCCAGTGCTCCCACAGTAGCAGAAGTAACTAGGACTACCCATATGGGGCATATTTTGCCATTGGGGGTATATAGCTCTGTGCTATGGACATGGCATTCATCTACCTGGGGGAAATCAGTGAGATGAAATACATGACCATGAGGTTACTATCGTTAGGTATTTGGTGAGAGTTTTAGCAATCATCCGCCACACCAATTCACGCCATTCCTGGTGGGTTACACAAAACAACGCTCCTTTGTGAAGGAACAAGAGTTCCCTCGTGTTGTCTCCCAAGGAGCAATCGCTGCTGGTTTCTCCAGAGCAAACCACCTCCCAGGAGGAATACCCTGGGCAGCAGGAGCACTCCTGGAGGAAGGTGTAAGTGTCTCAAGTGCCTCTTTCCCAAATTTCCTCAAACAGGAGCAACTCTGCCTGCAACACCCTTGGCAACCCAGCTGACGTGTTTGTGGAGACAGTCCAGTTCCCACAAACAACAAATTGTCAAGGATTACAATTACGCGACATCAAAGAGAGTTATATGTGTACCCTGAATAGAATTGCAAAATGTCATCTTGAAGTTTCACCTTTATTGTACGATGTAAAATGTCCTTCAGCTCCACTTGTGCGAGCACCCCTGAATTTGTATGAAACCACACAAGGCATCAAGATTTGTCCTCTTGGATTAAACAACCTATGGCTCAATGGGGTTTACACTGACTTCTTGTTCTTTTCTTGTCTCCTGCAGATGAAGTGGGCTGCGTGGACCCGGCCGTCTGTGAAAGGGTCTGTGGAGCGGCGGTGGGTTGTTCCAACATTGCCTACCCCAAGCTCGTGATAGAACTCATGCCCGATGGTGAGCAACCTTTCCCTTTGTGGAGGTGGGCTCGAGCCCCTCTGCACAGGTGATCACACCGCCCTTATCCATCCTGGGGATAAGAAGATTGTTCTGCAGTGATGAAAGAATAATGTTGAGAGGCCAAAGGTCTAGTCCTGATTTTTCCTTCCCTTTTCCTGCCCAGGGCTGCGGGGTTTGATGATTGCTGTGATGATGGCAGCCCTGATGAGCTCCCTCACCTCCATTTTCAACAGCAGCAGCACCCTCTTCGTTATAGACATCTGGCAGCGCATCCGCAGAAAGGCTTCGGAGCAGGAGCTGATGATTGTGGGCAGGTCCTTACATTTCTTTGTGTCTCGTTGCTTTCATCATCTGTTTTTAGTGCAGTATTTACATTGTTCAGTCTGGACTCACTGGGAAAAATCTGCTGCCTAAAATATAGGACAGGAATGCAGCCTGGGAAAGAGCACCGCGTTTTCCAGCTCGGTCTTACATAGACCTGCTCAAAGAGAAACACTAAGCATACCAATGAGCTAGGTAGATCATTGCCTCTCTCTTCTCTAAACTTAACATAAATACTGCCTTAAATACAACTTCCAGAGAAGCCAAAGGTGCTCTGGAGTCCCTGTCACGGGAGCTCTTTAAGAGCTTGTTATTTTTGCACCAGATGGGAATGATACATTGCAAGTACTCCTTTTTTTTCAGAGAAAAATGCAGAGAACTGGGCCTCCCAGCTCTCTCTCTCCAATAAGTCATAGAGCCCTTTGCGAGCAAGCTTTGGTACTGCATTGTATCAGAGACAGATAAGCTTCTCCTCCTGGTAGCAGAATTTAAGCTGCATTGTGCATATTTGTGGTGCTTTTCCTCTTCAATCATGAGCATTAAGTTTATAACATTAGTTGTGGGGTAAGTGAAGGCCGCAGGGAATCTCATAATCCACCACTGTAGAGTAGCGAGACAGAAAGTACTGCTTGTCCAGCAATACGGAGAAACCTCTATAACATCCAGTGCAAAGATCAAGTGTTACTCTGTTTGCCTGAAAATAAGACCTACCCTGAAAATAAGCCCTAGCATGATTTTTCAGGATTTTTGAGGATGCTTGAAATATAAGCCCTACTCCAAAAATAAGCCCTAGTTACAGTTCAGCTATGCATGTAAAAAAGTAATAAGTTTTGGAGCAAAAATTAATATAAGACCCTGTCTTATTTTCAGGCAAACAGGGTATGTTATGCACCTGAGACCCCAGAAGCAATTTTAATAAGCAGCTGATTAAATGGAATTTGCAAAGGCACATTATCCACTTGGAAAGGTGGCAGAAAGATTGTTTCAACAAGCAATTGCTGAATTGACTTTCCAGAGGAGAACAATCTTCTCCTGTGTCCACAGGGAAATGTTCTTCTCGAGAGTGATCTGGAGATCTTTTATTAGGAGATTCTGAGAGCAATTGGAAGTGTGTTTTGTTGCAAAACTGAATGTTCAGGTGGACTCCAGCACCTGCAGATATAATATAATTTTATCCTTCTCTTTCAGAGTCTTTATCCTCATCCTTGTGGTCATCAGTATTCTCTGGATCCCCATCATTCAGTCGGCCAACAGCGGCAAGCTCTTCGACTACATCCAGTCCATCACCAGCTATCTCGCGCCACCCATCACAGCGCTCTTCATCCTGGCAATCTTCTGCCCGAGGATCAATGAGCCCGTAAGTGGAGTCTCACAACCACTTGATATACCTATTTAATTTCATAAAATAACTAACTAACTCTCCTCTCACCATGTAGCCTTTGAGGCTGTTTAAACTTTAAGCCAGCCCAGCTGAAGTGTGGCAGTTAGACAGCCTTTCCTTGGCATGCCTCAGTGGATCTTAGCCCAGTCTCTCGTGTATGTGTCTTGCGTCCAAGAAGCCACTGCAAGTGGTTCTTCTTGGCGGTCTCATTTGAAGGCACAAAAGGCAAAGTTGTTCTGCACTTTAGGGGTGATGTGTCCAAGTCTAGTTGGAGGCATGTTGCTAGGAAGAGACTCTTGCTGTGTCTGCTCTCTACCTGTTCCATGTTCAAGGGCAGAAAGTGAGGATTTTTAACCGAAAACATCCTCCTTTGATGCACGTCAGTGTGAGTTTCCATCAGGCATAAAAGGTCTTAATCTAAGAAAGAGCTGAAAATTAAAAAAAAAAAAGAAGAGAAGGGAAAACTTGAACGAAAAGTAACATGCAGTGACCCTTTCTTTCTGCTTTCTTCTCTCAGGGTGCTTTCTGGGGCCTCGTGGTCGGGCTGGCTGTTGGGCTCGTTCGGATGGTCATGGAGTTTGTTTATAGCGCACCGTCGTGTGGTGAGGAGGACAGACGACCAGCTGTGCTAAAGGACTTGCACTACCTCTACTTCGCCCTCATCCTCTGTGTCCTCACCGCGATTGTCATCGTCCTGATCAGTCTCTGCACCCCACCGATCCCCACAGAGAAGGTAAGTGACGTGCAGCGGCGCCCTGTGCTCAGAGCCCCCGTTCGGTTTCCAAAACTCTCCGAAATCTGTCCTTTTCCTCCCACGGTTAAGAAATGGCATGTAATGCATGTGCTGCAAAGCAGCCCTTGCTCCTCACCCCGTTCCCCAGGCTGCACAGTGTTAATGCTTCCCGAGGCACCGAGGGCTTCCAATGGAGTGTCAGTGCCCATGCTGTGCCTGGAGCTGGGCACACACCACAGCCCATCATAACCGGAATAAAAAGAAAATAAGACGGGGAAGGAGATGAAATCATATTACAGAGCACTGCTGAGGAGGAATTAAATATATCTAATTGTAGCATCTACCCCGTTTCAGCAGAGCCAGCATCAATCTTGCAGGCAAACAAGATTAATATCTTTTGCAACATGGGCATTTAGGAAAATAACATTTTGTCCCAATGTGATCTCAATTACATTTAATAACTTGGAGTCAGGCAGAACTTTCTTTTACTTAACACATTAAAATAGTGCAGAGTGGGGAGGCTTTATATAATAAAGCCTTAAAGCAACATGTCCCAGTCCCAAGGTTTAAAGCAGCTGCCAATATAAAAAAACCTGCCATCTGCCTCAAAGCAGAAGTTACAGGATAGATCTAAAAGACCTATTTTTCCTGTCTAACTGCATGAGGGAATGAGGGTGATGCCATCATAGCATTTACTATCTGTTGCTTCCTCATAACTTGTAAAGCATTAACCAGTTCCGTCAATGTTTGATTGAATGTTAGTGGTGTCGAAGATACGCAGCTCCTGGAGATCACATGAAGGCAGGTGCTCAGCTAGAGGAGAGGGGAGAGAGAGATTGTCTTTGTATCTGCTTTGAGATAACGTCTCAGCTTTATTAGCTATCAGAGGATTCACATGGGAGAGAGAAATACTGGCAAGGAGGCACCATTAGTTCTGCTGCTTACGTTGTTCACTGCTGCTCAGGGGTGGCCAGATGGTTGCCAGCAATTAATTACTGTGGTTTAATGAGTTCCCACTCATCATCTGACCTGTGATAACTAAACATGTGCAGTGGTCCCTGCCACAGCACCAGCAAGATAAGGTGTATTAACATAGTGCTGGCAAACAGTGAATATCATACCAACAGTTCAGGAAAGGAAGAAACTGGCCACAGCACCTACGGGCTTTTTAGTCTGACCTCAGACATATAAAAACACTTAAACCAGGTTTTAAATGGGGGACTTCAGGATGAAGACCTGCTATAACAACATCAGGGAAACAGAGGTTATGATCATGAGAGATTCCTTAGAGGAGATTTTAAGTAGAAATAGGTGATTTTTATAGGTGCTGGACTTACAGAACCTTAGCTGACATGTTCTTCAAAGAAGGGCTGAGTTCTGTGTTTGATGTCTGCGTAAGAGATTTTTGTTCAAGAAAAATTAATAAGAATTAATGAGATTGCCTGTGGCAGATGAGAAGCTGGACAGAGTGACCCAGATCAATCAGCTGATGATGGTGATGACCATCCATGTCCCATGTCCCTACAGACCCTCATTATCTTCTCACGACAAGGAAAATGAGATGGGCTGCTGGACACTTTGTGGCAGTACATGGTAGCTAATTCCCTCTTCCCATAGCGTGGTAGGAATGGGAGAGTCTGCCCCTATTTGGTTTTCAGTCTGATTTCCATTCAGTTTCTACTATTTATCCCCAATTTCAACAGGAAAGATCTGACCTTGTTCCTCAGGGAACAGCTAAGTGTTTTTTTTTTTTATGGTGAGTTGGGTGCCGACATTATCGTGCTGCTGCCCATCTGGCATGAATCCACTATTTTTCATATTCCCTCAGTCAGACTCACACCAGCTTTGCCCTAGACATGAGCACAGGGGTAGGTCTGGACCACCATGCTGCCATGGTTCCTCATGGTGTCCTGCAAGCGGGGCTTGTCTCCTCCGCTCAGGTTAGGCTGTGGCTGTGCTGAGATAACTCACGGACAGGAGGTTTTGGGAAGGAAGGGTAGGAGGTAGAAATCAGGCTCTAACACTCAGGGGAGAAACTGGCACCTCAACGTTGTGTTTGACCATTAGATGCCCTCACGTTGCTGGGTTTTGGTATGCAAGTGGGCAAAGGTTTGGTGAAGAACCTCTACGTCCTCCTGACAGCGGCTGAAAGGGGGAGGCTGGTCCTGGTTGAGGATGCCTGAAGCTCTGGTGCTCCCCAGTCCCATGGGTTGGTCAGTTCACTTCATCAGCCTCAGATATTGCCCCCTAAAAATCGCATGGGGGTAGTTCTGCTCACCCTTAGCTGCGCAGTGCTTGGAGCTGTAATGATGAAAGACACTGTACGAGAGCTGGGAATTACACCATCTATTTTATCAAGCAAAAGGAAAAGAAAAACAAGCTGCCAAAGAAAAAGCCAAGGAAATACAGTGACAGATCAGACTTCGGCAGATGTAAATCACCACAGCTCCATTGCCTTCAAAGACCAGGAGCAGCTGTTGAGCACAGTTATGCCACTTTACACCAGCTGAGGCTCTACGCTGGACAGCTTTAAATATTGAATCTCAATGCTTTTCAGATAGTAAATGGGCAAAAGGAGAAAAGAAATTTGTATCTGATGTTACAGTGCTATAGCTAATGTGCCTGGCTTTACATGAATTACAATCCAAGAACTGCAAGCTGTAGCATTTTCTCCTGCTGTTTTGGACTCTCTCCCATCCCTGTGGTGATTGATGCTGTGCTGGAAAACAAGTATGCAAGGAATTTGTTTGGTATGCTCCAGAGTTCATACGTCTTCATTGTAGGTAGTCCATATTGTGTCACGCCGTCCTTGAAAACCCTGCAAAAGAGCTTACAATTAAATTTGAGACTGTGAAGCTGAAACACAACTGTCAGGTGCCAGATGGCATTTTCGAACAGAAGGATTTATTCTAGTTTACAAACAACAAAAGAAAAACTTTGCTTAGTTCTTGCAAACTCCCTCATCCAAGGAGAATGTGAAGATGAAAAGCAGTTCTCCTTATTTATGTATTGCTTGCCTTCTCCAAGCATGGAAAACGTGCCATCTTCTGCTTCCCCATCCTTCATGCATCAATGCTGCTGGTGCACCCCAGCACGGGTGCTTCTGGTGACGGCAAAGAGGGGACCTCAAGGATGCAGCCAGCCAAAGCTCACCCAGGGGAGCCTGAAGCTGGAGCGTGGGTGTGATGCTTCACCAGGAGCCCTCTAGGGTGGCCATGGCCAAATAAACCAAAGAAAAAACACACCTGGAATCTTGTGTCCAGTTGTGGCCCCTCAGTTCCAGCAGGACAGGGAACTGCTGGAGAGAGTCCAGCGCAGCCACCAAGATGCTGCAGGGAGTGGAGCATCTCCCGTGTGAGGAAAGGCTGAGGGAGCTGGGGCTCTGGAGCTGGACAAGAGGACACTGAGGGGGGACTCATTCCTGGGGATCAATATGGAAAGGGGGAGTGTCAGGAGGATGGAGCCAGGCTCTTCTGGGTGACACCAGTGACAGGACAAGGGGTAATGGGTGCAAACTGGAACACAAAAGGTTCCACTTAAATTTGAGAAGAAACTTGTTCCCAGTGAGGGTGGCAGAGCCTGGCCCAGGCTGCCCAGGGGGTTGTGGAGTCTCCTTCTGTGCAGACATTCCAACCCTGGACACCTTCCTGTGTAACCTCAGCTGGGTGTTCCTGCTCCATGGGGGGATTGCACTGGATGAGCTTTCCAGGGCCCTTCAACCCCTGACATCCTGGGATTCTGTGAAAGCAGCAGCTCCTGGGTGGGTCACTGGTGTGATGTGCAGTGAGGTTTCCTGTGCATCTGTACTACTTTCAATTGGAAATTGCTCCCATTTGGTAAAGTCTGAGCCCAAGGTAGAGTCCAGCCCTTGCAGGTTTTTCTGCAATGTGAAGAGACAGTCAGTCAGTGACAAATGGGAAGAGGAAGGAAAAGAAAATAAAGTTTTGGAAATCCTTTAGTACTCTGAAACTTCGCTGTTCAGTGACATTTCCTAAGTGATTAAAAAAAAAAAAAAAAAAGAATCCTTGAGAAAGACGAGGATCATCAAATCAAAGCAATTTAGCACATAGTGACAAGAAAGATTAGCCCTGCCCAATGCTCATCTTGGTTGAAAATGATTTAAATAAAGCTATAAATCTTCTGGAAATTATGCAACATTTTGTGTCAGCCAGCAACTCCTGCCTAGATTTGCGTGTGTAAAATTCAAGAATTAAACTCACGTTACTTTGTAAGTGACCCCTTTGTTTCCATGCGGGTGTCACCGCTGCCCCGGTGTCACCGCAGCAGCCTGGCTGTCCCGGTCCATCCCGCGCCTCCCCGATGCGCCGTGCTCAGCCAGGGATGCATTAGCCCTGGTTTAAATGGAAAGACCCGAGCCCCTGGGGTGGTTAACCCCACCCCACAGCTGGCCAGTGGGCCACTGTGGGGTTTGCGGGATTAATGCCTCCCGTGTGCTCGCTGTGTCCTAGGGAGGAGACTTTCAGACTTACCTTAAGAGTTTCAGACCTCCTGATTTTGTAAAGCAGAGCAGGTAGCAGCCCCAGCAGCATTTCCAGGACTGACGGTCATTCATGGCTTTTGATGATCCTGGAAGACTGCAGAGTGAGGTGATGTCTTGTATTGGCCCAACTGAGAAAAACTGGAATTAAGAAAACAAAAAAAAAAGCCAAACCAACAAAGAGAAAAGGCATTTGGACACACAGGTCTCTCAGTGCGTGCCCAGAGCTCAGTTTTTCCTACTTGTAACTATACCTGTTGGTCTAATGCTTGGTATCATCCTCCCAGCGAACTGTGAGTTGATGTTCACCATCACGGCTCTGCCTGCCCACACAGTTGTGCTTCTCACCCACACGCAGCGACACAATATTGCTGCTTTTCCCACTGCGAGCCCTGAGCTCAGCTCGTTTGGAAGTGCAGGTTGCTGCTTTGATGAGAGCTTGTCCTAACTGTGGCGTTTAATGCTCACGTTGTAACAGTTTGGACATTGCGCAGTTTCCTGGAAACCTGCATCTCAAATGAGACACAAGATCCTCAAGTCCTTTCCCACGTCCCAGAGAAGCAGCTGCTCAAATACCAGTGTCCTCTTTGGCCATATATCTGCATGCCCACACTCAGCTGGATCTTTCTCTGCTGAAGGTACCATTGCTGTGTGTGTGATGGGCTGTATCCAGAGAGGGTTGTGTTGGCTTCCTTTTTCTCTTGTTAATTGACTTCATTACCCTTCCCAGTTGCACTGCTGCCATGCTGGACACAGATCATCATTATTTAATGTCAATCAAGTAATCCTAGTGAATAGGAAGCTGCTTCTTCACTGTCTACTAAAAGGTAGAGACAGGGATGGAATAGGTTAATTTAAGAAAATAGAAAGAAACTAGATTAATTCACACTTTCTCTCAGCTTTTCAGCTCCAACTGGATAGTACCAGCCTTTTTTTTTTTCCAGGCTGTGGGCAGCTGTGCAGAAGAGAGGTGCAAGAAAGTGGGGGAACAAACGTCGCCCCACAACAGGTTTCTCAGCACAGTCTTGGATCTGTGCCCACCAAAGAGGGAGAGAACTGGTGTGCCACTTCGGGACTGGCAGGCAGTACCCTGATTGTTCGCTGTCCCTCTTTGCAGCTCGCTTGCCTGACGTGGTGGACGAGACACAGAAGAGCACCTGCCATTGACCTGAAGAATTACAAGAGCGAAGCAGCACAGATCAACGCGGCCAACGGGGAGAGTGACTTGGTGGGAAGCGCAGGTTCAGGCGCTAAGGAGGAGGCAGGTAGGGTGGCTGGCTGTGAACACGCACGCTTGTGTGCATGTGAGTGCACAGAGCTCACAAAGTCCCTCTAAAGCTCACGAGAGGCCATCTACTGCGCTGACTGGAGTTGGCACGTGTACTTACAAGTATACCAGTTATGAGGATGTGAGAAATGAAAGTGTTGCTGTTCTTGATCCTCCAACGTATTTTTCTAGCATTTCCCTTCACGTTACAGTCCTCTGAATGGTTCAGAAGAGCTGTCATTCCTGAAAAACAAAGAAACCCCACCATTCAGTAAAATGCTCCTCCTCCCTAGAACAAGCTGTTTACCCAGGCAAACTACCCCGGTGCAGCTCTGCCCCAGTCACAGTGTTACTTGAGCACTTCATGTCTGGACACTTAGTGGTGTGCTGGACTTGTGAGACGGGAGCCAACGGCCACTTACAGCCATCTCTGGAGAGGGTGAAGGTCTGTGCTGCTGGGACGTGGCTCCTCCGCCCACTATCACCAGGGATTTGTGCCATGGCACTGTGTCTATCTGTGTCTCACCAAGATGATCTCGAGGAGCTCCATAGCACTAGTGCAGGCATAACCAAGGCAGCAGCTGCCACTAGGGCTGTGAACGTCACAGCAGGCTCTGCAATGTCACCTTTCAGCACATGACAGTGGCATCTCTTCCTGTCCTCGTCACTGCTGGGAGATAAAACCCTTGTGCACGTGCTAGAGATGCCTCCTCCTTACCCCCTGTGAGCTCTGCTGGCCAAACTCACTCACTGATGCTGTAACATGCTGTATCAAAATAGCGTCACGGGCTGAAGGGACCATGAAGCACTGGGAGCGGGTATGTGCCCTTTCTGGATGTCCTGGGATAAATCTACAAGCCTCAGCTTTCTCATTTACATTATGCCAATAGTATCTTTCATCTTCCATAGGATAGATCATTAAAACTCAGACCCAAATTGTTTAAATAGTTGTCTGTTACCAAGGGTACTTAATAAGAAGGAAGGCAAAGAGTCAAATGAACCTAAAGAGTTGTCAGGAGACAGAACGTTAGGAGGAGAAGCTACATAGGCTTTTCTTTTTCAGAGCGGACAGAGGTTTATTCTGCAAATCCACTAAAAAACCACAACTTTCTGGTTTTGAGCTTCACCTTCCAAGGTTACAGAGCCCAAAAACTCAGAAGAAATGCACACACACAAGATTTCTTGACTCTTTCCCTGTGCCGGTCAGTCCAAAGGATATTGGTACCAATTAAAGCCAAGCTAAACGGAAGTGAACAAGTACAGAAACATTCTTTTCTCAAATTAGAGTAAGTTTGGATTTAAGTTGAATGCAGCCATTCAGCATTATTTCTTATTTCTTACCAATTCATAGTTCACTTAACTAGCTCATATTTTTATAAATAAATATCTTGACATTTTGGTAATTAATAATGATGGGCAAGGAAATGCGAAACAGAGCAGCTGACAGTTTAATGAGGTTTGGGTTTTGTTTTTGGGTAACAGCTTTTTCAAGGCCTTATGACATTCTGCATTCCAAAAAAAAAGAACAGCCAGTGAAACGCACACGGCCCAGGGCTGACAATTAAAACATATACTTCATCCGGCATGTCGTGTGTAATAAATAGGCCAGGAGATCTCCAAATGGACCATCATCCTGTCAGGAATTTGTGAAAGTGGATGGAAGCAGAGTTGGGGGAAGAGGGCTGCTAATTAACTAATGAACAACTGGTGTTGCAATCAACCAAGTGTAATCAGGCTGTGCTGCACATTGTTGAGGCAGAGCTTTCCCTTTCCCTTCCCATCTCCCACCATCATCCAGCATCTCCCATCCAAGGTGCGCCTCAGGCCCCACTCCAGACTGGTCAATACACTTCCAAACAGGCGGAAGGAAGGAGGAAAAGGTCCCAGCTGGATGGTAACACCCCTGTTTGGTCCATCTCTCCCAGCAGCCAAGCCTCCCTGCTGGAAAACGCTCTACGTGTGGTTCTGCGGTCTGTCCGGCGGCCCCGCGCCCACCCTGTCCCCCGAGGAGAGAGCTGCCCTGCAGCGGAGACTCACCAGCATCGAGGAGAGGCCCCTCTGGAAGACGGTTTGCGACGTTAATGCGATTCTCCTGCTCACCGTCAACGTCTTTCTGTGGGCTTATTTCGGCTGAGGTGGGTTCAGGCACCACGTGGCTTTGGTTTTGCTCAGGGGTCCTCATCTTCATGTCTAAGCTGGAGGCGTCGGATGACAAGGACACTCTCGAAGGTCCCCAGAGGCGCCAGCACGCGTTGGCACAGCCTTCCCTGGAGGCACTGCTTGCTGGAAATGACCGCAGGGCTTAGCTTCCCTGTAAGATATGGTGTGACCAAGACTCAGCACTGGTCACATCCAGGGTGCAGGGGACGTGTGGGACAGTATGTGAGACAGGAGACCTGGGGTCAGTTTTAAAGGTGCAGAGCCAAGCCCAGTAAGCAGCAAAGGCTTTGGAAAGTCCAGCTGTGGCCTGGCTAGGTCCTTGCTCCCCTCATGCAGCAGCTCAGGGCTGACTTTGCACCATTGCTTTTAGGGGAAAGACTTCTTAAGGGCTTCTGGTTTACACTGGTGTGGGGAAGGAGACTTAACCACTACCTACAGTTTCTTTATATAGCCGAAATTCAGATGGGGTTAGTGGGGGACCCACTGGATTAGCTCAGCAGTGACAACCCTGGCTCCCACAGCCCAGGACCTGTGTTGGACCCCCACTTACTTGACACTGGCAGCAGGGAGAGGGGCTTCCCCGCCCTCCCCAAAATCCCCCCATCTGCCACATGACAGTGGGTCTTGCAGCAGCCTGAGCTGTTCCCTCTTCAGGCCAATCCTGTCCCTTAACAGCATTACCAGCAATAAAGGTGCCTTAGTAACAAAGCCAATTCTGACTTTGGGTTATTGTGGTTATATATCCTGCACTGACGCACAAAGGTCTCTCTGGGACTATGGTGACCTGGCTGTGCTAAGGAAAAGAAATATCCCTCCTTGGGCCAGGTCCAAGGCTGGACTTTGCCCTCTTTAGGCAAGTCTAGGCTCCTCTGCCTTATCTTGTCATCATCATGAAATGTGGCATGACCATAACTTTTTAACCCGCCCCTGGAGGAAGATAAAGCAGTACCCACTGTTAATATCTTTTTCTGGTGGTTAAGATGCTCACCTGGAGAAGGTCCCTGCGTGGGGAGGCGAGGGCACGCGGTGAAGCACCGTGCCCTAAAGATGAAGAAAACGAGTCATGATCCAGCAAGGAGAGGAGAAACGCGGCCCTTGGGCCCACCTGGCTTGTGGTTCCACTGCCCATCCTCAGTCTGGATGGAGGAGACCGAAGTAGCCGTGCAGGATGGAGTCTGTGCTGTGCTTTGATCTTTTGAGGTCCCTTCCAATCCCAAACATACTGTGATACTCATGGAACTCAAGAGAAAGGTCTAAGAAGAAAAAAGTAGATTTACTTTGAATAAGAGAGATCTCAGCCCCATCAATGGGCCACCCATCCCCGCAGGACGAGGCACACAAACCGGAGCTTGCCTTGCCTTTCCACTATTTAATTTAGAGCAGGTGGTGCCCAGATCAGAGGGTACCTGAAAACATTTAGAGGAAATGAAATTACCAGCTGTGATTAATGGCTGGTAAATGTCTAATAATAACAGACACATTTTTAATGCATTTAGAAATACCAGGGCTCTCACCCAAACAAAACACTCTTTTCCTACCAGGAATGATCAAGGCCAAAGCCCCAAAGCCCATGACAGTGAGGTGCAGCACCTGTGAAGAGCTTTATCTCTGAACACATTGTGCTGCAGTGAAATGGGCACTTTCTAGAGCTGCGTCAGTTGAAGACACACAGGCAGGCTCTGCAGGAACCTTTTAGAGATACATGAGGTGGGACGGGCGCAGAGCTTGAGCGAGGCCGTGTGTCAAACACCAGCCCGCACGGTGCGGCCGAGCTCCCCGGGAACAAGGATTATCTGCGGATGCAGCAGCCGCAGCCCCACAAGCAATGAGCAAATTCATGGGCTGCGGAGGAGGTTTTAGGAAACACAGGTGGGGAGTCAGTGCCAGCAGAACCAGTGTCACGGGGGGACCCCACAGTCAGTTTTAGGCGGCAAAATGGCCTTTATTCTGGGCGGAAAAGTACAACCAATGAACCAACCAAACCAGGGTTTATACAATTAGTTACCACTCCAATAGCATAAGATAAAGGTTCGGATATCAGTTGAGGAGATTATTGGGGTGCGGCAAATGAGAATAATGAGGATCCGCAGTGCGCATGCATGGACTCACAAGAAATAAAACCAGAGCCCCCTGCCCCGGGTACCCAAACATTCTCCTGGTTCAGCCAGGACTACACTTGCCTGATCAACAAGGACTTAAATTATCACTCACCCAAAGAGGAGGTGAGGCGCTCCCAGTCCCAGGAAGGTTCCTTAGGCGGCGTCCCAGTCTAAAGGGAGGACTCCAGCACTGACCCGCTGCTCCGAGAACACCACACAAAGGGGATCTGCAGAGGGAACCCTGTGGGCATTCCAGAAGCTTCTCAGCTTCTCGAGGCGCCTTCCTCTGCTAATGACCCTGTCAACCAACTCCCACAAAGGAGCCGTTACCTGCCCCATTGAAGGCTGCAGTTCTCGGGGCGGATGGGAACTGCCCCGCTGGGTGCCGACAGGCTCACCGATGGTGGATGTGGCCTCGGGCTGCTCACGAGCCGTCCCGGGAGCGCTTGTCACCACCCGGGAGCGCTTGTCACCGCCCGGGAGCACTGCGCAGCCTCGCGCACCGCGCGTGATGGATTGCAGCATCCCAACAAGAGCACAGCGCCTTCAGAGCTGTAACCAATATACAGGCCCATTGGCAGCAGATGTTATTAATGATGCCAATACATATTTTCTTATTAATCTTCCATACTAGGCTTGTGTCTATCTGCAAATGATTATCATTCATTTTCCTGACAAATCTATCAAGATCATTTATTACTGTTCAGCAAAGGATCTTCTTTTAAACAAAGATTAATAACGTTGCATTTTATCTGGCTGGCTGAGCCAAAGGAAATGAAATTAACAATGAACCCACAAACATGTCATTGCTTTAATTTACCGGAAAATATTTTAAAATGTTATTTAAAAGAATATACACTATGGTGGGCGCAGTTTATTACAAAGAAAATAAATGAAACCACATGCATTTTCACAGGGTGAGCGTGGGTTAGCAAACAGGGCACAGTGTTTTCTCTGGTGCTTCGGGTTCATCGTCTGGGACCAGGGGCAGCAGGGAGCCCCTATTGCTGGGTTACAGCAGATCCCACCCGGGCTGACAAGCACCATTCTGCACTGCCCGGGAGGAGAAACAAACCCAATACATTTACATGGGTTAGTTTCCTTTCTTCTGCACTCTCTTCTCATATTTCCTTCCCTTCATTTGCATATAATAACAATAAACAATAAACACACATCAAAGAACCCATCAGAATCCCCTCCTACTGTTACTGTGAATAGTAGTGCAAAAACTTAATATCAATTTTGCCTTTGCATTGCTTTGTTCACATCCATCAGCTTACCCTCTGAGCCCCGTTTTGGTGCAGGTTCCCGTGGCCGTGTCTCCGCAGGATCGTGCCCACGCGTCTGGCGCTGGGACGTGACATCTCTGGCAATGGGAATCCCACCAGTCCCCTCCAAAGCCTTGTGCCTGGAAGGGGTTCCCCCTCAAATACTGCAGCTCACTTACCCCTTTGTCAGTGCTTCCAACACCAGTAATTCCTCCTCTTCCTTGCTGGTGGGGAGAGAAGATTGTTTAGAACCTATTTTGAATTAGTATGCAAGTGTTTCTACTACAGGTAATGAAGTCAACTGCTTCCCGTCGGTGGATCCATCTTATCTCACCCGCATGCCAGGTTAGGAGCAACGTTTTAAACCTCAGGCAATGAAAACCCTGCTAACCTCAAGCTGTAGCGGTTTCCAAACGCTACGTATCAGCAAGAGGATTTCCAAATGTGCTTTTGTGTTTCTCTGTGGACAAGCAAAAGCACACTTGCTAAATTGGCTGGTATTTAACCATACATTTAATGGCTACATAACAAAGCCTTCTGGATTTATTTATTTTTTTTTTTAATTAAAAAGTCATCAACGTAGCACAGGTCTTCAAAAATGGATAACAAATAAGAAAAGCCTGAAGGTACCCCAAAGCAGCGTTTCACTGGTCTGCAGTTTAAAAGGTGATAAGAGAAGCAAGTTGGCCCCGTGTTTAAGCTGGAGCTGCGTCTCCAGTTCCTTTGGGTACGTGCTGTATTTTGGTGGGTGGTGAGACCTCGCGCTGCACATGGCCAGGCAGGTTTAGGCTTCTAGCTTGATCTAGAATTTACTGGTAGGATTTTTGGTATTGCTCTGACCGAGCAATAACCACAATGCATATGCCAAAACATCCCTGCTGTTCTCTATCAAACTGCCAGCTTAGCCACGTTTCTCTTAGTGTAATTGTCAATCCTGTCATAAGGACTGCAAGCTAAGAAGAAACCAGTTTCTGTCTAAAGTGCTCTAAAAGCTAAATATTACATGAGAGAAAAACAAATAAGAAGCTGTACCTTATTTCCGGTACAACCGCATCTCCCTCCAGCTCTCAACTGGATGCTCATCAAGCCTCTTCTGTTACATTCAGCATTTGTCTGTTGTGAACTTGCACCACCTAAATAAAAATCATAGGCAGCGCACACAGAAAACCAGGGCTTCCTAATCACGGAAGGGCAAAGAATGAGATAATGGCACAAGGAAGGAGCAAAGGATAAAATGTAGTAGATGCAAAAACCAAATTCAAGCCTCTCATCCCACAGTCCTGTATATTTGTTTACTGGGTTACATTTATTTTCCCCATTTCAGACTAAAGGCAGCGTAATGTGGACGGAGTCATCCAGCCTCGGTGATTCCCCAAAGCTGGTTCTAAACAGCTTTGAGTTTGTTTGCCTTGAGCAGTAACAGTGAATTACAGGGAATTGTGAAGGCGAGACAGGGAGCAATAAACGTGATTTTTTTTTTTAGCGTGAGTAAAATGTTGGTGTCACAACAACTTGAGATTTTTGTCCAGGCCCCCCTGGAGCAGGTGAATCACTGCCCCGAACTCCTCTGCACACAGCGCTGCCTTTTCCCGGGGAACCTTAGTGCTCAGTGACGCATTTTCAGCAGCTCTCTGTGACCTGTTGAAAGTCCTGCAGGGGAGATGGAGGATGCTGCTGCCCCAGAACAGCCCCGCAGCACCAGAACTGGGTGCTCTGCAGAATCCCTTGTACATTCAAAGTCCTTCAAGGGAGCACAGAAGTCTCTGGACATCCATTAGCTGGTTAATTACTGGCCTGAGATCCCACATAAGACCTGAACTGTCTTCATGCCTTCTCTCCCTTTGTCTCACTGCAATTTCCAGCACCGCTATGTATCCACCCCAGTACATGGGGGATGTTATTTAAGCATGTGCCATCTGGCCAAAGGCTGGCAGCAAGGTATCCGTGTGCCATTCATAAGCAAAAACCACAATACCATGCAGTGCGGCATTACCGATAAGCTGGCCAAGCAAGACCAGATGGCACCACCATGCCAAGGACAACAAACAGAGAGATGAAGTTGTCAGAGCACGAACCAAAACCTCAGAGCAAGCGCACTTGCACACTGGTCCCTGCGCTGTGGCCTCTCCAGTACACCCATCCGGCTGGGCTGACTCTGCTCCGGATTCAGCGCTGGAATGGAGATGATCAGGGACACTCAGCCCACTTCCTGGCTTAGACTAAGCAAGCTTAATTTCCAAGGGGGTGCATGTGGGATGGGGAAGGACCAGGGTAACTATTTTAAGGACCCCCTAGTTTTCCTGCATTTGTTGGGAGCAGGCATGGTGTTCCAAGCCTCCAGCTGTAGCTGTAGCTTCCACAGGAGCCACATTCCATTTAATATGTGAGGCTCATCACCAGCTCACGCAGTGCGATAGTTCACATCGGGCTGAAGCAAAACCCGTCCTGCTGGAAGCACAGCCAAGCAGCACTGTCAGTTTTTCATTAACCTACAGCCACTGGCTCTGTAGACTTACAGCTATCAGTAAGATTACTGTTATAATTTCTTCCAGTCCTTAAGGGGAGGGAAAAAAACTTCTCAAAACTTTTAAGGTCATTAAAAAACCCCCACCTTTAAATTGGAAGTAGTTTCAGTTTGCTTTCATATTTCAAAATCAAATCTTCGCTTCAGCCTCACATCAAAGCAGAAATGTCAGTTGCTTTGTTTCTACATTTTCCATGAAAAGAAGTTGCAGCTTATACATGAGCTGAATGCCAAGTAAATAGAGGTTTTTTTCCCAGGGAACAAAGGCAGCTTTTTGTGTTTGTTTTAAACGTATGTAAATAGAGTCCCAGGAGCGGGGCTGCCTGTCAGCCCAGCCCGTTTACCCTCCTGTCACTGCAGCGGCTCATTCCTGACCGACCCAGGTCAGGGCTGCACGCGTCTGCTCCCCACTGCTGCCAGCCCGCCACTCAAGCCCTTTCCTGCGGCCCCAGAGCCCAGCAAGAGGAAAGCAGTTTAATATGTATTCCGTTCTTGCTGCTTGCTCCTTCTTCTCCTTTTCTTCTTTTGTTTGTTTTTAAGCTCGAGTTCCAGAATCACAAACTTTGGTCCTGTCACAGTCACAGAGATGGTTCTGAAAAGCTTTCACCCTACGAGCAGCATATTAAAGATTGATGGTACCTACTGGTTCACAGTCAAGATGATGTGGGGCAGGGAGGAAACAGGAATGGGTTGGCGAGATAAACTACTTCAAGCAAACAAACGAAACCAAAATCCAAACCAACCAACAAAAAAAGCCACAATAAAACCCAAACCCAACCAACAGAAAACAGACAAAACAAAAACCCACTTCCCCCCCAAAAATACACCCCCATACATACACAAATAACCACCAAACCCCCCAAACAAAGAAAAGAAGGAGCGGAGCGGAGCCGCGTTACATCCAATCTGCTGCCTACACAACCGCCAGGGAGGCGATGGAGCCCCCAACATATGGCGCTGAGCTGACAGAGCTCGGGAACGGTTCTGCATGAGCAGCGAGGAACATCTTGAACCGCACGAGACATATGTGTTTTAGGAAGGAGATTGAAGTGTTTCATAATAAACCAGGACAAAGTGAAATACAAGCGCTGTGTAAAATTTTAATTAAAAACTGGTTTTAGCCCTCCATGTGAATATACAATATGTTTCCCAGATGGATTTCATATTTAAGTATTATCCAAACCAAAAACACAAATGAGAGAAATAAAGCCTTCAAAAATGGCACAGAGGCTAAAATGTGTGTAAACACGAGATGACTGTGGTGAAAACAAGGCAGGGAGGAAAGCAACCTCTTAGCAAGTGTTTACTACTGCAGTACTGAATGAAACAGTTCGACAACTACAGCTTTACCAACAACACCATTAGCTACACATTCAAAAATTCAAGTCAGTGTAACAATACAAATTGAGTATCAGAATCCAGCGCTGCTCAGCGATGGAAAGGGTGCTTGTGCCACTCATAAGGGTCACAGGTTATTTTATACGCTGCTAATTCACGGTACACAAACGCATAACTCATGGCGTGCCAGGCACCAACCTGCTGCTGTGGGCGTCCCAGCCGTGCTCCCCGGGGGCCTCGGCCCCTTCATGTTACACAAACCTCCCCTACAACATTTCTGTGCTGTGTCCTCAGGATCAGCAAGTTCTTACGAACCAAGAGGACATTGATTTGCAACAGCAAACTGCGATCCCCGGAGAGGTGAGAAGGCGGCGCAGATCGCTGCTTCTCACACTGCAGGGCTCTCAGGAGCCATCGCCCAGAACTGAATGGAGAAAGCACACCCTCCACATCGACCAAGCAAAGACAAAGGCTATAGTTCCTTCGTGTTGCCATCCAAATTATCACCGCACTTAGAGAACTTCTCACTGAAGACACAACAGGTAACAAAGCGCAAGTCCTCGGCAAGCCAACATTGTTAACAAGCGGAGCCACGGCCTCATCTTTTAAGGGGTTCAGCTGATGATGTTCTGAAATGCACAGACAAAGCAGTAGAAACCGATGCAATCAGTGGGGCTTGCGCTTAATAGTTCACTGTGTAACAGAAGCAGGAATATCGGGTGTTCCTGATCGCTTCCCACCACACTGGTTTATTTGTTGAAACTGAAGGGAACTGGCCAGAGCCCAATTCTCTGCTGGTACCAGAGAGCATCACCTCAACCAGGCACCGTTTCTGCCCTGAGGCGGCTCGGCAAGATCGTCCTCAGAACTGCTGATCTCTCTTACCTTCTACTGCTTTCGATGGAACCAAGAAGCCACGTTTCATTTATTCCAAAGTTTCCCCAAATTCCTTGACTACTAAACAAAGCTCTGGAGATACTTTCAGCATCCTGCTAATGATCACTCCGTAACCACCAAAGGCATTAAGATCACGGTAGGCTTTCCTGTGGCTCAGAGATTCCACATGACCAGATTTGTACAGCTCAGATAGCGCTGCTGAAAGGCTACGGATTTTGTTGCATAGTTCAGTGTTTCAGAAAACACTTTCAAGCTTAAAAATCAGGAAGAGCACAATCATACAATGAGCTGTTCCTTGCACAGGGAGTGAAGAGGCAGAGATTCCTCCAGCTGCCCCTGACAAACATCACAAACCATTGCACCCCTTGCTCCCGGGAAGACAATGGGAACAAACGACGTGATAGATGTTAATAGTGCTGATGAGTACATACGGCAGACAGCGCTAAGACATCAGGGTGACAACAAAATAATTTGTATTTTTAAAAAACCCAGATTATATGAGAGCAATCGTTGTGAGTATGATGAACCTGGCTCATGCAGGAGACAGAAGCTGAGCAGGATACTGACTGCAAAGATTAGCTCCAAATATCACATGTAGTAAAGCAGTTCATTATCTTTTTCAACCATCTCTTAGATTTAATAGGTTTCTATCTTGGTAAGATTAAGACTTGCTTAATAATTGTCTGATTAAAACATAATAAACCTAGGAAAATGAAAATAAAGCCTTTTTAGTAACCTGGAGATGGGACTTTTCAGGCAAGCTTCCACAAAATCATTTCTGTAACATTCACCTCGGGATCCCAAAGCACTTCACAGTCATTTAATTAAGCTTCAACAGAGCACAAACTCCCCATTTTACAGCTGAGGTAACAATGAGAGGGTGTTTGGATCAGACTATTTAACACTGAGCAGAGGTAAATGTACTGTCATTTTACCAAAAAACAGATCCCCAGCACCTTTCTCCCCTCACTGTTTTGGCAGCCTCCTAAATAACAGTAAAATTCCAACAGGTGATAACAGATTTCATCATCTGCCAAGCTGCTGGGATTCGGGGTATAAACACTGCTGCCCATCTCTCTTACAAAGCTGCTCCTACCTGTTCCCATTGCTGCAGCCATCCCCAAGCCTCCCGTCCCCAGTGGCCCCATTTACGCTTCCTTTCTCCTACTTGAAAACTTAGATAAGGCAAATCATTAAAGAGTTTGACATTCTTGCCTTTAATCCAGCACAGGTCAACGACTGAGTGACTTCCAAAGCAACAACTGTGCAGCACAGGATTTGCATTTCTACCCACCACAGGCGGGTAGTTTGGCTAAAGCCACCCCAAGACCCTCAACTACATGGTTATTTGTAGGAAAGAGGGAAGGGAGCAAGCAGGAAGCAGACTTTGATGTATTAAAATGAAAATGATTAAATGATTGCACTCATTGCATCCTGCAACCAACACTGGATGCTGAATAGCATTTGGTGAGAATACTCATGGGTTATTATAAATTGGGGAGGGCAAGAGAAAGAGACAGACTACAGGAAAACACTAATTTGCTCTTAATCTAGCCCATTATTTCTAGATTTGAGTAGGCAGCTTTCCTTTAGGATGAAAATGACGGGGGTGGAATGATGCCATCCCACTGTCACTAACAGACCACTTTGTGGATGGCAAAAGATAAGGAATGAGCACAGAAAATGCTATTTTAAGCTCCACTCAGGAACCTAGAAATTTGCATTTGATAGAAGGGATTTAAATTGTATTAGAAGGCAAGGTGCACTAAACAATTACAGTTTATTACTGTGTTGGTTCGCTGCCTGAACCTCCACTTATCACATCGTGCAGCAGCAAAGGAGCCGCGGCGCTGGGTGCACAGGAGCTGTGTGCATATTAATGGAGGGTTAGCTGAGCAAACAGGGGCCAAGAGCTGCTGAAAACCGAGCGGCTTGCAGATTCTGTGCGCAGATTGGAGTAATTTGGGTCTTCAGTCACATTTCATAGCCAAGTTTTCCCTTAAGCAAAGTGGGTTCCCAGCACAGCGCTTGGAAGAGAACGCTCCTTGCTGTGTCACAGCGTGTGAGCTGGGGAATGGCTGACCCCAGGGAGAAAGGCAGGTCCTGCAGCAGCTGATTCAGAAAGACATTGTACACCCCATCTCCCCATGCGGCTGGAGCAGGGCCAGACACTCTCAGTCTATCTGCTTCGTTTTTGTTATGCTGCATACAAAGGCTACAGTGAGAATATCCATACGAGTCCAAATTCAAGGTATGACACTGTTTTTTCTTCTGTCCAGTTTTCAGCTTTGAAGAAAATACTTTCATCTTTGAAGGCGGCCACATTACCACCTGCTGCCTTTCTTTAGCTAGTGGAGTTAAACAGATACGCCCCAGCCATTCCTCTGGACCCCTTGGAAACATCACCCTGTTTTTTCGCAGTGGCCTCCAACCTTCCTCAGCCCCTTGCGTCTTGGATTCATGGAAACTTGTGTCCTTACTCATCCATACAAAACACCTGAAGCCTCGGCGTTCAGGCCTTCTTACGCATTGAACAAGAAGGGACTAGAATCTGCAGTGCTGGATTGCTGGGGAGGGAAAAATGGAATAGTACTTGTATATCACAGTATCACAGTATGTTTGGGATTGGGAGGGACCTCAAAAGCTCATCCAGTCCAGTCCCCCTGCTGGAGCAGGAACACCCAGCTGAGGTTACACAGGAAGGTGTCCAGGCGGGTTGGAATGTCTGCAGAGAAGGAGACTCCACAACTCCCTGGGCAGCCTGGGCCAGGCTCTGCCACCCTCACCCCGAACAAGTTTCTTCTCAAATTTAAGTGGAACCTCCTGCGTTCCAGCCTGATCCCATTGCCCCTTGTCCTGTCACTGGTTGTCACCGAGAAGAGCCTGGCTCCATCCTCCTGACGCTCACCCTTTATATATTTATAAACATTAATAAGGTCACCCCTCAGTCTCCTCTTCTCCAAACTAAAGAGCCCCAGCTCCCTCAGCCTTTCCTCACACGGGAGATGCTCCACTCCCTTCAGCATCTTTGTTGCCCTGCGCTGGACTCTCTCCAGCAGTTCCCTGTCCTGCTGGAACTGAGGGGCCCAGAACTGGACACAATATTCCAGATGTGGTCTCACCAGGGCGGAGTAGAGGGGAAAGAGAACGTCTCTCGATCTACTGACCACCCCCTTCTAACCCACCCCAGGTACCACTGGCTTCCTGGCCACAAGGGCCCAGTGCTGGCTCATGGTCACCCTGCTGTCCCCAGGACCCCCAGGTCCCTTTCCCCCACACTGCTCTCTAATAGGTCATTCCCCAACCTATACTGGAACCTGGGGTTGTTCCTGCCCAGATGCAGGACTCTACACTTGCCCTTGTTAAATTTCATCAGGTTATTCCCCACCCAGTATATCACAATAGCCTTTGCTGTGAAGCAGCCCACCTTCAGAAGAGTGTAACTTTCACCAAGCTGTGACACTGCATGGGAAAACACAGAGACTATTGAACGAAAACTCTGGGATACCATGAGATGAACACTAAATCTTATGGCTCAAACACATACAGGAAACTGCAGCCACCTTCGTATTTTAGTAGATTCTTTTTAACCCAAAAGCTTGGAAAGTATCTCTCAGAATGTGCCCTGCGTATTTAGGAGGAATTTGAATCTACCTACTGTCCTGAGCAACAAGGAGAAGCAACTCTTCCTTTATGGACTAATAGAGGGTCACAGGAACAGGCCGATGAATGAACACCAGGCCCCGTAGCACAACGCTCCATGGCCACCGTGCCTCCTGTGGCACCGCTTGGGGAAGTTTTACTGTCCACTTCTGCAAAGAAAGTGCATAGAGTGACTCAACACTTATCTACGGCATAACACTGTGCGACTAATGCCCTTTGAAAGCATCGACGTGCGAAATGGCACCAGGGACAGGAAGTTATCAGTGTTAATCCACTTCAACTGGTTTAACAGTTACAGGGAATAAAAATGTCCATATGCAAGACACTTCCTCCGAGAGTCCCCTTTCCTGCAGCAGAAGCACAGAGCCCTTCAGCGTCCTTTCCCACCAGCATAATTGCTCACCAACTGCTTTCTCAAATCAATTATGTTGTCTCAGCATTAAAGGATGGAAGGCAGAATAGACCAACTTTTTGTTTATCTAGGCATGCTGGCAGGTTACAGTCATATGTTCTGCCATCTGTACTGCTCGCTTTATCCTTCATCCAATCCTAACAGGTAAAATGGCATCGGTGTAGCTGAATCTGTTCACTCAGGCTGGGAAGGAGCCAGAACAGGCATTTGTTTTTCCCCGCATTCTGAAGGGAAGCAGGAGATGGACACTCTTGCCCTTTTAAAACATGCTGCTTCTCAATAGATGGGCAATTTGCCCCGGTCTGCTAATGTGGGATGTGTTCAATGCAAGGCTGAAAAGGTTCCGTCCCCAGGGAGAGCGTCGAGCTGCTGATGAACATTTGGTGGCCTTTAGCAAAACCAACGCGGTTTCTGCCAAGAGGATCCCAGCAGACGGGAGGGACGGGCTCCAGATGAGCTGGGATTGTGCGGCAGGAGCTTCAGAGCACTGCAGGGGAGCTCCATGACTGCTCCCGTCCTGCCGTCTCCACACTCCTTTCTTATTCATATTTTTTAAAATTACGAGAGTATTGGCAAATGTCATGGTTGCATTCAAAAGAACCTGGAAACTTCCAAATGCATGGGATGTGTGAAGATGACCTTTCTTCTGATATGAAGGCTGCTGGGTTTCCTTTTCAAATTTGACAATATTAGAAAATTTGTGACTAAAGGTGCTTGAAAAACACATCTTTGAAAGCACAGCTATAGGGCAGAGTTTTTTCCTCAAAAATCTAGAAAACAATTCCCTTAATCCCAGATGGGACAAAACTCACCTTCACCTTCCACTGTTAGACCCCGCTCTCTGAACACTAGGACATGCTGCTACTTCAACTAATCCTATTTATGTTACTAAATAGCTTTAATTAGTTAATAAGAAGTGGCTGCAGCTGAAACCTGAGCTGATGTCAGACGGGAACGTCCAGCAGACCTGTCAGCCTTCAAACCACAGACTTTTCACAGCCTCAGAGGAGCAGCACCATCCTGATTAACCGCGAGGGGGCCTGGTGGCTGCTGAGTTGGCAGGGATGGGGGCAGGGGGGTGTTAATATTAATAGTTTCCTTTTGGCAACCCAGGCCAAACCCCCATTTCTCCAAAAACCTGCTCGATCATAATTACACCTTAAAAATAGAGTACAAATATTTGCTACATAAAAACGTTTCATTACAAATAATACTGTGTACTGTGCGTGTCCAGGTGAATTGCTATCAGGAGTGAGTTTTTTGGTGTGAATCAGTGCCGGTAGCTTTCCGGTACATGTTTCTGTATATCTTCTCGAGACTCTCTTCAAAGGTCGCTCGGTGAGGCTTCCCTTTGTATACAGCTGCACGGCCAGACCGATATTCACCATTATCCAGGTGAACAGCAGCGTTCTGCTGCACTGGTGAACTGTCAACAGAAAGAAGATAAGAAATAATGATCAAATCAAGATAAGGAAGAGGAATCAGAAGCACAAAACCATCAGAACTTGCAAATCATGGATAACCTTTCAGAAATGGATAAAAAGCCTGCACTGCAGCTACTCCTAAGAAACGGGAGCCCCACGTTATTCATTCACACAAATTCTCCTCCAATGATCTGAGTGCACTTGACACCTCCCGAATAGAAAGAGAATTAATTTGCAAAGAGCAGTGGTTTCGCTGTATTTTGATCAGCGGTGTGACGAGGCGCTGAGCCCGTGCAAGAGCAGCACAGCAGGAGTTGTGTGTCCTTTGAAGGTCAAAACGTAACCACAAGCAGCTATTTCAATATGAAGACAATCTATCAGAGGTATATTAAATTACTGTGGTTGCAGCTGCAAAGTGCTCCATCGGAAGCATCTTGGATTAAGTATTCTACCCAATACATTATGATATAGTGGCAAGCGAGTGTTCCTTCCCCACCCCATCTTCTGTGTCACTGTTTTAATACTAAACACAAATACCGTCTCATATTTCAGTTGCTTTGATAAATTACTTCCTAGGTCTATGAAGTGAAATTTATTCTCTGAAAATCATGACAAAACACTGACAAATCTGAAGGATGTGTATCTCGACTTCGTGACTATTCGCCTTCCCTTGGAACTTTCAAAACAAAGGCTTGTGTCATATAATGAAATGAGGTGTTTTCCTGTAATAAAGCATGAAACAAGCAGCTCAAAAATCCTAAGCAAAAAATGACTACTGAGGTGACATCTTTTTCACGTCTGCTCAGAGATTTAACCACTTAAGACACTTAAAAAATAGGATTGTGTTATCTTCAGCCTTTTGTGAGTATTCTCAGTCTGGGGAATGAAACTGGAAATGTGACGCTTACAGGGACCATCTTCCCTTAGGACATGGATTACATTTCTCATATGCATATAATTTATTAAGCTACTATGGCCAAACCAGCACTTAAAACTTTGTCCTCAAGTAAGTATCAGTAAACAGCTATGACAAAATTGGAAGAATCCTTATGTCAAAGGACTAAAAAATATACTTCTACCGAGATGCACCAAAACACAAGGTTTTCATTTCAAGAAAGGAAAACGGTGAGGGAAGAAGAGAAAATGTAGGCTCCTTTTTCTAAATTCATGTCCCATGGAAAACAGAAGAAGGATTAGCTTTTGCCTTTATATTTCTTACATTCAAACATTACGGTGGTGCCAACCTATACCACATAAACCACCAACAACAAGGTCTTTATGTGGCTCAAATATTAGAAAGGGAGGGAGGCCAACTTCATGTTTTTTCAAAACAACTTCCACATGTCAAGTCAATCAACAGCATGCAGATAATTTAAATGTGTTTATCATTCTGCAGTGGGTGAACTGTGCTTCACAGACACCAAGAAACCAACCTACCAACCAGCAAAATCAATAGGAAAGTTATACAGGCTTGCGTTAAATGGCGACAAGTCAACACCCGGGGGTCCCACCAACAAGTGGGGTCTCACCGCCTCCTCCCTGCAGTGTGTGTTCCCTCCCCGCTGACGCACAGTTCTCAGGCCAACAGATAAGCCCAGCTCTAGGAGCAGCACTTGTCACGCTACAACAAACAGCTCTGACACCCTGCTCCTCGGAATCCACTTCTCGCACTCAGCCTTCGCTTCTACCAACAGCTTCATCTACATGGAGACACGCAAAGTCCAACCGCTTCAACTGCGGTAAAGACAGGCTCAAACAGCTTCATTTCCCCCTCTTTTTGAGGGAGGGGGTGTGGATGTATTTCCATTCTCCAGCCCTTGTACATGAGATATTCAGCAGGGGTGTGACAGACACAGCCAAGCCAGGGCAGGGTCCCGCTCCTGTCCCAGCCAGCAACCCGAGCTGAGCAACTGGGGAATTACACTCACAACTCATATTAACAGTAGGATTTCTGCACGCAACTCCCTGCTCTGAAATGCCCGTCATATGCTTTTGTTCCCTCATACATCTCCTTTAAGAGTCCCAGACGTTCTTCTCTGAGTGAATCATATCCTAAATATTTCACAGAACACAGCCTTTTTGCTTACTCCCAGTGGTTTGCAATCGGCTGCCTTGCTGCCAACATTTGGTTGACAGCACCATGTCCTCCTGTGAACTCTGTCCCTGGGTCCTGTTTGCGAGCCCTGTGCTGAACACTGAGCGATCAGGTTAGCAAAATAAAACCTTCTTTTCCTAAGTTAGCACCGCAGTTCTAGGATTTCTCTCTTCTTATAAAGAAAAAGAGAAAAGCCATACGACCCAACAAATGTTTTACATTGCTTAGTGTCTTTCCTCCAACAAGTATGCAAAACACTCTCCAGAATACTGTGTGTGTACAGAGAACATCAATATTGATAACGTCTACTACAGAAGTTGCCAAAATCAATTCAATTGGTGTCTTTAAAGTGAGATATTTGAATGAAAGTCTCATCATACATGCGAGGGCTGCACAGAATAACGAACTTACATTAACCAGGTTTTTGCTGAATCACTAAACCATAGTATATAGAATTGCTGTGATTTTTAACATGCTTCTCTTTCCAAATACGTGTTTAGGGAAAGAAAAAAAACCACCAAAAACCCAAACCAAACAAAAAAAAAACAACAAACAAAACCGAACAAGAAACCACACACACAAACCCCAAACCAAACACCCCCCCAGCAAACAAACAAAACTCCCCCCACAACAACCAAAACACAACAAATCAGCCCCAAACCATATTACTAAATCAACTTCAATTTATTTTTGCACGTCCATCGTTTTAAGAAAATAAACCCAACTGGTTATTTTTAAAGTGACATTTGCTCTCTGGCTGATAAAATCCCAAAACTACTGCCTAAGGATTGTTTTTATGACCAAGTCCAGTTCCAAAATCAGTGTTTCATGAAGGCTACACGGACACAACACCAAACAGAATGGAAGGCATAAATAACGACAGTTAACTATATTTCGCTTTTAGGTGAAAAAACTTGGTAGGCCTAACTCTTAGAGAAGCCTTTTCCCAATGAAATATAGTACACAGCTCAAAATAGGACAAAGCTATTTTTTAGCTAAATGTAAAGGGCAACATCATGAGTATGGATGTTGTGTCTTGGCCAGAGGAAATCTCCATACCTGCTCTGCAGTTCGCCCATGGCTGAGGACGCTTTATGCGAAGATTCTTTTGTCTTCATCAAGTCTCCTTTTGACGAGTTACTCTCATCCTAAAAAAACCCAGAAATCAAATTCTCATTACTTTGGTTTCTGATTACAATGATCTCATTTCAAAAATTCTTTCCATTTAGTAGAAGACTATTAAAGTGCTTACATTTCTTGGGGCAGAAAGGGACAAAGTGTAATGAGCCAAATGCCATTTATGAACACTTTTAATTAAGTTTGGTAGGACTCAGCTAATAATTTTCAGGTAATAAACTGGAAAGAATTTCTAGACGGTGTAGATCTAAAGAATTATGCAGACAGCACAAGCTTCAATAATCCCCAACAAACAAGTTGGTTAAACGCTATGAAACCTATTGCTCAGTGCTTTACTTTTGTTTCTTGTAGAAGAGGGGGAAAGGAATCTAACACTTATTATTTATTAGTTTTTATAATGAGCCACTATTATAAATTTAATGCATTTTACCATTCTACACACCTGAATACGTCGATTCCACGTACAGGCCTGAGAACATGCTCGCCCAACTTTACAAAGTCAGTATGATACACTTAATGACTCCTCAGTGGTATTCTCAGGAGTCGCTAGAAAGCACTCTGACCTTCCAAATGCCACCTAGACATTAATTAACCCATATTTGCCCTATTAGGTAATTAAGAAACAAAATGCCTCATGTGAAGGGAGCCACTTGCTCACCTGAGATGGGATGGTGGAAGCTCCACCACACACACCCATGTTCACTCTACTCTGAAGAGCAAAGATGCTACTCAAGAGGTGCTATTAGGTGATGCTTTTAGCAGAAGCCAGTTGCTGTAAGGATTAGTAAACAAAATCATCTTTCATGCTATAGAAGAAATAACTGGGAGAAAAAGACTGCAATAAAAATAATCACGCTTGCTGGTAACACAGAGCTGGGAGAAAAGACAATAAATATAGAGGTAGATGGCAATAAGATGCAGAGTAAGAACGGCAGATGTATGGCTGAGGAAAAACCCAATGCAATTTATTATGGTGAAAGACAAGGTAATAAACGTGTTTGTAAACAGGAAAACTCTTCCTCCGGCAGTCACAGACTACAGAGCACTGCAGAGGAAACGGGGTACAGTGCTGAATAAAACTCTGCAGCCTTTGCCAAAGGCAAATTCTGTTCTGGAAAGTCAAAAAAAAGGCCATGTTACAATGCTGTCAGAATGTCGCAGCGCAAAGCCGCAGCGGACACCCTAAGGAACCCGCAGGCACCCTGCTTTACAGAGCGCTATGGAAACGAAACTTTGGAAAACACAACTGGATGATGCTGGGCATGGTTATTGAGCATTAGGCTCTTTGGAATGAAACAGTGAGAGGCTTTTGAACCTTTCAAAGTCTGGACGAGGATCCAAAGTCTACTCACCGCGTTGCCAGCGCACTCGCTTTGCTATTCCCTCACTTTGGTGACCATCTGATTGCCTCATCCATCCACCGCACCACAATGCAGATTTAGGGGAAACACAACCCGTCCCGGTGTATTTCAAAGTATTCACTGTAAGGAGACCGGGTTTGTATTTTGTTTTTAAGCGGGTCAGCTGCTGGTAGCAGCACCTTCACAAGCTGGGTGGACACAGCTACCAAACACTGTGGGATTCTCTGTAACATCCTCCCGTTCCTTTTGCTCAGAGGAAGAAAATGGAATGAAAAAACTGATTGTTCTGATCAGGTTGGTAATTAAGGACTCAAAAATCTTCCCCAATACCCTGATATCTGGATTTTTTTAGAGCAGAAACCGGAAGTTTTCCAGCAGGAGAGGAAACAGAAAAGCACCATCTCTGATTATGAATCCCTGTGAGTATTCAGCAAGTGTTTGGTACAGGAGGTGACGAGGTGTGTTAACAGAAAGCACCATGCTTCAAGAATCTAACACCGCGCTTGCAAATTTGTATGTATTTCTGTAATATTGCAGTAACAAGTCAACAGCAGCATATGTGTAGCTCATTTTAGAGTAGAATGTTTTAAGGGAAGTTGTTTGTTTTGTTTTGTTTTGTTTTTTTCTAAAAATGTAAGTAAAGTAAGAGAGTAAATGCAGGGAGAGACTGTTAAGCAGCCATCCAGCCCTCCTAACAAACTGGGATCTTTTATTGTAAAGTCATGGTCTGCTGGTCAAGGAAGGTAGTCAGGGACCACTAGCGACAGGCTAGGGCAGACTTGCATTACATGGAGGTGCTGCACTGTCAGGAAATTCAAGTTGTTATCTTAAGTTCATTGAAACATTTGACATGATTTGTGCCTATTTTGGAGTGGCTGAAACACAGAAAAACGTGATGGACATCTTATATTTAAGAGCTCGCAAGATCATGAAGTTCGGATACAAACGTAGGCAGGGGCAGCCTGAAGTAGATCCAACAGTCTTAGCGTGAAGGAGAAAAGGTTTTCAGATTTTAAAAGAAAAAGCACAAAAACTTCATCTTACCGACTCTCATCCTTACATCCATCTACCTGCCTTTCTTTGACCTCACCTTCCACGTAAGATGCTGCGTTCTTTGCAGCCGAACACCCTTGCAATTCGCTTTGTAAAATGCTTTGGCCAGGAAGATTCTGTGCCACAACTGCATTTCTCTAAATCACAATAGCAAAAACTTTTTCCATCTAAAACCACACTTCAAAACTCCATAAGACTCAAGGACAACGTATTCTGAGCCGGGGCATCATCTCATTAGATAAAAAGCTCTGTTCGTTGAAAGCCAGGTAATTAAGGGGAAAAAGCAGACATCTGAGGAACAATATTAGCTCTACAAACAGCTGGACACAAGCAGCTGCTGATGTGCAGCTGCACAACATGTTGAGCCTTGATGCTCTACAGATCCGGAACATATCTTTTGCTTAAATTGGAAGTAAAGAACCACATATCAAAAACTCCTGTATCTGTCCTCAGTACCCCCTGAGAGGTCACCCATCCCAGCCGTGCGTAAAGGCCACACGCAGAGGAGCTACTGAAATCAGTGTGGAACAGTTCAGCTCATATACCGAACCCATATTTCTGCAATCGAGGCTGCTGCAAAGCACAGCATCATAGTAAACCCAAGGCTGTAGGCACAGCTCTTTTCCTCAGCCATCTTGGAGAAAAGAAAGGATTTAGTTTGCAGCCAGACTTACAAATATCAGGCGCTGTCTAGCGCTGTGTGTCCTTAAAATATCCTTCACTCGTTTATGGATCTCATCTCCATTTGCTGGCGAAGGCCAACCGGAGCTAAACCTGGAAAAACAAACAGAACAAAGATTTTCTTGCTGAAAAGCTCAAACATGCTTTTGACTCCAATTTTTTTTTTTGTTAATTATGAAGCACACATTACTTTCTTCTATTGGGAACATACACGATGTTTAGATTTGCTTCCGTTTCTCCTCTGGCGTACAAGTAACCCAACATTTCAAAGCGGTGCACAAGCAGCATGCATCCTCAATACCAACAGAAGATGCAAAGCACAGAAAAAACATTGATGATTTTGTAACCTGGGTAATATTTCTGTAACGTCTGCATTGTCCCTACAGAACAGGAAAGTTAGGATTCTATTCCCAGTGATCAGGTTTCATTTTCCCCCTTTTATAGCAAGTATTACACACATGAATTTCTTTTCACTGCAATAAATGAGCAGGAAGAAAAGCCCAATGCCCTCAGAGCAGAAAGCCCATGGAGGTTAAAAACTGCAGATTCACAGCCTCTGTTTCACAAGGTGGAAATGCATTTTAAGTCACCTTTATGTTTTTTACATTAAAATCCAGGTAGTTTGCTTGACATGAGTGACTTAAAACAGCAGCTGCTTTTGCATTTTACCCTTTTATGGCCTTTTTTCCACTTTACTGAAAAAAACCAACATCCCTCCTTCTCAGTAAGTCCAGAAGCTGGCAGAAGTTTGATACCTGTAGTTATTCTTAGACTGCTAAGGGAGGCAACTAAGATTTTAAGAAAACGATCATTTACATACCAACCTCCATGTGTTAGTACATTCCAAAATGTGTTATTAAAAAGGAAAAAAAACAGGAAAGCTCAATATAAGGCAAGAATTATTGGGGAAAAGTTATGAAATGTTTACTCACACAAGCTCATCACACGGGTAGAGACACCAAATCAAGATGGGGCAGCTTCACTTCAATGTTTCCAAACCTCTGAGAATCACAGAATCCCAGAATGTCAGGGTTGAAGGGCCCTGGAAAGCTCATCCAGTGCAATCCCCCCATGGAGCAGGAACACCCAGCTGAGGTTACACAGGAAGGTGTCCAGGCGGGTTGGAATGTCTGCAGAGAAGGAGACTCCACAACCCCCCTGGGCAGCCTGGGCCAGGCTCTGCCACCCTCACCAGGAAGAAGTTTCTTCTCAAATTTAAGTGGAACCTCCTGTGTTCCGGTTTGAACCCATTACCCCTTGTCCCGTCACTGGTTGTCACCCAGAAGAGCCTGGCTCCATCCTCCTGACACTCCCCCTTTCCATATTGATCCCCATGAATGAGTCCCCCCCTCAGTCTCCTCTTGTCCAGCTCCAGAGCCCCAGCTCCCTCAGCCTTTCCTCACACGGGAGATGCTCCACTCCCTGCAGCATCTTGGTGGCTGCGCTGGACTCTCTCCAGCAGTTCCCTGTCCTGCTGGAACTGAGGGGCCACAACTGGACACAATATTCCAGGTGTGGTCTCCCCAGGGCAGAGCAGAGGGGCAGGAGAACCTCTCTGACCTACTGACCACCCCCTTCTAACCCACCCCAGGTCCCATTGGCTTCCTGGCCACAAGGGCCCAGTGCTGGCTCATGGTCACCCTGCTGTCCCCAGGACCCCCAGGTCCCTTTCCCCTACACTGCTCTCCAACAGCTCGTTCCCCAACTTATACTGGAACCTGGGGTCGTATCACGGCCAAAAGCAATCAGGGTTTTTCTGTTCTCTGCAGTTCCCAAACTAGGCATTGCAGAAGGATACTCAGTAAAGTTTTACACAAAAATTGCTGTATAGCCCCAAACACAACTGTAAATGAAAATCCAGCCAGAAGGTTTTGGGGATCTGTTCCTCTACCTCTGTCTGAGTGCTGTCTGCAGCCCTCAACAGGCCTCTCAGTCTTTCTGTACCAGTCATTAAACAGATGTGATATGGACATAATATTAATTTAATCATAGAAAAACTGTAAAGGTGGTTCATGTTTAGAAGAATGCAAGGGAAAAAAGAAGTCTAATATTTGTTTTTGATTGTAAGGGGCAAGAGGACACAGCTGTGGCTTAAAAAAGTAAATATGAATATAACAGAAGGTTAAATAAAAATAAGAAACTTATGGTGTGGTATCACACTAATATGAATAGGGTGACTGCTGCAACTGGAGCTAATGGGACACCAGGCAGGAGCAGAATGGGGCTGCTCTGTTGATCGGGAGCACAAGAAACTGCGACAGATTTGGTGTAGTGGAGAAATATCGTGACTCTGAACACAGAGATTCCACAGTGGGTCTGGATGGGTTATGGGACTGGGACCGCGAGCCCTCCTGCCTCTCCCTTCCAATTTATCACATTCCCTGCACTATCCAGCCTGTCCCTCTGAGATCCCCATCTGCCCGTGTCTGGCTTACATCCACCACACATCCAGAATGGTCAGTACAGGTAAGAACTGCACAGCACCTTCCAGAATGAACAACCCCAGCACACATAGAGAGCTCCAGTACAAAACAAGTAACCTGGCAACATCATTATAAAATTAGCACTTTGCAGTCTTTGGGATCACTCCTGCTGTTACCAGAGACAAATAGAAATACCAGTAGAAAGTGACCAGTTCTTTGCTTTTGAGCAATTTTCTTCTATTTTCTTGTATCTAATCAATTTATTTGGACTGACTTATTATTATTTACCTTTCTGAAATCTCTCTCTTCTAAAGAGCCCAAATATTTTCAGCCTATATATGAGTTTCCTTAAATCAAACTGTTTATGTCTGAATATGTCTATTTTTCTTCAAGAAAGGGCACTAAGAAATGACACAATATTGGAAGGATGAATCATATAATCTATAAGGGGATGTATTTCCCATCTTTCTAATGACATTTAATATTGTTTGTCTTTGGATCTTTACAGGCAAGAATTTTTGTAAGCTGGCCACAACATTCATATTAGCATCCTGAAACATTTCCAATTAATTTCAAACCCAGCAGCATTTATGGCAAATCCATACTGTTCAATGCTTTTGCATACTAGGATCTAATGATCTGTCACACTAAGAGATCTCGCATTACTTTTTCTACAAGAAAGCGCAATGTTAGGGGAGGAAAGCGCTGCCTTTCAAGACACAGAAGCAGGGAGAACATCCATTTCGCTGACACGCTCAGAGCCAGTTTGATGTGCTGCATCACAATGCGCGGGCTCCAGCACCAGCAGCATGTGGAATCTTGCAAAGGAAAGGGGCTGGGGTGTGACTATCCTCTTATGACTTCCCATTAGCATTTACAAACATTTACTAACATTCAAGAACCTCCAAAATGCAGCTTTCAAGATCCACATCCTAGATGCAGGAGGAGTGAGTCATTTCCCATTTGACAAATAAAAGCCAGAGCCACGAAGTCGTGGCATTTTCTCCTATTTATACAGCAGCTGCTGTTCTTCCAACACCCAGGTTACTGGCACTGAAAAGAGAACTTGGAATAGATTGCCTTTGGGAAATAAAATTGATGAAATTCATATGTAAGATTTCAGATCATTGTTGTTAATCTTAAATTTACAAATAGCTTTGGAGATAAATCTATTTACTTTGGGAAAAAAAAAAGCAAAGCCAGCTTTCTGCTGTATTCATTTAGAAAATACGTGGCTGTGTCTGCAAGAAGAAGAAGGAGTTTTAAACACTTAATTCAAAAACGATTACATTGCTTTCTTCGGGTGATTTTATTGCTCAATCCACTAGTGTGCGCTGTGGTATAAGAAATGTTACCTGCTCACATACACCCCAAACAGTTTACAATTACAAATAAAAACCTTAAGTGTGATTAAAACCAGTATCAGCTTCTTTTTCTTTAGCTTTTCTAGTATTGTTGTTGTCTAATTTTAGTAATAACTATAGTCTAATCCACATTTAAAGTCATAATGTCAATATTTACACCAACCAAAACTCCAACTACAATAAAGTCATGCCTGAAATCTAACAACCAGAATCTGAAGCAAAACCTTTTTGTGACAGTCTGACTCTCCTATTGGAAACAATTTCTAGCACAGACTTGATAGCACAGTTTCTTAGGGTGTAACTAAAGGGATTCCAGTTGCCCAAAATCACCAATAATGTGTTTTTAAAATGACTAGCTACTTATTTATGTGATTTAGGTGTCACTACCATATGGCAATGTTGAAAGGAAAGTCATTTCATTTCAATGACTGTTTGTCCTGGTAACCGAAATAAACTTCTACAGCTGTATTCTTTGTCATACTTTCAATTTTCCTTGGGACTTGCAAACATTCTGCAGTTACATCGGTTTAAATTGTTTATTGATTTCAATAGATTGTATAAACACTTTGGAAATATAGCTCAGTGACCTAGAAAAAGCCAGATCAATCCGAGAACTTCTCCAGATTCATTTCAAAGATGTTGTGTCAAGTGCAACCAAGGAAACAGAATCATTTTCCCTTGTAATGTGACTAAAGGCATTTATTTTCTTTTATGAGATAAGGATTTCTTTAAGGTCATACAGACAACATCTAACTTGATGGGAAAAAAAGCAGCCAAGCAGACAGTCTAGATCTTGTGCTAAAGACTAAAGTTATTTTCATGTATAATTTTCTCCATTAGGATGAAATACTCCATTAGAAATACAAACAGGATACATTCACCCATGTACTCTAGTCAAACGGCAGCTCGCGAACTTGAGAGCTGTAATAAATAGGAACTTTCAAATGTCACACAATCCAATCATCCACTTGCACACAGCAAGAACGTTAATATCACGTTTCAGCAGCAGCTACAAATGCATTTCGAATCAGCAGAATTAATGCGAAGGCCCGCTGCAGAATATTTGCAATGCCTATGGTGACCCCTTCCCCCCATCGCACCTCCTGGCCTTGCCAATAACACGGTGCATGTGGCCTCTGTGAAGAATTCATCAGCTTCAAAGACATGAGCAAAACCTCACGCAAGGACAAACTATCAGAGGGCAGAAATCACTGCAGTACTGTGGGACCACATGCACAATTGGAGAGAGCACCAGTCATTGGGGAGAAAGAGCTCTCAAAGCTAAATATAACCTGAAAAAACCACAAACGTCAAGAACTTAGACACGGAATGAGTGAGATTCTCAAGAACGCCAAATATATTTAATTCTGAACTAGAAAAAAGCCTTGCAGATTTTATATCCAAGTAGGCATTTATGCTGTGTTCACCGTAAGTGGAGAAGTTGCTTTGTTCTCACCCGAGAGGCCATGAAGTGGCAATTCAGTACAATGAACTCGGTTCTCAGCGGCCTCCTCGCAGGCTCCTGTCGTTACCTTACAGAACCCACCTCACTGTTTCTCCTGTTCTTTAGGAAAGGCGCTTTGCTGCAGGTTTCAGGGTTGCAAGGAGGCTCATCTTGCAAGTCCCCAAGAAAAACACCATCTTGTAGGAGTGCCCGAGGACGCACACGCATTATGAAAGCGAGGACAGGATTGCACTGTGCCTTCCTGCAGCAGCGGTGACAAAATACGCTCATGCTCTTTCCCAAAGCATGGAGGACACTTATCTATGCACAAGAGGACACTTATTTTTGCACAACCAACCAGTCTTGGGGGGCAAGTGAACTGCGCTGACTGAAGCCGACCACACACCATGGGCAGGAGCTGACGGGTGTGCAGGTACCGCTGCTCTGCACAGGAGATACAACCAAAATGAGCTGGACAGCCACATCACTGCCGAGTGCCAGCTTGCAACACCAGCAAAAGCTTTCCTTAGGTGACCTAAATAATGAACAATATAAAAAATAAAGTATGAAAAATAAATATTCAAAACTTTGCTGCCTTGTCCGGCTCTTTACGGTTCTGGCTGCTGGCTCAAAGCCAGTGGGAAAGGGGAGTGGATCGATCTGCGGTCTCCGCAAGGCTCACAGAAAGGGACTGGAAATTGCTAGAAAAGGGCTCAGAGGACCTTATACAAGACCCCAATTTCTGTATCGCTGGAAAGTATTGCGGTGGCTTAACAACTCTACAGCCGCGCTCTGGAAGCGCTCCCCAAAAGGCAGACGGGCACCGCACACTACTTGGAAAAGCAAAAATAGAAGAAAGGGAACTAAAGGTTGGAGCGGAGAGTCAAGTTTCATCTCGACTGCGAGTTGACCAGCGTTTAAAAAAATAGCCTGGATATGCTAAGCTCTGTGTCTTTGTAATTCAAAAGAAAATTGAGGAAATAAACACCAAATACTGTGAGATAAGAGTCTGTGTTCTTTCAAATACGCTAAGACTGGGCTACTTGCAGTCGTAGTGATTTTCTCTGCATTTCTGTGATCTGAAGAGCAGTGTTTGCGTGCGTTTCCAGGCGCTGACCTCTGCTCCGTGTTTGCCGCTCCACTCCAGCTCTCAGCGCACAGTCAGCCGAAGCCATTGTTACCTCAGCAGCATCAAACAGAGATCCAATTTTTTAGACTATGCCCTTTACCTTCTCATGTTCATTTTTCGTGATGACAAAAGGAAATACTCACATCTTTAACATAAAGAGACGTTACATCGCTAAAGAGCTGAGAACACTTATTCTAATAAGAAGAAAACACATAATTTTATGAGATCACAAATCTCTTCCGGAGAAGGGCTTGTGAAAAGAAAAAGCCAGAATGTTCAGATCATTTCAAGATGAACTGGCAGATGAGTAAATTTCTGTGCATGTAACAGCAGCTCACACATACAAGACTTTCTTGCCATCAATATAAGGGACCCTGTCAGCTTTAAATGGAATCCATTTTAAAATTTACCCCCCATGCCCTCTCACCTAAAAGTAATCCAGTGAATAGAGGATAAAAAATAAGTCACCATTACAATATCTCTTTCCTAGACTTGAGTAACGAATACGCAACGTCGGAGTGGGGATGTAGACAAGATGACAAAGAAACCTCCTCCAAACCCCAGATATATCCTAATATCTGCATAACAGTTCTTAAGAGACACTATTACACAGAACAACAGACAAGTGTTCAAGCAGAGGAAGATGTTAAAACACCAGCCTGATCTTTATAAGCATTAAAAATTCAATCCCCACCTGCCATCTGTCATTTTTCTTTTTAAAGAAAAAAACAGAGACAATTTTTCTATCTCAAAACAAAGCATGAGGCCGTGTGCAGGCTGCAAATGCCCTGAGCATTGACTGAGGTACCAACGGTACCGAGGATGGAACCGCCTGCAACCAGTGTGAATTGAGCACCCAAGTACAGCTCCATGTAGGGCCTCAGTAATTTAGGTCAAGACACCAGTTTGATCCTCAGCTTCTCCCAACTATTTAATGTATTTGCTCATTCATGGCCAGTTTTGTAGATAGTTTTTCTGCTCCCAGAAAGCCAGCTAGTAACCCACTAAACTGAACGCACAGTAGAAGCACCGCGCACCAAATACACCTTGTACTCAGCAGGAGGTAAGGAACCGTCTCCTTGAAGGAGACTGGAGGACTTCAGCCTGAAACAAATCTGTTGGGTTTTGACATTTCTTCCATCCCACCCTCATAAGACACTGCAGCTGTGAGGCTTGCCCAAAATATTAACCAGGGAGGTGAGAAACTGAACCCATCAGGGTCAGTGAAGACTATGAAAACAGATTTAAATATAGCAATTAATATACTAACATAGGAATTCATATGCACGCAATTGCTGTAGATGCCCACACTTCAACTCAACCAAACCCAAATGTTAGGATGTCATTAATGCAGAAAGACTGGCAAATAATACCCTGAGAAGAAGAAAGCGAGCCCAAGCACGCTACGAGCAGCAGTCACACAGCTGACCACGGCGCAGCCACAAGGGTGTGCTTACAAACACCAGTCAGAGCCAAAGGAAAAACAGCTTCCAAGTACCTCCCGTAAAGCCTACTTGACATGTATCTATATTTACATTCCTGAGATTGTGATTATTTAAGTATCTTCTGTCTTAGACAAGAATTGGCAGCCTGAGGCTTCGTTGTTTCAGAGAAGGTTAGCAATAGAGACATTAAAGATCCTTTCCATTATGAGGACTGTATTGGCTAAGCAGAGAGCTGATGGCAAACACAGCACCGCAGGAAAGGTTAAACGATAACGTAGTTGTTGGGGAAAGATTTTTCAGTCTCTGCAGCCTGCAAACCTCCAAACATGCAAGCTATGCTCATGCAAGTAGTTATCATCTGCTCACGGTAACAATTCCCGAATTTCGCAAACAGAACGAAGTCATTACCTTTCCCTTAGAGAAGATCGATTTAGCACAGAACTGGGAGAATGCTTCCGAAATGCTGGAGGTGCTGAGCGCTCCAACGAAGCAGCAGAATGGGACAGTCTGTTGGGTGGAGCTGAGATCACATCCTCATTGCAAACATCACAACTGTCAAAGTCTTTTGCGTGGGTAGATCTTGCCTGTAAAAAACAAGCCAAAGCAAACAGCAAACCTTGCTAAAATGTAGGATGGAAATCATGATGGACAGTTGTCAGGTTTTTATTTTTCAAAGCAAAAGCTCAAAGGTTGCACATACATGCAAGAGTATCTGCCTGCTGGGGAAAGAACGAGGACCCTCATCTCATAGAAGGAGCCTTGGTCTAAATCAAATGCGGTGACACAGGACTTGGTATCGAACCCAACACATGGCACAGTCTAGTGTAACAAGCCCTTTGTCACCTTTTCTGATGCACAATTTATATGCTTATTCTTCTTAAGAATCCCATTGATTGAGGATGACGCCTGAGAGTCTGAACACCGCAAACCTCAGACCTCTCCTCGGCGTGGGGCATCTTCTTCTCAGACCTTTTTTTGTCATGATTTGCTGTTCCTCGAGGGAAAACAAAGGCCCATCTACTAATCTTCTATTCACTCTTCGCCATACTAGTTACTCCTTTCATAATTCCTTTTAACCTGAAACATACCACTAAAATGTCTAATTTTACCTGGAACAGGAACTGTTACAGGAGTTGTTTCCTAAAGCTGAGGAAAACAAACCAAGAAATAAAACCTCACAACAAAAGCAGGCAAACAATAATCAGGTTATTCATTAGCTCTTTCCAGGCTGCAGGGGTTTTTTTGCCCTCAGCTTTGGGCAACAGCTGCTCTTAGACAAAACTATATTAGATTTCTGGCAAGAAAAAGATACGTTCTCTTCAGGCCTGATTTTGTGGGAATCACAAGTGATTAGAGGCATCAAGAACATGATGAATTAAGCTGTGGCTCAGCTATGTGTGCTCTGCAGACAACGACTGCTCCAAAACCTGCTTCCCCATTGGGAGGCAGAGGGATGAAGGGGACGACACAACCTTAAAACAGCCACCATGCAAAAAAGCAAAACAAAACCCAAACACACCACAAACCCAACAACTCCATATTCAGCATTCCGATTAGAAATCCACTATTTTCTTTACAATTTCTCATTTAAAGCCATGGAACAATCCACGAGGGCGACAACATATTAGACTTGCGTGGTACACAAAACTGCGATCTTGGTAATAAAAGTTTAGAATCTGACAAAAGCACGCTTAACAAGGTTTATCCTTTTAATTCCCTTTCTTTTCTCCTCTCTGTTATCATCAATTTTCCCAGCCATTAGGAAGTCTAGATGGGTATATGTAATTAAATACCTAAACCCCCAGTTTCTACAGTATTTAGGAACACAGGCAAAACCAACTAAATGAGGATGGAAAGAATTAAAAAAAAATATTAAAAAAAGGGACTGTGACATTGTCAGATCTGTTCAATACACAAAGCAGCTACAATCTGAAAAAGCAAGGATGTGAAATACCACAAGAGTGGCTTGTGAGTTGTACCAGTGCTACCTGTGCATACAATTCTGGAATAAAACGTGCTCTCGGAATGACCGGGAAAGCAAATGCAAACTGCCTTTAAGGCTCTTCTACAGCCTTGTCACGAGCCTTAACGCCAAGGAGAAGCCAGGTCTGTACCTACAGGCGTGAGTGTCTTATGGAGTGTTAAGTTTCACGTTTCTACTTGTAAATGATCTGTGAGCAGGCTTAAGCCAGGCCAGATCTGATTTTAAAATGTCTCTTTTCTTGCCTTTTATACCAAAGTAGATGAAGTTTCAAAAATACCTATGGAGGACAATCCTTCTCAGTCAGAGCTCCCCAAAAAACGACTTGTAAGCAACAGCACTTCAAAGTACTCACATGGGCTTTCTTGGGCCTGTAGCTACCGAGGAGAGACGGATCTGGAGAAAGAGAAAAGGTGTATCCCATAAGGATTCAAAGAAAATCCAAATGCTCAAAATGTTATGAAATCTTTTACAAAATAGCCTCCCAGACAGCACTGGAGCCATTTGTTATTTGTTAAACTACACTGTGAAATTCTAAACAGTCTCCTCAGAATATTTCAGGAAATCACTTTCTTTGGCTGAAAATAATGACTTTGCATTTAATGGGATACAATGTAATGAATCAGTGTAAGCGTCATCTTCTGCATAGACAATTTGCTAAGCTATTAATTGCCTAAATCAATATAAAAATCAAGCTCTGCCATTCCCCAAAAAATTCTGACATACATTACGCTACCTTACTAACCTTTCTGAACAAGCTTCCCAATGACCATCTCTCCCTCCTTCCAGCACCTCTTATTCCTTCCCTCACCACTAACCCACAAACACGAGTACGGAGCCCACGGAAACACGGAGGGAAGCTATTGGGTCCATACTGATTTAGGATGTTTCACCCATGTCAACATACATCTCATCCCTGAGGGACTGGCATTAAATTCTGTCTGGCTTCTTGATCGCTTCAACCTGTCCCTACTGAACAAGCCTCGTGCTGTGACCCAAGCCCAAGCAGGTTCTTCTGTGCTGCGCAGCATCGTAAAGACCCTCCTCTAATTAGTACCTGCACATAAAGCAAACCAGGACTCACCTGTACTGTCAGTATTAAGAGTTCTACTCCTAGGAATCTGGGTTTTGTTCAGAAGTTACAGTTAAGCCTCAAGATACAGGCAAGTGACCAGTGAATCCTCTGGATAGTAACACCCAGGTAGATTTTGGTCTCTGAACCACTGGCAAGAAACCACCAACTAACTAATTTTGTGACTGCAATGGTATCGGATGACAACAGGTCTCTTACATTATCAGCTACTCCAGATTGATAAGTATGGCCCCAAGGGGAATGGGAAACCTTTAAAATTCTGCACCCGGCGCTGCTACAAAGAAAAAATGTAGAATAACAAGTTCATAACAATTTGCTATATAACAATTCATAATCAGTGAGGAGGTGCGATAAAAATGAGGCAGAACACATATAACAAACAAATACTGATGAGACTCATTAAAATCCTCATATTGCCAGACACATACAATAAAATCAAGTTTTAGTGGAATTCCTCGAATTTCTGGTCCCACATCTTTTACTAAACCCTCACTTACTCATACCAATGAATGCCGAGGCAGATAACTGAGCACATCCTGGATGCTCATTAATAATGGTATATCACTGATCCACTGCTCAGAAATTCTGCTGGAATAAACATGACGCATTTTTGAAGAAACATAGTCCTTGAACTTCAAAATGATCGATATTCCACGCCTGAGCACGACACCCACAGACGGTGGCGCAGGTTTGCTCCACGGTCCCAACTCATCCAAGCAGATGGAGTGACACAAAGCACCCGCCTGGGCTCTGCTGCTTGCTACTCCTACTCTTATAGCGTGTAGAACTATGTTCCAAGTTTCATGAGGTAAAGTGCTATTCAAAACACCCTTTTGCCGCAGTACCTTATTCACCATTCCTGCTGTTCCTAGGAATAACAGCTGTTTTCTCCATTACACACTGACTTTTTGAAATAAAACAAACACCACACCAAAACACAAGCCAAACCAAATCAACCTCACTAAACTACTGCAGAGAACAAGAGCATTAATAAGATACATAATAGAAAACACTGACCATGGTCTAGCTTGGTCCAAGCTTCCACTGGGCTTTCTCGTGTGGGACACCAGGTAGAAAGTGTAATACCAGGACTCGGTTGGTCAACCTGAAGTAAAAATACTGTTAAAATGCTCAGTATTGGATGTATCCATTGCTATTTTTTCTGTTTCCATCCATAAGATCACATCTGGTCTGTTCTGAAATATTTTACTCTTATTTAAATACTAGTTTAAACTATTTCAACAACACTTTGTTCACGTGTATTAGCATCCCCATGCATAAACAAAAACAGTACTAGAAAGATCTAGAAAGCCCTGAATATCAGGGCTTCTTCTTCATCTACAATGTCTGCAGTCCTTTTAAACAATTCTCAGTATCTCATAGTTATTCCAAACAGTTCAGATCTCACCAGGAGAGATACGGATCTCTTCCTAATTAATAAAGTTACGTTTAACATGATCTAATTTTAATCTTCATGTAACACAAAATCTCCAGGCCAAAAAAGTCCTCAGCAGTAAGAAGGCCCAAAAGGAGCATCCTCAATCCAGAAAGGCCGTGACGGTCAGGATACGGTACATTGGGAAACAAGCTTTTTCCTTTTATTGTACTAACTTAACCAAGCAATCACAATCAATAATCAGTGTTTCAAGATGCTATAATTAAACCGTGAACTTCACTTATAGATCAAAAAACCCCAGAAGAATAGATTAAAAGGAGCTAAAGGAAATATATCTGAGAGATAAACAGTAGGTTGATGAATGATTAATGGCTTATTAAGGCTAATTTGCATTTCTAAAAGGTATCGATACGTAGAATAAAACTTGGAAAAGAATTCTAAAATTTGACAAGATATTATTAATTCATTTGTACATAAACTAGAGAAAAATTAAATAAGGTGAGAAGCAAACTAATTAAACACTAGATTATCTCAATGGCTGTGACAAGTGTCCAAAATTGTAGCCAAATCATAATGTCACAGAACAAAATCAGAAGAATCCCATCTCTGCGCCTACACATTCAAAATGGTGTTTTATTATAAAACTAAAGGTTTGTTGCAATCATTAAAAACATAAAGATTAAAAAAAAAAGAATATAATCCTCCAAGAGGCTGGGGTATTCAGTCCCTTTGTATTAAAGCACTTAACCACAGCTTCTTTAAATAAGGACCTAATTTCAGAACATTTTTTCAAGTACAGTTGCAAAAAGTCCTTATGCAGGTGCTGAAGTCGGGCTGGTTGTGAACCCTGAGTCAAAGTGTTGGAGATGTCGCTCTGAGCAGAGGACGCCTTTCCAAGATCACAGGATGCCAACATAAAATAAGTTGAAAGCGAGGAAGTGTAAGTGTTTCTAATGTGAGTAGATACTCTTTCTTTAAAGTCTTATTCAGGAATTTTTAATACCAATATCAATTTCTTTCAAGCTGAATTTATACACCTATTATCCTGTCTAGTGCACTGGAAGAAAAGAAATCGGGCCTCGGAGAATTTAACCAAGACACTCATGAAAGAATTTGATCTTTGTCTGTTACTAACATGGATAAAGGAAATTTTATTTTAGTTAATTTTGCATTTAAATCACTATGTGACAGACTATTAAGGAGAGAAAAATCATTCATCTAAACTAAGAGCTGAAGGAATTTTTGGAGCGGTATTTAGCGAAAGCACAATATTTGATCTGAGCTTAAGCTGGAAGCAGCTTGGAGAGAATACAAACCCGTCTAACTACAAATGGAGGTTTATCAGTTTCTCTTCTGAATTTGTAAGGCCCGAGGTTTAAATGGGCCAGTCGCTGCCTGGCTTCTTCTGACAGCTCACACATTCGTCTTTTCGTGTATGGAGATGGAGACCGTGATTTAGAAGCTATAGTAGGCTGCTGGTAGTTCTTTGGTGCTAAGCCGGGCCTCCTTTTCTCAGCTGAAAGAGGGTTTTCCTTTGGTAACTTTATTCGCAATTTTCCATTTGGGGTTGAGTGATGCGTCCAATCCAAATCACCCTAGAGCGAAAAAGAGGAATGATCCGCTTGGACAGCATGCAGAGCAAGGATCGAGCGCTGAAAATAAGGCCAACATGGGACTAATCATTTTAACAGAAACGGATGCCACGTCAGCTGAAGTTCCCCTCACAAAACTATCGTCAAACAGCGATTTTAAAAACAACAATGTATTTCCCATTTTCTCTGAAACCAGAAGGGGTTAAACCACACATCCATCACTACAGGTGAGACGTCTGATACTTACCAATTAACTTAACCACTTAACTTTCTCACACAGTTAATGTACAGAGACTGTAAAAAATTAAAGTGAATTTCATCACAAGTTCATTGAACACAAACTTTACCTGGATTGGACACACACAGATTTGAAGCATTTTTTCACGTTTAAACATCTTTTAACATTTTAAAATTTGTATATTTTAAAATAAAACCTACAAATTAAAATGAAGCCTATCTAGTCGTTTAAATTATATTCATTTACAGTTGCCTAAAGCCTCCCAAGAAGTCTAACTACATTCTCGGATATTTATATTCTCTTGGATCACGGTGATCCATGAGGCTGTGTGTTTGTTTTGCATCAACACAGTTGGATCTGGTTCCACACAGACAACTCAAGCCGCTCGCTTTCTCATGTCTGTACCAGCACTTGTGGAGCTGGGAAACCAGAACATGGAACCGGCCAAAACAAAACCAGACCTAACTCTCTAAGATTAACTTCAGTTTCAGCAGAATTAGACTGTGCTGAGTTTTTTAATTCCTTATCTAAGTGTCTCAATACATTTTAGTTGCTAAATCTGGAAGAAACTTGTGTGAATTAATTAGCAATGCCACTAACAGGGCAGAGCCATCTAACCCTCTTTGCACGCAAGCCTTCCTGACAGCCATTCCATTTTGATGGTGCTGTACCATTTGTCAATTAAACAGCAAAAAAGGACGACATGAGTAACTTCACGTGACAGCTTGTGCCGGGAAACCCAACCAAAATTGCAGTCCGTGAGACCACAGGAGAGCGCTGCCAAATGAGCAAACACCCCGATCTGTTCTGCTGCTTCACCTTCAGCTTTGTTCGCTGCATTTCCAGATTAACACTGGTGACAGCCTTTTCAACAGAAATCTCCATTTCCATTGCTATTACTGATATTGTTATGGAAAACAAATTAATTGGTTTGGCTGGCATAATGTATCTTCTGCCTTCACCTGGCTTTCATTGTCCCACCTTAATTTTAAGTGTCAGTAAGGAAGGGTGAGAAGGCAACTTCCCACCTCCAATACACCCGGGATTGACACTTCGGCTGATCCTACAACAGCGCAGCTGATAATTGTTTCAGATTCAAGCAACTCTCAGCATTTACTGTCGTGCACCAACCCCACTCTTTACTCATACTTGATTAAAAATGTAATCAAGTTGTCAAGCACCCATGACAACAGCTTTAGCCACAACAAAAGGACGAGGAAAGTTTGAAGTGAGCAGCACATGCAAAAATTGGAAGCAAGGCTATCAATATTAAATCTAGAAATTAAATTGCAAACAATTAAATTATGCCAACCTGTACGTGACTCCTTCCTGAGCTTAACAGACTTTCTGTAATAAGGGAGCTTGTAGAAAATCTCAATTTTGGTGCAATTCCCTAGAAGAGAGACAATAATTGAACATCAAGCTCCAACTCAAGATAAAGGGTATCAAAGAAGTAAATGTCACCTAATGTAACAAACCATTCCTAATTTTCAGCCATTTCCTTTGTTAATTTCAGCCTTTAATAAAGATAATTAGAAAAGACAGAACAGCAATGGTAAATGTCAAGATGCTAACATTTGCATTTCTGACAATTCAATTACAGATGATTATATTGCTTTCGTACAACAATTAAGGCCTGACTTTTGTTTCAATACATTTCTTTGTCAAAAGCATTTTGAAAGATTTGTCATGCCATGCTATATAGCATCAATACCAATTCCAGTCATTCCCTAGAAGTTTCGTTGATGCAAACTCTGGAAACTTATTTACAACTAGATTCAATTGTGTGATCTTTTTTGTAAAAACATTTTGAAAATGAGTCAGTTTCACTGCAAAAGCTTTTCCTTTGTAACAGTAACAATCCCCTTAATTAGCAATACCCTTTACTCCATAACCACTAGAGCAAAGTCTGATTTCTGTGGATTGTCTCCCATGTTTTACAACCACGTTGCACTTTCAAACTCTTTGTACACACATGGATGGCAAGTTCGACCAGTTTGACCAGTCTGGAGTCAGTGAGGTCCAGCTGGGCCTCCTGGTCAACCAGTGCGCATGTACTAAATGCCAGCAGGTCCTTCCATCTTTACATGGCCAACACTTCCCATTCAACTCATCTTCTTTTACTGCAGCCATGTCTAGAAACAAAACACCTTTGTGAGCTCTGTTTCCCATCAAATTTAGCTAGAATCGGCCAACATCTACAAAATGTACTGGGTGTAAATGGCAGAGATTATGACACACAAGCATCATTTCCCAAACCAGCAACATTTAAAAGGCATAAAAGACTAAAAGCCACATGTTCTGTAAACAAATGGGAATCATCTATGTGCATCGTAGAAGCAAAGAGTGACTCAAGTGTCCCTAGAACTTTCCACCCTCTCTTCTTTCGGCCCAGGGTTTGCTGCTCAAAGGCACCTATGGGCACATGAACACACAAAATCCCTGCGCAATGAAAAGGAGCTGGTCTGTTTGTGACTCTGCCCCACATTCTTAACAATTAGCAAGAATTTCATGAGTCAAGTCTCCCGCTGAACCAAACTATTCTCTACCACCTGCCCAAACACACACTGATTTCCCATAAGGGACTATGATCCAGCCGCAGGTAAGATTATGGAATTCAAATGACAAAAATGCCAAGAAAGCTCAGTCATAGCAATTAACAGACTCCAGGATTCAATCAAGTCAAGTTATGGCATTTAAAGAGATTTGAAAGCTGACCGTCTTTAATCAACTTATTTTTCTTACTAATGAATTGTCAAGTGCTATCAACAATTCAAAAAAGGACACAGCGGAATTAGTAAATCTTCTATAAAAAGCAACAACAGAGCACCTACTGCTCTTAGAGAGACTGAGAATGATTACACAATTGTTAAATGCTCATAGCTAAAAAAAAACCCCACACAAAACCATGGTTTCTTCAGAGAAATGGTTTGTGGAGTGGGAATGTGGATGGCACTCACATACATAGGCAAGGATATCACAGAATCCCAGAATGTCAGGGGTTGGAAGGGCCCTGGAAAGCTCATCCAGTGCAATCCCCCCATGGAGCAGGAACACCCAGATGAGGTTACACAGGAAGGTGTCCAGGCGGGTTGGAATGTCTGCAGAGAAGGAGACTCCACAACCCCCCTGGGCAGCCTGGGCCAGGCTCTGCCACCCTCACCAGGAAGAAGTTTCTTCTCAAATTCAAGTGGAACCTCTTGTGTTCCAGTTTGCACCCATTACCCCTTGTCCTGTCACTGGTGTCACCCAGAAGAGCCTGGCTCCATCCTCCTGACACTCCCCCTTTCCATATTGATCCCCAGGAATGAGTCCCCCCTCAGTCTCCTCTTGTCCAGCTCCAGAGCCCCAGCTCCCTCAGCCTTTCCTCACACGGGAGATGCTCCACTCCCTGCAGCATCTTGGTGGCTGCGCTGGACTCTCTCCAGCAGTTCCCTGTCCTGCTGGAACTGAGGGGCCACAACTGGACACAAGATTCCAGGTGTGGTCTCCCCAGGGCAGAGCAGAGGGGCAGGAGAACCTCTCTGACCTACTGACCACCCCCTTCTAACCCACCCCAGGTCCCATTGGCTTCCTGGCCACAAGGGCCCAGTGCTGGCTCATGGTCACCCTGCTGTCCCCAGGACCCCCAGCTCCCTTTCCCCTACACTGCTCTCCAACAGCTCATTCCCCAACTTATACTGGAACCTGGGGTTGTATCACGGCCAAAAGCAATCAGGGTTTTTCTGTTCTCTGCAGTTCCCAAACTAGGGATTGCAGAAGGATATTCAGTAAAGTTTTACACAAAAATTGCTGTATAGCCCCAAACACAACTGTAAATGAAAATCCAGCCAGAAGGTTTTGGGGATCTGTTCCTCTACCTCTGTCTGAGTGCTGTCTGCAGCCCTCAATAGGCCTCTCAGTCTTTCTGTACCAGTCATTAAACAGATGTGATATGGACATAATATTAATTTAATCATAGAAAAACTGTAAAGGTGGTTCATGTTTAGAAGAATGCAAGGCAAAAAAGAAGTCTAATATTTGTTTTTGACTGTAAGGGGCAAGAGGACATAGCTGTGGTTTAAAAAACTAAATATGAATATAACAGAAGGTCTTGTTTTGATGTGCTATTGACAGACAGTATAACTCAAAAGAAACTGGTTTATGTAACGTGGCAAACACTGCAGGAGGGTGGGAATGGAGATAAGAACGTCCGTAAGAAGTCACCACCAGTCAAGGCTTAAGCACTTTCAGAAAGGCAGAGAAACACAGGAGAGCCAGCAAAAGCCTCAGCTGGGCAACACTGGGCCAGGAGAGATAACTGGAGGCACATCTCGTATGCGCGTTGTGTTTGAAAACCTCGCAAGACATTTCGGCAGAGACGTTATCAGCCACGTGGCAGATTTCTGCAGGAGTTCTGATCCCCGCAGCTTGGGATTCCTTCCAAGTGGCAGATTAGCAGCGTTACTCAGACACCGCTTGTCACTGCCAAGCTGAACTCCACACCCGCCACCTTGCTGGTGCTACCTTTTTTTATTTTAATAAAAGGCAAATTTATTTGGAATCAAAGTGCCACTGAAGCACAGCTGTCAGTCAAAAATATTCACCATCTCAGCTAGCTATAAATAACTTCTCATGTGGGAAGAACATGGCTTGACTAGCACAGAAATAATGTCAGGGTTCTCACGAACGTATTTAACGCCTTCCCTTTTGCTCAGCGTACACATACAACACGTGGTGCGGGCAGAGTCAGCAGGAGATACTTGCCAGTAAAGCTCAGGGAACACTAGAAGATGGAGACATTGGAGACTGCATTTCTACTGCAGGTAAGAATCCTCTCATGGGTATCCCATTGGCAAGCAAGGAGAGGAACCACAACTTCTTTTTGAGAAGCTCCCTCCAATTACAGCAAACACACCTTCTTTATTCTTCCGGAAAATGGGGTCAGTGTGCCAATATTCTTTCCTAAACTGTTCTTTCTGCAGTGGAGATGGGATGGAGCAACGGATGCTTCCACTGGCCTCGTTCCAGGGCAAAGATGGATTTCATCTGTTCTGCTCCCAAGGACATGGAAAGTACATTTCTGTCTCATATCAGTCAAATTTTTAAAGCTACCACAGTGTGGCTGCACAACCAAATGACTGTTCTCATATTATGGCATCTTCTCTTTCTTCGAAAAGACATGATTTCTGTATTAAAGAACTCAGTCCAACAAAACCCCCCAAACTTCTTCAGTGGCTGTCTTCTACAAAAACTTACTATATTGCATTTACAAAAAATCTGAAACCGTTTTGCTAATACCACCTCATCTGTGGCTCCCTCCCTATCCTTGCTCAACACCAGAAAAGAACTTTTTCTATAAGAAATCTGAAAGCAACACTGTCCCAGTGCCTCTCTTGAGTCACCCCTAACGTGCATAGGATAAGTCATATCAAGGAGATGCTATGGCCAAAAAACAGTGGCCATTTTTGCAGGGACAGTTTAAGCTGCTGCATAACCATATATCTTGTATCACAAAATCACACCTTTCATTCATTCAAATGTAACAGAGCATGAGAAAACAAATTAGCACTTGTAATTGCAAGTGACTGAGCAATTTCCAGGTTGCCCTTGCAGGGTAAAGATTATACCAGCCAAATGTTAGCAGTTAAAGATACCAATGACCTCTAACCAGCATTTCCCTCCTGCCATATGTTTTTAATCCAATCCCAACAGACAGGGCAACTGAGTCTCTGTCTTTCCAATCCGAATGTCCTGCCACTCCACTAGTAAAGCGTAACAAAAACACAACAGAGAAAGCAAATCCCAAACCACATCTCCCACATCATCACCATCATCTTCAAAGTGCCTTCCTGAGTCATTCCACTGACATCTAAGATTCACCAGCCAAACTCTATGTGTGAGAGAAATTCATTTTCATTCACTACGTACTTCAGCCCTTATCTACAGAAAATTAACACTAATTAATTGCGCTCATTCTGCCAATTATTGCCATTTATCAAAGCTTTTTTGAAACTGTAGAAGAGGCAAGTTACTAAATGAGTGTGAATGGCCTGAACAGACATTAAGAAACAGGCTTTGGAACTGAAAAACAACCATGGGGCACTAAGCTAAATTTCAGTTAGTTACTTATTATTTTAGCGGTGATCTTGCACCCCAAAGAGCCCCACAGGTCAGACAGCACAGCACTGGACGTTTGTACTGACTGTACCAACAATGATCTGAAACAAAAGGCTATGCTTATGTATTGAGAACGGTGAGGTTGATATGACACGTCCCTCTTCTCTCGCCTCGTTCAACCGCAGCACAGATTAAACTGAACGTAAGACCTGTCATGGTGCCACGTTGCAAACCAAGTGGAAACTAACTTTTTCACATTAAATAGTTTCTTGAAGCATTTTGAAAAACAGACTGCACATTTACCAAAGTTCAACTGCGGATTTGTACATTCGACACCTGAAATGGCGAAACCTGTCAGAAGTGATCACTTCTCATTTGAAGTAGTTCAAGGGGTTTCTTAGTGAAACACACTGTATCATAAATACAATCCACAGATATTCACTCACTGGAAAAGAAGAGGATCTCTTCATTAAAATCTCCCGATCTAAACCGTGGTGCCCACAGGTAAGCTTAGGGTCAGGGAACAGGAAATCTCTTGTATTTTCTTCATACGTAGCTAGAATTTCTCCTACTAAAAAAGAAAATACATACTTTAATTGGAAAAAGACCCAACACACAGAACCACATTGAAACTAAGATAAATTCTGTTCTTTACAAATTAACAGCATGGCTCTAAAACTCATATCACACTAGGAAATAACCTCATTAAGTTAAACCAGTAGCAGGAATGTGCAGAACCTACTCGGAAAGTTTCACTGCTCTGGTAACAAAACTACAGAGCAGTTAACACAGCCTTCGAGAGACACAGGAGAACCTTTCTCCCGGCAATTTGTCAGTAGTCTTCCTCTTTCTTTCCCTTCCGTGCCACAGAACAAACTAGTAGGTTTTTTTAATGGCAGCCAATTCCTTATGAAACCGCAGTATTCCATATTACAGAATAGTAATAGAGGCATAGCAGTAAGAGAGAAATGCAAGCCAACATCAAAATCATTATCTCAGGATTCTCTCACTATCCTGGTTTGCTACTTAGAACAAGATATACTGTCTTTAGGGGAAAACCTTGCAAGTATATTATAAACATTTAAATTGTGCTATTGCAGTCATCTTGTCAGCTTATGTTGGCCGCATCACAACTACCTCTGACCCCCAAAATTAAATTCCTTATCCAAGATGTTGTACCTTCCCACAACAAAATCCACGTTGAGTACATTTCTTTAAGTGAACAGTCTGGTGAGGCACCTGAGAGAAGCAATTGTTTCCTTGGAAGCACTAAGGACAAGTGACAGAGAGCGCTTTTAATACCGCAGTTTCCAAACGAGTCTTCTTTAAAACTTGACTTTATTTCCAATAAAATGCAGATTTACTTTATTCGTGGGAACACTTGAATTTCATTAAAATAGATTTTTATAATCACACAAACCAATAACACAAGTATGACAAATCGCTATTTATGATCCTCACGTATCCCAAGAGACCTGTAATGCTTACGGTGAGATGAGAGTTTTCCCAATGGTCACCAGTAAAACGGAAGGGGAAAAAGAGTCATTCTGAGAACAAGATTATGCACTTTGCAATTCCACCGACCGCCACTTTGCAAGGGAATTGTGATGCGGTTAATAGGTGTGCACTGCATGACTTCAGTTTATTTTGCATTTTTAAAATATGATCACTTTCCTAAGCCTGTTTATGATACATTTCAATATTCAGCTATTATTCCTTTTGAAGAACAAGATCCTCTTGATCTATTAACATTTCCTATTCAGAGGACTATTTGCTGAAGAGGTTTCTATGTTGTTTGTGTGCTGGACAAACGTGATTGTGCTCTAATGGGCAATGTCCTTATGGAAATTCACCTGTTAAACTGCATAATTGATGAAGAGACTGATACAATACCTGGAGGAACGAGCTGTATTAGTTCAAGTACCGCGGTGTCAACTAGAAAGGAAAACAGGTTTTTCATGAGAATCTTCTCAAAAAATGAAAAGAATAATTTTACAAAAATGGAATGTTTATGCTTATATTATTTGGAAATTAATCAAATAAATGATCAGACAAAGAAATCAATTGCCTATCTGGATAACCAGCTGGATTTTCCATTAATGATGGCTTTTTACCCTTTTCCTGTTCTCAAGCACGTAGCACACATTTCCAGAGTCATTTTTGTTAGGTAATGGTGTTTTGGGTAAGTTTCTAGTAACCAGACAGCAAAAATCCTCTGCCTGCACTGACAACAAATCTTCTATTCTGAAAACCCTCTAGTGCTAAGGTCCTACTTATTTAGTACATGATAACAAGTAACATTGGTTACCCACCAGCTTTTGAGACAGCAGGCTCCTGAGAGAAACATTATTACGTACTTTAAAGCTCCAAAAAGTCTTCAGAGCCCATACATGCAAGACACGAATGCATACAACACTGTATACATAAAAAGCAGAACCTACGTTCCAGTAACTCCACAAGGTCTCCAGGATCAACTATATCAGCAAACGCCTGGAAAAGAAATTAATAAATAATAATAACGGCACAAAGTCATCGGATGGACCAATATTCTCCCTCACTTCAGATGGCTGCCAAGAGTCCAGTCCCCAGTGGAGAAAGGAAACTGCAATTGTCATTTGGCACATGATCACATTCATTGAAGGCCAGCAGTTCTTGTCCTACGCTCTCCAGCCAGCCAGGGTTAGCTCCCCATAGTTAAATTAGGAGGCATTGTGAAGAGTTGGACACATAGAGATAAGTATTGTCTGAGAAAATTTCAGGAGAGAAAGATAAATTGCTGAATGTACTAGAATTCTGATAGATGAAGAATATGTTCTTTTATATATTACTAGCACTTTAAGCTTCATTTTCATGGAAGTGACTACTTGTGTACAGAGTTCAGGAATCCCATGTGAATAGATTTCAAGGAACAGGGAGGATGTTGCACTGGATGGTCAGCAGGGAACAGGCTTCCCCCTCACCCTGTACCGAAGTCTCAGCAGAGCGGTGTAGATCACGTTGCTGTTCAAGGTACCAACCACTCAAAGCACCAACTACTGGTGCTCCACACAGATCTAGACCTATTCGGTATTAGCAGCTATTTGTAAGAACACAGATATTCTCAGCTTTCTTGCTCACTTCTTATGCAAGCAGATAGACCCCAGTGTCTTGCCATTCTCCTAAATTACACTTAAGTAGTTAGTGGTACGTTTGCCTTTAAAGAAGTCTTTTTTTGATCTTCAGTAGCTGGTGAGATTATCACTGTTTGCATCTTACCCGCATCACCAGAGTATCATTGATGTTTACTCAGTCTGGTTTTCAAAGTGCTGGGGGATGCTTAAAAGAAAAGAACTAGAAAGGGCAAAGTAGTATTATTCATAGGTAGTCAAGAAGCCAGATCATATCTGTAAGATACTGCGTTTCATTTTCCCTGTGGTACTAATAATGAAGCTAGGAAGGGCTCAGAATATGTGATAAACAACTATTAATTACAAGGCCAGAGTACCAACCTGGGAATTCTGGTGACAAACCATGAAAAAAAGTATCTCAAAGGGAGAAAGATGTCACCAAAAAGGCTTGAGCTGCTATTCTGTCTTTCTACTAAATTAAGCTGACTCTCCTATATTGTATAGTCTTTGTTCTTCAACTTGTTGTAGTTTTTAGAACAACATTCAGTTTCTTCCAAGCCAGGAAAACAGACGCTAAAAAAGGACAGTTCACAAAAGAATGAACAAACACCTAAAAAGTCTCATCATACATTATAATCTTTGGTACACATAACTCTTGAGTCACTACACGGGTAATACAGGCACTCGCCTCCTCTGCACTGAACATATAACACTCTGTCATCTTCACTGTGATTACTTGTGCTCAGGGGCTTTGCAGTGAGTTTTTGTGGAGTTTGGGCTGGGTTTTATTTGGCTCATATTGGCTCTTCACGCGATCTTACCTTTTCAAATACCAGTTTCTCGTGGAAGAGGAGTGGAAAGGCTGCAGGGACACACTGGGTTTTTTTGCACTGCCCGAGTACAGAGACACTGAGATAAAGTTGCTCTTTGTCTTTCAGCAGCACGCCAGGGCAAGTGATCTGGAACACATTCATTAAATAAGCTGAACTTTAGTTACAGAAGAAATGGCTGTTTTCAAGAGAAAAATGAAATGGTCAAGGCTGAAAATAATCAGGAGCAAACCATTCTTACTGTAAGTAACACACTCCGTTGTCTTCAACCAAAACTGAGAGCTGGTGTCCCAGCCCCAGGTTAATACAGTGAAAGGCAGGTACTGCCTATGGGAGAGTTAATCATCATGGGTCATACCAGGTTCTATATGAAGATTCATGTAGCATGAAGTCTACATGATGTCAAGACACAAAACCCCACCCCAGCTGTAGCCCAGCTAGAGACAAATGTAGACACTCAGACACCCGTGCTCTGTCCAACCACCACAAGGGTAAGTTTATTTGAAAATATTGTATTAACTTGGCCTTCTAGTGCGTAAATGACAAAAAGCAACTGTTGTTTTGTTGCTATCAGACACACGGCACGCAAAGTTTTATCTGAGAAGTTTGGGCACCCCGGAGGTATCTGAGGCAGGGAAGGCTCCTCATTAGGCTGCCAGATCCTGCCAATAATCTCTCAACTTTCTCTGCACAATTCTTATTCTTTAAATAATAAGAAGCAGTTGGTACATTTTTAAAGCTCTGATGAACATCAGATTTTCTTTGAGTTGTGTTTTCACTGCAAGGATGTAAACAAGTTGTTGCAAAACTATTTTCTTCCAGCCACATGGTTTTATTCCATCACCCAGCCAGAGAACTGTCACCTTGCGCTTCAGTTCTACTGCTCGCTTTTCCTCATAGTGTAATAAATATGAAGTTGTCTCTTCCAACATAAGGTTGCTGGAAAAAAGTGTTCAGATTTTCAACCGCCAGGTAGAAAGACAAAGGAGGAGAGTGACGGGAATTAAAATAAGTGATTTGGTTACAGTCTCCTACTCCCAAATGTATGTTTTACTTGAGAATGCTAACTGGATTTAAAAGAAAACTATATAAACAGCAGAAAAAACAGCCTCAGGTGGAAGATACAACAGACACCAATGTGTGATAGATTATTAGAGATACAGTATAAGCTAAAATATAGAGCTTCTATTCATAAATATCTGAGGAAGGAAAAAAAAAAAAGGCTTTCCTCTCCATGTAAATGAAGGTTTCGACTGTGCCAGGATATGAGATATCCCAGCTGAAACAGGCTGTCAAGCATTAAACAGCTCCTATGACACTTGTGCAGCTGCAAGTGTGAATAGGAGAGAATGAAAGGGACACATTTCATTCATACGAGGCAAGATCCCCAAACTACATACTACAATTCATATTAGCTTACTTCTTGCTCCTCTTCTTGACATTTTTACAGAATTTATAATAATTTTTAGCTGGAGTTTCGTGCCTTTCACCTTAGAGAAGGCAACCAATATTTGCTTATTTATTGAGATGAAAAGCGAGAGGATTGAAGGCATTGGAGAGGGTAAAACTACAAACGACACGTGCCAATTATCCTGGTTATCCTGTAAATGAAAGTTAATTCTTACGAATCAGCATGTGGGGCAAGATAGCATGTGGGAAGTTGTGCTTCTGCCACCCTTGAGATAAACTGCTCAACTCATTGCCTTGGCTGGAACAGCAAAATCACACCTTCCTGCAACCTTGTGGCAGCTCCAAAAATGAATGACACGTCTATCTGCACTTCACCGAACCTGTTTTGTACTATGTGATGCGTGGAGCTGCACGGCACTTAGGAAACAAACTGATCTCTTATTTGACTGCAAACCGTTCACGCAGGATAAGGGACCGCTTTAAAAATGGTAAGCATATCATCTGTTGATCAGCTAAAGAAAGGGATATCAATGCTGCAATTAACTGACCTTACAACTGACCAGGAGAACTATGACGAGTGTCTAGGACAGTGTTACCCTGGGCTCATCTGCTGCAGCTCCCAGAAGGATGGAAAAATGTCTCTGTTGTTGGGCCACCACAAGTAGCCATAAAGAAATCACTGAATCCACTTCATGGAAAGGAAAAGAATTTTGCTGATTTACAACCTCCTATGGCATTTGCTTGTTACACACAGTCCTAAAACTGTAGCTGTATAGGTAAGCACCGGAAAACACAGGCCTTGAAAAATCCCTTTAATTACCCATTACCGTCAAAACGACGAGTTCCCTATGAAGGGCACAGGACAGCATGAACGTGTGCCAAGTGCTTCCAGATAGAACCGCATGTTGGACTTATCGTTGCAAAACTGCCATTTTAGTCTCCTTACCTGGCAGTAATCCACACTGCTATTAATTCATCTTAGTGCTTAAAGCTTTACCTGCCGTCACCGCCACATTTGTGCGTTCCATGTAGCAATGACATGAAGAATAATGTGAATTTCATTCCGCCGCTACATGAGCAATCTAAATGCCAGCAGCAGAGACAGGCACTAAAATTAGTCTCAAAAAAAACAAATAACAATGAAATCTTGGGCTAAGCAATCATGAATTATTCAATTTAAATTAATGGCAGGATAAACCAAATAAGGTCTTTAACCAAGGCTTTCCATTTTAGAAGAGCAGCCTTTCAGAAATGAAGAGAACTAGCTGTGAAATAAACCAGAGAGTCTGTTTTGTGGATCCCGACAGCATAAGACCTTGGAATTTCATTAAGTCAAAAGGAGCAAAACCCACCTGTGTCCTAAAGCAAGGGAGAAACCAGAGGACAGAACTTCTGACACAAGTGGACACGTTTCAAAGACAGTTGAGAACTATGCAGAGCATTGTAAACCAACAGGTGAAGGAATCCGAAATCTGAACAAGGAGGAAACAAGTGCATGTATTACAAATCAACTGGGGCATGAAAACTAAGCCTGTGTGCCAAACCAAACTGAATATTTTGTCTTGGTTTTCATGACACTGAATATAGGAGCAAAAAAGCAACTTAAGGAATGAACGGATGGAAACGGAAGTTATCCCATGTGCAGGAAGCCTGCGCCAAGGAGCCACGGGGAGGCTGGACCATCTTCAGCCCACGTTCTGTAATAATGTCACTTTTCTTGCTGGATGTGTATGTTACTAAAATTTCTGTTATGAAATCAAAGATAGTGTCATCTGCTAAAAAATAACAAATGCAAGGCCCACGTGAAGCAGAAAAAGAGATCTGAAAAGTTAAAACCCCACCACTCAGAACACTCAAATAGACAGAAGTGAAGGAAAAAAGACATGGAGGAAGACATGACCAGAAAAAAACCCCGCGGCGTGTGTTTCACAAAACACATCAGTCAAGCTAAAGCTGACATCTTATTGAAAGCCTGTTTTCTGGACAAAGAATATCTAATTTATCTGGACATTAGTGACATCATATGGTGTCACACGAGAAATTATTACTTATGAGGCAGAAGAGGCGAGTTAGTAACAAAGTCCGAAGGTGGTACCAAAGGACAGCATCAATAATGTGCAGAACTGGGAGGCATCAAGCTGAGGTTTACTTTTAAAAACATTCTTCTACATACCCTGGGACCCATGCCTTTTAGTATTTTTAATGGCCCTGCAACAAGGAGTCAGAGCGTTCTCATGAAATTTTCCCAATTAAAATTCAGAAATCATCAGAGGTCAACAAAAAGATATAGAAAGTCTTGTTTGTAGGATCACAGGAGCAGAAATGAGATGCACCTACTGTGTATTAACAACAGCTTCTGCTTTCACTGGGGGGGCTAACCTTCAAAGCTGGCAGAGGGGAAGATGATGAGCATGTTAACAAATGACAGCAGAACTGCAGTGCAGCTGTGAAGAGACTAATATTAAGACACACAGGATGAATATGTTGCACTTGTTTCCCTGACATCACCTAAGGCAACAGTGAGACTCCATCTGGAATGCTGAATTCAATTCCAATCTGGATCAATGCAAATTCAAAGTGGAAGAGTAGCATCCAGCCCTAACAGGATCAGAGACTGGTGAGCCCATCGCACAAAATACTTCCAAAAGAACCAGGTCACTTCAGCTGACAAAGATTAATTGTGAAATGACAGAACTGCTACCCGAAAGATTTATCAAGAGGGCAAACGCCAAGGAAAGGAAACAAAATATTTAAGTGGAAGGCCAGTGTTGACATGTGTGTAAGAGCAGGGCATCAACGGGCCAGAAGAAAGTTTAGGCTGGAACATTTTCAAACTTCACAGGAAGGAAATGTGAAGGTAGGCTCCAGCGGGGAAAACAAAGGTAAAACAAGTAGTTCAAAACCAGTCTAAACAGACTTATTAAAAGGGCTATCAGAGAGACATTATGTAGCATAGCAGGGATATAACTAAACTACTCACATGTGCTGAAAGGAGCACTCAGATCTGAGTTGGGGATTTCCTGTTCTCTCCCTTTCCACTATGATTTGCCGCCTTGGGAGCGGGGTGAATAAGAAATACCCAGATTGAAGAAGCTTGACCCTCGGGCAACGTGTTGGCTGTGCTGTCTCTTGGCACATGAAGAGCTCACAGCAGCAGAACAGAAGAGGAAAGCACATCTGCTCCTTTCCAGGAACCAAGTGGGCCTTTGCACTATATTGCATTATAGATATTATTAAGACAAACACTAGCTGTTGAGACAGCAGAGCAACACCATTAGGGCGATACCCTCACCATCTGCTTGTAGCTATTCACAGCTCTATTTTAGAACAGCCACACAAGTTTGGAAACCAAGGTGGTTAACGCAATCAGAAATACTGGGTCTGTTTCCCGGTATGTACTTTCTGTATCTGCACGTGAATTTTTTTGGACGGCACCTCAGGTTTCCCCTTCAGCAGCACTTGCCCCATAAGGAGTCCTAACCTCTGGATTACACCGACCCAAGGGAATAGCAGCAAGATGTACCAGAGGAGGTTCAGGTTGGACATTAGGAAAAGGTTCTTCACCCAGAGGTGCTGGACACTGAGCAGGCTCCCCAGGGACGTGTCACGGCCCCAACCTGACAGTGTTCAAGAAGAGACTGGACAACACCCTCAGACACACGGTGTGACCTGTGGGGTTGTCATTGCAAGGACAGGAGTTGGACTCCATGATCCTTGTGGGTCACTTCCAACTCAGGACATTCTATGACTCTTATAAGGCGAACAACTCCAGAGTAACAGAGCACTATCAACTGCAACTACTTCTTAAAAGTTATCAGGAGAGTGATACAGACTCTTGTTTTGTTACCACCTTGTATATAAGCAGAAAAACTTCGCAAGTGCACAAAGAACAGGCCTAACGTGACCAAAGTAAAAACTCGCTACTTTCCCAGCCGCTGACCTGCAGCCCCGGGTGCCCGAGCAGCCCGGGGCAGGTCCTGCCCGCAGCCCCCAGGGCTCACAGGGGAGCACAACCCTGGACAAGATGCTGTTTCTCGGCATTTCTTTTGCTCTGTTGTTTGTTTGTTTTTTTTTTTTTTTTCCAAGAGTGCTTTTCCCACACCATACAGCTTCACAAGAATAATTGTCTCTTAAAACAAAGACCTTTTCCACCGAAGAGTGAGAGCTGTGGGAGCCGCTGCTGACCCCAGCGGGGCACAGGGAGCGGCTGCCGGCGGTGCACACGTGGAGGGCGCAGGAGCTGCCCAGAAGCCAGACCCGAGCTGGGGCTCCAGACGGAGGCCCAGCAACAGGGCAAGGACCATCCTCCCAGAGGAACCCCCGGGCCGGGAGAGCGGGGCGGCGGCCCAGAGGGGGAAGCGGGACAGGAAGCGGCGCCGGAAGAGCAAACAGCAGCTTCTCCTCCAGCCTGCGGGCCCCCTTGGCCCGCGCACTCACCGAGCGGACGTCCAGCTGCAGGACGCAGAGCAGCGCCTTCCGCGGCATGGGCGGGGAGGGCACCGGGAGGGGACCCGCCGGCTCCCGGCCCGCTCCGCCTCGGCCGCGCCGCGGGGCCGACGCCGTTGTCACGGCAACCGGGGCGCTTCCGGCCCGCGTTACGCATGCGTAACGCCCCACCCGCCGCCGCGGCTCCGCTTCCTTCCCACAATGCCCCGCGCCAGCGGCCACTGTCCCTCACATGATGGCGTCGGCAGCTCCCTGTGCCTCATCCGCTCCCACCCCGCTTCCCCTTCGCCCCGGCTCCCCGCAGGGAACTCTGTCCTCCGCCCTGCTGCAGCTCAGGCGCCGCTGCCCGTCCCCCTGCCCCTCACAGCCGGGCCCGTGGGCCTGAGCTGCGGGGGTTATGTTAAAAGCGGGGCAGTTACAGAGCCCTCGGCCTCCCGAAGGACAGACGGTCACGGCCACGGGTGCTGTGCTGAGGGCTGGGTCGCCAGTGCGTGGTGTAAAGCGGCTGGCACAGAGCTGGGAAGGAGGCAGGCGGCACCGGCAGAGCGATGCTGTGGGGTGTCCAAAGGGGAGCACGAGGCACGGGTGTGGGATCAGAATCGGGGTGAAGAACACCTTGAAGACAATCAAGCCCAACCGCTAACCCATCTGCATCCCCACAGTTTCTTGGAGCTGCGGTGCCCGGGGAGCCTTCCCTTTAGAAACAGGGATACCAAACAAGTTCTACACAGCTCCAGGGCTGAATAGCTACAAACCAGTGCTTGGCATCTGGGCCCTTTTGAGGATCCTGTTTCAGTGTCCTCTGTGGTGAGGCACAGAGTGGGCACGATGTGTTCTGACTGGTCCCATCTCAGAGACTCATCTCCACACATCTGAAGCTGTCTTTTCAGGCCTACCTTTCTATTTCAGTTACTAAACAGATGTATGGCACTGATCTGGATCACCATTATGACCATATCAGTGTTATTCCCCGACTTGTTTTCTGCTAAGTTGTTCTCAGAGTACTCACAGTCATGTATAACACCAAAATAGTCCAACTTTGTTTTGGCAACTCAGACTGTGAGAGGGGTTAAGCCTTTAAATATTCTTTCCAAATTCACAAGTGCAGCTGTAGAGAGAGGAGGAAATTCAGTGGATAAACTTAATTGCCTCAAAAAGAAACAAGTGGCTCAAACTCATCCCGTGACTTGCTTTATTTTGATTTTACAATTCAAAGAGAACTCGTGCAGAGTGATCTAGGAAGGTAGGGCTAAGCGATCTGGAAAGAATCAGCATTCTCAAAATGTTTTGGGTTTTAATTAAAAAAACAAAAACCAACACCACCACAAAAAAAAAAACCAAAAAACAACCAAAAACCAACAACAAACCAAAACAAACAACAACCAACCCAATGAACAAAAACAAAAAGCAAAACAAAAACCCCAAACAAATGAAAACCCCACCAACTTCCTATGCAAAGAACATAATGTGCCTGTGGAGACAGAAGTGCTATCAGCTCTTAGTAGTGATGTTTAATCCATTTATAGATTACAATTTTAAAATAAATAAATGACTACAAGTGCTGGCCTTATTTACATTGCTGTGGCTTCTGAGCAAAGGATGAGATTCTGTATTTAGAACCCGAAAAAGACTAATTTTTGAATTGCAGGCCTCTGATACATATATCAGTGGATGAAACACTTGGATAAAATTATTTCCTATGCATTATCAGTCTCAAGGGTATGAATAGCATTCCAGAGTTAATGAGAAGAAAACTCTCCAACATCCATAGCCTCAGATGGTAACAGTACTAAAATGCTTCATTGCTGATTTTCAGGTACTTTTCCTATACATGCTTTTTGGAGGGATAAATAATGTGTTAAAGATTGTGAAGTATGAGATATTGTGGTAAGCGTGGCCATGTAAGAATGGGAGATAGATAAATGCTGAAATCAAAAATGGCATCATGTTTGTGATGAAAATTTAATATCCATGTGCGGCACCCTGGAACAGAAGTACTTTATAACCTTTGAAAAAGGAGCACGAGGCAGGACAGAAGGCTGCTCTGAACTGATAAGGCAGCGATGAATTGCAGTGCTTTTCCCTGTTAAACTGGGGACAATCTGGGTTAGACTGGGGGGCTGTGGACTCAGCACAGAGGTGGTTCTGCATCCCTCTGGTCTGCAGAGTTTCAGCCACTTCACCCCGCTGGGCCTTGGAAGGAAAAGCGGTGGCTGCTGCTGCTGCAGTGATTTTCCTGCCCAGCCCTTCCTGCGGCAGCCTGAGGGCCATCTGGACCTTCTCGTTATGATGAAGTGCATAATTCAGTCTCCCATTGCACTGCAGGAACAATGACGCAGGGATTTGGGGGACAATGAGGGGAAGCCCCGACTTTCTGCACAAATCTATTTGCTAATGAACAAAACCAAGAAGCAAAACCACAAAAAGTGCATTCTATAATAGACCTGAGGTTTTAACTGCTGGGAGGTCTTCCTGCTGTGAAAGCGCATGAATTCCTTTGCCTTTACAAAAGTAAATCTTCTTGTAATGCTACTTAGACTTAGTTCCATGCAATAAAAAGCCTGGATGACAGCTCCGCATTATGTTAAGGTTGTTGCAATCTCCACCATTTAAAAGCTTCGTCTTTTTCCGTCCTCCAGCCCCTCCGCCATGCTGCTGTGGAAGAACCCGGCTGTCATCAAAATTCTGCTCTTATTTCTATCATTGCAAACCAGGAGTAACTTGCACTGGTGGAAGATAATTGTCACAAGAATTATACCATATTGTTGCAGCGCTCCTGAGGGTCAGACCTCAGGAGTTTCAATGCTTTGAAATATGCTATAAAGTACGTGAAGCGGGAAAAATGGGAAGAGTCAGGTTTGCTAACAGTGGTTATGCTAAAGTTCAGAATCTGAAAAATACTGTGGATTAGTCAGAATTAGATCAGATAAGACTGGAGCTCAGAGAGCAAGTCTAACATCACCGCATTCTCAGAGATCCACGAAGCCAAGAATGGTTTTCTCCTTAAACTTCAGGAGCACAACGCTGGGTGCGAAGCGGCATTGCACAGTCGTTCTGGCAATAAGAATGAAGGAAATAAAGGAGCTTCCCATGCTTTTCCACCTTCTACTGCAGTTCTGAATGTTGTCAGCGAGCCATTTCTGTCGAAGCCCCCGATGTTGACGGAGCAGCCAGGAGAGACCTCTGTCTTTCTGCACATTCAGCCCTTTATTTATATCTCATCACTGAGTACGATTGTCTTGTCATTAATAACTGTGGAGAATTCCAGGAAGACATCTGCTCAAATAACAGCAAAAAATAATGAGATGTGGAAAGATTTCTGTATTAGAAAAAGCAAACAAACAAAACATTAAGACCATTTTACTTTGGAGAGGAAAAAAAATAAGATGTATTAAAAAAGCGGTACATAAGGGATTGAATGATACGTAGAAATGGATTATTCTATTTACCCTTGCCTATTTATCCTTTCAAAGGACACATGCAATGAAATTAAAAGACAACACAATCAAAACTGATAGAAGACAGTGCTTCCGATAGTGGAACTCATTATCACAAGATACATTCAACAGTGTTCAAAGCAGACTCAGAGCACGTTAGGGACCCCACAGGACAATCCCCACGTGCGTTACTTATTTGATCTTCTCACTCACCGCTAGGTTAAATGAGCAATTCACAAAAGTCGGTTCCTGTGTGAGGAATTGTAGTTGAGGAAAGTAAAGACTAAACAATCCCAGAACGCTGTAGAGCTGAGCTGGAAGAATTTTGTAATGTGAGATTGTAATAGGATCGAAGGGGACCGAAGTGAATTGCATTATTGCAGACAGTAATGTGTAAGGGAAGGCAGTGTGTTAGATTATTGATGAGGACAGAGGATGGAGATTACCTGAGGGTGTCAGCACACTCTTTGCAAAATACATTTTCATCTGATCTTTCTACTTTAAAGCACGAAAAAAAGTTGCCCAGAAGTTGCTATTTGTTAATATCCATTGCTTTAGAAAAAGGCCTCAACGATTTTCTCAGTCTGGTCTTATTGAGCATCTTGTTCTTTCCTAACTTGCAAGGACGACTGGGCAGAGCTCTCAGGCTTCCTTGATGAACCTACAAGTTACTGCAGACAAAGGGCCCTCTGGTCGTGTCGTTGTGTAGGGGAAGCAGAGCTGGTTCTTCCCTGTGCACTCCTGGTCTCGCTGGTGCCTACTGAAGAGCATTTTCACGACACATCCGGAGAAACTCAGCACCTCTGTAGCATTTCACCCTGGCTCAGCCCTGTCACAGCGATTCCTCTGTGTTGCTGCTAAGCCAGTACTCGTTTGGGGGATGTGACCATTAACTTCACTGATTCTTAATGTATGTCATGAATGCAGCAACAATTGAAAATGCCAAAAAACACACACACACACCCCCAAAAAGCTACATAGCGACACTGAAGTTGTTTTTTAACGTGTAAGCCGTTTTCCAGGTCTGCTCAATTCATTCTTGACTGGCTGCAGCTAAAGAAGAAATCAAATCCAATTTGATTACAGCCACTAGAGGAATATTGCAGATCTTGAATTCCGTTGCAGTAATTGGGAACTTGCATTTTAAAGGAATGATCTAAATTAATCTAAGAGATAACTTCTGTGGATACAGTCTTATGAATTTACGAATGGTACAGATAAAATCAGCCAAGATGGCATTAGCTTTGTGCCCCTAGAAAATTCCTGGGCTCTCCCTTACTCAATTCAGAACAGGTAACACCTCCCTTTGTGTTTTACATTAAAAAAAAAGGTCTCAGATGGAGACATTGCCCCAGCCAAGTTTTTGCCCGAAACACAATTCTTCTAACCGAGTTATAAAACCCTGAAAATAGGGGGTTATAGTGGGACTGCTGATAGACCCTTAACAATAGCGTTGTGAATGGCGCAGCTATAATTAATGATACTTCAGAAAGATTTATGGTCCTTAGACAGAGATAAAACAGAAATATCATTGCTTCTTTGCCTCCCATCATTTTATCCTCTATGAAATTTTATGTGAAATAAGTCAAATGAAAAATGTAAGCTCTTAATCTTTTCCCAAAGTCCTGTCTCTCACTTGATGAACACTTTTGCAGAATAAATTAAGAGTGTTTTATTCCTTATGCATGCACGGCTTTGTATTTAAAAAGCGAAGAAAAGAACGTTGTTGGGTTGGCAAAGCAGCTCAAGACGATGGTCATGGAGGAAGCAGAAATTACCAGCTCATCTTGTCTGTTGCCACCCCAGAGATGATGACTCCGGTCCTGCAGTGACTCAGAGCAGCCGGCTTGGAGGAGCACAGAAGGCGCCCGTGTCCTGCGCAGAACCGCTGCCCTGGACCGGGGGCTGCGGTGGCTCCAGCTCCAGCTGCGGGAGCACAAGGGCCTGGGCGGAAAGCCAAAAGCTGTGGCCTGATCGCAGTGAATCTGTGCCTTTGAACTGAAAAATGCAAGATATAAAATGGATTTTTAAATAACTAGAAAAGGCATAGCAAGAGGCAGTTACAGTATCACAGTATGTTTGGGATTGGAAGGGACCTCAAAAGATCATCCAGTCCAATCCCCCTGCTGGAGCAGGAACGCCCAGGTGAGGTCGCACAGGAACATGTCCAGGCGGGTTGGAATGTCTGCAGAGAAGGAGACTCCACAACCCCCCTGGGCAGCCTGGGCCAGGCTCTGCCACCCTCACTGAGAAGAAGTTTCTTCTCAAATTTAAGTGGAACCTCTTGTGTTCCAGCTTGATCCCATTACCCCTTGTCCTATCATTGTTTGCCACCAAGAAGAGCCTGCCTCCGTCCTCGTGGCACTCACCCTTTATATATTTATAAACATTAATAAGGTCACCCCTCAGTCTCCTCTTCTCCAAACTAAAGAGCCCCAGCTCCCTCAGCCTTTCTTCATAAGGGAGGTGCTCCGCTCCCTTAATCATCTTTGTTGCCCTTTGTTGCTAGAAGCTGAAGCTAGAAAAAATAGAATTAGATATTGAGCATGATCTGGTAACAGAGAAAGCGAGTAACCACTGGAACAAGCTATCAAGGGAAAAGTGAATTCTCTGTCTTCTGACAATACTGAAGGAAAATGAGGATCTGACTCAAGAAGTGCGTTTTTCAAAACAAAACGTATTTTAGTCAAACAAAAAGAAAAGTGACAACAGTATTTAATGGTCCGTGAGGCTACCCTACCAGTCTAACAATATGTCGTGTCTGTAAACATTGTCATTCTGTAGAGCACATGCAAAAGTAAATGGTAAAATGCTGCTTAGTGAGCAGAGCGGAGAGGAGCGGGCTCTGAACTGCTGGCTGGGAGCTGGTGCTGGGGGCTCTGAGCACAAAGGCACAACGTGGCTCGGGCTCCTCGGGGCTGGCTTGACTCGCGAGCAGGGGAGGGGGTGAGTGTCGGCCACCAGGCCTGGGGGAGAGTGCTCAGCTGGGCAGCCAGGCTGAGGCACCAGCTGAGACATCACTGTTGGCATTGGCCACCTCAAATGGCAGCAAAAGCTCAGAATCCATCACATCCCATTACAGTCCTGGGCTCTGGCTTCTCTCAGCCGCATCCAGCTCAGATGGCATCTGGGCACTTGTTTTTCAAAAGCCTCGCTGCAGTGTGTCAGGCGTTTTGTCCCTCTGCCCATTAAAGTAGCAGCGTTCTAGCATCTACCATGTTAATTTGATTGACAACAGCAAAGTCACTAGAGAACCTCAAGGACTTTCTGGCTGGCTTGTTTCTGTGTTATAAAATTGTTGCTTGTTGTTAGAGAAGAAAACTGAAACACTTCCTTTAAATAATAGCTGAAGTTACTCTGTCTAATAGGGAGCTCTGAGATCTATGCTCAAATTCCCCATAAATTATAACATTGCTCTTTTAAAATTTCTCCAATCCTTCAGGAACAGAGAGGGATTATTAGTATTTTTTTTAACAAGAACTTTTGATTTTCAATGGAATTCACTCTGGAGGGCAGAACATTTATTTTTCCATTGTACAGAAGATTTGTAAAGGGGCAGGATTGGGCTATTATTAGAGTCCTTCCTAAAGAAAATCATCAAATCCTTTACAGCACTAGGCAGATCTGGGCTAGAAAGTATAGCAGGATGGCACAGAGCAGCCCAGATAGCAACAGAGAGAAAATGGAGCAGGAGGAAAGAAAAATGAGCGCCCGAAAAGAAGAGCAGGTGCCAATTAGAATCCTTGCAGGCTGCAGCAAGGGGCGAATATCAGCAGCTGCAGGAAAATAAAGGGTAGAGTGGATTAGTGTTAATCACAGGCACGGGGAAGTAGGAAAGGTTTTAAATGAGCTTTAAAAGGCAAAAATTGAGTTAGCAGCTCAGAAGAGAATTCCAGATCCATCAAGTGGAAGAGCAAAAATAAAATGCAGACTACCAGGAGATAGATCTGAGTCCTCAGCAATTAACTTCTTAGGGTAATAAGACCTTTTCTTTGGAAGCAGAAGCTTCTGTCTCTTTTTCTCTCCCAAGAACAGCACTGATTTCCTTAGCCTGCTGAAAGGGTGCATTTAGTGCTAGAAGAAAGTGGCTCCCACCTGATTGCTTTTTCACTGCCCTACACGGAGCACCCTCTTCTAGGAGAATGAAGCCACGAGGAACTGGAACGTGCCCCGTGTCTGGCATTACATTTGCGCAGGCATGCAGTCCAGATCGACAGCCTTTGGAACTGGGGGAGCTACAGCAGCCAACCTGGCCTGGCACTGTGCGGTGTTTGTGCAGGAACCTGGAACTGGCTGAAGACCTTGGGGTTGAAGATGAGCTGCAGACTCCAGTACAACCCCCAGTGGCGTCAGGAGCCCTTGGAGCGGGCTGGCTGGGCTGGAGTGGGCTGGCTGGGCTGCGAGGGCAGGGGTTCTGCCTGCAGCTCTGACGTACGGAATGTTACTGAACGTGTCTATGCTGCCACTTTAACTACCTGGGAAATGAGGACAGTAACGCTTTGTTACTAAAAAAAACAAAAGTGAGAAAGGAGAAAAGGAAAGAGAAGAAGAGAGGAGAGGAGAGGAGAGGAGAGGAGAGGAGAGGAGAGGAGAGGAGAGGAGAGGAGAGGAGAGGAGAGGAGAGGAAAAAAGGAAAAGAAAAAAGAAAGGAAAAGAAAAGAAAAAGAAAAGAAAAAAGAAAAAAGGAAAGGAAAGGAAAGGAAAGGAAAGGAAAGGAAAGGAAAGGAAAGGAAAGGAAAGGAAAGGAAAGGAAAGGAAAGGAAAGGAAAGGAAAGGAAAGGAAAGGGGAAAGGAAAGGAAAGGAAAGGGGAAAGGAAAGAGGAAAGGAAAGGAAAGGAAAGGAAAGGAAAGGAAAGGAAAGGAAAGGAAAGGAAAGGAAAGGAAAGGAAAGGAAAGGAAAGGAAAGGAAAGGAAAGGAAAGGAAAGGAAAGGAAAGGAAAGGAAAGGAAAGGAAAGGAAAGGAAAGGGAAAAGGAAAGGACGGAAAGAGAAAAGAAGGAAAGAAACGAAAGAGAAAAGAAGGAAAGAAACTAAAGAGAAAAGAGAAAAGAAAAGAAAAGAAAAGAAAAGAAAAGAAAAGAAAAGAAAAGAAAAGAAAAGAAAAGAAAAGAAAAGAAAAGAAAAGAAAAGAAAAGAAAAGAAAAGAAAAGAAAAGAAAAGAAAAGAAAAGAAAAGAAAAGAGAAAAGAAAGAAAAGATAAAAGAAAAAGGAAAGGGAAAAGAAAATTAAGCAAAACCCCCACCCACTGATTATATGTTCTTCCAGCATTAAGAAATACTATTCCTAGCCTTAGATTTCTCTACAACCTAAGAAAGAATAGCATGGTGTTTGAGTTTTGGTGTCTTTTGTATATTAAAGGCTAATGAGGAAACTAACACTAGATGAAAAGTTTGTTTTCTCATTAGCTAAACACTTCAGTTTTAAAAGCTCTATATATTCCTAGAATATTACGAATTTATTCTTTGCTAAACAATATCTCAATCAGTCCCTTTTTCATTTCCTTACATGACATTGTTTTAAGCAAATGCAATCAATGCCTTAGTTGCAGTCAGCAGTTCTGGGCCTCCGCACCACCGCATGGCCAGCAGAGGAAACCTCATCCAGACGAGGTGCAGCCACGTCCAACCAGCCAGAGCTCCTGGCACAGTCTGCGGCAGCTTCGTGCTGCACTGCTGGCTGCTGAGGGACAGACGGTGCTGGATCCAGCGCAGCGCTGGAGCGGCACAGAGGGGCAACACCCAATGTAGCATAAAACCCACCAGCGCCGTGCCAAACCTGCCCTGTTTTTACAAACACATTGGAACCAGCAGAGCAAGCATGTACGAGATCAGTGTTGTACATCGGATTGCCAGAGGGTGGATTTTGGTGATGAAAGCACAACCCTTCTGGCACGGTAGGAGATGTATCCAACACTGCAGCCTCAAACCGAGTCACCAGCCATGTGGCCACGAGGGGAAGAGATGAGCTCTCAACGAACAGAAAACCCAGGCTACTTGCTCCATGCTTTTCCAGTCGGACATGACTCTGTTTTAATGACCAAAGTTACACCAAAAAACAAGAATCTGAAAATAGGGCTTCATGACGGAAACGCCTCCACAGCTGTAACAGCCACTTCTCTGCTGCTTATGAACCACAAGAATAATATGGTGAAATGTGCCGACTTTTGCAGTTTTCCCCTCTTTTGTTGAAACTAATGAGTCACGATTAGAGTAATGCTTTTCTGTGACTCCGAAACCATTTTGCTTAATGAGGTACTAAGTCTTTATAATTAGGCCCAGAAGGGAACTGGGACGTGGCCCCTTAAGAGCAATAATTATTTAGGTTATTTATGGTAATAAAAAATTGAAAATAGGAATTCTTCCTCAGAATGTGACTATTTATTCTTTTACATATTGCCTAACAGGCAATTACCCTATTAAGGCAACGTTTTGTTGCTAAAGACATTAATTGAAATGTAAATTAAATGTAAATCAGCTAATTAAATTGATATGTAATGAACTTGTCATGCAGGCCTTTGAGATCAGATGCATTTTCCTAATAAACAAGTGTTACAGTGGTGCCATTGCTCACTGGTGTTAAGGTTGTTTAACGTGTTGCATCAATAACGCTCCTTCCCCAAATTCAAAGGTTTGGAAAGTGTCGTTAGAGCCCAGAATGGAGCTGGCACTGGGTGTTTCCAGATTTATTCCTTCCAATTATTTCCTGATGAACTTCATTGCTAGGTGAAACCTCTCACCAGCCCGATGCTGCTGTATCCGATGGCTTCTGGAGGGTCAGTGCTATCAGCTCAGTTGAGGTGGTGAACCCTCACAGAAGTGGAAAGATGACTCTAGATGTTCCTGAAATACAAAGAAATAAAAGGAGAAATGAAGCAATCGGAATTTGCTTGACAATTATATTACAAGGTAAACATCCAAGCCAACATCATCAAGCCAATCCAGCAACAGCAGAATGAGCCACAATAACCTCCTGTGCCATCCACACCAAACAAGTAACCTTAATCATCAGTGTGAGCCTGTGTCAAACTGTGCATTATAGAGAAGGAGTGCGAAGCTCTCAGTTCTCCTATGAAATGATCCGTTTTCCTGCAGCTGCATTTTGGGCCAGACCTACTAAAATTTCTGGCTTGAATTTAGGTCCTGTATTGAAGGTATCTTGGAAGATGGAAGCCCCTTCCCTGCCGCGTACGTGGACAAAACTCACTGCCTACAATAATGCAACAGTGAGGCAAACATCACAGATTTTGATTTTGAAAAGTCTCAGGTCTGCACCTTATAAAATGCGCTGCCCACTGCCATGCGAGTCGTGCAGACATTTTGTATGTAAAACTCAAGCAAACGTGGCAAAAAGAGCTGTGAGAGCGAGGGAATAGGAACGTGGTGTGTAATTGTGGAAATGCTTTTGCAGGAAGTTTTCCTGGCTCCATCGTGCCATAGTTGCACCTGAGCATTCCCACATAATTGTTCTGTCTTGAACAAATCTGGTGCTGCATTTCTAACAACTTCTACCCAGAGAACCTTCCACCCTGCAGTCCTTTGGGGCCCGGGGGTATTTGATAAACATGTCAACTACCACTCTGCTTTAGCTCGAATGCAACGTCTTGTTTTTTCCTACTGAAGAACACTCCAGTTTGAAGTTTACAGAGCAATTAAAGACCCTCGTGGGGCCCCTGATATGTAGAGATTGTCAGCATATGTAGATTAGTAATTGTCAAGTTTCTCCCTAAGGCCAAAGAGCTCTCAGTCAAATTCCAGAGATCATCAAGTATTCAGATTTCAGTGGGCTTTGTGTCGTACACAACATAGTGGCATAATTAAACTACAATGCCTCTTTTCTAATAAACTTTTGGATCTGGCTCTGTTTCTATTAATTTCTTGTAATTAGCTATGATCACAAAATAAAAATAAACATCAATCTAAAGCTGCAACTTTGCTGCTTGCAAGAAGACACCTTGGGAACAGCTATTTCTTTACTGCTGGAGTTTGGGGACCACACTTACTGCTGTGACTTGCGAGGGCCTGTTGGAGGCCGAAAACCGGCAGACTGAAGGCACGATCCTCCTCTGACTCCTTTTTGGCTGACACATGGTCACAGGCCATTGCATGATGAGCTGTGTCTTCATTGACCTGTTGGCTTGTACTCTAGTTCAAATTTTAGTCTTGTCTTCTGCAGTTTTCACATATTTGAACAGTGATCTAGATAGAAACCGGAAAAAGAAAAAGAAATATTGACTTTAGGGGTCAGAAAAGGAAATTAGTATAAGGATGCTCGCAACCCAGGCTGATGCTGTAATGGCCATGTGCAGCATCCCCTGTTGTTGAGCCCACTACCCCCCATGCTGGGCAATCAAATACACACCTGAATTTAGATTAATTTGCTTGACTGTTGAAGAGGAACCGTGCTGGTTTGCTTTGCATCTTGCATGGTCCAATCCTTGAGGATCAAATCGCTGCTCTAATTCAGTGTTCCCTGGTAGCTAGAAGGTAGCAAGAGCAACAGGATGGAGCTTTCATGCAGTAAGGGTGGCCTTGGCACGTTCTGCCAGCTGGGTCCTCGGCCGCGGTTCCCACATACATTGTGTTGTGGTACCGGGGCTTGGAAGGTACAAAGTGTTGGTTGTTGGCCAGCATCCATTGTTGGAGTCCCGCTCCACCCATCTGTGTCTGTTTGCGGACAAAACCTGTGGCAAGGAGTAAATTGTTACACATCTCTGTGATGTTCCTGACCTACAAACTGAGATTTTCAAAGCCACGTGTGGGATCTGAAAGTTTAATGCCTAATAGAATAAAAAAGAATTGGACTTGGAAATTGTGAATGCAGCTCTGATAATCTTCATTATAGCATGTTACATAAAAGAGATAAGTTGTTACGCACGAGGAGCAGACCTTCATTTCCATGCTGTTCATACCTTTTAAATGTAGCACAGGACAAATTGACTGTGCTCGGGAATTGACGGAAATCTCCTGTTAACATCGGGCTGCCCGTGCACACGTGTGTGCTCTTTGTTGAACGCTCAGCCACACGTGCCCAAACCAGCCGTGTTCTCCAACCGGGCAAGCGAGTGAAACCCTGAGAAACCCCAAATCATTTCTGCATCAAGAAAGAAACTATTATCTCCATCACTGTATTTGCACAGCAGCTCCTGCTCTGTAAATCCCACCTTGAGTCACAACTTAGACTCCAGTGCTGGAGTGTTGGCGGCTCTGAAGACTGAGATCTGTTGGTTGCCCCAGACAAGACAGCTGGAGCATCCCCTCCCAACACAAAGCACAACCTGAGGCCAGCGGGTAATTTCAGAGTGGTTTTCTGTAGTCTCAGGCCTCCGAATCTCTAAATAGGCTCCACGTCCCCAAGTGCCTTTGTGGGCTAAATCCTCATTTCGTGAAAATCCCTTAAATTCCTGCCATCATTGAGCAACACCCATCGGTGAAGTGGCTCTTCTCCAGCTGGCCCACTGTGTATTGCAGAGTATAAGGCTGCGTCCTTTTCAGAGTCCTGGTATGAAAACTGGATCCCAGCAGCATGAACAAAATTGGGCTTTAGACAGTAGCCCAGAGAAGAATCTCAAGAGTCCAAATAAAAAGAAGAAGAAAAAAAAAAAATCCTCACGTTCTTCCTATGATGATACGTCTCAAAATCATTAATTTTGCTTGTCCTGTATCATATCTTAGGGCAAGCTGCTTTTCCCAACTGAATTGCAGCGTGGTGTTTGGTTCGGTGGGTTTAACTGAAGCGTGGGTTTAACTATCTGGAAAAGGCAACGTTATCTGTAATAAAGTAACTCCTTCAAATTTACTTGCTTGATCTTGTACTTTGGTTGGGCTGCCAGAGTCTTAATGCCTGGAAAAGTACCTGTTAGCCAGGGGTCCTGGTTGGAAAGGACTGTAGGTTTGAGGGGCTGGATGGCGCCATCCCCGCATCGGCGCTGGGAACGTATCCACGGGCGAGCAGCCGGAGCTGCCTCCTAATTCCCCATCTCCTCTTTGGCTCAGCGAGATTTCAGCTTTGCTCACTGGACTCTTCTCTCCCTGCTCTCCCTGAGCTATATTTTCTAAGCACCAATTTCACTCCAAAATTAAAGATGAAATTTAAAGATTAGGGACTGCAGGTTTGTTTTTTTTTTTTCCAAAGGCATTTCGATGTCTCATACTCATTGATTGAGTTAGGTATCTAAATCATCCAGAACAATCTGGCCCCCATCCCAAATTATGTGGTGTAAAAGGCCAATTTGACTTTTAAAATGCTCTGCATTTTAATCGCCTGCTGTGCGATTAGCGCCACACGTAATAAACACATTTTGTGCAGAGGGCAGGTGTGGGTGATGTAATGGATCCTGCTTGGATATAAACGCCAGAAATATCAAATACCACGTGCACCAGTCTTAGTCCCAGTCAATTCTAATTACTTTAGTGGTCTGCCTCCAAATTCAGATGCACCATGGTGAAACTGAGGTCAGGATACAGTACATGATTCTTATCTTAATACCACTTTAGTACTGTAAAGGTCAAACTGAGCATCATCCAAGGAGAAGACATAAGGGCTCTGTTAATTACTCTTCACTCCTTGAACAGAAGGTTGAAGATTGTGCCTCTGCTTAAGAGCATTCTGTGTGTTTAACTTAAAAACCGAGGAAGAACAAAGGAGCCATTCGTGCAATGATACTGAAGTGAGCCTTGCTGAGCTCTGCCTAAAGTCTCACAGCACTCACTCTGCCAGCCTTTCAAGCTACAACCCACATGTTCATTTGCAGAGACAGTGGAAATCTGGGCTCAGAGCTGGTTTTAGTTGAACTCGGCTCACTGTTATACTGTTAGGTGATGTTACCACTAACTTCACCCATTTCCAAGTAACCTTCCCAGAAGCCCACACTCACAAGACATTATTTTGTTCTTTTCTCTGAAGCAAAGTAAGCAAAGTCTTTGCTAAGACCAGAGAGCGATCCCAGTCCACAGCCGTTCATTTGGGGTTATCGCTAACGTGTTAACTGCTGAAAGCAGAAACACCAAAACCCAACATAGTGAGAGCTGATTAAAATTCAGCCCACTGTATCACCCATAAATAGGAAATAAAGAATCCGTGGTTGTGATTAATTGTCCATAAATGGCCATTGCTTGCTTCCTCTATTCCATATAAACACAGCCCGTGTATTTATTCAGCTCACCAAAAGAGTAACAAACAGATCATTCCTATTTGCCAGGATTTGGGATTTAAGCAAATACGTAAAGCGGGAGCTCTGTGCTTGTGTGTCTGTCGACATGCACGCACATCTGCTCTTCTGCCTGATTTGCAATATTCATTAGGAAATTCAGTACTTTTTTTTATAAAGGTGTACTTGTCAATATATCAAAATACATCAAGATGTCAAATCACAGCAGTGTAAGCTTTAGTTAAGGATTTACTTTTTTTTAAATTGGAAACATCAGTCTAAGGATTGATAATAATAATAACGAATGTTTCTGTGTTTATACATTGCAACTTGACCAAATCTGAGACCTGCAGTAGAAGCACTGAGAAAAATAATAATAATAATAATAATAATAATAATAATAATAATAATAATAATAATATGTGATATGCAGAAACTAGACCTGTAGGTTGGAGCAATGGTGGGTAAAGCCTGTTTTTAGCACTTGCGAATACGCCTTCGTTAAAGCACCAGCTTGCTTGTTTGTGGTTGAGCTGGGCTCACTGGAGCAGAGCTGCCTGCGCCATTGTCTCTTTGGCAAAGCACAGAAGCCTCTCTCCTTTGCAGTGATTTACGGTCCAAGGGCTGCAGCCGTGGATCGCGCGCTGCATCCAGCGCCTTCGGCCTCTGCTGGCACCGGCTGCTGGGCACACCAGGCATCTCTCTGGAAATGCCACTTTGCAGGCGTTTCAGTTGCAGTGCCGGTCCAGCAATGGGAGGTGACACTCAGAAAATTTGGTCTCTCTGCCCCTATCTTCCTGAATCATTAAGCAAATCATTTGTTTGCGTGCTGTCCCAGTTCCCTTAGCTGTTAAAACACAAACCTCATTAAAGGCACTGCAGATCAAGGAGGGAAAATGCTGCAAAAGAGCTAAATATTGATATTATTACACTCCTTGCTGCAAAGCAACCAGTAAAATTGTCAGAAACTTGTATAAGAAGCAGGAAGCAGAATCCCAGAATGGGTGAGGTTGGAAAGGATCTTGAGATCATCTCGTCCATCCCCTCTGCTCACCTGGGTCAGTTGAGCAGGTTGCCCAGCATTATGTCCAGCTGGGTTTTGAGTATCTGCAGGGATGGAGCCTCCACAGCCTCTCTGGGCACCTTGTTCCAGTGTCTGACCACCCTCACAGTTAATCAGCGTTTGTTTTAATTGGTGCCTGCTGCCTCTTGTAATGTGTGATCCCCACACACCCCCGAGCAACCAGGGAGCACCAGGTGGGAAATGCACGTGGCCAGATTTGATCTGAATGCGTCCAGTCGCTTTTGAAATCCTAGTCTTCATTCCCTTTTCCCCTGTTAATTTCTCGCAACGTGAAATTTGGCTGCTTTTGCTTGGAGACCAGTGTCAGCGTGTTGAACCAGCGGGTTAACAGCCTCATGTCTCCTGGAGATGCTCTGGCAGGGCCCAGGACGCCTGGGAAGCCAGCAGAGATTGTCTAGCAATAGGGAGCTTCCCCCGAATTGTAAACCACAGTGATTACCAGCACCCCCACCACACAGCTCCTCCAGTAAAAGGAAAAAAAGCTCACGCCTAAAGATGTTATCATGCATAATTCAGGGGAAGAAATCCATACTGCATTTAAAAGATTACATCTTATCATCTAGGGTACTTATTAGCTTGATGATTTAAAAGTACACGGAGATAGAGTCTTTCCTGCTAGTCTGCACTGGCATCAATGCAGTTGTGCTGATGAATGATCAGCCTTCTGGCTTGGTTTGGGACTAGAACTGCTTTTCTGAGGCCAGAACTGGCCCAGGCAGGATTGGGACGTACCTGATGTACCAGGATCGGGACGGTTCGCAGTGGCAGCCCCGTCCCTGCGTGCGTGGGCCGTGGGTCACAGCAGACACTCCGCGCCGTGGAAACACGCAGGCAGGACACTGATCACACCGTGCTGCTAAACCCATGTCAAAGCAGCAGCAATAGCATCTCTGTGTCCCTCTCGTTGTGCCTGTGGTCAAATCCGGTGTTTTGAACACAGAGGAGTATGAACACATCTTTGTACAAAATGCAGGCATCTGGATACTGAAGGAGTGAGGAGGTTGGAACAAAATGCAGGCAAATTTGCCTTGGCCATCACCAGTTGCTCTGATGGCCACTGATGATTTCCAAATACAGATTCCCCTCCTTGTAACCTGGCGTGTCCCACGCTACATGGCACCCCAGCTCAAAACAGGGCTTGGGCTTCCACTCCTGCCCCATACTGTGCAGACAGGCACCATTTTTCTAAATCAATGAAAATTAGAGATCGTTTTTTTCAGCCCATACACAGGCTGATATGAATCCAGTTACAGATTTGAAACGTAAATGGTTTAAAAATGGCACTGGCACCAGAGAATAGTTCCATTCAAATGCTGCATGCCTCGAGATTGAAAGGAAAGTTGGGCTGTGACCATTTTTCTTCTGCAGCATCATACTGTCCCTATTATGTCTTGCATCTCCACGGTATCAGGAGGCAGGACAGTTGGCATTCGTGGCAAAACTACTCCAGTTAACCATTTTTTGTACCTCTCTGCAACATCTAAATGAAGTACACTCCTTTTAGCTTTTTGTTTATGGCCTACATGAACGCAGTAAGTGTGGAATGGTGATGAAGTTGAGCAAGAAAACTTGATTTGTTATTAAAGCTATGTGGAGGTGTTCCTGGGCAAACAAGATTAACCCCTAAAGGTGGCACCTACACTGGTTATAGCGGCTGGCAGGGGGGGTTCTGGGGTTCTCCGTGTGGCTTTCCACACAACCGCTGTCATCTCACAGATCCCCCAGTTGTCTTGTGGGCATTTGACTAACGAATAACCTGGGAACTGTGATGTTCACAGTCTTTTCAGTCAGAAATCTTCAGATGAATGGTTTGGGAAGTCTCAGTTTGGCTGAGCGACGCTTCGGTTCAGAAGAAGGTGCAACGAACATACAGCGTTAGAGTGATGGGAAAGGAAGTACTTTGCAAAAATCCTTCTCCCTATTTTTTCAAGGTTGAGAGGTATGAAACATCTGCATTTAACAGCCGTTATATTAATTGCTGTTTGCTCTCTGCCAACGCTACTTTGGGAGCACCTGCGATGATTTAGCCAAGCACCCTCTACTATGGTTCGTCCATGGGGTCTCATTCACGTCCCCCGCTGGCTCAGTGACCCAGTCCTGTCCTGCCTCAAAGAGTCTGGGGCCACCATGTAAGAAGTGGGTGTTTCCTCCCATGACAAAAGGCCTATGTTAGTATGAGGTGGAATTACCGTAGGGTTTTGGATGGTAGAGGTGAATCACAGAAAGAAATATTCCTCACCTTATCCTAAATCCTGCAACATCAGATCCATGGAAGAGCTGAGAGTTGTATTCAGGATTTCCAAGTTGAAGTCCTGGCTTTATTTAGAAGAACAGCAGAACTCTTCTTCACCTAAAAGGACCAAAGGTTTCACCCAACCCTCAGTGCTGAACCACAAGCTCTACAAGACCCCCCCATGCTAAAGAACATCTCTGTGCTCTAATCAGCCTTCTGAGCTAAAGTTAAGTTGTGCTCTTTCATTTTTTAATCTCCCCTGTTCCTCCTACTTCTTAGTCAAGCCTCCCTGGACGTGCTACGTATTTTCCACTTGGTGACTCAGTATCAGCTGCTCACATTTTTTTGGGAGCGTGACAGGCTTGTGACAGACCAAGAGGGACAAGGAATCTGTCTTAGGAGAGGAGGAAATCAAAGTGCAAAGTACAACATGGATTTGCTGAAGAAGAACTTCTCCCCGCTCTGCTTTCAGCACCTCTCAGCTGCAGCACACAACATGGGTGACATCTAGGCCCTAAACCAATTTACACCTTCATCCAGCCTTACAATGGGTTCGTAGTGCTACAGGACAATCTTAGTGGTACACGCAGGAAGCAAAACCAATAAAATCCCTCCCCTTCACCTAGCACCAAGGGGAATGTGCGCAATTCCGCAGCACGTGCCTGTGCTGCTTTAGCTGGAAGAAACAGAGGTAGCAGCCCTGCATGTGCAAAATGAACAGGGAACTCTTTATACTCAGTATGATTTTGTGTGTGTAACGGGGGATCACAGTAGGATATTGATTCCCTTATGGCTGTGAGAAAGACTTCGTCCCCAATGGCAAAACTTGCTCTAGTACTTTATTTTCCTTCCAGACACTAGTGGGTAATAAAATTTTCCTTTGTACATCCAGGTTATTGATATTGCAACTTAAGTTAAAGTTGGATGGTTTCTGTTCCCACTGCTTCCAGATGGTAAATTTCAAGCCTTACTGGAAAAGCAGCATTTTTGTATTTTGTAAATTTAGAATTTTTCTTTTTTAAACATTTTCAATGATAATTAATTAAAAATTTCATGGAAGAAAGAAAAAAAAAGGACTGATTTTTCAGGTTCTTTCACATCCATTGCCCATCAGCCCTCCTGCGCTCAGCCTGCCCTGTGCCCCTTGCACAGGAGGATTCAAACCTCGCCAGACCTGCTCTCTCTAAATCACATCTTCCTTCTGTGTGTGCTGCTCTGCAATGGAGAGGTACATGAAATGGGAATAAATCACACCTCCCTGTATTAACCAGCAACAGCAACCCCTGACTGCAATGCAGTTCACATCAGGTGCCCTTGAATCTCTGCTCAAAGCCACCAGATGGGGAAGAACATGAGTAATGAGAGGTGCTCCTCTGTGCCCAGGCAGAACCACAGACAGCCGCAGCGTGTCTGATCTGACCCGAAACCCCTCTGGAGCACCACGGAACTCCAGTCCACAGCGCGCTTACCTCCAGAGAACGGGTGAGACGATGCTTGGTCAGCTCTGCTGGGTCTGCAGCGTGTGGCTCCGGGAAGTTGGGCTCGTCCGTGCCTGTGGGTGACCCGGTTGTGTTACAGGGGGACACCGAGGTGGGCAGCAGGTTCTGGGCCACCCTCCCGCTCCAAATGGTGCTTGCAGGGAGCACATAGTGACATGGACAAACTGCACCTGCATCAGCAACACCTTCCCTGGAGCCCTGGGCTTGCAGAGACCCAGGGAACTTGCTCTCTGCTAAACCGGGTCTATTGACTGCTGAATACTGATACTAAAGCACAGGGAAAACCTTAATCAACTCTTGCAAAGTGCTCCGAAATCTTTTTCTGCACAAGGACAGAAAGACTTTAAGGCGAGAAAAATCAGCTCCTTTGCAAGCCGTGTCGAATGTTTTTAGGAACCTTTAGTACAGAAGGAAATGCAGTGAGCTCTGCTTATGAATCGTTACCATCCAGCTCTGTGCCTCAGGCTGCTGAGGAACTGGTTTAACTTATTTTATGTGAAAAGAGATAGACAGACACAAGCACACGCATACACATATATATATAAAAAGCACACACACAAATATAATCTGGGAGGCAAAGACAGAATCTGTATCAGAATTTGTGATATCTTCCTGCACCAGGTAAGGGAAGCATCTTTTTCCCTTTAACCGGGTGCTGTACATACATTGTTTCCTTGCAGTCTGTCTTCAGGTTAGAGCAGTTCACAAGGTTTTTTCAGCAGATGTGTTATTCAATTACTTCAGGGCTTTTCCATTTGTAATATTATGAAGCAATGATAGCCAGCAGACTTCACCTGTCTTTTAGAGATAGCCAGCCTGGTAATTTTAACTCTGCCCATTTTATCCACACCAGTAAATCTCATAACATGCTTATAGAGAGATTCCAATTTTTGTAGAACCTTCTCCCGGGAATTCCTGTATACAATATTGCCATAGTCTGTAATGGACATAACCTGTGATTGGATTAATGTTTCCCTAGTGAAGAAGTCAAAGCATTTCATGTTCCTGTAACTGGTTTGCAGCTCTGCAGTAAAGGTCTTTGGTGTGGCAGAGAAAATAATTGCAAATGCAGCCCCAATCAGAATATATAATCCCCTCACAGCGAGGGTCCAATTCAGCGCAGTTAGACTGCCCGTGCAGGGGGTTGTAGTGGGATTTTCTTGTCAGGAGAGCAGAATGCATAGAAAACAAGTTAATTTCTTCATTTTAATATTCAACACCCAGCCTGGTACAAAGGGTAGTAAATAGATTGCTGCTGCTCCACGGGAGGGCCCAAGCAGAGTGGAACAGGCAGGGCGATGCAACAGGCCCTGGGCTCCCCCGAAGAACCATCCATTTGTGCTCAAATAAACATGTGCCGTTGTTCTTCAGAGTAAATACAGTTGTGTCAGATGAGACACGCAGCATTGGACCCATATTGGCTTCTGAACCTTTCAAAATCGCTGGTGTTACCTTACCTTGGACCCAACACGAGTGATTAGTAAAGCGTTGTTTGTTGAGTGCACAACATGCATTACTTACGGCTGGGAGCCAGGTCGTCTCCTTTGGGAAGCAGAGGCTCATCCAGGCCAGAAGTGGGTTTGAAGCAGGACCTGTCTGCTCAGGGGGAGGAAGAAACTTCAGCGCTCGCATGGGAGGAAAGTGAACTAGAGACGGGGAGAAGAGGGTCTGATACTTTCAGCTCCCGTGATAGGCTTCCCAAGCATTTGTGAAATAGTGTGTGGACATCGTGCACGCTCTGCCACGCCAAGTGTAAGCCCTCCTCGTGCAAGTGAGCCAAGAGCCCACAGTGAGAGGCTCAGCTGCCGGCCCTACGTGGTCAGGGAGAGTTTTCAAGAAGGATGGTTTATTGGTGAACCCCAAAAGCAGCTCTGAAGAAAGCGCTATAGAGTCAACTCTCCCTATAGGGTTCAGAGGAGACATGATTGGGATCTCAGGGTATGAAAAGAAATGGGTGGGGGTGGCTGTGAGTGGACCAGAAAGTGCCAGAGACAAACGGAGGCTGGAGAACGAGCAAAGAGTTTGAACATGACGTGCTGGAACAAGGCTGGGGAGGGTGGGCTCCAGAACGGGCATGCTGCCCGGCTGAGGAGCAGGGCAGATGCTCTTGGCAGATAACCTTGTGTTTGGATGTTGTGGTATTACTAGGCAGGTGGAGAGGATGGGAAGAAAGTTACCAGCATGGAGTTGACAAATGGGATGTCATCATTTCCCATATGGGCAGCAGTCTCCAATCTGTCCGAGCTTGGGATATGTCAGCAGAAGGGAAGCATCTCTGGCAGAGATGAGCGTTCTACATTAGGTCTGTGCTAAGACCTGGAAATTGCAGGCTCTGGGGCAGATGTGGGTGGCGGGAGACAAGTAAGAAGCAGAGACAGTCATTTCCAAGAAGATCCAGTTATTAAATCTAAACTTAAAAGACCAACTTTTGCAAGTCGCATAGCAGGAGCCTCTGCCAGCCCATGGCAGGGCAGCGCCAGGCTTGCCAGAACCCAGGCGGCCACGTCTTGGTTTTGAAGGGACTCTGGGGGCCTGCGGGGAGGAAGGAATGGAAATGAAACAACACAATCATTCCACAGCTGCTTTTATGGCTTTATTCATGTTTCTAGAGTAGATTCTTTAGCAGCTAAGCAAATACTTGAAACTCTTTCATTATATATATGTATATATAGAACCATTCAAAAAGAAATAATGAGGAATTCTGCAAGTGTTTTTCTAATGAATATGCAGAAGGAATATTATCACCTCAGTAAACCAACTTCGAAAGTCTTTCACTAAAAACCCTATAAAACCCAACGATAGTAATAAATTAACACTAGATTAATTCAAAGGAGAACTTATCCCCCCTTTGCATACCTTCTAATCCATATCTCAAAGAGATCATTTTAATTATCACGCTGTCACTGCTGTTCATTACTCTGCTTTTGCAGACAGAGAGCCAGCACTGCGCCTTTTGGATGCCTTGGAATTCATCATATGAAGTCATTCTGTTCCCCCTAAAAACATGCACAGTTTAACCCCCTCACCTTGAGATACTGACAATATCAGGTTTGCTTGGTGTTTTACACCATTTTCCTTCCAGTGGGTTATCTCTTTCTTGTTTTCAGCCAAGTTCCCCTGGTCAGACAGAAGGTATCTAGCTAATGAAAACCTAGCTAGTGGGTGTCTAACACACAGACACAATCAGCTCGAGTTTTGTCAGATCCTGAGTAGCTTGTCCTTTTTCAGAGGCATGCAAAGCCACATTTTTGTCCTGACTTGTACCCGCTCGCTCTTTCTGGCTGCAGTAATGCTGAGTGGACGGAAACCATGTGCCTCCCAGGACGTCTGTTGTGACGGTCCAGAGGTGCACGGACCCCTAGACACAGAACAGAGCCCAGCCTTGACCCTCTTGCTCTGTGTTCACTGGGATGGAATGTCTTGAATGGATGTCCGTCCATTGAGAGATAGATATGGGAACCCACCCCTGGGAGGGCCTGCTGGCTTCCTGGCTGCGTAAATGCGACCCAAGCTGCTTTCGGCTCCTCCTAGGATCACACCTTGGTTTGGTGCTGGTCACGCTCAGGCCTTGCAGCAAGGTCTCCGCTGCTGAAGGATCAGGGAGTATTTTCACAAGGGATAGGAAACGTAAGTTACCCAGGAGATCTGTTTTACCCTGTAATTCTCAGTTTTTCTCGTACCTATTCATTGATCCCAGGATGTGTTCTCCTCACACTCAGGCCAGCTCGAGGACCCAGCTAAGCCTGACTCTGTTCCTAGACCATGGTGCTCAAATCCTGAGAAAGAGGAGAGGGGCAACCAACCCAGCTCTTTTACTAGAGAATGGAGCATCTGGGGCTACTACTGCTTCAGGGCCACCCCACACCGAGACCTCGTTCAGTCTTGTTTCACGTGTCTTTCTTCACCCACAGTCTAGTTTGTCCTTTCTCTCTCTGTCCACTGAGTCTTGGCACCTTCTCTTCTCCAAGCCACCAACTCCTAGCAGGAGACAGTGAAGAGAAGCTGCTTCCCAAGGCTACTGATGGGTTGGGCACTTCTAAGTGCACTGTTCCTTCCCACCCCTGAGGGACACTTGGACTCTGCTCAGGGTCCCCCTCTCCTGCTCTCTGCTCGAGAACCACTGGCCTCACGCTTCAAATCCTCATCACTGGCAGATGCTTAATTAGCCACACAGCAGAGGAGACAAGACTGCCTAGTGACGGTGGCTTTGAGCAGAGATTTCACGTGCCGTCCATGTAATGGGAAGGCGGTGAGGTTTCACATAGTGAAATTCTGGGATTGGTCTCAAAGTCCGAGTGAAACAGAAAGCTGAAATATCACGGTAAGGCACAATGTGCCTTGATTAAGCAACCGGGAAGGTTTCAGCAGCCAGAAGACCAAAGTAATCTCAGCAGCACGGAACATGGGATTTCTTACTGTAGTGTCACAACACTGTGTGTTCATCCCGCTCAGCACTACCCCGCTCACACATCTCTTGGGATATCCAGGCTTTCTGGACTCCCAACCAGTTTTTGCTGGAGGACCATGGTTCCTGCCTGTTAGACAGGCCTTGCAGCACAATTCATGCCTGCAGTCTGACGGTAACATTTCTCATATGACCCCGTTCCACAAATGATCTGATAGAAGAGCAAAAAAAACCCCTACCCATGCAGCGGATGACAAACGGCACACTGAGGAGCACCCGCCTGCCTCCCAGAAGCTATTTGTCAGGCTCTCTTAATGCGAGCTAACAGGGCCAGCACATGCAATTGGCATTAGAGCTTCTGAGCCTGAGACTAAAAGGGGAGACATCACACGGAGCAGGAGGGGAGCCAGGACTCCCTCGTTAGCTCAGGGTATGGATTACCTCTTTAAAGAGACTGCGAGGCTGGTGGAGGAAGGGGAGGCTTCTCATTTTAACAAATAGCTTTGCAGCCACTGCAAATGATTTCTGCAAATCTATCGGGTCACTCTTTTTTTTCCAGAGATGAGGAGAAAAGAAAAACCCTCTGAAATGGATTTACCATCTATAAATAAAAAAGAATCAATAGTAAAATTTCTAGATCATTTCCCTCTCACTCCTTCCCTCTCGGGCTATTTGTTATCTTAGAAATACTTGTCTGGAAAAAAAAGAAGCCACGATGGATTCCGGAGGCGGGTGTGCTCTCCTCCGATGGATTCCGGAGGCGGGTGTGCTCTCCTCCTCGTCGTCACCGCGCGGGACGGGGCTGGGCCGGCTCCTTCGGGCGCGCCGGGCCCCTCTGCTCCGGCTTCCCCTCACCAGGGCTGCGCCCTTGGCCGCGCTGGGCAGCGCCTTGAAAAAGCTGCAGGTTTTCCTTCCTGCAAAGGAAGAGAGAGAGGAGACAGGCGTTGTGAGCGCTGGGTGTCTCGGCAGCGGGAAGCCACGCGTGGGCGTGCTCCAGGAGCCGCGTGTGCCCTCACGGTGCAGCGCATCTGCAAGGAAGGCTCTGGCAGCTCGAGACAAATTAGAGATGGTTAAAGACCAGCTGGTCCCATCCTCCTCTGGCCAGAGCAGGATTAGTTCTTCCAGGAGGCTTCAAGGGCTTTGTGCTGGCTCTGAGCTCTGCAAGAGAAGGGCCCCGCTGCTCCCTTTGGGCTCACGCACTCACCCCTGTTCTCTCCTCACTGTGGCCCCCACACGCCTGAAATGTTTCACTTCATTTCTGCTCATTAACAGCCCTCATCCCACTGTGAATATTTCCTTCTGGTGGAACCTTCTTCTCACCAAGCTGTCTGTGCTGCAGCTCTAAAAGCAGGTATACTTTTTGATGGCTGGAAAACCCGTCTCTCCATTCCCATCCTGAGGAAGGGAATCAAGCCATGCTGGCAGCCTTGCTCACACCAGCCAAGGGGCTCCGATGAGCCTTTGGGGTGCCCACTGAGCTCCTGCCCCCCATACCCACCATGCCCTGCTGATCTTGTACCTTCACCCCACATTGCTACGGCAGGACACAAACGGAAAGGGTCATCTACTTGTGCCTGACCTACTCTTTAAGCAGTTTGTTCCCTTCAGTAGCAATGATCTGTGTCTGCTACGGCAGCTGGAGACCCGAGCCAGGCTGGGGTTGGTGCTGTACCCGTTCACACCGAGACACAGGCCATAGGAAGGGGAGGACATCTCCGTTCACATAGCCGTGTCACCAAAAGTGAAGTGACTTGTCAAAGGCCATTCAGCCACCCTGGGGAGAACCAAAAGGAAAAGAGCTGAGATGGAAACCCAGGTATTTTGATCCCTCCACCCTGACTCAGCCCCGAGGAACCTGCCTGCTCTGGTGACACAGAGAAACCCCCCTTCCCCACCGCACAGGCGTGTATTTGTCACTGCTGCTGCTTTCATTGCCAGAAGGAGGTTTCAAAATAGATTTTAAAAGGATTTAAATAAGGTAGGGGCCAATGGGGCACAGGGCTTAGGGGCTTTACCTCCAGCAGCCCTCCCCTCCACACTGTCACAGCTGCCACCAGCTCAGATCTGCCGCGCCTGCACCGTTCAGTCACCAACCTAAGGCACAGTGGCATTTTGAAGAGATAAACACTGAGACAGAAATAAATAAATTAGGACCCTGGGAGGGAGACCTGACAGGCACACTGGAGTGAGAACAAGCGGTTTCTCTGATTCCGTGCGTAATTACATTGACATCTTCCTAGACAGCACTGGAGACCCACACGGCAGCAGCTGTGGACCAAATGGAGAATCACGCAGAACACAGGACAGCCTGCCCGTCCGTCCATCCCCTGCCCTGGGGAGGTGTCAGCACTACGATACAATATGGAGCATGCAAAGAGGATAAAAACGGGTCTTAAGCCTCCTTCTTTTTTCACGATTTGGCTAATGCAGAAAAAGGAAATCTAACTGACAAGACTTACACGTGAGATTTTTAGACACTGGCCTTTTTTAGCAGCCATCCAGGCTGAACTGAACGGAAGCACTGTGAGCATCAGCCACTCTGCTCACACCAGGTACTCGTGACAAAGTGATATTTTGGACGTGCAGCCCATTGACAGGCAGTCACGATCAAATCACAGCTCCGCTCCATGCTCTTCGCACATACAACAGTTAATCCTGCAGCCCTGCGAACTGTTTTGCAAATTGAAATCTCAGAGGCATAGCAATTACAATACCAAATTTATACCACATCTCTCAGTCAACTAATTGTACATCCAAAAAATCACCACTTGAATAATCTGAATACATTTACCTTTACAGCTAAAAAAAGCCCTACTACATGCTTGATCTCAACACAATTCCGAGCTGTGGAACCCCACGGGAAAAAAAATGCCGAGCTCTGATTTCAACAGCAAAATTACTTCTGTCTAAATACAGCAGATGTGTAATTCACATTGAGATCTAACATGTCGGTGTTTCCAGCGATGCTCTTTCTCACACTCTGCAAAATGGGGCTATTCCTGCTGCTTTCCGTTGTATTTTCAGCCCGTCTGCAGGAAGACAAGCCCTATATACATGTATGGAAAACGTAGCGTGTATGTTCACGTCTCAATCAGCTGCACCCAAATTGCTAATTGTTAGGAAAACTTAAACCTTAAAGGTCTTAAAATGAATCAGCAGACTTACAAAGGAGGCTGATCTTTCACATGAGCCGAGCTTTACAAAGCTACCGCCATAAGCACGCTTGTGGCACGGTGGCATTTTGAGCTCTGTCACAAACACATTTCTTGACTTTTGTTTCTATCCAGTGATGCAAGTTGAGGTGGGGAGTAATGGATTTGAATTAGTGACTTTGCAGCTGGCGCATTAAAGAGGGCCAAAATAGAAGATAATTTGTGTTTAAATTGCAAAGGGAGGAGAAAACGAAGTTATTCAAGCCACGTGAGTGGGATCAAAAATGAATCATCAACGCTGGAAAATGAGTAACCTCTGATCCCTGGAACCAAGAAATCTGGCTGCTGTTGTATATCTGCTGATCTAATTTTTACACTTTCCGTATAGAGGAGACACATTGCAGCCATCGCAGCTGAGCAATCAATGCCTGATTACTCCAAATGCTTCGCTGTCAGGGATGCACAATTAACCAGGCCCGCGTTTGACACTGCAAGGGGAGAGCAGTAATTTCTGGGAATGTCTGACACGTTTCAAACGTAAGAAGCGCCCATCAAACGGCCCAGCAGATAACGACAGGCAGTGCCCTGGCAGTTAGACACTGTGCGTGCTCTAAGGCAAGGTCAATTAGAAGCAATAAAAACAAATTTGAAATGTTAGAGCAAAGGTCAGAAATCCTCAGCTGTTACCACAGGCTCGGCTATTTTTTTAAGTGGTTACCAGCGCCTGTTTCCAGAAAGCAAACACAAATTCACACGTGCTAGCTGACCACCCAACTATTCCAGCAGCTTATGATCCCTGGGTCGTACAAACTATGGAGAATCGTGGTGTTATCTGGCAATCGCAGCTGGTCCAGACTCTGCGCAGGGGCAGGAATGTTTGGCTTGTAACTGGAACCGTGTTATCACACAGGAGGAAGAGGAGCAGCCATAATGACAAGCAATGCACGTGGCTCAGACCCAGCCATCCCGGTGTATCTTTACCGAACCTGGAGCAGGAAGTTGCAGAGAGCAGGTGAATAGGGTTTCCTTTGTCTTACATCCTCTTATTTCCTAAGGTTGCACGTACCTGATGAGATGCTAGCAGGCAGTGACCGTCTCTTGAGCTTGTTCAAGTTAGCAACACGATATTGGGATTAGCATGCTACGCACATCAGATATTACCCACGTTAACCCGCCCTGCACAAAGCAGCTCTCTGCTTTCAGAGTGCTCTGTCCTGCTCTTCAGAAACAGAGGGAGAATCCAGACAGGAATGAGGCGTGAAATAACACAAATGCTGCAAATCTGCTCACTGAGCCCCGGCTTCCTCAGGGCAGCACACCCAAGGAAGGAAAGGAAAGCAGGTGGGCATCTCCAGGCATTATTTGTATGAGGATGCCTGTCAGAGCTAATCCAAATATATTTAGGGTGTATATGTAAAGCTGATTAGCCAAACCACAGTAAGCTCCTGTGTGGATATGCTCCTTCAGAGTTAAAGTAGCCATAATTCAATTTATTAATTTAGCTCATTTCCAAAAGTAAATTAAGGTAGAGTAAATTAAATTAAACCAGCTAACAGTACCTTCATTTTGAAAGGGGTTGTTAACACGGGCCCAATCTAGTTCATACAGTAATGCAGATTATTCTGTCCTGCTGGGCCGCCCTTCAGGCACAACAGCAGCTCCCCAGGGTAGTCCCCAAGTATTTCTGCACCCCCTGTGTTGGGGACTGGCTGAAAGGACCAAGCCAGCGGAGGTTTGGGCTGTTTGCTTGTGCTTTAGTGCGTGCGTGCTTAAATCCAGGCGAAAATCCTTGCAGCGGCCACTCTGGTTCCCAAACGCTTGACAAGGTAATTGCTCTAATGTGGTATTTTGGTGAGCCCTCTGCTGGGAGCTGGCCAAACACTGCAAATCTCCCCAAAACTCTGCACACGGATCCTTTTCATTGAACCCACGCAAATGTGTCACTGCTTAAAACCTGAAAGGTTTTCTTTAACGACAGCTACAAGTATGGAGAGTTGCATAAAACATGCAGACGTGTGTGGGAGCGAGCTGACAGATTGTAATTACCCATAGAGAAGGAGGAAAAAACAAAAATTAATTTTTGAGGCAAAACATATAATTTGCTTTTAAACCGTAGTAGAGCTCCCATTACTAATGCAGTTTACAGCCCTGGAAATCAGATTGAAGTTGTTTGACTCCTCAGCAGTTTTTGGTTCGTTTTTTTTAAATTTTCCTTTTAAAGGAGCACCAGCCAACGTGGGAGGATAAAGCACAGGGGGTTTAGATCCTCATCAGAGCTTTGCAGTGTTTGAACGGGCAGGGAGCCAGGTAGGCTGCGAGGTGGCATTTCTGCGCTGGCTGATAGGGGTGATGCATCCCCTGCAGCTCTGACCGGCCCCACCAGTCACATCAATAAGACCTAATACAGCCTGGTCCTGCTTGTTCCTGCAAAAGTGACACAACTATAGGGCACCTGTAGCCCAGGTCCTGGTGAAATCCCTTTAGATGGGTTGCAATCCTGCCTCCCAGGAAGCTGGGATGGTAGTGGTCAGTAGGTCCGAGAGGTTCTCCTGCCCCTCTGCTCTGCCCTGGGGAGACCACACCTGGAATATTGTGTCCAGTTGTGGCCCCTCAGTTCCAGCAGGACAGGGAACTGCTGGAGAGAGTCCAGCGCAGCCACCAAGATGCTGCAGGGAGTGGAGCATCTCCCGTGTGAGGAAAGGCTGAGGGAGCTGGGGCTCTGGAGCTGGACAAGAGGACACTGAGGGGGGACTCATTCCTGGGGATCAATATGGAAAGGGGGAGTGTCAGGAGGATGGAGCCAGGCTCTTCTGGGTGACAACCAGTGATAGGACAAGGGGTAATGGGTTCAAACTGGAACACAGGAGGTTCCACTTAAATTTGAGAAGAAACTTGTTGGGGTGAGGGTGGCAGAGCCTGGCCCAGGCTGCCCAGGGGGTTGTGGAGTCTCCTTCTCTGCAGACATTCCAACCCGCCTGGACACCTTCCTGTGGAACCTCATCTGGGTGTTCCTGCTCCATGGGGGGATTGCACTGGATGAGCTTTCCAGGGCCCTTCCAGCCCCTGATATTCTGTGTGTGATTGTGTGTGTGTGATGGAGATTTTTGCAGCTGACTCCCTTTTCTACTCTCATTTAGTTTCCTCATTTCTTTATGCATTATAAGTGGTTTTGCTGAACAAAAGCAGATCTTAAAAGTATGGAGAAGAGGTTTTTTTCTGAAAGACAGCAAGAGGTGGGCTGGTACGAAGATCCCAGACTCAGTGGGACAGAAGAACCCACACACAGCATGTACCAGAAGGCAGCGAATCCCTGGGACAGTGTCAGCCTGTAAAACCACACAACCTCTGGACACAGTTCCTTAGTGTCAAGATGGGGCTCAAAACTTGAAAGGCTGAGCTGTCCTGGCAAAAATGCCTCCATCAGACTGTGCCCATGCACAGGAACATTCCCAGCACCATCCAGCACGGCACAACGATGGTGCCCATCGCCTCTGAGGATGAGGGGACAGTCCCGCGGGCGACCCAGCCTGTTGGATACGCAGCTCTGAACTCATACATCATCATTAAGGCTGCAAAGTCAAGCAGCAAAAGGAGGAATTGCCAGAATAAAGGCTGTCAGAGCAATTTTAATTCAAGCTCCTGGCGGATATGCCTTCCGATGCAGTCTTTAATTACCTCATCACAGCCTACTTTTTCTTCAGCGAGACTGCTGCTCCATTCAGGGCACGGTGGACAGACGGCAATTAATGAAGGGCCAGTCAATATTTTGTTCCGTCCTTTTTTTGTTCAGTGTTTGGCCCCAGGCACTATTTGCTGTGCGCCATCAAATCCCTGCTCTTAGAATTATTCATCTTCTCCTGGACTTTTCTCTCGTGCGCATCAGTGCAGCAACTGAGAGCATTCCACCGTTCCACACAGGAAGGAATTTCTCTTCCAGCACCCCTGTGAGCACAGAACCTGGGTGTTACCTGCAGGAAAACGTGGTGCAGACGTGAGCTGCAGAATGCTTCACTAGTGAGCCCAGGTGGGATTTTTCAGGGTACCCACATTGTATCTGTTCAAAGCTCAGCTCCCCTAACCTCAGCCAGAGCTGTAGGTGCTCATCACCTCCATAATTTGAACTCCAGTGTGTCCAGAAAATGAGAAACATGGTACTGGTGGCTCTCATAGAAAAAATGTCGGTGGTTTACAAGTGGCAGCAACTCCTCTGCTGCGCAGTCAATGAGCCAGCAAAGAGCAGAGCGGCACTGCTGCAGCAAAGGGCTGCGCTTCTGGCAGTGCAGGGTGACTGGCATCTGCACATTTTTCAGCCGAAGTTCTGCTTTCCTACCGTAGCCATTCTCTGTGGCAGCTGTACCTTGCTTTCTCTTAATCTCTTGCAAAGTTTTTGCCTTTGACCAAAGATTTCAATGGAGGACATTTCTCACTTTTGACCCAAGCAAGCCCAGCCTTTGCTCTGGCACAAGTAGGAAGAGGTGAGTGCAGGACAGAGACTCAGAGAATCACAGAATCACAGAATCGACTGGGTTGGAAAAGCCCTCAGAGATCATCCAGTCCAACCCTTGGTCCAGCTCCAGCCCATTGACTAGATCATGGCACTAAGTGCCATGTCCAATCTCAGTTTAAAAACCTCCAGGGACGGCGAGTCCAGCACCTCCCTGGGCAGCCATTCCAATGCCTGACCACTCTCTCTGTAAAGAATTTCTTTCTAATATCCAACCTAAATTTCCCCTGGCAGAGTTGAAGCCCATGGCCCCTTGTCCTATTGCTGATGCCTGGGAGAAGAGACCAAGAAGAAGAGCTCCTGTGCCACCCGCAGCACCAAAGGAAGCCCCACTGCAGTGCTTTCCAGTGAGCACAGCGGGAACAGAACGGGCTGGTCATCAAGCAGCTTAAAAAAGAACAGTAATGAGAGAAGAGGAAGGGCATGAACCTTCATTGCCGCCTGACAGCCCCTTTCTGCACCGCGCTCCCCTGCTCTGTGCCCACGTAACCCAACCTCGGAGATGCCTTTGTGCAGGTCGGACTTTGCTGAGCCTCTCCGAAGCGTGTCTAAGGGGCAGTGCTCTCTTCTCCAGCGGCTTCGGTAGGCAGCACAGAGGTCCCTTTTGCTGCTAGAAATTCATAGGCATGCTAGTCTGTCATGTCAGAAAATGTCCAGCATTTTCAGCAAGGCTTTTAATTCATTAGCTCACATAGGAAAACACTCTAACCTTCCTGGCCTTCCCAGCTGAGTCATTCACGCTCTCCTATCTTGCCAACAGACACATCACCTTCAGGAAAATAATTGCTTAGCGTGCTGATAGCAATGAACGGCGTCCGGGTCTTCCCACGATGGAGACTGCAGGACACACGGGGGTTCCTGTGGGAAACAGCTCCGGACCTTCCCTTGCAGGCTGTGGGAAACCTGCGGGAACTGGGGGAAGGTTGGAAGAAGCTCAGCAAGAGGGAAAGGGCTGGAGGGTCCTGGGAGGGACTGGACGAGCTGTGGTGGGCGGGAGCGTGCACGGGAGAGCAGCCGTGCTGGAGAGCGAGGGGTAAGGAAGCACTGTCCAAGAAGTAAAGACAGTGCTAAAAAAACCCTTAAGCAGTTAATTTTCATGTCTGGCCTCTCTACAGAGTCAGTGCGCAGTCCAGAGGTCTTTTCAGGGGTCCGAGCTACTTGGGAGCTTGAGGTTTGCCCAGAGTCCCCTTCAGTTCCAGAGGGAGCAGAAGCTTCTAAGTTTGATGCCTATGGCCTGCGACTGTGAACACCCCCTCTTGGTGGCCAGGACATGTTGGGAAGGAACAAGATGGTCAAGTGCATCCAAGCACACTCCAACCCTGCAGAGGTCACCACCACATCTATGGGTTCAAGATTAATTTGCAGCAACCAACCACTCAGGGGTAAAACTCAGCACCCCGACTGCCCCGCTCCCCACCTGCTGGCAGCAAATCCTTGAGGGCTCCAGCTCTATCCCGACTTTCATGGTGGCCTCTTGGGGGGTCGGTGGAGCCTGACTGCAGGGAGGCCGTGGGCACAGTTCCACAGTGGGGAACTGAAGGCCCATCCACAGGTGACACTTGTTCCAGAGGCTTCTGTAGACAAGGACAGGTGGAATTCAACCACAGGTCCAGCTGACCAGTTGGATTCACCTATGGACACAGCACCTTGTAGGGTATCGTAGCCCCAGCCTCAGTCTTAGTTCTGTAACCAGAGCTGTTGCACAAGTTCTTGCCTCTTGCTCCAGATGGTCCTAACTCAGTTCCCACTGACCTGCCCGCACAGTTTATGCTCGGGGATAACAGCTCTAAACGCTGAAGTGGTGCCTGAATTTGGTTACCAGGCGTATTTCTGACTCTCAGGACCACCCCTCCGTTTCTGTGCCTCAGTTTCCTTCTCTGCAACACAGTAGTAGCAACATACACATTTTCCTCTCTAAGATCCTACAGGTAGATGTGCTCTGGATGCTCTGGAAGCGTTGCAGGTTGTTGCTATTTCCAGGGCTATTGTTATCACGCGTTTCGGCTGCACTAATTCCCTCAAACAGAAATTGTTCTGCCTGCAGTAGGCTGGGACAAAGCAGCCAATTAGTTGTCCCTTGCACGTTTATTAACTCTGCAGCTTTCTTTCAATGAGTATATGGAATTTGGTAATGTTTTAATATATTTTCCTGAACTGTGGGCACAACGTGTCCTGTTTCAAGCTAATAACCATGGCATCTAATTAGTCCTGATTACACAGATATTTAGTATCATTTTACATATTCCAGTTCTTTTCTAGTGCCACTGCCCAGCCAAGATGTATTTAAAGCCACATCCATCGCTCTTCTGCTTCCCAGCAGTTTGCAGGATTTTCTTTTGGACAGGTTTGTAGTTAACACGACAGCTTCAAAGAACAATTTCATTTCATTGATGTACATTTTATATATATATATATATATATATATATATATATATATACAGGCTCTGATCAAATGTTGGGTGACAAAACCAAGGATACAAATAGCAGGCTTTTGTTTGCTTGCAGGAAAAAGCTGGTATTTGAAAGCTGTAGGGAAATTAACAACACAAATGTTTAAAACTCTATTCCTTAAACATCTGTTGCCTCTGGCCTGAACATTTCCCATATTTAGGATTTTACTGTGAGGTAGCACTCCCCAAATAAAAGATACCTCACCCCACTCGACTCTAGTGGGGAAACAACATAAAGTTGCTCCGTGCAGCCTGATTATAGATGTGTATCTTCCTCTGCTGGCATGGCTGTCTCTATAGAGATGGACATGGATATTTGATGAGATTAAAGTGCTTCAGTTACCACTGTCAGTGGTTCTTTAATTTAAAATGAAGAAAGCAAACAAACATTCCTTTTTGATGAGGTAACCGAATGATGCTACGGAAAAGCACTTTGCTGCCAGGTGGTAATTAGGTTCGGTAATAGCCGTGGGTTTTTAGCCTTGGAGGCTGTGGCCCCTGGGAGTCTGAGAGAAGCGATACATTGAATTTCCGGAGGAGGGGAGGATGCTGGATGCTTTTCTCTGCTCACCATGCAGGTCTCTGCAGATAAGAGCATCCAGAGCGGCAGAGCTGACAATCTTCCTTTAGCCAGCCTAAACCGCTGTGTCGAGATCACGAACAGAGGAAGGGAGAGGGACCCAAAGCTGGGCGTTTAGGCACCTAATGCGGTCAGGCTGGCTTTGCCCACGTGTATGGGAACTGCTAGAACGGCTGCACTGAGAGGATTTTTAAGGGCTGCAGAAGGAACGCCAGCAACTGCTCAGGTCTAGGCTGATATCTATAACATCCATCTTACACATCACAAGAAAACCTTCAGTAGGAAAGCGTTGTTTGCAAACAAGCAACTGTTCCCACAGGTACTTTTTTAAGGGGGAAAACAGAGGGGAGAGGAAGGCAGTGAATGTCCAGGCTCAGCTGCCTCCCTTGCCTTTTTGGAATTGGCTTTTACACCACAAAATATACATTCTATTTCATTGCGCTATCAAGAGTTGAAACCCAAATGAAACATTCCAGTTGTCCCAAATGCATGTAATTGGAAATGTTGAGTTTGAAGGAATTATCGCTGTTTTCTCAGAGCAGAGGCAAATTCTGACCAGGGTGTTTCCCGTGAAACAGGAGCTCTGGTTCCCGCTCTGCTCCCCTCCTCGTGTTGTTACCCAGCTTTGCCTGCTCGGGGAACGCCGGTTCCCACCACACAGGTCAGCGGTGTCTCCCCCGCTCCCCAAACACGCCGAGAGACACCGGGAGGACACCAGTTGGCCAACACCAGGGAGAGAACCAGCAGCACTGCGGGGATCAGAGCTTGGGCATTTCACACCCTTCCTTCACACCTTTTGGTCATTGCCCACCCATACCCGAAAGACTCCTTTTGGACAAACATCCACTAAACTGGCTGTAAGGACTCAAGGTGAGAGGGGATCCCCAGGTGAAGAGTCACATTTGGACTGGCAGAAGGAAGCTGGCGTCTGGGCAGCCCCACGGCAGGATGGAGAACCTGCCTTTAGCACAGGAATTTCCTGAAGCACTGAAAAACCGTTCACCTCCAGCATCAAAACTTCAAAATAAAGCGGGTCTGATTCTCCGCTCACTCTCAGGAGATAAATGAAGGGTAAGCCCATTAAAGATACTGGTGTGAGATTGGTGTACAGCAGACAGAATTCGGGAAAGATATCGATATCTCCAAAATCCCCTGAATATTTTTTCAGACATAAACCAGCTATCTTTCCCGATCGTAAATGCTTTATTTCCAAATGGAATTTCAATAAAATAAGCACAGTTAGACTGGCACGATTATAAAGCCATAATGCAGTAGCACTGAAGTTTAGTCATGAAAGGAATTAAAACCCCAGCCCTGCTAAAGCCAAAGAAATTGCTTTCCGACCTACCGAGTTTTAGGAGTAGATGTCAGTGGTCTCTCCACCAAGGAGTTCAGCCTGTAGTAATCCAAGAACGTCCTGGCCACATTTCTTCCAAGCTTCATATCTGTGAGCTTTTCATTAAGGAGCATTTTTAAAAAAAAAAATAAAAAAATTTTTAAAAAGCAGAGTTTAAAGGTAAATTACTGCTGTTTGATATACAAGCAAGTTTTACGTTAACCATCCCACAGTGCTCAGGCACCAGCAAAATGACTTATGCAAGCAGATAAAGTGGGGGTCATTGGTTTGCTTCTTATTATCACAGGCAGATGCTGCATAAAACCATAATCAGGAGGAAACAATGTCCCTTTCCCCCACACCTGGTTGCAGGTCCCTGTGGTGGCCATGGAGTAATTCGCTACACAAAAGGGGCCTTCCAGTTTCCACATTCAGGGAGAATAATTACCTAAATTACCTGTGCTTGTATCCAGGAAACGAGGTCAACAATGTCATGGTGTGAACCAGCCATGGACCACTGTCCAAACTTAAGGCTGGGATTAAAGCTGTAGTCCTCCAGACCTTCAGCACTGACCCCCATCCTGTCCTGGGAGAATATACTGTTGTTTAACTGAGTTGTGTTCAGGATCTGAAGTGGTGATCTTAGCACTGACCTGGAAGGACTGTAGGCTGCACACAGAGGCACGGCAGGCACGGCAACCAGACCTTCCTGAAGACGCAGTTGCCTAAAGAGAAGCTGAATAACCTCTGAATGCATTGAAAAATAGTATCTTAGACAACGTATCCATGGGGTAAATCTCCTGCTCATGTGAAATGTCAGCTCTGGGCCTACCTGTTACAGACCAGTGCCGGCTTGTCACGTTCAGCGTGATGTCCAGCTTGGAGAAATGGTATCCACAGCTGTATTATGGAGGCTCAGGACTCCTCTGGTTTGAGTTGATGCCAATCCACACCACAATAACCACATACTTCTCCAGGGCACTGCCCCAACCGGTCACGGTAATGCGAGGATGCAGTGGCTGAGGCGGGTGTATAACCTGGGCAATCTAAATACACCTCTGCATCCGACACTCAGCAAAATAAACCATTGCTGGGTAGTTTTGTGTGCGTGCATGTTCTGCTTTATCAATAGCTATCTGCTGATGTTTCCATTAGAGGAAAATTCCAGAAGTGGTGTCCCGGGGGCTTCCAGCAGCGCCTGTGAAGACGCTGGCTTCTAAATGAAGCTTTTATTACCCGCCCACTTACATTAGACACATCAAAACAAGTGAGCAGGAGACATCGGGTTCAGGCATCACTGTGAGATCTCTGTTTAGCATTAATTTATTTATTTCAAGGGAAGGTCGCACTGATGTGACTCAGTCTCTAGCTGTATTTCTGCAAAAAGCCAGCGCTGCAGCCAAGCCCCGGTCTAGCGGCTGAAGATGACTCCTGACACTGATTTTCTCCCCAGTGGGTCTGGTCTCACTTCTCCAGTTCCCACTGCCGTGTCTGGGGATAGTTACACGGACCTACCCCTTCTGTTCCAAGGTCTGTCCTGATACGCTCACTGCCGTAACACCATATGTGCTGCGGGTGCCTATATTCTTCTGCCCAACGGTGCCGCACAGCCCGAGCAGCTGGTGTTGGCGGCTGTTGTCTGCACGGACGGTTGTCCAGCCATCGGCCCCACAGCCCGCAGGTGCCACCCGGCCACACCAACCGGCGTGCGCCAAAGGGCAGAGAGCTGGAGACAGCTTGAAGTTCATCAATCCCAGGGAGGGCAGCGTCGCTTTGAAAGTGTTCTGCAATTGTTACTGGAGTGCGGGGATGGCTGGGGGCAGTTTGCTTTCTGCAGATGTGAACTCAAAGCAGCGGCAAAGGTTGAGAGTTCAAAGCAGTCTGAGAAAGTGAGAAAGAAGGAGAGAGAGGGCTGTCAAACATTTAAGGGATTGAGAAGACTAACATGGCTTGATCTTGTAGTTTCTTTCATTTACTCAGCACTTTCAAGACATAAAGTGGTAATTGGACTCAGTAAAGTCTCTAGGACATTTTGTCAGTGCCAATCTCAAAAGGCTCCTCTGCCAGAAATGGACCTTCTGCCCTTTTCTTTGTCTCTCTACATTGCTGGTGTTTGCACAGAGGGAAACACCTGAGCTGCTGTCCTGGGGGAGGGAGCCCTTAGACAGGAGTGGGCACAGCCAAGGAAGTGCCTTCACAAGCTCCTGCGTGGTGCCTTACAGCTCCGCATTAACCCTGACTTGGAAGAGTCCTGTTGTACTGCTGAACTTAGGTCTTAGGAACAGCTTTCTAAAGGTAAGGACACTGGAACAAGCTGCCTTAGCACATCTGGAAATCTCTAGACCAGAGGTCTTCAAGAACAGGTTAAACCCACAGCAGACAAGAATGATCTTCTGTGGTCCTACATGAAGTTCAGACAAGGAAGTATGGAAGGGCCTCTAAGGGCCCGTCATCCCAATTTTCTACACTTCTTAACAAGCAGAAAATCTTAACGTGCAGCCCACACAGACCTCCTGTTTGCTAAGGTTACCAGGAAAGGCAAAGGCATTTTGCAGAGCACGGACAGACGGGTAGACAGACACTGTGAAGAAGTGGGAAATGCAAACCTGTGCCCCATCCAGTCTCTGAAAAGTCACCAAAGAGAACAACTCACAGTCAGCACTGATGGAGAGAGACTCGAACCAGCGTGGGATGAAAAATGTGCATGTTCTAATATAGTCTCTCGGGCCATCCTACCCCACTGCTCCGCCGGCCGCCTCCGCAAAGGATGAGCAGTTTCTGCCATGGAAATCAGGCACCTGAGAGAGAAAAACAGCAGCAGTGTAACAGTCTCTCCCTGTGACTGCCTGGCTTGGACGAGAAATGGCCTGACTCACTCAGCAAGTGCAGGTGGCACGTGTGACAGAGCCGGCGCAGGACAACAAACCAAAGCAATAACATTTGCGTTTATCTCAGGTGCCCAGCATACCCAGATTCCGCTTTGGCCGACGATATATCATGAGCACATAAATAACTGAAGCGACGACCAGAACCCACTTTTGCCGAGTGGTTTGTTTGTTTGGCTGCTTTTGAACCCGCTTCCCTTCTGCAATCAGGTGCGCTGTGCTTTTGCCCACAGGAACACCCTACCGAACTTGAACTGCATTTGACAGGATGCCATTTCCAGCTATTCCCGCCTCGGGAGCTCAGCCTGTGTAAGACAGTGGAAATCCATTTGGGTGATTCACAGTGGAAACATCTGGGTGACTCTTTCACCTTCACTAGTGCCTACAATTCCCTTTCCTCTCCTTTCCTTGTCCATAGACGTGTTCCTTCATGCTCCATATTTCTACCTGGAAGTGGCAACCAGCGTGGCCAAGACCCCTCCTGGAAATGCCATTCTCACAGCATTCGCTCTTTGAATAGAATCATTTGCTTCTGGGGAGGTTTCAGAACAGTCTGTTCATGCACAACTCCGCCAAATTTTGCAGATGTTAGGAAGTTCAAGAATTGTGCAGGGCTCTCTGCAAACCCCCCATATTTATGATCCCCACCATGCCCACACTCCAACGCTTCCAGCCTCGGTGAGAAAAGCAGACAGAGGAGCAGGGATCTCATCACCCAGTACTAGTTTTCAACTGAGAAGACTCATCAATCCTATTGTGAAGAGCGTGCTGAAGCTGGAGCCTCTAGAAGCACACGCAGCCTTGTTCTGCCTGTGCACGGAGGCAATAAAAACCTCAATTTGGAAACCAGTTAGCAGTACAAGTCATTTGGGGAGGTACTAAATGTTGCTGCTTTAATAGCTCACTGATCATTTAATAATGTCACTGCTGCAGAGCATGGTGGCACCATTTGCTCGCTTTTGTTTTGCTTTTTGAAATTCAGGGTCATTCCACTTTCAAGTGAGTGGATTATCTCTCTTTCCCCCTCTTGCCAGACGCTGCAAACCGCTTTAAATAATTAGAAAAAGGATGGCTTCTTCGAGTTCACCGTCTCATTTTCATAAGGTGCAGTATCACTGCTTTGGAACAGGAGGAGAAGCCGTGGTGGTGGTAAGGATTTGACAAGGGCAAACCAGTTAGCAGCTCCCACTCATCTTTGATAAGTCCTGTGGGGTCTCTGCCAAGCAGATTAGATCTCTGTTTTTATATCTCATCTAGAGGATGGCACCTCCATCCATTTAAAACACTCTGCTGGGTTATTAGCTTATGGAATTCATCCAAGTTTAGTCCTAAGCAGGATTTGAAATCGTGATCATTCAGTCCAGGGGCACCACTGGCCAGAGCCAGGCGAGTCTGTTGTTTCAGACAAACAGCTTGAAGTTATCCTGACGACACAGAAGGGGGAATAAAACAAAAATAGGAATGGAAAAAGAGAGGAAGGAAAATGAGACACAAAGAGAAAGATGGATCTTTTTAATAGCTCCAATTAAAAGCCAGAGGAGGCTCTTTGTTTGACAAAACTGAATTCTACAGCAAATCTCAGTCCACCACAACAACAATCCTGTTATTTATGAAAAGAGGGCTATTCCATGTGGGAGAGTCCCAGATGACTGTGGTCAGCTAGCATACTGTCAGCTTTGTACAATCTCCAGAGAAATATGGATGAGGTTTTCTCATCTGTTTGTAACAGCTTCCATCAATGGACCAAACGGTTTCCTGACTCCAACCAGAGCTCTAATGGAAAATGGCATTACACAGCTTTAAACCACCGTGTTATATCACACGCGGCCTGATCAGAACTAGTCCTCTGTTTTAGCGGAGCTGTTTTCACCAGTTACTTGTTTTGTTTCACAGGGCTGACGCTATTCTCTAATAAATAAGAGATGCTGCCCATATCACATCTAATTAGGAGACCCACTTCAAGCAAAATGTAATTGGGGCAATATAGAGACTTGGTGGGGGAGGGCGTGAAGGGTGGTTCTTCTATGTCTTCTCACCAGCATTGAGCATCATACAAGTCTGTGTGCTAATGGTGCATCCTTCCCCAAGACTGTCACTCCAGGGAAATGAGGTTCACCGTGTCTAGTATATCTGGTTACATATTTCAAAATCATTATCGAAAGAGAAGGCTTCTAAAAGGGAGTGTGGGGAGGGGACAGGACTTACCGTGTCCCTCCTGTTGGCTTTCGAGGAGCAGGTCCTGGCCAAGCAAGCACCGAGTTTCAGGCTGTTGGTTTTGCGGGGTGTGCGTGGGCATGTTTTCTGTCTGCCACTGCCAATGGGAACAAGGCTTTTTGTAGCTCCAGCCTAAAACCGGGCTCAATGCAGGAGTTAGTGGTGACACCTTCTCGTAGCATTCAGCAGGTCAAGCTAAAGAAATGCAACCAGACCATCCAACCTTAAAATCTATAAATGCCCTGAACACAGCCAGCCTGGAAATAGCAAAGAGACTTTCCCCAAGGAGAGCATTTCCATTCTCAACAGCCTCAATTCCTGATCCCGGGTGGGACAGATGCTTTCAGAAACAAAACAAAAATGACAAGCCTTCATTTTTATTCCTCTTGTGTGTTATTAGGGAAGGAGCCAGGCGGAAAGATCCCTGACTGACTATTTCAGGCTTTCAGGCCCTTTTCCTGAAATGCTTGATTGTGGTGGAAGAAATTACGAAGATGGAAGTTGTGTGCTCTTCTCCCTGAGTAATCAGAGGCCTGTAATTTTTGCTCTCGGAGAGCGCTGTTTTGTCTCTGCCGGAGTTACTGTGCTGCAAGGGCTGTGCTGCATTTCCCGTGAGCTCATTTCGGTGTGAGCTATCGCTTCTGCCCTTCCTGCGATCGACACTGAAGCAGGCAGATCCCAGCTAACACCTGGGCATGGGCACCGAGGGATCTGGAAGCAGAGAGAGAAAAAGGCAAGAAGATGGAGATGCTGCGTGGGAGCCAACGCTGGGATAGAGCCAAGGACCCTGGTGCTGCCCTCCAAGGATGGAGGAGACCAAGGGGAGTGCGGTGGAGCAGCTGTGCGCCCCGTCTGTCCCTCTGCAACATGGACCACCCACCCGAACGCATTTTGCTGCCGATGGGAACCTCCACGCAACACAACTGCAGAGCTCCGACCGCGTGTGGCCACGAAAAGGGAGCGCTTAGTTCAACCTGGGGCTGGAGAGACAGACAGGGAGAGGAAAACCAGGCTGTGCAGAGCAAGCACAGAGAGAGAGGAGCAAGATGTCTGAGACACCACCAGAGCAACACTGGCAACACAACAGGGCCACTGCTCATTTTTACCTCTGAACCCACAGGCCATTTACCAGCACTATGAGCGTGACTTTGCAGCAACATCTCTGACTGCTGCCCCGTTATCCTAACGCCATCTTCACATTGCCCCCTTTACATTATATTTTATCCATTTTACAGTCCCTCTACACCAGTGGGAGATGGAAATGGTCCCTCCTGTAAATGGTAATCTGGCCTGAACTATACAATGACAAAAGAAAATGACTTATTTAATATATCGGCAATACTGGCTGCTGCTGAGCTTATCTAAGGGACAGAGGTCAGAATCAAGCTCACAGCTGAAAAATAAAACCACAGAATTTCAGCACCAGTATATTTTAATTCATGTGAATATTGCAGCAGCATTGCTCTATACGTTGGCATACCTTAAAAATTACAGTTGTAAAACCTGATTCTAACAGCTTCTACCAAATTGTCCCCAGATTAATTTGGGCCTGCATTTACTGGTCTCATATTAACGTCTGAGGGATCTTTAGCTGGAGTATCAGGAAAACACTAGGATGAGTCTCTTCTAGTGATTTTAACATTTCTGATTTTTTGTATTGTTTAATTATGGTCACTTGCCAAATCTGGGGAGGAGTGCTTGTGGATTAGCTGATCTCAGCTCTTTACACAGCCACTGAAAATCACAGAGCCGATTCTCTCTGATGTGCCATAGAGGGATGAGGAGAGGGGAAGCAATTTCCAAGGGAAAATCCAGCATTCACATCTTCTCCTATCACTGGTGAATTTCCAGCATGAAAATTTAAGTCTCAATTGTTTCTGTTTTCATTTTGGTTGGAAATGAGGATTTCCAGTTCTAATTAAAACCTCCGAATTGCACTGGAAAGTCATGAGCCGAGCTTGTTGCAGGTCCCCTTGGTCGCTCACATGGCAGCCCAGGAGCGCGGTGACGGCTCCCATTAGACATTCCACTCACAGCCCTGTGCGCAGCATTCGCCACCACCCAAACAAAATAGGTTTCAAGATAAATGGCAGAAAGAGTGTTTCAACACACCAAAGTGTGGATAAACCGTTTTTCATCTCTAAATTGTTGGAAGCTCATGAGTTGTATAAATCATAATGAGGCATCAGTAGTCTATTGCATGCTGCATTTTCCCTCTTGAGCTGCAGCGTGTATTTTGAGCCAGGGCACAGTCAACAGCTTTGACAAGGGCAATCCTGGAGAGAAGGAATTAATAGGACTAAAGAAGAAATACAAAGAATCAAGAAATATGAAGTTGTGTTCCTTTGTGATGCATATAACTGGTTCTAAAGTCTTTGAGGAGAGAAAAGATAGATAGAATTGCAGAATGCTGGCAGTGATTGCAAGACTCACAGTGACTTTGGGGACCTTCCTCCCCTGGCTGAGATACCCCAGGCGCTTCTATGTCCAAGGGCACCTATTTGCATTTGGGAGCATGGGCACTTACTCTCCAGTATCTGAGCAGATAGAGAGGACCTCCTGGGACCTACCTTAGGTCACCCATCTGAATAAGGGTGCTATTAGATTATTTCAGTCAAGATGCCTTTTCTCTAGGATTTGCTCAAAGAACCGCTGGATTTCTCCTGTTCAGTCAGCCTTCGATAAGTTCCTTCAAGATAAGGCAACGTCTGCATCTGCAGTGAGCAAAATGCAGGAAAGAGACAACTTAGGCTGAGGAATTGGCTTAGCTCCTGTCTCGGAGTGTTCTGGGAGGAAAAAGGGCCATGGCCTCAGAGGCTGCACCTTTAAAAACACTTGCAGCTTCCGAGCAGCAGTCGTACTTCAGGCTGTTGGGCATTTCGGCTGAGCTCAGTACAAAGTGCAGTGATTTAAAGCCGGGAGATCAGAGGGGATTCAGCAAATTCAGAATTATTTATTTCCTTAGAGCAGAAAGTCTGGCTACAGATTATTTACTGCAAATGGGTCCGTTTGGGGGAGGGGAGGGAGGCGAGAGGGGAGAGAAGGGGCAAATTGATTGATTGAAATTTTTCAATTAAAACAAGCAGTTTTAAAGAAAAGATTTAAAGCTTTACTGGAAAGTGGGAAATAATTCAAGAGTTTGGAGCCCTGCTAAGTGCAGATCATAGAGATGAGGATGGGGGAGAAGGAAAGAAAATGTTGTTATGGGGGAAAAGGGAGGGAAGAAAAAAAATATGAAAAAAAAAAATCATTATCTTTGTTTCTTTGGCTCTGTTAATGTATTTCTCTCCCTGAGTTATCTCCAGCATCTGAAAGTATTGATTCAGAATAGAGCACGGTGGTGCAGGCTGCAGAGAGCTCTGCTGCCAGAGTCGCGTTTCCAGGGCTGTCAGAGCACAAAGAAGATCTGGGACTGGGTTTGCAGTGGGAATTATGTCTGGCCAAAGCAGGGACAGGCACCTGCCCCCTCTGCCAGGACCGGGCTGGGCTGGCACAGCAGGTCCAGCCCAAGGGATGGATCTGATGGAGGCGTCTTGGGGTACATTGCTTGGGGTTGAGGAGCCCTAAAGTATGAGGGGACAAGCAGAGTTAAATGAAGTAAAATGAGAAAGAAAGGGCTCGTGAATGCCAAGACCTCATTTCTGCCTACATTGCTGGCTCAGACTCAAGGGTCAAGGCCAACGTTAAGCTCAGACTATCTGCTGTAGGGGAATTTCCTCCTGAAGCACAGACACACGTGAGCTGGGCCAAAGCTCTCGTCACATCAGCTGGACACGCTTCGTCTGGAGGTGGTCACTCCAGAGCGGGGTTGGTGAATGGGAAGAAGAGATTAGAGCTCATACTAGAAGGTAAAGAAACTACTGTTATTTTTGTCTTTGAAGGGAAAGAGTAAAATGTTACCACCCCCCCACACCTCCCCCAATTAATTGCTTCTTTGCTATTATAATTCCCGTTCCCAGATAAATTTAGCTTCTTCTAAAACCTTTGATTTTTCCTTTGTGGTTTATATTCAAGCTGGAATGCAGAGATAAGGCACTACGCATACATATATATTTAATCTACACACACATAAATATAGTTATATATAGTCCCTGCCACAAATAGCACTCCTCTGGCTGCTGTCACAAAGCCTGCGCTAAAAAAGCTCCTCACCAAGCTGGCTTGTTTCCCTGCATCACGTCCCCTGGGAAGGTCCTTCTGCACTGTTGTCTCTGCCCCTCACTTCTCTGATGGGGGGGAATAAACCATTGCCAAACGTCAGATCCACCGGCTCCTCTCACTGAAACAACAGCTGAAGTGGCTGGAAGGAACAGTCAATGTAGGAGTGGCCCTTGGTTTAGAAAAGGGGCATCTCAAAGCAAGTGCTGGCGAGGGGGTTCGGCGTTAACTGCTGGCCAGGTTCAGGGTCACTGCTTACCCTGGGGAAAATGGCTTTCACAACACATGCTTCTTACCATAATATTCCCAGAAACATCTGGATTTTATGAAAGACCCAAGCAGCAACTTCGCATCTCTCAATTTTGCAGAGTGTCACTCATGGTTATAAAAATCCCCATCAAACCCTCCTTATGGCGGAGAGGCCTGTCTGCGGCACCGCTCTGTACCCCGGCACAGCGCCTATGCAATGAAATGCGAGGCTGGACTGAATAGCAGTCCCCGTGGATAAAGATAACAGCTATAGGAGACTGTTTGTAAGTGCCATTTTTTGACATGACTTTTTTTTCCTATTAAATCTTCATATTTTTGAGGCCACATCCTGTTTTGCTGTCGCCACAGTTTCACTTTCTGCTGGTGTTGCCCATCTCTGTCTCCATATTACTAACAAGAAATAATTCCAGAAGCCTGATTTGCCTCCATTCACAAGGTCCAGTATCGTCCTGGAGAATCCGCACTGCCCCACTGCTCAGGTGGCTTTAGGGGCTTTGGGAAGGATAATTGGAAGCCCAGAAAGCCCAAGGAGGAAGAACTGAAAGGGTTTGTGGACTTTAGACCACAGAATAGTGAAGAGACAGAGCAGACAAATAAGTAAAGGCTGCTGTAGAACAGAATAAACTTTTCTGCATGTGCTCATGATGGGACAAGAAACAATGACCTTAATTCACCAAAAAAAAATCCCAGAAACCAAAACTGATTGAAATTAGATTTTGGGAAAAGCTTTCCAGTGATAAGACTAGTGAAGCATTAGAAAAATATTAGAAAAATATGTGGCATCCCCATCTTAAGGCAGAATAAGGAAAACAACTCTCAGGAGAGAAGAAAGAAGAACTGGTCCTGTTTGAGGACAGAGGAGTGGGCAAAAGGTTGCCCCCGTAATTAAATTCCTTATGTTCAGATCTTGTATAGTGGCCCTCTCCACTAGGGCTCCTAGTCCTTGGCAAGGCAGATGTGACAAGTCTCTTCTCCCATTGCACTGCCAGGAAAAAGAGTAAGGGGCCCAAATTCAGCCCTTTGTAGCCCAGAAGCCCTGAGAGACCACCATGGCCATCCCACCACTCACCACTATGGCCTGCGATTGAAAATTCAGCCCCTCCCTAAGGGCACTATTATGAGCTGCCTTCTTCAGCTGCACGGAATCGCAAGTCCCCTGCCCCACGTTCATCTGCTTCTTACTTCTGAATTCAAACATTGCTCTTCTCTAAAAGCCTCTCTGCCTTTTGCTGCTAATTAAAATATTGGTTGCACTCTGGCTTGCTTTTCCAAGAGGTCTGGACAGCGTTACAGGCAGTTCAGACAACCAACCAACCAACCAAACAGAATCCATTAGGAACTGCCACTGCTGACTGTCGCCCTTTCGCATACATCACATTGAAAAGGTTAATGCTTCCCAAAAGGAGTGGGAGAGATGGGCGGAGGGGAAGGGCTGGAGGGATCCAATCCTGCAAGGACCAGATGTCAAAGACGCTCAATACTGCACAGAACGGGCGCCCCCGCGAGTAAGGCAATTGCCCATCCCTCGGCAAAGCTTCCCTTTGAGGGATCTATAATTTATTAGGGAAGGTGGAGTGCTGAATAAATTGCGCATAGAGATGAAGCAGTGATGATCGCTAACTAAAATCCCTAGGAGCCTGGCATTTTCAATCTTTAGCTCCCATTTGCGTCCCCCTGGTCCCTACCAAGTGAGCAAGCCAAAGAGCTGAATATCGACAAAACATAATGAGCTCATTGAGATCTAAGGATTGCAATTAGCAGGGTGGAATGGAGCAGAGGGGCTGGGAGGCAGACTGTAATTATTTATAATGTTGATAATCACTTACATGTAGTTAAAAATATAAATACATCCCAACGCTTGATGGCATTTACTACCCTTCAATTAGCTCCATGCCCAATAAGTAAGTGATACCCAAGTACTTACAGGAGAAAGGCTAAAGGCCTCTGTCTTGTGAATGTACTCACCAGTAACTACAAACTCTTGGTATGAGTGGGTGGAAGAAGGAGATACCATCACGATAGATCCCATCACTTTCTAATATTGCCAACGGAGTTGTGGAGAAGGCCAGGCTAGACAAGTGGCTCATGCTCACATAGCAGTAGATGCTCCCTCCGCCGCCTTCTTTCATAACTTTCATGAAACCCAACTTTTGGATATCCCTACATGTTCTCACCCAGGTGACCAGAATTCGCTTAAGCCAAGGGGTGCCAGTACAGAGAGCCCCACCGGAGGCGAGTTGCCCTTTGAGAGGCTGGTATCTCTGTGCTGCAGTCACCAAAGTATCCGTGGCATATTACAGCACCACTTGGACTGTCGTTAGAAACACTCAAACCACAGCATCGTCTGTCTCCGCACAGCTCACCTCATGCTGTTTCTCCTCTGCCTAAGCCAGCTTGGTTAAAAATAGTACTTCTGCGCTACAGATATTTCCCTGATGCTGAAGATTTTGACCAAAGCAACTCATCCACAAGGTCACCCAGCCTGGCTGATTTCAGAGATGGACACGCACTTCCCTTTCGTGCAATATCCCATCTCTTTGTGGATATTGAATCAAAATGTCTCTCTTACAGAAACGTAAAAGGTGTTATGAAAGGAAAGGGTTGGTCCAAATACAGTTGTGTTTTACCAGCCAGAGGGAAGGGAGAACACGCAGTGGAAAGCAGCAGCTCTAAGTGTAGGCGAGCTCCCAGGGAAGATTATGTACCTGAGAACTGATGTGAACATCAAAAATACCCCTTCACCTGCGCAGTGAGCAGAGGTGACCCTTGTCATCCCCACAGCGCGCTCCACTGGTGTAAAAGTAAAGCGTAAGTCATGTTTTAATGGAAAAACAGATAAGAGTCAAACTGCAATGGAAAGGGAGATTACTGTGCATCAAAAAGAACGACATTTTGGTGTGGGGGAGGAGAAAAAACCCCAATCTGCCCATACCATTGATTTCCTTCTAGGTGAAGGGAGCATTTAACACACTGAGGTTAAACTTGGACCCTTCTCAGCGCAAATGTACAGAAAGGGCGGCAGTGGAGTAACGGTCACCAGAGTTTAGTAGGGGAGCTTAATGAAAACATGGAAAACATATAAAGAAGAAAAGCAAAAGAGAAGTAGGAAGAACAGGAGCAGACTCTACTGCAGCTGAACAAGCTCTGAAAAGATACAGGCGGTGTTCAGCGCAACTGAAAGGGAAAAAAAAGCAAACCAGAGTAAATGGAAATTGTTCTAAGATAATTGAATGTATGTCCAAGCGCTTGCGTTTGCCAGTTAGCAATAAATACACTGCCTGCGAAAGCAAGCCGGTGCGGGCAGAGGGAGCAAGAGCAAAAAGCAATCAAGGGGAAGCAAGAAGCATATGCAAGCAGGGCTGCAGTGCTGTAGGGTACGGGAACGGGAGACGGGGACGGCAGGTTAGAGAATGAAGCTGTGAGGCTGGAAATGAGGCAGAACTATGGATCTTGAACTGCATTCAAATAGGGCCCTTAGGCTTACCTGCAGTGTGCTGGAAACCCGAAGGAAAGGCAGCTGGACCGCGCTGTGAGGGCCTGGCAGTGGTTGGGAGAGTTGATGTGTTTGGGGCTGTTCTGGTAGAGTAACCACGCAGTTTAGTGAGAAGGTACAGGAAACTGGTCCTTGCTCTGCATATGACTTTATAGGGACTGAAGCAGCTAACAGAGAAATAGATGTACAAAGAGCAGAGAAAGCAGGAAGCACAGGCAATTTCTGGCCTGTCTAAAAAAAACCCAGAGAGAGCAGGAATAAAAGATTCTTTTACAAGAAATACCAAATCAGGTCAGACCAAACCCAACCTATTCCAGCACAGCCTTTGTCACCAGCCGGTGTTGGAAGGAAGAACACGAGCTGTACTCCAAGTGAAGAGACCCTGCTCCTGGCATGAGAAGCAGCAGCATTGCTGCCTCAGCAATGTGCTGTCCCAGAGCTGAGCAGATCAATTAACTGTCCCAATTAGCTTGGGCACAGGGCTGGACAAACACGGCTCAGCCATTCTAACCACCAGTATCCCTTCTCGGTTGCCGGGAAATACGACTGAGAAGCAAAGCGAACACCACAGAACTTCAAGCACCGAGATGGGAATCAACGTTTGCTGCAGCACATTCTTTTAAGTGGTGTTCCCAAGCGCAAGAATTAATGCAGAACTTATGAGGCATAAAGAGTTGGTCATGACAACAAATAAAACAATACCTACCAATAGTAAAAAGCTTTCAAAGGCTGCCATGCTCTTCTATTTGTAGATTAAAACCAAGATGCTAAAAGGGATGTGGTGTTTTCAACCCCAGCAAGGAAGTGCGGCAGAAATGAGAAGAGGAACCATTTCCTCGCTTGGTCTGTATGAACATGCCTGTCCTTGGGCAAGCTGATTCTTACAAGACACAGCTCAGACACATTGTCTGGTGAGGAGACCAAGGAGGGTATAGCACCAAAAAATACTTCCACAACGAATTTCTAGATGAAAATCCCTTTGCCACAGTTGCCTTTCTCACCGTTTGCAAGAAATAAGTGTTCTGCCGGCTCACCTCTCACAACCACAAAGTGACGCCTCACCCACGTCCAGCCAGGGCAGGAGGAAGGAAACAAACCCATAGGGGAGAAGAGCCCACGGGAAGCAGATCCCCTGTCAAAACGCAGCTCCCGAGGAGAACCGCTTGCGATCGAACAACCGCCCAAGAATTGCTTGGCAAAGTAATTTTGAGCTGAAGTAGCTGAGGAAATGGGGTCTGTTTGCAGATCGTTTGTCAGGCAGAAGTACGGCAGAAAAGCCAAAGCTGCCAGAGGCGCCCGAGCGTGCCCTGGTGCTGAAAAGGCACAGGACCTGAGACCCGGCCTTGATTGAGGCCCTTCTGAGCACCTCAACCTGCGCTTCTTTGCTTTTCCAGAAACACTTGAGCTGATAGCATTTTTTAAAAATAATTAATTTTTAATATCAAAAGAATTATAGGTGCTTTTTGTTTTGCAAAACGAGTCTTTTCAGAAAAAAACGTGCAACAACTATAGAAATATAGAGAGAAAATGAAAAATAAGTCATTTCCAACCTTGTAGCGTGGAAACAACCTCAATATTTCAACGTCATTTTTTTTGCTACAATCTTTCTTCTCTTATGCAACCACATCAACTCTCATTAGTTCTGACTAAAACATGTAGTTTATCAAAACCTGATCTACGAGCCAGGGAAGCCAAGAGACTCCCACTTATTTCAGTGTGCTTTGCAGAAGTTTCCCGTTGGATTGACCAGTAAATCCAGTCAAAATCCTAGAGAATGATGGTAAAAGGAATTCAGGTGCCCCAAAAAGGAGTGAAGAGTCTGGCGATAAATATCTGGAGGCGGGAAGGTGTCCAGATCACCTCTCTGCGACTCCTGCAGTAACCTCTTGTATGTTAGACCAGTCTATGACAGAAGGAGCCAGCCCTGCTGAGCCCACGGTGGCTCCACAGCCCAGCTATTCCTGTCCTGAGAGCCTGAGTCATCCATTGCAGTTTTCGTGCCTGCTAACACCCCCTTTATTCTTCTCCGTCCTGCTGTTGCCTTTGATTGTACAGAAGGGATTTCTAAATGCTTATTTACTACCACCCTCTTACAATTCCCGTGTCTTGGAGGAAAGACAGACCAGTTCATTTTGAAGCAGGATGTTCATCTTTTCGACGGCCAGCATAGACTGAGGCATCAATAAATTAAGGCTTCTAGGGATTAATTGATCGGAACAAGGTTGGTTAACTTTATGGCTAAATGGGAACTAATCTGCTAGCAGACAGACTGGAGCTGGGTTATATTTGTACTCAGTGAGTTTGGGCGTGAAAATGAAAAATTGATGATGATGATAATAATAATACAAACAGGGACGCCGAATGGAAAAGGAAAAAGGAGGTTTTTCTCCCTGAAGAAAATGTACACAGGCTCTGCTAGATCTGAAATGATATCTCCCCCAACCTCTTTTCTTTGTGAAAATCACTACTTCTGAAACAGAAATTCTACTGAAGGAAAGATCCTATTATCAGCAGCAGTCACATTTCACAGCAATGTGATTAACTGCCGGTCACATGCTCCCTCGCTCACCACTTGTAGACAGCTCAATAATTTTAACGAGGGAAGAAGAGCGTCTTTCTCTTCCTTCTTCCCTTCCTTCCCCTCCCCCTTTCCTTCGCTCTTTCTTCTTTCTTCCCCTCTCCCCCTCCAGACGCCTCTGACGAGGCAGCACTTGAATCTGACCCTCGAGGAAAACCCCACTGGGACCTGGAGATCACTTATCAAGTCTAAACGCGCTGCCCCGGTCCAGGCTGACGCGAAGCGCGGCAGCCGCGTCTCAGCAATCTCCCCCTTTCACAACAAGACCAGTCACCTTGGCCAGGGAACGCACCATCTCCATCACAGTCACACTTCAATCACCAGCCTCTCCCGCGTCTCAGCGCCTGTCCTTGGGTTGGAGTATTTACAGCCCATCTGTCTGTCTCAAACACACTTCTCACTCAAGAGGGAAATTAATCTCTCCTTCTCTCCCCTCTCTGCTTTCTCTCTCCTTCTCCCTCCCCCTTCCCCCAGCGCTTGCAATTTGCCATGAACAGCTTCCCTTTTCTCATCTAAAATTCTCGATGACTTTGAAAATTGACTGCACCCACACACCTGGGCACGGCGAGAGATAATTGATTGCATTTTTATTCCGTCTCTTCCCTAAACTGTTTTCCTTGCTAATGGCCAGTTCTCTGCCATTTTTTCTTTTCAAACTGACACTCTGTGCGAGGGACTGAGGGAACGGAAGGAATAACCAGCTGCTGAATATTGTCTCTTCTGCCTCTCCGAGGAATTAAAACCTCCGTGAGTGATGAGGATCTTGCCTGGAGACAGATCGCATCTCACAGGGTGACAGAAAGCTTTGCGGGCTGACTCGCTGGGGCTTTGCAAAGGGCCATGTCCTGCGGCACTGCCAAAATAAAGGTCACACAGACTGCACGGCCAGCAACTAGAGTCACCTCCACGTTTCCCTGTCTCACCATGAAGTTACGCACTGCTTCTGCACCCTCTCCAAACTGAGCAGGCTCCCCGGTTTACAAGCAGGGAAACTGAGGCACGGTGGAGAAGGGTGATTTCCATGAAATCTTGTGAAATGGGAAGCACCGCAAAGTGCAGGATTGGCTCCTAAATCCAAGTGAGGGCTCTTAAAGAGACAGGTGAAATACTGGCTGTAGCATCTCTGACTCAGTTTCCCTGTGACAATAGTAATGCACCAATTTGGCTGTGAATCTGCTTTGCGTTGCCAGCAATCAGTGGCAGCTCTCCTATACCTTTCAGGCTGAAAGTACATTACTAGCAGGTTTGTCCCCAGCAAACCCCTGCTGCTTCTCCCATCCTCTTAATGTGGAAGAGTAAAAGATGCATCAATATTGCTTAATTTGATGGATGACTCAAAAAAACCAACGACATCCCTTTTGAACAGCCCACAGGCCAGGGCATGAAAGTCAGGGAGCAAAGGACGAAGGTGGGAGAGAGCTACAAACCAAAAACTACAAGTTACCGAATGGGAGGAAATGTGTGATAACTAGAAGTGCTCTAACACAAATGGAAATTTAAGTGCAGAGGAGGCAGTGGAGACTGAAAGGAGGGTGCAGGTATACAGGATGGGTTTCATAGGGGGAGTGAAACAGAACTGGTGAAGCAAAGCCATCAGCTGAACCTAGAAGGCATCTACTGGTTAAGTGAATATTTCCCACTTAGGTGAATATTTCCCACTTGTATCTACCTTGAGGTTTTGCTTAATAGCTAAAAGTTGTTCTTGCTGAGTGGTGACTCAGTACAGGAATGGGCTGAGGGAAAAGCACAAGTTTTGGGGTGCGTTGGGGCCTCTCTCTGCAGCTGACGGCCCAGCAAGGTCAGTCTGAGGACAAACAGCAACTCGGGGAAGCCGCCTTTCGAATGACAGAGTTTTTTGACCCTCAAATCCTGACATTTGTACCTTACAAAACCAGCAATAATTAAAAAAAAATGGCCACAGTCGATGGTTTAAGGGAGATCACGCTCATCTTATAAACTGTTTTGCTTTGAGAGTCTGTGTCTAGCTATGCGAGGAATAGAAATGGGGTTACTGAGGAGAAGGGAGGAAAGCACTGGATTCAAATCTGCAATATGAATGCACCTCTGATTCCCATACTATCCATGGCCAGCAAGGTGCTGGCACTGCGATCAGCCTGCAGCTGCATCGTGGGCCTGGGAGCTCACAGCTGAGAGAATTTGCAGCCGTACAAGATTTCAGTAGCATGAGATGACAAAAATCCTCTCAACTAAGCTGATTTTGCCAGATTATTTACCAAAACCTAAAGACATTTTAGGCACTGTGCAGCTTAACATCTAGTTTCCTTTCAAGTCTATACAGCAAAACTTGATCCAAAAGAAACTTCTCTGTCCATGGCTATAACCTGTCCAGCAAACTGTGAGTTTGCACTTAGGTGGGTTAAACCAATTTACTTCCAGTCTTGTAAGACCAAGGCTACTCTAACATTTTGCTAATGTGTAACAGACAGGAACATCCTTCACTTCTAACCTTTCCAGCACGGATCAGCTGATGACATAGATCAAATACTGGTGTCAGAGACGAGTGAGAGCACGAACAGTGAGGAATAAGATTTAGCCCCCACCTTCATTTAATTTTTATGATCAAAGTGTTTCAAAACCCAGTTACGTCCAAGGATATCCTCAAGTTGGATGAAGGTGTCAGACAGAAGCTGAGCCCTTTTGTTCTCTTAGCCCATTGCAGCAAACAGAAAGGACAGGCTGGTTCTTCCAGGAGTCCAGGAGGGGTTCCTAGGGAGCGCTGCCTGGCCATGCACCCCTGAAGGATTTCAAGGCACGACTTACCCAGCAAGAGCATTTAGAGGAGAGCAGATGATATATTTAGGAGCAATATAGGTTAGTTTGTACTATCCATCCTCTCCATACAAAACTGTTTCCTCTTCTATTTCAGTGAGTACGTAATTCCTCTCTGTTTTTATACTCCTAGATGTTATTATAACCTTCACTCAAGGACCACAGATTTAAGCATAAACATGTTTGATCCTTTCCCTTCCTTCTATGTCATCCATATTTCTGTAACTGCAAGAATGGAGAAGATCTCCCCAAGGCAAGTTCCTTTCTCATCACCTTAGGTCACAACCTCTGGTTTTGCCAATGTGTGCAAGCACAACATTTCTGCAGGGCTGCAGTTTTAGCGTTCTCTTTATAAGACAAAGCTCCTTGTTATCTATTCTCAGTCTTCAGACGAAAGCAACAATAACCATGGCTGGTGTGCTGACCTGCTGCGACCTGCTCAGCTTCCCTGGCTATCCCCAGCATTAGGAAAAACCATTTCCAGAGCTGGGCACTGTCAACTGGCCACGCATGGCTCTGTTCACAGAGGTGCCTGGTGGCCACCAACCTCCCTTTTCCTGAGTGCCCCATTAATGGGCGCTTCTGAGCAAAAGGACAATAAATAGGTAAGAAGAGTGCATTTAGTAGGAAAGGCTACAAGTACAGTGTGATGGAAATGTCAATTACCGTCCAAATGAGAAGAATCGGACCCCAAATATTCAAAGAGGAGAAGGCCATTGAGAAAGCAGGTGAGAGAGAGAAGACAGCACAGTTATTTAGAGCACAGATACTGTCATTATCTGAGACTGCAGGAGGCTTTACGTGAAAAGGAAGCGGAGAGATCCCGAAGGCCATCCTGCAGACCTGCACAGCGTTCCTTCCCTTCCACATCACCAGCATCAAGAACCAGAGGGAGAGGAGGTGCCAGAGCTCCAGCGTGCTCACCTGCATCCAGAGACACAAAATAAATCTCATTTTCTATAAAACACCAGAGGCTGGCAGGTGGAGATGGTCTGTCTCCAAATGGAGATGAACAGGCATTTTAAGCCCGCACCTGCCATGGCCAGAAGCTGATAAATACACCTCACCAGTTGTATCACAGGCTTTCGTATGGCCTGGGCTTTAGAGGAGGCAAGAAGGTCAGCTGGGCGCCTGCAAAATGCTGGAGAAGGTCAGCTTGGAGCAGACAACCATGTGGAAAACATATCCACTGTGAGCATCATATAGACAAAGGGAGCGTGGTGGTCTTTGGTCCGTTTGCCAGCAGAAATGTGTCCACAAGACAAAACCTGCTGCCTGGCTTGGCACCCTGGCGTGTTTTCATAGAGAAACAAGGCACCAGCGGGCTATTGAAAGGTCTTTACTTCTCACCTCTAAATCTGGTCCCTCAAGATGAGGGCTAAGGCACAGTGGCATGGGTAGGCTCTCCCATGGGTACATTTTTTGGGCTGTTAATTCAGCACTAAATTCACACACACGCACAACATTCTCATCAGAAGATATAAAAGCAAATGCTTGTATGTGCCACACCATTCACAGTATCTCACAGCCACTCTCTGGAGCAATAAAATACAGCACAGCCAGACCTACTGAGACTTAAGGAACGCTGGGTCACCTTTGCATGCACAGTTACCTGCCTTTCCCTACACCCTGGTGGCCTGGCTGGTAATGGATGTTTCAGGGAAGAGCCCAGAAACACAAAAGCTGTCTCACACCAATTGCATTTTAGAGCATTATTCTCTAAAAAGACAGCCTGCACTCAACAGCTCTCCAGGGCAAAAGGAGCTGGAGGTGGCTGAAAGCACCTGGCTCTTCAGGGAAAGCCAGGCCGGCCTCCTGCTATCTGGGAGAAGCCTTTTGGGCCGCCCAGCTGCAGCACAGCGAACAGAGCCTGTCGTGCTGTTCTACGGTCTCATTCAACCTGGGCAAACGCTTCTGCCACGGCCCAAAGGCACTGTGGACAATGCAAATTTCCTGACCTAGGAATTTAGTCACTCGTGGCGGTGTTGCTCTGCTCCTGCCTCTTGACTCCAGTCAAAATCCACTCATCTACCTCACTGAAATGAGTCGATTCTTTCTTGCTGTTTTCTGTAAAGAATATAAACGCCATTAAGCGACAACGGTTGGCTTCTCTCTGTCAACGTTTGCAATTGTTTCATGATGCAGTCGGTGGATGCTGGGATAGACAAAACCACGAAGCGAGGTCTTCTGAGCCCAAGCCATCGGTATTTGCACAAAGAGCAGCAAAGCGGGGGGCATTTGAAGTGTGCACATCCACACAAGTGCATTTCAGGGAGCATCGCGCCTGCAATGCACACCCACAAGGTTTTCCATACATACAACACAGCACGTGCATGTGGCTGTGCCCCTCCTTGGCTTGTCTGAGGGTACAACAGCTGCTGACCAGCACCATCAACATGGAACTGACCCACCTGGGCTTGTGTTTGCTTATCTTGCTTCATCCCTACGCGGGGAGCAAAGTGCCCACCAGTTTAGAGACAATCAGGGCTTACCCCTTTCAAAGCCCCAATAGTAATGGAAAAGGTAAGAAAGAAAAGAAAGGGAAAGGAAAAAATTACCTCAATGATAAGGTTTGGTTAAGAATTAAGTGTTGATGAAAATTTGAAAGCTAAAGCCCACTTTTTAATTCACAGACCAGCTGCAGCACAGCATGCAGAACGTGGGGGTGTCTGTCTCATTTGCTAAAACACCTCTTTCCTAGCGTGGTGATGACTATACTCTTCCATAATTCAGTTTAATTGAAATTCTATGCCTGTTAAATTCTGAGTCCTATATTGATCAACATATGCCAACTGTGGAAAATTGTACTAAATTGTGTTGTGTTACCGTGCAGCGCTCAACTGGCCATTGGTGTCTGAAGTGAGTTTATTTCACCTGCTCAAAATTGGACCTGGACTGATGTTACATCTAGAATTGGATTTTCTCTTCTTGATTTTTAATAACTAGGATTTGTACCACACTCAGAGGGATAAGCAGAGCCAGATTTGGGTTGTGAATCCATCGAGTCTTACCCATGAAGCAGAACCTTGCCTGGTCAGGAGCTACACGGGAAACCTCCCTGGACCAGGCACCTGATGTACAAGTGGTGGCTGGAGTCTGGACAAACAGCTCTTTCCCCTCTCTGCCGGTCCTGATCTGATCCCATTGCACAGGCCACATGGCAGTTAAATATGCTTCTGGCCATATTTTTCACGACAATACTTTCCAGGCCTTCTTTGCCTGTTCTGAATGGGGCTTTCTGCAAGAGTCATGATGCTGACATGTTGCATCCTGAATGCTGGAACATGTGATGTTTTAATCCAGGCAAGATTCCTCCAAATATAAAAGTGGAAGAGAAGGATAAAATTATGTCGGTGTATATGCAGAAAGCAGATTAAATTATTAAATGACCCAAATGTGCTTGCTAGTTACTACACCAGCACAGAATTTAAGCAAACTCTCTTACATGAGACGATGGTCATCTGGGGGTTTTCGCACACCAGTCACACTGCTCTTCAGGAACCACAACTCAGCATCTAACGCTCCAGAAAGTGGAAGGGGGTTAGAGATCACATTTCTGAGGTTACAGACTTTGAATCTTTCCACGGGTGAATTTTCCATCCTGAGCTGTTGTCTCTGTGGGACTAAGAGGCGACTTGTAGAAGAGGCAAATACTAATAAAATATTGTTCCTCTGCACCCTAGTGCTGAGGATGCTTCCCTGTATCTCTGAAAGTGAATTGAAGGCATTGAATAATTACTAACAGACTTTCGGATGTAGAGACCGTTGCTCTGTGAATATTTTCTCCTTTGGATTTGTTTCTGCTGGAAGTAACTAGCAAAGTTGCCTTTTTTTTCCCCCCTATCCTTCCTCCAGCCATTGGATAACAACATCTTCCTGCAAAACAAGAGTTTGCCATTCTTTACACCTCCTTTTGGATTTGCTGTTCCTAGATCTCCTGGGTTAGCTGTCTATGGCCTAACCCCAACAGCTGGCAATGGTGCAAGACAAAAGTACGAAGAAGAATTGGCTGGACAAGAGACACAGAGAATGAGAGGGAGTCAGTTTTACCCCTGTTGCTAGACAGAATCTGGCTGTAGTTGTCTTTTCCACTCATTAGCCAATATAAATCCAGTTATTTGTTCTTCCTGGACAGTAAGATTTTGCTTCAGGCTGACATATTTCAGCATGGAGGATCTTTGATGAATTCTACCCACTTGCTTTCGAGGGCTGGTTAGAGGAGCAGGCTGAGCGGTGCTGCCTGTGACAAGATTGGAAGGGACACTGGGGGCTGCACGGCTCTGTTATCAGATGGCAAACCCTGCAGCTGCGCGTGGGTGGGGGATCCAAGGAAGCAAATTGCCTGTCGCAGAGCTTCTCTGAGTCATCGCGGCCATCCTGTGGCTGCTGGGCCTGCGTCTGCAGCCGCGCATGGGGGCTGGAGATCAAACGGGCCTGGTGAAATGAAACCCAAACACAGAGACTTCTAGGAAAGGACCGTCTGAGGTTATCCAGCTTCTCCAGCCGCGCTAGGTCGCTCCGACAGCTCTCGACAGATGGGTGCCTCTTTGTTCTGAAGGCAGCGATGGGGACCCCTGAGCCGCCCGTGCCAGTGCTTCAATGCAGACCTCGCTGGTGCACCCGTAGTGCTTAACGTCTCAGACAAACCCACTCCGTGCTGCGGGTTAAGCCATCACTCCTACTCTTAACTACCACGGCCATGGAGAACAGATTTATTCCCTTCCTCTTTGTAGCCATGCCGGTATTTAGAGACTGTAACATTTTCCCTCTATTCAGTTCTTTGCCGTGCTAAACAACCCTGAGTTCTTTCCACCTTTCCTCTCAAATCCTGTTTTCTAGCTCTCCAATTGTTTCTTTAGCTCTTCTCCTCCTGACTCACATTTTGGTGCAAAAACACACCCAGAATTACCCACAGGGCTCTGAGTGTCACCAAACTAACCCTGAGAAAGCAGAGGGGTCATTCCAGTACCTGTTTCCAGGGCAGACTGCTGGTTCCCCCCACAACAGAATTCACGCCATACTGGTGATCCATGGTTCCCAAAGCATTTTCATAACTGGTTTGTCACCTGCCTCAATCTGTACGAGAGATTCTTCTGCCTGTGTATGAGCTCCTGCCTCGGCTCTCACTGAGTTGCATCCTCCCTCCCTTTCATTTCCTTTTCAGAACATTTCTCCAGTTTGTTTGATCTTCTCAAGTGGAAGCTCTTGCACTGAGCAGCCTCTACAAATACACAGCGCAGTTTAAATTCCCTGGTGTTAAAAATATATGCTTGACTGTAAAACACTCTACTTTTCATATGGAAATAGCAGCTCACTGGGACAAAAGTGGCATTTCATGGCATGCTGAAGTAATCTTGGGGAAAAAAACCCCAAACCGACAGCTATTACATACCAAAAATAAAAATACAAAGTAAATTAATAAATAAACCTGATGGGATTGAATTTACAAACATATAAAAAAACTTCCTGTGCAGACACTCTCCATAAAAAGTGGTTTCTTATCTGCTTTTCTCTCCATTCTATATGCGCACTGTACATCTCAGGGCACTGACCAGTTGATATGTTATTGATTCCAGGAGGGGCAACATACAGAACTGACTCCTACTTCTTTAGCAAGTAGCACAACTGTTCACTCAGCATCCATTGGCCTCTAAAAGCAATTCTGTCCTCTTTTCCCCCTTTTCTCATTTTGTTTTGAACCACCACTGACAGGTACCTTCAGCTTTCTTCTCTTTCATGCACCACAGGCGAAGCAGCAGTAATTAATTCTAATCACAAGGAAGAAAAGCACAACTGTAGAGAATGAATGTCCAATGGAAAAATATGGTCAGAAATTCCCCACTCCCGCTCCTGTCTGTTTGCATCTGTAATGCACATGAATCCAAAAGAGAGAGGCAATGCACTTCTCGCTCAATATTTTGTGCTTGTAGTAGACCAGCAGTGAAATAGAGAAAAAGTAAAGCTCTAAGTTTCCACCCAATGCATGTGTAAATACCTGAGAGTGAGTATAGATGTGAGATGGTCAGCAGAGCCCTGGGAACACATCTGCTGCCAGACAGAGACAGACTGACAGACGCCCTAAGGACAAAATCCACCTTCTGACGCTGCTCGGTTCTCTGTGACACTTGCTGCACAACCCACCCAAGGTTTGACAGGATGCGTTAGGAGAGACCCAGTGATACGACCCTTCAGTGTGCATCAAGTATAAACTTCAGGGCTATTTATAAGACAAGTATTAGCAAAGCGACACTCATTCAAGAGGTACCATCTTTTCTTCAGCTGCTTCGTCCAGGCTTCCTTCTACAGGGAAGTTGAAGCCTTGTGAGTTTAAAACTCTCCTGTCAACCCCTGAATACACAACTTGCCCCCGGTGAAGACAAATCAGGAAAGATTCAGGCCCAAAGCATAGCACAAGAAGTCTGGAGAGATTAAACATCGTTACGTCTGCATCACACTTTGCCCGAGGGAGACAGCTACTAGAACATCAAACACTGATGTCAGGCTTTAGTATTATATATTATATAATCCAAGGGCATATGGATTAAAAAAAAAAGACAATAAGAAGCATTATTTCTACATCCTCTAAGCCAGTGGAAGACAGACAGACAGACAGACACCCCAGCAAGCATAGACTTAATAACTCTGTGTGTTCAGAACTGCTCAATGGAGGGGTCTGGAGAACTGAAAAAATGGACTTCACTCGACATTTTGGATTCACGGAAACTCCTGAAAAAGCAGCCGCTTCATGTCCCACTTCAGGTGGGTATAAGTGCACTCTTCTTACCTATTTATTGTCACTCTAACCTCCGGTTTCTAACAAAATACAGAATAAAAAGAGCAACGAAAGGATGTTATGCAGATACTTTGAACCCAGCAAAAACATTTGGAGTAAACCAAACTAAACGGTCCTTGGAGAAATTTTAACTGGTATTTATTCTACTGCTTAGTGCGGGCACTCAGGGAAACACTATCCCAGTGCTGTTTCAGTAGCTTTAGCATCATACTGCACAGAAGCTAAAAATCTCTATGTCCTCATCTCTCTAACATATCACTGGAATGACAGGAAAGAACCCCAGCAATACAGTGTGTTGACGAGCTAGAGAAGCACGCGTAAAAGGGAGCAAGGAAAATGTAATTTCAGGTATTTTATTATCCTCCAATTTTCACTCAATCTGATTGTAACCAGCCATTTCAGAGCCAATACTTTCTCTCAAAAAAGCCTCAGAAGCAGGGACTTCTTATTTTTTATTTTTTTATCAGTATGAGGGTAACGTATTGCAGTGCTGATTTATAGCAAGGAGCAGGTGGGATAACTTGAGGCCAGCCTGAAGCTTTACCATTTAATAAGCAATTGGGAAATTCAGCCCCTCACTGTATGACATGCTATGAAAACACTATTTGCTATTTTGATTTCCACAAGAGCGCTGATGCTTCTCTAAGAACGTGCTGTGTTCCTGCAGATGAAAGAAACTCAGGTGATATGAAAACCATCGATTAATCAGATAAGCCTCCCAAAAAGATATCTATTTAATCTAAACATGCATACAATTATATATGAATACTGTCTCATTGGCCTATAGATGCATTTGCTCTCATCTCAGGCCTTTCACCTCATCCTACAAACCTCATGAAAAGAATAGGCAACAACAGGGTCAGAGCTCAACAAACCTTTTAAAATCACACAGGGGTTCAGGTTCTCCACGAGTTATGGACAGTAGCTCGAATTAGGACAACTACAAAAGGAATTCTTATGTTTGAGTTCTTCAGTCAGTAACTGAATTACCCACCGGGTAGAAACGCATAGAGCAGCATAGCCGAAATGCATACTAAGAAATCTGGGTGGTCATTATGTTCCCAGTTGCAAGTTTCAGGTTATTTTTGCTAGTTTACAAGGGTTTTCTTTCCTTTCTAATGTGTGGGGTCAGTGCACCCCTGAGTGCTGCAGCTGAGATTTCAGATTCCATGGCTGGGAAGCAGCGGCACTGGCTTGGCAGGCACAAGACGTGAGTTCTGTCCTCAGCTCTGCGATTTGTTTCCGATCTCATTTTGCACATGCCTTTTTCTTAACCCAATATACATTTGTCCATCTCAACTGTACAACCTTTTTGGCAAGGATGGTCTTTCTCTCAGTGTTTGTATTTGGCTGCACTCAACAGGGCTCCTGTTTCCTCTCGAGTGGTATTGTAAGGAAAGCAATTAAGAAGAGCAAAAAGCCTGATTATTCTGCCTAAAAAGAAGTCTGTAATGGAACTAACACTGTGCAGATGGGAGAACAGATATGTCCTATGACCATTTTCCTCCATTATACCACAGAGTCAACTGTGAGCAGCTCTCTAACAAGCTGGATGTTGGTAATTTCTGGTCCAGGCCACTCAGCAAATACTGATAAATATCAACCAGGTATGCATTTACGAGTGATTTATTAACCCAAACTAGGAGCTAACGTTGTAGCACAAACTATACTAAAAACAAATGGGCATGCTTAGTTTGCTGTCGCCAACAGAGGCATCTTCACTAGTGATAATGGTGACTTGGACTGCAGACTCTGCAGGGCACAGATTTTGCTCTGCGTTCATACAACAGTTAGCACAGTGGGATCCGGGTCCATTATGAGGAGCCATGAATGCTAAATTAACACAAATACATATTTAGTAAGGAGCAAATGATAAATATTTTGTGGACAGCCAGACTGCCACATTATTTGGATTACAGAGTTCTACGATGGCCCAGACAGTTCTAAGAAAATACTATAAAGACGCTGGGGATATTTTCAGGAGCTGTCTCATGCAACGTTTAATCAATTGAAGCACTGCCGGTATTAGAGAGCATACTTTGCTGTATTCATTTGTGAGCATACAGAAATATAAACACACGAGAGATCCAGAATCACAGGTAATATCTGACAGAGGCCTTTATGTCTTAGAAATCCAGCCGTCAACATCTGCTGAGCTGGGCTCTGTTTTACATGAGATTTATGGAAAAGCTATTGATTAAACTACAGCTTTAGCTCCGTTTACCACTTACACACACAAACAATTAAATACATTACAGAACTGAATAGCATTTCAAATTATAGGGGTTTCCACTTCCAAAAGCACTTAAAAACATTAGCCACAGACATGCATATATATGTTTGCACTGTTTAATTGACATTGTTTTCCCAACTCCTTCAAGTCACCTGTAATATCAAGTCAATTAAGTATTATTTTCCCAACCTGTTTACTGAGCTACCTGGCAATCAATCCACCTACACACAGCGAGAACAAATGCTCATGGGGGATGGTAGAGCTTAAAAACTGCTGCAGAATTGTCAGGCTCCTCCAATGGCAGCCAGACCCACAGCTTTGCAGGATTACACAGCCTGACATCTCGCGGAAAATAAGTCCATGGGATAAAAGCTCCATATTCTGACAGGGCTATTCCTTCTCTGCAAATCAATACACTCCTGCATAGAATAGCGTTAGTATTTCAAGTTATACACAGGCTAAACATGGTTTGGATTACACTGGTATAAGTAAATAGATGAGAACACGTTTCTTTTCCATCTTGGGGCATGAGGTCATCCTTACAACAGAAACTAGTGCTGCGGCAGGACAGTAACCTGGGACACTCGGGTAAATCGGGTTGGGCTCCTGTCATTGTCACACACTTCCCAGGTGACCTTGGGCATGTCCTGCATGGCCTGACTTCCAAAGGGGGCTGTGCACATGGTGGGGATGCAGGAAATCCCCGGTGCTCCATATCAGCTCCTCCAGCAGCTCACAGCACACTCGGCCAACTCAACGGTCTTTTTGTTACGTGTGTGTGGCAGTGGTGAAGGAAACAGAGCTAAAGACAGAATCAATTGCTTTGCTGTACAGCCAGTCTAAACTAGGGTCAGTCAGGCTCACAGGTGATGCATTTGCAAGGTGTCGCTGTGGTCCCTCTCACCAGGGGTGTGCAGGGCTGCGGAGCAGGAGAGCTCGTCCTGTCCTCTGCCACATGGGGCTTTGGCTTTGCTGTGAAAGGAGTTCCCGCTGCAGCTTGACATACGGGACCCGTCTTGTGAGAGGGCGTATGATCCCACTGACAAATGCTTTTTTGTCTCGTGCTCTATTCCCTAACCTTCTAAATCAAAGCATTAAACCCTTTTTTTTTTTTTTCCTCCCCCTTGTTTGTGCTGCATCTCAAGCTTCATCCCTGAGCATCAGTAATGTCCCTAGCACAAGGGGGCTCCAATTTACACAGGAAAATCTGGGTCTTTCAGCATGAACCAAGCAGTAATAAATCCTAGCAGTACACTGCACAGAGCCAGCATGAGGCTGAAATCAGAGATGGCTATAAAGCTCTTTCAGAGTGAAAACTACTATTATTTGTATTGCTTCATTTAGTAGAATGGCAAGTCATAGCCCTGTACAAATATGTACATTTTTGGGCGCCAAGCCAGGCACTAAAATAATAGCAACTGTGACTTGTCGGGTGAGACAAGATCAATCAGGTCAGGATTTGGAGTTCAAATCAGTATTGGAAATAGAGCTTCCTGGGAGCTAAAGCAAACTAAATTAAAGCACAGGTATTCACACTGCCAGAGCATCTCAAAATGAAATTTAAAGGGCTTCTTCAGAGTTTGGAGGGAAATGCAAACAAATGCCCATGAATATTTGTTCACATTTTACAAGCCTTTGCTTTGGACGTTTTCACCTGCCTTCAGTACTTTAGCGTGTGTTCAAGCGATCCACATTTCACGGTTCAAGAGTCACAACATTTCAGTGTTCACTGCAAATGGGTTGTCCAACATTTCCAGGTGGGGAATAACACCAGATGATTCCCCCTGCTCAGCTGTAGCTGTTAAGACAGTCCAACTTCTGAATTCAATACCAAATGAAAACTGGAAAGCCCTTTTCTCCTCAGACCACACCGGTTTTAGCAAAGGTCCCTACTTAATGTTTTCAGAGGGGGGTTACTTGTTTTTTTCCTTCCCTTTCTATGCTCATCTCAGTCACGGCTGAAGAAAGGTCTGAAACTCCAGCCTCCCATCATGATGGTCTTTTGCTGCTTTATCCCCAATATCTATTCCTTCCTCTGTGCTCTGTGCTAATCTCCACTCACTGACTGGTTGATGTGCCCACGCTTCCTGTACAATGAGACACGCTGGCAGCTGTCACAGCATCACTGAGCCTATTGTTTGATGTGGTGCATGCGTACTCTTTTCACAGCACTTTTAGCCTGCCTTTTCATCACATTCAATGCGAATACACCACAAGGAAGGAACAGAATTTCACTTAAAATCAGCCACTGTTCTATACTGACAACAGTTCTGGAACACACATTTTATCCCTTATTGTTCTTTTTTATAAGGAAAACATTGCTTTCCATAAATCTTTTCTGTGAGTCCACAGGGTCATCTATTTGCCAAAAGAGCAATTATTGATTATTCCCAGTCTACAGCTTCTGTCGCTGCTCCTGAAAGCGTGTGTCCGTTTCTAATCAGAGCTGAGGTTATGACACGGCTTTCATCATCTGCTTTCCCGGAAAACAGCAATCTCCCAACAATATCCACAACCACTGCAGCGGTGTAAAGGACCAGAAAGAATGAGTTCTTAGTGAAGGATGTTCTTTTATTAGAATCCCATATTTTAGCAAGGTTGATGCCCTGCATATCAGTCAAATCAGCTGCAAGCGCAGACCATCCTCTGAGTCTGTCTGAACCGGAATCTCTGCCAACTTTTTCTAGCACATTAAGTCTTAGTGGAAAAATTAAGCAGGGTTTCAAAATACCAGTTAGGCATAAGACTTAGCCAGGCGTTTAGAGTAATGAATCTGGGTGCTCTGATCCTTCTTGCTCACCAAATAATCGCATTCTCTCACCCAGGAACAGCAGAAAGACATGGATCTGCTAACTGATGTTCCGAGGTTTTGTATGAGAACCTCAGGCATTGCTGGGACTGTGTGACCCCAGCAAATGCCAGTGACACTCCTCCTTAGATCATTACTTTGAATCAATGATGATGGTTTGAAGGGGCCACTGTGAAATGAGTTGCTAATAATCACCATGTGTACAGACAGCATTTCGGATTGGGCTGGGATGCCCCATGTCAGCCTTTACTTTATGCTCATGTGCTTAATCCCCATATCAGATAATTCACTCACGCATTTAAGAGTACCAGCCTGGGAAAATAAATCCTCAGATAACCCGCGCAGTCAAATAATCCACCAAATCAGATGTGGAGGGATGACTGGGGGTAGGGAAACTATTAGGAAAAGAGGCACAGACCATGGGAGTCAGAAGCAATGGAGCTTGTAGAGGAAAAGGGATGCGGAGGAAGACGTCCCCCCATCTTATCCGTAAGAGTGGGCAGAGACCACGCTGCTCCCAGAGCATTTTGGCTTCTTTTTCTTTCCCCACAGAGAATGAACAGCCTGTTCATCAGAGAATGTAATACTACACGGAATAAATGAGATTTGAAAACTGCATATTTTCCACCCACACTACAATAGGCATTATTGCTGGCAGCCAGCAGTGGGAATAGCTGGGTAGACAACCAGCCTGAATTAGGAGGAAGGCAGATCCTTCTCAGGAGAAAGCCAGGCTTGCAAATGCTTGCATCGAGCACATTCCACAGAGTTTAGATGTAGCACCATTTGCAAAGCAAGGTCTGATTGAAAACGAGTGCACTGTAGGGCATAATTTTCAAAATCCTGCACAGCATATTCCTCCAGACAAGCAAAGGAGCACAGCTTTTGAGATGCTGTCGTTTCTTACTCTATGAATTGTAGGTGATGCATTCATCCAAAATACCAAGTGTCAGAACCACAATATCTTTGAGGGCTGAGCCCTCTGAAACATCAGACCTCTGAGCTGGCATTTGAACAACTCAAGCTGAGCTGGAAAATCGTTCAAGGCTCTGTTGCTGGGTTCCTATGAGGCCTTGGCCTGTGTGGCCAAACTTGGTCTGCAGAGATGCTGGGAATGAGCAAGTTGGACTGGCTGTGTAAGGTGTGAGCAATTACACCTCCTCAAATCACAATGATGTTTTTAAGGGGACTTCCTTTAGGATCACAAGGGGTTAGGAAGGCCAGACCAATCAAGAGTTCACCAAGCAAACGTGTCCCTTCGCTCTTGACACATCTCCAGTGGACCTTCAGAAGCATTAGTGGCATCCACCGCTGCTTTGGCTGCCAGAGCTGACACAAGAGAGGTGGAAGAAGTTGTTGCTAAAAAGCATTTTGCAAAAGGACTTGTCAATGTAAGCCTAACATTTGTAGAACAGTTTTGATGCCCTTCCTGCATTTGTGTCGTTTTGAGAAAACTGTTTGAAAACAGAAAGCTGATTATTGTTCGTGGTGAAAAGCTGAAATGTTGTGTTGTTTATGCTGCTTTGGAAGTGTTTCGGCTGCAGACATCTCCGCCTGGCTCCCTTTCACTTCTGTACGGCTTCCAGCCTCCCCTGGAGACACAGTCACACACACAGCCTGTCCTCTGCCCCCCACCAGCAGGCTGCCACCCAGCCAGGAGGTGCTGCTTCCTCTAAAGTGGTCGTCAATGTCAGCACATGAATCCACTGACAGATGGAGACTGAAAGTCATGAAAAAAAACCCCTCAAAACAGTCCTGCCCCAGCGATCAAATCCATCAGCTTCCCACCGTGTCTCACTCCTCTTGCTTGCCCAGGAACTGACTCCCTAAATTCCCCTGGAAGATGAATCTCCCTAAGGCCAAAGCACAAAGCTGCCAAGAAGTTGACTGAGCTGGGGTTTTGTTGTTTCACACTGTAATCACACATTAAGATTTGGAATGTTTTCCTGGGCTTTTTTTAGAGGCAGCTGAGTCTCTCTGGCCTGTCCCATCCAGATGGTGCCTCCAACTGGATCTGAATCTACAGAAAACACTTCAAAATTGAACTAAAACCCCAACAACAACAAATGTAACTGAGTGAATTCTGTGGCTGTGAAAGAAATAGAGCTGTGAGAGGGTGGAAGAAAATGAGCCAAATCACCCAGTTGCCTCAGGTACCCATGAGAGACCCACAGACCTGACTGTGTGTGGCCAGGACCCAGGTGGCACCCCAGGGTCGGGATCGGGCCCCTCCGCTCCTTGCAGAGCACATGGAGAGAGGCCGGTTCCCCAGGAGGTGACACAAGTGACCTGTGTGCTGAGCAGGAGCTCCACAAAGGCGGCCAGAAGGGACAACAGGCACAAACGAGAGCCATAAATCCTCCCGCTCCATGGTGCCTGAAGCAGGGCTGGACAGAAGGCTCCACTATCCACATAGATCTTTGTCATTGGACTCATTCCCACTTGTACGTCAGGTTGCTTTAATGAAATCCCGTGCACAAGCCTGGAGAGATGCTGCCAGAGGGAGGTCCTACCTGCTGAGCTCCACAGCCTCAAGGCCTCTGTCACCCTCATTGTGGCCCCACTGCTCCTCCACTCCTTTCTACAAGGGAGCACAGATTTGAGAATGAGGTGCTCCCACCCAAACCATCACCGGGGAGATGTGCCAAGAATGTGCTTCTTGGGTTGGGAATGACATTGACTGGGATGCCGTGCTTTGGGGGCAGGTGGTGATTCCACAGAAGGTGCTGCCTACCTCCATCTTCAGAACAAAGCAGTTACATCTGATTTTGGGGAGAGCCCTGACTTGTCACTGGGTGCTGTCTATTCAGAGGGTGTGTGAAGGTCAGAGCAGACCCTTTGCAGCACCACTCTCTGGTTTTGGTGATGCTCCAAGGCACGTTGCTCAGGGCACACGTGTTGGTCTGGGCATTTAGACAAGACTGGCATAAAAAAATGGAGCTGTCAGTAAGTGCTTTAAAAGATGGGCTCTAAAAGGTGGCATTGAAAAGGCAGGTCATTCTGAAACATAGTCTTTGAAAGATATGCTGGAAGTCCCTGCAGATATTGTTTTGGGTACCAAATCCTTTCCTAGTTTCTACCGTCAGATCCTGTATTTTACAGAGCAATGCAGGTGTCAGTGCTGCAGGGCTCCTCCGCTACCTTCCAGCACAGCCAGCCCTGCTCTCCCAGTCCTCCTGCAGACTGACCTCTGGAGAACGACAAGCAATCGCAAGGGCCACCACCATGTGCCACTCACGACGTGCAGACTCCAGAAACCTTATCAGATGAAAGCATTTAGTCACACATCACCAACAATAGCTGAACTGTAAGGCACAGCCCACGTATGGCTTTGCTTCCCAAATACCAAACCAGCATGGCCTGAGCTCACAGTAAATTGTGGTGCAGTTCCTCTAGAAGTTGACATGGGTTGCTATTCTTCGGTTTTGTGGTGTTTGTTGTGTTGAGAGGGGTGTTTTGTGTGTGTGTTTGTGTTCTTTTTTTCTTTCTTTTAAGCCAGAAACAGGAAAAAGCCATTGCCAAGAAGGTCCACCTGTCCAAACTGAATCAAGACCATAAAGCCATGTAGATAGGAACAGTAGTTTGAAGAAAATACTGAGTTTTGATACGAGAAGGCATAGGCTTTCTACCGCTTTCTGAACACCTATGTGGCTGTTTACACCAATTCATTTCTATGAGTCCAGAGCCTGGGGCGCCAGCACGATGCCTGACCAAGAATAGCAATCTAGTACACAACAACCCAGAAGAAACTACATTTGAGCTCCTTTCAGATCGCCTACCGTGCGATTATAAAGGAAGCCCCTCCATCTAAATGACTTCCCGTTAATTTTCTTCATCTGTTTCACAGTTCCCCCCCTTTATCTCACCACTTCTCCAACAATACAAACGATGTTGGCTTGGACATATTTTCTCTCCAGCAGTTCAACAATTTGGAGACAGTGATGCATCAGAGCTCTCTGTTGGAAAGCACATTCAAACATTTACTATTCACTCCTACGCTGATTACTCACTCAAAGTGCTTAAAAAAATAATAATAGCAACATTAAAACCCAACAAAAATACCATCCTAAAACAAAAATGGGAATATGGAAGTGTACAGCGTTAAAATAAACTCTGGCTGCCTTGCCAAACTCATTAATAATTTTGGCTTTCCAAAAAAAATTTGGATTGATCTGCTCTTCAAGTATCAAAACATCCAATTAACACAGCTAATTAGCGTCACAAACAGCAGTCAAAAGAATGGTAATTTAGATTCAGGATTTCAAAGGTTTCTTAATCCCAGGCCAATGCAACTAATCTCTCAGAGGCTGAAAGTGTTTTGTTATTGCAATGCAATTGTATAGCATCCCATCAATTAGTGGCATTGCAGGGAACACTCACTTGCATGATTCATTTGTCTAATCAGGAAAAAATAAAGAGGGGGAGGGGGGCAAAAAGGAGCAGAGAAATCTGGCTCCTTAAAATATGCAGTATCAATTTTTCCAAATAATTTATACCATAGCTGGAAATGATTGTGAATAACACTATGTCCTTCCCAAAAGTGAGCCAGCAGGATGAAGGGCTTTTATTAGTTTTTAAGAGATTAACAGGATAGTAAAGCCAACCACACAAGTGATATCAGCTGGCCCGCAATTAGATGTGTTGGCTGATAGGAACATTTTCTTAAAAAGGGATGGAGAAAATACATTTGAATGAAAAGATCCTATTCTCACCAGCCTTCCCTTTGCGCAGGAAACACATAAAATGACAAGATTCTCAGCAGGCAGCCATTGTTTTGTCCTCATCACAGTCACCTTAGGCAGGGATTTGACCCCCAAAGCTTCTGGCACTCCCGAAGTTTCCCACATACCTTACAACGTCGCCCACGTTCCCGAAAGCCCAGCTTTGCCGAGGGGACGGGAGCGGAGAGCACTCAGCACCACCGTTGGGATCACTGCTCTTGCCTTGGCTACAGAGCTCACGCTACCAAATTAAGATTTGAAGGCATATCTGCAACACCCAAACATCTCTGCTCGTTCAGATCGTGCATTTTAAAGGTAAAGTTCTAATCCAGATCAACCTTAGTTTCTGGTCAAACCTTTTATATTTTTATTTTCTTCCACACCCTGCTGCCTGACCCTCCCCAAAAATGCCCTTCTTCTGAGTTTATATTTACTTCAGATGAAAAGGCTTGAATTTCACACTATACCTTCCCCAACATGAACAGACTGGGATGCTCTGCATCTACTCCTTGCTCTGGCCTGTAACGTGACCTTGCAAATCACTTGTGCCTTAGTTTCTCTAACTTCCAAACAGCGCTATGGAGTTCCAGACGGCGCTCCAAAGGGATGCGCAGATATACAATGAAGTTGGCACAATGAAACAAACCAACCGACCAACAAAACACACACATGAAAACCCCAAACCAAAACAAACCCCACCACCAAAGAAACAAACCAAACGAAAGCAAAGAGAGCAAAACCAAAACAACAACAAAACGCAAACAAACCCACACACGGCTAAACAACCCAAAGTAGTGCTTGAGCTCTGGAATCAAACCCTCGTATTCTACAAGCATGACAAGTTGAGGGGATTATGTTATGACAAAGACAATGTTTCAGAATAATGGTGGTAAAGCACAGATTTACTTCAAGCAACCTCTATGCAGAACTGAGCTGTGTCTGGAAGAACTAGAATGACCCAACTATGTAACAACAGTGGTTTTTGCTTCCCTTTCCCATCGGGCACGTAGCCATCTACCAAACCAGCAGCATTTCCACCGCAGAGGTAGCCAAGGGCTTCACAGGTCTGGATGCTTTTAGTTTAGTCACAAGATGGAGTCTAAGCTTAGGAAAGGCTGGGGGTGAAGCACTCACTACCAAGTAGTTGGTCCCACTCACAGCATCCTTTCTTTGCGTCTGGAAAAAGAGGGAGAAATCCCGAAAGCAAATGGACTTTAATCAAGACAAGATCAAGCAGCTGGAAAACAGATTACTCATGACAGGAAGGAACCTTTGCCTGCCCCAGTCCTAATTTCTAGCTCCTGTATTGGACCTGGCATACAACTGCACTTAATAAGATTGCATCGAACAAGACAAGCCCTGGGCAGAACAGGCTCGGTAATGCATTAAGTGCATGGCCAAATGGAACTGAAGTCAAGAACAGGGAGCATACAAAGGCTGGGACCACTCTCTACATGAGCCCAGTAAATGATCCCAATATCAGTTCTGGTCCAGGCAAAGTAGGAATAAAAAAGTATTCAGAGGTGAAAAAGTTAATGTACAAATACAGTGTTCACTCTTGAAACCATTACCATGTTTTAAGGTATAAAGCACTAATGAAGATGTATAGACTCAATCTCATGGACTTATAGACTGAACCTGTGCCTCACTTATATTAAGCTCTGGCTGCTCTTGCCCACTCAATCATCCTTAACACACTCATTGGCATCAACTGCTTCTTTTGTTCTACACAGACAGAGATCCTCATTGGCTGCAGATTTTGATACGAAGTCTAAAGAATGGATAATTATTAAACGGCGCTTTGTTGTAACTGGACTCTGTACCAATTGGGTTCAGATGCTGCCATTTACTCAAGAAAAATTAGGACAAAGAAGAACTGTAGGAAGGCCAGACAAAGCAAAAAATTCTCTGAACAGTATCCTTGATTAATGCATTTTATCAGAAACGGCCCAAATGAGAACCTTAACTATGAATTCCTCCACTGTTTCAGGAATAAGGAATTCCCAAATCGAAGTCTGCCTGAATTATTTTCACAACAGAATGGGTTTTTTAAAAGAGAAAAAATGAATCTCTGTTCATATCTGGTGCACACAAGTCAAAAAGTTTACCAGTCTTGCAGCATTCAAACCTCCTTGGTAAAGTAGGTGATATCATAGCAACACTGATACTATTTCTTTAAAAGTACTGAATCCCAGAGCCATCAAATCACTCAATAACACTAGTAACACTGATCCTTAGCCCCCTCAACACATCCTCAATCTCAGTACCATCCAGCCGAGCCGACAGTAAGGTAGGACGCTCTCTCATACACATACACATGCAGGTGACAGATGGAATTCAAACACTGAAAAATCCTTGGGAAAACAACTTCTGAGCATTAAGTATTCAAATTATGTGCGACTTCAACTGCTGTTCCGCTCTTGTATTAAGAACAATTGCCATTAAGTGATCCAAAGCACTTTCTGGTTCTGCCTCAAAGGAGAAAGTGGTATTTTGATCAAGATGGTTCAACATTTTTCACCTCCTGCTCCAGCTTGATAACAGAGCTCATGGACAAACGAGAATGACAGGGTAGGAACAGTTATCTCAGAGTAACCCTGCGAAGAAGAAGGTAGCTGGTGAAGTTGGGTTTTAGCTGAAATCCTGCTTTGCAGCCTTACTGAAGATCAAGCCATGAGGCACACTCTGACTGTGTGGCTAAATAAACCACAACAAAGCCTGTGCTCATAGATGAACACGTATACTCTACATATCTTATAGTCCAGCATATCAATGATCAAAACCGTAGCATTGCTTTTCCTGTGAAACCTGCCCACACCGTTTTCCAAACGTCACCTGATGTATAAAATTGAAAGAATATTGTCCTGCCTTCCTTCCTAAAGCAGTGTAAAGTTCATGAACATAAAGGCTATTATATAGAAGCTCAGAAGTACTCTTTATGTTGGGCACATTTACTATCATTTTTTCACCTTGTCCTTTCTAGATGTGTTTGGAAACGTGCAATAGATTCATAAAAAGAAAGAATCTTTGTTTGACCGGAAAAAATATCTGGACTTCCTAGTGTCAGTGAGTCTAAGTCAGGTGCTGAAATACGATCTTAGTGTCATTTCTATGTATATTAGCTCAGAGTTAATAGGTAGGTACATAGATCTACATTACAATTAATAAGCCTAGCCAGGGAAAAGTAGGTCCCATGGCACACCTTTCAGAAGCAAGCCGTTATTAATCAGCATTTTAACGAAGCATAATTACAACAGCTTATGGCTCCCACCAGGTAAAGCAATAATTATAGGTGCAACCAAATAAACAGGGAAAATAATTACCTATTTCTCAGAGCTAATATTAATTTAACCAGGCTCGGAGTGATGGCTAGACAGACAGCTCAGCGCTTTCACAGCGCCAGCTAGAAACACTGTGCCAATTAAAACCAAGATCACAGTCGCCTTTGTCAAAGAGGGGGGAAGGTACAGAGTCTTTCTCATCTCCAAGACACCTTCTAGATTTCAAACAGGTGATGTGGTTATTCATTGAATGACGAAATTCTTCCCATATGCACTGTGCATGAGACGCACATCTTCTCCTGGGAAGAAGAGGTGAAACACCCTGGACCGACACACACAGCTGTGCTGGATGGACAGCATGAAAATACACAGTTCTCAGCAGGGTGAGGCAACCCAAGCTAGATAAAGGGGCCAAAATATCCAGGTTGTCTGCAACAACAAGATTGGATGCAAGGAGGATGCTTGTACGCCGCTGGACAGCAAAGCAGACAACTTTGTGCACCCACAAACGATCCAAAGGAGCCATGCAGAGGGTGGGCAGGACACGTACTTGCAGCGATTCACTTATCTGCTCGACAGCAGAGTCAACCACTGGCAGAGGAAGTCCCCAAGTTAGTCCTGCCACCGTGCCTAGCTTAGAGTAAACAGTGCCGTTCAGATGGATCAGCGGAAACCATTTAATAATTACTTTCCAGGGCAATTTCTGCTCTGCCATAGTTTCTATCCACGGAGAGATGCAGACGCAGACACATCAAGTGCTGCTATAATATCTGGAACACTCCAGGCTTCCTCTGGATGACGGTGGTTTGTAAGCAAACCCCCTCCTGGAGTCAGAGAGGCTTTCTGATTACATTGGGGATCCCCCACTGCATTGACACTCTGCCTTTCACAAGTAAGTTCCCCAGCGTGTGAAATAAAAACAAACCAAAGCTTCCCAATTTGTTTCCATGATGCTCCCATCTCACTATGGAAACACAAACAGAATAAAACCAGCAGGTTGGTGATGATTTATTGCGCGCAGATGAAAAACCTGCAGCCCAGCGGTGGTTTTGATTCCGGATCTAATAGTGTTAAATGTTAATACCTTAATGATTCTAATACATGCTGGTTTTACCTGGTGATCCAAAGGAAGGAGGTGGGGGCCAAAGGGGGTGGTGGAACATTGCCAAGCACAGGCTGCTCTTCCACAGAGCTGGAGGCAGAAACAGGGAAGGAAGAGGCAGCAGGTAATAGGAATAACACTGAACAAAATTGCAAACACCAGGTCAAGACGGAGACCAAATGAAATTGCTAGTGATGTCGTTACGGCACAACCATAGTGCGGCTCTCCTAAGCCACATTTGTCCTCAGGCCACTTTCCAGCGCTCCGAGTGTTCCAGCAGCATTGTTTCATTGGGTTCTCCAGTGTTTCAGAACAAATTACACCAGTAAGCAGATTTGTGGCAACATTTTGGGCTAAAGGACCAACTATGTCTCTGAACGCCATGGATTCCTCAGACTGATAAAGTCAGCACAGGCACATCTGACTCCAACAAAACAACCGGGAGCAGTGAACCAACTATTTTGGGAGTTCACTGAGCTGATTCACTAAACCAGTTCAAAACTACAAATCGTCATCTCCCTCCTCCCCAAGTGCTGTAGTGTTGGGTTGCCCGCTGTGGGTCCAGGCTCTCCTCATGGTCAGGAGTGAATCGTCCTTTGCTGGGGTTGCTTTGGTTTAATCATCAGAACAGCTCCTCCCTTTTTTTTTTCCTCAAGAATTCCCAAGCCTGAAAACATTCCGTTGTGTTTCATATTTAGCAAAGCGACTTTGTGCATCTGTACTGATGTCAGAAAACAAAGGAAGGAAAGTAAGGCACTCACCAAGGACAAAACAAGAAATAAAAGGTGGGGGGACGGGGACTTAAGACATTTCTGAAATTAATAAAAACACAGTGACACAAACATTCTTTAGGAAACCATCTTCTCCTGAGCAGCTCCAGAACTAATTGGTTGGGAGAAGGTTTGAATGAAGCCTTGATATGTTTTAGCTAAGCTAAACGAAATCCCAAAGCCTTTTTAGCTTCACCATTGCTAAACGGAGGCTTATGCCACTGTAATTTGGGCTTGAATTGAAGACATGAATGTCAATAGAGTCAAGAGGTTTAGATACAAGTGGGGTGGAAAATTTACCCCGAGGGATAGATTTTACCCCTTGCAAAAGCTGTAAAGCGAGGATTATACAGAAAATGAAGCTATATTGCCAAGAGCAGGATATTTAAACCCCTTAGGCAACTTCTATGTGATTTTATTATTCTTTTAATTTAATTTCTCAAAGTCTCTTTCTCTCCCCACTCTAACCAGTGTCCATGAAGTAATGCACTGGAAGACAACATGGTGGGGCCAAATTCTCATCAGCTAAAGCACTTGAAGCTCAGTTTGAACTGACAAGGTGCCTGCATAAGGCTCTGAACCAAGGACTTGCCCTGTGTCAAGCAACTTTTCCTTGCAACAGTGGGTATTCAGGGTCTCAGGGCCTCAAATCTTCCTGCCACCACAAAGCCAAGGGCCTTAACTGAAAGGAAGATGAGCAGGCACCTCCTCTCCTGCCACCTTCCCTTTGCACGGCACGGAATAGATACAGAAAAGGCTGCTAATGTCTACACAGCACTTGAAAGCAATAGATACATCACCCTGGGGTGTATCTGGGTTGTCCACGTGGGTTTTTTGAACCTAAATTATTGTGCCACGGATCCCTCCAGAGCAGATGTGCAGAGCTAAAACCTCCACAAGCAGTGAAGATGCAATCAGAATTCCTGTGTCGTCACTGGAATTAAAAAGGGTTCAAATCCCGGCTGTTTTACAAAGTCTTGGGAGAAACTTTTCCACATTGTAAATGCCTCTAAAAACCTTCACCTGTCTTTTACCTCAGTTCACCTATTGTAACGACAGTAATAAGCATCATCCCCCATCTCAGTAGTGTGCTATGACATTTCCTGAAGTACATTAGTCAACTCTCAGGAGAGGGAGAAGGTGCAGAAAATGCTTTACATAACTATTGGCGAGGAGGAGAACTCGTCCCATGCTAACCATGGTTACATTTCACAGGAAAAAGGCTCAAAGTGATGATATAAAGTGTCTTAAGCATACAGTTTCTATTCAGCTGCTGTCCAAAAAATCTGAAGCCTCCATAGAATTTCCCCAAAATCTTTCTCCTTGGAAGTTTATGTGATACTCCAAGTAGCCGTAGGAGTCTTTCCAGGCAATTCATATTCAACGATCCTGCTGCTGGCTGCCTGAGTCACTTTTACAAAGGTTGTCCATGACACTTTATTTTGAAGGATGTTACCTTAACTTCAGAGTCCAAGAAGAGTAACACAGGGAGCGTTTTGCTTAGGCTGGATGTAAGTTTAATGGCTGGCCGATCGGAGCAGGCTCTCTCTGTCCTTCACAGAGCTGCATTGCTCCAATGCGTTCCACAGAGCAGGAAAATGCACTGGAATGATGTGAGTATGATGCAAAAGCATCCATCACCGAACAACATACTGCAAAGGTGGGACAAACCCAGGGTAGAGCTGGATAAACTCCTGCAGAAAGAGAAACCTCAAGTGCAAGACAGCTTTACCCAGCTAGATAAGGAACTGAGCAGCCACCTTCATCCATCTCCTCTTTCTCCTAGGCTACGCTTACAAAGAATCGCAGATTTTTTCAGGTCTGAAGTATTTTCTATAAAGGTCTAGGCTCTGAGCGCCATAGAATTATTTGAGGTTTCCTCAGCACTCATTTAAAAAAGCAATTGTAGGCTTCACAGTTGGAGAGAAAAGCTTAATAATGTGATGGTATGCAGACCTAAAAATAGACTCAAAAAAAATGTAAAGACTCCCAAATACACCTGGCAATGCCAGATTCCAGCTTCACTGGCGCATTCCCTTGTACTTTGAGCTTTTCTTCAATGCACAGGGAAACAGAAGCATAATTGTAAAAGTTCAAAACCACAGAGGCAAGAATTAGGAAAAGATGCAGAGCCAGAAATTAACTCACTTACAAAAGCTGCCTGGGCTGCCAGCGTCCCTTTAACTCAACACAACACATAAATGAGCCCACATTGTTTGCAATGAAAACGCTGATGAACGTCATCACTGTGCAGTAGCTTTAAAATTGATTTGTGGGGGGTGGGAAGATTTTGTTTCACCTTCATGAGTGGGGAAGCCAGACAGAGCTTTAAGCTTTATTGACTCTGGTATGATAATCAGAGTTACTGGTCTTTCAACCTGCTCCAGAATTGGAGAGAGGTTTTCTTCTCTGTATGACTAGACACTGTAGCGTGGTCGATTCTGTGCTGAATTGAAATTCATCAGAGCCTGCTTTGTCTCAACAGAGTAATAAAAGCCTAAAACGTTATTATGCATGAAATGGTTATGGAGCTGGTGAAAAGGTTGTTTTTCCCCTTTGTTGCAAAAAGGGGAGGAGAGGGGGAAATATCTGACCTGACAATAAGAAGCGACTGAAAGAAAGATAAGTCTTTTATATAAAATTTGCTCTACCCCAAAAAATGTGCAAGGGAAACCAGAGCACCAAATGGATCTCAGAGGAGGAGCCCAAAGGATGAGATAAGGACCTCACTAAGACTTGGTGCTGCTCAGTGCGGGGGACTCGGCTGAAATCCATCTCCACTCATAGGTGACTCAGTGTTTCAATACAGCCACAGTCTGCACGTGTACCCCTTTTCTTGATCCTCTAACCTGAAACGTTAGCAAGGCACAACACAGCCAAACCGTGCTCTGCCTGGCTCCGAGCCTGCAGAGAATTCTGCACTCACTATACCCGGGTCCCAGATGAAGCATTTTTAAAAGTTCCTCAGCAAACCTCATCTTTCCTAATAGAAACTAAATCATAAAAGTACATGCACACGGTTAAGATACAACCAAGGGTGGGAGAGAAGCGCTGTAAGAGCTCAAGAAACCTTGATGTTTAGAGGCTCATCCTCCCAGCCTCAGCATTGCCCGCTGAGTACCTGTGATCTCGGCAGCATCTGGTGCTGTTTGGGGCAGACCGGGGCTGATGTAGGTGTGTTAAAATCTGTTTGCATGCCCACTGGAAAAGGGGCATCTAAGGGAGGCGCTTGAGCATGAAGGGCACACCCTGGGCAGCCTGAGTGCCTATTAATCAGCAATTAAATAATTGAATTATATACAACTGCACGAAAGACAAACACATATACGTAGATAAGTAGCATGCACTAGTATATGTCTCTCATATCTATGCAGTGGCACGTACACAGAAAATAAAGACACGAGAGGAAACTCTGACCTTGCTGAACTGGGTGGGAGTTTGCTGACTGGTTTGGGTGGCACCCAGGATGGCACCCAGGGCTCCTGCACCTCCACAGCAACACCCGCAGGGCCTCAGGCTCCCTCGGGCCACACCGGAGCTGAGTGGGCCATTCTAGCTTTAAAGCCACGGTAAACATTCTTGAGCCACTAAACGCTTCCACAAGTTTGGAGGAGGTAAGAACAGGGTGCCCAACACATGCTAAACAAACCCACAATGTCCGTGTGCTTTTGTAAATAGCTCAATATAAACTGCACATTATTTAGCCCCCTAAAGAGGCTCATGAAAGTGCCTGGTCTCCAGCCCCCTTGGATCCTCTCGGAGGGGGGCTTTCAAAGCAATAACTATTAACATGTTACTGCCATTTGTCTAATGCAATTCCATGCTCCACATCCATCTTTGGAGAGCTGACTTTCATTAACACTTCAAAAATAATTTAAGGTTTTCGCGGTGAAGGTTAGAAACTTTTCACAGCTCAGAGCTAATAGCTCTGCTGTTTACATGCTATAATGTCTTGATAACCTTTTCAAATACGCTGTGGCCGGCAGCTGGGACCTGTCCCTGCTATTTTTGTTCCCAGAATGTAACAGCAGAAACACGATGACTTTGTGCCCCTGAAATGGTCACATTTCTTCTCTTTAGGCTTCGCTTCCATTACAGCACTAACAGAAAGGGCCTCACCTTTTCAAGAGGCTCCTGATGTATTGAAATGCAGCCCTGGCTGTCCTTTCCCTGGAGAAATGAAACCGGCTGATTGTCTCACTGGAAACCCAGTTTCAGGGGTACAGGAGGAGGGCAGGCAGTCTGCCTTTCCTACCTGGGGATGCCTTGGAGAAGGCAACCAACCTATGTGAACTATTTTGCCTGGAAGAATAAGGATAGGATTCTTGTTTTCAGGCGCTGGATGGCCAAAGTCATAAACCCACAGTATTTATTCCAACACTGCAGAAAAACAAGTGCGGCAGCTCTCCTACTTTTCTTTACTTGTGTTGTGTGCAGATTACAAATCCTTACTGGAGATTGCCAGGCTGGCAAACAATAGCTGGATGCTCTGGCATCCACAGGCTAGAAACTGGTGGCTCTGTGAAAAAGCAGAAATCTCGCTTGTCCCAGTTTCCTGCCCACCCAACAGCTGGGAGAGGAGGCAAGGTGGAAGGATGCTGCGGCATCTACACACCTTTCTGGAAGCATCACTCTAATTTCAGCGCACTGTCCTTATAGTTACTGGGCCAAGCAGTGCCCTCAGATACAATTTACATGCAATTATTCAATTCCATGGAGAGCTCCAATAGGGGTTTTCTCTCCCCTAAACCCAGAAGCAAATAAATGCAGCTGCTCCAAACTGATAGTGAGTAAAGGCCCTGAAGCTGAGAGCATGGGACCAGTCCATTCTTATTAAGATAAAGCACTAAAAGTCCTGGACAAGCTGTAAAAAAAAAAAGGAGACGTGATCAACTCAGTCAAATTTACAGCAGACCTGGAGGCATATCCATGATGTTCTCTCTCCTTGGAGCTCTGCTAGATACAGCCTTGGAGCAGTCGTAAGCACCACAGCACGTGTTGCAAAACAGGGTAAATGAGCCCTAAAAGAAATCATTTTAATGATCATCTTTCTCCTTTTGGGCAGGGATGTGAAAGGCAGAGGTCTGGTTGTGACAAGCTCCCTGTAGCCTTCTTGAACCCATTCAGAGAGCAGACGAGGTAAAAGGATGGGTGATGAGTTTTTCCCAGTCTGGAGAGGCTTCCAGAGGGCACAGTGACCATGGGTGGCATGGGCTGCTGCCACCACAGAGGGCTTGGTCTTCAGAGCTGGATCTGCACATGAGATCCTAGGGAACATGCCCTAAAGTATTTCTTGCTACTACCAAGTCACTGTAAGTAGCCTGAAGACAAGTAACAGGCTTCTGATCTCCATCCAAGTGCTTTCATTTTTCAAGGTTAAGAAGCGATGACAAAAACTTTTAAAAGATTCCTTGGCTTGGAATGAGAGGGCAGTAAATCAAAGTGTAAGGTATACATCATTGAATTTATTGTGGCTTATTTAGGCAGCTTGGCCAAATACTCCATGGAAAGCTGCAAATTCAGCAGAAACTTTGCAAGGAGTTAGCGCAGAAAATGAGAACAGATAGTGATCAGGCTACAGAACAGCAAAACAGAGTCATCGTTAATTAAGAGACCTAAATGACGAGACCTGCTGAATTAGGTCAGTGAATATGCCCCTTCCTGCTCGAGTTTTATGTGTGTAAATGGCTCTAAGTGAGGTTGTTTTCAGAGTTCCTTCGGTTGCCAGTGGGGCCATATAATGGACATGCGGAAAGCAGCCAAGAAATATCCAACAATTTAGATCTACTCTAGAACTGGGTCAACATACGGGAAAAGAAAATTAAAGTCAACAAATGCAAAGTAATGTTCATCGCCACAAGATCCGTGGAACCCCTGCTAAGCCTAATTTATATAAATGGCTTAGAGAAGCTGAGTACAAACTGGTTAAGCCTGCTGACAACACAGAACTGGGGAAGTGGACATGGAGAGGAAAGAAAAAATAGCAAGCAAAGAAATTCTACAGAGTCCTTAGCTTTGCTAGGTAATTCGGACAAGGCGCAGCAAATAACTCTTAATGTTGACAAATGTAAAAGCAATACCATTTATTTGCAAGATCTCAGGACAAAATGGGAATTGCCTTGGACTTCAGCAAGGGAAGGCTGAAATGGCCACAGCAGCAAGAGAGCAGCCTTGTCTCACAAAGGCCAGGTGGCATTGCCATGTAACTGATTTTTAAGTTAAGAAAGGAATCAAGGTGAACGACAACAACAAAAGCAACAGCATTCAGGTTGCTTAAAGATAACGCCCAAAAAGCAACAAAATGGACTTGCATCCTTTATTAAATCTCTACAGCAAAGTCTTCAGCTGACAAATACAACCTGCATAGCTTGTACTCTACAAAGCCTGAGCATAGGCAGGACCTTGATATGGGTGAATGTGGTAACCTTTGCATGAGCCAGATAGGAAGGGGACTGGGTTACTTCTGGTAAGGACTGCTCTCTAGGCTGCTTAGAAATTTCAGTCTTACGTTACACAAGCAGTCCTAGAGTGAAAAAATGATGAGCTCCAAAATGAAAACCAAACCTTTGAGAGGAAGTTTTTCTAAGAAAAACTGGCCATTACCTCAAGATTGATTCCAATGCTTCGTACCCAAATGTGTGCAAGGATGGCTTCTTCTAGACAATCAGGACCTGAAAGATGCTGGTGGATGAGGCAGCGAGAGGACAATTTTGCAAAAGAACTAAGGCACGGGTTCTAACGCTGTCAACGCCAGCATAGCCAACCGATCGCACTCAGCATAGGGCAGGCTAGAGATATCAACCCTAAAATGGAAAAGGAAGCAGAATCAACTTATTTTAAAACCAAAACTTCATGGGCTGTCCTCCATCTTCATAAAAAGCAATAGAAAGTAACCCTTTGGAATACTGTCATTCAGTTCAGACATTAAAACCAGGCTGCACCAAATACATTACACAGGGTGTGAGAAGCTTCTGACCTAGGTACAACAGTGATACACCCTGTAGTAGTGAAACGAGCAGTGGGAAGACCCAGAGGACCACTGTAGGCTCTAAAGGGAGAGCAGATAAGGATGAGTTTAGAAAAAACCTAAAAGGGAGAGAATAAAAACATACAACCCAGATGACATCACGAGTGCTGTAGTCAAGGAAACGTGTTTCATTTTTTCCCTCAGTTCAGAGCAAGCAATCATAAAATGGACAAAAAGGAACTCAGAGCCACTCCTGTCTTCTTCCCTGAGCTCATGCAACTTTCAGGGACAATAAAAAGCAGGTTTAGTCAATATAGATTTGGGATCTAATCTTCACAAAGCTTTGATCTCTCAGCGTTCAGTTCATAGTGATTTTGCTCCTGACTTCAATGCACTTTGCCAAAACTACACAAACACAACCTACACAGTGGGAATGCCCTGCCTGCCATTTTTTGGAGTAGCCTTTCAATCACAGACTGTGTGTTAGAATACTGTATTAGCAACTCTAAGTTAAATGCTCGCAACATTGTCCAAGTGGTACGATCGTGTGGCTGAACTCCATTTTGAAACCTTTTTATGAATGTCACCTCCTTTAGCATAACAGTCAAGAAGGTGTATTTCTTACCCTAAGCTAAATACGTCTAGACCACAGAATGTGACAAATCTTCCCCTTCCACGGTCAGAGGTTACTACTCCACAAAGTTTACAAAGCAGTTAAGAGGACTTGCACACAAGCACACCCTGCAACCTGCTGGACGTCCAAAGGGGCATGGAAAGATCTGTTCCCTAATACAATTCAATCACAGAGCAACAAGCAAGCCCACACCAGAAAAGGGATGAATGACAGGCCTTGTGCATTAGTTAACTAACATATTTCCTATTCTAATTTACTTGACCGCTCTTAGGGTAACATAAAGAAGTTCATTATAGAGTCCCCACTTCTACACACTGTCCCAACTAAAGCGTATCCCAGCTGTTGACAAATGTAAACTCAATCACCCAATGCTTTCCATTTGGCAAATCGCTCAACATCTGTTTGACCCGGTGTCACATATTTAGTCACAAGGGGATGAATGCACATTCCTATACTGCAGGGCACATGGAATCTGGAAAATCCCCCCCAAAGCTGTAGTCCAACACTGGGGGGCATTTGCCCTGTGCCAATAAGTAAGTGTGGCTGGGCGGTGATCCCGGTACCAGCGTCAGCTCCAGGCATCCGGTGGCATTCTGAGCCAGGACGGGGTGGCAATGCTGCTTTACCACTGCAGGACTGCAAGAGTCACAGTGAATCTGCCCTCCAAACACTGAGCGTTCATCTTACTGAGTAAGCCTTCCGTGTGAGGTCGAGACATGACTGGTCAAGAAATGGTGTTTATTTTATCATCCGTAAATTAATTTCTTGCCCCTCTCTTACAGAACAAGCTTGGGGGAAAAAAAAGGTTGCCTTTTACTTCCTTTTAAGCTGTTGTATCTTCTTACATGTTTATGTTGCTTAGAGATTCCTATTCTTTGAGTCACTTCTGTAACTCATATTTAGATGCTACATTGGGAATTGCAAGCAGGTCAGTGGCTATTAAAGATGATGTCCTGATAAATCCTCTGGATCAAGAAGTTCCTGACGCTCTAATTGCAAAAACTGGGTGAATATTTCAGAGTTACCTCTGCTTTATGTCTCCCAGTTTGCTTCATCTTTAGTGCTATTCAGTAAAATTTTATTGCCACTAAAAGCTTTATCAAAGTGCATAGTGTTGCCTGAGGTCAGACCAGCCAAGTGTTGAGCCTCATGTGAACTGGTTTGATGCATAGAAAATCTGTCTTTAACAATTCCAGCCTCTCCTAATGAACTTGCCCATCTCTAAAGAACTCTGATTTTGAAATATAATTAACCATATATTCTGCCTTGTGCTGCAAAGAGCACCAGGAAGAAAGATTCTTTTATTTTTTACCTGATTCACTCTTAACTGTTAAATCCTGATTCCTTTATTACATTTTTGTGCATTTGATCCTAGTGGGACAAGGAAACAAGTTTGGGTAGTTTTGTTGCTGCACACCAGCTGCCTGGTGTGGCTGCATCCTCTGCACTGGAAAACGACATTTATTTCCCATTTTTATGCCACCTCTACCACTTTTCCTAGGAGGGAAAGATCTTTTCCCTAATACAATTCAAAATAAACCCAACAAAATATTTCCTCATACTATATCTAGACATTTTAGAGCCATTTTGGGGTGATGCAGTTGTACATCTCCTAGTTTAATTCAGATATATATCTGCTGAGTCACAGAGAAGCTTTGCCAATGTGTATAGCATTGCTATAGAGAGGCCAGACCAAGTGGATCTTGACCTTAGATGGAGGGCTTGCTCAGGACACGGAATTCCCCATATACACTGGGGACCTGTGGAACTCCTTGCTGCTGAATATCAAGGATGTTCAGAGCTTGGCAACAATCAAAAGAGAGGATACGGCAGAAGCAGATATTAGAAACATGCTTTAGCCCGTGGACCGGGGGAGAACGTGGTGTGAGCAGCAGGAGGATGAGGAGACGTTTAAGAGAAGACAGGGACCAGGAATCTGCAGAGCTCACCAATAAACGTATGGGCTTTGATGACCCCCTCAGCTCCCCCTGGGAGTTGCTGCTGCAAGGGGAGAGCGCCATGGCCAGCTCTGCAGGCTGGGTCCCATCCTGCTCCTGCTTCAGCTGCTCAGCACCACACTGGGGAAAGGACGACCTTGCTGACAGGGAGCTATGCAGGCACCGTGTGCCCGTGTCAGGGCACAAAAATCAGCACTAGACACGTACAAACATGCCCACCTCATTGTTGGCACTTTCAGACAAAGGCCCCCGATGGCTCCAGGTAGGCAAAGATCAGCACAACACTTTCACGGCACCTTTTCTGTACCTGCAGCTGGTTTTGTACTGTTCATTGCAGAGCTATTACAAGCCCTAAATTCACTTTTCTCCCACATGCACACCTGGTAATATCTGAACTTAGGATGCCTCCTCTTGTCATTCGGACTGGCTGTTCAGAGCTGAACTAGCTGGAAAAGCAAAAGGCACAAGAACTGACATTCTCAACTTGCAGAATTTCTTCCAGGAGGAAGGGATTTAATACATTTATTACCACCTCAATTTACACGGAGATACAAGGGCACAGCAGCCACCCACGTGTCAGAAGGGAATGAAGCCAGGTAGAGAATGTTGGCGAGAGGAAATTTGTCCACACGACCATCAGAAATGTCTGATCTTCCTCACAGCTGCCTTGCTGAAAGTCTCCCTTTGTTGTTTGCCCAAATGCAGCCATCACCAGCTCTCCTGCCTAAAATAATGAGACTCACGCAACATAAAGGAAGGACTTTGGCAGGTGGGAAACAGCGGAAGAAAAGCACAGCAAAATGCTATTCCCTGACAGCCTTCTAGAGAGCGGGACATGGGGCAGCAGCCATCCGACTGGAAAAATGGGACGGGACAAAAGGAACAAGGGTTGTTGAAAAGCCCAAAAAGGCTCAAGGTGTCCACCTCGCTCATCGAACCTGCACATCTCTCCAGCAGAGGAGCAAAGCGCAGTCTGTGCTGGTTTCCTGGTGGGCAGCGATGAAGGGAGGCAGACAAAGTGCTATTTCTCTCTGTCTTGCCCTGAGCAGGTGCCAGCACGAAGCTTTGGCAGCTGCCGAGTGCTGTGCTCCGGGATTTCTGCGGCGCAGAGCGCTGGTCTCACTGCCGCGGTTGGATGACACCGGACTCGCTGGTGACAATGAGCCTTACGAGGGGAAGTGAAGGTGTAAAAACAAGATGAAATCCAAGCTGTGTTCCTTTGAAGGGAAGAAAGCATTTACTGATGTCACGAGCTGCAGCCAGTTCCATTTGAGGTGCGTGTCATACCCAAAATGAATTTAAGAGACCACAGATTTACCTGAAAGATCAATTTCATGGCCTGAGGGAATATTAACTCTGTATCACTCAACTCCAGCACAGCCCCTCTTTTTCAATTTGTGCTCTTCTTCACAGTCAAAGCCATCCCACCTTTTTCTGCCATGGTTGGGAGAGTTCTGCTCGACACCCCTCACAGCTCACCAGCATCCAGGAGGCACCAGAAAACCAATGAGTGGTGCACCAGCATGGAGCACCATGGTGGCTGGAGAGGCACGTGGGTTTGCAGGGCTGGTCTGGGCTTGCCTGTAACTGCACATGGGACCATTCTGACAGCTGGCAGGGGCAACACCTGGGTTTTATTCCTAAATAAAGCAACAACTGGAAAGAAGGATTGCTTTCTATAGAAAGGAATAAAAGCAATGCTAGTTAAGCACTGTGTCTGCCTCTCTGCTTTGGCTCCATGTGCTTTGTTGACCCAAAGGCTACAGGGGTGACTGTGGGACAGATTTCATCCTTAGTGTCGCTTGGATAATTCTGAGAGAAACACAGCCAGCTGATCCTGCCGGAAATTAGCCAACCTACTTCAACAAACTCGCACCCAAGATGCCAAACAGCCCCAATGTACGGTCAGTTCCTCATCGTCCTCACAGTGAATGGTCCAAGCCTCCTTTTGGGTGACACCAAGCCCCATGCCCCGCTTTGCCCACTGTGTCTCGACCCCTGTCTCTACACTTTATCTGGCATGCTTGTCACAGGGGGGCAAACAAATTACATCCTGGGTGACCCGTACTTCATTCAGCTCCTCCAGTTACCGTTATTCTCAGCCCAGCTCAAACTTTCCACTACCTGGAGCAAAGGAAGAGGCAATCAGTTCATCTAACGCCGCAGGGAAAACACGCAGACCCAAGCACTGCAACAGATGGAGAGCAGGATGAATCCCGGATGGGGAGTCTCAGCCCTTGGAGAGGGGAAACCTTTGCTGCGTCCTGCTTCCCTCCAGCCTTCCTCAAACCCCCCAAACACACTGGTAACACAGCCAACGCATAATATGCCCACCACGGCATGGGCAGGAACAGTGGCATCTGCAAAGGGACAGACACACAGCAGTCAGATAGCTTGGAGACAGACTCCCACCAGGAGCTGGTCTTTGGCTTCTCTGTTTGCCCTGCAGCGGTTTCCGAAGCGTGGAGGAGTTTGCAAACTCTCTCCTGCTGTCCCTGTGTCACAGCTCAGCTCTTCCAGGGAGCCGGGGAGCTGATTAGATCTCTGCTCTGCCTTCCTCAAACACGCTTCCCTCCTCAGCTCATTTTCCGTTGATGCGCCCAGTGTGGTTTTCTAGCTCCTGACAGGGTTAATTGGCAGACCCAGTAGGGGAAATAAAAATGTTTCAGCTCTGTGGTTGCTTTTTTTGTCCTTGTTTGCTCTTGAGGCTGTGGGAAAGCGCTCGCTCCTGAAGGGTTAAAGAGCTAGCACAGCAGGTAGCCAGCTGCTCTAGATATCTACCATTTATTCCTCGCCCCTGTTGGGTCCCCTGCACGCTGCTCAGGTGCATATTAAGGCCACGCCAAGGCCAACACACAAGCCCTGGGGCTGCGGGGAGCAGAGGGCACAGGCAGGGCTGAGGGGCTGAGCTGCCAGGCACAGTCATGGCCACAAAGGACCATTCTGGACCAGCAGCAAGGGGGCTTCTGTAGCCCTTTTGCTCTCCCTCTGGGTCTGGGCTTCCACAGAGACACAACCCCCTCCCGGCTCCTCCTCTGAAAGCTCTCTCCTTCCTCTTCCATTTTCATCTGAGTTTCCAATGAAGATTTATTACTCCGAGTGATTACGCTGTCAGCCAAATGAGGGGGGAACAGGAATATCCTTTCTTGCATTGCAGCCACCAGTCTGCTTGGCTCTCAGTAAAAAGAGCCAAGACCATTTTAGTCCCTTTTTCTTGCAGGTGTTATTTATTTGCAGGCTGACAGCATGTGAGAAAAGCTATCAAGAATCAGAACCCTGGGGCATGAAGCTGGGTTATTATTCACCTGCTTAAAACCTGGAAGGAGCAGGGTGGTCAGTTAAGTGCATGTAAGACTCCAAGGCAAAGACTCCCTGTCAGCACTGAAGGCCGGTCAGACGTGGCATGAGAAGCAACTGAGAACACTCAAAGGGGGCTGTGAGGAGACAGAAACGTCAAAGCAGGAGACAGCAGTCCTCTCCATCCCACACTCAGAAAATGGGCATCTTACACAAGGTGAAGATTTCACGTGTGCGTGAACACACGAAGAAATTTTCCCAAGATCTAGGAGATTCGGGTTTATTTTTGCGGATTGATTTATTTGCAGGTGGGGTGGGTTTGTTTTTAATTTTCTCTTCCTTGTGATAAGAATATTCCCCTGTCCTGCGAGAATGCAGCTGCAGCAGTAACACTGTGCTACACCTGGACAACAAGGACACAAACCTAAAGGTAAATAAAGGGAGAAGCCACCTAGTCCCATTTTGATGCCCACCTGAGAGAAACACAAGTAACAAACAGATTGCACAAAAAAAAAAACAACACCCCTCAAGCTGGATTTCTGACATTACTGGTTAGATTATTAAAATGGTAATCAGTAAGAAGGGCAATTTCAATCAATCAACTTCATCTCCTAAGGAGAAGCCACAGGAGGGAGAGTGAAGGAGTCAAGAGATCTGGTTGTGCAGATTTAGGCAAATGACTGTGCTCTATATGCCTGTTCTGTTTTCCTTTTATCTCACTAGGCTGTGTCCTAGCCCTGTGTCACCGTCTAGACAATGCCATTTCTCCTGCCCTGTGCTTTCATCCAAGAAAGGGCTGGCAGAGGAAAGAACAGGCAACGAGTCTCCGAGCTTTTCACAGAGTCACAAACAGAATTCAGATCACCAAGTCTTAACATCCCTAGTTGTCAGTAAACGGCCAGGAAGCCCTCTGGCAAAACATACCTTTTTCCTTTCCTTATGTTGGCCCAACAGAGAATGACAACTTGCTATCCTGTTAGCCCGAGCAGCAGCATCCTGCTCGCTGAAGCTCAGCCCTGCTGCTGCACTGTGTGTGTCAGCACAACAACACTCTGCTCTCAGTTTGCTTTGACAAAATCCGGGAAATGGCACACAAACGCAATGTTAAAAAACCCGTCATGATGGCAGAGCTGAAAGCCTGCTAATGGGAAAGCGCGCAGAGGAGGGTTGTGTGACTCGCTGGAGGCCAGGCAAGGAGACGGTGATGGAGCTCACAGCCCAACACAGGTGTCCTGGTTATCGAGCTACCCCTTGAACACAGATCAAACACGCGGTCCCCAAATGCCCTTCATCCAAACAGAACTGAAATATCCTACCAGGGTCACTGCTAACAAAGCTTACCAGGAGCATACAACTTTTTGGGGAGACAGTTTATGCTAGCAAGGTTTCATTTATGTCAGGCTTCCCTGAGACCCCCCACCAGGCTGCAGCACGAGCCAGTGGGACGGGGCTCCCGAAACACCGGCTCTGCCGAGCACACTTGGGAAACAAATACATTGCAAGAAACTCTTGTCCCTTTGGGTTCTTCTCTTTCTCTCCATATTACCGTGTCACTGTGCATGTCACCTTGTAACACGGGGTTATTTATCATCGCTGAGTGCCTAGATTGGCCCTGTAAGAGGAAAATCAAAGAAAGCAGCAGGGGCTGAGGTTTGATGAGAAGGAAACAAATTCTTCCCTTCAAGAAGCATGCGTACTTGTCTGCTACCCCCCCCCGCATTTCCAGGCTGCTCCTCTTCCCCCCACCAGCAGGTTCCTGGTGAGCCCCTGCTCTTCTCCCTTTTCTCTGCTTAGATTCAGTGCCTCGTTTCTCTGGATTTCTGTGTCAGCTCCCTTAAGGATATTCGCTGGAATGGACACATTTACGGGATGACTAACATTCTGAAAGCAAGTGGTGCTATTATAGTCATACAAAAGCCACCTATTTTTGCTGCCTTGCGCTGTCATCCTGTTGGGCTACACTTTGCTGTGCCTTGTTATCGTACCAACTGCTCAGCACCATCACCCCGGGCTGCTCCGGTTGCAGGGCTGTCTGTGCAGGACTGATAGGGGGGCATCTTTGTTCTCAGCGGTGGTGGTTGGAGCTCCCCCACACAAAGACAGCCCTGGAACTTTCCCTCTCTGTCATAATTCATTTTCTTCATGAATCTTGAGAATGTACTTAAACAAAAAAGAAAAAAAATCTGCTATATATCCATATCTAATGTATGCATGCACTCACACACATATATTTTCCTGTGCAGAGCAGCAGCCTTAAAGTGAAATGTTAGAAGATGACTAGGATCACTTCATACTTCTATCTTATTTGGGATAATCAGTTTCAAAGTCATAATGTAAATTTTGGGTATTGTCTATTATCTTTAATGATGTCTATTCACATTAATTACTTTAGTATCTCTAACTTGTATTGGCTCAGAAACTCTTAGCTTGGCTCATCATGGTTTTTGGCGTGTGACCTTGTCTGTTCCTTTGTCCCTAGGTTTGGTGTGGTGACACTGCGAGGGTGCTGTGCTTATCCTCAGCCAGAAACCGTGTCTGCCTAAATACCACCTAATCACCCAGGGCTGATAAGGAACGCAAGATGAAACACCGAGTTTAAATAAAATTGCATGATTAGAAGCTATGTTTCCTGAACTTCGGACCATATTTAACTAATAGTGAAATGACCAGGAAAAACAATAATGTCAGCATATGAGAGTTCTGAAGTGCACAGAACAGAGCAGGGACCACTGCAGGAAGATGCTCGGGCAGACCAGAACCACCAGTATCTCCTACGTCCTTTTCACCTTGAAGGGAGAAGCAGGATTTTCAGCACTTTGCAAAACCTGGCGATCGTGACTCCAGCTCTTTTTACTCCTCACAAACCCAGTGGAGGGCAGTGCACACTGCATGTGTGCTTCCTAAACTGGTTCATGCCAATCCAGCTCATGTGTGAGGGATTTGCATTCAGAGTGCTTACAATAAGAATTATTAATACAATGTTGTACTCAATAGCTGAGACATCGCTTGTTACCAGGGGAAAAAAACCACTACCCTTCTGCTATAAAGGCTCTAAATGGGAATCAGGCTCAGTCTCGTCTCGTAGCGTAAATGTCCTGACCTGCCGTTCCCTACTTTGTAACACAGATACAGCTATAATCAATTATGGCTTGAAATGCCCCTTAAATATAGAGAAAAATCCAAGGCACATGCAAAGGCCTCTGATGCTAGCCGATGCGATAAAACTGTGCAGGACACTCTTTTTTCTTATGAAAGGCTGGTTTTAAATCCCTCTGCAGTCAGATGCAGTTGCTGTGCTGTGTACTGCTGACCTTGAATTCACATTAACAAGTGTGTCAAAACTTCCCTTTTCCAACCGAGTGCCTACTATGGAAACTTCTCTGACAGTGACTGCGCATTCTCCTCATCACCAAACGTTCCCTGGCAATCAATAGAGGTCAAATCTAGATGCCATTGGGATTCACAGTGAAAACTGTTGACATCAACAGGTCAAGAGTAGCCAATAGACAATTTATACAACAGAAGGCAGAAAACTTAAGCAGGAAAAGGCCACCACATTCTCAGCTGGTGTAATCAAGATAGCTACAGATTTACACAAGCTAAAGATAAGGCAGGGGAAAAAAGGACAAAAGAGAATCAAAGCATCTTTATTTAATGGCCTCAGATGCAAAAAAAATCTCATCATAGCACTATCACAGAGAAAAGCTTTGAGCCAGCCAGGCTGATGCTACAGGGAGGCTCCTTCTTGACCGCTATTACCTGTCAAGACAGTCTGGGACATAGTGGGGAGATAAATGAAGAGAAACCCTGCTTTGTTCTGGGTTTCAGGAACCATCAGAAAAAACATCCACTTATCAGTCGTCTGCCGTTGAGGAATGAAGCGCTTTGTGCCAGAAGAGGGCACTTTAACTACAGGCAAGCATGAGCTGTGCCGCCCGATACTGACCCAGGCAGGCAGGCAAGGTGGGGAGGGGGAAATCGCTTCCTTAGGCCAGCCTTACGCTGGGGAGTAACTACAGCGAGGTGCAAAGAGGCACCAGGTGCTGGGCTTCTGCTCTGCTCCTAAGAGCTGACACTGAGTGCTGGTCCTCACTGGTTTTGCTGCCTTGGACTTGCTCGAGCTCTTCCCCATCAGCAAAGACCTGGAGCTTGTGCTCCCCAGTCCCATGGGTGCTGCTTCAGGCCAGGGCTGTTTTCAGATAGAAACTAGTTGTCCCACCAACAGCACAACCACGGAGCCCCTGCCCCTGGTTTCTCCAGCAATATGGACTGTGTGCCAGCTGAAATGCTCCCTGTGCTGGCGCATTTCACAGCAGCTCCTCCATACAGACCCTCTGGTGTGTAACAACATTTAAGCTCGCTCCAGCCTTTCCCCCAGCAGTGGCATTAGTTGAGTCTCTTCCCTTTGCTCAGCTGCCTGTTTTCATGAACCTTGCCTAAACTTAATACCCCTGAGAACTCTTTCTGGTTGGAACAAAAAAATTAGCTTGGAAGATTTGGGTGAATTGTATATGAAACACATGCCTTCTGCCAAGCAAAAGGACCCTAACCACAACGACTGTCTGCTTTTCCCAACTGTTTCAGCTCTACAAACCTTACTGGTTGAAGCATATCCACTAGACCCAACCCTCCAGGCACAACGTGATCAGCTATGTCTGATCTTAGAGAAGTCTAGACAACACGATACAAATTTCAGAGATTATGCAAAACTTTGAATTATAGGCAAGAAAGACCAGAAGAGGTGCAGAAAAACAAACTGAATGGTACAGCAAGTATGAGAATTTAGGTCAGGCTTTGAGAGTTTTGTTTCTTTTCTGTGGTGCTGCCTATGATGAATCTCAAGCCATTTTCTTGTTTGAGATGGGCCAGCACAGAATAATAGCTAATGTATCTGACCCAGTCCATAAACTCCCACTGCGTCTACCTGTACCATCTAATTCTCAGCGGCTGCCTCAGAGTGGTTAGTCCTCTGTTTGCATCTCGGAAGTTTCCAGACACATAAATAAGCCAAGAACGGGTAAATCAGGTCTGAAGGTCTGCTTCTCAGATGGATCTGGCAGCTGCTTTGGTTTATTGGCAGTTCATTTATCATCTCAAGAAAAATATTGATGGTTCTGGAGAAGCAATCTCTTTCTGTGTCCTGGTTGAAGGAAAGCTGTCCTTCTGGGCAGGCTTTGGAAAAAAAGTCAATGCAACAAATTCTACTTGTCAGACATGTGAGGGATGTTGTGCAAAGAGGAATCGTTAAGCAAGCAAGAAGGGACCCTAGCGTGATAAACCTGTTGGCCCAGAAATAGCCCGGTCTCAAATCTTCGCAGTATCACAGCAAGAATATGAGATTGTGAGACTGCTATCAGGCACCAACCGAACCAGCCACTTATCAGATCTTGAGGAAATCCACAAACTCTGAGATGAAAAGGCTTGAAAACAGGAATAACAGTAGACTCTCTCCCTTTGGGCTGGCAGAACCATGTGGTCCTAGTGTCAGCATCCAGCTGCCCCTCCTGTAGAAAGTCACCAGGAAGACAACTGGATCTTCTGAGTCATTTCCATCTCCTACCTTGATTAAACCAGCTATGTTCTGCTTCACTAGCCTGCTTAAGGATTTATCAAAAGCAAGCTTGAGATTTGTCATGCATTGACATGGTGGCAAGAGATCTCACTCTGCATGTCCTCCAACACTGCCCTATACAAATGTCTGCAGAAACCAGCCCAACATGAGCTTCTGCTACGCGTGACGCTCCACTGACCTGCAGATCCCTCTTTGCTGAGGGAGAGGTCTTGGGTACTTATCTACATGCCAGATTTCTTGAGGGACTGGCTGATGAAGAGAATATGAATGGATTGTCACCTATTATTTGGTCTTTTGTGGCACCAGATGACAGTTGCTGGTTTAATAGGAATTGCTTAGTTTTAGAAAAAGAAATAACTGGGCTGACAGAATCATGAATGCAACTAGACTGTGAGAGCATGTTATCCAGAAGCGGATTTGCTGAGGAAGAGGGATGCACACCAACCATAATGACACAAAGCAAGGTATTTGGGATGTTGCAGTTTTCAAAAACCACTTATTCCTGCAGCAGGAACTGGTTTCCAGACTCTCTTAGCCAGATGACCAAAGCTCCAGCCCATGCTGAACAGAAATTCAGTTCTTTTAACAAGCTTTGTATCTCTCTTGAGTTTTGGGAAAAAGAAGAGCACACCAGAACACACACATGTTGTTAAGTGCATGAGGAACCGAAGCCATGATGATTACAGTGTGTGCTCTGAGAAGGAAAGCCAGAGCTCTCATCTTGGTATTTATACCTGCTGCTTGTGTGACCAGGGCAGGATTTAGCCTGAGCGCAGCAAAAATCCTAATGCACAGAAAATACTGACTCTGCCATTAGTGTCACTGCAGTTGATTCTCCATTGCTTGGCAACTCATACAAGTTGTGTACACCCAGAAAGAAAGCGTAAGATTATATACCAACTCTAGAAATGAGTAGGTGATTCTGATCTAGTAATATTTTTCTGCTTATGGTGTACAGGATAAATACTCAGACAGCAAATAACTAAGTAGGCTAGGAGAGCCCAAACATTAAAACCAAAGAGGGCTGATACAGGTGCCGTGGGGAAAGCAGATGAGGATCAATGGCACTTCCCGTGTAACAATTAGGAATCACAAAATAAAGCTTGCAGGTGGTAGGCTTAAAACAAACAAGACATTGTTAAGCTGTGGAAATCCCTAGCAAGGAGTGCTGTGGGTGCTAAAAATGTATACAGGTTCATTGAGTGTTACTACAGACAACCAACAGCTTTGGCTCTGTGATCCCCAAACAACTAATTGTTGGAAGCTGGGAGAATATTCAGGGGAAGTATGTGTACACGCTGATTCTGTTGTTATATTCTTCCCAGCCATCTGCTTTTGGCCTCTGTCAGACACAAGACACTGCAGAGCACTGATTTTGATCTGAGGTGATCTGGCTGCTCTTCTGAGATGAGACATGGGAGAATCAGACCCACATGGCTCTTACCAAAACACAAAAGTGTCTGAAAACCACATCAAATCCACAGATTATCTTTAGTTTCTGCCTGAGACACGTTTGCGCTTCATTGATCTGAACCCCGGACAAAGATGTTAGGGGTGAAAGTTTGCAGAGAAAAGGAACGTGAAGTGAGGTCCCAGTACAGCAGTGACAGGCCCAGGAAGGTGAGGAGATGTGGGATCTGTCTCCTGTGACTTTCATGCCTATTGTCCTCTTCTGGTTTCTAACAATAGAGATGCAGCTGTCCCTACTGGAGAGATTAATTTTGCTCTCTCTGCTCATTCAGCCAGCTATTTTTCATGAAACTCATAGCAATGTAATATCTCTGAGACCTTCATCACTGTCAAATTCAGTTGCAATTGGTCAAGCAGCTGAGACAGACAGACACATACACAGAAAGACACCAGTTTCTTTACTGGCTTTCCTAAAAGTCGTCTCTGATTCCCTTTCAGGATGTGGGTATTTGGGACTAAAGAAGTAGTAGTAAAAAAATAACTTCTACTCCTGCCGTAGAATTTACTTTAATCACGAAAAAGCCCTGCTGAGCCTTTGGGTGGCAAAATAGAAAAGAAAACATGAATAGTTTAGGTGAAAGACAGCACAAAGTCCCAAAAAGCAGGGACTGGGTGTGTCTGATTAATGAAACACCATATGCAAAAAATCAGGCGAGATGACAGAAAGGCATGGGGTGGATCTACCAACCTAAAACTGTGAGGATACAGGCACAAGATGGGCAGGAGACTCAGCCAGAAATGAAGAGACAACAGACAAGAAGAAAAAGATGACAAACATGGAGACACAGAAAAGCAGAGACCTATGAAACAGACACTGCAAGTTTTCTATTTACTGCTGTTTAAGAAACACCTCATTCTGGATGGCGTTCTCCTGTTTCATTCATATTGGCATTCGGGAAAGCTCCAAAGCACAGCTCTAGCTAAACCCTCTCCCAACCTAAATCTTCAACCCACAGACATTACTCTTTAGTCACATTAACCACTCCCCTCAGACATTTCCAGCAAATTGTTAATATATTTTAAACCCTGCTCTCCGTTGCCTTTCAGATTAGCCTTGCCCTTTCCTTTGCACTTAAGTTTAGCAAGTGTTACTAATAGGAATTTAACATTTACAAAAGAATTATTTTAACTACGGGTCTAATAGCATTTGTGTGGTGTTCTCAGCAGCCCAAAGCCCCACTATCAGTTCCATATGCTTAGCTTTGTCTAAGTTGCTTACAAGACAAAGGAAAAATACAACTTCATAGAAAAGCCAGCTCACAAGAGAGGCATTCAGAACCTAGAAAACCAGTTCCAAGAGGGACAGCAGTGCCTGGAGGGAGTTTTCCCCCTTGTTCGCATTAGCCACAACTCTGCAATCGCTCATATACTCAACTTCACCTCCCAGCCACCCAGCAAAAACATCACTCATGCTTAGTCTAAGTTATTTTCTTCTGTGTGTAAAAGAGAAACTAATAGAAAAATGTAACCGTTTTTATTATCAGTTGGTAAATTTTATGATTCTTTACACCACCATCAAAAGCATTTGGAATTGGAGAGTTCTGCGCTTGCAGGTCACTGATTTAGCTGATCTAATAGCAACCGTTAAGTCATTGATAGCTTGAATAGAAAGCACTGATGAGGATTTCAATCAGTAAAACCTCGGTGAAAGTTGGCGACAGCACGCAGTGCCTCAACAGAAACCCCAAAGGCTGCATTGGAGATAACGTAATTTTCTAGCTGGGCTCCCTCGTGTTGGCTGGTTGTAAGGATCAGTCTTCTCCTGTCACTGGGCACAGCCCTACCTGGCCAAGGAGAACGTGCTCCACCAGCACTGGAGACAGCTGGCGGAGCGCAGGGATGGTATCTGAACACGTACCTCTGTAAGATGCTCCCACCGTCCACAGGGTCCCTGTTCCTGAATAAGGCTGTAGATATCGACCACTCTCAAGCCAGCCTGTGCAAATTCCCCAGTCCGGGCTCAGAGCTACTCAAGTTTTTCTGCACTTCAAAGAAGCCAAGCTCCTGCATTTATGTCTAAAACTGACTTGAGAGCATTTCTAAGCTTCTGGGTTTGGATATGCACCCAGCTTACGTTCTGTCCCACAGTAACCATCTCTTCTCTTCCCTGTACCTTAGGATCCCTGGGAAAGAAACCTGGGTACACAAGATGAAGGAAATTAATCTCCACAGTCACGGAGTCCTCCTTTACCATGTTCAGGACAACAAAACTCTGGAGTTAACCATGGTTCTCAGTCTAACTTGTGCCTTAAACTCTGATAGAATGTGTTGACTCTCAGTATATCTGATCCTTCATTCCCCTCACAATGAGATCCCCAGCTTACAAACTTCCTTTTACTTCTGCTTAAAACAGGGCCACGAGTCTGACCTGCTCTCCCTCCTTCCCCACGGAAAGCCACGTGAATGCACCTGGGCATGAAGAGAAATGAACGGGGTACTCAGGATCGCTCTCACTGCAGAGAAATGAACAGGGTACTCAGGATCGCTCTTACTGCAGCAGTTAACAGTGAGACCGTTGTGCTGCTCACATGCGTGGTATTCGATACCTGGCTCCTAGCCGAAAGGTAACTGGAATCATACAGTTAAATCCCCGGGAAATACTTTGAAGATGCCTTCCAAGACCGATATTTTACATTTCAGTTAAAAAAAACCCCACCTTTATAATAACACTTTGCTCTTTTATAGCATCTTTCATCTGAGGCTATCAAAGCACTTTGGGATGCAAGTTGCTAAGAAATCCATTACAAAAATTACGGATATTCCTAAATTGACTGTAGTCACTTGCCTTAATTTCCATTTCTTTACTGATACTCCCTGATGGTGTCTGCACAGATTGATGCAGTCAGTGCTACAGGCAACCAGATAAACAACTCTACATACAAATACACACTCTCCCCCACAAACACACTGTTTTTCTACAGCACTGCCCACTGTATTGAACTCTGAGGGAGAGCGGTGTGCCTACTGCAACATCATACACGGCTTTGTGCTCTCATTCCACTGCACTTCATTACACAGATTTTCACTGTTTCTTAATTTTCTTTGAGCAAGTCCCCCTGTATATAGCCAATATGAACAAACGCACAGATTCCTTCTGGGTATGAGCCAACAGCTGCAACCCTGAAAAATATCAGCTCCTTATATCATTAACTGAGTTTCCATGGTGCCCTGGGGCAGAGATATTGATGCTTGACAGCATTATCACTATAAAGTAACTTTACAACTCTATAATTTAACTCTATGCTTCCAGTAATATTAAGAGCATTTGAAATTGTGGCTGTAAACCTTGACACTGTCACACAGACTGGGGAGTTGAAAGAGGGTTTTGTTTTCTTTCCTCAAAGCCCAAAACACGGTACTGAGAAATAACCAAATGCTGGAGAGAAGATGTGAAAGGAGGTCACTCTTCAGAAAACCTGCAGGATCAGGATTAATGCCACTTTTTGCAACACACAGAAGGGACCTTTTTCTAGGAGTTTAGCAGAAAGAGGATGAAGATGTAGATCTCCGGAGGTCTTTTCCCGACTACGTGCCCGATTTATTCTGAAATCATCTTGGCAACAAGCTCTAACTCAATTTCAAACATAAGCCACGCTGGATAACCTCTGCAGAGCTCCCCAGCTTTATCAGCACAGCCTTTCATACCTCATTGGCTTTGGTAGTAATGTTGCCCTCATTGGGTGGGAATGAACCTGCAAGGGCCATAACCTGGCTCATGAGGATCTTCTGTTACGGACATCACCAACAGAGCCAGCATGATCAGAACATGCAGCTGCCAAAAAAAGAAGCTTATAAAAGCCCAAAATAACAAAAGACATTTGCAGGTCCATGGAGCTCTACGAGGTAGAGATGTTTTGACTGGAATTGCAGTTTGCATACAGATTTCTTGTCCCCAGGACAGGCATTTACTGAGATCCACGTACTCTTTAGAAGGAATCTGGATATAAGCAAATGACTCTTTCCTCCAGGGGGTTTAATTCCTCAAGTCCCCAGTCAAGCAGCAGGTTGATATTCTGCTTGAACTTGAGAATAAGAGTGAACGCAGCGGTCCCAAGTGTGCCAAGAGTCCAAGCTCCTCTTAGGCACCTGAAAAGACTCTGTTCAATCCATGCTTTCATTCTGTGGCTGTAGCCACATAAATACATTTTTAATGTCCATAAACAGGAGAGCTCAGCAGCACAACCCTGTTTTAGAGATGCAAAGCTTCCAACTGAATGCACTCAGTGAGATGGAAAATAGCAAGTGATATCTTTGCAAGTTGGTTCAGCTATACTGTTTTAAGCTATTGAGATAATGTCTCAGCTGTTTGTAATGGAAAAGACCTGCCTTGGGATAATAGTAGTAATGTCTCTTTCTTCTGTGCTCTTCACCTATGGCTTCCAAATTTTGTTTTGTTTTTTGGTTGTTTGTTTTTTTTTTTTACAAAAGAAGATTCATTAAATTCATTCTTTATATTGAGGACATTGAATCAAAGAGTGATGTGGTATGCTTAGAAAAGCTGTACAAAGGAGAACAGTTCCACCAGACCCTCAGTCCAGGCTTCCAGCATCCTGTCCCACTCAGAAGTGATTCCAACAAGTAAAGCCACACACGCAAAGGACTAGATGCCCATCTTTGGATAAGGACCTTCCCCACCTGAAGGAATCTTAGAATTAAGATTACAATACACAAAAAAGCCATGATAATTGTGGTGTCCACCCATCTGGATGATTATTCTCCCTTACAGCTACCTGGCGACAACCACACCAGTTCTTGTCTGGTCTCCACTGTTTCTATCATCCTACCTCATGGCCAGTCTTCAGAAGAGTAAAACCTCTCTTATACTTATACTCTCTTATACTCTCTTATGGGCTGCCTGCTGTGCAGCTGGGGTCTGGTTCCATCGCTCTAAAAAATGAACCACCGATGGATTTTAAAACTGTTGATGTGAGGCTCCTTTCCTGGCCACTCTCAGGTCAGGCTGTGACAGCTGTGGTGGAAAACAATTCAGGGTGTGCTATCAGAGCAGCTCAGCATCCTGCATCTGGGGGTTCATCCTTCTCCCCTCTTTTATCCATAGTTCCCTACCCAGCCCCGAGGATCCTGTGTATGCTCAGCTCAGCTGCTGGTGGGGAATGTTACACAGCACTTTACATGCCTTGTGTCATAAGCCCTGTAAATGCCTAGTAAAACATGGTATTTAACGGAAGCATATCAGCTCATTTTAAAGCTTCTTTGCCTGGTGCTGAGCAAATTGTGGCTGCGCTGCCTTTTTAATCAGTTACCACCAAATGTGCATGTGTGAGAAGGGTTTTAAACATTTCTCTGTCCACTTCCAGGCAACTCACTGACAAGCCTACAATCCTCTTATTATGCCTTCGAAACAGAGTTCATTCACTGTTATCTACAGCACATGTTATCATAGGGTGTTCTGCAGAGCCAGCCTTACAGAACACATTCCTAACGTTTCTCATACCGCAGGTACGTATCAGTTAGATACAGACCTACCGGGCACACACGTGCCTCCGACGGAATGTAAAGAGGACACTGAGGAAGTTACACCTCGTGCAGCGCTTTGTTTGCTGGGTGGAAACACAAGAGACACTCCGGCAGCAACCATTGCTGATATGGTGCTAATTGGGGCCTGAGACATTCACACGACCATGTTAACTCTCTGTGTTAGAAGAGGCCAGAAGTCCAACACTCCACAGGATGCTGCTGTCCCACCATATACCTCCCAAACATATACCCCCTGCATAGACTGGAGGACGATCCTTCACTCCTGGATTTCATTTAAATAGTGCAGCCTCAGGGGCAAAGTTGTTTTTATAGAACATACCAGGTATAATCCTCTAAATTCTGAATCTTTGAGGTATTTAATTTAGGAGACTACATTCAGTCATACAAACTGACCTAATTTGGAACAGATTTCCACTTTTAATGATACCTTCCTTTGCTTTATTTAGATTTTCTCACTGAAAAACCTTACTGTCCGCACTAACAATGCCAGAATTCAAATAACACTTATCAGCCTGCATTTTCATGCGTGTACGGTAACCATTTCTCTCAATAGTTACAAAGTGTGTTTCGATCACACAAGTCTGAACAAAATGCAAAATCTTACCCAATGTAGAAATATATTTGTTCCAGGCTCACATAGAGGTTTGTGTAGATCTTACAGTTAGCATGTAAACCATGAGGAACGTGGAGAGATTAAAACAACAACAAACACACCAAAGAAACCCCCCACAACAATCACCACCAAGCCTAACCCACTTACAAAATGGCATGAAAGCAGGTAGTGCTGTGATCCCATTTGCAAGCAATGCTGTAAAGGATGCAAGCTGACTGGTAGAATTACACACCAGCAGTGCAATCAGAGGACTGTTCAGAGTTTGTTCAGTTTTCTTACCTGTCAACAGGAACAACATGAGGCTGAATTAATATTTTGGTAGAACCTGAAGATTCGTGTTGGTCTCTACATGGAGCCAGTATGGCTGGTTTCTGAATGTGGGGTGTGAACTGCTTTGCAGTCTCTGTTCAAGGCCATGGGCTCCCTGAATTTGAGGCTGAGCCTCAATCTGTGCTTCTTAATCCAACACAAGAAGCTCTGAGCAATTCCAGCTTCCCTGGTCCTGTTTCTATTAAAAACAAAACAAAATAACCCGCAACCCAATAACATCACAGTGGGATGAACAAAGTCCTAAGAAATACATATTTGCAGGCAGATTTCTGGAATACCTGCCCTAGCAGTTCACGGGTTTGGACTCACTGTATTTTCCTCATTTATTTGCTTGACTTGCTGCCTCTGCATGTAGCTGGATAGGTAATAGAAGCACGCCCGTCCTTGGAGGCCAATATGAACTGACTGGCTGTGTCTTTGGTTCAGGTCCATTAAAAAATCTGAGCATTAATTAATCACTGACTTGCAAATAGCTTGAAAGAGCTGTGCAGGCTAAATTGGAATGCTCTGCAATTGTTTTACTCCTGGTCACAGGCACTTCAGTGATGTGAAACTTCTCCCCTGCCAGGATGGGGTGTGTGTAAATCCAGCCTCTCCTGTGTTGGCGCAGACCAGCCTAGAGGCTGCTCCAAGCAGCTCCATTTCTTTCTCTAACTAGCAAACTGCACATGTGAGGAAGAGCTGCCATAAGCGGCACTCGTGATAGAATCCCTCCGTTCAAAAGGAAATAATAAAGCCTAGCAGTGCAAAATGCCAGTGGAGCATATTACAGTGGCAAAGAGCCTTCCCTGCTTGCTGCCTGCCAGGCCAGGCAAGAACAGCTTCTCCTCCCTTTTCGCTCAGCTGGGTGAAGCTGTAACTGCAGAAATCAAGCTGCTGCTTGAGCTTTCCCTGCATCACCACCAAGAAGGATCTCTGTGGTCTGGGGCCTGTTTGCTGTGCTCCAGCTGCTGAGGGTCCCCGTGATGAACTGGGAGCGATGCAGCCCTGTCTGCAGAAGGCAAGCCCAGCAAATAGAGACATGAGACCCCACACCCCAAACCTCTGTAATGTGAAGAACAAACCAAAAATCCCCATGGAAAAGGAAACTATGCCAGCAAGACCTAAAAGTCATGAAGTCATGAAGAAAAACATATCCAAGGGAATCATGATCTCATTTGTATAGCAAAGCTGTTCCCAATGAATAAGGAAGAGAAATTACCAATTGTCAGTACAACAAGGACCGAGTGAGGAGGAGAATTAAAGGTGAAACTAAGGCTCATGTTCTTAAAATGCCAAAATATAAGTACCTAAGCCTAACAGTAATAACATTTTTTTCCTCAGTGGCAAGATGTATTGCATATGTGTATGTTGCGAGAAGCTATTCCTTGGAAACAGTTAACCGTATTGGCCAAAAAAGAGCTTGTATTCCAAATGCTCACGTCAGATAAGTCACCTTAATATATTCATCTCCCTCCTTCCCCAAAATATCACTTTCAGTGGAGAAGCCAAACCAAAAGATCCCAAATGATTAAGAATTACTTTCCCTGCCCCCCCATTTCTTGTTCTTGTTCCCACACAGTTTAAACTTACGCATGGATGGTGAAGAATTGTGTCTCATATGAAAATCTTCCCCTCACTGCCCTAAAGCTGTAAACCTTCCCCATCTTCCAAAATGCATGGAGAGGTAAATAGGCAATCACAGCTAATCTTTCCCACTCTGCAGCATTTCTAAACCTTTGGAAATTTCAAAGGCTACCAAGATAGAACGACAAAATGAAACAACACACCCAAGCTTGATGTATGGGCACCAGTTATTTGATTGAGCATGGTGACAAAAAGAAAAACATAAAAACAGATTATAAGAGCAGTCAGAACAATGCTACAAACTGTTGATACATTGAGATAGCCAGACAGATATGTGTTTTTTTGAGGAATGAGACACTGCTTCTATCCGAGCACTCAAAAATGTGACTTGGCTGGTGTTGTTTGCAGAGCTCGCTTTCCATTTCTTTGTCAACTGGTATTAAAGACCTGGCCCTGAGGCAGCTGCAGAACCTAATGGATCCTTTAGAGCCTTTTGGCTGCACTTCAAAGGCGGGGAAGACACTTCAACTCAGTACCAAAGATGCACTTTCAACTCGCTATTAAAACAATAATACAAACACAGAGATAATGAGAGAATAAGGAGAGAAATGAAGAAAGAAATGGAAGATTGCGGAAGGGAATGGATCACAGGCTCTCCAGGACTAGTTTCTATAACAAGTATGTGGGACAATCTCCTACAAGAGGGAAATGGCTTATTTGATCTAATACACCTTTCTCTTCTTGAATTTCCACAGTATGGAGAATCAATATGAGGGAAATGAAAGCATCAGGAGCAGATTCACATTTCCACTTGTGTGTTTGTATCTCAGCAAACTCTTATTGAGATAGAAGTATTTACCTTAAGTGCCCAGCTCAGGTGTGCTGCGAGAGGAGGAACATTTCAAAAGGATACATGCTTCTTCTGTGTAGGGGACGGTAGAAGTAGGTCCACCCAATATGTAGCTGTAGAATGAGACTTCCAGGGTGTAGCAGTAGGATGTATCATTTAACAGCCCACCAAGAAAGCGCCGGCCTGTCCCTGCTTTCACCGCATCCCTGTTGAACGACGTGCTGGACTGCAGGAGGAGGAACACAAAGATAGGAAGAGAGTTCACGAGTGGAGCAAGGGAAAGGTTGGGAAGGAGGCTGGTAAAATACATAACAATTAATTTCACATTGCCAAATCTCATTTGGACTATATGAGACTGCACTGTTTTTTGAGCACGGCCTGGAGAGACCATTAATGGAAAAACAGTTCTGGCACAGCGACTATAAATAATGCCTTGCAGACTTTCACAAAATTAATCTCAGTTCACTAGTAACATCAGCTTTTCTCCTCCCCTTTTGGATAGCACCAAGAAATCCTGACACATGCATGAGTTTAAAGTGAATCTTCCAGACCCTCCATTCTCAAAAGTTAAGCTGGACTAATTTTGGATATCGAGTTCCTTCTCTCTACTGCGTTCCCCTGTATCATAACCATTCTCACCCAGCCCTTATCCTGGACTCTTTTAAGCAAAGAAGAAGTACAGTGGCATTTACATTCTAGTGAAACTTTCTTACCTAAGACATTTGACTGGTTCTTAAATTAGGTCACACAAATTTCCACTTCACTAACTTAAATGTTAACTGGGCGTTGCTCTCTGGGTGGAAGAACATACTGCACTATTTTACAGCATTAGCAGCACAGTATAAAAGGTAGTATTTTGTGTTATTACTAAAGATCTGGCTTTAAGAACCGTACAGCTTTATGACTATTCATTTGAGGGGTGTAGGGGAGGACTCCAAGTATTTCCATAAATGAGTCTTGGCTCTCCTTTGAAGGCATGACATCTGGAGACCAAAGGGGAGCTCATGGTCAGCTTGACTGAAGTCTCAGGGTTTGTTCCTACCAACTAGACAGAAAAATGGATTCTGATTTCATTTGGCTTATCAGACTCTGTTCACGAACCTCATAACCATTAAACTGAGTTGATCTTGGCTTAGCACAAGTAGATCCAACTTGGGTCTGTTGCATAAAAGACCTTATTAACTCCTGATGTAAGACTTTTGCATTGCCAGTGAAACATAAAGAACCCTTAGCATCGCTTACTGTTCAGTCATTGTGCCCATGGTGAATTCTTTGAGCTAGCCAGAGTCCTCCTATTGAACCTTAAGGGTAGCATCTTGTCTGGCTAATACAATGTTGATATTTATCAAGTCCACCTCTTACCAAACCAAGAGAAAATAAGATTTGTTTCTTATTTAAAAAATTAGATGCAATGGTTCAAAATGTTAAACTTTTCCAGACCAAGAAAATTAGAGTAATACTGAAATAAGAAACAAATCTTGATGAATAGTGTATAGCAGAAGATATAAAGAATGGAAATACCTGTGGGTTTTTTAACATTCTGGATGTCTGGAAGTCTCTCTCATGTTAAAAAAAAAAAAAAAAGGAAGGTTTCCCAGGTTAATTAAAATAAGATGGAATTGGGTTTCTTATTAGCATTCTGTATAGGAGTTTCTAAATGCAACTTATTGTCTTTGTGGTAACATTTCAAATTTGTGGTAACAATTCAAATGAATGCCTGTGGTGGAACTTTCAATGCATCAAAGCATCAGCTGATGAGTATGTGTGTATGGAGCCCACTCAAAGGAGAGAGACAGCAAACGTGTCAGAAAGTGGTATTATGGGTTGTGAGCAGAAGCACCACTCGCAAGGGGAAAAAGGTCATTCTGTGTCTGTATTTGGCAGAGTGAAAACAAGAAAATGTTAGAGGAGTGATTCAGGGCAGACATTAGGGACAGAAGTACTCCCGTGATTAGGAGATTCAGTTACTGGTACGGAGTACACATGAAGATTATGGAATCTCATCAACTATGTTTAAGAACAAATGGGACAAATATCTACTGAGCATAGTTCGCATCTTTGGGACACAGTGTGGACTTGAGGTCCTTTTCAGTTCTATTTCCCATTATTTCAGCCAGGCTAGAGAAAGGTTATGAGTTGAATTCCTCATAGATGATTCTTGAGATAACTATTACATAATATTTTCATCACTGTTCTTGGCATGGTAAAGGATGACCATGCCAACAAAATTTGCTGATGACACACTGTGGAATGAATCATCATTATGGAGAAAGCTCTGAATATCATACAAAGGAAAAACCAGCAGTTGGATGAGTTTGAGGAGTGGAGTGACAGTAGCCAGATGAAACTCAGCTGCACAATGCCAGGTCATGTACTCAGGGCTTAATAAAAAACAATCTCTGCTATAAGCTGAAACCTCATCAGCTGGAAATAGATGAAGCCAGGGTCTGATGTATTGTTTGACTGAAGTGACTTTTGCTTTCTGGCAGAAAATAGCTCAGAAGTTGGATCCAGTTATTGGCAAAATTATATTTGCCATATTTCAGAAGTGAAGCAGGAGTAGTTAAAATAATTCAAAGAAGGTTTTGTAAATGGCCAAAAAAAGAAAACAAAATTTGGATATTTCCAAAGTTAAAATTTTTCTTTTTTTTTTTTTTTTTTTGATAGAAGAGTTCCAGTTTCAGCTGCGCAAAACTACTTGAAATGGTGATGGCATTAATGAAATCATCCATTCCTTTCATTGCCAGGTAGTGCTGCACCTCCAGGAATTAAAATGTAATTAAAAAAAAGTTGAGCCTACATTTAGGTGCATAAATGTAGATTTTGGAGATTAAGTTTGTCCTAATTTTGAAAAAAAATCTGATGGCATAGACCAACTTGACATCTTGAGTAAAAGTATAATCTCTGGTGTGACTCAAGAGGGTTGAAGTAGAGAAAATGTAACATAAACCCTTCAAATATGAGCACGTGTTTTGAAACAGCAGCTTGGGGGTTGGCTATACATCAAATGCTATAAGCCAGAATGTGATCTGATGTTTCAGACAAAAAGAAGAGAATTAAAGATTAAAGAAAATGCAGCTGATGGCCAGGAAGGGCAGAAGGTACTTGCTTGAGTCCAACCTTCTACTTGGTGTTTCAAGTCAAGATAAATGGAGTGGAGGAATAAGCAGGTAAAACTGACTCCTCACCAGAACTGATCTTGGCAGCTGATAATGCTGAAACAAAGGCTGTGAATAGCCACGTGTGATCGTGGCAAAGAAAGAGCCTTGTGCATGCACATTTATTTAATCAAACTCTGATCTGGAGAAAAGGGGTGGCGGGGGGCAAGAGGCAGAAAGGAACACGGGTAAAGTTATCTGCAAACGAGTCTCTTTCTGAGACAATCCGCTGCCCTAAAGCCCTTGCAAAGCTGAACGGAAGCCGTCATTAAGCAAAGGCACCGAACAGGCCCAGCAGGAGAACAGCTAAACAAATATTTATTTCTCCAAGACCAAATCACATGGGAGTGTCGACAGCAGCAGCAAAAACAAAACGTCTGGAGGGTGGAGGGAAACACCAAAGACTTTGAAGTTCTCAAACAGGGATATTTGTGTAAAATCAACAGTAATTTGTTATTAAAACACACAGATACATTAAAGTTCACAGAAGGACTCTGCTTCCCAGCTTGTGTGAATATATTCAGTGAACAAATAGCTATCTATGGGATTAGGAGGTGCCAAGCAACAAGAATCCAATCTTAAAAGAGCAGAGTGGGGAGGGCAAAGGATTCCCCTGTTTCTGGTAGGAAGAAGCCCACCAGAAGACTACACCTGCATTCCACACGTTCTTGGGAGCCACAAGGTGTGCTGACCCTCCCTCTACATCTTGAGCATTAGTGGCAGCTTTCCCAAGCCTTCCTACAGATTTTCATTCCTCCCTTCCCCGCTTGGCTGTACCTTCTGTATCACCAGTTTCCCCATTGGGAGTGACAGTGTCTTTCCTCAGCAAATTCAAGCCCCTGGCAGCCAGATTACACCTCAGCAGCTCAGGCAGCTCCCATACGGCTGAGGGAGGCTCTTGGTTTCTCAGCATCGCTCCATGGTCCTGCTGACAACCACTGGAATGCGTGCCCTGTGCAGTTCACAGTCCCAAAGCAGGGACAGGCAGCTTGCTGATTGCCCCTATGTGCCTGTATCAGTCTATCACAGCAGTGGCTACTAAAGACAAAGAAGGAGAACAGCACATTTCTCACACATCTGAGAATTAATCTGCCCAAGTCCACCCTTTGGCATCCTGACAGACTTGGAATCTGAGTGGTTCTGCTCGGTGGGTTCTCCTCCTCAGTGTATGTGGGACTTCACAAAAGACTTGACTGGCTAAAGAAAACCTCAGGTTGCACAAAGGGTAAAATCAGCGGCAAAACCCTTTTCAGTGGAGGATGCCAAAATTGGCAGAGATGCCAAAATTGGCAGAGATGCCAAGCAGGCTCAGTGTCCAGACAGTGAAGGATGGGAGCTTCAGTTCTACCTTTCACTGTCGGCAGGGCAGAAGGACAAGCTACAAAAGGGTACTTTCTTGTACAGGACTGTTTGGGGAATGAACCTTTGTCATCTTCTGAAATTGCTCAACACATTAGGGAGATAAGGGATCAAGGTATGGCCACAGTGCAAGTCAAATCTTGCCACACTCCTAGCATGAGAATCAGGGTATAGACTATACATCACTTATGATCAATCTTAAGGTGTTTCTCCAACCCAGAAAGAAAGGAAACACTGATGACACTAAGCTGGGAGGAGCGGCTGACACACCAGAGGCTGTGCTGCCATCCAGAGACCTGGACAGGCTGGAGAGTTGAGTGGGGAATAACCTGATGAAATTTAACAAGGGAAAGTGTAGAGTCCTGCATCTGGGCAGGAACAACCCCAGGTTCCAGTATAGGCTGGGGAATGACCTATTAGAGAGCAGTGTAGGGGAAAGGGACCTGGGGGTCCTGGGGACAGCAGGGTGACCATGAGCCAGCACTGGGCCCTTGTGGCCAGGAAGCCAATGGGACCTGGGGTGGGTTAGAAGGGGGTGGTCAGTAGGTCAGAGAGGTTCTCCTGCCCCTCTGCTCTGCCCTGGGGAGACCACACCTGGAATCTTGTGTCCAGCTGTGGCCCCTCAGTTCCAGCAGGACAGGGAACTGCTGGAGAGAGTCCAGTGTAGGGCAACAAAGATGATTAAGGGAGTGGAGCATCTTCCTTATGAAGAAAGGCTGAGGGAGCTGGGGCTCTTTAGTTTGGAGAAGAGGAGGCTAAGGGGGGACCTTATTGATGTCTATAAGTATATAAAAGGTGAGTGCCATGAGGATGGAGCCAGGCTCTTCTCGGTGGCAAACAATGATAGGACAAGGGGTAATGGGATCAAGCTGGAACACAAGAGGTTCCCCTTAAATTTGAGAAGAAACTTCTTCTCAGTGAGGGTGGCAGAGCCTGGCCCAGGCTGCCCAGGGGGTTGTGGAGTCTCCTTCTCTGCAGACATTCCAACCCGCCTGGACACCTTCCTGTGTAACCTCATCTGGGTGTTCCTGCTCCATGGGGGGAATGGACTGGATGATCTTCTGAGGTCCCTTCCAATCCCAAACATACTGTGATACTGTGAACAAGGTACAAATGACTCAAAGTAATTAGGAGAGAAATTGTCAACCAGTCAGAAGTCTGGTCACAGGCTTTGAAAGATTAATTTCTGATGTAGCAAGGTCTGGGGTGTTCCTGAAATCCGACAGACAGATTTTTACCAGTTGTTCACATCTCCTGCAACACAACTGATTGTCTACGTGCCCATGGAAGGAAGTAACAAACTGCATATATCTCCAAAAATTTGAGCTCTAGTCTGCACATGAATGTTTCCCAGAAGATCGTTTGTCCTCACAAACAGAGTATCTGGATGAAACTCAGAATAAAGGCATCTTCCCATTTACTCATATAGATGATGCTATAGGTTCAAGAAGAGTTTTACAAAAACACGTTCAACGACATGCTCACAAAAATCAGAGAACCCTGTTAGAAATCTTTCCTGGAGAAAAGAAGAAACATAAACACTAAGAAGATTTATACTTAATGTTTCATATTACAACACATAATTAAAAATTAACTGGGTCATCCTATGCCATTTCCATGTGGGAAATCAGCTGTATTTCACAACTGAGGTGAACTGTTCCTAAAAAACAACCAAAGAAAAACCCCAAACACTACAAAACCGAACAAAGAAATGCAGAATCAACTCCCACATTTTAGTTGTTCTGTAACTGAGCAATAAGCACTTTACCTACTGGGGTAAACTGGGATTACACATACAAATCGCTTTGTGTTCTTCACCTACCAGCACCAGAAGTGGCCAAGTGTAATCAGGACTCAATGACAACCTCCCCAGAGCTATCCCTGGTGCTGCTCCTGCAGCTGAAGAGCAGGCGCTTTTCCTAAAGCAGGGCTGACCGATATGAGCCCTCAACTCTCTGCCCCTGCGTAGCAGAAAAAGTGACAATAAAGAAGTCAGTAGTTTGTGCTCTAGAAAGAAGAAGTGGTGCAGTAGTCATCAAGGAAGAACAACCGTGCCATTGGGAAATGGACTGGAGTCCAGACAATGTCAAATCCATCTCGGTGAAGAGTTTTTACAGTATCAGCTGCAACTCATTCACTCTCGTCATCTAGAATGCTTTACTGAAGCCTGCAGAAGTTAGAAAGAGAGCACAGAAATGCACCGGCTTTGAAATCTCTGCCACGGAAGGTTGTAAATAGCGATATCAGCGATTGTGACTCTTCCGTTTGCCCCACCACAGGGTGCTACGAGAGGGGTGCACCTGCCAGCTCCGTTCTTCGTATGGATAGAGCTAATTACCGCCATGGTGTGCCCAGCAGCCGCTGCTCTGACCCCTCCGTTCTCACAGCTGGGAGCCCTCCAAGCTAACTTAGGAGCAAAACTTATCTACTCGCTCCTCTAGAAGCACCCAGGAAACTTCTCAGTTCAAAAGCCAATTTAAGTCTCTCCTCACACCCACCTCTCCCCAGCTCCATTAACTCTCTTAATAGACTGGAAAGCATGTGTTAGTGTTTTTGTGATAGACTATCAGCTCCATGCCAACTGGGTCTGCAGACTTGGAAATCATACTGTTTGGGAGGCTGCTATCAGGAGCCTTCTTCCAAATTATTTTACAAACCAGCCGCAGCCAGCATCTGAAATGCAGATGGGATTATTTTAAAAAAAGGAAAGAAAGAGACAAAGTCCCAAAGGCAGAAAGCTGATCTGAAGGAGGCAAAGAGAAAGGATTCTGGGAGCAGAAACGCAATGAAATCTGAACAGTCTTAAAATTACTCCCTGATCCATCCCACCTTGCAGCTTTGCAGGGTTTCTGATGCACAGGAGGAAAATGTATTTCATCTCAAAATCACTTGTGACTACTGAATTTTGGGAAGGGAAGGTTTTGAAAAATTCGGGATCATTTCAAAGAGGGATCCCATTACCTGGAGTTTTTCCAGATCCCTTAGGGCCACCCAGACTGGACTGATATTGCTGTGGAAAGGCCCCGCTCTCACTGGTGGCTCTGCAGTTGACAGCATTTTGTTTCATAACTTCTGTGCCTGGTAAGAAACACTGAAGTGGGCAGTGAATTTGGGTTTAGCAAGGGAATATTCTCTGAACTAGAATCTGATTTGCAGAAATCCGAGAAGAGAGCTGAAACAGTTTGAGCTGACCTAAGAACGTGCAAAAAGCCTGAAACTGCAACCTGAAGGCCAAATGGCCTCAAATGCTAAGAGGTTTTCTCTATACTACTACCTGTCTCTTTTTGCCTTCTTCCTGCTGCCCAGAGGAAAGCAGACAGCAATCACCCTTTCTGAAAGGCAGCATCCCATTGCAGGAGTACCATGAACACAACCTGCCTAGCACCACATTGTTTGGCTTTAAAGTGCAATCCTCCTCAGAGAAATAACAATTTAAAGGCACTTTGTCACCACACACACATCTGCTCCCCGAGGGGCTTCATTATCCCTTTAATGTGTAGTGAAAGAACACTACATCTTTCCCCCTCTTCATCCCTCCCAAGTGTCTTTCAGTCATGCCTGCTTAAGTTGGCTGATAAAAACACATATTTGCATGGTCATTAGCAGAGGGGTTGGAAGGAGGAAGCTTTATAAGCTCTCAGTTTGTGCCTCAAACCCAGAACTACCAAATGAGCTCCCTTTTTGGAAGCTCTGTAGTTAGAAAAGCAACTGGCTTTCATGCTTCAAGCTGTTCACCTGTGAGAACTAGAACAGCGGCACTTTTCTTTCCACTGCTCATTAGTATCTGCACGCTGCTCTCTACAGTGCTCTGCCATCCAGACTGGGGACTGGTGGAGGTCTCTCACCCCACTGCTTGTCTTTGCCCCTCGTACCAGTTTCACTGGCAGCACCTGTGTGGGGATTCAGCCTGCGTTTCACATTCCCCCAAATCCATCCTCACATGCACTGAAACTGGTCGTACCCGCAGCTCCCACCTCCCCAAGTGCGACAGCACTGAAGATGCTCATTGAGCTCACTGGCTTCATCACAGCAGCTAATGCTGGACCGGACTCCAAATCAAAACAGCAGCTTTTCTGAGAGGCCTTAAACAACACCCTGCAGTCAAACAAAGCAGGGCGGCAATGCGCTTAACTGAGACCTTCACAAAGCCAGTCGAGGGGTCCCGTCACAACCCACTCAGAAAAGGCAAGATAAGGAGGCAGATTTCACCCCATCTTCTAAGCAAACCTCAGCTGGAGCTCGTCTTGCCACTAAGTTCTGCCACTCCAAAAATGAAGAAGGACATGGACCTGTTGGAGGGAGTCCAGAGGAGCACCACAAAGGTGCTCGGAGGGCTGGAGCACCTCTCCTGTGAAGAGAGGTTGGTTGGGAGAGTTGGATCTGCAAATTCTTCAGGGTAAAAATGGAGAAAATATCTGCTTTCCCCCCAACCCCCTTTTTTTACTAATAGCAACCTCTGCTTCTCAGAGCACATCCGTCCCCAAAGATGCCAAAGCTGGCATTTCCTAGTGTAAGCTCTGCAGAATAATCACACCGTTTAGAAAATAACTCGTGTCTCTGGAGTTCTCAGTTTCCCTATTTGTCAGTAGAAAACGAGACATTTCCTCAAAATATACAGTAAAATAGCCCCTAGCAATAGACTGCAATTCTTCTCTTTACAATAGTTTTATGACTGTGTGTGCGGTCTCCTGGGAGTTCTTTCATAATCATTTATACAAACGACAGAAACTTAGGACAATGAGAAGCAGAAAGGGAAATGCAACCCTCGTGCATACAGTTGCTTTGAATAGTCTGCGCAGACAGTGGTTTTCTCTGCGGGAAAGAAACGTTCTGCTCACGTGTAGGTCTAAATCAGGAGACCACAAGCCCTCCATAGGAGGGGCAGCATGCTGTATGCTGCTCCCAGTACAGCCCAGTGCTCAGACTCCTCCTGGGCTCTTTCAGTGCTCCGGAACAGTTCTCTGAACCAGACTTATATTCTACATACCTTAAAATATCACATAGTTAAAGTGGTGATATCCAGAAGGAGATCTTGAGAAGGGGACGGGTATCTAGTTCATAACCAGCTTCCTACCCCCCCTTCCCAGCACAGTTTGTCCAAATCAAGTGAAATCTGCAGGAGAGGTAACTTGCATTTGAATGTAAGGAGCTCCTTTCATTTGTGCTTCTCTGGGAGGCTCTCACCTGCTCCCAGTTTGGTGACATTAGGTGAGAGTAATGATGGTCTTTGAAAATATACCATAAAATTGCTTTTTCTGTGGATATTCAAAATTTCTACCTGTGTGGGGGTGGAGAAGGGGCTGTCAACTCCTGTATGCACCAACACCACAGCAAGAAGGTACTGAGAGAAAATCCATTTACTCAAACACTTTCCCCCCCTCCTTTTCCTTCTCTTTGCAATACAAATTAATTCAAGAGTCTGTATAAAACCAGGGGTGGACCGGTTCCACACAATGTAATGGGGCAGTTTCATTTAGCTGCAGCTCTGCAGAGGGCAGAGCTCTTGGTGAGACCAAAACCTGCGATGCTCGGAAGCACAGGCTTCGCAATCTGTTCCCTGTGCCACCAGAAACACGTTTTGTCTCTCCCCTCATGCAGAATCCAGGAAAAATAAATAAATAAAGAAATAACGCATCCCAGAGGGGTGCTAAAGCATATAATAGCTGTGTTTGTCTTCCTGGAAATGCCCTGGTACCAGACAACAAAAAAAAAGAAGGTAGGATCATTTGTTGTGCTCAGGTTTTAAGAGATTTCTGAGTAGATCTGTTAAGCTTGCTTGATGTTAACAAAACCTACCTGAACGCAACATCTTTTGCCTTTCTGGGACAAAGGCACAACAGCAGAGAGGCACTTAGAAGATGGTTGTGCAAGTGAGTATGGATTTTCCTTCGGGATGAGTTGTAGGTCTGAGTAACTTGCTTGCTGCTCCTGCCTCCCTGCCCAGCCACATGCAACACAAACTGGTTCTTCTTTGTTTTAGAAAGGATTATTGGGGTTTGCTCATTCCATGTTAGTGAGCAGTTATTACTCTCTCTGGCACTTGTGCCAGCACTTGCTTCGGACATGGCCCGAAACACACTGGGGTTGGTAGTGGGGATCACAAGACTAAGAGGCAGGGTGAGGATAATAACCCAGCAGGGCTGCCATGGGGAGATGGGAGGAGGGTTTCTGGAAGGAACACGTCTTCCTTAAGAAAGCATGGATGGATGAGGGGGTGCTACAGAAACAAGAACAGACCTGGAGGATGTGGGTAAAAGGAAAACAATAGAAAGTATAGATAGATTAAAGTCTTCTCCTTGGTTGCTCAATTTTAGACATGCAGGCTAAAATAAAATAAAATAAAATTTTAAAAGCGCTAAAATATCACAAAGGAAAAAACCCACAACAGACAGAATTAGGGCAAATAATTCCATATCTGAATTTTCTCCTATTGCTGAAACAATGATAGTCTCAAAAATATGTTTTAGGTCACAGAGTTATTGTGGCACCGGGGTTAACAACATGTTTCCCTAAGGGAAACTGGGTGGGTTGTTGTTCAGAGACTTCACCGTTGACTGCACAGTGTGGTATAAAACATAGGGAACTGCTGTCAAAGAAACCAGCCAAGCACTTTGGAGACTTGGGTTTTATTCTCTATTTTCCTCAAGCAAGTCAATTCCCAGCCACTCTGCCTCTTTCCCAGCACGACTGGAAGCTCTTGGGCTTGTGGACTTTCTCAGTACTTATCCAGTGCCCAACATTACAGGACCCCAAGTTTTTATCAGGGTCTTTGGCAAACACAGCACACAAAGGATACCACATGGTATTTCTAAGGAAGGTGCTCTGCAGAGAGGATAAATACAATAAAATGAAATCAGAACTCAAAGGTATCGCAAGTACAATCAGTTTGGAGTCCAAAGAAAAAAAATAAACAAACAAAACCCCCAAGATTAAACCAAGTACCTCTGGCCAGTCTTTTTCTTTTCACGGCAAAGAAAAGCAAGCTTTACGAAGTGATAAAGCCATCCCAGAATGGTTGCAGTTGTTTCTTTTAAATGAACCAGAGAGAACAGATGGTCTCCTCTCGTACTGTCACAAAGGTCAAAATTAGCCACCCCTAAGACTAGCAGGTTCTTGAAATGCTCAAGTGCCTGTGTCTGGTCGTTATGACTAATCCACTCTCCAGAACAAGAAAGGTCAAATGAAGAACACCTCTCCAAATCCTGCAGTAACTCCGAGCCAGGCTGATGTGTAATGCACTCAGACGTGGTGTCAACAGCTGCTCCTAAAACCCAATGAGTCAGCCTTTCAAAAGAGCTTGTCAGCTCTCACTGCTAGAGCTTTCATACAGATTATATTTACTCCCTAATGTTTAAAAATATCCTTCTTAAACCTTGGAAATATAAAATGTTTGCCTTCCAGAATTTGTCCTTTTCCCCCCGACAGCTGCCCAAAAACGTCTCATGTATTTATTTGAGAGCAAAACTTGCTAGCTCTTCTTTCACTTCCCTCTCCACACTGAACCAAAGGCAGGGCTCTGTTCCTGAAGTCACATCAAAATGAAGAATTTCTGCTCCCTTTCACAAATTTTAGCTGCAAACCACAGTGAGCCTTCCAGAGTACTGTGAGGTTAAGTGTTCTGCTCAACAGGTAGAGAACAGAGACACTGGGGGACTCTCCTTCGGTCCTCCAACAGGCACACAGCTGCAAATCCCCTGTCCATCCCCTACTCTAATCACCAATCTCCCTTGGATGTTGTCATTTAAATAAAAAGGCCTATTGGAAATGACAGGTGAAGAAAGCAGTCCAGGCATGAAATGCACTCTAAAGTGTATTAATAGAAGGTTGCCAGACAAAACGGCACAAGGCATTTGATCGCATCGTCTTAGGCTTGTTGTTCATGCTCCTTTGCATCTGGCTGGGTGATTTCTGCCAGATTGGCGGCTGGAGGAGCAGGCCAGGGTTTGCCTGCCTCCCCCAGCCCGTGCCGGGCTCAGCTGCGATCCTGCAGAGCACTCACAGAAATCCCTTTGAGTCGGGATTCATTCCGAACATGTAAAACCCAGACAAACGACTGCTTCTCCAAAGTGAATCCCATTTCACAGCAAGTAGGTTATTAGTGTGGAACTCCATACAAGTAGCCTGCATTCAAAAGCCCTCTGCATTATTAATAGAAGATGAGCTTTTGACATCAAAGGAGAACCATTATGTATGCTAAACGGTGGCAAAAATTGTACCCGCACTTCAAACCTTTTCAGTTCTTTGTCCCTTGTAAATCAATCAAGGTTGACAGATGCTTTAAGGAGAGTAATCTTTTCAATGATACTGTCAATGGATAACATAATGGAACATTGTCTCTGTGCTGTGTGAAGACATGGAGCTAGTCAATTATGGACAACACTTCATGCAGCCGCCAGTTTTCACTTGAAGTGCTGCTGTTGAAGTATTATAATCCCAACAAATGGCCGCAGCAGCATACAATGTAAATGAGACCTCCTGAAGCTTTGGAAAATTAATTAGTAACAACAGTGGTCCATTCCCACACTTTCAAACACCGGCCTGGTAATGTTAACGATGCACTTCCCCCCTTCCCTTTGAGCAGTCAATAGGGCATATTTACATACACTATTTTTAATCTTAAACACTTTTCCCCCCTCTTTTTAAGTGCAGAAAACTCAAGATTCCTTCTGAGCAGCAAACTTCACCCCTGATATTTCCAACCACTCACATAACCCACACGGCTGGAGCTGAAAACAAGAGAACAGAGACTTTCCCGCCTGGAGACAGCAGTAATATTCACTCCTCCTGCTTCACACGTTGGACACTTTGTGCCTGTCTCCTTTTCCAACACTTCTATCCCCTCAGCTGCCCCGAGAAGAATTGGCTTGCGTGGATGTCAAGGGAAAAGCTTCCGGTCTCGAGAGACCAGCAGGATGCGAGTTGAAAGCCCAATGAACCGAGCACCAGCAGCACTGAGGTCAAACTGTGGTGCCCTGGATGCCAACATATATACCCGATTGCCAGCTTCTACAGAAAGGAGATTGAGAGTCAAAGGGGAGAGACTGCACTGTTTATTCAGCTATTGGCTTCTATTTCCTACATCATTTTCTCAAAGATTTTCCCTTTGTCAACCGAGGCTCGCGCTAAGAGGAACACTTAATCTCCCACAGTATCAGAGAGGAATCCCACATTTGAGCACAACATTTCTTAACTCCTATCAGTTGCAGGTTTTCATTGCTTTGATCTGTGAACGGCCCTTTATCTATAATGTGATTTTGAAACAACTAGGTGCGGATAAGAAACTCAATCACTGAGGTCTTCTTGGACAAGAACCAGCTGTTCCTTGAACCCAACTACCTCTTCCCCAGGCTCCAAACAGCTGGGAACAGATGCAGCTGCTGTCCCTCCTCTTTTAGTATGGATTTGATCTTCTGCACTGTGGATGGTTTTCTGAGAAGCCCTTGCGGTGGTTGACTGCAGAAAGCTTCACCCCCCAAACCTCCAAAACACACAAATGGTTAAACAATACTGACAATGGTTAAGGAATACTGTGAGGCAACGGCAGCCACACACACTGCAGGCATCACCCAGCCATCTGCCACTGCTGATCCTAGGAAGAAAAGGGAAATGTTTGGTCAACCAGAGGCCTCCCTCCTGGCAAATGAAAAGACAGAGGAAAGGATATCTTCTGCCTGTCCTTAGAAAAGTCCTTCGCCTTAGATCCAGACTTTTTCCTGCTCTTGCATGAAACAAACTACCACAGAAGAGAGAAACAGGGATCAGGAGGTATCAATTACTCCTTCCTTTTGCTGGAACAGATCTGTCAAGAAAACAGTGGCAGCAACCCCTTTTCTATACTCAGTTCCCACTCAAACTCCACAGTGCTATATGCACAAGCACAAGACAAAAAAACCCTGTCTGCTGCATCTTGATGAGAAAGCTTTAGGCTAGCATTCTTGCCATCATGAAAATGGCCTTTTTCCAATTACAGATTCTTTTGCCTTGCAGACTCACGCATACACAGCTTTTGTATCTGATTTTAGATTTTGTTTCTCTAGAGCTAAGCACATGGAATGCTGCAGGGTCCCTATGTTCTTCTGCCACAAGCTCATTGGGGTGGCAGCACAGGAGGCAGGCACTGTGCTGTCCCTGTCTTTGAGACGAGACCCAGCTTTATCTCTCAGCATCCAGAGGATGAAGTGTAAGTAAAAAGGGGACAGCAGAGACTGGGAAAACATATGGTAGGTATCAAAGAGGACGAGAAACATAAGAGACATAAAATCAGAGCGCAAACAGTAGGTTCTTCTCTACTTGGTTCAGGATGCCAAAGTTGTTTTTAACTGAGCCTGTTCCTATTATATAGGTGCCAAATGTGATCCACTGCCTTCCCTCCACACAGCTCATGTCTGAAAGTTCCCATTGCCTTGGCTAAGATGCATTTCTGAATATTCCTTCTCCCAGTCAGAGCACAATGGGACACCGAACACCTCTTACTTGAACAAGTGTCCACTTAAGCAAACGTGGAGTGCACAGATTGAACCAGGGCAAGGGAGAGCTGTACAGAAATAGCTTCACTGGCAGCTCCACAGTTGTGTAAGCTGGGCCAGGAGAAGCAAACAAGCAGTTACGGGCAGGCTCAAATGTTGTGCGTTCTGCTTGCACAGCTTTCAAGGAGAACTGATGCACAAAAGAGGCTACGGAAAGGGCCAGGATGTTGTTCTTGCACACAAAGTTGCAACACACTGGACCAGAGTCTTAAATCTACTGACTTCTGCAGAGCTACTGCAACCAATCTGTGCTGAGGATCTGTTCTACTCTATTTGAAACTTGCTCTGAAACCAAATGCTCCTTTCTAACTCATTTATAGGAGTTTACCATTCATTTCCAATATCCAAAGATACCTACACACATACTTTCTTCCAAGTTACTAGACATGTATTCAACAATTGCAGATTTTCTTGCAGAACAGTCTTCCATGGTAATATAGAAAAATTTCAAAAGCATACGTTGTCCTTGTCACAACTTTCAACAGAACGTTATCTAACCTTTTATTTCAAGTTTATTATTTTTACTTCTACTTGCTATTCTATTATTAGAGCGTACAAGTAAAAAAAATTGCCAACATAATGTAATATAAACAATGAAACAATAAAGCTGACCCAGTTGATCAAAAGGCAAAAGATCTTGTGATGAAAACTGAGTGTTTCAATAATTCAGAACCAAAGGTTATAATACGGAAGATGAAAAACCTGCTTCTGTTCATGTGTCTAATGACAATAATGAAGTCACAGCTTACCACTTTTGGATAAGGTAAGATGGTAGTTAATAATGACAAAAATTTTAAGTAGCCCTCTATTCATATTAAAATAAAATTTGCACAATCCAATTAAGCCAGAGATTTATAATTAAAAATAAATTAGGAAAAAATTAATTAAGAGAAGCATTGCTTACATAAGAAAAATCTTCAGCATTCTGACAGAGCAGCTTGGGGAAAACAGCCTGTCGCTGAAATCTTTCCTCATCTTCAAAGATGTTCCCATACATGAAGCCATTCATCATGGTGGAGTGGGCATGGATGTCAATATAGAACTCCAGGTTAATCTTCTGTTGAGGGAAAACAACAACAACAACAAAACATTCAGCATGAGATAAATCAGAGCTGTGTTATGTAGGTGAAGCCTCCCATAAATCCAGTACTGCCATCCTTGAATCTAGCCATGGTGCCAGTGTCAGCGAGCCGTGCCACAAACACTGCTCTGCTGCATCCAGCCTCTTTGCGAGCGCATAGGAAATGCAATACAGAGGCATGGCAGATATTTCTTTTCTGAGAAAGCTGGAATATTTATGCAGCACAGGACACTGCGCAAAACAGAGCCAAAGCATTATCCTTTGCTTTGATACAGGGGTCAGTGCCGCTGGTAAAAATATGCACCTTCCAGTTTTAGACCATGATGGTTTGGGCAAGCTTTGCCATCTCTGCACAATTCTGCATCACAATATGCAGATGTATCATTCTGCCTGGCAAGATAGGCTCAAAATTGTGTAAAAAAGACTTCGGTGTTTCTAGGCAGTTTATTTCAGTTTGGAAGGAGAAATACCACAAATGTTTTTGTCTTACTCTGCTTTGTGGTAGTGATTCCACAGAATAGCTCCCAAAAGCAAGCACCCTGAATGCCTCTGCACTTGCAGCTTCCCTGTGATTCTGCACCAACTCTTGCTTTCGAAAGAAAACACCTGCTCTACCCATAACCTTCCTGCTCTGGCAATTCAGCCTCAGGAGCTCTGTATAAGAACGCTGCAGAAGTCTCTAGTTCAGGGACACATTGTTTTCCACACATCGTAAATAAGTGATAAAACTTCCCCTGCCATCAGTGGCAAAGAGTCGGTGTTCACCTTGATCACCACGTACAGTGCCATGGTAGCTGTGAGAGGGCAACACACAGTACTACAATGTGCTACCAGAGCTTATGCCACTGGATTACCCAGAGTTTCCCAAACTCTTGCAAGTTTTGGTCCTCAACAAATGGTGCTCCGTGGCTAGACAGTGACAAACCCATCTCTGTCTTCTGGCCACCATGGGGCCAGTGACAACCTTACTGGTGATCAGAGGGTTCCAGTTCAGGATCTCCACAGGGAACGGGGAAGAGCTCTGTTAGCAGGACAGGGCTTACAATGCTTAGCCCTGTCCCCCTCAGTGGCAAATAGGGACCCTGGCCAGGAAAATACAACATGTAGCTCTCCGGCCATATTTCCCATCTGCACACAAACCTTGCTTGGGCTACTGGAGAATACTGAGCTACAACACACTCCAGTGTAATACAAACCGTTTGTATTGTGTGGTTCACATGACAGCAGTGTCAGCTCTTCTAGAGACTCTCGTATGGGGACAACATCATTCGGCATGCGAAAATAATATGATACAGATTTACTTTCCCTTGGCAGAAAACCAATGTACAATACACAGTGACTGTTTAGTTTAATTAAACAGCCTAGAGAGAGTAATACTCCATCTTATTAAGCCTCTCCTATGTTAAAATGTTAGCTAATGTAATATCAATATCTGACCATGCTTCATAGGAAAAGGAACATTAGATTGTGTTTGGCTCTAATACAATGAATTGTTTGCTCCTGCCAAAACATTATGCGGTGCTGTAGAGGACCAGCACTGCAATAAAGCACACATCTGCTATTCGGAGATATAGCACTGAGGACAAAGATTAGCACTGACAGGACGAAGCACCACATAGGATTTTCTCCCTCTCTGAGCATACAGAAATTAAAACCAAGATCGAGTAATATTATTTTTCATAAGATAATTTTCCCATCAGAAACAGAATTTGATGAGATCAGATGCACGCTGGCATATCACCATAAAACAGAACACGTTGTAGAGTCTCAAAACAGTGATTTGATGATGAAGTGAGGAGATAATCTGGTTAAATGGGATATCTGCAAAGCGTGGATGTCCTTCACATAGAAGTCAGTGCCCTAAGTCATACTTGGTTTAAAACAACTAGAGAAAATTCTTTATAGGGACACGTTTACCATGCTGAAGGGCACAGTGAGATATATAACAACAGACTAGTATCATTTGTATCTTAAACAATACAAATAAAGATGCTGGCATAAACTGTAGTATTTGTGCTGTGTCATACTATACTTGTTTCCCGAAGAAGGTGTCTACAAACAGGGACACAGATTACTCAGATAACTTCCCATAGGCTGTCCAGCAAGAAATTCACCTGCAGAACACGGGTGACCTGAGCCTCAGCTTAGCATTCCATTGATCAAGTCATCCAGCCTAACACGGCATCACTAGGGAATGTTTTCTAAACTCTCCTGGGATTCTTGCTAAAAAAGCTCCTTAAAAAAGTGTTCCAGAGAATTTTAGAGAATCTCTTGGGGTGCCGAAATTTCTTTGAAGATCTTTCTTGATCATCAAAAGTGTTTTCAAATAGTCTGGTTACAATAGTTCCTTGTGAGGGAACAGTGTCCTTGATAGATATCACCCTCAGCTAAAGATTAAGCTTCCAGATCACTTATTTGGAAACCATGACATTCAACAGATAGCTCATCACCCAGACAAGCGTTTAAAGACATGAATCCAGTCATTCATTACAACGTATTTCAAAAGTCATTTCCTAAGTCAGCCCACAATAGCTATTCAGCTGTTTTTTCTGGTTTTTGTTCCTTACCCTCCTACTGAACAAACCCCCCTCTGTTTCACATATTCCTGACTGCTAAATAAAGTTCAAATTTGCAACTGTCCGTGCTATTGAGTAAGTTGTTAACCATTGCTAGATCAATTGCAGTTAGATGTGCTACTCCCAGCCACTGCCGTACGCCCCCAAACAGTATTTCAGTGTTTCTTCTTCATTATTTTATCAAGGAGAAACATTATGAGCATTCTCCATTACAGAATAAAATTATTTAGTGCATTGTTAATAACGCAAGTTCCTAATGGAAATATTCTCTTTCTTCACAGACACAAAGATATTGTGGCCTTAAAATTGACAAAAACAGCCCAGTCACCAGGACAGTAAACTCAAAAGTTTGCCACCTCATTCCCCAAATAGTTGACAACTTGTTTGCAAACAGATTTTGCAAAAGGATTAAGATAAGTTCCAGAACAATAATGGTATTTCTTACCTTTAGAGTCGTACACATTCTTAACTCCCTTATGGGTGGGAACTGTTTCGCCCACTGGCACACTACAAAGTTGAGTTAGGGAATATAGTTTCATATTTCAGTTAAGGTTGTCTGGAAGATTTTGACATAATTACTGATCTCCTGCAATTTAGGCAGGATCACAGAATTAACATTTTATTAAATATAGAATGTCACCTACTGATGGGAATTTCAGAACAATCAGCAGAGAGCTGACCTGAATTTTTTGTCTTTGAGATCAGGAGAATTTTAATGGGAGAATGAAGTTAATAAACGTATGTGTGCATTTACATGAGTGCACACAAACACACTTAAAATAAACCATTCCTATCTGCTTTTAAACCACAGGGGTATCTGTCAGTATCTGCCCAGCAGAATCCACCCTGGTTATGGCATCTACAAGTAAAAATGAGAATAAATGTAGAGGAGGCTCAAAGTCTCAGTCGCATTTGGTTCAGCCTTTAAGCAGAAAATAATGAATAACCAGGCTCCAACATCTCTGGATGCCATAGCTGCCTTCTGAGAGACATACAAGTTATATCCTACAATATGGTATTAAACTCATCATTTTCTGCTTCAGAGGTGGGATGCAAAATGATTCAGATGCCTTATAAAAATCATCATGCAACACAATTCCCTCAAGTGTCTTTTCTTTGTGCTTACAAGTAGCAGCAGATATTTTATCTCTCACACTCTTTTTCTTAAGTAAAGTTGTAATTACCTGGATGACCAAGCTTACGGAGTTGGAGAAAACAAAGGCAGACTTGGTCTTTCTTTGCATGTCAAACCAGAAATCATTCACCAGACTGACAGAGACAATGACTGAACACAACTTCTTAGAAAACAAGTTAATATTTCCTCCCTTGAAAAGAATTGTCTTTGCCTCTTCTTGCCACTTACTACACAAAGACAGAATAAATAAATGTGAAAATGAACTTCTGCTCTAAAGTTCATTTGAATCCCTGCCTTTGTGACACACACATTCCACCGTTCTCTCGAGTCAGTCTAAAGTTTCTGGCAGCTTGAGAAATATCCGTATAAATTAGGGAGGCGGAAAAATGAGAGAAATCATGGGTAAGGAATAAGAGCTCACATCACATTGTCAAGATATGAAATAGTCAAAGAAGCACAGAAACTAGAAACTGGTTCATGATGCCATGAAAAGTTTTGAGAAATAGTCACTTGCCTGCATTTTGATTTCATTAGCTGAGCGCCTTTGGAAGTTCAGTAATTAAAGAGCAAAAAAGAATGATGTTAATAGCTAGCACTGATGTGACCCAAGTTAGACTTCGAACAGTTCAATTACAATTCTTAAGGAAACGGGGGTTTTGAGAAATAAATAAATAAAAATCAATAAATGCCGTAATAAAAGGATAAATGTGCATTGAGCCCAGAACATGAGCCACTAGAGAGACAAGTGACTCAGGAAGAAGCCAGTTCTGGCCACCAGCTGTCACCTCAATATGGATTTTATTAATTTTTGGGCATAGCAATTGGTTTAGAGAGAGAGTGTCCAAAAAGCCTTCTTCACTCCAATATTTCATACAGGGGATGGGATAAACTCCTCGCAATGTTTTATACAAGCTGCTAAAACCTTGGCTTGTCATTAGCAGGAGAGAACATAACAGCCCCCGGGCAGATGCTGCGCTCTGAGTGCTGAGCCCCTGCTTGAAGCAAATGGATCACAGCAGTTGGCACAGCATGAGGGGTTTGCCCCTTTTGGTTCAGAAAAGATTCAGACATTCCCAGAAAACCAGCTCTTTGATGCTTCCTCAGGTCTAGAATCTCTCAAAAGGAAATTCTGCATAGGTCTCAAATATATCCATTTTGACATACATACTATACTCGACACTTACTTATTTTGGCAACGTCTACATGGGTGACACCAGAAATACAGATCAGGTTCACATTTTCAAGGTTCCCTTGAAATACCTGGATTTGGATACCTGGTGAAGTAAATTTTACCCAAATCACTTTTCTTACATCTACCTTCTCCCCATATTTTTTCCCCAAAATGAGAAAGGAACAGCATAAACCCTCACCAAAAAAAAAAAAAAAAAAGAAAGAGTAATAAAATACCTCCATTTTGCTCTGACAAGTCAGTCCTACAGTGTCATCTCCAGTTTTGCAGATTATATAAGTCACACCTTATTAAAGGCACCGTTTCACAGGTGTGACACTTCCCCTTTGTAACCACAGGGGCAACGTCTTTCTCCTGCCATTCATCATCTCATGGACCACCTGCTCCATTCACCTTTCTAAACACCATGGCAACAACAGCAATTATTTAAACAGGAAATTAATAGCAGAAAAGTGGTTTACTATTTTTAAAAACCTCTAAAGGTTAAAAAGCTTAAAATAAAATTAAAAACATTATGCTTATCTTGCTTCCAGAGAAGGGAAAATGCCTCTTTAGAACCACTCTTATTCTCACTGATTCGAAGCACAAAATCCAGTTTCTCCTTATTCCTGTAGCCACTTTTCCACAAGCTGCCGGTGACCCTGCAGAATCACCTTGCAAACTGATGGACCACTCACGCTTTCATGCGCTTCTTTTGAGATTATTTCACTGGCATTCAAAGAGTTGCTGTCTTGTGGAATGAACCACTCCAATCCAGTTGCCATTCAAAAGTAATCATTTACTGATACAGTTCCATGGCAAGTTCTCAATCTAAATAATGATGCCTCTTAATGATAGGCATAATTTGGTATGACTCATTAGTGACTCAAAGAGGATGGAGAAGAGACTTCTGTTGGTTCCGTGGATTCATACAGCAAGAGGATGGCATGTCCATCAACACTGCTTTCTTGCCTCTCTTTAGAAGTAAGGGATGCTTTTATCCCTTGGAGAACATGAGACCCCCTTCAAGGAGCCTGAACCCTGCTCTGGTGTCCTCATCAGCAGCCCTGAAAGGAGCTAAACTCACAGTTTTGGCCTCAGAGTGGGAGGTCAGCAACATGCATATTCTGATCCTGGTTCTTTAACCGCTTGCTCCTCTCACCTGCCACTGCGGATAACAACACCTCCTGAGGATTAGCTGACGTTTGTAAAGCACTTTGAAGATATAAAGTACCACAGTGCGTACAAGCTAAGTATTAATTCATCTGCCAGGCTGATTCACTCTTCGACCGCTCTGCAGAGACGTCCAGTTAGTGTCAGCTCTGGCGGTTTTGCAATTCAGGCACCTGTCCACCAGCTGCTGGACTGAAGCCAACAGCTCACACAGGACACAGAGGAGCCGTCAGACGGCAGCAACATTTGGTCATGACAGACCTGAATTGGATTGGAAAGGGTGACCTGGAGGTGAAAGGCTCTATCAAGAAGCCACTTCTGTTCAAATGCATATTAAATCAGAGAGGGGCCAAAGTGACAATGTTAAGACCCAGATCAAGTTTAGACAAGAGTTTTCGGTCAGCTGCAGGGACAATCCTTGTATAATTTTTACTCTGAATGAATAAGAACAAGGAAATACACTCCTCTGGATTTTGGGCCTGACCCCAAGCCAAAACTAGAAGGGCGAGTCTGAACAAGGGCAGTCATTGTTCTGTCTCATCCTTTCTCCCTCATATAGAAGCAAAAATACACATGCACCCAGCAACATGTGGTTTGACCTTCGCAGGCTCTGAAGTCTTTAGTTGCCTGAGTAATTAGAATAAAGCATTGAGATTGAACCCAGACTTGGGGCATTATGTCACCCTAAACTTTGCTGATCTCATGTGGCTCTGCCCATCTTAGACCTCACTTGCACGTCCCCACCATATGCCCCACAGAACAAGCTCTGTCAATCCTACCTTGCCCACCTGTCTGCTACTCAACAGCACTGGCTCTACTGGAAGAGAACTTTCCAGAAAAGAGAGGGGGCAATGGTGGCAAAAGAATCCACAGGTTTTTGGGAGAGGGAAGGAAGAAGCTGAGACAGTAACTGTTTCTTATTCTGATAATTAAAGAAAGAAAATTGGATTAAGAAATAGAAACACCTAAATGACCATGTTTTCAGTGGATAATTCAATTTGGCTCTGGTCTGGTTCTTAAAGTTTGCTCAGCTGAAATGCTCCCAGTAGCTGCATTGAGGATGTTAGTGCACCTTGGTACTGTTCCTTAGACGGCCACTTGCTTGCTGTGTAACCACATGCAAATCATTTAATGTCGTCAGGCATCATTAATTGCTGCTTGTAACCTGAAGCTATATTAAGCTCAAGACTGCCTGTTCAACTATTCACTTCATAGCAGTGTTAACAGTTTTGTGTTTTACCAATAACTTTTAATTATACCTCTGCAGAACCTTCTGACTTGGTACACAGTCTTTACTTCCCAAGTACAGGACTAAGGACCAAAGGCATTGCCTGGGTGGGAGTTATGGCTCCCTGTCCCCTAATGTCCTGGGAACTATTCCAGGTGGACAAATAGCGTGTAGTCAAACCAGACTCCATAGCCACCAACTTCTCTAGTGTCTCAAATAATATATGGCATTATTCACTATTTCTTACTAAATAAGTAACAGCTGGCAGAATATAAAGTCATCAGGCAGAAGACCTAAGGCAAACAAAATTAAGCACTTTTTAAATTAGCTTATACTGCAGAACTCACTGCCACCGTATTTTGGTCAAAATATAGAGGAACTCCAAGATTAATTAGATAAATTCAAAGAAAGAGATTCCATTATGTTATTACACACAAAGCAGTGGACACAATTTCTTGATCAGAAAATTCCCAAATTACTCATTGCCAAAAGCTTTACCCTGTTCTTAGCTTAACCCTTATCATCTGCGAGAGGCCATCAGATACTGAGCAAAACAGACCTTGGATTTGATGCAGCGTCACAGTTCTATTTTCCTATTATACCTTAATTTATGCTGCAGAATGAAACTTTTGTAGTACCTAAAAAGGTGTTCATTGATGGTTGAAAGTATGCATATTTCTGCAGTTTAAGTTGTCTACTTTAAAAAGAGATTAGACAAATTACTGTAAGGTAGGTCCTGCTCTATATAAAGCTTTCAGCTCAAGAATCCCCTAAACTAATAACTACAAGCTGGACATGAAAGGTAAAGGTTGATTTTACACATGTAAAATTTCATATACAGGCCCCTGAGCATCTTTTTTGCCTGCTAACAACATACCTAGAAATTCTGATTAGTTGGACATGCAGTAGTTGTTCTTATTTTACATAGATCCATGAGGAGTAAGAAAGGAAAAAACACACCTGCCTGCAAAGGAAAGGAAGGAAACAACACTAAACGTGTCATTTAAGGGTTACGTGGCCATCTGCTTGCTTGGGAAGACAGGAAGGCTCTGGATGGACATTATGCACATGCTTCACTAGTGATCGACAGCTGAATAGAAAACTAACTCTTCATCTTCTCGGCACAGCCTCCCCACGAGCAGAAGTTATCCATGGGCATTAGTCTTATTCTGCTCCTTTGCAAGTGGCATCTTTCTTTTCCTTCCTTGCACTCAATGCAGGCAACAAGCACATCCAAGTAAGAGATAAAGTGAAAGCCGATAAACGGGAACACAAGGACACCAAAAGAGATTAAGGACTATATATCAGACATAGCTACTGAGGGGAGGGACCACATGCTAACAAATCAAATACGAATTGTCCCTGATATTCTCTTGTTGACCCAAGTTCATCTACAACTGGAAGAATAGGTTTTCTTGGCTTTGACCTACTCAGAAACAGATCAGCATAGCATTTTGCACCAACCTGCAGAGTGTTTTCTCTGTGCTTTCCATCTAGCAGTATTTATTATCCATACAGTGCTATAAAAGCTAAAATGTAATGGTCATTTTGGAAGGATCTGCTTTTACAACTGAAAGCACAACATATCATGCCATTTGCAAGGCACTTACCAGCATCAGTTGTATCTGAATTTTTTTTCTCCAATATTCCCCTACCCACACTGGCCAACAGGTAACCACATTACTGCAAGCGGTGCCGCTTTGTGTTCTGCCCATCAGACCAAACAGCAGGCAGCTCTGCCTGTAAGTCAAGCCACAAGACCTCAAAGACAATGTATTTCCCGCAAGCACATATTGAGGACCGCTATTATTTTTTTACCATTTCCCACATAAAGAATATTCATGTCTTGCAGGACATTAGGGACTCAAGATTCAGCACAGCGGTATAAGGAATAATCAGTGACAACTTCAAGACGATTCACCATGGCATAACTAAACCAAGGTATAGTAGGACTCAGATCAACATTTGATCTTTGCTCTCCTAAACGCTGCATTAACACCGATGGTCCACATGCTGTTTTCAGGTTGAGTCGCCAAACGCTGAAGCGAGCGGGCAGTTCTGTGGTCCCCGTTACTGACTGCTTCAGGAGATTAGTGCTACAATCCCACTGTGTGCAAAGAAATACTGTTGTGATTTCACCCTGGTGGGCAGCTGAGCCCTACACAGCCGCTCATTCACACCCCCCACAGTGCAACAGGGGAGACAACCAGAAGGGTAAAAGTGAGAAAACGAGCTTTACCCTTTTATTCCAACAACAGACCGCACAGCAAGACAGAAACCAGCTACATGCAACAGCGGCTTAGTAAAAGTTCTCCGGAGGCAGAAAGTGATTGCACAAAACTTCAGCATTCAACTCATGGGCAAAGCAAAGTCTTTGTGAAGTCATTCTGCTTCTTCAGAGCTTCCCTGGAAGTTTCCTTCCCTCCACACCCCCACACGCCACGTTGTGAGTGGGAGAAAGTCTGGAAGGATACTTCAATAAAGCTCCCAGCTTTCCCAGCGACTCCCCTTTAACTTGAGATTTCTCTGAAGGGAGGAGGTATCTGCTGTCTCTGATGGCTGGAACCTGTTCCTGCCATCATTAGCTTTCTCAGAGACTCCTCATTTGCTGAACGTTGGTCTGTAATAAGAAGCAGGAAGGATAGTAATTTTTATAGCAACTACCTGCCAACAGATTTCAATTCTTTATCCCTTCAAATCCCACATCTGTCCATGTCTCCAGGCACTGGTGGAAAAAGCTCTGCATTAGTTATTTTTATTATCAACATAAAAATCTTTCCATTTATTTATTTATTAAGAAAAAAAGCAGCTATCTACAAAACTCAGTTCGTTTTGTCCTTAGGCAGACATTTAAAGCTGTCTGCCAACTTCTTTTCTTAATAAAAAAAATAAGCTGAAGTCTTTATTACACACAGTGTAACAAAATATGACCAGCTACATTTACCCAGCTGAGACATTTGCCATCCATCTATCTGGAAAGAATTCTGCGACTGAAAGAGGAAACATCTGATGAGGAAGGCGACCCCATTTCTGAAATTCAGCCACTGGTGGGTCCTGAGCACAGCACTGAGCCCCAAGACGTTCCCCTGCCCCAGCTGAGTCCACACAGTGGAGAAGGGACAGATGAGCTGGTTCTGACCCACCCCCAGACAGACGGACAGTAGAGACCTAACAGTTCAGAGCAGGGAGGGCTCCATCGCATGACTGTTCTGCTTTTGGGACTCAAGTGCATGGATCTGTGTGATGCTACAACAAATGGCTTCTCTACCTCTTCCCTAACACAGCAGACAAGGATGGAGCTTGTACCATGTGGTTGGCACCAGGAAGACATCACAGAATCCCAGAGTGTCAGGGATTGGAAGGGCCCTGGAAAGCTCATCCAGTGCAATCCCCCCATGGAGCAGGAACACCCAGATGAGGTTACACAGGAAGGTGTCCAGGCGGGTTGGAATGTCTGCAGAGGAGGAGACTCCACAACCCCCTGGGCAGCCTGGGCCAGGCTCTGCCACCCTCACCCCCAACAAGTTTCTTCTCAGATTTAAGTGGAACCTCTTGTGTTCCAGTTTGCACCCATTACCCCTTGTCCTACCATTGGTTGTCACCCAGAAGAGCCTGGCTCCATCCTCCTGACACTCCCCCTTTCCATATTGATCCCCAGGAATGAGTCCCCCCTCAGTGTCCTCTTGTCCAGCTCCAGAGCCCCAGCTCCCTCAGCCTTTCCTCACACGGGAGATGCTCCACTCCCTCCAGCATCTTTGTTGACCTGTGCTGGACTCTCTCCACATCCCCAACCACCAGCCAGACCTTTTTGAAACAAGCCACATTCAAGATGGGGCTTTGCTTTTGCATCTTAACAGTGTGATATGGTGGAGACTGAAAATATATTCCAAACCACTCCAGTTCCTTGCACAAATGCCTCTCGGACTCTATCACAAGGACACGGTAGGTGATGAGAACTGTGCCTTCTGCCCAAAACCTTCTGCTCTATTTCATAGTCTCAGAAAAGCGGGAAGGATTTGGAGCCCTCACGAGGATACGTGGCAGAGCTGCTGCCTGAGCTCTTTTTAGGCTGGTGACTGGCATGTTAAACCTAAACAACACATCTTAGGCTGACACAAGATGAAACACATTAGGCAGATGGCATGTTTTCTCTGCACAAGCCAGCGCCAGAGTGTTCCTCCTCACCATCTCCTCTTCTTGTTCCCACAGCAAAATTAAAGTAAAAAGAAACAGAAAAATGTGTAAGATGATGAGAGCAAAGATTATTATGTGGAAAATATATCAACAAGAGAGGTGTTTTGTTCTTTCAATTCCATGGTTTTTATTTATATATATATTTTTATAAAAACAAACACCCTACTTTGTCAATGTGAAAAGTCGAAATTTACATTTAAATAGAGGTATTTAGGTGGGTGGTTTTTTTCCTCTCATCTTTTGAATGCAGAATACAAAAGACTGAAAACTCTCAATTTTCCTAAATGGAAGGATAACAGGTGAGGTTTGCATTCTGGGAGCTATTCATTTAGTGAACAATGTTCAACTCGGCAACGACCAAAGCCCATTTGATCAAGGGGAAAAGAGCAGTGGCTATTAGGCCTGACAGGGATTTGCTCAACAGCTGAGACCAGAAGAAGCTGTGATCTCATTGTGCCCTGTTCCCAAGGACGAATCATGGCCAATACAGCTCCCTGAGGGCAACGCCTGCATTTCCAGATGTACAGTGGATCACTATGCAACTGAAAATCGCTGCCATTTGAGAGATTTTGGTGCTACAAATAGCCCTGGCTGCATTGCTGAAACACTGCAGATGTTTAAAGCGTGAGGTGGTCTGCTTACATGAGAAAATGAGAAGACTTAAGACAAGTCTATAATTGCACAGCATTCAAGCCATTGTAAAAGAATGGGAGTGGAAGCAAATACTGTGATGACCCTTAAAACTTGCCATCAATTACCTTTTTATTTTTATTTTTTCTTATTTTTTTTTTTCTCATTTTCTTGCTGACAAGGAAAATAAGTACTGATTCTAACCAGGGATTCTATCAAAAAGTACACTTGCAAGCAACATCCTCAGAGAATTCCATCCATGGAAAGGTGTAGCAACATTTTTAACCACTTCATCTGACTGGAGCAAATAAGGAGTAACAGATGATGGACCACAGAAGCTCATTCAATTCTGGGCAGGATTGCCATGTTCTGACATAGAGCTGACTCCTTGTATTCAAAGGGCACAGGCAAAAAGTAATGTCATATGTTTTTAAAACAAGGGTCAACCACAGATCCAGCCAGCACTTTGTAGGGTTTTATGTTGATTGTTTTTAACTGTCTCTCATGTGTTATATTGAGTAAAACTCATACAAAAAGACCAAAAAACCACCACTGCTCCCCCGGTAAAAATTGTCTGCCTGGATTTTAGAAGCAGAAGAAATAGTAATAAGTATTTGGAAAAGGCAAACACAAAAAATCAAGATGCCTGGGAGGTAAGAGCACTATTGCTGTGTACCCAGCACTAGGAAATCACTGACTTGCTCTTTTTAAAGCTGCAAACCGTGTTTCCAGTCTCCCAGGACTAGCCGCCTGCCCAAACACTACAGTACTATCAGAAAACACCTTCGAGCGTTCGCCCATCATCACATTGATCCCTTTGACTTTGGCGAGTTCTGCTTCTCGCCACTCTCACAAACAGCAAGAGAGTCTTGTTTTTGCAACAAACTACGCCAGTTTTTCTAGCACTTCTGAACTTAAAAGCACTACCTGCATTAATTAATGGCAGTGCATTCACCACCAGTCCCAGCCCCATTGTGTACTGACCCTTTGTTTTCACATGCATTGTTTCTGGCAACAAGGAGCCTCAAGAGCTCCATCCTCCCCACCTTCCCCACAGATGGTTCACCACTCTTCGCCAGGACTATGAGACACCATAAGCTGGCATGGTTTGCTGGGAGACCACATCATGACCTAAAGAACTAACCCAGCCAGGCAAAACAAGTCTAAATATTTGGATTTTTGTCTTTTTTTCCAGCCCAATCGGCTGCTTGAGCTGTCCATACATTGTCCCCCCATCCAAAGAATGACATGTCTGATTCATAGAGAATTACTGTTTGCACGGGTGGAGGCAAAGGAAAGGATAAATACAAGAATACCGATACTGGGAGCAAAGCTACACAACACTTTTCTGAGGTGTCTAAGGCATTCTTCCTAGCTATTTCCACATTATTTTTGCGTTTGTTCTAACAAATTATATCCTTATATTCTTTTCAATAGCCAAGTTGTGGGGAAACGGACTTTTTTTGGAAACTTTTTTTGAAGAATAACCTTGGCCCACAACTGCCAGGTGCCTCCCAGCAGCCGGTCCAGCTCAAAGATACACAGCCCTTAGCACTGGCTCAGCTTCTTTGCGTGGTGCCCGTGTTTATTGTCACCTGCTCTAAATGGTGACAACAGGAGAGATCTTCACATAACCCTTCCTCCTCCCCCAAAATAACCCCACAAGCCAACAACCTACAACTTCATGTACAGTCATTTGACAGAACTGGAATCTTAAACTGCCGATGGGAAGTAGAGACACAAAGCTCAGCAGCAGTGAAGAAATGCAGAGCACAAGCACCATCCAAACCTGAGTCCTCTTCTGTGCTACTACACTGAATGTCTACTCAAGACCACCATGGCTAAAATTGTTCTGGGCTCCTTTTCCATTTGAAAAATAAAACAACCAAAAAAACAATAAAACCCAGAAAGCAATACATATCATACCATGCTAGAGGCAGTTCTGGCAGTGGGGTTTTGGAGATAGGTTTTGGGGTTTTTGTGTGTGTGTGTTGGGGGTGGAGGGAAGGAGTCGTTTGCTTTGTTTTCTAAAGGTTTCCGGGTTCCTGTAAATGTCACTGAGTTGTGTATAAGGCTGTGGCATTTTGCTCTCTCTAATACCAGGAAATTCATATACACACATTTTCTGTTGTTTATCTTGTGAATATAAAGACTGAATCAAAGCATCACAAGAAAAGAAAGTGGGTTGTTTTCTTCCCTGACTTTTCTGAGACTCAATAATATTGCCAGTTTCTCTTTCTCCCCCACTTCTATTTTGTCTTAAGGCTCTGCATCTTGGAAGACTGTGAAGCTGCTGTGTGATTTTTATCTCCATGATTAAAGTGTTACACTTTATTGAGCTCTTTGCATCAGCACCAAAATCTGCAATGCAGGATTTTACATAACACTTCATTTTCTCCTCGCACCATTACTGTTATTAACCTGGTGGCAATAAACAGAAAATATAGCTCAGCTCATGATGTACTCCTGAGTTTTTTGTGTGAGAGCATAACAGAAAGGGAAAAAGAAGAAAAAGAATGGAAATGAAAGAGCCTCCACCTTGTGAAAGATAAGGAATAGCTGCATAAACTTATATTTTCCTTAAGGAACAATTGCAATGTTTCAGAGTTAAAAAAAGAAATGTTGTGCTGTAGCTTCTGCACGTAAGGATTTCTTCTAAAACAAGAGATCAGAAAAGAAAGAACATCCAAGCAAATTCTCCAACTCATTATTATTCTTCATTAGGCTTCCGAGATGGAAGATTTGATTGATACCCTACTTCGGGATGTTGCACTTTTCTTTGTTTAGATGGCGATGTTTGGAAAGCATGAGATGTGCCAACAGGGTCTGAAAACCAGCTGAAGAGCTGTGTGTGCATGGATGACCTTCACACTCCATCGGCGGACGGAAACAGCACGTTTCACAGACATGAGATCCCTGAGCACCCAGGAAAACAGTGGGAGTTAAATATCGGCATGTCTGTAGGAATGTGGGTTACTAGCAGAGATTCTCTTGTTGCTGAAGTGGGAGAAACCTGCAGGTTCTGGAGCAGTGGCATCTAGATGCAAACCCAGAACCCCAAGAGCCATGCAGAAAGAGGTGGGTCATCCATGGGCACACGGTCACCGAAGCTAAGAGTAACAAAAGAGAGAGAATGCCACTAGCTTGGCGTGTCACAGAGAGCATTCAGAAGCAAAGTCATTTCTTGTATGAGCTAACAGCAATGCTTTGGGTGCTTAGGTATTCAAAAGGAAAAATAGGAGGGCAGGCTTCACAGGCTTGCTCCGTTTCTCCTGCCTTTAGATGCTATAACCACTCCTTTTGCAGCGTTGGGGGTGTGGAATTGTGGCATATCCTAAAATCCCATTTCCAACCAGCCTGGTTGGGTCACGAGCCGCACTGCGCTGCCATGGCCACCCAAGGCAGCTCCTCACAGGAGCGCCTCGCAAAGTCAGCACAGATTGGGCTGAGCGGTGTTGCTGTAGATTCCATCCAACAGACCGCTAACCCTGAAATGCGCCGGTTATTTCTGAAGGATTGTTTTGGGGTTATTTCTACCCAAGAGAAAGCTTTTAGAAAGCTCTCAAAGCTTCTGCCCCCTACTTATGTGGGTTCCTGCTCTTTACTCTTGCTATTTATTTTGCACTTGCTCTTTACTCACAAACGCTGCAGTTTGAAATATAGCAGAACATTTTTCAGTTCGTCAGTGTGTTGTTTGCTGTCAAGGAGACGAAATGTTACTACTTTCCTCTGGAGAAGCTTAGGACATGATGGATGAAATGTCACAAATAATTAGACTTTTCTTATGAATTACATTTTTTTAGACTTCTGTTTTCATGTCAACAGGTATGTTACAGATAGGCTGCATGAAAGGACCTGGGGAGATTGCAGTTCTCTGGGAACAGCACTAATGTAATATCTGATAAGCCAAGGCACAGCTCCAGCTGAGACAACCTTTAAACAACTTCCACTATGAAAATTTGGGGCTATGAAAACCTGAGTTCAGTGGCAGAATCAGAGACATCCAGTCCAGCTCCTAAACAGCATGGACATAGTTAAGAATTTAAAGATGCCTTGACGTAGTCCGACCCAAAGTCCATCCACTCCAGTGTCTTGTTTCTGACTGTGTCACCATTAAGCCCCAGACAATATAACATCCAGTGATAATCTAAATAACTATGAGACCTGGGGGAAATACAAAATGCAGTTCACTTTCACATTTTGAGCAGAGATGTGCTGCACATATATTCAGATTGCATTAAATTATCTGGGTGGCAGCCATGAACAAACCCTCCAACTCTGAACTCTGTCTTGATCGAGGCCAAGAGCTGATCTGCACATCACTGAGCACTCACCTGTGAACACCCCGAATATCTGCCAAATACCGAGGAAAACTGAAGAAAACAATCACAGACACTCACACACAACTTCTTCATTATTGTTATATGAGTTTCTAAAGCTCTCATCATTTTCATCTCTAAGTTTATAAACTGCCAGTTGTTATGGTAGGTAGGCAGTAAACGCTGGATCAAAAATAACACTGCAGCGGAATTGCTGCTTTGGAATCTTGCATCACGTGCAATGACTTTAAATTGCTTGCTTTGCTAGAAAGGCTGGAAGAATGCGGAGCCATGACACTCTAAATCACACTGATCAATGATGTAAATCTTAACTGACAGAATATATCAATAATCAGGAATGCTCCAGGGGAACAAATCATGGGAATTACACACCTTTTAGATCTCCCTTCCATAACAAACTTATTGTCATTTATTGTAGAATCATCAAGAAGATACAAAGATTAGTAATGGTGCAGCAAAATTTACTAACCCTTTGACATGGAAATAAATTCTTATTTTTTACCACATTTATTTCCTAAGTGATCTCAGCTGATTAGAAATTATTGAACTAAAATGGAAGTGTTGCAGTGAGCGACCCGAAAGGATCAGTGACATTTTGTCAGGAGACTTAAAATGTTATTCTTTGTAATGCTAAAGATGAACCGTATGCATATATACATGTGTGGAGGGGAAACGGAGACATGATGTTCCAGTGTTCCTGAACAGAACACAGCTTGTGTGGGACTCCCTGATATTTCAGATACATATTACAGATACTGATATTACCAAAGCAGGGCCTGGGAAAAGAGTTGTCAAATACTAGGAAAGGGGGGGAAATAACCTCAAAATCTTGTCTCCTTATTCAGAAAATAAGGCTGTGATCATCAGCTCATCTCTAAGGATCACAAAACAACAAAAGAAAATTGCTTCCCAATGGCTAACACGATAAGAGAGAAAAGAGAGAGGTTGAGTAGCTTCTTGGCTGTGTCACTTCCTTCCAGCAATAACTAAATGAGATTCTCTGTCAAGGTGGAACCTGCCACACATCCTCTGCATCAAAGAGGATCTGGAGGATGCTTTATTGGCTTAGACTGTCACACTACCTAGTATGGCAGTCACTTCTGAAAGTCCCCACGATTCCCAAAAGTCACCTATTGCTCTGTGAGGAGCTTGCAAGTTGATAAAAACCATCATCAAGCACGTATTTCACTGCTTCACAGACGTCCCTGTTCCAACAGCTGTGTGCAGGTTTATCAAAGAGAAGACACTTAAGCCTTTGCATTCTTTCTCTTCCTCAGTCAAGCCCATCATAACTTACACTGTATAACAGCTGTGCATCCTTCCTCTTCCTTCACACTGCAGCTACATAGAGCTCAGGAACATCGTCAAATTTCCTGTAGTGAAATCATAGAGATGGTCCCATGATAGATTCCAAATCTATTAATCTACTGTTTCACGTGCTACAGCCACCACCGGCGTGCTCCTAACGGAACAAGTCTCAATAAGCATCACAGATAACTGTGACTGCTCTTCAATACGCCTGGGCTCCCTATGGCACTTTTAATCTTCAGCAGGTCTTAAAACACTTTGCCAATTAACTTAAAGTTATCAGTGTCACATTGCAGCTTGGCAAACTGAAGCCCAGAGGTAAAACAACTTGCTCAAGGTCATGCGAGATGTTAGAAAAAGTCAAACCAACACTTCCAATTGCTCTCCATTACGCTGCTGCTCTTGTTTTGAAGTGGCAGGTAGAGATGCCAGGTACTGAAATCTTTATGTTAGACCCTATATACAAGAAGGGTGAAGGTGGAGGTGGTACCTGCAATAATAGCATGAAGATGGGAGGCCACTAATCTATTTTTCTCCTGCTTCTTCTGGAAAAGTACTTAGTTTAGGGGAGATATGAAGTCTTCATGGTTGAGTCCAGCTTCTACCACTAATGAACATGGGCAAAGGAGACAGAAATAACCTGGTTCTCAGGGAAACTGTTATGCATCCTTGCTATTTTCTGTACTTTTACACTGTAAACCTTGCTTCCTTCATTATGGGGCAGAGACAAGAAGTATTCCAATATAAACACATAATTTTGGCTCTGTTCCACTTGACTGGAGTAAAGGATGCAGTGTCAGCTACCTGGGAGCATAACTCCCAGTGCTCTGATATTTTGTGCATTTCTGTGGTTGGTTCCCAAGTCCCTGCGCTCATTTATCACACACTGAAGAGTGTTGTTTGGTAACGCTCCTGCTACACCACCAGCTTCGGGCAGCCCAGCCTGCAGCGCGCCCAAGCAGCAGAAGCACAAGGGGCAGGAAGGCTCCATATCATGAAATGATACGCGCATCCATTTCTCAGTTCTGACACGAGCTTTGCGTTTGACCTTCAAAAAGTCATTGGGTTCCTCTCAGCTCTCGCTCTTGTAACGGGGACTGCAGGAAGCTGGTCTGTCTGATCTTCACACATCACCAGCTCTTCAAGGAAAACATTTTCTCATAGTGCATAACAGCACGAATTCAACAGGAAGCCGATCAGGGCAGGATCTCCCAGAACTGCTGTACTACAAATAACCTGCCATTACACAGACCTAAACACAACTGCCTTTCATTGTGCTTCAGGATTGAAGTGCAAAAGTGACTGTAACAGGAACACCCAGCTAGCTTGTTATTTGAAAAGGCGCTGTTTACTTAAGAAACCACCCTTAATTTGTATTTAATATTTTGCACAGTGCAGGAAATACTCCTCCTGTTCCCATATCTCAACAACGACGACGCAAAAGGTCATACAATATATCATCGATAAAATGCTGTCTCTTGAAAATCAGTTTTGCCCCACAGTTTTCATATAGTGAAATTATTTTTTAAATAGAAGTGTCATTCTTTAACCCTGTCAGGAAGTTATAGGCACAACATTCAGTTTCCATTTAAAAATCAAAGTGTAAAAGGGTAGGGGAAAAAAAAAACAACAAAAAATCACTAACACAAATGTCAGTTGGGCCTGGCAGAACAGAATGCAGAGATTAAATGTTACCCTTTAGAGTCGCAAGCCAAACAGGAGATCACTGAGCTAGAGCGTGACAATAAAATCTACCACACATATGCAGACAAGCCAACTAGTCAAGTGTCCAGCTCTCTCCACCATGAAAATATGACCGAAAAAGCGCCAAGACAGAAAAGAATAAATAACACTTCAAAAATCCTTTTGTTTCAACTACATATAATAAGCTGTTCCTGATACCAGGGGAAAAGTCTCAGGCTTCCCCCCCCCCCTCTGTTAACATGGGATTTTTACTCTGACAATTTCTCTTTAATGTTACTTGAACATAGGTTACTTTAGCTGCACGTCAAAATATACCGGCTTGGAGTTTAATTTTGGGACACTTAACATTACATTTTCCCAAGAAATGGCGGTTCTTTTCCTGAATTTGATGGCTCATTGAGCTTTCAGATAAGAGGTGGTTTTACAGGGATATCTCTCTGTACACTCTTTACAGTCCTTATAAAACCAGCTGGCCAGGCAGGGCACTCTGATCGCCTGGGGAACATTTGGTAGGGGCAGGATAATCTACGTGACCTTTGTAGTTCATCTGAAACTGCTGCCCAACTTTGCAAACAGCTCTCTGTTGTTCCTCTCATCCACTTTTCAGTTTCTGAGTGATTCCCGGGCACACAAGGATAGCTGGAAACACATACAGAGCTGAACACAAACACATTTCGTCCTGTAAAAACATGCACAGCAGTATAAAGACTAAGGCTGACCCACAAACATACAGTCCCTTGTGTACCAACCCAAGAGCAGACCCACAAATATCTACAAACATAATAATTACACTCCAGCAGAGGTATTTCTATACCAACAAGAACCACAACTCAGCTGCTGGGAGGGGTGTGTTATTATAGCAGGGATCGGTCCTTTCCAGTAATGAAAAGAATTCTGCTCTCTAAGAGGAAAGGACAATCAGATACACCACCTTCCAAGTTACAGCCTTTTCCCTATATGCTAATGTATTGGATTTTTAAGCTGATGATGGGTTATCTATCAAAATTACTCTGCTTTGGAGGAAATGGGTAGCTCTACAGTGCTCGGAAGCCTTTCCTACCATGGAGCATTTTGTAACTCTACCCAGGCTTCTTCCCACATCTCAACACCTCCTCTCCTCTTTCTCCCCACCCTGTCAGCACTGTCCCCCCAGCACAAACTGCCGCACATCTGTACAAAGGACAAGCAGGAGAAGAAGGTGACAGTTCTTTAAGGAAAGAATAAAGATGCAAATTAACAAACACCAAATTTGCTGTAAACATTAAATACTTCAGACATGAAACCTTCTGTGCTACAAGAGTGCTTTCAGCATTATCTATTCACAGCAGTTCCTCTGCTCCTGAGGGTCATAAACACTGAGAGATGGAGCCAGCAAAAAAGCTCTCGTTGAAATTCAGCTCACAGCAAAAGCAATTTCCGAGTGTGCAAAGTGCTGTCAGCAGGCCTGATGTTTGTGTATGAAATATAGACAATATGACTGGCCCATCGGCAGTCACTGTCAGCCTGATGGATGGTGCCTGAAAAGAAGTAAAGCGGCTGCCGTTAGGGCCCAGTCTATCAGATGCTTGATGGAGATTCGGGAGCTTAATAAAGGTAAAAGTTTCTTCTAATCGGACAAAATTTCCAGCAGTGATCACAAAGAAAATAAAAGGGATAGCAGCGTGATATGAGGGCACGAGCAGGGCTTTGCCGTCTCAGCCGCAATACAAAACAGAAGAGGAAAGCAATGCACTCTCAATAGCAGGGAACATCGGTGTCTTTGTCCTTGGACCCTGGCTGTCCCCACACAGACAGGGCAGCCCTACAGGTCCCTGCGTGCACAAGCATCTTCAGGGCTTCCCCACAGCCCAGACCCCTCACCAAATGAAAACATCACCTTTGCAATGGCTTTGGTGCTCCTCAAGCAGCCCTTTTGCCATGACGGGAGGGTGAATGGACACGGCCAGCAGACACGCCGGTGCAGAACTAGTCATTAAACAAGCAGTTCAAACGTCCTCTCGCCTTTTGCCATTTGGAAGCTAGAATCCTGACTTTTTCTCTTATTCTCCCCCACCCCACGGTTGTTATGTGGATAAAACTTCATGTGCAGCATGTGTGGTCCATCTGCAATGAAAATACTGAGGGCTAAACTCCGCGTGCTATGGGTCCCTTAGCTCGTGATATCAATCAAAGACCCTCAGGCAAGAGGTTCTGATGAAATAACACTGACCACCTCAAAAAGGTGGAGCAGTTTGCAATTAGAAGTGAGCTTGTGCTTCAAAGTTCAGGTTCCAGCCTGTAGCCAAACTGAGTGTATTTTGAAAGTGGAGTAACCCGCAGCTTTGATCCATCCGCATTTGCAAAGGCAAAGAAGGGCTGACAGCTAGCTGTGTGTGCCTCCCTTCAGGTGTGTGAGAGGGGAAATTCACAGCAAAGGGCAAGGAAGAATTATTGCAGGTTCTCACTCCAAAACAGGACTGTCAGGAAGACAAAATTTCAACAAATGCTTACATTTCTTAAGCAAAACCACAACATGAATTGAAGCAAAATGCAGAGCAGGAAACTGGAAGTGTGCACAAATGGGAAACCTCCTCAGGTCTTGCAGTGTGTCTAATGATTATGAAGAAGCAACATATTTCAGCAAGAAAATGTAGCCTAAAAAAGCCTTCCTGTTCACTGGGACTTTATAGCTTTCACCCCATCCTTACAAATTCCTCCTTGATAAGAAGAAGGGCCAAGAGTGGCTTCTGTGCCATTTGGAGAATTTAACAATGGCAATTTCTTTGCAGCAGTATTTAAATAGATCATAGTCTATCAGAAGAAACAGCAAACATTTCAATACTTTAAATAGCGATGGCACAGGACACAACACTCGATTCAGGTTCAGAAGGACACGGTGCTCCTGGTTCGTTCCTACCCAACCTTCTAGATAGCCTTTGGTTTTCTAGTGGTTCTCTCACCTCCTGCATGCTCTCTAAAAATGGACATTTTCTTCCCCTGAACAAGCTCTCCCCAAAGAGAACAGATCCGGCCTTGCTCTGAGCCTGGGACCGGCACTTGGCACACGGAGCCCTTTGGTGTTTCCGTGACACTCAGCGGGGTTTTCCTCCTGGGACTCGGTTTATTCAGCCCCAGCTGCAAATCCCGCATCCCAAAGCCCCGCTCCAGGGTTGGCCACAAGGGCTGGCAATTTCCTACTCACCAAATGCACTCAGCTTGAGCCTCTGGTCGCAAAGCAGCTCCTGACATTAACACCCTTTAGCACAGGCTCCAGAAGAGCTGCTAACAGCGAGCTTGGTAAAAAGATTGCTGCATCTTTAACAAGTTTGAAACAAAAGTCCTTTACCCTATTACCAGCACCTGATGAAAACGAGTACCCTATTGAACTCACCAGTGGGCTATTAGGAGTGTGTCAGATTATATTAACTAGGCAATTAAAAGAAAACACCCGAGCAGCAACACCAAGGAGCAGGCAACTCAGCACACAAGGAGAGCCTGTCTGTCCTTCTGTAAATCCCCAAATTAGTTTTGAAAGGCCACTTTCAGCCTGGAGTTAAGGCCAGATCTACCCTCTGCGTGTCTGCAATTGGCTGAAGCTCTGCGGTAACCTGATAAAACTGATTATTTATGATAAGTGACTGACACTGGACTGCTGCCCAAAAAGCGAAGGAATGAAAGCTGCTGTGACCCCAAGTGAGAAGATTTTCTTTGATCAGCTCACACAACCTTCTAAAAAAATTATGACTTCTGGTTTCATGCAGAAGATCAAATAATTAAAAAACCAGATGTGCAGATATTGATAATAAAAGGTGTCGCATGGGGGAAGCATCCAACCACAAACAAGCCATTTATTTTAAGACTAAAGTGTTGCTGAAACTCCCGATCAGAAGAAAAAAGGATGGTTTTTAAGCGTGGTGTGGGAGGCGTTTTGGAGAACTGGGGGTAATTTAAAGCAGAATACGCTTTTTTGATGAGCCTGCCAAAACTGAGATGCCTCTGGATAAAAAATAAACCAACAAAAAAATAGAAGTTAATTTACATCCAGACAGAGCTGTCAGGCGAGTCGTCAGCAGAGAGGGATAACGAGTCTTTGGGTAACAGCTCCCTTGCTAAGAAGATGGCAGCAGAAGCAGGGCCAAGGGAAAAGGGGAGTCACTCGACAGATGTTTTAAAGGAACAGTTAACATTTTCTGGGGCTTAGGGGGGCTGAACATTGCACAGAAACCACCTGCACGAAGGACACGTGCATAGCTGGGATAATCATTAAATAATCCCTCCTGTTTCTATAGAGCAAGACGAGGGTCTGAGCAAGTGGTTTGGGCCTCAGCTCAAACCTCAACTCTCCGCAGCTTTGTGCTGCTGGGGAAGGAGCAGGAAGGATGTTGTTCCTGGGACTGGGTCAGGCTCTCCAGAACAATCAGAAGTGAAGCCACAGGCTGTCAGTTGAGCTGGACTCAACTGGTGGGTGTGATTTACAGATCTCTTCCACCAGCTTTACCTTTCTCTACCAATAAACACTTTCCTGAGACCTGACAGCTATCATCCTTTTCCATTCCTTTAATCAAAGAGCCTCCAAAAATTGTGAATGTCCTGTTAAGGCTTAAGGAGAATGAGATTAATTTCAACTCGATCCCTCACTTATTCTCTGCTACTATGGCACGTGAAAGGGGACAGCTTGTTTTGCTGGGCTCGAATGTTCTTGCATACCTGAAAACAAACTGTGGAACATCACTTGGTATCTCAGTGGTGATGGGAGAAAACCGAGACCCCCAAGAAATGTCACAGAGTGATCCGTAAACCTAAGCCGCTGGGTGTAAGACCATGTGCTCTTCATGGAACTCAGCAGCACACCGATCGCGTTGCAGAAATCAAACCTTTCTCTCCATCGGTTCATTATTCTGACTCACCGACCGGGTGCTCAGCAGCCAGCTGGATGGGGACTCAGCCCGGCTGACATTTGAGTGGTGCGTTCCACAGTACAGAAGCGCCTCTTGCCTACCCACACTGAAAACAAGAGATTCAGCACGTTTTTACTGGAACCGACTGGAATTCTGCCTCTGGCTGAAGGAGTAGGTGCGAGCAGCCCATATCCTCCCAAAGAAGAGAGCGGAGCTGGTCAAACTGCTACTGCTTGAGCCTTTCCAGCTGAACAAGGACGATGGTAGAGCACATAGTAATAGAATCCTTTGTCTAGATAGCAAGAAAGATAGTAAGATAATCCTTTTGTCTAGAAGGGAGTACTTTGTACAAAAATGTGTTTTTCTGTTCTTATGACCCACCAAAAGAAAATCCTTAAACTGTCTTTAAGCTAAATATCACATAGAGAATTCATTTTAATAAAAACTAAAGCCTGCATGTCACAACCTTTACAAAGAACAAAAAACCTAGGATCAGAACTCTCCTAATATTGCTTTGACGTGGTCGTTTTCCTGTATGTCGTACAAAGTGTCCTACACGCTGCACAGAATTGTCCCCTTGTGATGATTGTGTGGTTTGAGTAGATGCAACTTCAATGAGACGGTCTGTTTCTTGACAACAGCAAAGAATATAACTGTTTTCTCTTTTAAACACAGTAGGGTAAGCACCAGCCTGGCTGGCTGGGGGGGCGACCGGCTCATCTAACACATTGGTCCCGTCTCTGTCTTCCAAGATGCTACAGAAATGACAAATCTACCAGCAAGCCAGTGCAGGTGACGCACAATGATCTGCATCTCACGAGCGTGTCCCCTGATTGTGACGACATGATTGAAGATCAGATGGGGGCCTCGTTTCATAAAGCAACATGTACCCACAACTCACACTGACGTTATCTTCCAGGAAGAACACAGAGCTCCATGCGTTTAGTCTTACTGATACACAGCAAAACGCCAGCAAATTTTTCAACGCTATATCCATTCACTATTTCTGTTCAAAATATTAGCCAGATCGCAGGTATTCGCACATAATTTCAGTGAAGTGAGACAGAAAATCTCTAAAATCTAAGTTATTTCACTTAACCAGTTTAGTAAGTATATTCAGGATAATAAAAAAACCCAAGGTATTCTAGTATTATGCATATGATACTATATTTTTGGTTGAGATGGTGCTTTCAGCTGTCACCACTGTTTTCTCAGCTTTTCAGTCCATCCTCAGAGTTTGGAAATCTCCCCTCTGTTTGGATTACGTTTTTCTCGTGCTTGCTTACATGCCAGAAAAGATATTTTAAAGCAAAGTAAAACAAAACAAAACTTCAAAGGAAAACGGTTTCAGCTCCTCTGAGCACAACACAAAAAACATAAAGGGATGGGGAAGAGCTGCAGTTTTCAGTCACTAATGCATTTATTCAGATTTTTACTCTCTCTTAGTTTTCATACTTCAAAATAAATTCGAATTCCAGAATCAAATTTAGGAGGTAGCCAAGTCCTCAGCAAACAAAGATGCTCCTCTAGGAGAAGTCTTCTGGCTGCAAGGGTCTATGTGTACCCAAGACTTGCCTTTGCCTGATGCCCATGGACAGAGAGCTGACCATGATAGGGCACATGGACTTTCCTTCCTAGCGGAAATCATGTGTTTTCCGTGCACAAAGCCTTCTAAAGATCTATTTGGACACTCTGGCTTTATTTCTCCTTTTCAAAGTTCTCTCTCATTCCTTCAAAGTGAGCTTTGCTCCTCCGGTGACATTCAAGGGAAATCATTGTCTCCTGTTCACTGTCTGAAACAGGAATGGAAAGGGAGGGATGGGGACTATTTCTCCCCTTACCCATAGCGTAACTGCTTTTATTTGACATGTTTTCAAACAGACAGCTGAGTAACGTAATGAACCTGACTCTTCCCTTACCATATGTATCTGCATATATCCCTGGTTATATATCCTCTCTCGCCAAAAATCACCCTCAACGTTTCTTTACTCTGATCTCATGGTACAAGAAAACAGCAGCACCAACTGTGACAAAATGTGTCTGTGGCCCCCCGTCCAGGCTGTGACAATGGAAAGCAGCAGCTGTGGTGGCTGCATAAACATAACTGTCCACTATGTGTAACTGGCACTTTGCTGAACTCATCTTTGTAAAATAATAGGTGTTGCGGTTCTGATGTGATAATACTTGATTGATTTACCCACGTGGTATTTAAAATGCAGCTGATGTGACCCTTCTGCTCTACTCTATCGATGAACCAGAGATTGAGAATCCACATATTAAGTGGCATTCTTGGAAAGGTGGAATTCCCAAATCAAAGAGGCTGCTAAGGTTCGAAAACATGGTTACAGGATGAATGTAACTCCATAAAGCCAGAGCCTACCTCATGCTAAGTGCATTGGATAAAAAGGCATCTCCACAATATTTTAGAGTGGTTTTCATTCTCCCCTACATTGTGACTCTTACTGAAGTTTTCCAAGCCTGTAAAGCCCAGAGAGTAAATAAAATTTCTTCTGAACAAGCATCCTAATGTTTGAGTGTTTGTTCAGGTTCCACCTGAACTTCAAACCCTGCCAGGCTGAAGCCCCATTAACAACTGTGACTCCAATTCAGCGTCACCCAGCGCCTGTGCTCGCAGACAGCAGAGCTTAGCTAGGCTGTAGTTCTTTATGTCTTGGAGTAGTGCATCATTTAATTTGTCCATATAGCTCAAACGCTTGCTTTGATATATAACTGAAAAGGATGAAAGGGATCACTCATGACTGTTACTCGGTAAGGTACCCACTGACACGTTCCTGAGAGCTACAGGCAATTTAGGAGGAGGACGTGGTGGGAATTATGGGTAAACAGCAGCAAATATTAACATGAAATAAATGAAAACCAACATCGCTGCAAAAACAAGGAGAAAATGCAGTTCCAGGCTTTGAAATCTGAATACATCAAACTTCTTGCCACTAAGGAAAATGGAAAAAAAACCCTAAGAATTCTCAGTGAGAAAGCTACTGATTGGAAGTATTTACTGAGTCCTGTTTTGTGACTTACAAAATAAAACCTTATCAAGGGAAAAACTGAGTATTTGCTTGTTTTTACCCTGGACAACCATAAAACCACATGTCCGGCCCTGATACAACTTTTCACTAAAGAAAACCTTTCTCCCTTCCATATGTTTCTGGTATGCACAATTTTTATTATTCACCCTATGCTATCAATAACTCGCAGCACTTGGAATTTCTGTGCAGTATTTAATAAGAGCTGGTGTGAATGTCGAAAGTATCTTGGTAAGATGTTATGTGTCAAAAAGCGATCATGTTACAGCCTGATGGATTAATATGAAGAAACAGCTTGAAGGCAAGGTATTCATCTCTTTTTTTAATGACAACACTAATACATTTGTTTCAGCTCTGAAATTAATTTCCTAATAGTAAGAAAGGTCAAAATGAACGAGAGGCATATGAGCCTTTTTGTCATCTTTAACAAATTACCCCAAACAAGCCTGTCAGATCAAAAGGGATAACATTTGGAGTAATAAATGTTAGTACTGCTTAACTGGTCCAAGTTAATTCTTTTCAGGAATTGCCAGATGCAAAAGGTAGAAACCCGTTCATTAGATTTGCAAATAAATTGTTTCTTCTATCATGTTTTCATTATAGTTGTGTTGGGCTTTTTCCGTGATGCTTTTTGCTTGGTTGGTTTTGTTTGGTGGGTTTTCTTTGTTTTGTGTTTTTAAAATAAGCCTAAGTGTCCTCTGCAAATGATGCCTGTTAGATGGAACAGACTAAAGGGGATATATTCAGTGGGGCTCAGATGGGAATCTGCTTCAACTGTTAAACAGGTCAAAAGAACATTGAAACACATCCTCCAATTTATGCAACACTCTGGAATTTAGGCTCGAATTCAGAAAACACAAAAGCTTCTGTATTGTAAATGCTCTCCCGAGTTTCACCTTTGCAATGCAAGTATTTTTTTAAGTAATTTGAACTATAAGTGGGAAAAATACAAAATAAACCAAAGCAAAATAAACCAAAGCAAACCAAACCAAAGCAAACCAAACCAAAGCAAAACAAACCAAACCAAAACAAACCAAACCAAACCAAACCAAACCAAGCCAAAATAAGGGAATGTTTTGCAATCATCACTGGTTTTCAAATACCTGCTTTTCAGTGAGATTATGGTGGGAGTTTGTCCTGGAAGATCTGCTCTCCTAAGTATGCATTGATTTAACATGCAGTTACACGATCCTGATCTTTACATCAAAAAAAGAAACATCTTCATTACTCCCAGCTCAAAACCGGTAAGGACAGGCTTATCGCTAGGGCTGCATTGCTCTTCTGAGGATGTTTAGTATGTTCATAGGTTTTGAATTATTAGAGACTCCTTAGGGTGAGACCGGGGTAGAGAAACCGCACTTCCCTCAGGTGAGTCAGGACCAGTCCAATGACCAGAACCAACAACGCCTGCCAGCTGGCAGAGGCTCAGCACCTTTGCCAGCTTTGGGACTCCTACAGAGAAGAAAAATGGTCCCTCCATCCTTATTTACATATACCACACCATGTGGGAAAGATGCAAGTTATACTCAGTAGGGCCCAAAACAGTTGAAGAAATTGTTATGAATACCTGCTTATAAAGCCAGCATACATATAATTTAAATAGAATTTTAGGAGCCTGTATTTCCCAGATGAAAATCCAGGTATCCAGGGACCAGCTGTGATGCATAAGATGCGACTTTTGTGTCTGAGTCACAAAACAATGACAAACTTGTCCTCCTTGTCCAACAATACCAGCTGGGCTAAGAAAAATTATTACCTCTCCTCCCAAAAGCCTTGTTGTGTTTCTATTCAGAAACCGTGGAGACCACAATAATATTACACCTGATGGCACAAGAATAGCCTCACATCTCGGAGAAGCCTTCGCTGCGGAGTCCAACAAACCCTTTTTTTACATTTTTGTAAGGCGGTTTCACAGAAACCGTGGGCGATGAGCACAGACAGCGCTGTGCAATGGTGTGCAGGGCAGGAGACGGTTGGTTTCTGGGCTATACAGCATCACTGCCTGCGAAAGGGCTGCTCTTGATTTAGCCCACCCAATTACAGTCATTTTCCTGGGCAAGCAACACCTTCAGCTTGGTGCTATCGTTCTGTCCTGGCGACTTCAGCTGCTGTTGTGAGAGAGGATCCAGTGCAGTTTCTAAGTCTCTCTGTAATTCAGCTTCCTAATTAGAAATATTGTCATAGCAGCACTCACCCAGCTCACTGCTGATGCCCTTGGAAGCCCAAGCCCATCGCTGCCTCCAGAAGCATCTGAGTTGCTCCAGTATCATCCTCCACCAGAGCGTCTCCTCTCATTTATGATCATATACTACAAGTACCCTCTTAGTGATTTCCACCAAACTACTAACTAGTGGGTCGTGGTTCTGACACAGCAAATACCCAAAGAATTTCTCCGTGCCCATTTTCAATCACTTAGACAACGAGTCCTGTTTTCGGATACTGTTGGGAGACTACGCCAGCAGTCTAACAGAACCCATAGTAAGGGAAGTTATTCAACTTATTCCTGTTAACTTCCACTGTGAAAACTTTGGTCAATACTAAATAAATCCTTTTCTCTTTGGGGCTTACGCAAGTAAGAAAAAATCTAGAAGAGAGCACAAAGTTAACTGACAGGGAGAGGGAGAAATATGCTGGATTCTGATAATTGCTCTTCCCAGAATAAAGGGTTTCTAATTTATTACAGTTGGAAGGATTTCTGCAGCACAGAGGAGGCTATAGCAGTCCATACATATTAACATAAGATTGGGTTCTCTATTATAGCAACGCTTTTCCAAACCAGACAGCAGCATGACTAATCTCTCAGCTCCAAAAAAGAAAACATCTCCTCTTTATTTGGCCTCTGAAATCTTCCAAATATTTTTTAAAGATGTTTCCTTCTCTTCACCTCCTCCTGCTGCTAAAAAACCCACAAACAAACAAACAGCACCACAAAAATAAAAATCCCCGAGAAGAATTTAAAGTGAGAGTGCTCATTCAAAAATAAACCACCAAGATCAATCCTCCAGTGGTACATTTCTTCTAACAGGTGAATTTATTCTAAACTCAGTGCAGAGAACTGAGTAAAATAAAGGTCAGACCCTGTGCTGGGAATTCCCCTGACCTTTCAGGCTGCATCCATCATTGGTATTACACAGACCGTGCCATTTATCACACCAAACAGAGAGCAAATCTTTAACTCCTTTTCTCTTCCCAACAGTACAGACCCAACAATTATTCAGATTTTAAAAAGCAATCGATGTTTATCCAGCTTCTTTTTACAGCTCTGCTTCTTTGAGCGCCTCATTTCTCCAACCACCGGCTGTACAGTATGCGACTGATAAAGCAGGGAGCAGATGTGAACCAACGGGTCTCAGCGAGACGGGTGTGAAGACGTGGATAAAAAATGCATCTGAAAAGGCCTTTTAAAAAGGGTCTGCTTTCCTACTGACACCCACCCATTTGAGTGATATTTGTGACAATCCTCTCCTGAATTCAGGGTCATATCTAGGGAAGTCTGTCATTATTGAGGAAGAAGATTCTTTGAAAGTTTCAGGCCTTTAGAAACCATCAGGTAATTGTTCTGCTGCTTTTGTTCTGTCTGCTTTCTACAGAAGCTTGGCACCTGCTTGAAACGGATTTGGCTGGGTTTTAAGGAGCCTTCCAGCTGTGAGAACACCATAGAACCATAGGAAATCTGGGGTTGGGAAGGACCTTCAGAGGTCATCTAGTCCAACTCCCCTGCAATGAGCAGGGACATCTTCAAGGAGATCAGGCTGCTCAGAGCCCTGTCCAGCCTGGCCTGGAACATCTCCAGAGCTGGGGCACCCACCGCCATGGAATGGGCTGCCGCAGGCTGCGCGGAGCAGCACAGCCCGGCCGCACACGGCCCTGCCCGTCACCACACCTGAGCTCTTCTCTGACACAGCAAATCCCCATTTGCTTCTCAGCCCTTCTGGTAGCAAACTGTGAACAGCCCAGGGTGGGGCTGAGAAAAGAAAAATAAGAAAAGAGAGAAAAGAAAAAGGAAAAAGGAGAAAAGGAGAAAAAGAGAAAAGAAAAAGGAAAAAGGAGAAAAGGAGAAGAGGAGAAGGAGAAGAGGAGAAGGAGAGGAGGAGAAGGAGAGGAGGAGAAGGAGAGGAGGAGAAGGAGAGGAGGAGAAGGAGAGGAGGAGAAGGAGAGGAGGAGAAGGAGAGGAGGAGAAGGAGAGGAGGAGAAGGAGAGGAGGAGAAGGAGAGGAGGAGAAGGAGAGGAGGAGAAGGAGAGGAGGAGAAGGAGAGGAGGAGAAGGAGAGGAGGAGAAGGAGAGGAGGAGAAGGAGAGGAGGAGAAGGAGAGGAGGAGAAGGAGAGGAGGAGAAGGAGAGGAGGAGAAGGAGAGGAGGAGAAGGAGAGGAGGAGAAGGAGAGGAGGAGAAGGAGAGGAGGAGAAGGAGAGGAGGAGAAGGAGAGGAGGAGAAGGAGAGGAGGAGAAGGAGAGGAGGAGAAGGAGAGGAGGAGAAGGAGAGGAGGAGAAGGAGAGGAGGAGAAGGAGAGGAGGAGAAGGAGAGGAGGAGAAGGAGAGGAGGAGAAGGAGAGGAGGAGAAGGAGAGGAGGAGAAGGAGAGGAGGAGAAGGAGAGGAGGAGAAGGAGAGGAGGAGAAGGAGAGGAGGAGAAGGAGAGGAGGAGAAGGAGAGGAGGAGAAGGAGAGGAGGAGAAGGAGAGGAGGAGAAGGAGAGGAGGAGAAGGAGAGGAGGAGAAGGAGAGGAGGAGAAGGAAAAGGAAGAGGAGAAAAGGAGAAAAGGAAAAGGAAAAAAGGAAGAGAATATGGGGTAGGGTTATTGCCATGTGGGGATTCAGCTTCCTCCAAGACACAGTGATCAGACCAGCACTGTCCCACCTCTGAGAGTCTCCGATGCTTGTTCCAGAGAAGAAAATGAACAAGTGAGGGTGATAGTGTCTAACCCAACCACACTGGGAGCAGTGGAAGGGAAGCCTGGAACAACGCCATCTCTCTCTAACTGTCCTCTTGGGTTTACAACTGCACTCGTGCCCCCCAAATACAGGGATCTCCTGGGAGACGTGCTCTCTGCGGTGCCCCTGCTTGGCTTTCCAGACTCGGGCAGCACATGGTGGGGTTCAGAGCAAGCCCCCTCCACCTTCCTTCCCCCGAAAGCCAGCGGTCCACCTGAGCCACACAGTGCCTGGTGCCATTCAGTGCCTTCTGCTTGCATTTAATACACGCATTACTGGCACTAAGGACCAATTTGGGGGCTCCCAGGCTTCCCCCTCACAGAGAATGAAGGAAGACAGAGCAGTTGCCAAGATACTTATAAAAGGGTGCATGGGGCAACTATATTTGCGGAAGGTTAAACAGCCTAATGCACAATATGAGCATGTGTGTCACGAATCAATGATTAAAGTCTCTTTCATCAAAATTCAGCTATGTCAACCATGGCAAATAATAGGCTAATTAGGCATCTGCTCATTCAATGTCCAGAGGGACGAGCCAGTTTCTGGCACCAAGTGAAACATTTGTTGCACTAGTAAAGAGTCATTTCAAGCCTGGGAAACACCTACAGCAAGAGAGATCAGCTTATTCCTTTACCAAAAGGAGGAAAACGAGAACAGCTCCATCTTCCTCTTCTCACAGGCAAGATTTACAAACTGACCCTGGGTGAGTGAAGTTGGTGCCTGATCCAGTGCCAGACGTGCACGAAACTTAAGATCTAACTTTTATAACATCGAGTTACTTAGAAACGAAATAGTGGAAAACTGTAACTCTCTCTCTGCCCAAACGTGTCAACTCTAAGCTTTGAACTTCAAATACAGTCACAAGGGGACCAAATTTGACCAGGTAACAAAAGAGGCAGGTTTGGTAACAACAGTGTTTAGTTTTCCACGCGTAGACGCAGCCAACCATGACCCAACTTATGGCCCACTAACTTCTTAACAATGGCACAGGCTTCATTGGATTCCTGACTGCTTCCCTCGCTTCCCCTCCAATTTGGCTCACCTTCCTGGTCTATTTTCCTTTGGCTCCATAGGTGCAGCGTAACACAGAACTCAACGCACCATCTTGTTGAGGTGGCGATAGCAGCGTGTTCCACAGCTGGTTGTGGCTCTGGTACCGCTGCACTGGGCAAATCCATTTGAGTGACGGCCACATTTGAGAGGCAGCCTTCTAAGGTCGATTGAAATAACCCCAGAACTGCAAGGATTATATCCCAGTAGGGAGGCTGCAGATGCATCTTTATTCAGCCTAAATGCCATTTCTTCCCAAGCACTCTTATCTATCCCTCACACATAGCTCTACGATTCCTTCAAGCGGTGAAGTGCTGCTGCCAGGCGACTGAATACCTGAAGGCCACTTGGCACCAGGCGGCCCCTCAAGCAAAATGTCTAACTGCTTTTCCTTTCTGACATACCTTTAAAAATAGCCAGGTGGAGGTTTTGTCTCAAGATTCCACATTTGGGTGGACAATGGATGGGAGGACAAGTCTTCAAAGGAGACAAGTTGGTCACCCCATCCTATAATACCATAATAATAGTCAGCAACTCCCCTGGAGCAGTCTAATGAACTGTTTTCTTCCCTTAGCACATCAGCAAGGCTCTGTGTGCTCTAACCCAAACTGCCCATATGCCTGCTATGGCATTCCCTGGACTCCTGGCATTGCTTCCTTGGGACAGACTAGATTTTCCACGGCAGTTTGCAGCAGACTTAAGAATGGGACGTTTTGCTGAATGCAATATGGTCGTGAATAACACAGGGAGTTTAATAACCTCAGTGTTATTTATTTTGCTACTAAATTCAATCCATCCACTTTATTAGATCCAAGGGTGTCACCTTGTAAAATATGTCAAGCCTGCTTGGTTATTGCCCAATGTACAACAAAGCTGTTTCCCTCATATTCCATGAGGTTATTCACAATTACTTTAAAATGCCTCCTACTACAAGGAGCTCACCGGAAAGCTGACATCCTCTCTCTGCCCTTCTGTCTCCATTTGTCTGCCTGCCTATTGGCCCTTTTGCACCTTCAGTGAAATTTCAGCAAGGTTTTTCATATGTATTCTGTCTGAGAATTGTTTCTGAAAGCGACAGTCCTCCAGGCCATTACCAAATGCATTTTTAAAGATACTGTGAGGGGGAAGAAGAAAGTAGAAGATCTTAAAAATATCCTCCTTTTGCAAATATAATTTCCGATGTCAAACTGTTACAACTAAATTGGCCCTTTACATATCCTTAGTTTTTAAACACGTCACCTCTGATGTCTCACCCTCATCTTCTCCTTTAATGCACAAGGACTGAGCAGCACTGTGATAAAAGTATTGACTACAAAGCATAAATTGTCCAGGTGAGCAAAGTTAAAATAAATGGAGTTTACTGGTACTGAAATAATAAAGCTCAGAGAAAGCTGCAACAGCATCCAAACGCTTGCATGCCAGAACTAGCTACTTTGTTTATGAAAGTGACAGTCAAAGCAGCCTGATTTTCAGATGTTCAGAAACCAAGTGTACCTTCCAATGCCCAGGACCGATGGAAATCATACTGTTCATCTTTCAAAGCTTCAGTATGGATGTAGAAACAGCTTCTAGACAGTCAGATCAGAGAAATTTGACCCAAACACATATATGCATACATAAGCAGGTCTATATTTAGGCTTGGCTTTGGAAATAATTTTTTCCACCAATTTGTTATTCCCCACTTACATCTCATCTTACAGGCCATGCTAAAAGCCACCTACAGAGCACATTGTTCCTCAAGCAGACGTCCCGTAGGAGCCTTCCTAGGAAGTTCAACTTCCATGGTCATTCCATGACCAGCAATTTGGGTGCAGAAGACATGAACGGGCCATTTCCAGGAATGGGGAGACTACAGCATGCACGGGAAGATCCCACGTGCATGTCTCCCCTATCTGGCAAGATGCAGGGCTGAGGGTGGAATAGAGCTTGGTTAAACTCATGCTATCGAGGACACCTCTCACGCTCAGTCTAAACTGCTGCCAAACACCAATCTGAGGGGTTTTCAGAGCACATAGGGAGCGAGTACTGATTTCAGGATGACTTTAAACATTTGCATACCCTAAGGTCAACCAGTATCCCTCTGCATACTCTGTGAAATATAACAATTCCCTAAGCAAACTCTTTGAGCTTTGCCTGTGCAACTCCAACTATTCTACAAGGCTGAAGAAAACAAAGGCCAAGTGAAAATGATACTTAGGGAGGGATAATTCAATCTGTTCTGCCTGCAGTCTGTTGTATGAATTACAGTCCAAAGGATAAAAAACCCCAAATACTCCATCACGTCCCAGCATGGTTCAAGAGGGCATTGACTTTGCCATTAACAGGGTACAGAGCCAGTTAGCCAAAGTTCAGCTCTGTTGTCTCTGCAGAGCCCTGCAAGAGGGTGGCAGCTGGCAGTGCACGCCGGCCAACTCTCCATCGCACAAGTTAGCGAAGGACAATCCGTGTCGGGTCATCCAGCCGGTCTCCAGGATCCTGCAGGATGGCTCCCTCCAGCTAACCGAGGGGCTGTGCTCCAATTAGCGCCGAGCCTTTTGATGCTGGCCAGCCTGCAAAGCCAGATGGCACCTGCTCCTTGGCATTTTGGGTATCTGGTGCAGACCACGGATTTTGTAATGGTCTGGTAAATGACTCCTGAGCTTTATTCCAAATGCTCCGGTTCCTCCCTGACCTGCAGCATAACTAGATCCAATCATACTTCTGAACTCCACGGGGAAGAGATGGAGATAAATACCTTTGCAAAATACATAATCAACAGGAAAACAACACATAAAGCACACTATAGGTGTAATATATGTATAGACACATACGGCTTTCCTGCTGCTTTCGGTGCACAGATATTAATGGGTTCAGATGATAAATCAACCTGAATGGCTAAAAGCAGCCACAGTAATCATTTACAGCTTCCACTGACTTCAGTAGAAGCTACTGGCACTCTCAGAACAAGACTGAAAGCTAAAATAATATTTCACTTAGATGAATTTCTGTGTTTCAGGTCTAGCAAACTGCATTTGAAGTTATTTTCACTAATAACATAAAATCACAATGTCTGTTATGATATAAATTTTCATTGCCCTTTGCTATTACAATACTGCAGAAATCAACAAAGTCGTTTGCAAACACTCTGTACAGAAAACCACCTTATTATACAACAGTGGTATATATCAGTTTGACTAACACAGCCAATAATTGCTAAATATTTGGGTTTGCAGAGAACAATCCACTATTGTGACAAATGTAAAATCTTTGCAATAATACGCTAGGTTGGATGAAGCTCTTTGCACTACTTCTCTAGCCAACCCACTCCAAATCACACTTTCCAAGGGCCTCAGGAGTGCAACTGAGCAGCTCACTGTCTCTCTCCCTCTAATCTTGTTAGAAAGTCACCATACCACTTGGAAAATGACCTTTGGAGTTAACAGACTAGAACCAGGATGAGATGGGATCAAACAATCAGCATTTTCTGGCTCTCAAGGAGAAGAAAATCAAAGGAAAACAGCTACTCTCTCCTCCACCTTGGACTCTGGGGAAAAAAGAACCTAATAATGTAACAGCTAGTCCTGGTCTTTAACCACCACCCCTTCCCAAACATCGTCTCAGGCCTCTTACTTTTAAAAACAGTCTAAAACCCATCAAATTATTGTGTCATGAGGAGACATATTCATCATTGAAATAAGAATTATCCTCTGCAAAGGACAAGTGGGATTTTGCGCTGGAAAAATCAGGTAAACAGAGTTAAATTGTTTTCTAAACAAAGAGCCAAATCCCCCAAGCAGTATTAGGAGATTCAGCAGTTCTCACTTCTACAGCTCTAATTTGAGTTGCAGCAAGTAAGAACGTAGGATTAAACCCTTTCCCCTTCTAGTGAAAACCGCTTGTTGAACGGAGCAAGCACGGAGATAAGCCCTTTGCCTCGAGCTGTGGGGCTGGACAACAGCCCACTTTCCATGCCATTTTTGCCCCCACCCAAGGGCAGTTTCAGCAACGTTTACATTTTTTGAAAGGAAAGGAATGCTCAGCTTATTTGAAAATAGAATTGGTAGCATTGCCATTGTGGCTTTCATTTCCAAACAACTGAAAATTAGGCTAACCTTTAAATGTTCCTGCATTGCTTGTCAGACCAAACAAACATGACAAAAAGTGTAGTCTTTCTAATTTTGGATGCATCCAAGGCTGACATATGCCAGCTAGCGACACATGCCATTTTCCCTGAGTCACCAAGGCGCGGCATCCTGCTGCTCCGGCTTTCACACAGCCAGGCTGAGGGATGATGGAATGTGTCTGCCGGTGGCAGGAAGAGTCTGGTACCCTTAGCAACACTTGGCGAACTGTGAACCTTTGCTTACATCAGGCCAGATCAATACAGCCATTATCAAGGGACATAAACAGAATAAAAAGCTGTCCCTAGCGCATGAGTTAACTGCAGCAAGAGGAGAACATCCAGCTCTTGAAGGGCAGACTTACCAACCAAGCACAGGCAATAATATTTCCATAGACTACAAGTCAACAGGGAAGACTAAATCTACTCCCGCTGAGATTCAATTCTACAGTGAGTACCCTTTTTGGGGGAAGCCATAAAACACCACAAATTCCCCAGCAGAAGACCAATACTAAGATGAAGGCAGTTTATTTTCAAAAAAAATACAAACCAATAGATTAGCTGAACTCAGAAGAGAAAGATACTTTTCTTGATGTACATCTAAGTAAACAGCCTTCATATAGCGCTCCCCTGATGGGGTTTTTCCAGAGGTGACTACATTTCAGTAGAGCATGAACTGATTCCTAACTTGCATTTAAGCTTTGGAGCTTTGGATTTAAGATATAACGAGGCAGGACAGGATCCTATTTCAGAAGGTGCTTTTGAAATTCAAAACCTAAATCCAAGACGTTCTCACAGAAAATTATCTTTTAGGGGACAGTCCGTAAATAAAAACATTCAAAGCAACAACCTATTTAGCACAATAAAACAGTAACATTAGTAGCATTACATTTTGTGCAGTGTTGTTAATTGAGCAAAAGCATCAAAAACACCAAAAAACCCGCAGCAAAGTCCACATATCAACACATAAAAAGGGTAAACCAGACCAAAACGTCATGAGGAAGGAGGGAGCAAAGCTGTACATGCTTTACCAACTCTGCATGCAAATTATTTTGCAGAGCTCCCTTTTCAGCAATAAGTGCATCGTTCACTTCTCCTCCCTGCTGCAAATGCTCCATGGTGGGCGTTCATCTTAACTTTGATTTTACTGTTTATGCTCAGGCAACCCTTTGTTTCTCCCAGATGCACATTTATGTGAACCAAGGCTTTTCAGTCCTCATAATGTGATCCTTTTCTTCTAACCATGTTTTAAGAAATAGTGCAATAATTATCCGCGTTGTCTCTAAAGGAATCACCCCGGAACGAGAGCAGCCCCAACAGAAATGAAGGAGGTGGCTCACATGTTGGCGTAGCCCTGGCTTTCTGCACTTCCAGGTGGACTAATCGCAATAAAGGGTGTTCAGATTCTGCAGCTCAGGCCATCTAAGTGACCTGGCTCAGTAATCCTGCTCTACATTGCAGTTTCATATATATCAATTCCCAGAAGGTAGATATACTAAATAGGAAAAAATCTAAAAGAAACCCCCCCCACACACACAAAAAAAAAAACAGCCAAGCTTAACAACCTTACCAGCACAGGGATGGAGTTTTGAAGATATTTGGAAAAAAGATTTGATATTCCAGATGCTCTTGTGAGATAAATCCTCTAAGCTCTTTCAGATCAGTCATTCTCTCTCACAGCTAAGCCAGCAGAAGTTGGGGAAGCTCAGACTTTGATGCCCATTTAGGAAAACCATGATGGATGATATTTAGTTCTTTGTAAGTCAGACTAGATTATCACAGTGATTCCTGTCTGGTTTTAAAAACCTATTGATCTATTGGTGTCAGCGCTGCAGAAGACAGCAAGTGGGAGCTTTCAAAATACTTACAAGATGGGGACTATTGCTAACTTTGATGCTGTAAAATTCCAACATCATGATGTATCTCCTGACAAGAAGAAAATTAAACTTCTGCTAATTAATACATTAATTTTAATTGGATTTTTCACAAGGCATATAGTAATCAGATTCTGAAAAGATGACTGAACACATCCATATAGGAAACAACAATCTATCATGTTAACTCTGACTTGAAATAGTTAAGTCACTAATACAGTTTTCTCGTCTGAGGAACCTTTCCAGCAGTTTTGCATATAATGATGCTCTGAGTTTGGGATGGTTTCTAAGCATATAGTAGTGAAGGTAGTCAGCAGAAAAGCTTTAACAAGACTAGGAATTAAGTCTTGTTCCAGTGAAGCTTGAGCAACGCTATGCATAGGTCGCATACATCATAAAAACCAGCCATGAAATGTAAGGACTTGCAGCCATCCAGAGGCTGATTAATGATTCAAATAAGCAATCTCTTTGCATAATAGCACTTAGGGAACATTATAGACACAGACTCCATTCAACAGCTTAAACTGGGCTCTAGATCAAGAAAACATATGCAGAACTGCGGGGTTGCTGCCTGCAAAATCCAGCTAGTTATGCTACTGACATTAAGCTATTTTTGATGCCTATGACTCTGAAATTGTGTTTTTTTCAGATTTAAGAAAAATAACAACTCTGGAAGCAGCTTTGCTTCATTATAATTCTCTGAGGATGAGCTTTCAAAAAGGCAAAGATCCTGGCAACTTGAAATCATAAAGTAGATCTTTTATACTCTTCAAAAGAGCAACAGTATTATTCGTTCAGTGCTAGTCATCCACTCCGTAACTAAAGCCTATCTGCCTAAAATATCCCCATCGGATCCATTAGCTATTGTACCTTCCTTTAAGCTCTGTTCTTCTCACAGGTTTCTGTTCTCAGGCCCAGGCTCTGGATAACACAGTAAAACAGGCAGAAGATCAAAATAAGCAGTGGAGCATTCAGTCTACAGGATAGTCTGGGATGACGATTTTGGAATGAGATGCGCCAGGAAATTACGGGACCTGGCCTATCCCTTTGTGTATTGTCAGTAAGACAATATAATGGCCTCCACTGAGAATCATTCTCTTTTATCAAGGGAAATCATATAGTTCATAGGTTTTCCTCTTCCAAGGCAAAATTTTAATTTTAATTCTATTAATAGAGAAACAAGAAGTAATCTGTCAAAAGCTATTTTTGATAATGCCCCAACTAATCTATTCCTCCTCAAGTATCTCTTCCAAGCAGAAGGGCCTATGCTATACAAACTTACGTCATACACAATGTCAAACTTCTTGTATTCTTTCTTTACCCTTCTCTAGAAAACCCTTATTCAGGTGTTTCTGAGAGAAGGTTGTCAGAATTGTACATTTTCCCAAGGTGCAGGTAAACACATGAAGTACCATGGTGATGTATCTAATACACTCTTGGTCTTCTTGAGCACAGCTGGTCATCAGCAGCATATTTTGAAAGCCGTCTCACAAGATTCTTTCCCAAGTGGTATTATATTCCTAAGTGGCACTAGACTTATTATTGTCTGCTTCTTTGACTTGGCTTCTCTCTCCATCACAAAAATACACACACGGGTCTTTGCATTTACTCACACTGGACTTCATCTGCCTTTTTGTTACTCAGTATCGTAACATTTTTCTTCGACTGCATCAAATAATCTTATACCATCAGAAAAAATCCATTACTTTTTTTTTTTTTGTAAATAATTTCTGAATATTTTTGATATTACAAAGAAATCTGCACATGTGACTTTCACCCAATGTGAAAACTCACTTGTAACTTGTCTTTAATCATAAGGAAGGATTGGATAATCTATCCAATGACAACTTGGACTCTTAATTTATTTAAAGTCATTTTACTAGCAACTTTTCTAAAGCTTTTAAGAAATTCAACATATGCAACAGGTAGTGGGGATTGCCTTTATCTTCATGTTTGTCACTTCATCCAGAAAAAGGCTAAAAGATGTATGAGATACAAAATCCTCTTCCAAAATGACACGTACCATTAAACCACTGTTATCCATGTTATCTGAGTTGTCCCTTATAAAGAGTGGCTCTAATTTGGGAATTCCCTCTGGGCTCCTCGCAGTGAACACCAAAGCAAAGAATTCATTTAGCTTTTCTGAAAAGACGTTATTTTCCTTGAGCACTTCTTTTACATCTTGATCATCTATCAACCTTATAGACCTTCGGGCAGGCTTCTTGCTTCTGATGTGTTTGAAAAAGTTTGTATTATTAGTTTTTATGCCTTTAGCAAGTTATTCTTCAAAATTGTTTTTGTCTTCTATTACTATGTTTTTGCATTTAACTTGCTAGAGTGCGGGGGGGGGGTCCTTAGTTCACTAGGGCAGGACTTCAAGGGTGCCCTTTTAATGCTAATGACCTTCTTCAGTCTAATAATCCCCTTTGCTAACTTCTCAGGTGACCTTTTCTAAAGTTGGGGGGGGTTCAAATAGGGGTAATATGCTTACTCTCTAATGGTAAAGCCGCAAAAATGCATTAGTGCAGTGGTGATTTAATAGAGCTGCCATGTCACCCGAAAGTGTTATTTTGTTCAGTTTTGCCCTTTTAGCTACTGCTTTTAGTTTTCTCTCCATTTTACATTGGTCCCCTTTCAGAAGGGTGTGCCAATCTAAGGACTTTTTGGCTTTTGTACGCCACCAGGAATGATAAATTCGAGCATGTTTATATTAATTATTACAGAATGATTCTTTGACAGTTACATCTTCAAGGAAGACTCAATCCCTGCTCAGGGATAAGTAACAAAATCTAGTCTTTTTTGGTCTCTCTGATGTCTTGCTTAAAGACAACATAATTTATGAAGTGTACAAATGCAGTTTCCCCATCACATTTGATCATGACACTTAATCAGTCCCCGTCACTACATTCTTTGAGTCCTCATTGCTTCTTTGGCCAGCCTGAGCATGCCATTATAAAGATGCTTACTGTTATGATCCCGTTTTGCCACGAAATTTTAATGCCTAGAGACTGTGAAATTGTTCAGTACTTGTTGATATGATTCCACCACCCCTCTTCTTTTTCTTTTCCCTTATTTTGCTTCTGAGCTTTCTTTTAACGATAATGTCGCTCCTCCACTGGCTTGGCTTTCTGAGCTATTCGTGACTGATTTTACACTGCTATTCCAGCCTTCACTGATTGAGATGCTATTATGTCAATATCCTAATTTAAAATCAGCATTTCACTTTACCCATCTTCATTACATACATTGGGCTAATTGTCCACTGGCTGGGTAAGCCTCTATTACAGTTATCTTGCACCAGTAGAACAGCACGAACAGACACAGCGAGGTCAAACACTTGGCCAGCTGTCTGTAAATCATTTTTGAATACTAAGAGCTCTTTTGTACTAAATAAAAAAGCCCTGGCAGTGACTTTGCCTCCGAGTCTTAAAAGGCAAATGCAATCCCAGGCAGAAAATTGAGCTACGTGAACAAAGGGCATGTTCCCAACGCTGTCTGAACAGGAGAAATAAAATGGCTGGGGTCATGGCAGGCGTTTCCACTTGCATCCTGTGAGAAGCCCCATCTCGAAGAAGCTCTGGCAGAGCCAGCTGGCATTGACCGCTCTGTCGCGCAGGAGCTCGTTCTCCTCGGCGCTCATCAGTTCAAGTTCAGCCACTGACCGACGCAGACTTGTCAGTGACCTTGACTCTGACCCAGTTTAGAGAAGCACTTGGGGGACGAACAGACACAAAGGCAGAATTTTCCATAAGTGGGTAAAAAAAATTTAGATAGATAGAGAGATAGAGAGATAGAGAGATAGAGAGATAGAGAGATAGAGAGATAGAGAGATAGAGAGAGAGAGAGAGAGAGAGAGAGAGAGAGAGAGAGAGATGATAGAGAGAGAGAGATGATAGAGAGAGAGAGAGATGATAGAGAGAGAGAGAGATGATAGAGAGAGAGAGATGATAGAGAGAGAGAGATGATAGAGAGAGAGAGAGATGATAGAGAGAGAGAGAGATGATAGAGAGAGAGAGAGATGATAGAGAGAGAGAGAGATGATAGAGAGAGAGAGAGATGATAGAGAGAGATAGAGATGATAGAGAGAGATATCTCAAACCCTGTGTCTCACTGAAAAACAGAGAAGGGGAGGAGAAGCAGGAAACCTGAATTACTGAGGAGGAGCTTGAACATGTCTCCCAGACTCAGGGAAACTCTCAGCACAGCACTGAATATGTCAGCCACTCCCTGATTAATGCTACTTGATATCAAAACAAACAAATAAAACCCCACCTCTCTCCCCAATGCAGATACTAAAAGATGAATTCGATAACGTCAAAGCAGAAAGAAGATGTGAAAGAGTGAGAAAATAATCCATACTGAACTTCTGTATGCTCAGACCAAGGGAAAAAAATGTCTGTTTTATATGAAGGGAGTATTTTCCCCCATTGACAAGGGGCAAAGTCTTTGAAGAAATGGCTCTGATTCATCAGCAGGGTGCTGGCAGACACCCCCAGAAAAATAGAGAACTTGGCTGTAGATCTTCAAAAATATATTTTAGGAGACACTTTGTGTTCAGAGGGATATTTGAGCTGTGTTCAGCCCCCCAGGCATGTCCCGGGAAAATACAACCATGTTCTGATGGTAGAGAGGATGCTAAAGCTTTGGCGGATAATATCGTGATCCAAGGTAAAAGCGAGGAGTTTGACAAAGGGCCCTAAAGAGCTGTGGAAAGAGACAGAGCTGCTGAGCTGAAACTAAGAAAGCAACAAGGCAAGATCCATGTAATGGCAATAAAACACCTAGATCACTGCAAAGTGGAGGTCATAACTAACGTGTCTGCCCCAAACAAGAAACAGTAGTACCAAGATTGCTCTGAATGGCAAACTACAGAAAAAAACCCCAAATCCGCCCCCGATTTAGATGTTTAGAGCAGCAGCCTGCAAACGCTACTGCACAGATACCCAAGTCACAGGCTGCACAAATTAATGCATTTGAGAAACGGAAAGAGTTAACTAAATGAGTACTTCTCTAGATATATGATAGTGAATGACATACTAATTTGTCTACAGTGCTTCAAACAGGTGTTTGAGCATAATGGAGAACAGCAGTTTAAGAGCAAATGAAAAACGACGATCATTGCATTGCAACCGAGGAGATTTTAGCTTTAGCCTCTGGGATTAAAATGTTGCATTCTTCTTCGGGAGATGAATTTTAGATGAAACTGTTCCTCCTCTACATACAAACGTTACCATATAAGGATAGCAAAAAAAACCCAAGCAACCAACAAAATCCCACCCTGTGTCAGAGGTTACCACTATGGTGGTACAATGAGCATATTGAGTACAAACAGAGTGAAATTCGGTAGCTGTAGACACATTCCCTGGAGAGTGTAGCGTATTTGACAAAAGTATAGTGGAGCATCGTTGAGAGCTAGATTATGAACATGTCTGCGTGATCAGAGCAAAAACCAATGGAAAAGCTCATCTAATTCAGATGAAACTTGGCTTGTAATTCCCAGAGCCTTTGCAAAACAACAGGCTATTAGCAGAGGGCAGCCTGAACAGCACCCCCCTTCCCTGACTGTCACTGAACCCTGGTCACCGGTCCAGGTGGGACTTCATCTAATGGTGTCAACGATTCCTGAAATGTTAACAGAGAAATCATATATATTCACTTTTATATATACATTTATATATATACATGAAGACATACATGTAGGAATTTCACATGTTGAAAACAAAGAGAAAGAGCAAAGATCATAGATGAATGGAAGATGGGAAGGGAATCTGTAGATGTAAGTCGATTTGACTGCCTCAAAAAGGAATTAACTCTATCTAAACCCTTCTCAATAAATACCTGTCATAAATTCCTCCAGTGGTAAAGATTCATCATCTCCTCTAATTATTCTACTGCCAAACTAGCTCTGCTAATAGCAAGTTTTTTATAATATTGTGTGTGTTTAAAGTACTGTGGGAAGGAAGATGCTAAGATCAGAAGCTGTTTTAATGAGCAGAAATATAGAACATATTAGTAGATCAAGAAAGAATGTTTACTCCAGAACAAAGCGTTAGTAGATTTGTTGAAACTGAGTGAAAGAAACTGAGGAATTCTTCAACTGCTACCCACACTCTCACGAGATTGCTTATCAGAAAATATCACAGCTAACAAACTGATCAAGCATATCACATTTATTTCTGTCAGCAGAGTCCCAACGTGTTCATATTTAACAATAGGAATAGTTTAATGGAATACTTTTTACCAGCATATATGAAGTATAAAGTTGCTAGGGCATTAGTAACTCTTATTATGCCAGCGCAACAGTAAGGTGGAAAACGGACACAAAACCCAAGTACCTACTAGTAAAAGCTACGGAATTAGACACTGATCTGTACATCTCATTGCTATATTATGCCCTAGCACCAGTGAAGCAAAGGTTGCCCTTACTACCATTTTGTTCAACAGAGAACTGAAATAGGAATGATATTTTCCATACGAAAAAGTTACACTTCAGTCAATAGGGACTTGCAAGATAAAAGTGGTACAGGGCGTTTCTACAATGTCAATGAACTAACACAAAAGCAAACGTTACCACAGAAAGCAGCCACAGGCTTATCATATTTGAACATACTCTGCATAAGAAGAGTATGGATAAGAGTATAAGAAGAATATATCCTAATTTCAGGAGGAGAGAAATAAAAGGCAGCATGTTGGACTTTTTGCCCGAGAAGGACTTGGAATAACATACACTATATTAGGTTGAGAATTATTGGGAAAAGCGATGCCTGATGATAGCTGCTTGAATGCCTGAGTGAAAACCGTCAGGTACAAATGTCAACCCAAGATATCTGAGGGACTATTTGAACATCACCTCCTAGTAGGCTGTTAAAATTCAATATTGTGTTAACAAAGATTATTCGTTACTATTGTGGTGTTTAGCTGGGGAAGGAAGTCTAAGAGCTCTGCTAACAACAAAATGGAGCCAGGTAGTGTGTTATGCTACAGATCTCATTACCCTATCTTAATCTGTTATGACTCCACATACCAGATGATGCAGGCTTTGGCTGATTTGTTTGGCTCCAAGTGATTTGAGCAATACCAAACCCCAACCCACAGCCTTTCCAAACATTTATTAACATCCAAACTGGCTTCAGCTGGAATGAGAATCAGCTTATAATTTTCCAGTGGAACATATTCCACTTTGCCGCTCCAATTTATAAGAGGAGCAGGGGAGATGATGAGGAGAGATGAAGACTTTTTGAGCAGAAAACAATTGCTTCCAGTCATTCAAATGTTAGATTAGATAATAAAACTTGTGGGCTTATAGTATAAGAAGCCTAAGTGTACAATTTTGATGCAAAATCCTTGCAAAATCTGTCATTATACTTTATTTGTCAGCTATCCAGTATCACATTGATGATAATACTAATAACATCATTTCACAAGATGAGTGGAAGAAGAGCTTTTAAGATTGACATAATTTGCAGGACTGACAAAAATAAAACAATAAGATTTGTGTCATGCTCCAGCAAAGTACATGTGTCCCAGAGACCAGCTGCACCTTTCTCAATGCGCAGTTGGTGAATGGTGAATAGTGTTTAACATAGGAATCACTTGCACGTAGGACTCCAGCTTCAATGACAACAGGAGGTGGAAAACAGGCAGAATAGAAGGAAGATGGATGCAAGAAGACAAAGTGCAGTGTTGCAATGGGTGGCTGGGAGCACTACATACCATCCCTGCATTCTCATTTGAGCGAGGCAAATCACTTGAAACATTCTTCCCAAGCAGTCACTGCCTATTCCTTGTCTTCTAGGTTCTAAGAACTCCAAATAAAAGAAATATTCTATCCCAATCTTTCTTGGAGAAGAAAGGGGTAGAAATGAGACAGTAACTTATCAAGCCTCGGTGAATGACATGAAACAGATATTATGCCAAGTACCTTAAATGATCTATCTCAAATGAGTAGGTACTTCTGATCATAACTGTCTCTGCCTCTGTTTCCTATGCATACAAGGATAACGTATTTGTGTCTCACAGGGGTCCCCACCAAAATAATTAACGCTTCTGAAATGCTCCCAGGGTATGGCAGGGAGCAAAACAAAAAAGCCCACGAGGAGATTAACGATTCTGTCCTCAGAGCAGGGTCTGAATAGCACACAGTAAATACAGGACAGGGCTGCACAATGAACTCTGAAGCTAAAACAAAACACTGAATAGCTGCTTATTATGTGGAAGTTTTCCATTTGGAGAACGCAGTGAGGCAGGGGTCTAGCTGAGAGAATAACATGAGGCCCTGTGATTAAAGACCATATCACAATGCACATACTCAAGGGGACTGAGCTGACACTGAACTCACTACCTACGTTCACTCATTAAGTTTGTTTTGAAGAGTGTATTTGCTTGTTGAGGAAAGTGCTGGATGGCCACAGGAAACCTGACCAACAATCAAACAGTTGTACTGCTCTCCCTGTCTCTGAGGCTTCAGGTTATCCCAGAGATCAGGACTGCTTAGTCTCCATAGACTGTCCATATTCTGAACTTGCCAGTGCTAAGCACTCAATCCCCAATCCAAAACATTTAAACACCTGCTTAAGCACAGGCACACAGAGAACACTGCTGAATTCAGACTGTCCATGTTATAAATCTAGCTGTGCATATATGCTTTATTAGTTTCCTTACCCAGGCATAGACATTGGTTCTCTAAACAGCTGTCTGTGCCCTCGCAGAACTCCCTGACCCAAGAGCTCAGCGGTTGGAATGGCCCATATGAACATCCTTTGATGTACTTCAGACAAAAGTCAGCTTAGCTGGTTTGAACAAGGCATTTATGTTCTGAGCTAATTGTGCTAATCTGCTCCAGCATAGACAGGGGAAGCATCTACACATATCGTCTGGTGGAGAGGAACAAGGCAGGATGTGTGGCATATGGGCAGGGAAAGGTGCTCAAGACCAGAAATATCTCCAGCCAAGACCACACAATCTAGAAGGACAAGTCTGTCACTTCAGTCCCACCTGCAAGACTGACCCTGCTTGAAATGGCAGAGAATATCCTCTCACCTCCCATAGGCCAATACAATGACAGTGGTTAACCATCAGGAGTGATTATTTCAAAATCAGTGACATGGAAATCAAGCTCTTCCTATCATTTTATGATTTCTTGACCCATCCACTCCTTCTTGAAGATGACATGGTCATTATGGAATTTGGTACACTTTAAAAGTAAAATAAGCACACTTTGTAAGCCCCAGAAGAACAGAGAGCCACAGGTGCTTGGCTTTACTCGTATACAGTAACTCCAGTGAACACTTTGCCTTGGGGCGCTCGGCGCCGGAGCGGCTGTAGCTGTGGCGTTGTGTGTGCACCTCACACCCACTTCACTTATTCCTGTGTCAGTCGTCCTCCCCCCTCCAGAATGAACTTTCTTCAAAGGAAACAGCTTATCTTCCACACCACAGCAGCAGAAGAAAAATCATCCTATACAGCAATATTTAAAATGTGGTTTTATGCTCTTATGGCAGCTAATTTTCCTTAAATGATTTAAGGGAATGACTACATCTAAAAGGCCTGCACTGAGCCATTTGTACTGGCAACATGAAGCTGAACTTCCTCTGCTGTAAACCATCCAATCTCTGGAGGGCAGCTCCTCACGGCAGATCTTGTCTACAATGGGAGGGAGGAAGGTTATTTTTTATTACATTATTTTTCAGGGAACTTTACTTTGCATTTTATTTAATTTCATTCCATATTCCCCAGCGTGGGGAGTCTTCAGGTGAGGAGAGGGTGGCAGGACAGATGTGTGGAAATGCATAATCCCACATCTGTCGGAGTTTAACAACAGTCCTCCTGCAGCTGGTTCACCTACACATGCACCCAACCACCTATGGTGTGTTACTCATCCCAAAGTGACGCTCTGCACCTGGACAGTGGTTAAAACCTTTAGCAGCCCAAAGTGGCTCAAAGCTCTGAGGCAGCTGGAATGTCTTCCCCTTTTGCACCACACTTTGAATATGGTCTGTTCATACAAGTGTTACCAGGATCAGAGGCACTAAGGATCTGTTATAGCCTGAAAAACCCAATAATCTCTTATACTGCATTGTATTGCTGAGGGTCTCCAAAACTGTCAGGAGTGCTGGTGCTGACTAGGGGATGATAAAACCAGATAAAAAGTGTTTTGGTGAGTAGCTCATCCTGAGAAATGAAACTAAATAGCCACCTGAACAATGCTGGTAGTTTAATTAAAAAAAAAATCCTAAATAGTATTAAAAAATAATAATAACTCTGAAAATGAAATGTTGCACTATTTTTGAAATGGTCCTTCTTCCTTCCCCCTGAAGGAAATGAACTGTTAGTAGTTAATCTCAGGCTGATCCCTGGGAGGAGTGGGAGACAGAGATGGAGGAAAAAAAGGTCTCCATTTCAGACCAACTCGGACCAAACATTTATTTTGATTTTTCATTTAACTACCACCATAAGTCAACTCATTCTTCACACACAGGGCAGCTGGAAACTACCAGAGTTTTCAAATCTTCCCAGGAACAGGACAAAGCTGAAAAGAAAATGTTTTATCTCTTTTTTTTTCCTCCCCAATAATCGCTTCATTTGACTGACAGTGACTTGTAATTGTGCCAGGATGTGTTGCTATACTAGCTAGAAGCATTTCCCTACACCAAACCTCCTTGTAAAGTTTAAGAACCTCTTCATTCTTGGAAAAAGCCCTTTCTTCTCAGACCAAGCAGCCTGCATGCTCCCTCCATCAGCTATAAAGAAAATTGCCTTGCGATTTGGGGTAGGAAACAGAGGAAAGATCAGGCTGGCTGTAAAGCCCCTGTCTTTACTTTCCATCATCATCACTCTAATACAACGAGGCTTAGGAGTCTTGGTCAGGCACAAGGGCAGGTGCTTCACAAACAGAATAGAAAGAAAAATTCTGTGCCAAACAGTTAGAAGTCTAAGAAAATATTTTCTATGCAATTGGATTCTCTTTATGAACCTATCTACCTCGTATCTAAACCCCCTTCTGTACAGGAAATACTACTAGATGGAAGACAAAAAGTCGAATTCAGATGTACTCGGAAAAGCAGTAGTTAAATTAAAGGGGCTCTTATCCTAATGATGATGTAGCCAGGAGTAAGAAACCTCTTTCTTGATTAGCAAGGCAAACCAGATCCTTTTTCAGGCTAGCAGAAAACAAACAAACACCAAAAAACCCCACCACACACATTAGCAAAACTACAGGGAATTAAAGATCCAAATGCCATCTCCACAACGGGGGGCAAAAACAAAGGACAAATACCAGGAATTCCATACAGGAAAAAAAAAAATCTATTAAAACTTATTTTTTTGGCAGTGACTTTTTCCAAGCCACCTCCGCCTTCATTCAGCAGTTTTTCTTAGGTGCCATGTTCAATAATCCCTCTGCGCTGTGATGTCAAACATTCACTGTCTGTCTGCCTGCCTCCCACTCCTCCATATTCTCTGCAATCCATCTCCTCCCATTAGCTGAGATTTCACCTTCAAGAACACCTCTGCTTCTCTGAGGGAGCACCAGTGTGTGCTGCTGTGTTTTTATAATATTTGCAAATATTATCCCCCTCCTGCTTTGCACGCTACATGGCAACCCCTGCTGAAGCTCTGGATTAAATATCAATGCCATTCAGTAATTCGATTTGGGGGGCCTGCTGTTTTGAATCCAGCTCAGGACATCACGAGAGCAGCTCAATTGAATTTTGGCCCTGCTTTCAGAATTATTCCATATTTAATCTGAGCTGAACTTCATTTCACTCGCTCTCTCCACTCCGATGCCTCCTGCGACAAAGGACACGAATGTTCCCTGATCTAACGCAGTGGGGGTGGTTTGTGCTTACTTATCTTTTATTTTGGTTTGCCGCTGGATTAAAGTATGACAGAGTTGCTGGCATCTTGCACAACCCTTCAGTAGGAGCATCGGTACCTCAGCAAGCAAATTCTGTCATCACGTCTCCCCACTCACCGGGTTGTTGTACATCTCGATGATGAGCTGCTTCACTCCGTGCAGTGTGGGATGAGCCCAAGGAGATGGATTTGCCCAGTGCCGGTTTAAATCAAACCCCATCAGGGAGCACCTGCGCACACAAAAACAACACACATAAATGGCATATGTGGGCTATAGCCTCTTCTAGCTTCAGCTGCAAAATTGCGCTATATTCTGCAGCTTATGTATTTAAACAAGTTATCCTCGTGGAAAAAAACAAAAGCAAATGTTCCTCCAAGGACAAGGAAAGCCTGCAGCAAAGACCACTTTTAGAAATAACGTGAACAGCGGAGTATTGACTGAAATGTCTTTGATCATTCAGCCTTCTTCCTCTCTACAACACAGCCGCTGACTCTATGCTTTGCCTTTTGCCAGCTTGCCGCGCTGGCACTGAAGAGCCGGCTTGGCCTCCGAGGTTCCCTTCTCCTCGATGCTCCACTTGGGGTCTACAGCTATGAGGATGATTCATAAACTGCTCCACCAGGCCTTTACTTTGCCCTCGCTCAAGCCTTGACTCAGCAAAGCCATTAAGAACACTGAAATCAATGGCCATTAAGTATATGCTTAAGGGATTTAAAGCATGTTCCACTCACACAGGGCTCAGTCTCTTACTCTCCTGCAATTACCCACACAAAAGTCAGCCAAGAAGACACTAAGTTAAAATGCTTATTGGCCATCAAACCTTGTGGATATTGAAGTATGTTTGCCACCTTGGCTTCTCCTTCCTTCCCTGACTCATATCTCCCTCAGTATATTGTCCTAATTATGCTGCTCCCAGCCCCGCAGAGTAATATCCCATTCTTTGTGAAGTCCCACTGAAACTCAATGGGCTGAAGGCAGTGTGAACACAGAAGAAATTAAAGAGCTGGGAGTGGCACAAATAGGAGGGAGATATCAAGTCCCTTGACTACCACAGAAATCACCTGGACAATCTATGGTCATTGATGAAAACAAAGAGAGAAGTCCCTTCTGTCATCTCAAGGTGAGCCTGAGACCAGTGGACCTTGGGTAGATCTTGCTCAGGAATTCTACGAAAGGCCACACAAATAATAAAAGCCCAGGCAGAGATGCAACTTCCTCTATATTTAAAACAAACAAACAAACGAACCAACCAACCTCACTGCTAAGCCTTAGAGCTTCTTGAGAAAAGAAGAGCTTTCATTGATCCCTGGTCTATTATGAGAATGTCTGTTCAGCCTTAATCTTTTAAACACACCTATGCAAACAGTGAAGATTTACTCCAGTAGTGCTATCCTTTGACAAAAATTCCAAGAATCTGATGACTAAAACCCATAAGTTTAATGAACAAAAAGAAAATGCCTCACTTCAACAACTAAAATTATTGCATACATCAAAGCCGAATAAAAGCTAAGACAGAAAGGTGAAATGCTAATGAAAGGGATAAAACCAGAGGATTAAATTCATTTCCAAAAATGATAAATGAATATTTTCCTATAAAACAAAAAATACAAAGTTAACAGGACATTTATCTGTAAAAAATCATATGGGACGCTAAGCAGAAGAAGAAACCGTGGTGATCATCATGTGTCTTACTGTATTTTGGCACAGTTCCCAACAAAACAACATGCTGACTCTACAGGAGACATCTCTGAAGAGATCGGAACCTGAAATCGTATCCCCTGCTCTGGTTAATGTGTGTCCTTTACACGTTGGCTTAAGAATATTTAAAACTAATAACACTACAGAAAACACTTATGTTTTGATTCCAGTATGTTCATCTCCAAAGCACATTGAAGTGGCCAATCTACAGAGCACCAAAAGTAAATTTTAACTTCAAACATGGATTGTCGATATTAAATTTGGTGTTTGGGGCTTTTAAAATAACTTTATATTAGTCATCCCTGTAGGGAACAAAAGTTTCTGTAAGATACTAAGGCACTGCAATTTGCAGTATTTGAATGAGTCATGACTGTCTGGTTAGTGATGAATCTCGTAGTTCATTCCAAGCAACAAGAACAGTTGAACATAGTTGTCTTTACTTGAGAAGACTTTATAAACAGAAGGAAGCAATGCTTGACAAACAAGTCATTCATTTGGGAAGCTCCTCTGAGCTCTATTTGATAGGAACCCAATTTAATTTCCAATTTTTATTTAGCTGGTCTTTGATGTAGTATATCACATCTTTATCAATGTAACAACAATTAATTAAATTTCTGATGTAGGCATTACTATTTCTTTCCACTCTAGGAACAGTGTATTTTTTTTTTCTCTTTTTAAAGTCTTTTTTCCTTTCCTTTTTGCCTAAAGACAAATTTGTATCTACCACATTCTCTCTTTATTCATCTGTTGCAAACTTCTGGGCTCTCTAAGGAAACATCAAGTTGTGTTCCTTGCTACTTCAGATTTGATTATTGACTCCATTACATGTAGAACCGTCTCCCAAAGCTCACGTATATCAGGACATGACCAAAACATACGGTAAGAGTCTCCCCCATGCCTATTACAGATCCTGCATTCATTATATTATCTTGCTCCCAGATGATGTGATCTCCCTTGTGGCTAATACCTCCAATGCAAGAATGTGAACAGGATGACTTAAAAAGCAGCGCAAGATGCAATTTTTAATTCCCCCTACCAATCTTAAATCAGCTCATTTCTAGCACACGCTGCTTGCTGCTTCCATTGCTTAACTGTTTACCTGCTGCTTCAAGCACTGGGTTGGCAAAATAGAAATATAAGTATTTTCTGCAAACAGCAGCTTTACAATGAGAAACAACCTTGTTCCAATATAATTTAGGATCTTTGGGACCAGCCCCCTTACTTGTTCTGACAGTGCTGTCATCGGCTTCAGAACGGTTCCTCATGTCCCTATAAGTGTTGCCCAGATTTAGAAAGGGCCTCCAAATCTGTCCTATACAGATTAGGTTTATTTTGTGCAGTAAATCAACTAAATGTGTTCTGTACAAAATTAACAAGGGAAAAAGCCCTAAAATATGTCAAAGGACTGTTTAAAGACTATCTGTGGAAGGCGGTGATGGAAGAAAGCAAAAGAGGAGATATTGCAGACTCCAAGAGATGCAACAGATGACAAAAGCAGCTTCAAAATTAGTGATGGTTGGAGCAGGTTAACATTTCCAGAGTAAGGGCACTGGCAAATACCCTATTCCATGAGTTTTAATGGCCGGACCCATGAATGCTCTTACAAATGCGGCAATAATATTGACATGGAGCCGGAGAAGAATGATGTGCTGCCACGGACTCCCATAGGTTAGGAGAAAGTATAATGAGAAGTAGGTGAGCTTTCTATAACAAGCAAAGTAGCAAACTGCTGTTACTACCTGGTTGTAGTCTTCATTCATACTGTGAAAACCAGGATTGTGTGTCATATAGTCATTGCCAGCACAAAAAAAAATGACATGTATGTAATTTAAAATACATAAGCTGTTAACAGTAGTTTGAATTTTGGATTATGCTCATTGGAGTTCACTAGATATACAGACCACATAGTATTTTTCTGCTTTGTGACTGAATGTACATTAACATCAGGTTCTGTGACCACACTTGTTGAATTAGCATTTGCGTTTCACAAATGTTCTCCATCCTTTTCCTAAAATTTCTGTTTTCTGTGAGCAGATAAATTTATTACAGTGTTTATAAATTTCCATAAACACAGTGCAAATTCAGTCAAAGCAAACGAGTTTCAAATGGAAACGGAACCATGTTGCAGTATCCGTCCCTTCCTACCCGGGAGGCAGCCAGATCTCAACGGGTTACCAGCCCAACTCAGGAAAGCCAAAGGTGTTCAGACCAGCCCTCTGCTTGCCGGTAGTTATCTGGATAGACCTCCTGGCCGCTGGGGGCCTCACTCAGCACCGGTTTTAAGGATTTCTTATGCAGCTGTTTTTGTTCTTTTCTACAGCTGAGGGAGGTTTAGTACCAAAACCTATGCTGGGTTTATTTTTAGGGCTGCTTCCTATTCTTTCAGGTTGTGCCTCTTCTTTCTTGAATCTCCAAGTTATGAAACCTCCAGGAATTCTGCCTTCCTTTCGCTTCTGTTCTCCTTCCCCTACTAGACAAGTCTAAGGCTGTCACTAAAAGACCCATTTCCTCAAGCTGAGATACAGAGAATAATGGAGGAAAGGAGTTAAAGAAATCCTTTTTCATGGCGTATGATTTACTACAAAGAGAACTCTACGCTCTTCTCTTCAGCTTTGTAAGGTTGTATTGGTTCATTGGATCAGTACCAGGTGAATCTCCAGATAATGCCACACACAAAGCCGGGGAGTTCAAATCCACAAATGGCAAGACCAACAGGGTTAGGATTTGAAATTGAAAAGGTAGTGGGGGAAGGGGTGCACTCAGTTTGGTGGTTTTTTCCTCAGGCTTCTTGCAATAAGAGCGGAGACAGAGGGTAATTGGTCTCTATTGTTGCACTTCTTGGAAGCAAGAGCTATAGCAAGAAACTGCTGTGAGACTGCAGCCTGCCATAGCATGCAGGAAAAGGAGGTGTGCAGTGTGAGAGAGCGAATACAAGAGGAATGCACAGAACACTTGCTTCTTTTAATAAATATATCATTTTAAACCTGATATATTCACGACATTTTACAAACCAACCCTACACCTGCCGTCGAAGTCAGAATCTTCATTAGTGTGCATTTCACCTTTGGGGTGCTTGGGCTTTGCGATTTATGCATTTGCCTATTATTCATCAAAGAGGATTCATTCAAGCCCACATGTTCCAAGGCAATTAGATAGCAAGACATCCTAACACTCCAGCTACAGAGAAAACCCCATCCCAACTCTCCCTTCCCCTCCCCAGCTCTCTGCATGTTTAATGGAGAGCTCTGGAAACCTTCACAAAGGCTGTTTAACATAAGCACTGCAGTGTGCTCCAGGCAGAGCACCAGTGGCCATGCAGAGCACAAGAGCATTAGCTCCCACAGACCACATGGTGGAGTAGATGTTTACAGAATGAGCACTGCATGGTGTACTGACATAATTTTAAATAGTACATGACGGTTAAAGATGTGTTTCTCCATTTTCTGTGTAAACAATGTTAAATAAGAATAAACACGAAGGGATATTTTCTCCTTCTGATGAGTACATGCATTTCTCAGAGCTGGTAATAGGCGTTACAGACACACACCAAAGAGAACACGCATCCCCACCCAACACAGGCAAATTCCCTTCTCTGATCTTCAGCATATATCTCAATTCCAGTATTTAACTCTCCCTATACACCTCTGGTCCTCAGTAATGCCAGAAGCATTTCTGGGATGAAGCAGAATGCTGGAGATAAACCCCCCCCCCCCCGCCATTAGGAGAATGGCACCCTGTGAGCGTGCCTGGGATGTAAGATGGTAAGATCCTGTCCCTAGTGTAGCTCAGCCTCCCCCACATGTTTTTCTGCATGATGCCCACTCCAATTTTCAGTTTTCCAAGGGACAGGCTGTCCAGTGCATCCCCTGGGAGGGAAACACAGTTTAGCAAAGTTATCCCATAGAAAGCACATGTCTGGCCCCGGGTGTGTGTCTCCCTGAATGAACACCCTGCAGGAGCAGGTCTCGCCTGTCCCGGCCCGGAAAGGTGTTGTGGGGACTCCCACTCCCATCCGCACGCTGACTCACACCAGCACATCAATCTCATGCACCCAGATGCTTTAACCAAGTTACTGAGAACACCTACAGCTCTTCCATTTTAAAGCCTGATTCATTGTTTGGCCTTTTCAAAACCAAAGATATCATTGACTTAATGAGAGGAACACGGTAGGCAGTGGGTTTTTTCCAGCATTTGGATCCCAAAAAATTTCCACTGCAGTCACTGACCCTTCAGAAATCTCATGTACATAGTATTATATGAGCATTCTTCCTGATGTAGTCCAAAAGCCACCTGCAATTCAGGACTCACAAGCTCTAAACCACTGAGAAAGACAATTTTAACTTCACGTGTGCTCAGTTTCCTGGGTTTCTGAGTGCCACCAACAGGTCCAGACCCTCCTGCTCAGTCTGCCTGCCCCTTCCACACAACGCCCTAGTCCTGTCTTCTTACAGACCCTGCCACCTTGCCCTTCAGACAGGCAGGCCTCCTCTACACTATTTGCATTTCTTTATCCTTCTGCATTCCTGGCTTTATTCCCCTTCGGCAGGCTGGGTAGAGATAAGGTAAATTCATCACAGTGGTTCACAGAAAACATCTAATATACACGTAAGCATTTCTGGAGACATGGCTCATCTTGAATTAGAATTTTGTTCTCACTTCTGCCCCTCCTCAGACTACGCAACTAATCCGTTACACAACACTCCTCACAATTATTAGTGGATACTCCAGCTGCTATAGAATGACATTCCCCCACATTACAACATATGTTTCACATATTGGCAGATGAAGCTGGCAGTCTTGCTTTACCTACTCACCTTCAGGCAAGGGGAAGGACGATTGCATTGCCTGTAGACCAGCATCATATGAACCAAAGATGGTTCAGCTCTTACTATCAGACCTATTACACACAGAAAGCTCCAGTCAAAGGAGCCAACCTTAACGTCTAAAAGTTGAGCTCTTAAAAGTTTGGATATATCACAGCCACACAGATACATAAAACCTTCATTCAGCCCTGTGTGTGTCATTATTATGACACAGCCTTTAAGTACAGGAGCACGGAGTGTTTTTCCACAGGGCTCTTGCTTTATTCTGTGCACAGGATCAACACAGTTCACTAATGAGTGGATTATTCAATATTTTGGCTTTTTCTTATTGTTCAATAGGCAGCCCTAGGCTCCTGCTTACTGCATGCTGCTCAAAGCCTTCTCTGAGGACAGAGCTATTCAGTTCTTCATGGCTTTTCTACAGCGCTCAGCACTGCAGGAGACAACTGCTTTAGAAACACTGATGGACTAATTTTCCCAACAGCACTGGTACAAGAGGGGACCACATTGTCCCCAATTCACAAAAGAGCAATTAGGACAAACAGTGAATTGCATAAGAGACACCCGCTACTTCGGGCCACCCTATCCAAGTGGCAAAGGACCACATTTTTGTTTAAGAGAACTTCAATTTATATAGTGCATTAAATGTTTGGCGTCTAACTTATTATTTGAGCTGAAGCTGACTGTTCTCTAGGCTTCTCCAAATCTGATCCCAAAAGGGCAATATGAGTGGACAGGATATTAGAAATATCCAGGTTTCTAGAATTAGGACAGTTGGAGATTACTATAAAGTGGTAAGACATTACTGGATCGTGAATGGGTTGTGTGGGGGTGTTTTTCAGTTATGCCTTAATTCAGCCATTTCGCTTGTCTTTGGATCCAAATACTGCTGCATTCAACTGTGTCTGAGAACCTGCTCTAGCACCTGCTGGGTAGGGTTAGCACTCTACCCGATCTTGCCCTTACTCTTCTGAATAGGATTAAATGATAACTCCGCTACATTACAGGCTCCCGGACTATTTGCATCCAGAACATCACTAATGCAAAGGCGGTGATGCTGCCCACACACTCTCAATAGGTCACGCCAAAAATCAGCCCGAAGTCATCTATCTCCATCATCACAAAGGCCTTTTCCCCTTTGATATCCTGAAGCGAATGACTTGACATCAAACCTGTCAAGGTGTGTGTTATTCTGATGAGCTGGTAAAGAGAAAAGCACCGCGGGACTGGGGAACTGCTGGCTGAATGCTAACTAGCAAGGCTTAACTACCCAGCACTAGAGAGCACGGCTGCTGGCTGCTTTTTGTGACTGTTTGCTAACAGGCTCTAACACACTCCCCCATAAACAGCCAGAATATTGATTGTATTCCTGCATAGTCTGTAACAGGTTCAGCTTGCAAATGACTTTTTGCATACGAAAGCATCCATCTGGTTTGAGTTGGTGGGAAAGAAGGCCCCTTTTATTGTTTCTGCACAGCATTACTAAACCCATCCACATTGCCTGCAAGCAGCCTACCCGTGCTTCATTAGTTAGCATGTATAATTTTCATCAAATGTTAGAGTCAAGGATATGTCCATTAGCCGGGCACTCCAACACAAAGTCCCTTTACCACTACTAAGTGAAAAATTTACAATTGCATGGAAAGGTCTGAACAAAACCCCAGGTCTCATAATATTACAGGAGAGGGGGAAATGACCCAGTGGCTCATGTAGGGTGACAACATGAGACTGGTAAGAGCTCTTATGCAACCTACGGGAAAACTACAATGTCTCAGTTCTCCTCTTGTGAAAACAATTATATTATCAACCTTCCATGGTGTTTTGAAAGGAATTACTATGCAATGAAGAATTATGAAGTATTTCAGTGCTACAGTGATGGGGATATATTAGGCTCTACAGATGAAGATTAAGCAATTGATGGAACTGCAGAAAGTTTTTCTGACAGAGCCCGAATTTTGTTGAGGTTCACTTCCAACAAGATCGCACTACTTCACACTTAAATACTTCTGAAATGCCTGTAAGAGCAAGAAGGTATCCCAGTCTATTTTATGAGATAAATTCTCTGAGGGTTTGGGTGGCAAAGGGGGGTTATGTGGGATTGTTTGGTTGTATCAGTGAACATTGCCTCTTATTTCTTCTACCCCCAACTCCCTGTAACTAAAGGTGTTTTCCTCTCAAACATGTCACTATTCTCACTTTCATTTTGAAGGTCATCTTGCCTACAGTGTCTGTTACATTTTGCCACCTAATTAAAGACAGAAGATTAACCTTATTCTATTAGATTGTCTTAGTACCTGCCAGCTGACTACTCTGCTTTAGCAAAGGGACAATGATTGTTTAAAAACAAAAATAAACCCAAACAAACAAACAAAAAAAAAAAACCACACACCAAAAAACCCAGACCATTTCATCTTTGGAAAGTCCAGCAGAAACCCTGAGCATGATGCAAATGTTCTTCCCATAATCACTGCTACGCTCAAATAACAAACATTTCATAACAGCAATAATAGCAGTGTCTTGTTTGTCACATAACATTTCAGAAGATGGCAGGCAAGCTATAAAGCCCTGATCTATCTCTGATTGCAATCAACAAAAAGCCCAGATGCTTTCAAAGGGAGTTAAATCAGGCTCAGATCTTTTCCAATCACTTGTTAATTTAAGGGGCAGACTTTTACCATCTGAGCTTCGCTGCTGCTATTGCCTCAGTCCAAACAACACAGAGAAGGAGAAACTATTTGACAGTGTGGTGGTCTCTGTTCCATTACCAATTTCTAACCTCAAATCACTTAGGCTTTATATTTTCCAACAATCCCATCAGCTGAGCATGCTATACACCCTAGAAGGCAAGCTACATGGCAAAGATATATTTCTCATAATACTCCATGACATGTCCTCCTACTAACTCAAAGCAATGTACGAGGGAATTTGGTGCCATCACATGAGATATAGGTCAGGTGTCCAATACAGATGCTTGTCTGATGCGGAAGAAGGGGAATGTAAAGCACTCAGACTGTAACTTCTGTCAATCACTGCAATGCATCAGCAGAATGTGATTTGATACCAAGCCAAGCTGAAACTGCAGATCTTGATTCCAGAGCACTGAAACAGCTCATTGCAATGAATAACAGCACAACGAAAGATTCGTTTGAGAATCCTGATGAGAATGTTTAATCTGAAAAATATAAACCTCAGGGATTCAGAGCACTTGCTTTTTCCTGTTATTATCCCTCAACACCAGGCACATTGGGGGAAAAGATGGTCAGAAAAGCAATTTTTGTCTACTAGTTAATTGAAAATTTTGTTATTGTACCCTTTTCAGTGACGTATAGAAGAATATTGACAGTTACTGAAGACATAGTAGTTGAAGAAAAGAGGCAAGGATGAAATATCATGTCAAACTGAGTCTTCAGGTAACCATTATACAAGCAGACCAAGAAGGATTTCAGGTAGAAGCTGATCTCAGCATCCTCCTTATCCCACCCTATACGCTGAGCTTGCTTAATCAAAAAATTTGCTGTGTTGCCTAAATATTCATGAATGAAAATTTCTTGTCAGTCAATTACTTGAATTAAACTTGCCAGGTAGAACTTATCTTACTTTCCTATGTAGTCCTTTAAGATATCATCCAATGTGAAATTATGACATACCACTGGGCTTGGCTTTATACAGCTATTCTCATACTTCAAACTTAATTGTAGAAGGCTGAGAATCTCAAAGACAAGAGTCCACCCTTCAGTCTAACTGTATCTCTCTGGCATTATGGTCTATATTATTTTTCTAGTGAACCCCTCTTTCAATAAGCCAGAAATTACTGATGAATATTAAAGCAGTAAGACACACAGGTACATTAAAATCATGTCAGCAAATTGAAACAGAAGAGCTCAACCGTATGTTGGTTCACTGGCAACCTGACCCATGGTCGCTCAAAAAGTTAATAGGTAGGCACAAGCCCAGTATTAGTTTAGCCAAGTTTTATAGGGAAAACTATATTAACTTCAGTAGCACCTCTGAGAAATTCTTAGACCTGACTTGGTCAACAGCAGAGGCGCAAGAGTCAGCCCATGTCATCCTCTGTTGAGATGGCGAATGTTGTATCTCTTCTTTTAGGCACATTAGATATCAAATGAAAGATGCCATGGCAGTGGAAGCAAAACCAGTGTAAGATCATCTCATGGTTACAAAGTACAAATGCTCATGTGCTTGTGCATGCTGAAGCATTCAATACCTTTTGCCTTTCCATGCTGGATGTTGTCAGGGTTCTATTTCCTCACCGTATCTATGCTAGAGCAAGAGAAGTGCTATGATAACTTTCAGCCCACATTCTTAAGAAAAAAACCCCTTGAATAACCATATTAAGTGTGTACAGAAGCATGTACTTCCTGTCTGTCCTTCCCTACCACATATAACTTTTAAACCTGCTGACCAGTTTTTACTCAGTTTCACAGCGAAGGACATAACGGTGAAGAGCCTTACATGTACTTATGAAATGTTTGCGTGCATGTGTGTGTAAGAGGAAAGGTCAGGACAGGGAGGGACATGCACTTAAAGCTCTTTCTCTTTACGAATTCAGCCGGGCCTGAGCTCTGCTTTTCTTCTGGCTCCCTGCGCACCTCTAAATGGATGAGAGATGGAGCGCGGTGACATGGCGGTGACATGAGCAGCGGTCCCAGCAGACAACCGGCCATGGGCAGATGTCAGAGAAACTGAAGTTTGAGAGGAGTCTTTGACTTTTTGTTTGGAGGATATTCCAGCAGAAATGCCTGGTGTTAGAAATCACCTCCTCCTGCCCTGGCACTCAGGCTCCACGCAGGAGAATGCTGCACTCATTTGAACCATGGCTGTCACTTTAAGAGGATTAAGCCCTACCATGTCCAGCCAAAACCAGAGAGAAATTCTGAGATCACAGCACATAACATCCTGAATCCTGTCCTATAGCACTGGAAGGGAAAGACCATTTGTCTTGTCTCCTTTGTGTTAAGGCTGATTAGGTCATCCTGTTTGTGCCTGTGCTACATTGCAGTAACTTTGGGGTCAACTGGTGAACTTCAATCAAATTTGACAATAATTTCAGAGATTTTCAGTTCCTGTGATGTCTATGAATATAGGCAGCTAGGCAGAACAGGGGGCTCCTATGAACACCTCTACTGAAAAGATTATATAGTGAAGTCAGTCTTTATCAGGTAACAGAGAATCCATATGGGAAAAAAAGCCTCCTGCATTATGACTTCTTATCCATGGGCGCTTTCAAAACTTGACTGTAAAAAGCCCTTTGTAACCCATGTAACACTGAAGTGAGCTCTGCTTTGAGGAGGGACTTGGACCGAAGACCTCTAGAGGTCTGTATTAATCTCTTTTCCCTATATTTCTATGAAAGCCTCATACACAGGGACAGTTTCAATCGATGCTCATACATCAGTAGACACTAGAGACCCCAGCTGTAGGACAGCAGACTTTACAGGCTCATGGCATGACTCATTTTTCTTTATGCATATTTGCAGCCTCACACAGTTCAGCACCCTTGAGATAAAATCCTACAGCAAAAATGTACAATGAATGAGAACATATATGAGTGGGAAGTGGAGAAGCAAACAGATTTCAATTTCAAGCTTTCATGGCTCAGCATAAACAAACATGAAACAATTCATCCTCAAAATATAGAGGTGGGAGGGGGATACTGACAGTGTCCTCAGACACACAGGGAGACTGGCAACAAGGGAGCCTGGAGCAAAGAGAACATTTCAAAAACTGTTTAAAGCCTTAGCAAAGTTAGAAGCAAAGACTAAACTTGCCTGATTCATTCACTGGGGCTGTAACAACAGTTCTCTTCATGCTCTGATACCCCCCAGATTCTCAAAAATAAGCCAGCACGGTCAAACGTTGCTTGGTTTCTGACTCTCTTCTTATATAAACATGTTTTGGTCAAATGAAGGAGAGAGGTGCCTTCTCCCATATTTTCCATCTGTTTTCTGAACATATAATAATGGAAGATACATGAACTGAGACAAAATTAACACCACCCATGAAACCTATAGGATAGGATAGAGTACCACACCACATTCTGAGCAAAACATTCCAATAAAACAGGTCAAATACAAAAATAACGTGCTAATGTCATTGCCACACAGGGAAAAAAGCAAGATTCATGAGATTGCTTTGTAACGGCTCCAAAGAAAAGCAGTGCACAGAAATAGTCCATGATTATCCATAACATGAGCCCAAATCAGAAAGCATGTGCATTTAAGAGAGATGACATCAAATGCTTCCTTCAAAAGGAAAAGAACATTACAATCACTTTGTATTTCCCTGGTCTCAGCTTGCGTTTCCTACCTAAATACCAAAAAAAGCCTCACAAAAAAAGTACAGATTAGCAAAATATTCAAGGTGATTGAATGGATTAGTTTTATTGTTTAGCACAATGCAAGCTGATAGAAAAATCCACAGAAAAGCAAGATCTGATATCTGGACAGCCACTCCAAATTACGCCACTCGCACATGGAATTTTAACTTTTTTGTAACATCACCAAGTGTCACAGTAGACGCCTGAAAACAATTCCAACTAAAGAGTGATATTTAAAGCTGGGGATCTTGAGCAACAGGTGGAACAAAGATTCCTAAGTAAACTGCTATCTTGTTTGTCACACAAATAGAAAATCCATATGCTAGTGCCAGAGGCGAAAATAACATGTTCTAAGAAACTATGTATAATAAAAAATCTGATGAAACATTTTTCTGTCGAAGCAGGGGGAGGAAGAGGAGGGAAAAAAATGACATGCATCTCGAGAAGTCCAAATCATCTTCAGAGGAATTCATCCTGCACTAAATCCTGGTCATGTAGAAAGCACAACACGTGGCATCCTTGCCATTCTGGCTACTGTAGTAAAGCCCAGACCCTTATTGCCTCTGTTTTCCCCACTCTCACAGAGAGAATGCAATATCTTCTCAAACGGGCAGACCGTTTCACAGTTATTTGGTTATTTGGCTTATTTCTAGGGAACCAACATTAATAGAGTGAAGCTCAGGTAAAACTATGAACTATTCCACATAACCTGTGATTAGGGATGGAGATTTTGCATTCAGACATTACAATTCCACAGTTTTATTGGTTGGCGGAACCAAAGACTTGGCGTTTCAAGAGCTAAATCAAATCCTCTAAAACTCAGATATCTATGGTTTACTCTTCACTGAGGTTCTCAGAGCATTTCACAAACATTAATTAAATGTCCTCTAATGCTTCAGTGAGGCAGGTGCATAGTATTAGTCTCACTTTGCAACTAAGAAGACCAAGAAACAGAGGAGGATTGAGTGAATCATCCAAGATAATTCTGGACGTGTCTGACAGTCATAAATAGAAATCAGGAGCCTGCAACAAGTAAATAAATCACCCTGGAAGAAGCAGGAAAATATTTGGTTAATTTTAACTGCGTGCATCCTTCCATGCTCCTGGGTTACAGCCAGGAGGGGAAATATCACTGTTCTGAGCAAGGTCATTCCCACAAAGCCCAGGCAGACTTTCAGCTCTAAGTCAAGTGTGCAAAACCCACGTATCCTCACAAAAATTTCATTTGAATGCCTAAGATCCAATGTACTGGTATAAGGATTTGAGATATCTCAATAAGCCCTATTTATCTGAAGAGAACCCCAGTTCCAAATTTACTCATGTTTTCTCGTGGGTAATTATCAAGGTGAGAAGAAACAGCAAATTACATTCTCTAGGTGGGCACAGGACAGCAAAATCATCTTCAGGTATGAAAAGCCACCTTGCCCTAGACTGGGATGGGTAACTTTAACCAAGCTAAAACCAAAACAGTGTGGATACTCTCTCCCATGTAGAAGAAGAGCTTAACTGCTGTGTGTGGGGCAGGAACGAATAAACCCAAAGAGCCCTGCTCCACCAAAGCACTACAGACGCCTCCCCACTCCCGAGAATGCAATATTCAAGCTCAACTGCAGAACTTACAATACATTATTTGGGCTAAAAAAGCTGTTTGCTTTTTACTTCTCTTGACAGTTTTGACAAGATGACTATCAGAGGGAGGTTCAGAGATAGATGTAAAGCAGAAAAAGGCCAATTACCAACTTTTTTCTCCTTCAGAAGTATTTGAAACTGCCTCGCAGTAATGAACAATACAGAAGCATATCATTGAAAACTGAGAGGCGGCTTACCTGAGGCAATCAGCACAATAATTGGGACAACTCCTCAAAAAAAAGCAGCCTCTCTCCAAATTTGTGTTCATAGCTCCTCTGATCTCTCCCCACCCCATGAATTAGAAGTCAGGACACCAATTTGCCATCGCTGGCATTGTCCCCGCTGGCACAAAACACGCTCCGCAGCCACCTCTGGGGCTGTGCTGCTCAGCAAACTAGGATCATTAACCTTGCTCACAGTTTGCCCAAGCTGAACAAACAAACAACACTGTAAAAACCCAAAGTTCTGCTGCAAAGAGGGGACATTTGGCTTTTATTGATCCTCTGTTGCAAGAAAGAGACATTTTGAGATGAAGTCTGACATCACAAAATCTCTTTATCCCTGTTTGCTCCTTTATCCACTGTGCCGTGCTGCTTGATCCAATACGTGAACAGATGACAAGGAGGTTTGAAAAGAAGAGAAACTTTTAAGGCTTGAGGGATTGTGGTACTATACAGAGTAGCAGCCAGCCCTGGGCAAAATGGAATGTACACATTAAATAAGACCAGACAGTCATGGGCAAAGGTGGGAGTGAAGAGGGGTGATGCAAAAGACCTGTGAGAAATGGCAGCAAATGTGTCAGATTCACAATTCAAGGGGACAGGTGGTGTGGGGGAAGGTATATAAAAGCACTAGATCAGTTATCAGGATAAGAAACTGGAGACTGGAAAGGAAGGGAGTGATGTAAAGCAGGGTGAGAATCAAAGGGATGAAGGTGGAAGGGAGGAGGAGCTGAGCACACAGCTGGGCACACATGGCAGAGGGTGCTTGGCCAGAACACAGAAATTCAGAGCGGCCAGAGGTTACTGTGTCACTCTTTATGGCACACAGACAATGGAAGCAATCGCAACGTTTGGCATCTGGATCTATTTCTGAGGCATCATTCAAACTCAGCCCACAAGTGTAGTTGTTTCCATCATAACACGTACACGATTCCCAGGCAGAAATGTGACAAAACTGCTAAAGTTGGTGGAATTATCTCAAAATTAAAGACAGAAGAAGGAAGCCATAGGGAAAAAAAAGGACACTGAACACATTACTGAGACCAGTATATCAATGGCAGCATATGGCACTAGTTATCACACAGAAGATACTTAACTAAATACACTGTTGGTTTAGTCTTACATAGCACTAGTTATCACACACAAGATACTTAACTAAATACACTGTTGGTTTAGTCTTCTGTAGCAATTCTCATATTCTTAGAAAATACTTCCGTGCTAATAAGAAATCAGACTGACCGTTCATGTATAGTTACTAAGCCAGAACTAGAGTCTAGTGACAGCATCATCTGGTCCTGTTATGCTTTTTAAAAATAATAAATACATTAAAAAATACTCCAGTGGGCCAGATCCACAATAATTGGTACAAATCTGTTGATCAATGTACGCATGGATATCAGTAAATTTAAGCCAGCTGGAAAGCACATCTTGTGGCTCATGTTAAACAGCTTAAGATATAGAATAGCTTTAGCCCCAGGCCCCTCAACTCATGCACGTTAACAGGGTTGGAGAAATCTGCCCATATGGCAGTTTAGCCAACTGACTGTGGATGATAAAATCACTTTCTAGGAGCATCCCACTGACCACAGGCACCTCTAAGCCAGTCTAGAGCAGATGACTACCATTTGGATGTTTTAGAGCTAAACAGAATTAACCCAACCTGTATTTTTCAAAAAGTGCAGGTGGTATTATACCTACTAAGTCAAGTTCAGAATCTACAGGGCAAGGTCTGACAACATGAAGATAGTCATCCCCTAATTAGCTACACAAAGTCCTTCAGGCCTTTCAAAATACGAAAATCCCATGGGCAAGTTTGTTCTCAAGCAATTTCAAGACAAGTTTCACAACCCAAAGAGGTGCCTGATTTTTTCACTGACTTTTCCAAGTGGAGCATCCAAACCTTTGAAATTCTCTCCTGGCTCATTTGTAGGCATCTCACTGCATCCCAGTGAGAGCGGATGAGAGGGGTTATTGAAAACGGGACACGTGGGCATCAAAACAAGCAAGATGACCCCCTCCTTTTTCTTTTTCTTCTGGTTCACGTTTCTAAATGAAATCCCAGGCTGTCTTCCAACCGCTACTCAGAGCTGTCACACAGAAGGAACACGTAGAGAGCACTTAAACAACTGACTGACCTATTTCCATCCTTGTCAGTACTGCTGCATCTAAACCCTTCATTCTGAATTCTGCTCGCACACGCGCACACGTGCACAGCAATTTGCCTGTATACCCCCACGAGGAGCTATTTCCAAAGCCTAACCCCAGCTCCTAAAGGAGGTTTCTGTGGGCTCCTGAACAGCTGTTAACCCCATGGCCTAAGTGCCCTCCTTAATTAGGTGAACTTTTGGGAGTCTGCCCTTTGGGGTTGAGAAGGAAAGCTTTTGCTCGCTGACTTGTCTTCTCTTGTATCAGTTCTGTTCTCCATTGGATGTTGCTCTATATGCAAGGAATTTGTATATGAAGGTACTTTCATCCCTCTTTAAAAATGCAAGGACACAAAGCACTGCTGCATAGTGAATAAATCTAAAAGCATATTAATAGCTGCAAAATTCTGGCAACTGAGTTCATGTACACTGCAAAAGAGCACCAAAAAAATCACACAAGTGGCCAGTCCCTTCCCCCAGCACTCGGATCAATGAGCCTCGAGAACCGCGAGCAGCGTGCAAAGCTTCGTTACTCTATACGGTCTCTGTGCTACTACAGGCACTGTCTCACTCATCTTGGCTGAACTTCAAAGGTACAGAAAAGTTAATTGGATGAAATGAAACTTCGAAAGAAAAACTTTGTGTGAAAAGACCTTCAACAAAAGATTTTAATGAAATCTCTAGTCCAAGGCACTGCAACACAGTGGCAGTGGCATTCTTAATATTGTACAGGAGTCAATACCTAGGAGGAAAGTTTTTATAGTTGTTGTTCCTCCAAAGTGTGTCCTTTCCCTCACCCTTTCAGTTAAAAGGTTTATAAAATAAGAGATGAAAAAATGTTAATGAAGGCAACATGGAACATTAAAAATAAATATATATAGTCACATCATCCTTTATTGGCCTCTGAAAAGGGCCAAAGTAAATGTTGTTTCAGTATCATTTCTTGTTACAACAGTGCTCTGACATGAGCCAGTATAATTATCTGCAATTTGATATTATTCTCTGAGTAAGTTTTCTATTTCTACTCGTACTTGATGTATTTTTGTATAGAAGGAAGCCCTGGCCAGCCCATGCCAAGTGCCGCAAATGCTGTTGATCCTTCAAGGAGCAAACCATGCTCCCGTAGGGGATTTTCAGAGAGCTGTGCACAACTGGACCAGAAAACTAGACCTTGAGGAGCCCTGAAAACTGTGATGAATTCCAGAATCTTAACATACTTCCAAAAGCCAAGGGAGACCCTGAATCCATCCAGGCTGATTGTTTTAAACAGGCTGTTCAATGACACCAGGCTCCTACAGATGCACCCATCACAGAGGAAAAAGTTTGATCTTTATCTGCAGGTCTCAGAGGATATCGATATCAATCTGCTACATGCCTTGGTAGATCATTTCCCCATTTGAAACATTTACTTTCCTATTTGAAAGTTTCACTCTCCAGATGTTTTTGTTGTATCCTCCTGTGCTAAAGTACCTGCCTCAGCCCTCAGACTGAATGCAGGTATGATGGTCGTATCAGCTTCCCGTGGTCATTACAATTATCTCTATCTTGCATGACAAGATTTGTTTTCCAGATCTCACATAGATCTTTGCCTCTCTTTTCCACGCTCCCATTTTGAACCTCCCAAAGCAGAGTCAGTGCAATAAGGCATTTAGGTAGGTGAGAAAACCAGATTAGCCCAGTGACTCAACATCAGCATCTCAGTGCAGCCCACATGCATACAAGCTTCCCGGGACTCTCAGGAGGATGTCACACAAGCCCAGGCTAATAAAATGTATCTAACAGTATTTCCGCATCAAATAGTGGCAATGGCACATCAGCCTGGTATAAGAAACCAGCAAGAGAATCACACCAACGCAGAACAGCAAGCAAGGAGAGGAAGGAGGTCTGTCTGCTTAGCCAACCACCAGCCCTGCTCAGAGCACATTGCAGCTCTTACACTCGGCTCTGTTTATGCACAGCCATAAACCAGAGTAGCAAATGTTATTACCGTGCTGCTTCTCACAGCCATTCCCAAAAGTCTTCTGAACTCCTTCTCTTCGCAAGTCAAAGATTGCCACAGAAATCCTCACTAATGACAAGCTTCTGCCATTTCCTACTGGAGCTCAGATTTGTTATGTCCTGTGGGTGGTAGACGTGAGGTCCTTGTAACTAATTCTAAATTTCTTGTTAGCTGGTTCTGTCCCATGACATGCTGCTGGAATCAATGGGAATTAGGCACAGATTACATTTAAAAATATGCCCCAGTGTAGCTGCAGTCCAGGTACTCAAATTAAAGCAAGTGTCACTGGTTAGAGGTTAAACCTAAGTGCCAAAATCAGTATGAGAATTTGTGCTAAGTCCTCTCTCAGAACTACACCTGGGCTCATAATTCAATTAGGTATTACAGCACTAAAGCCAGACCTTCGCTCCTAATCTCTGGGCAGAGGATTCGGTATTTTATAGTGGGAAAAAAAGCAGATGACAGCACTTTCCGTCCTGTTTGAGTCTGTATACTAGAGCTCTATTCTCCAGCATTTTCAGGAGATTAGGAGACTGAGATTCTTATGTACTGTAGTTCCAGAGGTGTGTATGCAGGAAAATGCCCACGCAATGACACCAACTCTGAAGGATTTTTTTCGGGGGAAGAAGGGGCTAAAGAGAGTTCTGAAAACAACACAAAGCACGTTGATCTTTTAGGACGGCTGGAAATAAGTCTCCAGCGGAGCCTTGAAACATGCAGCTGTTACATTCCTGTTACTTACAGATCTAATAATTTCTTGCAGAGACAACCAGGACCTTATTTACAATGTCATCAGCTGCTTCCAGAAATAAGTCTTCGTGTAAAACTGCAACCGTTTATGTGCAGAAGGAAAAGTACAGATCTAGTTCTAGAAATCTGCCCTTTACCTTAGCAAGCCTTTGGCTGGGTTTTTTTTTTGGGTGTGGTTTTTTTAATTGACAATCCACAAGCACCCAGGAAAGCCTTATTTATTAAACCAAATGTTAGACAAAGGGAAACATTATTTATTAAACAAAATTTTAGACAAAGGGATACATTTCAAACTGTAGATGCTGAATATTTTTGCCCTTAAAAGAACAAATGAACAAAAACCAACCACAAGCACCACCACAGATTTAGAAGCTCAGGATGCCGACTGTTCTTAGGAGAAGTTTAAGTGCTTCAAGAGAGTGGAATAAAATAATAAAATGAATAGAATAGAATAGAATAGAATAGAATAGAATAGAATAGAATAGAATAGAATAGAATAGAATAGAATAGAATAGAATAGAATAGAATAGAATAGAATGGAATAGAATAGAATAGAATAGAATAGCAAGAGAATGAGTGTACAGTAAGGCATAATTCTGTCCTGCAGCTGAACAAATTCCATTCCTCATATGCTGTGTGTCCTGAGATGCCCCATCCTGCCCCAAACCAGATCCTTAGCTAACAGGACAGAGGCAGCTGCTCTGGTCCCAACACTGAAGCATTGATGCCTGCAGGGAATCCCTAGGGAAAATTCCCTTGCAGCTGGTTTAGGTCTGCGTGTCCTTTCGGACTCATTCATGCAAAGGAACAAAACTTGGTGGCAGTAGCTGTGTTAGGCAGCCGAGCTGTTAACACAACCTGTGAGCCAGAATGGTGTGTTTGGCTTGTGGGAGATGAGAAACACCAAACAGGCCACCAGTGGGTGTGCATCTAAATGGAAACAAGCAATAAAATAGGAATCAAAAAGAGAAAGGTTTGAAAGTCCACTGCCTCCTCTATTCGATTTGCCACACAAATCAATGTAGAGCCTTACCATAGAGTCAAAAGGGAGATATAGTTTAAATTCCAAAGCCAAAAATGTCAAGATTTCAAATCACGTAAATGACCACTTGGCAGTGGTATTTTATCCATTTATCACCGGCAGTAATTCTAAATTGCGAGATAAATTCTTCAGGTAATTAAATGGTAGTATGAGCACATATACAGGGAGATGTTTAGGTGATCACTTTAATTAAAGATGACCCAAGACAAAGTATTCTGTTCTTGACAGAACTAAATATCTACTTTAGCCTTGACCACTGGTCAAAGTCACATTGAGACTATTTAAGAGCTCAGACTTTAATAAAACTTACGTGCCAAGATGTAGAAAAAGACACTATTGTTTCCAGGACTAAATAAAAGCGATGTGGACTGAGAGATCCATTTACAAAGAATGTGGCCATGCTATTTCTTTGCTTGTGCCAGCACTGAGCCATGGCCTGCTTCCAACTTGATTAGCTGCGCCCAGTTCTATGTTCCAGCCTTTTATTTTACAGGTCAGAGATTGTATCTTTTCAATTAATTTCTTTTCTTCATGTTTGAGTTAAAACAAAGGACCATGTGTGTAATGAACTGAACAGTCACTGAGGAGTACACGGGTACCAACTATTACTGATCATGCCAGCAATGATCAAACAGTCAGAACTGACCTTGGTCCTGCTTCTGCAGACCTGGAACAGCTCCAGGGCTTCTACAGCTTCAGTCCAATGGCTTCAGCTTAAGGCAAGTGCGCAGGGGGCATCAATGAAAGTTAACTGGATTTTTGGAGAAATTATGAAGTTTTATTTTGTGATGTTTCTTCTTTACCCTATTAAGCTTACAAGATATCAAAATGTAAACCCCTCTACATTGGACAGATGAAAGATAAACCCTCTAGCTTCCACTAATTCTAATGGAATTTGTCATTTGAAATGAAGAAATTAGCTCCAGAACTTGCAGAATACCTCAGTTCACTTGAATCATTTAAGTTCATACACTGTGTGCTTAATTTTTCCAGTCAAACATATAATTCTAAGAAAGACCAGGACATCATTAGGTATATGGGTTTCTTGAGAAAGAAAACCATCAGCACTGCACAATAGTTTGAAAATCATACATTTTAAAGCCAGAAAGAGGCTACTGTGATTGTGTTTGCTGATCCACCATTTGGGCACAACTATTCCCATTCACACAAAAAAACCCAACAAACCCCCAAACAGATCTTTTAGGAAAATTTCAATTTCAAAAGAGTCCATCAGGGAAAACACACCACAGCCTTTAACCGTCCTCTCAAAGACACGATTCTTCAATTCTTGAACATCGGTGTCAATCCGTTCTGCTCCTTTATGGCCTCCCATATTATACTGAAAAGTAGTCTTCATGTTACTCCATGTTAGTATATTCCTTATGTATGTATTCAGACTCAGATAATAAACTGACAAGTCCCCACATATAGTCTTAGATTGTGTAAATCATTCCTTTGCCTTCTGTCTGTTAATCTAAACAAACGAGGCTCCAGGACTGTCTCGTCATACAGCAATTTGTCTAATTCTGTTCTCGTTCTTGTAGTTCTTCAGAATGGGTTGAGCCTGTGCCGAACACAACAGTTTACACGTCTATGGACTGCACTTGTCTGACTGGCTTTTGAAAACCTGCATTTCTGAATGTTCCAGGTAACAAGTAATAATTTGAGATAGATATGAAGAGCACACCTGAGTGATGACATGGACTCGAAAACCCAAGGTTCTCAGAAACAGAATATTTATCTAGATCTTTTCAGACAGGAATCAGAAATAGAAGTCTGAAATGGATTCAGAATATTCTGGTTGGCTGGATCACAAAAGTTACGGTTGTCTCCTTCTCTGGCTTGAAGATGAAAAGTACTTGACTGAGTTCTTCTAAGGTAGCAGTCATTTGGCTCCCATGGGAATTTATGAATCTTTAGCTGTGTTGTTACTGCTAACAAGAGCTGACAGTTAAATGCATTTCATTAACAGAAACTAGAAAGAGAATGACAAGACTTTAGCAAATCAGATCTGTAATTGAAAAGGTGACCAATGTAAGGAATAAGAACTGTCTGCTAGGATTGCACTAGCTTCTCGCCTATACCAATAGAAACATATCTCCTGGATGTGACCTTTCTTTTACACTGGTTAGCAACACATCAGCAAGATGGAGATGTCAAGAACAAACCTACACCAGTGTTAGTTCCTCCTTGCATGTCAACAACAGGAGTGAAAGTAAACCCTACTGGAAGAACTAAAACCAACAAAAAAGTATTTTAGCAGCTGAAAATGTACAGAAGATTAGCAAAGGCACAGGAGAAAGTAAAGGAGATACACTGGCAGTTTGTTGACTGATTCTTTTCAGTCTTGGAAGTGCAGACAGACAATCTATCCCAGGACAATTGCTGGGTACAAAACTTGCTGGAAATGCTTGCATGGAATAGATATTCATACTGTGTAGCTTCCTCACCAGCAAGCACTGCCGAAAGATTGACTTGAACATCTGTGGATTTCCAAAACCTACCAAACAAACCTACTCCCAGATGCGTAAATGACAATTTAATCCAGATGTAAAACAATGGGTGGAGCCATAATACTGCTCAGCTACAAGAGAATAATGAAAATCCTAGTGCTAGAATGTAAGCGATGCTGAAACTGGGAGCGGAGGAGAGCGCCACAGTTTTGCCCAGGGAGTATAGAATAGGAGAACGAAGAGCATCTGAAAGTAATCTGTTCTGAAGAAACACACCTTTTGGGTCAACCTTCCTTTGCAAATGTATTTTGGCACTGAAAGATCCTTCCCTGGGTTCACCCAATTTAGAATAGTCCTACTATCAGTTGATATATGAAGGTTATTCAGCCTGATTGTATAGTTAGCTATTGTGTTTCCTGCCACCAACCGGAGAGGGGAAAAAACCCATAAAAAAAGAAAAAAACCTACCACTATTCATCCTATTCTATTTAGTACTCTGTCTCCCCTGCTGTAACAGCTTGCTTGATTGCCTTGTCCACCTGCTGTGACACACTCTTTTAGCTCTGAAAGCACTTTGGGAAAGTGAGAATCATTTATGATGTACTTCTACATCACCCAGCAGAACAGGATTGTGGCTTCTGGTCAACACGGCAGTGTCAATGCATTATCAATCACCTCAACATTCAGGCTCCCCTGCTAACCTATTTCAATTCAAATTAATATACAAGATTTATTATTAACAACACAAAAAGTGACCAGCCTGAGAGGCTTTGCACAGTTCTGTGACACCCTTCTTTGAGTTCTTGGAATTCCCAAAGATGCACCCAACCTTTCCACAATGCAGCTCACTTGCTGCTCTGCACAGGATCAAATCACAGCTCAGCCCACTCCATGAACAGAGACTCATCTTGTTTACAAGAAAAGCCCATTCTCTCTCCCAGCTGTTACTTGGAGAATCAAATGCAAGGCCCTTGCCTTCCTTTCTTTCCCTGGCATGGTACGGAAGCACCATAGAGGGGCTCAGGCTTTTCCTAGATCCAACAGAGCTGGCAGACTCCCAGGAGAACTGCTGCATTAGCCTCAGGGTGTTGGAACACTCCAGTCCTTTTGCAAGCGTTTGGATGTCTGAATGGCAGAGATGAAAGGGAGGGGGCAGCTAACCCACCCTCCACCGCCACAACAGCATTCCAGTGTTATTAGAAATCCAGCTGTTCTCTGCAAACAGGCAGGATTTACTGTTCATATTTTGGTTAAAAAGACAGATGAAATTCCCCTTCCCCATCCATTATCATTGTATAATCTATACAATTCATCAGCTCAATGGCCGTGTCAGTAAAGAAAAGGGAAAGCAGCATTAGTATTCAGAGCACACGCGCCGCACAAGGCAGCAGGTTTATGATCTGCACAGCCTGAAATAAGCACTTCTCTTCCCCAGGGACCCGGGTTAACACTGAGTAGCTGCACGTTAAGTCGCATATACTTCTATTAATATACATCCTTTCCAGTCTGGGAGGGGAAGAAGAGGCAGAACACCTGTCCCACCCGCACTGGCAGACACAGCTGTTTTGGTGGCTCGACATTGTGCGCCCAGAAATGTCACATCCTCTTTCTGATCCCAGCTCCCCCAGGCTGGCAGAGCGCTCTTCCGCCAGCTCTCAGGCACCGACCAGGCAAAGCCACCAGCTGTCAATCAGCTGTCACATCTCCCTCCTCCCAGACTGCCCTGACATCCTCCCTCTGCCTGATGCCAGGGGCAGCACAGACATAATTTGCCGTGAGATTAATAGCTCCCTCTGCCGTGTCAGCACAGCTATGGTGGCTTCTGTATTTATAGGGAACGGAGAAAGAAAAGGATTTTGTGGACAGTTTTTTTTCCCATGTGTATATAACAGGGAATAATATTTGCAAGGCAACAGCTCATTTCCAGCCTCTTACACCATAAACCCCGTTTTCCTGAACAGACATGCTGAATCACCCAACTTTGGTAACAAGTAGTATAAATAACCATTTGCTGCTGTCAGCAAATAATAACACTAAGAAAAAGACCGTGTAGGCACGGTTGCATTTGAACACATCAACAACCACCCCAAAAATAACTGGTAACCACTGTCTTCCATTTCCAATATTCCTACAATAACTGCACAACAGCCACCTAGATCTTGGGCTCTGGCTTCAAAATGGCTCTAAGCCCATCCTACACCCAAGCTGCCACTGAAAAGGTATCCCTTCCTGCTCAATCCTCCCTCCTGCCTAGGTGCCATTTTTCTGGCTGCCCAGGGGGCTATGTGAGAACAGTCTGGGATTTGTGCAGGATTGGTCCTTTTCTGGCCCACAGCACTGCCACATGAGCACCAGTCATGGCTAAACGGAGTTGGCAGGGATGCACGGCCAGGAGGGGAAGCAGAACTGAAGTGCCCCTTTGGGTACCAGCACGCACTTTCCTTAGCCTAAAGCAGCTGGGAAACAGCAGCCTCCAATCTCTGCTGCAGCAGAAGCCGCTTGTGTACTTGCAGCTAAATAAAGTTTCCTTTACAGCCACAACCTAAATTTTCAAAGCACCACCAGGATTACTTTTTGAGAGCTCCTGAAACTCAATCCTTAGCCATGTTTCTTTCGGGAGACTTCACATGTCAGAATTAACCTAAGAAAAAACAAGTGTCTTCTCCAAATAGAGAACAGGAATCATCACAACTCTGAATCACTTACAGATACTTTACTACAAAGAGAAGAAAAGGGCACTTCTAAGTCCCAAAGAGGTTATGGTCTCTGGGAGCCAACGCGTTGACCAAGACGTGAGTGGGAATTTTGGGCAGGTGTCTGCCTTTGCACTCCCCAGAAGTGATGTGCATCCTCCAGTTATTTAATATTGTTTTATTAATACAATATAGTTTTAGATAATGGATGTTTATTATTTAGATTTGTCTCAGGATTGTTTCATGTTAAACGATACTGCCCTTAGGACTAATATTATAAATTATACAGCAAGCTGCCATCATGTTAAGTGCTGCAATTTAAAAAAAATAACATAAAATAAAAGAACAGCTGTCACCCAGGAAAAGAAAACAACAAAGAAGCCTAAACAAACATTCCCTTAGGCTGCTATTGTTTTCCTAATAACTTGAATGGGATTTCCACCTCCCTACCCACTTAACGGCAGCTGGAACAGGAAGACAGCATTTTTCTATGGATAGGTGATAAAACATTCTGCAGTGGACTGAAGGCAAGTACTTGAACCCCTTGCTTGTATAACATGATAAAACTTGACTCCAAGAAAGGGAACTCTTGCAGAGACCATGGGAGTGATCACTGGTTGTTGGTGATCTTGTGTAAATGGGTGCAACTTCAGAAAATCCCAGTATCTCTGTCCAGAAAGCTCTTCATAAAGAATTCGTCCCTCATCTGGCTTCTCTAACAGCTGGTGAATCTGTAGGTCTGGGAGAGATGTTGCTGAAATGGGGGTGTGAATGGGGAAAGGAATATTAGTTACATTAGAAAAGATCCTGGGATGCTGTTTAGGGTGGAACAATCCAAAATTAGGATGCGCGCTAATCACGTACTGAGCCTTCCTATGCTCACAGCAGGCAAAACACCTTCCCCATTCTCCCTCTTTAGGCTGTCACCTAGAAGAAACAGTAAGTGCTCTCATTAGGGCAGAAATTGACCCCTAATTGGTCATTTCTACAGTTAAGGAAAATATTTCTCCTCTGCACTTGTAATTTACATTTTTCACTTAATTTTTGCAAAGCCAACCCCTGCTGGCATGAACCAGCACTCAAGCGTAACCTATAAAGCTAAAGTACAAAAGTAGCCTGGCTCTGCTTTCTGGTCCAACAGACACGAGAGTCTCCGTTCTCCTCAAGACCAAGAGAGTATTGCCAAGTACCACAGTAACTCCATGCCTGCCAGGGGTCGGGACAGAGATGTCTCTTACAAAGTAACTCCCAAAGCAGGGCAAGAATGAAGGAGTCTGGTTAGGAAACAGCCCCAGTCAATAACTGATAGCACAAAGACAGCTTGAATCCCCATTTATAGCCTCAGTTGTCGGACTGTCTATAAGGCTGGATGCAGCTCTTCCATCCCTGGACAGGAAAAAACAGGCTGGAGCTGAGTTCAACCTCATCAACACTTCGGGTTCTGGGATTTGCTCCCAGATGAGTTGACAACTCAGTGATGCTGCTGGCAAGGCAAATATAATGCAGATAAAGACAGCACGGTTCACACTAGGCTTCAGCTGCGCTTGGTTTCTGCAAGGAACCACACCAGTTTTTTGCGGGCCAATAACTGTGTTAAGGAGGGAAAACTAAACAAAGCTCAAGGGCAGGATGGGGAGAAAGCCCATGGAGGATCAACACGCACTCCAGAGTCACAGCCCTCATTTCAAGAGACATTTCTCAGCACTCCTCTGAACTTGACCTTCAGCAAAGCAACAGCACCATTCGGGGAAAGGGAGGAGACAAAGCCTTGGGCATTGGAAGCTGGATTGTCCCCGTTGCTGACAGCTACACAAACACTTTCCATACCACAGGCCATGTCTTGGGAGAAGTATGCCACAGACACCTCTCCTGCCCATGGACACTGTGCTGACAGCTGCCCTCTTTCAAGACGCTTTGGCACAGCACCCTTATGGCAACTGCTAGGGTGGGAGGGTCCCTTTGGGGTGTTTGCAGCGAGGTGCAATGCGGTTTAGGTGCCAGCAATGCGTGCCCGAAGGCCTCCAAGAAAATAAGCCTGTTGCAGGCATGTCTTGCACCTGTCACCAGAAATAGCTCAATAAACTTTACCAGCAGATGGCATTTGTGAATACACAGCATATTTCTTGGGTTGTGTCACAGCCATAGCTGCCTGTGTCTGGCAAAGAGCCTTTTTGGAGCAGCCCTCCGGTCTTTTGTTTGGTTCTTAGACGCTGTGGATCGTGGCCTGGCAACCGCTGTCCAAGAAGTGGAGCTCAGCTCCTTGAGACACCAGGCAGAGACCAACTCAGCCTGTTTCTCCCTTCTCTCACTTGCAAAACTAACCAAAAGCACTGCTTTGATTGCACGGCTGTATTTAAAGAGACTGGTTTTCTAAACAATGCTGCTTGGTACCTATAGAGTGCCTCAAAGCCAAGGAATGCGCCATCTTTGGGTTGTTTTCCTTTTTTTTCCACTCACTAATAAATGTAGGTCCACTGCTAATTTTAGATACATGAGACCTAATTATTCCTAACTTGCAGATGAGTAAACCAAGACAAAGATCTACAGTAAACTGGCTGAAGTCAGTTGCAGAATTAAAAAGAACAAAAACAAGAACAAACAAATGAAAAACCACTGGAGACTTTGGTCCTTTCTTTGTTGCTGTGGACAAGAACTCAAATCACAAGAGATGCAAGACAGGCTTGAAAAAAAGAGGAAAGAAAAAAAAGAGAAGGAAGTCCAATATGTTTAGTTACTTGACTGAAAGTAAAGCAAAGAAAGCCAGATGGGGTTATTCAGACCTACGATCAGTTATTCAGGAGGGGAGGAAAGGAAACAAACATTTCAACCTAACTGACATTAAGACCCCTGTTAATTGCAAATACGTTCTAGAAGACAAAAACTTGTGAAAAGTAGAGTCAGTGAAGTTCAAGAATAGGCTCCTACAGCAATTCACAGACATAAATGGCACTTGGGTGCCAAACTTCTCTTTGCTTGGCTGGGATTCAGGAGTTGGGTGCTTATTCTCTGCGTAACAGCTCAAAGGTAATAATCACAAATGGTGCTATTTAAATGGAAAATAAATAGCCCTGTGTCTTTAAGGACATAGTGTCTCATTCTCAGAGGAATAATGGCAGATATAAAAAAGCTATGATTTCAATATTTCTCATTATGACTTCTCTCCCTGCTTGTCTAAAAATAAAAAGCTACTCTGTAGGCCCAGATCAATCTAACTAAAAGAGAAGGGTCCGCTTACAACAACAAAATAGCAGCTCTGACACTAGTTACATATTCATCACAAGTGAAAACGTCCCCATAATGCTGCCTTCAAACCTTTCCAACAAGTTGTATTAAATTAGGTTGGGTTTGGATTTTTTTATTCCTGCACCAAAAGCAAAATAAATATAGCTTTATTTAATGCTACTAAAAGGTTTAGATTCAACTGGAACCCCAAGGCATGTGGCTTTGTTGTTAAAGCACATATACTGACTCTATTGATTGGTGCAGTCCTCTGTGCAAGAGAATTTGTCACATCAATAGCAACTGAAAAATACTCAGGAGCTGTAATATGCTTTAAATGAGCAGTTACCACATCAATATAAAGAGCACTTTCAATTGCAGTAGATAGGAACCCTTTTGCAAACCCAATATTTGTTTTAAGATAAAGGATGACAACTTTTTTACAAGGAAGATTTTTTTAAGTAATGGTGAGCAACACAGCAACCACTGTAACTATCTTATGATCACTGCACTCTCTGGGCAATAAAGGCCACAACGGAGAGAAAACTTCCAAGCAGGAAAGGAATGGCAATGCTACAAGCCAGATGGATCTACGGGCCAGAACAAACCTCTGCTGCTCACTTGCCTCCCTGGTCCTTTCCACTCTGTGCCCAGAGCCCACCCGTGTCACAGCTGCAGATCCACCCCAGACTTTGCTTTCCAGGGCCCCAACCTGGGACAGCCCAGAAAATTCCTGACCTGTCCCCGATGCCGAGCAAGAGCTGGAAGAGGAGAAAGCTGCTGCCGTGCCTCACCCTGCCCCTCAGCACCTGGGAGAAGGTGATAAAAGGAAATTGCCACTATGCCATTGCCTCGCTATGCAAGGTCTCCAGTTTTTACTCATTATCAGGGTGGTTGGTCCTGGCCACAGCTCTGTTTTTAACCCAACAAGCTGTCAAAAGACACTGAAGCTTTGGAAAGCCAACTTGGATTTCCTGTTTTGAAAATGGACAGGGAGGATGAGAAGAGCTCAGTTGCCCCCGCTCTAGCAGGGGGTCAGTAACGCACTCAGTGCCTCTGACCTGCCTCCGCTGTAGTCCCGGCTATGGAGGAGAACATCATTTACCTCCACGTGGGTCAGCAGCTCCCAGCTGATACTGCATGTGATCTAGGCAGGCACAGAGAGAGACTCAGTGGCCTCAATAGCATGCAATCTAAATTAAGAAGACAAGCAAGGTTCAAGAGAGGCCATGGAGGAGAAGTCCATGAAGGTCCCAGCAGGCTGAAGCGCGTGGTGCCTCCTGCGCTGGGGCCAGAGCTCAACAGCCTCAAGCCAGAGAAGATGCAGAACTGGGGCTCATGGCAAACAGGCCAAGCGCTGGGAAGACAAATCCACTGCACATCACCGAACAGACAGAAACCCCATGAGTTCAGGGAATGTCTGAAACAAAAATCACTGCAAGCAGGAAAGCTATTTAGGGGAGAACACCTTTGGAGCATCTGCTGCTCCTAAGAGGGAGAGCAGCACTGTCCTCTGTTGTGTTAGTGGGGACCTTGTGAGGTCTGACACAGCACGGCTGCTCTCCCAGAAAAAGAAAAGGGAATTCATGGCAAGGAATAAGCCTCCATTTCATGGGCTTGAAAGATCCCTGTTTTTCAACTAGTTCTATATTTTCAGGGGATGGAACACACTTTTCCTGACTTAGTGTATTTTTAGAGTACAATTCTCTCTCGATCACAACCCTCCTTCCCCTGGGTTAATGTACAATGGATATTCTTGTCAGTCAGGCAAATCCCACTAAAGAAGACAAGCAGCAGCGTGTGCTGCAAGTTTTGAAAGAGATGAGAAATTTCACACTATCCTGATATCTTCTGGGTAACTGCTTATTTTATGATGACTAATAGGCAATTACTATGGTAATACCGCAATACAACATGTGTGAGGTTTGGGAATGAGAAATTATAGGTAACTACTTCGGACTCATTTCTATGGTAACAAAAAGTAATTGTCATTAAATACCAGTTATATTGCGGCTGTACCTGGTAATTATAGATTTTTTTATGCCCAGTAACATAAATAAAACCAATAAATTTATTCAAAAGGTCCATGATTGTTTACTTATATGTTGTTATATAGAATACACAATGACAAACACCTAATTAGGAAAAATAAACTCCATTGAGAGCTTCATCTTGTCTTCTGAGATGGATACTCTGGTTTTCAAGTCAAGGCAATGCATGAATTTCAAGTGAATTAAATGAAGCTCAGGAAAAACAAACAAACAAACAACTTCCTCACCAGAAAAATAGGTGAAAAATAATAAAGATCTACTATGTAAATGACAGTATGCATGTGAGCAACCATGTCTCACAACCGGACAAGTGAGAGTAAGGAACACGTGACATATCCAGTCATTGTGAACAGATACACATGTATGTATGCAAGAATAGGTATATCCCCAAAGTGATATTATCGAAGACCAAAATCAGCATTCCTCTGTGTTACAACGTATAGCTCTGATTTAGATCTAAAATAATTTGGATAAAGCCCACATATGCTTTTACTGCCAAAAGCTCTCTCATAAATTACATGTGAACACAACTGGTGAACTTTTGGCTATTTCCAGAGCCACAGGAATAAAGCCCACAGGAACCTAGCAAGGATACATCCCAAATATTTAGTCTAGTCCAAAGCCTCGTTTCCTGTTTGTATTTCAGACACATCAAAGAAATCCTTAAAAAGGCCAGTTTTTAAACAAATCATGCCATTAACAAACAAAAACAAGAGAAAATTGTCCTTTATAAAATGTTGATATGAATCATTTTAAATGTTTCTCAAGCTTTCCCAGCTCCCTTTTTTCACTTGAAACAATTTGCCAAATTCGACTCACACAAACCATTTCTGCCCTTACAAAACTACATTTCTGGGGCAAAAATATACCATTTGTCCAAAACATTTAATCCCAACGCAGCTTTCATTGCAATATGGACTCTGACAGTGTTTATGGCAAAATTGGCTTTCCAGTCCGGGTAGGACTGGCCTCCTCTCCCTCCAACAAATTGCTTTGTTAACCTCTCACACGAGCAAGCACTAAAGATTGTGTTGGCTTCAAAAATATCATACCTGACAGTGAAACAAGAAAGGATTAGAATCAGCATGTGCCCTCTTCTCCCCATTCACACGAATTCTTGCAGCCTCTACAATCAAGCTAAAATGGTATTGTAGTGATGACAGTTCGGAACATTGCAGCTAATTCATGGCTTTAATTTACTGACGGTTGATACTGTCACAGCTAATCAGCTGAAGGCAACACAGGAATGACACAGAGCAGGAAGCCTTACTGGGTCATGAAACAAAAGCCTTTAGAGAACGGTCAGGATATTTCAAGTGCTTTGTCATGGCATTTCTGGGATGGCTCAGTGAAGAGCTGCCCAGACGAAGCAGCGCATCCCTTTCGGTGCCAGGATAGGGTTTCGTCTCCGGAAGGTGAGGCTGACAAATTGGAACTAATCTAAGACGGTGTGGTACAGTCATCTCGCCTGCAGGGACACGTTTCAGCATTCAGCTGCAGAATGCCAGCTTAAGAACAAGCTCACGATAAAGGAAAGTTCAGGCCAAGCCTGGGGATGCGTGACTTTTAAATCAAGAACATGTTTTTTTTTCCTTAGTCTAACTCCACCTCCCCAGGGGTGGTAAGAAGTTCAGAAGATTATAATGCTATACTGCAAACCAAGACAGAAAAGTCAAGAAAACTCTCTTCCCAGCACTAGTTTTCCTTTATTTCCTAAACCTGCTCCACAGTTTAATCCAGCAGACAGGGTGAGATTAGTGTTATGGAGAAATTCACAAATATTTTTATTTTTTGCCATGTCCTTTCACTAAGCAAAATATCAAGTCATGCACCGTGCCCAACAACAGAGCTCTTTCAATTCAGCTGGGAGCTGAGGACAAGTTAGGAGCCACAACAGAGGGCAATTTATGCTGAATACTCACTATGTTAGCTAGGTCAACCAACGGCATCTTCCTGGGCAGTTTATCTACGAAACCCGTGTGGAAATAACATTTCCTACACACTATAACTGCAAAGTCAGCTACACTTAGAAGTACAGTAGTACCAGGCTTCAAAGACTTCAAGAAAGGGATGAAGCCTTTCTTCTCATTTTGGGAGAGCCCCTACATCCTTGACCACAGTAAACAGCAGGTACTTGGCATTATCCTGCATGTACAAAAGTCCTTTGGTTTGCAGGTGAATTTGCGCGCCCCTTCTCTGCACCAAACCCCTCTGACACTTGTACCCAGCCAACTCTGGTCTATTGTAGTGTGGTTTGCCCATGATTTTTCATTTCTCAGTTCTTTTCAGAAAGAAATGGGTGAAAGAAAAACTAAGTGTTCTGATTTCTAAACAGATAGAAACGTCACTGGAAATAAAGTCTAGTACAGGTAATTTCACTAACTCTCTTGGTTTATGTACACAAGCAATAGCTATAAGGGACAGAATGGTACTAGTTGTCTTTCTGTTAAAAGAAGTATGCTCTAAGATTACAATCAAATTGCAACTATCATCCATTTATATTTTTAAATTGTGCATAGACCTTCCAAACATACTAAATTAGAGGGGATTCTTAACCACTCATTTTGTCTTTTAATTTCTAATTGGGTCCATAAATCACTTCTTAAGCTCTTGCATATACTCAAATAAATGAGTGATGTTTAACACCCTGTTTCCACGCACCCTGATACACTGATGTTCATTTCCATGACCATTTCTTTTAGAGCTGCCTGAATGTATATGCAATATATAAACAACCTTCCTCACAGACGTGTCTGTCACCAGCACTTGTGCTTTAAAGCTGTGATACTAAATTCACTTGTTGTTTGTTACGAACATCTCACCACAAGAAAGTCCCTTTAGAATCACAACCCATTTGGTCTGTTCTCTTGAGAATGAGCAATAGTTTATCAATAACAGACAATTCTTGGCACTATTGTTGCAGTTTTGGCTTAAACTCCTAAACCTCAGTTCACAAGCACCCAGAACAAAGGAAACGTGGCAGCTGCACACAAATACATAAGATCCAGAGCTTTCAATAGGGCAGTTGATGGCTCCTCAGCACCTTTTGTGCCTCACTTGCACACCTTGGTTGATGCTGACCCTCACAAGTCCTCAGCCAAGGAGGTGCCCAGGCGCAGAGAAGCTTCTGGACCATGCTCATAATGACCACAGCTCAGATCTGACCTGGCTATAAAATGGGCCCCACACGAAAGACCCGCTTTGAGTGATGCTCTTGGAGCAGTGGGACTGTGATCGGAGCCCAACCCTTAGATCAGGGACACCATCTGAGGAGACTTCCCAGGACTGAGAGCCCTCATCTTCTCCCTGAGGAGCGGTTCTTTCTCCTGGATACACCCTTGAGTGAGCCCTTGCTGTCCCCCAGGCAAGCAATTATTTTTGGGGGTACTCTTGGGTGAGAGAGGCTTCTCGTCTGAGTGAGTACACGCTGTGGATCCTCATTCTTGTGTGGTCATATGGTAATAATATTACAGCTAGTATATTGAACCTGAGGTTCATTAAATGTTGTTAGAGTGCTGACTGATTTTGGATTACACCCCTTGCTTTGCGTTGGTTTCTATCATTTGTTTTCAGTTTTTGTTCTAGACTGAAGTTGGTTTAAGCTTGTCATTTGGTTGGAGTGCTTTTGGGGTACCTCCATGACAGAAACAAAGATTTTGAAGAAGAACAGAGGATGTAAACCCTTGGTGAAAGTCCTGCATCCCCAAAAATGACAATGAAGAAAATCCCATCAGCCAAGCGTTACCACATCATCCTGGGTAAATAAGTGGCTAGATCCTGGTTTGATCACAGGAGAATTAGTATATCCCATCTCTTCTACAAGAACTGCTGACACACCCAGGCCCTTAATGGTCCCACTGCACCTGGGGTTCCAGAGGCCAGTGAAGTGTATCCAACAGTACACTTGGCCAGTTGTACAAAGCTGCGTACCGGCGGGGTAAAAAAATCTCTCTCACACTGGCAGGAGATCAATTTACAAACTCAAGCATGAGGTTTAATTACCCATTTCATTATCTTAGCTTGCGTAGCTCTGAATGTGAACCTTCAATGAACCAAAGAAATAGTCGCTAGCTGCTGCTTTGAGAAAGAGGGAGATAACAGGAGACAGAAGTTCAAATGCCTAAAACTGCTCTTGCTGCATATGGCAACACAGACCTTGTCTGCAAGAGCATCAAGATTGGCCCCAGCAAATAGATCAGTGTTATACCACCCTACCTGCAAGGCTTCAGAAAGTCCTATTTATGTGCTAATCTCAACAAAGACCAAAAGAGATGAAACAGGCTTATCTAGCCAATCGCAGAGAAGACTCAGTGTTAAATTTACAAATAGTAGCAACTGATCCTTAGTTTGTTTTGTTTTGTTTTAAATTCATCCAGTAAATTCAAGCAAATAAACTGTGAGGTGCTTGTGGATTTTGTATGAGCGGGAAACAGTGTTTGCTGTAAATTATTCGCTCAGCACTAGTTAACTACAACGGCGGCACATTACTAGGCTTTTTAATATTCTTCTCAAGACAATAGGTGGCATTTTGCTTATTACCCTCATTTTTAAGTTATTAGTTACATTAGGGCATTTGTAAATAAAGCGAAGCAAGAAAACAAAGTGTTTGCAAGAAAATCAAATGCTTTTCCAGCTACCTCATTAAAAGTCTCTTCAGTGCAGAAGGGTTGAAAATTCTGCGCATCGTGAAAAGGTAAAACAATAGTATGTCATCAGGCTCAGCAATTCCAAATGAATTCACGTGCCCTTCCATAATACCTGAGTTCCCAAAAGGCTTTCCAAGTTATGAGCCATATGCTCGTCCGCCCAGCTGCCTCTCAGAGAGGATGAATAGTGCAGTAGGAAAACCTACAGGGCAAATGAATTTATGGAGGAAACGGAAGATACTTAATTGCAACTGGAGTTGCCTACACGCAGGGCACATGTAACAGAGTGTATCAGTGTAGTATCAGATTCTAGAGCCATTTTAGGGCTTTGTTCCTGTGCAGTGACATAACCATTATGATAAATTCCTAGTGCTGAGAGACACCACCACTGCAATGTTGCTCTCTGGCTTTGGATTTCTCAAGAGTTGTGGGAGTATCAGTGTAGCTGGAAAGACACCATGTGTCCTCACAAGTTTCACTTATAAAACGTGTATATAAGCACTGTTGAAATCACCCACATAATCCCGCTATTTCAGTTTAGTAAGCAGCAAGGCACAGGAAGCCTAAGAAGCACATATCGAAACAAAGAACAGCCAGCAGCACCGTTTTCTGCACCTTCTAGCTTCTCAGTGGTCTCCTCATCCACACAATAACCGAGTCTTATTCTGCTTACCAACGCAACACCTAATTAGACCAAAGCACAAGGTAGCCTGGCTACAGAGTGTATTGTGTTATTTAGTCTTGTGCTGTAAGCAAAACCACATACAGTATATTACATTTCTCAGGGGCTTCTCCAGAGAACTATGTGGTACATGTAATTGCCCCCACAAACAAATCATCAACTAATCAACAGCTTTTCATTATCACCTCCAGCAGCACATTTATTTTGTAAATAAATGCATTAAGAGCAAACGATTTTAGGGAAAACAAAAGATTATCTGAATACCTTCTCGACAGAGGAGGTGGTAAAGCAGCAATTCAAAAACGAAAATGAAGGAAAATTAGCATAGGGTGGAATGATTATTCCATTCCATGTATCCCTGTCACAGTACAATAACAGACTGAAATCCGTGACTTTAATGGACGGTCTGGGTAGCTGAAGGGAACTGTGATTGACTGACACATTTACATAGAGGCTGATGAGCAGCATAATGAATGCATTTATGAAGCACAGCTAAGGTCTAAGCTGACTTTAACTCCTACCCCTAGCGCAGGCGTGCAGAGCACATACCCTGCTGTCCTGGGGAGTTGCTCTCTACCTCCTGAAGCAAGTAAGTTTGCCACTGAGCCCCCTTCCTCAATGAGAACTTCAGGAAGCAAACGGCCACATTAGAACCTCCAGCTTCAGAGGAATTAATTGAAACAAGCCACGTAAGATGCAGTGACAAAACAGTGCGGGATGTATAATGTAGATATAACAATACACAGATTCATACTCCACACCATACCTGTAATTTCCCAGGTATACTCCATCGGGATTGAGCATGGGTGCAATCTTGAAGACCAGGTTGTCTCTCAGTACTTTCGCAATAGGATGCTGACTCACAAGGAAATCAATTATACCTGAGAAAAATGAAAGAAGGGTTTGAGGAGGGGGCTTTATGATAGCAAATTATTTCCAGACATCTATCTGAAATTTCAGATATGAAATATTAGAATAATCATTCATCTTAGTTCTTTGCACTGCCCCTGCTTCCAACAGAATAAACCAACCACTTGCAATCACGTAGAACCTGCCACCTTTCAAAAACTCCAGAAATAAGAACTTCAAAGATAAATACCATACACCATCGTCATAATGCAAGTGCAATATGACTACAGTATCAGATACAGTCACAGTTCCACAGAGGGAGAAGTTTCTGCTAACCAGCTGAGTCACAAGAGCAAAACATCTATCCTTCTAAGCACTGAATTGAAGTAAAACCTGCTAGTTTAAGCCTAGCACTTTACCTACCCAGCACGCACACACAGGCACACACTGCAGCTCAGCTCACGAGCAGCAATTTGTCAAGCTGAGGCACCTCAAATTTGTTTGAGCATATGCCCAGACCTACCCTGGACATATGAACACGGAGTTCAGATCATCTGAATGTATAAAGGGGTATAAAGTACCTCACTGAATAGGTATAGTTACATGAACTCTGTACCAGGCACAGTGAAACTGTGGGATTGATAGACTGGAATTTATAAGGTCAGATTCCTCGCTAACTTTACACGCAGGAGTAGCTCCAGCTCATCAGTGAAGCTCTGCTACTGTGGAACCAAGGCAAGTGACAGGGGAACCAGATCCTAAATGCCCTTCCTTGGGGCACAGGCACAGCACCAGACCTGCAGGAGCTCCTGCCTCTGGTGCTCAAGGAGCCACCAACAGCCTCCTTGCTCTGGGGCTGGGGCAGCAGGCTGGCCGCTAAATTCACTGCTTGCTCCTCCACTGAGCTGGTACTGACAGAAATAGCTTCCAGGGAATTAATGTCGAGATAAATTGAGTTCCTGTGTAATCTCAGGACACCCACGGATAGGTCATGACAATTTGCTATTTATTGTGAGGTCCATCCTGTGAAGCAGGAACCATTTACTGAATTTCCCCAGAATAAATCAATCACTGCTCTCTAGTAACAGGATAAAATTAAGCAGAGAAAAATTAAGGCTGATCATCAGTAAAATTTCACTAATGGCGAGCTCTATTAGACTGTGGAATTGTCTCTCCAGGGGAAGAGTGGAATCCCGTCATCAGAAACATTTAACACTGGACAGGGCAAAGCCCTCGGGAATAGACATAACAAGCAACAATTGAGCATAGAAGAGATGGTATGGGCTAACTAGCTGACTTCAAAAAAGCTGCGTTTAGACCTGACTTTTTGTGATCCAATCAAAATCTTTAAAAATAAACAAACTGAAACCCAGCTACATGCCAACTGAAGTACACTTGTTTATAGCTTGGCTGAAACATACATTAAAGATGGGACCAGAATCTCACATTCTGTACAACTCCTTCATTTAGCCTATTTCCTAAGGCTCATTTTGTATTTCAAATACTAACAAATCTGAACCTATGCTGCTGTTGGAATGAATTCTAATTTGCTCAGGCAAATTAGACTCTAAATATCAGCATTTTTTTCATCTATTAGTGACTAATCCCAGAGAAGAGAAAGTCCCTTTCCGTAACCAGGTCTTTCACTTGAGAAGAGACTAAACCTGAATTTCTGAGGCAAATTAGCATATACATAATTATATTGCTCAGGAAATGTTTCTGCAATTACCTCCTCCCAATGAAAGAAACCGAAAATTGCTCTGCTTTTTGGCTGGTGTTGTGTCTTTTGTTCATTATACAACAGCAAGAACACGAAGAAATGACAGGGACACAGCTGGATCTGGAATAACCAGATTTCCTAACTGTGTGCAAACATGAAAGGCTTAGCTGTGTTAAACTGCTGCTCTAACTGTTTTCTGGCAGGGTCTAAAGCATAATCCACAGTACACACACCTGGAGGGCTCAGAACGACTTAAAGGAAAACAATCCCACACTTAGCGCCTGGCTTCTTGAGACACTATGATGGTTTTAGTTTTAACGAGCTTGCAACTAGACTCAAAAATCACATCAGTTTGTGTTTTCTAAAATACTTGGAAGACTTAACTATGCAGAAATCAGTACATCCAGAAAATACTTTAGGTCAGGTACAATCTTTCAAAGCAGCCACAATAAAAGCAGCGTAAATATCACATCGCATACACGATCATCACAACGACAAAGACCTGGGTGGAGCAGTTTAGCCACGAGATCTGGCAGCGCACCAAGCGTGCGCTTCTAGCGGCTCTTCATACAACAAGGAGGACCACAAACACCCCGCGGACAACGCGACTGCTTTTCATTCAGGGGGTAACACAGGAGCCCAAACGCTCGGAGCTTTGCTCTGGCTGTACCTGTGCCAGCAAAGGCGCTTGTCCACATTCTGCTCATTTTGCTCCGGTTATGGCTGCAGCCTCACTCACAGAGCTCGGCAAAGGCCTCTTGGCAGCTAGAAGCTACAGTTTGCAGCTTCACACAGGGAGTTATTATTCCCTAACCAAGCACGTGCTATGATGTGGAAGGCTGTGCATGAACACAACGGGTGAGCCTCTGCTCTGCATAAGTCACTCTTGCGCCAGCCACACCAGACCAAAGGGGACAGACGCCACCAGACCAAAGGGGACAGACGCCACCAGACCAAAGGGGACAGACGCCACCAGACCAAAAAGGGGACAGACACCACCAGACCAAAAAGGGGACAGACACCACCAGACCAAAAAGGGGACAGACACCACCGGACCAAAGGGGACAGACACCACCGGACCAAAGGGGACAGACACCACCGGACCAAAGGGGACAGACGCCACCAGACCAAAGGGGACAGACGCCACCAGACCAAAGGGGACAGACACCCAGCAGGCTGGTGGCAAACGGGACTCAGCGTTTCCCACCGCGCGCCAGTCTATTGCGGGTACTGCAGCCAAGTTCACCCCATCCAAAGAGATTTGCTGTATTTTCTAATGTAGGAGACAAATCTGAAGATGTCTTACCCCGTGGTAAAAATACAAAGCAAGTGTTAAAAGTAACTGACTCGCCAAAGTCTAACCTGGAAGTAAACGCAGTTCTAAGGAACGTAAGAAAAGCATCAGATGAAGACATATCTACATATACAAACCTCACCATAAAATTATTGTAAGCATCCAAATAATCAATACAATTAGCAAATAGCTTTGTCTTTCAAAGGAACCCAATAGTGTCTGGATCAATAATGTTTAAAAAGACAGATATCAGACTATTAAAAAAATACCATTACAGAGAACTCGGTCCTTCTCTTAATAAATCAATACAAAACAAATTTTACAGCTTATATAATCAGCAAGAGACATATCAGAGTATCTCATTAGGCCAGGGTTAAGAATTTGGCAGCAACCAAAGCCCATTTAATATAATTTACTTCAAGGCAGACATGGCAATACAACAGATGCCCTAATTTATTTGTTGATCTTTGTATTAAAATAACAGTTTGCTGGTAAACAGGAAGGGTAATGATGCCAGTCACCCTTGTTAGTGGCTAATAATTGCTTAATTTGTCCACTAATTGACCTGTGCTACTGTTGAAGCACTAGATCATGTTGCAGGGCATGAAGTAAATAAGGCCACCGTAATGTTACTTTAGAGAATGACTTCTGGAAATAGAACTACTTATTGCTATAAATTTTCTCTTCACAGATGAGCAGATTAATTGGTCTGCCAATTAGTCTGCTATTAAAGAAAAAAGGGCTGCCCACAGATTCGTTGGATCTTCAAACCACAGCCCCAGTTTGGGTCAAATGAAATAATCCAATCTGAATCAGTCACATCAGCTATGAAAAATAAGACATACACTATTTAAAAACAAATGTCTGTGGCTGGAGATCAAGGAAAATAGTCTAATAACTAAGTATTAGCTCTTCAAGTGACTTTAAAATGAAACGGAGAACATGATGGAATGGGTCTAGTCAGGCACATTACAGTGTGGAAAAGTTCTCCAATGAAAAGAAACAAAACAATATAGATTATTTTCATATCAAGCTTTCTGGAAAGTAATTAAAATCATTATTTTTCAAATAATAATATGCTATTAAAGATGCTGCCTGGAACCAGAACAGCTCAGAAATCTGCATCCAGCCATGATAGAAGAGGAGGCTTATCCACAGTACACTACAAATCAACTGAAGTCCTCACATTAACTTCGAGGAGCTTTTCAGACTTGTGGGTGAAAGGAAAGAAAAAGTTGAAAACAATGAAAAGGGAAAACAATAGTGACAAGTGTGAGTCACAGCCACAACAACTCCAGGAATTGCAGCAGTTTTTAACATCCTTGGTCAACACAGCTTCACTGAAACTGCTACATCAGGACCGTATCTCCCCTACTCTATCATTATTTCTCAAAGCTAAATGCACTTTGTCAAACTTCTGTTGCCTCTGCAGCTCAGCACTTCTCACCTGCTGCAGATCCTGGGGCATCTCTGCCCACTCCAATGCATTCAAATGATCTACTGGTGCTTCAAAAGGTGATTGTTCCCTCTCCCATAAGAAGTCAAAGCGACCTTCTCTGCTTGTGTGATTTCCACTGTTCTGTCTGCATGTTTCCCCACTTAACTACATTAAACTCGGTTTAAACTTCCTGCCATCTCTAGCGTGACCTCTCTGCACTTGCTCTTTCCAAAGAAAAGCCCATCTTGTCCCCTGTTTCTCCCTTACCCCATCCTTTCACTCTCAGTCTGACAATATGTTTAATTGTGTAAGTGTATAATACATTTGCCCTGCTCCTATTACTGAAAATCTAATCACCGCAGATCCTAACACAATATGGCAACTGCTAATGCAACATATCCTGGACTGTGTCTAATACAAGAAGTGATTTATATCTTCAGACCCATTTCCTAGCACTGAGTAGCTGCTGGTATCCTGTACCGTGGCCTGCAGGTCAAAGAGAATGGAATAATTAGGCTCTAACAACAATAGGATGTATTCACTGGAAAACAAATACAAGAGTGTCCTGAATGCTTATATAAAAATATTCTGTTAAAGAATACTGAAACCGACACGAAAGATGTTATATTTACAAGTTTGTAGAGAGTAGGGAAACAAACATGTAGAGTTGGGCTTTTTAAAGAGGTGGAAGAAAAATACCAGACGATAAGGCCAAACAGCTACAATATTCTATCTCTGCAGAACAAGTGCAGCATGAGCAGTAAACAACAGCAAGACACTGCGGTGCCACCGCTTGGCTGTGAAGGAACGTTCCTTGGGCAAAGGGGCCCTTGTCTGCTCAGCCTTTGCCCTTCCTGGGGGACTGCAGAAAGCAAAACCCAACCAAACAAAACCCAACCAAACAAACAAAACCCAACCAAACAAACAAAACCCAACCAACCAAACCCTCCAAAACAACAAAGCACGAAAAAGACAGAGGGACAGTCTTCTCCATCCCGGCATGGTGGGAAAGGTGTCACACACCGAGCCCTGCTCCGCACCGCTCACAGCAGTGCTGTGCCAGCCTCGGCTCTACAGAACATGTGTCTCTGCGTTCAGTGCAGCCCCAGCCTTACACAGGCCAGGAGACAGAAACAAGCCAATAATGCCTTAGCGTGAAGTGTTTCTGATATTCAACACGATGGCAAGGAGGAAAAGAAAAAAAGCATGCAAATAGCGATAAAGAAGCAGAGCTGACTCTCAGCAGGATTATTGACATGATGGAACATCACGCTGTCACTGAAATTATCTCTCCAAAAGATCATCACATAGAGCGATCCATAAGTGCAAGATCATTGCCCATGCTGATTCTGCTCCTTCTCACAGTCCTCATGCTCCTCTTAATATGTAAAACTGGGCTGCCTGTCACGGAGGCACCCCAAAATTACTCCAGGCAAATAATTAGCTTAAACCAACTTTAATTTGGAATCAAAACTAAATGACAGACCAAAACCAAATTATAGAAACCAACACAAGTGTGTGGGGGTGATGCAAAATCAGTAAGTAGTCTGACAACATTTAATAAACCATAGGTTCAATATACCACTTGGGATATTGTTACTATACAACCACACAAGAATGATGATCCACAGTGCACGCCCACTCAGCAGAGAAGCCTCTCTCACTCAAAGGTACCCAGAAAATGTATCACTTGCCTGGGGGACAGGAAGGGCTCACTCAAGGATGTATCCAGGAGAAGTAATCACCCAGCAATGAGAAGATTAGGGCTTTCAATCCTGGGAAGTCCCCTTAAATGGCTTCCCTGACCTATGGGTAGGGCTTAATCACAGTCCTGCTGCTCCAAGATCACTCAGACGGGGTCTTTGGCGTGGTCTTTGTTCTGTAGCCAGGTTGGATCTGAGCTGTGGTCATTACAAGCATCACCCAGAAGCTTCTCCGGGTCTGGGCACCTCCTGCTCCCCCCGCCGTGCCTCGGGTGGGGGTCACACAATGGTCGGCACTGCCTGAGAACAGCCGCAGTGGGGCACAAAAGGTGCTAAAGAGCCATCAGCTGCCCCATTGAAAGCTCCGGACCTCAAGGGGTGTGTACAACCGCCACACTTTGCAGAAACACAATTATTTGGGGGTGGGGAAGGTGCCCGCAGGGGAGCGCGGCTGATTCTACCATCAGTACAGAAGGAGTTTACAGCTTTAGAACGCTTTGTTCTTTTCAAAGGTCGTTTTGGAACCCATGTCGAAAACAAAGTTTATTTCATCAAAACTGTAAAAATAACACAGGTAAGGAGGAGCATTGCAAAACCAAACAGGCACCTGGTTACAGTGTTAGGTGAAGGAAAAATCTGTTGCCTGACATATATTAGTCAATGGTTTCCAGTTGCCAAAATTAATGTAGATCTGCATGCATATGCCTCTGAGTAGTTACTGCAATGGAGAGTGGGAAGATGCAGGATGCTGGCTGGTTTTCATCAGCTCCCTCTCTGGCCATCCTCAGCACACACAGAAGTGCAAAGAAATCGCTTGTGCTCAGAGAAGAACGCAGTATCTTGTGCAAAACCTTAGTGAACGTTCATCAGATCCCGCTCTGCTCTTCCCCTTTCCTGTGTGCCAATGCTCAAATTTCATCCAACCTTTCCCCCAGACCAGCTCAGAGGGGCCCACACAGGCCTGTGGGTGCCACATGATGAAAAGCAGTGGACATCTTAGAAAATGCAGAGAAGTTCACCATTCTTCTGAGCGGTTCCCGTGCTCAGGAAGCTCTCAAGGGAGACAAGAACTAAACTGCACAATTACCCATGACAGAGCACCCGGGAGCCAAGCAAAGCAGGTGAGACAGCATTAGGAAGGAGCCAGAGACATTCCCGGTTACAGTTCATCTAAAGTGTACAGAAAGAGTTAATTGATACAGAAAAGTTGATTGATTCTCCTGGAATATCAAGTATTTTGATTACAGAGCAATTTTCCCCAAATTAAACAAGTAAATATTTCAGTGCTAAGTAAGTCTCATTGCTTGAGGGTGGTTAGTTAAATGTAGCCCCAAAAGGCCCCTGTGGTCATTTGGGTTGTTTTTGTTCTGCAATTATCATTGCTATTGTGGAAAACAAAGCCAAACACAACAGTTAAGTCCCTGGTGGATCGTACACATGGCCCCATTTCACCTATTTTTAAAGAAGTTTTAATCAACTTGAGAGAGAAAAGTTGCATATTTGACTTTAAGGATTCAGCTGCGATAAGCAGATTGATTAGGGGCACATCAAGCTATATTACGGCATATTTGTTCTTTTATTTACCATTTACTCTCTCATCTATTCTCTGCTGTAACTCTGTGTCTCTTCAAAACACAGGATTAAAAGCAAAGGAAATTTCAAATAATGGGATAAAATGAATGTGCAGGAAATGAATGGGTGAATTAGATTACAGCAGACGAAACACTGAGGTCTCAAATGCAAAATGCAGGGAGTTTATTTAATTTGTTACTCTTTTAAAATGAAAATATGCTCACTGAGTTGAATTAGTAATTTCCCTGTTTTAAGATATGTTGGGCCATTACAGCCAGGCCTGTTTCCAGAGCAGTGAAATAAATGGAAAGCAGACAGTCTCCCAGGGAACGCAGCAGCACGCTGCGTTTTGCCAGCCCAGTGAAATGGTGCTAATGTCAGCTCCAGAGAAAACCAGAGAAAACCAGGCTCCTGATGTCAGGGCTGCATGCAAAGGAACTGGGAATGACCAGCAAGAAATGCTTCACATGGCAGAGCAAGGCACTCTGGAGTTTAATGCAAGTTTTAAAGTGCACGGTAAGCACAGACAGTAATTGATTTAAAGAACGTTTAAAGAATTATTGTTCCTGACCTCTCCCTCCCTCTCTCCTCCAGTTAGTATAGGGTTCCACAAATAATCTGTTATTTGGTGTGGCAGAAACACAAACCCATGTGAAGGAAGCAAGAGGTGGGAGCAGCAGTCCAGAGCCTTCTAAGTGAGTTCTACCAGCAACAGAGGGGAAATCTGCTCAGTCACTGCCCTGAGTCAGGTTTAAACCCTCCAGGTTTCTCAGCTATATTCTTCTGCACGTCATGATCTAACACAGAGGACTGAAATCTCTGCCTCTCTAAACAGGTCAGCAAATCATAGTTTGTGAGGACGGCGAGCAGCAGTTGTGTTAATCCTATCACAGCTCTATAATTAAATAAGAATCCGGCCATTCTAGTACCCAAAGGTTTCAACAACTTTCCAGAACACCCAATAAAGTTACAAAAATCCTTCTCACACTGTTGTATAGACATAGGAGGCATTTCTGCTATTACAGCACCAAATGACACTAAAATTACAAATTCAATGAAGATTCAGGAATATCTTGCCATAGTAAAACTGGCAGTAAAACTGGGCAATAAGATGGACCATATGATGCCACCAGGCAGGCCTTCTTGCCCACTTTAATATGTCTGCTGATTAAGAATGGATGGGATGGACCAAGATGGAAAGCACCCTGTGAATTCGTTTTCTCACATGGATGTTCCCTGTTTTCCCACAAAGCAGGTACACTTACAGCATCTACCTTTTATGTGCACCAACTAGCCCACTCTTTTTGCTAGATGTCTATATTTAGACCATGTAAACATTGCCTCAAAACCCCAAAGAGTTCCAGAGCATGGTGGTCCAGATGTGTTTCAAGCAGGGAGACTATGTAGAGAAATGGATACGACTGGACCAGAGTTGGCCACAAACCAGCTGTCTGGAAGTAAACTCAATTCAGTGCAAAAAGTCAGTAAGTGATGAGAGTTTGGGATTTCATATGTTGTTTGAGCTGTGGCTCTTTCCTCATAAAGAGATTCACATCTGCTTTGGAGGATATGCGATTGCTATTGGTGGGCTGGAGCGCAATGCCCTGATTCAGTACCAAAACGCTATAGATATACATTGCCAGTAAAACATAATTAAAGTTGGCATTCCCAGTGACTGGGATGCGGGACCAAGAGCCAGAATGCCTCATCTCAGTCTCTAGTACTGCTGATTTTTGGCAAGTTGCTGCCAGAGGCTGCTGTTTTACTATGCTCAACTTGAGACAGCAATGGCCAGATTCGCAGGGCAGCAAAGCTGGCATCTTCGGGGCCAAAACCAACAGATGGTTGTTTCAAACAAACCTGGGAAGCTCAGTGGTGCTGACTGCACTCAGAAATGGGGCAAGTGACAACAGAAAGGGTTTGCTAAGTGTTGAGCAAATCCAGAAGCTTTTCTATCCTTACTCAGCTGCCACTAGAGGAGATTTGTGCCACTGGAAGTTCATTCCCTCCACCCTGGAGATTAGTACTTTCTAAAAACCAGCCCTATAGTGATCAAGGTAGAAAGCCTTTTATTAACAGAGACAACTTGTACTGCTGGTCACTTCAGAAATGCAGGCTTGAGTACTCTCAGCTCTGCTCTCTTCTTCCAAATAAGATCAAGGAGAACTGAAAGTGTTCCACAAACCACAGGTGGTGCTCAGCACCTCACAGGATCGCCTGGGGAGGGTAAAATGTGGCATTTGAATTTTGCTTATTAAAATCATCAATTAAAGAAGTAGACAATTAAGGATTTTGTGAGGGCAAGTCTAGTTCTACTTGAAAATTCTCCAGATAGCTTGCTCTAGCCAACACCTGGTCCTGCCTGGAAAAATAACATTACTAAACAGACCTTAGTAGCTGATGAGACCACAAGAAATGTCTCATTGCATAAATATAACTGAGCCATCCTTAGTAATGTTGTTCTGATAAAATAGTCTTCTATCATGCCTTAAGTTTTGCTTTGGCAGTTTAACAGCTGGAGACCTCAAGGAACCTAGCAGTTTGACCATCCCCTTCATTTGTTGGAACCAGCAATTTATGGCCTCAGGACCCATTTTGATGCCATTGGTTTCAATTGTGGGTCATTTCAGACTTTAGAAAAAGACACAGAATGGCGAAGAAAAAAATTAGATTCTCAACAGCTTCAAACTTGGGGTTTCATGGCAGCAGCAATTTGCTTGAACACTCGATCAGGGAAGCAGTAAGGTGGAGGTAGCACCATCTACCTCATCCCACTGCAGCGCTGGGCCTGTGGGACTCATATACTCCAGCAGCACTTGGTCCTCAGTATGAGTCCAGGTGGTACATCAGGTTAATCTCTCCCATTATTTCACAGTATCTGGCTCTCCTGTTCCTTTCAGCAATGGGATCCCTGCTGGCTTCAAAAAAATAAACCGATGTAAAGGAGTAGAATGAGGCTAAGGCTGGATTTGTCTGGTAAAAAGTGCAAGATTGAACAGAGGGGAGCAGATTGCTTCCTGACCTCTACAACCGTAAGCCCACACCACAGCCACTTAATTACCCTGATGGCTGATAAAGTTTGCTTAAGTACAAACTAATCTATCCCAGGCCCAGAGGACAGTCACACAGTTGTGCAGCAGAACAGGCGCAACAGCAGAGACCCATGGAAAGAAGTGCCAGGTTGCCAAAGAGAAGACACATTGGCAGGAGTTTAGAGCGGCTGCAGGATTGCCCGAAGGGTTCGTAAAGTCCGTGCACAGCACAGACTGAGTGGGTGGCTTTGTTTTAATTTTCCTAACATGCTGTAAGGAGCTTGGAGTTCTTCTCATCAAAATGAGCCTACCAATACCCCATACACCTCTCTCTTCCTCCTGGGAAGAAACAAAATGGTTCTTGGAGAAACACTGGGGGGATCAGATGATCTCGCTTTATTAATGAATTACTTTGGATTTATCAGAATAATTCTAATGATGTTGTTTGAGAAGATGATGTGTTTGGCCATTATTATTTAAAGTCTGTCCTTCCTATGAGTGTGAGTCCTCCAAACAACTTTAAAAACATTTGCTGGATTCTGGCCCTCAATTTTTACAGAACTCACTAATGTTAAATACAGCTAAGATTTAAGCCTTAGAATTGAACAGAAGTACGCAAGAGATCCCACCTCCCCAATACATAAGACAAGAGGGTTGCAACCCAGAAAAGTGTCTTGATTGCAAAGGGAATAAAAAAATAGAGTAGCAAAATGCTGAATACATGAACCAGGGTTAAGCAGGCGTGTATCTAGACAGAATTAACTCAGGTGCACCTGCATTGGTCCCTGCTGTCCTTACCGACTTACAAAACATCAGTCTTTCCATAGCCTTAGAGGGCAGTTTCAGCTGTACACCAACGGCTCACACAGCACTAGCAAAGAAGGAAAACACACCAAACCAAAACCAAACAAACACACACAAACTCAGAAAATCACTTCATTCCCCAGTTTTCTATTTAGAGCTACCAGGGTCTTGCAGGGATAGAAAATCTAGATCATTCTGTTGTTGCTGCTCCACCCAGGACCAGGCTGAGCTCCCTGGAGCCAGGGAGGTGACGGGTGTTTTCCCTTCCATGACAACTGGACACATGGAGGTCTGGAACCCGTCCAGGGCCAGCAAGGAGACTGCACCACAAGTGTGAGGTTTCCAAACTCACCTGCACCAGGGAAAAGATTCCCAGAGAGCCTTATAAGTGCTAAAAAGAAACTCTTATGGACACAGGAAGGACTAAACAGACTTTGTTCTACTTGGGAAACTGCTCAGGTTTGCTGTATTGCAAGGAACAGCCAAAGGTGTTGACACTTCTTTCAAATCGTTTGCTGAATGTTCTCCCCAGGGCTCTGGGCAATCCCTATGCCCAGAGTTACCTCTTCGCAATCGAGCAGCAGTGCCTTTCTCTGGGGACCTTGGAGTTTTCAGTGTGCTTAGTTTAACAAAGGTGGGTGGTGGGAATAAAAGAATAGACTAGTTTTACCTAACACCTCCCTTGGGGGCTTGTCATGTAGTTGTATTTTGCATTTTCAGCAAGCGTAAGCAAGCAGCTCCATTGTACTCTTAGTCTTATTGCTTTAACTGTGGCAGCAACAAGAATTATAGAAGTCTTAAGATGGATAGATCAGCCCTGAAGAAGAATGTATTATAAACCAAGAAGTTAAAAGGTAGATTTCTCTGGAGGAAGACAGAGAACACATTCACATATGAAAATCTAATACACAGAGAGGAGGAGAAAAAAAAAAAAAGGACATCACATACATAATGTTAGGGATTAAATGAAAAATAAGTATTTTAAAACATACTCTGAAAATGGTTTCCAACATCTGCAAATGTATTCCTAAGCCAAGCAGAGACCCAGAAGCAATAGCTATGGACCAGGCAGGCACAGAAAGATGTGTGATACAGAGACCAGAGGGGCACGGCAGAAGTTCAGGCATCCATAAATAACTTTTCCAGTTTCCTTCGGCTGTAGAGTATTGCAAGAGTAGATTGGGGAGCACCTCTGTTAATTTGCCTTGACCTTTATAACCTGTAGGGCTACACAGCTAGACAGACTCCTGGTGTGACCCACTGGTAGTGTGAAAGTAGAAGAGCAAGAGCACATGGGGAAGGAGGTGCCCCCATGGGCAACGTGGTGCCCTATCACTCTGCATCTCTCCAGGAGATACACATGCAGGATTCAGAGCCAAGTGGGAATATCTGAGCCAAGGAGAAACTCCAGAAGAAACAGGCATTGCATTTTCCTGTGCTCCAGCTCAGAAGTTTAGCTCATTCAGCTGAAGAGAAGAGCTGAGGTGTCCACTCCTCAGCACTGAACCCCAGCTGCTCACCTCTGCTGGAACTGCTGCTTTGCCATTCCTGTAAGACACTACATACATCCATTCCCCAGATGCTAACAATGGCAGCTGACAGCCCATCCCCATAGGAAACCCACACAACTATTTGCCCTCCTTTCCCCTGTGGAGACAAGTGAAGGGATTGTTTTCTGGTTACTCTCAAATGCAAAAGCTGTAACAGAACCTTTTGTCTTCTTCACTGATTTCCACCTTACTAGGTTTGCAGTTTATACTCCTTCCCTTTTATAGAATTTTCCTGTCCCTCCATTCAAATCAACTAGAAGGTGCAAGGCAACTCCCCTGCTTCTACCCAGACAAAGTCACTTGTAAGTCCCCAGTAGTAAAGCAGGGGACAGAGTCCACAGGCATTATGCAACACCAGTGCCACCCAGTGAAGCAGCACTTCTGAACTGGACAACCATCAGATTCCAGAAACAGAAAAAGAGAGTCCTGTTAACTCTATGAAAAGTTACTTTATGCTTTCCTGTGGTTGCCTTTTGGTCAGGAGAAAGGTGAGTGGCATCACAACTCTCCTGCTTTTCCCAAGAGGTGGCTGCCTCTCCCCCTGGGCTCTCTGCTTTCTCTGGGTTTGCATCTGAGACAGAAGCACATCAGGACCCATTTGCCCCTTGATACATGCAAGTTGGTAGTAGAGGCTGAGCAGTTCTAATCAGCATCAGGTAGTCAAAATTCAAATAAAACAAAGTCCATTTGCACAATAAGTCTGTAACTTTGGTCTTGGCAGACAAAGAAAGCAAGGACTGTACGCAACACCTGAACTACTGGGTGACTCATGAGCTGACCAGACTGGAGGGGGGGTGGAAAAAAAGGACAAGAAAACCCAATAAGAGTGTTTTATTAAATAAAAACCTCATCCTCAGGGAAGATCTGATGGCCAAGAAAATGCTGGCTGCATCTGAATTTTCTCCCTTGAATCTGAGATGCAAGTTGTGTATCAGCAAGTTGTTCCCAGTGGTGCTGGAGGAAACTTGTTGGATAGCCGCTTGTACTGCACTCCAGCAAGGAAAAGCTTTTTTCCTATGGGTTATTTTTTTTTGTCTTAAACAAAAAATGACCATATCTTTACACAACGAAAAATAACACAAAAGCTCTGCTTTGATTCCTACAAGTGCAGGTGGATGTGTTCTTTTATTTACACTGCATGACATCCAGGCAAGAATAAGCTCCACAGAAATAAAATAGGGCTGCTCCCCATCAGCACAGATGTGCTCCTGGCTGCTAATCAGCAGAATATGTCCTAAACTCCACCTTCCCTTCAGAGAAAAGCTTGCTGTGAAAATGGAGCCATGCTGCAGATCCTGAAGGTGATGGTAATTAGCACTGAAGAGGGAGCATTCGGAGAGCAAACGGCCCACAAATGAATTGGGCCACCACAAGCAGCTGACATCTCTGCTTGTGAAGAGGGAAAATTCTCCAGGAGGGAATAAAGTCCAGGTTTCCACCTGAAGAGCACAAGGAAGTTGGTAGGAAATGACTTCCAGGGCTCCTCTAAGCATTGAGGGGTTTTGTTGTTGCTGTTTTTGGAAGAAGAAAAAAATACCATTTCCTAAAGAATTCTGTTTGGAGACAGTCTTACTGCAGAATCTGCTTTGAAGCATTTTAAACTAAAGAAGGAATAAGATGCTCTTGTTACAGAACAAGAACTGTTCAAGAAATGCTCTGTTGCTCTCCACATTCACATCCTGCCTCGGATGCAAATCAACTCTCAAGTGCCATCAAGCCCTCAGACAGCAGCTCTCCCCAAGCACCTTGCAGCGATGGGTTTAAACTCTGGCAGCACTGTGACCACATAAGCTAATGTCAAGGTGCTATTTCCCTCGTATCCTTGGCCATAAGGAACATTCGCCAGGAAAAAAGGAGAAAAAACACAACCCTAAATCAGAGTTCACATGTAACCAGAGGCAAAGACTCTAACTTTCTACCTTGAATGGTCAGACTGAGTTTTAACATCTTAAAGGCAAGTTTAATTTTAATAAACAGTCTTTTACATGAAAGATACGGACAGCAGAAGGCAGAGGTGCCACATTTGACAAACAGCCCCCCGACTGCCAGGCATGCTGCAAAAACAAGGGTTCATTTCCAAGGCTCTGGAGGGGTCTGTCAGCTGAGCACGGTGCAGTCACCTCCCCGTGCTGTCCCAAGCGCGGGGGGGCAACCTGCCTGCGGTGAATTAGGGGTTTGGTTCCAAGGGGTTTCCAGTTCTGACCCAGGACAGTACAGCTTGCTGTCCCCTGTTCCTCCCCAGGAATAAGAGGGACACCCCACTTTGGAAAGCTGGTATCGGGGAAAAGGCTGCACCGCAGTATTTTTCAACTCCACTCTTGATTCTGTGCCAACACTGTCCTTCTCGACACAAGATGGTTAAAGCTCAGTGAGACTGAACGACTTCTTCCATCCCAGGAAATCAGCCACCCTCCTGTTCTCTCTTGGCTCTTACAACACCAAGCACTGCTGTTTGTTAAGGGGATTGGGCACAATGGCAATTAGTGCCATACAAAAGCCACCATGACAGTAGAAATTTAATAACCATGTAAACTGGAATCTTTCAGTGATGCTAGAAATTGCTCCTTTGGGGTATGTGGAGGCCCTGGTGAACAAGAGCTTGACCCATTGTCATTGTCTGTGCCACATCTGTTCTGTAGTGACCCAAACACCTGGCTTATGTTTGACCTTAACATAAGGCAGGGTGCAGCTTTGTAATATGTTGCCTACAGGCTATACCACTGGCTGGAAATTTTGAAGTAAACTTCGAAAATCTGAAAAAAAATTGTCATAAGAAAACCTACAGACTTTTTATTTTCTCCTTTTTCAACTGAACACCAAAACATAGTTTTACCTTTCTTCGTTTCTTCCTTCTGTTATGTTTTTTTCCTTCAGTGATAAAATGACAAAAAGGTAGGGATACAAGAAAAGAGAGAAAGGTAAAATAGGAGAAAAATAAAAATAAGCTTTATGAAGTTTCAACTACAACATTCTCTTAGAAAACCTATGGCATTACAACATACAAATTCATTATTTTTCATCCATCTCCCATTATGTAGCAGCAGCAAAGACTGAAACCATAACCTCTAAATCAGAGCATGGACACCAGGGATCAATTACCATTTGCCAAACACATAATAATTAAATGGACCCTTGAACTAACCCTATAGGGCACATCTGGAAATTGTCACTTAGGGGCCACATATGTCACTAAAGAACCACCCTTCTGGGAGGGTGACATTTTTGAGAGGTGTGTGCCACTGTTCAAAACCACCCTAAATCCACACTTGTTGTCTACAAAGCATTTAATGGAATTTTGCCCATGCATTAGGGTCCAAGCAAAACTACTAACAACTACATTCCTTCCTAGAAAAAAATAAAGCAGGACTGGTAAAGAATGTGTCCCCTTTTGGCTGCGACATGTGCCATTACCCCTCCTCTCCATCCAGAGTCCAGAGAAGCAGAACTGCATGGAAGGAGCAAAGACGACCTCTCAGGGCCACCGTCTGGGGCAGGAGCCAGCTTTTCATCTCCAGTCCCTCTTACCCTCCAAACAAGCTTAGGGCCCTTTTCTCTGTAAACTGCAGAAGTCAAGGAGACGTGCCTCTTATAAACACGTACACAATACTTTGTGACAGGCACACACAGAGCACGTGAGCAACCTGTGCAGGGGCAGAGGGAGAATGTCACCCAGGTGCCCTCGTGTCAAAGAAAAGTTTCCAGCGGCCGAGTCCCAGTCACACATGAATGCCGGGTCCTCGGAGCAGCTGCTACAGCAATGCAGAAGGAGCAAGAAGCCAAGTGCAGGGCACCTCAGAGACAAAAGAACTGAAAACAAGATGAAAACAACAACAACAACACAATTCAGCTGAACTAAGCCAGGGCAGGCAAAGAACAAAGGGTCAGAAGACAAAGCCGGAAACAATAGACCAGCAAGATTAATATCGGTTGTGAGGAAGAGCTGTGATGCTACTGAAGAAGAATAGAAAGGGCTTAGAGAAAAGTATAAAAACTAGGAGAGATTCCTAATTGTGGAGCCTGATATACCACTACAACACCTCAAGCTCAATCAGTGCAGATCTCACAGACTGCTGCACTTACAGAAAAGGCTTCATCTCACAACTTTGATGCCTAGAAATTAATGATGGTTATTTTACTAGCAGCAGTTTCTTTTTTGACTAACAGCAAATGAGATCTAAAGAAAACCCCAGACTTCCTGTGGTCCTCACCTCTCTGTTCTGAGTTTTACATATTCACACCCTGATCTAATTCAGCTGGGGCAGGGCTTGAGATTTCTGCCTTGGATTTCCCCACTAGCGCCGGATGCTCCAGCGCTGTCTGATCCATGCAGGTGAAGCGCAGTTTGGGGAAACCTGCGTGCATGCAGGCTGGGTGCTCCTGGCCAGGTAACTGCTGCACAGGCTCAGGGGCCAACGCCACGAGCTGTGTGTCAGCTAACACTTCCAGAGGCCCAGAGAAGATCTGTTGCACGGACATAATACTGCTCCCTAAAATCGCAGGACTTGCTGCCCATGGCCATAGAGAGCAATACAGACAGAAGATATCCCTGACTTAACTGATAACTGGGAAGACATGGATAAACACCTCCAAAATCCACTTGGACTGCAATTTCTAGTAGGAAAACAGTCCATATTAAGGAAAGCCAAGTGACCATGAAGCTCAGCTGAATCAGTATCTTATTTTTCCTATCCTTAGACATCAGCAAAGTACCTCAGTGTGCTGTTAGAAGATGATCTTTGCCCCAAAGGTAGACTGGTTGGGGCTGGAAGAAAATGATCTTTAAGCTAATGCTATTCAAAGTATGGGCAAGTCAAGAAACATTACAAAACCAGTATGTTTAAGAGATTAATTGGGCAATCCTACCCAGAGACATAGCAAATTTGCCTGCTGTTTCATACTGAAGTCTTTCTCAATTCTCCCTCTTGAAGACCAAGGGCTCTTTTAGCTCTCTGATTATTGTAAAGCTGATTAGTTAAATAGAGGTAGTCAAAGGGCTGCCCTGGGCAAAGGGCAAACTGAATCAAACAAAGCCACTTGACATTTCTTAGCTGCGTAGGCAAAGCTGACCTTGTTGTCTCAGGGATGAGGAGTTAGGACTGATCCGTTCCTCCTGCTGGAAGACAAAGGGTGAGCGTGCAGGCCTAGGCTTGGCGGGGTCAGCCCAGTTTTCCATTCCCACTACTACTGATAAGATGGAAGAGATGAGGTGAAACTTCTGCTGTTGATGGGAAGGGGTCTCAGCCATGAAACAGCCACAGATGACACAGCTCCCCCCCCAGAGGCAGCCCAGGTCTCCAGAGCTCTGGGGATTCCACATCCCATAACTCAATAGCCAGAGAAATTTAACATCATAAATTCCCTCCAGCTCAGGAAACCAGGTATATAACCTTTCATACCTGCCTGACACTATAGTGAATTGATTCAAAACCTGTGGTATCTTGTAACAGCTAATGTCACTTTGGGTAGCAGAAATTCTTCTAACCATCTATTTACATCAACACAATTTTAAGAGGAGCTTTTATTTTCATTACTTCAGTATGGATGCTTTATATTCTCAGAACAACCTCTCGCTCTCCTGGGATAATTCACACTAAAATCCCATCCAGGAGATTTACAAGGGACAGACAATAGTGTTTTTCATGTTGCTTTAGAAGTCAAGGAGAGTGTGTTTCCCTTTGTATTAAAGCTTAGGAGCTGTGCACTTAAAGAAGGGTGAATGCAGTCTAACAACTTGAAGAGAGGCCTGCAGCTCATTTTGTGGTTGGGCTGTTGGATTCTGTTGTCTTTGTCTGCTTCTCATCATTTGGCTTCCTGAACCCCTATAAAAGAGACCATGAACTGCAGCTTTTGTTCACCACGTTCCCTCACTGCTTGTAAGCACTAAGCTGCGGGTAAATGAACAGGTGAGTGTTCCTATCCTCTCCTGCCGCAAACATGCATATCATCTTGTGCATACAGAACACCACTCATTTTACAGAAAGATTTTGCTTTCTGCAAAATCAGCAATCACCTCTAGGGCAGAATTGTGCAATATCACATTCATTTTCCTGTGGATTGCACCCAGAAAAGGAGGTTTGCAAAGGGTACAAGAAGTATTGAAAGGGAACGGAAGCTCTGTGTTTATACCTTTGGGGTGACAGGAGAGTATAAGACTCCCTTAAAGTGGAGCTTCTGTTTGGTTCAAGCTCTCTTTGGTATTGACAATGCAGCCCACAAGCAATCTACAGCAACGGCCCCCACAAAGGGCATTTCTGCATCAGAACACACCTGCAGGGCTGCTGCATGGCCAGGGCAGAACACCCTCCTGCACCCAACGGCGAATGGCAAAATAAGCCTTTGTACATTCAGAGACATTCACTTTGAGTCTAGAAGTAGCCAGGAAAGCATAAGTGTTTGCTTCCAGCTTCTCATTTGGCACAGAAGACAGAAGTAAGATTTCACAGTAACATAACAAACATGCATGTATAAGATCCCTCCCTATTCTATGGAATCCTATTTTGTTTCCTCCTATTGTAGGAAATTTAGCTGAGAAATGAAGGTGATTTAGCTTCCTAGAAGCAAAAGTACGACAGATTAATTGAGGTCAGAACTAATGCAACCCGTGCATTTTTCAGGGGCAAATTCAGTCTGGTATGAAGTCTGGCAGATGATGCTCTCAAGCTCCTGAGGGCTCCATCATTACCACAACAGGCACTTTCTGGGTTCAATGTTTTTCTTTAGTACAGCTACTGCTACCAAAAGGCATCCTATACCAATGGCTACAGAACTCAGCTTCATTTCTTTAGGAGAAATTTATCCCCTGGAAACAGCTAAGCAAGGTCACCAAGTCTGTCCCTTCAGAAAGGTTCTTTTCCCGTGTAAAGGCTTCATTAGCTGCATTTACTCTTGCATTTAAAACATGCCCTGCCCTGTCTTTCGGCTATCATCACTTATGCCCTAATGCTCAAAGGATTCATGCTTAGTGAAGGAAGCAGAAAAGCAGCTTTTAACCCCAACAGTTTATTCCTCTTCTTTACTCATAATAGAAGACAGAGGTTGGCTAAAATTCCAAGCAGGAGCAACAAGTTTCAGAACGACTCTTCTCACACATACAACTGCCTTTCCCACACAAAACCAGAAACCCACGCACACAAACCAAAACATCAAGTCCCACTCGTGTTGTAGCAACTTCACTCTCTTACTAATACCTTCAGGGATCCTGCAGGATCCAGTTCAAAGCATTTGAAGGCACTGCCTCCATGAAGTGGACTAGAAGACAGCCACTACTTTTAAGAGGCAATCTTGGAATCTGTCTAGAGATAAAATCCTTCCTAGCATGTGGAGAACCTTGGTCACAGCAGGTTTAATCACCAGCGCAGAGAGTTATTGTGCAACAGCAGGGCTCCTGAGACAGCCGGTGGGAGACTGGTTTTCAGGCAGTCTACCCTTTTCTACTCTGTTCTTTAAACATAGAATCAAAATGTATACAAAGTTCTCAGACTTTTTCCTGCCCTCTGGTGGTGAGAGGGTGGATATTAAAAACACAGACCAAGAACGTTAACGGAAAATCAAGAGACATTGCCCAGGGTAGTCTGTTTTTTCATTTACTACCACCTGATTTAAGGTGAAGCAAGAGAGAGCATTCATTTAAGAAGCTGTAATGAAAAAAGATTGATTGAAAAGTCATTTTTGCTCCATTTCTTATGGATAAGAGTCCCAGGTGTCTGTTTTCTTTATATTTTTGGTTTAATGGCTGCTCCCTATTCAGGCCATGAGCTTCAAGGTCAGCTTCAGGTCAGATTACACTTAGCACAAGATGCTCAGCATCTCTAGACCCGGCTGTGGAATCCCTCTCCCTCCCTCTTGCACTGGGTCTCCCATTCTGGGCTCTCAGTCTGGCAAAGTGGATTAAAGTGCAAAATTTAGAGCACAAGTTTTCATTTTTACGCTTAGATGACATGGTGGATGCCACACCAGCAAATATTAAAAATGACAAATAACATCCTACTAATAGAACATGCTACGTCTATGAGGAAAATACATAGCCAAGTATATCTAGACACGCTTTAGCTTGCAATTACTGACTGGTGGCAAAAGCCAAAGCATACATGACAAATTTAAACATAGCAGTCACCACATGTCTCCTACAACTTTCCATGCACATGATTAGTGAGGGACAGTTGCTTATCTCTCACAAAGAGAATAAAATCTAGAAGCCAAAGGGAGGAAAATAAGACTAAGAATACTGGGGGAAAATAATTCCTATTGACAGATCTGGGACAAAAATCAAAGCCTTTGGAAAGTTGGCTGACCACCAGTTTTTAGAGAGTCTGGACTTGCACAGATTCTACACACAGACATTTGTGCACACTACATATGTATATAGGCATTATCTGACAGCTGACTCTGTCTTTAAGAGTTAATAATTTACTCGCCTTAACAGGGTAATGTGGAAGCCAGAAAATATTAATAGCGTATGTTCTCTTAAATAAAAATATTGGGGGGAAGGAAAATCAGGAAAAATATCGAAGAAAGGAAAGAAACCTAAACCCACAACTTCAGACAAATTCCTCAGAAATCTGAACAGCCCGTGGGAGATGAGTTCAAGCCGTAAGATGCATTCGCACTGTTGTGTGTTGCGCTATAAAAGCCCTGCAGTGATTCCAGTTGGTTAGAAAATGGTCTATAAGAGCAAAGTGAAAACAGCAGCCCTCTTCACCCTGGACCCCATCCCTACTTATCTCCCAACACCACACAAGCACCAACGCTGGCGATGACCATCACAGCCTGAGGAGCAGAGCACCCCCCTACCTTGGGGTGTAAAGGGTGCTCATGAGAATATACTGTCTGAGGACTAACTCTCCACCTCTGTCCCTGACCCTCACAACAAGCGGTGAACAACCATCAGGAAAACTTCCTAAAAAGGCTAGCCTGAAGCATGATAATAACTCCTGAAAGACCAAAACAGAAACAAAAGCTTCTTAATCCATCTTTCTACGAAGAGGCCCCCCGGGCTTTCATCTGCCTTTTAAGGGAGTGAGCTGCAGCGCAGCAGCTGCGAGTGTGTGAAATATTACAGCACTTGCTTTTAACTGCTGGATGAGGTGCCTAATGATTCTAGAGAGGTCTGGCTACTGCTGCAAGCGCTGCACAGCTGTAAGGACACAGAGCTGTGCACCCAAGTTTACAATGCTTGCACATCTGCAGGAAGACGGGGTATTTGTATCCAAAATTCGCTTGCCAGTGGCTTCTTTATATTGGAAGATGAAGAAGGATGACACAGAAACAATACAGCTCTGAATGGGGAGATGACCTTATGGTCTTTTTCCACAGGAACACAAAGATCCTTGCTTAGATTTAAGCTGTGGGTAAAACAAAGGATGAAGGACCAATAGACAGAATTTAGTACATTCTAATGTATGGACAACATGCTTCTCAGAGTATCTCGCCTAATCGAAAACTGGAAGATGTAATAGGGAGCTGCTGTCAGGCCACAGGAAGCTGGTGTTTGGACTACACATATCTATATGTCCCTAGCAGAGAACAGGCCAAAGCGGGCAGGGAAGGTCTTGGCTAGATCAAGACAGGTAGAAAATGACTAAGGAGTTAATTATGTGCTCAGAGTGTTAATGAGGAAGGCAGAGTCTGAACTGAATGAAACCAAGGAGAAAAATGAAGAATTAAAAAATAAAGCTTGTAACTCATTATCTATTCCCTTATTGGCTGATTCGCCCAACCTCAGCAGTCACAATTCTGCTCTTCCAAATATGAGATGCCGCTTGCACCTGGGCAATCTTTGAGATTAGCTTCCATATCTCAATACTTCAGGTGGTGAGCATAATCAAACTTTCAAGAAGAAATCTCTCTACAAAAACCAAAAACATCCTGACATGTCCCATACGTACTGGCGTTTGGATATTAAATCTGCAACACCTAACTCCGCCAAAATGCTTCCCAGGACTGCAAAAATTAACCTCCTCATTGTGCCCTCACCTGACTGCCAAAAGGATCCTTTTTATCCCTTCTTTTGACTCCTCCACACAAAAGATTCCAAAGGTGGAGAAAGCACCTAATTTCACATTTGGCAATGCTAGAAACAACGCAGCAGTGGCCTTGAGATGTTTGTGATTTCTACTTGTCTTGACACTAATTATACACACAAGGCAGCTCCATCCGCAGCAAGCAGGATGGCTCAATGCACAGCGGAGTTGAGTGCCTTCAGACCCGTGCATTTCCGAGCGAGTCAAGCATGCATTATAACTGCAGTCACAGCAAGTTTCTGATGTGCTTCTCCAAGACAGATGCCTTCTTTTTCTTATTTTGCCCCCTCTTTTTTCATTTTAATTTTCGCTACAAAACACAAAGTTTCTCCGAGACAATCAGAGCATGACTTCCATCCAGTTGTTTCATCAGGCAGAGCGTGCCACCCGTTTTTTCACATCCCTTCTTTTTTTTCCCCTTTTTGAATAAACTCTCCATTATCAAAACACCATCATTTCCAAAGCACCACCTCAGCAGCACGCCTCAGCCCTCATTTCACAGGGCCATGCCAGCAGCCACAAACAGAATCAAAGCATCCAATTAAAAATCCATATTCATTAACAAACATCATGTGTACTATAATGCCCTGCATTGACTGTGCCACCACAGGAGGTGGGAAACTCGCTGAGATTTCCTGCTCTCAGTCTGAAGCTGTTTTATTAAAGGAAGGCTTTTACATTTGCTGCCTCTGGGGTCAGCAAGAGACCCAGTGTCCTGTTAGGACAGCACAAGTGACAGCTGTTGATCTTTTGCCTTAGGTGCCAGACATTGGACCCTGCAGGATGAGGAACATGCTGAGAAAACCATGAAACATCGCCAGACCTTTCCCACTGAGGTCTTTAGGTACCAGCAGGGCCAGCCACAAACCAGTCTGTGGCGTTACAAGCACCCAACACAATAAACTCTGCATATGCTTGATTGATGCAGCTCATGGGCTAGGCAGGGCCAGATCCGAGCTGATGTAGGAAATTAGCACATTGCCTTGGCTGCAGGGAAGTTACATTGATTTACACTGCCAGCAATCTACCACCAGAGAAAGTCACATACCGTAAGTACGATATTTCAGACCTACACAATGAAGTTATATGAACACATGCCAGGATTATTTATTTATTTGTACCCACAAGCCTGAGATTTACAACTCTTTAGAAAAACACGAACTGGGCAATTTGCTTTCTATTTTGAGCAGGGCTGTTTTGCACAGGAACAGCTGTCAGCCACTGGGAGCTCTGCCCCTCACGGCAGCAGCTCCACACAAATAGAGGCCTCTTGGAATTAAACTGGAGAGCCAGGGTCACTGCTTTGCGGTAGAAAAGAAGCTGAAGATACTAGACAGCAAGAAGACATAAGCACTTAAGGGAGAACCTCTCCCTGAACATTTTCAGTCTGTTTTCCTAAGGAAAGGAGCCTTACATGACCACATCGCACATACATGAGCCTGTCAGTTCTTCCTGAGCAGCCTAAGAGCTCACAATGCAGTTCTGACCCAATTCAGCAAACATTCACAAGACTCTGAGGTCATATATTCCACTGCCCCTGAGAAGACAGGCAGCTGGAGAGAGGCCAGAGGTTCTGCTAATATCCTCACTGTGGGGAAAAAACCTGTCGCATGAACTCACCCTTCCATCAGATCCGAATTTACGCCAACCCAATACACGCATCAATAGGAGGTCAGGTCTCAGCAGACCTGCCGTCGCCACGCAGACACTCACCTTGGCACACGAAGGAAGACGGTGTTTCCCCGGGGTGGACTCGGGCAGTGATGAACACCACTTTCTGTTCAGCCCCCGGACACAGGTTCTCTGCAGCAGGAGGGGTGGCAGGGGACAGGCAGAAAAAGAGAGGAAAGTTCTTAAACTGGGTCCCATAGGTAGGACACAAAGGGCCATTAATATTAAAGCATATCCTTTTATTAAAATTGGTCATACATTATAAATAAGCACAATCTATAATTCAAGGAGGCAGCATCCCTAGGTCGCTGCACCAGGCCATATAGCAGACTGCACAGGGGCTGCAAAACTAATGATGCACAGCCAAACCTGCAACAACACAGTTAACGCTCTTTAAAACCCAAGATATACTCCAGCAATTTTAACTGTCTGTAATTGCTCTCTCACTTGTGATAAATATCCCCCTGGGGCAGCAAGAACAGCCATAGGGGTCCATTCACAACCTAAAGCCAAGTGCACCCTGCACTAAGCTTGGTATAAGCCTTAACAGTGCCAAACAACATCAAGTGCTAACAAATGACATTTACTGGGCTTTGCTCTGGGGTACTTGGGGAGGGTGCTTTTTTGTTTGTGTTTTTTTGTGGGGTTTTTGGTTTATTTGTTAGTTTGCCCTTTTTTTTTGTTTGTTTGTTTGGTTTTGTTTGTTTGTTTGTTTGTTTTCAAGCTGTAACTATTTGGGATTGCATCTGGAAGAGACGCTCAAAAATAAAGTGTGGAAAAGAGACCAGGATTAATTTCAGCAACCTTTTCCAGTCAGGGTGTGGAAACATGCTGGGTCCCCTTCAAATTGTAATTTGAAGGGTGAAGGGAACAATTTCAGTTCCCAATTACAATTCCACTTCCATTTGAATTTGAATTTCAATTTGAATTTCAACTTCAGTTTCAATTTCAATAATCTCAACTGTTCCCTTTGGGGAATTTCAGTTCCCAATTACAATTCAATTTCAATTCAACAATTACAATTTCCCATTGAAATTGTAATTTGACAGGTGGAAAGGAGACGTAGATCCCAACTACACTGACTTTAACATGGGTTAACCCCCCCAATATTGAAACCACATGACTTTGGCCACTTGCCTCAGCTGTAAAGTGCACGGGTCAAACAGGATGTTTTCTCTGTTTGTGCGGTGACAGCATTTAATAAACAGGAAATAAAAATTGTTCTCTTTCAAAATGGGTTCTGGCAATTTTAAAGACCATAAAGGGTGAGGACCTCAGATGTCTGATCTAGATCTGAACACACACAGCACTGATACTAAACACGGCAAGATCCAATTGCTCCAGACTTCACATCTTCGTTATGAAAGAAAAGCTTTACGCACTGAAAGGAGATTGAAACCTTAATCCAAGCTCCCCCCTTGTCCCCCTGCCCCTAAATTGCATAGATGGATTACATATATACCCAAACACACACTTAATTTCAAATAGGTTTGGGAGTCCTTGAGACCGTACTGAAGTTATTTTTTTAATTTCCTGAATTCTTCGAAATGCTCCATTTCCCCCAAGGTAAAGCAAACCAAACAGCACCACAGGAATAATTGTCTCCTGAGAACAACCAAAAATATATCCATCTCAGCAGGCTTATTTGTATTTCCTTAACCTCTCTAGATGTCCTACAGCTGCTCACCCTGTAACTCAACCATTCATTTGTTCTTTCATACTTCAGCTTCACCACTCTCCTTGAGCCCCGGAGGCAAAGAAATAAAAGAAAGAATGTCTCTGACAAACCCATCAGCTCATGGGGTCAGTTTTGTCTGCAGGAGAAAAGGGGGAGGCAGCAAAAAGGAACACAACACCATCAGCTAGAAGATGATGACCACCCCACAGCATTTGCATCAACATTTAGTGGGGGAGGAAGGAGATAAATCAGCAAACCAACTTTAATGAGCAAAAGGAGAAAGCTGGGATCACTTTGGCAAGGGGAAAGTTCTCCTCCTCTCTTGGAAAAGCAGCATCACATTAAAGGGGCAGTGATACTCAGCAATGTGATGGCCACTGTTTGCAGCTGGAGCAGCTCCTGGGTCAGGAAATCTTTGAGAGGATTAGTTTGATGTTTTTTTGTGCGCATGTTTTGTATGTTTTTAATTACAACTTTTGGTTATTTATGCTTCACCCTTTCTAATAGTTATTAAAATCATTAGTCAGTTCATTCTTCTCTGGAACTGAAGAGAACTTGCCCAGTTAAGGGCTCCGTGTGAAGTTGCTTGAAATCAATGGGAGACATAGCACTGGGTGCAATCCGGGACCTCAGTTCCCTCCACCCTGCACTCAGTGCCAAGTGACTTCACCTTGGTCTATAATCCTGATGCATCACTCATTTTCCAGCCAAGTACACTTGCTGCAGAGTGTGAATGCGCAGCTTTGCAATGTACAGAGCCTTCCAGAGCACACGGCCTCCTAGACTTGCAGTGTTCAACATGAGCAGAAGCACAGCTGGCTGCCCATCTTCATGTGGCAGATGTTCTCGCCAAGTTTGTCAAGCCCAAACCTTTGTAAATTTTTTTCTTTAAGCAATATCCTGCATTATTCATACAGAAACAGTAAAGCACACAGCACATGTGGCTGTGCACATGTGCATCTCTTTCTGATATTTGAGCTGCATGAAATAATGTGACCTGTTAACTATTTTTTTAAGTCTTTCATTTTCAGTGTTTGTATTTCAGAATGTGTGCATCTGCATAAGAAAAAAATTCTTAAGTGTTTCTGTTAGCATTTTTGCATCTTTAACGCAGCTTGGAAAGCCTGAAAAATTCAGTAGTGTCTCCTAGATGAGTGAAATCCCTAAATACAAGGTTCTGTGAACACATGGGAAAAATCAAACTGGCAGGCTGGCCTTCAGTTCTGCGGGTCCTCTTCAATCACAGCTCAGCTGTTCCAAAAGCTGGTAGAACAGGGACAAATGAAGCAACGTGGATGCCCATTAGCCAGTGTACAGGACAAGGTGCACCGAGGGCTTCCGATATGAACCAAGGAGCAGTTCATACTGAACACCTTAACACCCAAGAGTTTGAGATGTGGACTCTTAACCCAGCTGGTACAGGACATGCATTATTTACAGGCTGGGCTCCCAGCCTGACCCCTAACCCAGCACCGGCACATCATAACCCATCCATCCCGACATACCACAGGTGGTCTTTGGAATCATATATTCAGCCTCTCATGCTTGTCTGGGTCTCCGTAACATCTTGTGATAAAGAGGCCGGCAAATATGTATGTACATGCACAGACCTCCAAATAGTCCCTTAAGTCCAAACTGCAACAGCTCTGTTTTCTCTGTCTGTGGTTTTACAGATAGCCTAACAATCTTTAGGCTAACAATCTTTAGAGTGGAAGAGAAAGGAAGGATAACTATGGTAGTCAGGATTAAGAGAAAAGAGTAAAATAAAAAAAGCTTTGTAGTTTTTTATCTTTCCTTTACCAATTGTATCAGGTGTCCATGTTCAAGTGCAGGGCTGAGCTCTGAGGCAAGGCTGGGCTGCCCCAGGCTCAACCCACAATGTCCCCACCACAGGGCACAGCCCAGCTCCTCAACGAGGGTGGTGGCACCTCCTTGACAGTGTGTTCAAGGAAGGGAAAAACACCACAAAGTGAGGAGTGAGAAGAAAATAGTGAGAAATAGGGTCAGAGGAGGAGAAGAGGGAGCGCTCCAGGTGCTGGGGCTCCCCTGGCACTCTGGAGAGACCAGGCTGGAGCAAATACCCACACTGCAGCCTATGGAAGACCTCGTGCTGGACCACAGTCTCCTGCAGGACCACAGGAAGGGCCATGGCTGGAGCACGGGAAAGCACGAGGAGGAAGGAGCAGCAAAGAGGAGCTGTTTTCAACTGATCACAACGCCAGTACCCATCCTCAGCACCACTGGTGGGGATGGGGTTCGGTAGAGGAGTCAGGAATGAAATAGGACCTGGGAAAATACAAGGGGTGGTTGGAGAATGTGTTGTTTCAATTTTTCTCTTTGATTCTTACTGTTCAAGTCTATCTTAATTGGCAATAAATTAAATTATTAATAATTTTTCCCCAAGTCTGCTTTGCCCCCGATGGTAATTGGTAAGTGATATATCCCTTTATCTTAACCCACAAACCATTTCATCTTACTTTCTGCCCCCGTGCTGTTGAAGAGGGAGCAACTGGTTGGGCATCTGGCAGCTGGCCAAGTTTAACCCATCAAACCAGTAATGGATGCAACAACTACAAAACACTGGTTCATATTTTAATTCAAATGATACGTTGAAAATACATCCTATTTTCTACTTCAGGATTGAAAAGATCAATCAAAATTAAAAAGATTAGAAGTGTATAGCTTTGCTCAGTAGATGCCAAAAGCACTTAAGCAAAATGACAGGCAGGTACACTCCATTTAGCCAAAGCTTGGCCAATAGTGGAAATGCAGTGAAAGAGTCTGTTGTGGTGCCCCTTCCACCTTTCCGACTGCCATAGGAATGCATCTGACAAACAAAACTATTTGCTGAAAAAGTTGTCCAAGAGAAGACATTTATAGATTTCTGGAATTATTTCTTTTTTATTTTCTCTTCTAGAAAGTATCTTGAAGATTGAACTGAACATTTTACTTTCCCTCTGAAGGCTACCACTACCATCACCATTGATAATATTTGCCTTGACTCAAGAATCTGACAGGGACCTAAACAATCTGCCACTACTTGTTCCACCCTCATAGCCTGCTTCTCACCCACCACCGTCCTCTGCAGCAGAGATTTCCCCGGGCAAAGCTGTGAAGATCTGAGGTGCTAGTCAGAATAAATAACACTAACCTCAACATCTATTCTGGCACTAAAGCCACCACAATGGTGATAAACACCAAGCAAATGTCATACTGAAAAGAAACCCGGTTAGCTGCAAGCAAACAACTCAGATCTCTCACTCTGAATATCACTTACACTGTTTGGACCTCAACTCATGTTCTTTATCCTCTACTGCTATAGCACATACAAACCAACCACTTAAAGCAATCCCACTAGCAACAGTTCCCCAACTCTCAACCAGGAAACAGCAATTTCCACTCTTGGTTACATGTTACACTAGCGCAACTAAAACAGGGTCCCATAGAAAACATTTTCTACTTAAAAAAAAATAATATCTAGAAGTTTCATGCATAAGTGTTAAGTTTATGTAATCCCATTTGCACCAGCAGAATGATGTGCTGTAACAGAACTGAGGTAGAACTTTGCTCCACATCCAGGACCTTCCCTGATACCACAGCAGACCAGAAACAGACTGCAGAGAGACTGCAGATCTGTGGTTTCTGTAAGTCTTGTAGCACTGGTAAGGTAATGATGCAAGGGCACAAATTAGTACTAGGGCTGATGGAGTACAAAGGAAGAGCGAGTCTGACCCCAGTAGGCTACTCCAGACAGCCTTTAACTGGCACTGCCCATCAGGAGAACTCCGAAGTGAACTCCATTCCTTTGCAGAGGACTTCAAAGTTGGGCCAGGCCCTAGGAAACCTTGCCTTTCTCCCCTCCTACATCTCACCCCATCTCAACAAGACCAGAAGGCTCTAATCAGAAGAAATGTAAATCCATCACCCTAAAAACATAGGCCCAAAAAAAAGCACTTGATTTGAATACACATTTTCATAAAATACGTGTAACCATCACAAATTCCATATTATCTTCCTTTCTCGGGTACTTTGCAGTATGAGGTGAGCTCTTGCCAGCACTTTATAGTCAAAACCCTGCGAGTTAAAGATTCCACGGAAGAAATCAAAATAATTGTATTGCATTGCCCTTCACTGTGCTATCTCGGCTTGTCTGTGTCCAACAGAACCGCAACATCTGCGTCGCAAGCAAACCCTGATGTCATTGCCGTCCTGCCTGCCTAGTCTCTACCGCATTAACCTGCTTTAGCAAATTAAATCCAAGCAGCATTTGCTGTACTCTGACTTGTCCTGGGAGACCAGATTAGCACCTAATTCCATTTATTTTTGTTACTTCTGGTCACAAATGTCATTTTGGGTAAGAGCGCACATCTTGGCAACACAGAGCACAAAAAACATCAGTTTTGGTCACTACCAATTCCCATTGGACTTGGTGAGGTCACGCAAACAAAAGCTTTTTCTTTCTTGCCTTCTAATAGTTGGAGTGGTACAAAGAAACTATGTGGCACAGAAGGTAAAAATAATGCCATTTGGAACACAGAGTGGGGGAGCAAAAATTGAACTACAGGTTTTTGAAAGTCAGGTAGCCATTCCAATGTACTTGTACTCAGAAAGGGAGGCAGCAGCATCTTGGAATCCATGGGAGGTCAGGTCTGGGCAGGGAGCACTGCTACAAGGTGCCCTTGTTGCTCATTGACTCCCCTCACCTACCACCACATTCAGACCATCTCATCTGCAATATGGAGGGGTATTTTTTAGCAAAGCCTCACTTGTGCATGGACGTTCTACCCAGCAGTGGTCCTGCATGTAATGCTGCAAACTGGTTCCACACCTCTCAAGCTCTAGATTTTCTTTGAGGTTCTGGCCCTGACTCTGTTAGGTGCTTCAATATGTGATTTATTTGATGGACTTCTATAGTGTCTAAAACCACACTCCAATAGAAGTGTTGGCATAAGAGCTTTGCTGAGTTGGGGCTGTTTAGCAGGAAGCCTGCCCCTGAGATCATTGTCACGATGTTTTACAGTTGGAGATTGTGCAACTATTATCCTTTATTGCCCATTTTATGCAAAAGTGTCTCTTTCTTTTTACATTCCTCTTAAAAGCAAAGCTATTTTGGAGCATTTAATATTATTTAATCTCTTTACTCTGGCAGCGTAGAAATTACAGCGACCATTACAATGGTCCTGTGTGTGCATATGCTTTATTGATGTATATGCTGACCTAATATCAAATTGATTTTGCTCAGCTTTTCTGCTGACCATGAAAAAATGCAAATTGGGTTTTATATTTGCACACTAATTTTATTGGGCCCCTGTGTCTTCATAAAAAGATAAAGTTTGGGCTAATAAAAATAAAACATTTCTGGTGCTAATATAGGCAAATATTTATGTAGTCAGGTAACAAATTGGTTTGTCATTTAGGGGAACATAAAGAGCACTAAAATCATCTTTAGGCAAAATAGATTGGTGGCTTTTGCTTAGCTTTTAGCTTTCATTTGCAAAATCAATTTAATGTAGCGCAGTGTCTCAAAGACAGGGTGACACAGGATTAAGACATTCATTGTATTTCCCCTCCACAGCTCCCCCTGATTCAGAGGCCCTGGGATTTGGGTTTGCTCTTGTTCAAAGCAAATTAAATATGTTCCAGCAGAAAAGAGAAAAAAGGAACATTGAGACTGATGCCATGAGCGAGCATCCTAAATGGACGGACACAAGGGAAGGGCAGGAAAGTGGGACTCAAATGTAGATGCTGAGAGTTATCAACACTTGTCAGTGCCACCAGGAAGCTGGAAGTGCAATCCTTGCGAGATCTCCTTGCCTGGCTATTTCTTTGTTCTTCCTCCTTTTCCTTTTTCAGCCCTCTGTAACAATGCCTTTCACATCTCTTTAACTGCCAGCAATCTCTGCTGGAATGCAGCTAAGTGAACTTTGATGACAGTTTAAGTAGACGGGCATATATCAACAGCCTAACTTCTATTTATTGAAATTGGTTGACCTATATAAATCCCAGAGCAGGCACTATTTCTATCCAGCTCTTGTTTCTCATCCCCTCCATCAATTGCAGGGTATTTTGGAGAGGTTCCATGCAGTGGGGAGTTACATAAACAGTTTCAATGTTAATACTTGACTGCATTTTCATCCTAAATAGTGCAGCAAAGGGATCTGACTGTAAAGCAAAAGGCCAGAGATATCTCCTGGTAATATTATGCAGAAGCATAGATCAAACGACACCGCAGAGCTGTTTGCAAAATCAGAAATGGCAAATATCTATAGAGCAAGATCCCCCTTACCTCCCAGCCCCACTTGTTTGTGTTTAATTTTCATTACATCTTGGGACAAGCCATTTTTCCATTTGGGCTGGTACTGGCAGCTTGCTGCACTTCTGAGGCAGGAACATTAACCACATGCAAACCCACTCAGGGTGTTCTCAGCTCTTCCCTCCCTCCTCATCGCCACTACAAAAAAACAAACTAAAACATGAAACAAAAGAACCCACACCAACCCATCAAAAAACAAACCTCCCCCCTCCAAAACCTCACAACCAAACAAAAAACCCCTAAACACACAAACAAAACCCCCACTCCTAAAACACCTGAGGTTTTGTTTTTAAATTATAAATATCCATTTGGACGTTGGAACATACAGACCTATGATTAAGAACAGAAATAAGAATAGAAATCTGGAATATGAACAGCACATTATCGTCCTCAAATGGCCAAGGGGATGACAACTCACAATTAAGGATGCAGACAGTAGCATTTAATGTCACCTACCTGCATCACCGTCATATCATAACAGTTTAGCAGGCAGGTCCCCAGCCTGCTTTTCTCTTTCCCTCTCCCGCTTTGCTATTTATAAAGTCAGGTTGGAGTGCAGATAAACCCCTTGCCCTCCAGAGACTGGAGGCAGGCAGTAAATTATGGGAAGGCTAAGTGGTACATCAAATGTGTCTCTTCAAAGCTATATATCATCTTGTTAAATTTGATGTCTAATCCCAGAACCCCAGAAATCATTCCCAAAATCCCAGAAAATGCATGTGTCCTTCAGATGATATAGAACAAGAAAGTAAGTTTTACCTGCAGGGAAAAACCAAAACAAGCAAAAAAACCCAAAACACACCAAGCCAAAAACATTCTAGCCATGATTTGCTAAAAGTCTTCATTTTACTTCAGTGTCTTTTAATGCTATTTGCTTAAATCCCCTGAAGCTGGAACTCACCCTTCTGTATTTGAATACATGAACTCTGATCTACAGTAGCAGTTTCTTTTCTTGCAATGGTTGACATTAAGTTACAAACTGAATAAACCAAAACACATCCTATTTATCTCTAGAAATTTTACACCAGATAGAAATGCAGTAGCAGCACTTCTTCAGCTACCACAACTGACATTAATAAAGATCTTCAGCCATTCCACAGGGTTCTCTTAACTGAGCTCCACAGCCCCACATCAGCAAAGATAAAACAGAACCACCAAGGCGCTGCCTGCAGCCACAAAGGAAGCAGGACTCAGCTGTAGAGAAGGAATCCAAATGATCTGTTCCCTATCTTGCTCTCTCTGCACAGCTATCATCCTCTAGAAATGCTCAGCATCCTGGTAGCCTTTCACTTTATACAAAAGGATAGAAAGAAAATATTCAGATGCAAGACATTTCTACCTGCAACACTAGTTACACTGCTATCTTTTCAGTTTGTCTTTAAAATCCAGGGATTCAGAAGATATTGCTAGTGCCTGTTATAAAGCAATTCTCCATCAGCTCTCTCCCGTGGAGAGGGCTAAGGCTGTGTTTGTTTGCTCTAAGTATGCATGGGCTGAAAGATAAGAGAATAATTTATGTCAGAATTTCAGCCAGGATAGCAAAGAGGGAATTACTAACCACTCAGAGTAGTCCAGCAGCTACAGGAGCAGCCAGGACACCTTTGTTCTGTTCTTTCCAGTTTTGCTGTGGATTTGCCTGTGATTAACTTCAGTGCCTAGATTTTCCCCGTGTGAAAACCAGAGCAAAACTGTCTGCACTTCAGAACAGAACTGAGGGTCCCAGCACAGCTGTACTCAAAACTCTTCCAGGTTCTCTGAGATGCAAAGCCACATCCTTCCTTGGATCCTTCCAAGGCAGGCAGTGCCGAAAAGCACATCTGAGGCTGCTGTGAGATGCAGCTCCAGAATCTGCCAGTCCAGGCTCTGAGCTCTCAAGGCCAATGGATAAAATAACAGGGAAGGACCAAGCTGCAACACAACATGCAGAACTCAGGAAAGGTGTTTCTGGGAAGCTGTAACTGGAAAACCTCTACTCACTGGGGCTATGCATCATATTCTTCACTTAAACAGGCAAAGAGCACAACAGGAGCAGAAGTGAAAGAGGTGGAAAGGCATGAAATGATGGAAAAAGCTGGATAGATACCTACTCAGGTATCTTGTTCTAAGCAAGGCCAGATCTCATTCTGTGAGGAAGACAAAAAAAAGAGTGAAAAAGCAGGAAGCAACAGAGTGAAAAAGCCCAGCAACCGGTGGGCTAAAGGCTCAACCCCAGGGAAGCAGTGAAGCAATACTGGCACTGGCTTCGTCTCCTGTATTCCACCTTTTAGACACTGACTTGAACAACATGAACCCTTCTCTCTCATTCTTCCCAAAACACTAATTATGAAGAAGCAGGGACACTTCATGTTTAATTACAGTACACAGGAGATGATTATTTCCACCCCCCCACATTGGACCTTCCCTGGGAGGAAGGAATGGGGCTGTCAGGGTTAAGCAAAATAAAGCCTTCAGTGTACAAGACCTGGCTTAAAAGCAGTGATCCCAGGCAGGACATGCAGGGTGTTCTGCAGGAGTTCTGGCCTTTACTGAACTATGACGGTAGCTGAGCTGGCGGTCAATAAAAAGCAGCCTGCTGAAATGAGATTCATGAAGAGCGGTGCTCCTCAGAACATGACATTGACCTCTCCAGGATGCGCCACCACTCTCCAGAGGGGGGCTTCAGTCCCCAAGACAGGAAAAAATACACCAGTGAATATCCCCTCTTCACATTCACAGCTTCCCTGAAATCAGAATTCAGACTTGAACACGCAGCACCAACAATTAATGTGCTCAGTAGAAGTTCTTGCCTACCAAATTCAAAACCCAAAGTACCTCAGCAGGATGAGGGCTGCAGACTCCCCTGAGGGCTGAAACACCCCCACAGCCCCACAGCAGCCAGAACCAAATCCTTCTTTGCTGTCATGTTAGAGATTGCTTTCAAATTGGGATGAGAAGTGGGATCTTTTTGATGTAAGGGGGATGGCAAAGATGGGGTGGAAAATGTCCCATTTTGACAAAAGTGGGGTGACCTCTCCTGAAGACACTGCTTTTGTTCATTGATTATTCAGTTTTTAATCACACAGACATGATGTCAGGGCGTTACTGGGCTGGAAGGGTCTTAACAGTCCTAAATCAGCTCTGCCTCAGTAGATGTATTCCACTCACTTTTCACTGTGACTCCAGCACGAGCAAGAGTCACAGACATCACCTCAAAGAGAAACATACTGAGAATATCTGACCTGTACCACTTACCCCACGGTCTGGCAGCACAAAGTCCTGTCATGCTCTTGTCCCTCAAAAGAAAATGGTGAGATGCGTGCCTACTTTCTGTCCTCACTAAGGGTCAAGAATTATGTAACTACCATTCTTATTCAGACGCTGCTTGTGTCATTTCCCCTCTGTTGCAAAAATAATTATCGCAAAGATGTTTAAATTCCACCTGGATGCATAAAACCTTCTCCCACTCTACCCAACCTGCCATGTCTGTCCCCTGTCAAACCAAGTACAGCTCCTCTCGCAGACGTGATTCTTCTCTAAGATCTCTGTAAACACCACATTAACTTCACATGCACACAGGTGTCTACCAATCCTAATTGTCCTCTTTGTCCATCATTAGTTAGCAATAAATTTCAGAGGGGCAGTCAATCAATATAGCGTGATGCGTATGTGAAAGCCTATTTTGTTGTCTGCATACACACACCCTGGAAGGCTGTGTGAGTTCTGTAAAACACAGGTAGTCAGCAAACTGTTAAAACCAATTTATACACACGCTCTCCCTCTCTCTAGGCAATAAGCCTATGGAGGATTTTAATTAAAGTCAAAGGAGCCTTTAAAAGTGGAGGGGGAGAAATCTAGCACAGCAAGAAATAAATTAATAAAAATACGCTCTAAGCTGAAGCTCAAGGGGATCACTCTCAGTCATCATTTATTTAAAGGATGGGACACGTCAAAGGTAGGAATGTCAAGTGGGAGATGCTGTGAGGCAGCAGAGGACAGAGAAGGGGCTGACAAAGTGGATGCCACGGCGTCTGTAGCAGATCACTTTTGTCACGTAGGTTATATTTGTGGCTGCCCACCTGCTGCTTGATATTCACGGCCTCTCAAACTTAGTCACTCAAATGTCTGTATTCCCTTTCACATGTGATCCGGGAAGGACCTTTTAGCTCATCTAGACCATCGTCATCTGGCCAGCACCCAATTTCTGTGGAAAACTATTCCATTGTCTCACTCCAGGCATATTTTTCTTGATATTCAGCCAGCAATTTCTTTAGCTGAATTCCAATCTATTTTTCACTTGCCTCTTGGTGCTTATATTTTTTTAAAATACCTTAATTTTGTATGCATTGTTTTAGCTTTTGCTCAGGCCATAGACTGTTCCAGGAGAACAGACTGACCTCTTCGGATGAACCCTTACAGGCAGGCACACCACCGATCTGCTCGCTTCTCGTGTCCTTGCAATCTTTTTATAGAGAAAGTCTCGATGCTCGGATGAGAGCTGGCATTCTGCTCTCCACCTGTCATTCTTGCAGCCACCATATCATATTTTCTAGCCTTTCCCATAGCATGGGGAAGAGATATTTTCACTTGAGCCAGTTGCAAACAGGCAGTGCCACATTGCTTAGCTTTAACAAGTCCCAGTATCAGGTGCTCCAGCAAGCTCTCGTCACCTCCGCCCGGCTTCTAACAGCTCACTGGGGTGTAAGATGCTTGTGTGGATCAGTGTCCTCAGCCTCCTGGGTCTCCAGCCCTGTATTCAAGGGAATATAATGCTTCTAGTTGGTGCTGTCATAAACCTCCCAGCATCAGATGAAGTAATCATCCATAATAACTCACGCGATTATGCTGGAAACCCATGCGTGTCTGATCCTTCAGCTACAAGAATTATGGAGATCCAATATTAACTGCATATCTTGACACTCATTATCTCATTTACAGAGGCTTGTGCTGTCTGTTCTTTGCCAGCGGACTCCTTGGTAGAGACAGACTGTAGATTGATAAGATCCCACATCAGTTTCCATACAAAAACATGGAAATGTAACTCATTTCCAACATAGAAAATGGAATTATTTGAAACATTAATACATATATTTATTAGTGAATATAAATTGGATTATGTTCTGCCCTTCCCCATAAAAAAAGGCCTTTTTCATGGAAAGAGGGCTAGAAAGGTTAAAAAAACAAAGAAAGTCAAAGTCATTACATCCCAATCAAACTTGATAAATATGTAAATTACAGCAACTAAACAGTTGGCTTTGACAAATGACTTCCACGTAATGGATTTTTCATAGTAATGAGGCTACAGTGCAATTGTTTTTTTAAAGCCTTACATTTCTCATTAATACAAAGTGTGAGTCAGTGTGCACAATGGGGATATTTACCAAAAAAATTCAGAGTGGGGGGAATTCAGACAGCAGTTGACATCACAGAGGGACACCACAGCCTGGGATGTGCCATCGCTTCCAGCAGCACTGACACGCTGTTGTCAAGGCTTTAAGTGGCTTCAACTCGAGAACCTACTCAATACCAAAAGAAGCAAAGCCTAAGACTTTGCCACTTGCAATTCGTTTGTGATGTTTGTCCGTCCAACTCTATCAAACGCGCCACCTGCATATGCTGTGCAGCCTGAGATCCAGGAAAATGGACCAAGGTGCAAGAAAATCACTTCAATGACCTTTAAGTATCTTCCTGCCTCCTTCAGTTCTTTGACATTTCAGACCATATCAATCATCGTGACACTTGTGCACCTCACTGTCTGATGCAGGCTGGACAGCAGTCAATAGAAATAAAGATTTGTGGGGGAAGATGACCCTCATTCAGAGCACTGCTTTCAGTTCCCTTATCAGTGTCCTGAGAATAGCCTGGTATTCAGTAAGGCATCTTACAGCTTCTTACTCTCAACTTCTGCTTCACTTGATGAAACCTATTTTGGAACATCTGAAGGACAGCACCGAAGGTGGTTTGAGCCAGCAACAGCTTTTCAAAACAAAGGGACAATGATTGCTTTAAAAGTGTCTCCGCAAACACGGAGGCTTCCTCGCCATGTCTTCAGCTTCAGCAGGATCACACCACACAGGGTTGTGGGGCTGTTGTCCCATTTAGTGCAGACTGCTGGCAATCAACCAGCCAACTGCTGGTACCATTGAGACTGTATTTGGATGACCTACAATTGAAATGAACTTCTTACTGTTAAGCAACAGGGATTCCACTGCAGGCACCTTAGCACTGCTTCTGCAGATGGAGTATTTCCCCCTGTCCTGATTTTCATAGATAAACACAGATTAATTAAAGGGGGATGGAGAAGATTAGTCCTATTTCCCTCTGTTTTCGCTCCCACCCCCCTCATCCTTTGCACCATCCCATACAAAGCCAAGTTACCCTGGTGCCAACAGGGCTCAGTTTACATATTCTGCATGGTACAGAAGTTTCTGAAACAAATATAGGGCAAATTTCAACATGCATGCCTATGTCATTTGATACAATTTTGACTGCTCGGCCCTCTCTATTTGAAGAAGGGCTGCGTCTGTGTCCCCTCACTGTAAAGAATTTTGCTGCCTGGCATTTGAATTCCATACCCAAGGCCATAGAATTAAGCTTGTATTTACCCCCACGTACTCTCAGTGCACCCAAGGGTCAGCCAATACAGGGTGGTGATAGATCAAAGACTATGCTGCTGATTTTAAGTAAGAATAAAAACAACCCTTCTCACCTCAATCTGTTGAAAGTACACAAGGGCGAGGAAGTGAAAACACAGCCAGGGGGAATGTCAGCAGGAAATAAGGACAGAGGAGGTGGAGGACAGGACTGTTTATACATCTTCTAATAAGCCTGTAAACCCCGGCTGCATCTCCATACGCATGCATTTCTTTTGCTGATATAGGATACGTGCTCCATGTAACACTATTCTTGTGAGCCAGGAAAATCTGCATGTAATAGAGCAGGAGAATGCTAATGACCTCCAGCCGAGCTGGAATCCAGCACTGCTTCCCTCTATCAAAGAGACTTCAGCAAACAGTCAACCTCGGGGTTCCTTGTGGAGTTGAAAATCAGCGAACACAACATGACCACACGGCTCCCCGTTTGTGCTGAGCATCCCCCAGTTGCACGGGAGTTGATAATCCTCCCAAATATCCTCCAGGCTACAGCACAGGTATTTAAGTACCACTTTGTTTCAAGTATTCATCATTTGAATGGGCTTAAATTGCTTTTCTCTTACTGACAAAGATGGGTTAAACAGCTCAGCCAACACGGGCTACTAAATCATTGGCATAACTGCCAGCAAAACACCTGTACTCCATTCGCTCACACTCCCTGGTCCTCCCAGCCTGTGGGGACAGTCCCCGCTTGGTCTGTCTTGTCCACATCTCGGGTGGAAGCTGTGCTAACCAACCGTACTGTCCTCCAGACAAACATCTGAGAGATGTGGAGTTATTTCAGATGAAAACAAAATTAATAGAGGTACTCCAGACAAGTGGAAAAACAACAGCAGCAACTGATGGACTTAACCCTTCTGGCCTTATCAATAAGTGACACAAATACCTGATTTGAATGAAAAGTTAGGTCAGCACTTGCAACTACTGTCTTCTCAGTTTATTAACTGTTTCAGAAGAAATGGAGAACAGATTACTCCTAATTAGCTTTCTATCTTTGTATTCCTGATCTACAGATTACAATAATCATATGAGCTACTTCCCATTAGCCACAATCATTACCATACAGCCAGCATGCAAAAGAGTGGATTTAAGCAGTTTTGTTTCTAGTGTGCTGGTGTAATCCACATTTCCAAGGCAGAGAAGGACAAATAAAGCTTCCATGCCATTAAGTTCAAACATATTTTCTCCTAATTGCAGGATTTAAACTTTCAAACCAGACATACGCACACTGATGACATTTAGGACTGAACCCCGGAGAGGTTTTTCAGCAGTTGTCAAGGCTGAGCCTAGACCACTGTCCTAATTTGGAGAAAGCTTCTAAAATGATGGAAAACTTTTTGAAGGTCATTGTCCTCTATCAAATACATGATGTAGCATTATCTGAATATGAGGATTGAAGTCCAAAATCCTGTGTTCTTTTTGTTGCTCTTCCACCGAACTGATGAGTAACCTTTGAAAAGACACTCAAGAATAAATCCACAAACAGATTTAGCAACTAAAGTAGCTTAAATCCCATTTAAATCCATAGTTTAGATCTTCAAAACCTGTATTCAGCTGTCACCTAGTTCAGGAGATGTGAGTATCCACAGGCAACCAGAGCTCTGCCTTGGGCAAACTCCCCCAGAAATCCGCATGTCTCTGCCTTTCCCACCACTTTTAGCAGGCAAATTAGCAGCTCCAAATCGTAACTGAAGGAAGAGCACCATATAAACATGGTGGTAAAAAAAGCAGTGGCAACAATTCCTGGTTTGTTCAGTACTTACAGGCTCTGCAGACTTACCCAACATGTGGGAAGTCCCCAGGCAAAACCCATTCTAAGCCTGAAGGCATCTGAACTACATTCACACTTCCAGGAGCACCCTAGAAAATTATATTACACAACTTTTTCTATTTTCCTCCAAGTACAAGTACCCAGCATTAACTAGCACATGAACCAGAATCCTGTTTTTCCTCCTGAATAGCAGATTACAGGATTGCTCTTGCTTAACAGCTAACACGGAGAATATCGACTTGGATGGCAAAGAAAAGTAGCTTCAGCATGGAGAAATAAGAGCCTCTTCCCATCCCCAAAGCCTGACAACGTGCCCTCTCTGAAGGCTTAAATTAAGAACACACAGTTTGGAAAACTTAAAATTACATGGGTTGTGTCAAATGTTGTTTCTCTTTCCCGGTCACCCTCAGGTTGCCTAAGCCCAGGAGAGACTCCAGAGTGAGAACACCTTCCCAGTGCCAACAAAACAAGCAAATTGAAGATATGGTTAGAATGTAAGGCCAGTTCTTAAGCACACTCTACTTGGGTGCCTTGAGTTGCCTGATTTTCTGGATCATGTTATTTTTATTCCCTGCCCTGAGAAGAACAGGTGCTGATGACTCCTTGTAAGCAGATCAGATACCTTCAAAATCAGCACAGAGACTGTACATACCCACACTACTTATTTGGACCTCTGTTTTCATGACTCTTGATTTATTTGCCTCCATTTTAATAAGAGTAGCAATGATAATCTGGTCTTACACATGGCTTTGACATCCATGAATGGAAAAAACACACCCTTTACATCTACAGACATTTATTACTAAAAACAGCCTATGTGTGTTTCTTCACTACACCAAGAAAAGAAATTGGAAAGTGCTTTCCCAAAAACCTGTACCTTGATCACTATTTTATCTACAAAAAGGCAGACCTGACGTTGTTTAGAGGTGGTACGTGTGCTGCTGCTGGTGGTTTTGTGGTGTGGGGGTTTGTTTTGTATTTTTCTCCTCTTCTTGAATGGATGAAATGTTGGAAGAGGGGAGGGAAGCAAAGCACACAAACATACACCACCACACCTTTCTTGAGCATTTGCTTTTTAATGTATTCCTTTGCTACTCCTCTAGCTGTGCGTCACACATGTGTAGTGGCCTCTCATGGCCATGTCCAGATGATGCCAACATGAGTTAAGAGTGGATATATTTTCCCTTCATTTTTAGTGTGCCATTTAATACTTTTTTGGCTAGAAAAAAGAGAACCTGAGCTGCATACAAATGGATCACAGCACCTCATGTTTACTGTTAAACATGAATTAAATCTGAGTAGCTTGGCATATCTCTATAATAAAAAAGGCACCATTAATAAGATTTCATTAAATGGAGAGCTAAAGTGTAGCAGCCTTATATCAGATCTGTGAAACCAGAATTTCATAACAAGTCTGGGAGAAGTATTATCAAGGACCTAAGTAGAAAATCTGTCTCTCTCGATACTGGAGGAATTTATGTTTGAAGAGTGTTCTTTCCTATTGAGATCTTCATTGACTTGTACAAAAATACTGCTTTTAATCTCAAATCCCCACTGGCATTTTCATATAAGCACTGAAAATGCTATTGGGCTTTAGAGATTTAATTTAATGAAGGAAAAGTATTTCTATTAAAGTGTGTAATTTATTTTATTTTTTTTAAACACAACTTCTTCTGAGGAACCAGGAAAACGGGATTATTTTAAGCTTTGGAAAACTAACTAACCTGTGGCCTTGTAAAACTCCTGCTTCACAAAGAAAGCTTAACAGCTGTGACAGAGCCCATAGGTGCATTTGAAAAGGGACCCTACTGTCCCAAGTCACACACACTGAGAATGCCAAGCCTGGAGAAGGCAGCAGAAAGAGAAGAAAAGCAATGCCCCCATGCAGTCAGGTTGTTTGTGCTAAACTGCTGCATCATTAAGCTCCATTCTGAAATGTCAAAGATGCAAAACCTCACCAAATAGCTACTAAATCTTCTGCATTAATAGCCTGGTCCTCTCATCCATTCATGTCAAAAAGTATTAGGTCTGGCTGGGTAGGTAAAAATTCACTGTTGGGGTAAACGAAAGCCACTCCATCAATTTGGGCAGAATTGCTCCTGTTGGCACCTGTGATGAGACACTCTGAACTGTGCTATACCGGATTGCCTTCATATTAATTCTCACAGTACTGCTTTTGTGAGGATAAAAATCTGTTTTATCTGTGGATCTCTATTGTATGAATATTCATTACAAATACAAATTCCTTTTCATATTGAGAAAGAGAGTGCACTTGACACCAGGAGGCCTCTCAACAGGACACTGCCAGGGCTGACAAGCTCAACAGCAGACATAAGCTACAGCACTTGCTTTATTTGTGTGCAGAGATTACACAAAGCTGAATTTCAAACCTTCTTTTTATTTTACTTATCAACTAAACAGATCACTGAATTATAGCAATGCAAACCCTATAAGTTACCTACTAAAACAGCAGCTGGGCAAAGGAACTGTATGGAAAAATACTGTGACAGCAGGAGAGGGCAGCCCAGAAATAATTACCCAGCTTCTCATGACATCAACTACTTGGACAACTGGCTCTACAGAGAGGTTGATTATCTAAGTAGGTGTTGATAACAGGGCACCTAGACACCATCACCAACAGGGAAAAGAGTCATGTCCTGTTTCTCAGCAAAGGAGAGTCCAAAGGACTGTGATGAAAAACTCATTCCTTGCAACTGATGGACCTTTTAGCTCCAGAACTTCACCACAGCCCAAATGATGGCCTGCTTTGACCTTTGGGTTCCTTTTCCCATCTTTAGCTGCCTGCTTTGCCTTTTTATATCCTCAGGCCTTTCAGTAAGTATTATAGTATTTCTCCCCAAGCATGAAATTGTGGGCAAAAAGAGACAATTCTACCATTGACTTCAATGCATCCATGATTCCCCGTGTGCTAAAAGACCAGCCAGTACAGAGTAGCTCACTACTTGAAGTTTCCGTGGGTAACAACAGGAAAGCCTGAACTGCACTTGCAATTCGCATGGCTCGTTATAACGGGTAGATGATCGGTGTCAGAGAAACAGATTTTAGAAGGGTAAAAAGCTTAGCAAAAATAAGTTAAATATGATGGATATGTGCAATCACCTGAAGTACTTGGAAAAGCAAGTGTTACCTCAGTGGCTCTTGTGCATAAAAATGATTCTTATTTAAACCTAATTAAAACAGTGATGAAAGAGATCATCCTTGAATCATTTTAATTAAAACAACCATATTGTTTGGTACATATTTTGACAGCTACAGTTCTGAGCTAGACACACGACTATCTTACCCTGCCTCAATTTATTGCAAAAAGCATGATAGACCACAATATGCTTTCATTTATTGCTCTTGAAATAGTCCCATGCAGTTGGAGAGCTCAAGTGCAAAAATAGATATAGTTTGGATTAACAAGCATGCAGAAGTTCCTATTTTCACTCAGCTGTCACCCAAAAGTATGCAAATAGTCATAAGAGGTTTTATTTATTTCTGCATGGAAGCAATCAATATTATCAGAGCACGTTTACAGTGGTGGTTCCGGCTCCTCACTAAAGAAACAAGATATGTACTTTTTGTGCTCTGCATAAATTCACAATCCTTCCTCTACTGCTGTTCACACAACTGGCAGAATATTTCCATTCTTCCACAATGTAAGGATAAAAAGGAGAATAAAAATCTGCTTGGGTAACCCATGGTCTGGATAAGACAAAGGTCCATCTGCCCTCCTGGTTTGGCTCCAGCAACAGTCACTATGGAATACTTATGGAATAGGAAAAGCACATGGTATACAGAAATAGATGCTTCCCTCTCAGATTCTGAGAACTGGGCTTTTTTATTAGTATTTGAGAACATTCATAGTGGGTTTTTTTCCCCTATCAGAGCCAGACTTACTGTCTACCCAAACCAGTTTACCCAACTTTTGATTCAGAACCATTCTGAAAAAAAATAACACCCCGGTCATGAACAGCCTCTAATTTTGGATACAGGTGAAAATTTCACAAGTGGTTTCTGTCACTACAGAAAACCAAATCAAAAATCCCAGTGCTGTAGGAAAAAGCCCTGCTGGGTCAGGTTCAAAGCAGAGGGACCATCCTCCAGCCAGCACAAACTCCTCCTGCTCCATTGAAGCCAATGGAACTATGACTATTTGTCCCAGCCAGGGAACTGCCCTGAGTCACTGGCTTGTCTCTAATGGCACTGGAGGGGACAAGGTGGGTGAAAGGGAGAATACAGGCATGGAGGAAGGCTGATATAAAGCAGCAGACAGTATATTTTTTGAATGAAGCTGGCAGTGTTAATAGAAACCCTCTCACTTCCACTGCATTCTTATGCAAAGCTCAGATCTGAAGGTTACCTGCTTCCCCAGTGACTTGAAATGGAATTTTTTGCAAAGTAATCTCTTCAATCTGTCTCTTCCTCTGTTTACAGAGCATAAAAGTAACCATAAAATGCCACCGTTTTCGAGCAAATCTGATCTGCCCTTCCAGTAATACCAGGGCACACAATGATTATCTCATTTTCTCTTTGACAAATATGGAATTACTGGCTAGTGATTGTCAAAGAAATGAATGTCCCTGTGTTGGATAAATAACAGTAAAGAGAAATATAAAATATGAAACACTGAGCATAGGCAATAAGAGGCTAATGCCGCTGACCAGTGACCTGTTCTGTGCAGCCAGTGACACTGAGCAGTCTGTCATTTTCTTTACGCTGCTTATGGCTCCCCCATTCCCCTTTTCCACTTCAGTTCCAGACAAGGAAAGAGGGAAAAATACAAGATGAGAAAACTATTTTCTTCTGTATGAAGAGAGGAAAAAGATATCAAGTCCTTAACAAAAGGAAAGCAGTAAAACTGCCTGGTTTTGGACAACCTCGTTCAGGGTAATGCAAAATCTCTTTGTAGAGACGGAGCCAAAGGCTTCTGGAGGGAAGGTTTCACCCAGTTATCTGTGGATGCAGAGAGTCCAACTGAAGCTCAACTGCCAGGGCTGACAAGCTCAACAGCAGACATAAGCTACAGCACTTGCTTTATTTGTGTGCAGAGATTACACAAAGCTGAATTTCAAACCTTCTTTTTATTTTACTTATCAACTAAACAGATCACTGAATTATAGCAATGCAAACCCTATAAGTTACCTACTACAACAGCAGCTGGGCTAAGGAACTGTATGGAAAAATACTGTGACAGCAGGAGAGGGCAGCCCAGAAATAATTACCCAGCTTCTCATGACATCCAACTACTTGGACAACTGGCTCTATAGAGAGGTTGTTTATCTAAGTAGGTGTTGATAACAGGGCACCTAGACACCATCACCAACAGGGAAAAGAGTCATGTCCTGTTCTCAGCAAAGGAGAGTCCAAAGGACTGCTCCTGACTGCAAACTATAAAGAAGAGACACAAAATCAGCATCTCTTCCAGGCTCCTAATTATCAAGGACTGGGAGAAGAAGAACCTGTCCTTGGAAAATTCAGAGCATCACCAAGCCCAATGAGAAATAACAAGCAGTCAAAACAAAGCAGCAGCAGCCTCGGTGGGGATGCTGCTTGTGCAGCAGGTCCGAGCTGCAGGAGCGCCAGCGATGCGCCAGCCCGCCTGCTGTCACCTCTGAAAAGCACAACGCCAGTCTCTGCCCTGAAGAACAGCAAAGAAGTTTCACTGCACCACTGAGCAACCCACAGCCGTATCTGGGTCAGGCACGGCGCCTCAGATCCTAAACTCAAAGGAGAGCTACTCTTTCCCATTCAGCCTGACTTTTACAGGTAGAGACCTTGGATGTCTTTAGCGTGCTGACAATGACAAGGTTTGTACATCGGTCCCAGCAGTCAGACAGCACCGAGCCAAGCTGATGTGAGAGCCCCTTTGCCAACACTAGCAACAAATGTCACATGGAAAAAAGGTCACTTGTAGCTTCAGGCGAAGGAATGGAGAGTTCCTCCAGCTCCTTGGAAAAATACAGGAGAGCAAAGTTTGACAAAGGAATTCCTGAGGCTGCAAGGAAGAGATTAGGCTGGAACAGATTCAAAACAATACTCCGAAACCTCTGTCCTTTTTGAATCCCTGGGATTTAGATGATAAAGGAGCAGTCAGGCACCTAACTGTCTTCCTGTACCCTGCTTTCAGCCAGCAGCCAGCCCTCCTGGCTTTAAGTACTTAATAATGAGCCAACAACCTCCAGAGAGCAAAGCAGGCGTTAGTGGGATCAGGCACCTTCTGCAGCTTCCAGTCTCCTTGCACTGACTGCAAAGTGAGCACGGAGTCTCCAACCTGAGCAGCTCAGATAAACGCTCATTTTTAGCTGCAACAAATCCGTAGTTTGGTCTCTCCCCCTTTCTCCCTCTGTGAAATGAAGATCAGCCCTTTCCTATTGCTAGCACATCCATACTTATCACAAGCAGTTCTCAGTGTGAAAGTGTCATCCTGCTTCTGCTTTACACAGGAGTTTTACAGCTGAGGGATCAGAGTAAAACCGCAGATCAGTTCACAGATATGGTTCCTTTAGGTATAACACAACCTGCATTTTATTCCATGATGACCTAATCCAAGCCAGGCCTTGGGGATACACTACGGTGGGACAAAAGATGGCATAAGCCAGGTTTGCATGGCGTAGAGAGCAAAGAACTGGAGGAAGACTACACAAGCCCTGCCTAGGACCAGCAACTGCATTAACCAATCCCCATTACAGTCATTTCACTTGCTTCCAGCACTTCCATTTTCCGCTGCCACGAGACACACTCCAAAGGCACATTTGCATTACCAAGGTGTTACCAAAGTGAGGCCTAACAGCTCAAAGTTTCTTTTATAGACAATACATCTATTCATGGTAGATAAAGGGATTAAAGATCCTACTAAAATCCATTAGTATGAGGAGTAATACTGCCACATATAATTTTATTTTGCACTTTTATTATACCTTTCCTCCCAGGATCTTAGAGCACTTGTCAAATAAGAAATTAGGCTCTGCTACTTTGCCAGCATAAAATAAAACCTCTGCTTTCAGATAGAGAGGACAGTGACAGCTGAAGGTCACACAGGAATAGAACCTGGGGTGTGAGTTTCTGCTCTAAAGCCCATTCCCTTTTTCAATTAGAGGGATGACAGTGCAACAAACACATGGTACTTCGGGTAAACATTTGTCGGAGTTTTCATCTCCTCCTCCCATTATCTGCACCATTTTTATTTGAATGTCTCATTTTTTCTTTCCAGAGTTTTCTGCAAAATTCAAATGAACCGTGAACAAGAGAATGAGAGGTTTATTGAGCCATAGCAGGCTAACACTACCCATGTTGCTGCATGACTCGAATACTTAAGTGGCCCAGATGCTCTAACATTCAATTAATGAATTCCAGAGATTTGGGAAGGGGGTGAAGGGAGGAAAAAAAAATAGACAAGATGTTGGCTTTGCCATTGCGTTATCCTGGGTGTCTCACTCTGATGGAGGTTAATGAGGGGAGTGCAAACATTAAGACATAATCAAATAGTAATAATTAAAGAACCTGACACTGCTAGAAGCAGCAAATAGAAATAAAGTAAGACTGCTTTCCTTTAAAAGAAAGTAGGCAGTTATTGTTTAAACACAACCCTAGCAGGTTTGTGAAGTGGTTTCCCATATTCCAAAACATGAGGCAAACAGTAGTTAATTGGTACCATTGCACATTTAACGCTGTTTTCCTTGCCTTCCCTGATCCCGTTTGCCTGTTTTTAGATGGCAGCCTCAGCGCAAACGGAGCCCGTTTGGCAGGACTGCACCCTGAGCAGCCCGACGTGGTCCCCCTGGCTGACACACAGCTCAGAGGGGCTCAGGTGCTCCCAGGTCTGTGCTCTGACCCAGAACACTGTGAGAGCAGGCAGTGCAGGCCATAAAAACCAAGTCAATGTTCGGAAAATCGCAGCATTCAGATCCTGCATTCTACGGACACTTTGGAGCACTGGCCATCACTGCTGCAGAACTGAGTGCTTCACACAGTATGCAGCAGAAAGAAAAGTAGCAGCAATTCTACTCTATTTTCCTAATTAATTTGCAGCTGCTAGTTAACATGCATCTTTTGTTAATGACATGAAAACTTCCCACTGTTCAGAAAATTTCACTGATTTACTGAACACTTCAGAATCACTCAGCACTGTCAACAGGGCCAGCACCACCATGGTAAACACAAGCTTGCCTGCTGTTGAAATTAACTGCATTAATGGAAATGAGGTGACAGATCCTGGCAAAAGTGATATTCACATGGACTGGTGTCCTAAGAGACATGACCGTCCCACCATTTCCACATGCCTGTCCCTCACAGCGGTTATCCTGATAAATAATCCCAGATGGATTAATTATTCTGGCTAGCAGAAGGAAGGACAATGAAAGTGCTATGTAACTATCAATGAGTCACCTATACATGAACAAGACAAGTTCTGTATTAGGGTCACACATCTGATGCTGCCCCAAGGATCTGACAAAGAAAGTGAGGCTAAGAGAAGGTATCTTCAAGCCTGTGGATGTATTTTCATTGAAGAATTACCAGGCCCAGTAGAGTTTCCTCTTATCTGTAGATAAAGCTGGATGATCCCTTTTTGTAGCCCCAGTAAGGAACCCCTTTCCTTCCTTGCTTAAATACAGTCATGTATTTCCTGTTGGGTGCCATTTGTTGAAAGACCCCCTCAGCCCCTATACCCAAAAGGACAAAGCCAAAAGCAAAACACTCAACTCACACTGGCTCTGAAACTTGTAAATGAGACCTCTTCTTGAATTGTGAGGTTATTGTCTCAAAACAGACATGAATCTGTACTTCTACAAAGGGTAGAAAGAAATGGAACACACCATCTAGGTCCCCTAACATCCACCTGGGGTGTCTCTTCAGCTAATTTTGGGTGTTGGTCACCAGTTTGAAATAAAAATACAGAGGAGGTTTCCATCCTTCACACACAAGCATAGTTATGAATGCAGCCTGTACACTGCAGGTACAAAAAGGGTGAAACATATATTAACAAAATGCAGTTCACTAATGTACTAGTGAAAATGCAGTTTGCTCAGATGTTCGTTTCATGCTATTGTTCACAAGAGCAGCTCAGTCAGTGACCAACACCTAAGAGGAGAAAGCCAGGTGAAGCTAGGATCTGTCCTAGCTGGATAAAAATAAAGCTCTGTTTAGATACATTTGGGGAAGGAGAATGTGCTGTTAAAAATTGTAAAAAAACCAAAACAAAACAAAACAAAAAACACCTAAAAGCCAGCCCTCCACAAAGTGGTTTTTTCCTAAAACAGATTGACTGACCCATCACCTCACTCCTGACACAGCATCTATCATTTCAAGCACCGGAATGGCAGAGTATCTCCCTCTGTAAACCTGCCAGCAGCCAGCCAAGGCAAACCCTGCAGCATTGTTATTGAAGGTCCAAAACCCATGGATGCTTTCTTTGGTCATTTTATCTTACTCAGAGACCAAAACTATGAGGAAAACACCACTGAGAATAAGATGAACTAAGTAAAAAATACCTCTATGCCTATCCAAATTACTAAGGTGTGATGACCTTGTTCAGTGGTGACCAAGGGGAATCTGGTTCCAGATGTGTGGTGGCTGAGTTTGACAGTAGAAATATGTCTCCTATAACAAGTTTTCCCCTAAGTTCCAATGCTTTTCTGTCACTTGCTACTGTAGATGTCTTAAATTTGAGGCAAGAAGTTGGCAGGGGTTTGAAACAAGGCAAAATGTGCTGCATATATATCCATGGTAGTTGTACCATTTGAAGCTCAGACAGATGCTTAATTACAGCTTCATAAACTCCTCCCAAGGTTGATTCCCCAGTAGCAGAACCTGGATAATCAACTTCCTAGAGCTGTTCACAAAGAAATTGTTTTCAGGAGAGAGGGGTTTTTCTAGTCATGCAGGAGTTATGAGATAAGACAACTGGCTCTAAGAGATCAGTCACCCATCACCCATGATACCAGCTCAAACAAACAAAACCAAAACCACATCCAAATCCAACCAGACCACCCCAACCCAAAACATACATGCAAAGAGCCCTTGACTCAAGTGCACCCTTTCCATGATCGCCACCAGCACCCAAAGGGTTGCTCACATCAACATTTGACATAGTAAAACCACTTTTGTTCTCTGAAGCTGTTAGAACAACACGCTCACAGCAGAGGAAAGAGAAAAGGAAGGACCAAGAAAATAATGAGGGCATAACGATAAATCACTGTACATCAGCAAAAGTTTTGTCAGGTGGGAAAACTGATGGAAAAAACAGTTGTAAGTAATTTATATATATTTATAACCATATATAAATATATTTATAATTCTACTTTTACGTGTAAACTTTTGGTCACCCCTCACACTACACATTCTGTGTGACAAGAATTGTGCAGTTGTCTTTTATCCATGGCTGGCACTTCTGTAGCACTCCAGCCTAATGAAGCAGTGTTATCATAATCTCCTCTGTAAAGCTTATCATAAATGGTCAATTATCCACAGCACTGGGAGGAGCAGAGGATGTAACAAAGTTGATACAGCAAAAGAAATTGATAAGGTGAAATATATTTAAATTGGACAATGCAGTCACTCTATTTAAGATATGTACTTTTTGAAAGGTGAAGAAGTAGAATGAGATTATCAATATCAAAGAGAATTTTGAAAATATCAAGATTATTCCTAAATAACATGGGTAATTGTCTAGCGAACAATCAAAAGACTTGACTGTACCATGGTTTCTTTATTTCTTGGAGTGTGTTTATGTGTGTTTCATCTCCCCCTGTGATTTATACTACTTTTATATAGTCTGTATTACAAGAAAGTTTTGGCCCTTAAATCAGACGGATGCTCTAGGAACTCAATTATTCACCCAATGAAAAGCTCCATGAAAGTGCTCCATCTAATGAGTTTTTCTGGCAGGGAATTGTAGCGAGGGGGATGTCAAACAACATGGGGGACAAATGGGATATTTGCAGGCAGCACGATCAAAATTATGTACTGACAATATTCAATTACTACCAAGTCATCAATTTCACTATGTCAAGCTTTTTTCATAATTAATAAGGAAGCTATTCTCAATTTTCAAAAGTAAGGTGTACATTGCAAGACCATATGAAGCTGTTGCAGAGAAAATCAGAAGGTTTTGCCCATTAAGATTGCCAAAAAATTATAACATTCAAGCACAATAATTTGAAGTTTTGGCATTTGCTTCAACATGAACACAGCATACACGTGACAGAGAGGAAGTTTAATTCTACTTTGAGAAACATATACAGAAAATCTGCATTCCAGCATCCACTCGCTTTCTGGTCAAATGACAAACACCCTCTCTCTGCTAACACTAAGGGTAATGTATATTTAACATCAATTTCATTCATTTAGAAATACAAATAATAGATACAAGGAAGAAAATACTAACAGAGGTTTTTACTGACATTTTACTGGAAACTCTGTATTTATTATCCTAGAGGGCAGATGCATATAAGAACACACACAGTTATGATATCCTTTCCTCATTTAATTGCTTCACAATTTAAAAGCAGCGAGAATAAAGATGAAATCAAGAAAAAATGAAGTGCAAGAGGAGTCAAACATAGTAGGGCTAAGATTGCTCACCACAAAATACTGTCACTACCCTTAGCCCTCCGTTTATTGTGAGCGCATACAAGGGTTATTTTCCAAAGGCAGGTCTTTTAACCTGCCATACCTGTGTGCTTGTGTGGAGATGATGTGTGCACTTCAAAAGCTCACATTTGGAAAGCCAGGAGGCAGATTCTGCAGTGATGCTGGGAAACCATCTACAGCGTTTTGCCCATTTAGATCACGCAGAGATGGTAGCTATGGTTTAGTCTAACAGATACTACTTTTTTTGCCCATTTACATGACGCAGGTACAACCCATGGTGTAGCATCCTCTCTAGTATCCGCTGTCCCTCTCATGCTAAGTTGCTAATAACTCTGTACTGGTTTCTATGAAGAAAACTTTCCATAATAGGAAACAAACCATGCTAAATATCCATCCGATTTGTGTTTTACCTGGGGTATCCTGCCTCCCACCCCTCTCTTACTGTACCTAATGTCCTTAGGAAACAGCACGATATCAATACAATATTCCAATGATCCACTTATCTCCATCTAAGAGTCTTCTCTCTTCCCTCACTCCCCTAAGCATGAAGACAAATTATATATGGTTTTTAAAGTCATTCTTTTGGTAATAAAGCTTATCTTATCAGTTATTGCATGTGTTAAAGTGTTGTCCCCCAGAGGTATGATTTTCCACCATATCCTGTCCTTATGTTAGTATCTGTTAGACCAAACTATATTTACCATCTCTATGTGTACTAATATCTGACCCTTGGCCCTGAGGTAGGAATGCTGATCCCCAGCTTTATCTGACAATTCTTGTTTTCCTACAGTTGCCTCTGAACGTAAACGAAGATTAGTTTGCTTTCAGGGCTTATTGATTAAGCACTGTAGAGGGTGGTTGTTGTGAACTAACTTTGGTCATGTTCGCTTAAATAGGTCTCAGGAGCAAGAAGAGTCGTTTTCTCGCAAAGATAACTGAAACCACATAGCTACAACTGCAAGATAAACACATACACGGGTTTTAGGGGTAGCTGGTGCTTTGGGTTATAAATAAATACCACACAGAGAACAGTGTTTCCCCCTCCTTTAAAATCACAGGAAAAGAAATGGTGGTGATCATCATCTGAGATGCTACTGTGTCGCCACATATTTTCTTCTTACACAGTGGCTTTCATCAAGGATCTCAAATTACTTTTTGAACACTGATTAATCCCTACCTGTGAGATAAGCATTCTCATACACTCAGGAGGACGCAGGGTGTTCAACAGCTTATCCAAGGACATGGTGCTCATGAGCATTAAAGCTGGTAACTGAGCCAGCCTTGGTTGGGATAGGCATAGGTGATCTTCAGAAGACCCTTTCAACCTACACTATTCTATGCAATCCTGCACAAGCATGTCACCCCTCACTTAAAATAGTTTAAGTATTGTTCAAAAGTGTTGATAAGTGAAACAGCTGCAAGTTTCAAAATAAAATGCACGAATTGTAGAGGAGCAGCAGTGGGCAGGAAGATGGCCTCAGGCTGGAGAGACATTATGTCGGAGGAGGCTGGAGTGAGTGGGCTTAACAAGAATTTAGGGCTTAAATTGGTTCCTGCTGAATACAAAACCAGATCATCTATCACCTCCCAATAGAGCTAAACCCCAGATCTAACCCCAGGCCCCAGAGAACAAGCATCAATAACAGGATTTCCACCAAAGAACACCACTCACTCGTAGCTTCTTAACAGTGAAAGGGCTGCAGTGGAAACACTAACTCAGTGTTGATGTGCTGCAGTCTATGAAACGGCATATCCAGCGCAAAACAACTAAGCTTATGACTAGGAAAAAAAAAGCATCATCTAACTTGCACTCAGTAACCATTTCTTAAATCTGTGCTAAAAATTTAAGTTACTTTTCATGAACTAAGTATGTTTGGAAAGTACCTGGTAGGTATTGGCAGAAATCTTACACAAGTACGTAAAAATATTTAGTATTTTTGTAGAAGGTGATGAAGACAATTGAATTGCTTAATAAGGTTCTGTTTAAACTTCAAAACTAAACAGGAGTAAAACGCTAAAATCTGAGATAAGCCAGATTTTAAAGAAGCCGTACAGGAAAGTAGCATTAAGTATGTGCAGAAATACAAGTTGAAGAAAATATACAATGAAGAAGATAGATGAATGACAAGAATCAGTTCAGCTTATTTGAATACTACTTTAATAAGAAAATCACTGAAGTCTTTCGTTTCCACATTATGCAGTTCCTGAGCATCTGCCCCGCTATATCTAACATTTTTCTCATCCTACACCCACAAAAATACCCTCTCTCATGATTAGAAAACCAACCCACACACCAATTCCTCACTGTTCCTGCCCTCTCTGGCAACGCATTGATTATGCCATCCTGTTTGCTTAAATTCATCCATCCATTAACCATAGTTATTGGACTCTACCCTTCAGCACAGTTTCTGGTATTTCTTTCAGATTCAATAGAGGTTTCTGTGGCATGTAGTCAATAACCATAACAGAAAACTGACTCCAAGTGAATGGATAACACGCCCGTGTTCCTCACCATTCACTATGCAACTCTTCTCCACTTACTCCTACTCCTTTGATCATATGAAATGAAATAAATCAGAATTCATGACAGCATTTTTTTGGGGACATTCAGGGAACTAAGATCATGGGTCTCACACAAAGTTATCAGAAAAGTTATAACTAAAGTTCTGTGGCCCATGGAAGAGACCGATCCCAGCTGTGCTGGCTGACCATCATACCTAAAGAGATCCAGTTGAGCAGAATGGTTTCTGGTTATGGTTAGCATTGACATTCTTCAGGCAGCGTAGCAATTTGTAGATCACAATCATTATTATCCTAATATCTAAAAATCTTTAGGTGGTATTGCAAAACAAACCCCGAAAAAGATGTAATCAATAAGTATTTCAAAGCCAATACATGGGAAACAGCACAAGATATTTGAGCCAGCATTTGTTGTGCAGAAACAGGTGTTGACAATTATCTCCCCTTCAAAGAACAACAATAGGGGGAAAAAATTCTGTATGCTTTATAATGAAGTTTTCCTTTTCACTTGATGTGGAGGAGTTTATTTGCTGAACACTGAAATATCGTGTTTCAAATCAAAACTCTAGGAAATATTAGAAAACTTAAAATCAAAGTTAGTGTCTCAGGGTGTCCTGTTGAACTAAGGGTTGACAACTGATTTTTCTACCCTCAGAAGCTGATCCCAGGTAAGATTTAAGGCAATTGCCAAGTCAAACCTATTTTCTTCAGTGCATCTTTTGTCTTACAAGGAAAAGAATGTTATATATATCTATATATATCTATAACACACAGGCCAGCACTTCAAACTGAAAGAGTACCTGTACAAAAAAAGATACAGAAAAGAAACCAAAAACCCCAAAGAGCCACACAGCAACAACTGTGTTTCAAGACTCCTAAATCAACGATACTCAGCAATATAAGCTGCCAGGGATGACATTCAAGGCAGAAAAGACTGTGTAAGCACAGTTCCTCATCCTTACTCTAATATCTAAATTTGGAAAAAAAAACTTAACCCACAAACACTTCTGACATGGTTCAGTCAAACATCTGGAGAAACACAGATGTTTAGAAAAGCTCCTTCATACCTCTAATCTGCTGTTCTTCCATTTTCGGATCGGGTTGGAAATGATCCTGTTTATTTCATAAAGAACCCAATTATATTCTCTGACCTCAAAGAGGATTGTTTTGGTCTTTTTCCTCTTTACAAAATATGGCTGCTCTTGTTCTGCAATAATTGTATCCACTTGATTTTCATGTAAATGAGAGCACACACAAGAGAGGAGACCCTCGCTCACCCTTTGCTTCTGAACCTCCTCCTCCAATTCTTCTCAAAATGCCACCATTTGGTTGACTTTCCGCAGCTTGGTCTGGTGTGAATTTCAGCGGCAGGTGTGCAAATCCAGCCTCACTCGTGCCAGCAGAAACGCATCAAGAACAACAGATTAGACACACCGTCAAATTGCTGAGGCCTGAGACTATTCCTGCGGTTCAACGTGCCAAGTTGTGAAATGAATTATCTTAGCTTAAATCTCAGTAAAACACATTTGGGCAGAATGGTGTTACTGGTTCTGAACCAGAGGCAGCCAGCGTGGCTCCGCTGATATGGGGCAATGGGACCGGCAAATGTAATTTAGTCAAGTCTTAAGTGTGTACACTCATTCAGCTGCTACATGTGTGTGAGCACAAACGCACATGTATAAGCTATGTATTTTATAAAGCACAAGGTAATCTTTTTAACAAGTTATCCTCAAAAGCCCTCACTGCACACTTTAGTAGATGTCTGAGGTGATGGAGGCACTAAAGATTTGTTATACACAGATGCTTTTAGCAAGCTCTGCCTACACATCCCTCAATAGCTCTGGTTCAAGATCTTAATGCTTATTTCTTAAACACAAGCACCTTAGTTGACAGAAAACAAAGAAACAAACAGCTTCTCCCCTAAGAAAGATACTTCACTGCTAGAAAGATGTTCAGCTTCCCCTCTGTTCTCAGTCTTGGAGAGGAGGGGAAGGAGCTGAAGTTCCCTGGTCCAAGTTGCTCTCCCCACGCTGCATCAGAGCTGGCTGAATCAGCCACGCTGCATTACGTTACATGGATGATTTAGCCTCGTATGATGAGTCACTGCAGTCGAGCATCAGCAGAGAGATGTGCTACTTAAGGAAAAAAAATCAGGGCAGATGCTGTGTGGCTGATTTTGCCTTTAAAATGCATTTTTTTTTTTTTAAATTATGTTTTAAATCGTGGTAGGAATATAATTGATCAGCTGTGACTGTTCTAAAAAATTGTAACAATCATCTCAATTCTTTATTAATTGCGTCTGAAGGCCCCCAGCAAGGGTGAGTCCCCAGACTATAACAGCCCTCTCAGACACCAAAATCCAAATAAATAGAAATTGTTTTCCAGATGTTTTCAGAGGCATGGGGATGAAGAGGAGGAAAGCAGAGAGGCAACCAAAGATCCAGGCTCTGTCAGAGATGAAGACAAGCAGAGAACTCCAGTTTTAGTGACCTTGACGTCTCGCCCTCCCCTGTTCAGTCAGCCTTGTCTCCGCAGACATGAGGACTTGGACAGGAACTCCCCAAATCTTCCTGCCCCAATCAGAATGACAGCCCTCGGGCTTCTTGTCCAGCACAAAAGCAGATGAAGAGCAAAGAGGTCACGGGCATAGTTTAGCAGAACAGGGACCCCACTGCTGGCAGAAAAGGCTTTTTGGCACTTCAAGTGATGTTTTGTTTTGTATTTGTACAGCAGCATCCAGAGCCTATTTCAGTGCTCACAGATCATAGTATAATCCTAGAAAACTACATAAATCATTCTTCCAAGATAGATCTCCTCTGCCCCTTTTTTCCTGCCTTCATTTCCGACTACCTCTGGTTTGCTTTTAGATGTCTGGGTAGATTTAGACTAATCTCAGGGCTGCAATGTTACACGGAAGGGTTGTATTAATGCCTGATCTAGCTCCTGCATCCAACTGCAATTCATGTACATCAGTAATAAAAATAATCCTCTGGGAAAATATAGCGGGAAATGGATTTTTTTTTCCTCTGTGACTGTCAGCACATTTTCATCCTAAAGAAAAGTCAAAAAGAGTTCCTAAAGAGATATTGCAGTAGAAACCTTTAATGGGAATATCTCCAGGTAGCTGATCATCCCAGTTGCAGTTTGTTTTTGGTCCAAAATAAATGTGGGAAAAGTGCAAAGCCAAAATATTATCTACATTCCACATATTTCTTTCCTTCATTATTACTTTGCAGTTTCTAGTTTAAGAAGCCAGAGATGAGACTTTCCCACATATTGCAGAACCTATTCAAGTACCACTTAATCACTTGCCGGCAGCTAAATAAGCGCTCCAAGAAGACCCAGTCCTGTCCTCTTCTCATGAGCATCATGGATCAGAACCCAGGTGCACCACTTCTAAAAAGCAGAGTTAGCACCAGGTTTTTTCCTCCTGTTAAGTCTCATTTAAGCAGCCTTCTAAAATAAGCATATTCTAATTGAACTGCTTACAATACTTGACAGCATCTTTTGCTACAGAAAACTTAGAGTGCATTTTCCATTTCTAAAAAGACAGCTATGAAAAAGAAGTGCATTCAGGGCTATAAAAGATCACATACTTTCTACAGAATTAATATGCATTATGTAGATCAAACAAGCAGGTAATAATTTTTAACAGTATTTATTTACAGAGTATGTCAGTAGAGGAAAGGAAAAGCATTTTTGAATTTTCCCTTGCTTCACTACACACTGACATGAACAAGTAATCATTCAAATGCTTTTAAGAGATGCAGCCTTGCTTGTACAAGGCTGTGGAGTCACAGAGGAGTGAATGTAGATTACAGCAGCAATAGAGAAGCTATAAATACACATACTCCGCCACTCACATCTGGTGGGGTTTTTTTTAATATAAGATCATGGTATTGATATATTTCTTCTTGTAGATAATTTAAACAGTAATTTAAGATGTCAAGATTAAAAATAGTCTTTTAAAGAGCAGGTAAAGGTATGATTCCTTTATTTTCTTTATATACTTTCTAATATATATTTCACCTGAGAAAAAAAAAAATGGCTTACTTATGGAATATCCCAACCATTGATCAAAGATAAGGCCTTTAAACAAACAGAAAGCTTAAGATAAATGGTATTATCTGGGAAAATAATATCAAATAACACACCAATTAAAAGAATGTTTTGCTAGAAAGGATTAATTTTAACACAATTTGAATTTCAAAGTTAAGGTAATCTTCGAGTTCAACTGTTCACGCCTACCATCTGAATTTTCAGATGACCTCATGTTTTTGACTGGTTTACAGTTAAAGTGGGGAAGGAGGAATGGGGTTAAAAATCAAACATGTTTCAACTGACTTGTTCTCCATCAAGGATACAGCAAATTGTCCCACTCCCCGCTCAACCCAAAAACCCCGATCACCTGTCACTCACAGTTTCATCCAGCTCTAAATGGGAAAGATTTCTAAGCTCTTAAATTGTCAAATGGTAACACCACTTTCTGTCTAGTTTTAATGACTATTCTTTTAGCTTTCTTTACATTCATCAAATCCTGACATTGTCTGCCCCTCCACCACCTCAAATATCAAACCAAAAGTAGAATATATGGAAATCCACTCTCACTGCAAAGATATTTCTTTGAAACAGGACAGAAATCACTCAGGCCAACATTATTGGAGGAAATCCTACATATGGAACTACTAGAGGAACCATGCAAGAGTTCAAATAGGATAAGACCTCTGGTTGTCTCTAGTCCAACCCACTACTCCAGAAGGGCTAACTTCAAAATCAGATTTAGTTAAGACATCTCATTCCCATGCGATTTTAGGTCCCAAATCAAGTGATCTAGCTCAGAAAGAAAGATTTCACGCTGCAGAAAGTTGTTTCTGCAGTCTTCCTCTCTTCAACAAACACACCAATATGGCATTTGGAATCTACCACCATTGAACCTTGTAAGCAAAATATCAAGACACCCATTTTCCAGAGAGAACAGCGACTACCAGCCCATATAAAAGCTTATATGTTATCAAGACAGCACAGACAGCCAAGGAGCCCTGTCCTGCTTGTGAGATGCCTCAATAGTACACGGCAGGTGGAAAACCAGGTGAACTGGTACCAAACACCTTCTCTTCTCCAGCATCTCAGGGCAATTGTGCACAGTGGAGCTGTTCCCCGGCAAATCAAAGCTGCACGACTTTCACTTCCATCCGCAAGTCTCAACGGCTCATGCCAACCTTGACAACTTCCACACAAATAAACCACAATTTCTTGAACAAGTTCTCCAGTGGACTGGAATCTAGTAAGATTTTTCTTAAACAAGGGACACTAATATCTCCTCTTGCCGCCTATGTTAACCAAACACTTATTTTTGACTTTGCAAAGAAAATATAACTTTTTAATGCCCATTTACACTTTTACATCTGAGGAAATGCTGCACTATTTCATCTGTAACTTTTAATTTTAAGAATTTTTTTCCCCCAAAAATCAAGTGGAGGAGAATAATTGACAAAGTTTTCTCTTCTATCTTTTATTAGATTTTGCTAAGCACAAAGAGAATAAGTTCCAGAGGTGGTAAAATTGGCTCCAAACTTGCCTACTCACTCTACAATTTGACTTTAGGTTTGATGTTGTGAGTAATAAGATAAAAAATAAAAACCTGGTCCAAAGAAGCATAGAGCACACAGAGTTACACAACCCAAGAATCTGGCCCAGTATGTATTTGTTTCTTAACACGAGCACTAGACTGTGTAGCTCTCTGAAAAAACAGGATCTTGCAGACTGAGACAAACAAAGCAAGAGATATATCTTGTCTATATATCTAGCCGTAAACCTTAACACAGCACCAGCAAATGCAACTTTTTAAAGGTAACACCACAAGACCATCCAGAGCAGTATATAACACAACTCATCTTCATTAGGAGACAAGCATCATTTTTCAGGGAGGAAACTAACTATATCCAAAAAGAACAAGAAAAGAGAGAGATAGATCACTTAATCTTTCAAGAGATGGAGGCAGAGGTATGTGACAGCTGGCATGGAAGAAGGCATGATGAGGAGATTTGGGGATCAAAACAAAGGGACGTGTTTAAAGCAGAACATTTGAACACAAAGAAAAGGAACTCAGGAGTAAAGGGATATGCCACACGCTTACAGGTAAAGGTTGGAGAAAACTACTATAAAAATCTTGCATTCCAAACTCCCCTGGCTATCTGAAAAAGCAGGCAAGTCTCTAAATTGTAGCTGCCAAATAATAAGGAAATCTTAAAAAAAAAAAGATTACCCACTGAAACATGCACTTAATCTTCCATTTAACATGATGCAATTTAAAAGCCAGTATCATTCTTGGAATAATATTACAATGCACAAAGCTATTTGTCAGGCCATAATCAAATGCCAAAATTGTTCTGATGGCACGTGCCATTGCTCACCCCCGACAACATGCACTGTCCAAACAGATATAGATTCTCTAACTAAAGAGAGCATATTTTTTTAATTATTATTTTTTAATCATCGGTGCAGCCTTCTCATTAATATGAGCCAAAAGGAACTTGACCTTACATAATATACTCTGCCAGAAATGAACAAAAGAGCATTCCTTTCCAATCAGCAACTGTTTTCAATTAAAATGTCCACATTTGGATTCAAACTTATTGTAAGAGACTTTGGTGAATAACCTGGATCTCCTAAGCTCAGTCTGACATGAATAAAAGATCAAGGTAAATCTGTAATTAATTATTATTTCAGACAATCTTATTGTATGTATGTACCACAGAAAAGTATATAAAAGGACTGGGTGCTAGGTCCTGGTCTTGAGTCCTTGCATCTCATTGGAGTACATTTTGTAAGAATTTAACCCATTTCTGTCTATGGACCACTCAGAAAATCCCTTTTTATTGATCATCTTTTGGTTTTGTACTATTCTTTGTGTTTTAAAGCAACCCAGAGTTTCTGGGCACAGGTGTACTCAGGCCAATGGCAGAAATTAAGCATAACATCTCCATGCATGTCCAGCATTACAAAGACCCTCAGTCCACTTCCAGGACTCCCAGTATTTTGTGTCAATAGATCTAAGCCAGATGACCCTCATGAGAACACATTGCTGAGCATATTGCCACCAGTGCACATTTTCCAAGAAGCTAATGCAATAAGTAACAGTATCTAGAAGTTTGGCGGTGAAAAAAAGGTCATCACATGTTTGGCAACACATCATTAACTTGCTAATTATGTGCTAATGGACATCTGATATTTCAAAACCACTACTTGATGCAATTACTTTCCACTTTCCTACATTAAAGGGGAGATGTCATCCACCTGCTGCATTTTAGTACATATTTTGAAGCCCACTTAGATGAGAATTAATCACTTATACACACCAGTGATATCAGGCAACACAAATAGAACTGGTTTTAGTACTTAAAGAAAATTTTAAAAGTATATATAAAGCCTTTGATCAGCGGTCTTAGGCACTGGGTATTAGAAATAGCTACTTACTGAAAGATTTCTACAGAGCCCTGTGGTATTGAATTACAAGGTTTGGGCCAAAAACTCCACAGTTCTGCCAGATTCTGCTGAATGTCCATTAATCCCAGGTCCACAGTGTCTGAGCCAGCGCTGACAAAAATAATAATGCTTTCATATTTCATCTCGTGACTAATTGTACATGGACCTAATTCTGTTAGCTGGGGTAGTAACAGCACAGTTAGCCAAGTCAGCCCAGGGCAAGAGGAACAGCTGACTCCACCTAGAAGCTTAAACATATGTGTGTGTGTGTGTATATATATATATATGTAAGAGAAAACCACCACATTTCTCGTAGTTTTCCTGCTAATCCAAGTGTACCTGGAAAGCAGGTGCATCCTGCCCACTGCCTCACTGCTGGATGCTTTTATCACCCTTTACCACCTTCCTCCTAGCACTGAAAAAGTTGCTCCCATGGCATGATTTTCCCAGATGTGATACCTTCTTCCACATAACTGTTATTTCCCACCTTCCTCCATACATGGCACATCAGGGAAACCAGAGATGTTTTGCCTGGATGTCCCGGGGGTGCCTGTAGAACCCACCCACTGAGTTCTGCCATCCTTGAGCTGACTGTCTGCATTGATGGCACGGTCTTCACACTATCAGTCTTAGCACCTGGGTTCCTCCTCTTCCACTTTCCCCTGGAGGTAACATACTTCATCAGGTAGAAGCCATTTTACCACAACAGCCTTTCATTTACTCCAGGTGTTAGGAGGAAGAAAAACAAATAAAAAAAAAAAAGGAAAAATCCATCCTAGAACACCTTCCAAAGCTTCTTAAAGGCTCATTGCACCGGGGTTGGACTAGATGACCTTTGAAGGTCCCTTCTAACCCAAACTATTCTATGATTCTATGAAGTCTTCTATAGACTTCAACAGATATATGTTGCCAGTTAGTGTTGCATTTTGTGATTGCTTTGGAATCCCCTTAGAGGATACGGTTCCTACTCCTACATTCTTCAGACTTCCATTTTAATCTGCAGGTACTAAATAACTTCAGAGCCCTCTGATTTGTGCAAAGGGATCCCTGATGCTGACAGGCAACTGTTATCCCTGAACCCCCCTTAGCACCTTTGTCATCTCCTAATTTTTAGCTACAATATTAGTGCCTGGTGAAGTCAGATATACCCAAGGTGGGGTGAGTGGCCCCAAAGCCCTGTTGTGAAGGAAGTTCCCTTTAAGTCTTCAGCCAGAAAAGTCACCATTTCAGAGTAACCACATGAAGACTTGTCATGTACTTGTGTGCCTCCGTCATGGACAAAACATTCACAGGCACTTTCTGTGCAACACATGAAATCCAGCATCAGCCTTTCAGGCAGAACCGACCCAGTGCACAGACATGAAAGAACATTTAATGCACCATCCTAAAAGCGGTTTTAAACCATTTATTTAAAACCCACATAGCAGATCCAAGGGAAGAATTTAACTTAATGAAACAAATTAAATCCCATCAGGAAAGGCCTGTTTACATCCCAGCTCCAAAGGGCTTTTTCCAAAGTTACTAACATCCTCAGATAATTTGGTACCATGATTTATATAATAGCCAGGGAAGACCTTAGATGAAAATCACATGTGGAAATCTGCAGTGCTGCCAGGTGGCCTCTGGAGGGAAGGAAGTGCTGTGAAACTTCTGGAATACTTTAAAGCTCTAAGTCCCTACAAGGCAATTTGGATTACACCATGGCCCATAGCAACATGCTGTTCTTGAATACACAAAGCATAAATACAGCACATCGAGCTAATAGGTTTTGTACTGCACATCTTGTTTTGTTTGCAGATAGTGCTACTAGAAACAGCTTCCAACACGCTCCAGCTTCTTCCATGATTGGTTTGGTCCAGCTCAAGTCTGTTTATGTAAATATTCATTTTAGAGTGGCAACTGTAAAAAGCAGTTTCTAATCAGCAAGCACTGTCCAAGGACTGGAAGGGACTACTTGGATCATTTCCCTCCTCCACCCCAGACAACCACATAAGAGAAGTCAGGAACATCCAGGCCATTCACGGTGTCTCTTTTTCCCCTTTTTTCTCTGCCCCTTCATGTGAGCTTCTCAGAACATGTTTTACCTGCCAGACCTGGTGCCAAACAGGCAGGTGTCAGTCACCATCCATCACCAACTAAATGCCAGGGACCATGTATAAAGAGCACTGCTGCCCATAGCAGGCAGGGCCTCATGGAATAGGATATCGAGTCTGGGACACCTGCCACAAAACAAAATCACGGGCTTAAAAATCTAGTCTTGTTTTCACATCTTAGTGGACACACATCCCCACTAGCAGCAAGTCTACATGCAGCGAAGATGCTGAAGGGAGTGGAGCATCTCCCGTGTGAGGAAAGGCTGAGGGAGCTGGGGCTCTGGAGCTGGACAAGAGGAGACTGAGGGGGGACTCATTCATGGGGATCAATATGGAAAGGGGGAGTGTCAGGAGGATGGAGCCAGGCTCTTCTGGGTGACAACCAGTGATAGGACAAGGGGTAATGGGCTCAAACTGGAACACAAGAGGTTCCACTTAAATTGGAGAAGAAACTTCTTCATGGTGAAGGTGGCAGAGCCTGGCCCAGGCTGCCCAGGGGGGTTGTGGAGTCTCCTTCTGTGCAGACATTCCAACCCGTCTGGACACCTTCCTGTGGAACCTCATCTGGGTGTCGCTGCTCCAGCATGGGGACTGGACTAGATCTTTTGAGGTTCCTTCCAACCCCTGACATTCTGGGATTCTGCAAACCCAGCATACCATACAAGTGTAACTAGACAAAACACAAAGGCAACACACTTGTTTTCTGATGAAACAAAGTCCAGTGTGCTGAAGCAGTGCCCAGACCTGCAAACCATTGCAGGCTGAGCAGAACTGGCCAGGTGGGAGGCACGTGCAGAGAAACAGCAGCTCAGGTCAGACCACACCTGGAAAAACAGGGAAGAACATCCAGCTCTGCTCCATCCACTACACCAGGGTGAGGTGTTACTTGCAGTTCAGCAGAATCACACCATGAACTCAGGGTTCTGCTCATGGGAAGGCAAGCCCTCACCCATGGTCTTGAATCATGGCAATTCAGCCCACGAGGAAGGAACGCCACCTCCAGAGGCACAGACTGCTACAGTCCCACTCTTTAGGGAAGAAAGCCCAGCAGATTTACCAATCTGAGGCAGCTGGGATTCAAGGCAGAGTACTTTGTTCACAAATGATTTCAGTGTGACTGTTCTCCCATAATCACCTACTGCATCTCTTTCTGTCCTTCCTGTGCAGAGCAAAAGGTTATTGGATTTCTGAGCAGCAGATTTACCACATCACAGTCACTTTGGGGTGCAGAAACCAGCTGGAGCTTCATCTGAAAGCACCTCCTGCCTGTACCGAGAAGTCCCCAGCACACACACCCCTGCTCAGCACCAGACTCTAAAACAGGCATCCAAAAGAATGACACCGTATCCTACACATGTTTTGGGTAAATTGCACAGCTTTATTTTCTTTGCTAGCTCAAAAGATAGCCAAATGAATGATTCCATACGTTTGTAAGTTTCCCCCAATCTGCGGTGGATTGTTTTATAACCATTTGCAGGTGGCTGATACATTGAGGGATGCTCACCCCCCGCAGCAGGAGCCATCTCACCAGCTCAGAGCCTGCTGCCCATATGCAAGCCTGGGCCCTTTCCAGTTTGCTCAGGGGGCCTGGTCCCTCTTGAAATACTCCAGAAGGCCTCATTTAATCTCAACAGCTATAAAACTTGTCCCTATCACTTAGCTTAAAGTGTGCAAAAATTACACAGGAGGTGTGGTTACAGTGCTGGAGAATGAAGAAGTAAAGACGACAACTGCAAAAAAACCCACAACACCACCAGAGCGGGAGAAGTAAAGCTTAAAGGAGAACTAAAAGAACAAAATATTTTCAGGTGCATAGACCCAACATAAGTTGGTTGTTGACTTCATAACTGGCTACATTATTGTGAACTTTCCCAAGGCCTTTTACACATTAATTAATAGTTCACTCCCAGCTGGGCAAACCAAAGCTCTACACTCCAGTCGTTTGAAAAACCTCTAGGCTTGGCAGGCACAACTGCTTTCAGGTTTCATAGGTACAGTTGAATATGGTGCTCATCCTCACTGCCCCAATGCACACTAACATACACAACCTCCCCTACAGACTCTCCCTTGGGGGACTGGGAGGACCAGACCATCAGATGGACACAAAGGAAAGGGAACTTCAGCACTGTCTTCATCAGCCACAGGGGACCATCAATCCAGCTGGTACAGATCCCCCTGTAGAGTCTTCCTGCCCTTGAGCACATCAACAGTCCCACCCAACTTGGTGGTGTTGTTACACATCTGACCACACTACTTGCATTCGTATCTTTGCAGAGACATTGCTTTAGTGCGGGAACGCACTTCAGTGAGATTCTTCAAAGTAGTTCACCAAGAAATTATAATAAAAAAAATCTTTGTATCACTTTAAGAAGCAGCTTTGGTGATCTGATTCATCACAGATATTGCTTGCTTGGACGTAATATCCACTGCCCTGCTCAGCTCATGCGAGCACTGGAGCAGGGACTGATTTCCTGTTTCGTGAGGCACAGACCACACTGTCAGGGCTTCATAAACACTGAGCAATGTTTCATTTCCCTATAATTAGCTGCATCATTCGGCCCATATTACAGAAAGAAAGGCACAAAAGCAATGGACAGGATTCTCGCTATCTGTAAAAGTGGAATAAATTGAGAAGCAGCATCCAAGGAATGTTTAAAGAACAATAAATCTTCAAAGACAACATCATAAGCTAAAGTAATTCTACCATAGGAATTACGAGCCCTATTCAGTCAGAGAAAGGAAATTTAGAAAAGAAATTTCCGCCCCAAATTATGCTTACATTATGGAAATGCTTGGTGGGCATAGTGGGGAGGCAGTAGGAGGGAACAGAAAAGACAATCATTTTATTCTACAACATGTTGTATTTGGTTTTGCAATTTGAGATCTCAGTCTTTTCCCAGTGGATGGTTGTTTGTTTCACTCATTGTAATAAGATTTAGGAACTCCAGAGGCAGAATTAAATGCAGGAAAAGTAATCTATGCAACAAAACAAACTGAAGACGCTTTCATGGTACCAGGATAGCAAAAAAAAAAAGCATGAGATGCAGCCAGTAACTTATTTTTGTATGTCACAATACAAAATAGACCTTATCCTAATTTCATACTCAAAACTTCCAACCACATAGTCATACCAGTATCTAGCTTTGATCACGTAACACCACAATCACCAGTTTCATGGGACTGCTGCAATCCTCAGCACCTCCAGTCAGCTGGTGGCTGATCTGGGCAAGTCTCCATGCTGATTTGGCAGTGGGAAAGGGTATTTCATGCAGGACACCAAACTTCACGTTGAGCCTTCATTGAACACTCCTCCAGGTGGGGGGAAGTCAGTTATGGTAGGGTGGGGCTTACCTACCTCTTATGTCTACATATGCAAAGGCATGAACAAGGGGTGTTGGGAGAAACCAGCAGCAGATGTGGTGAGGAGCGTTCAGCACAATTAACTGCACTGATATTATAATGGCTGGATGTGTGCCACTTGAGAGAAGACTGAACAGTTTCAGTCTTGATGATAATGTCTGTAGTAGCTTTGCTTCAAGACTTAGGAAGAAGAAAAGAGCAGAGTCTCAGCAGAGGAAGGATGAACATCTGGTCTGAGGCAGATGACACTTCTGGAAACTATGGCCATGCAAATCACCCGTCTGTACAAGCTCAGAACAAAGAGCGCACACAGCAGATGATATCTAGGTTCACGCTGCCATTTAAATGGGATCTGCTAAAAAACAAGCATGCCATTTTCATCTGCAGCAGATTTGTTTTACGACATGCTGGGCCTGACTAGCCTTCCCCGCTAACGAAATGAAGAGTTCCTGAAGCCAAGGACATTAGAAGGTGGGACATGGTACCTGCCAAGTCCCTCTTCCCACCCAGCATGCAGAGGCTCCCAGCTCATCCTGCATCAGTCACAACACTTTGGGCAACCTGCCACCTCAGCCCCCACTCACACAGCAGCCAAACATCATTAGGAAAGCTACAAATTCATCCACTCAAAGAACTGAAAAATACACATAATGCAATCAACTCTCTGCATCTGTTTGGGCTTTGGTTTGTGTCCATATTTCAGAGTCACTTTATGAAGTGAAACCAGATTTAATCTCAGAGCATCCAATAAAGTATGGGGGCATGCCAAGATAGATAACAAGGAAATCTGTGCTATGATATCAGTCACAAGCAGGTGAGCCATCACATGAGGTCTCTCATTATATATCCAAGTAGTGTAGAGGCTACAGATCTCATAGCCCCTGTAAAACTAAAGGTTTTGGAGAATACTGAACTGGGTACAGATCAGCAGAGAGAATATGGAGATTGGGCTGACAGGGGAAGGGAACAATGTTATTTTGAGAGGAAGACAAATAGATTTTGTAATTGGGAGGGATCATGTAGGATAGTGATTCCCATGCTCCTTGGAAACACATAACAAACCCCTCTCACCCTGGCATCAAACTACAACTTCATCCAGATTTCCTGATATCAAGACATACAGAAGAGTTCAACTACATTTCCAAAGGCAAACCAGCACCATTTCCTTAACTCATGTTTTCCAATACTTTAAAACTTAAATGTAAAGAGAAAGGCAAACTGTTGAGAGACAACCCTGAATGGAAACTTCAGGGATTTGTGAAAGCCTCCTGCCCTCCCCTCCGCACTGCTCATCTCCTTCGGCTCACCAGTCCTTGCTCTAAGCTGCATGCCCTTAGGGTACCAGCATCAGTGGTAGATGCTGGGAAACTCACACAGTAAAGAGTCTGTCAACATCACAGCTCCCAGCCCAATTCTGCAGATGTAAATGCTCAGTGAGGCTTGAATCAGGACTTACCCTTCTGCATGGCAGCTGAGTCAACCCTCCCAGTCTGTCAGCCTTTCTCTGTTGCTCCTAACAAGACCCATTAAGGAAACTTTGACTGAGCTACTTGAAGAGAGAAGTTAAAGCCCCATGAAAGGTTTGATTGAGTCCACCACCAACATGGAAAGACTTCAGTAGCTGAATGTAAATCTGCACAAAGCAAAGTACATACACTGCTTAACTCAGCACCCTGCAGGTCACATTGGGACCTGTGCAAGCCCAGGATGAAGCCTTCCCAGCAGACCCATATCTCATCATTGACTAAACAACCAAGGTGGTATAACCTTCAGCTGAAACCCTCCTACAGCCAGGCGTTCCTGAGAGTTCTCAGTTTGTTCTCATCTAAGAACAGCTAAGCCCATTTTCAATCCAGGCAGAGGAGACTGTCATGGAAGTGCCTCATCAACTATCTTTCACAAAGATTTTAGAAACTCATCTTTAAGACTACCACTTTTCTGTCAGATGTGGTTAGCCAATGGCAATCAGTGGCTCCAGAAGTTATGATGACACGCTATGGAGGGGAGGAATAAAAACAAATCACAGGAACAAAGTCTTAAGGACTCCGAGTACTTGGGTTGAGGACTTGACAGGTGCTGCCCACACAAATACAATTTGTATAACCACTATCCAGTGGAGCAGGCACTGTATGTCTCAGCCGGCAGCTGGAAGGAGGGATGTAAGTCACAGAAAAGAGTAGTTTGAGCCAGCCATCAAATAAAAGTAACTCTTTGCAGAGTTTTTCACATACATTGTTAAAGTTGAATTGTTGCTTGAAGGTACAAAGCAGAAAACTAACAAAATCAAAACGGAGTTTCAGAAGGGCAAGGAAACATGCCAACTAATACACCGCACAGGGCTTCACCTTGTCAAGACTTTGGCATGCACAGACTTGAGGAAACAAATCAAAACAAAAAAATCACCTTTTGCCACTTGCTTTAAGAAATCTCAGAATCCTCTGAAAATGTACAGTGAACCAGCTTGTGACATCAAAGCGATAACCAGCTCCTGGATGGAAGACCAGGCAGCTCTGCTTTGCACTGCAGTATTTTATCATGAAACCTATCAACATAAATGGCACGTAAACTCATTTGTTAAGGGAAAGATGTTTCTGCTCACATTCTTTTCACTGGCTGTTGGCCTCCCATAGATTGAACCCTTCAAGTCTGGCCCCAGAGGAAGGAATTGGGGGAACATTTTTCCTTTGACATAAATAGACATAGTTTGATTTAATCTTGCGTGGCGAGGCAGAGAAAGTAGATTACCCAATCAGCCCAACTGTAAGAACACACAAACTACACTGACATTTAGTCTTTATATTTAAAAAAAATAGAATTGACTTCTCACTGTCATTCTGCCTGTGCTAAAGGGCTTCAACTAGATCCAAAACACTGAAACATGGAGAGGAAAAAAACAATACTGTAATGAACAGAGACCTCGGAACATTGCTGAATATCCAAAGCAGTTTATTCCTCTCAATATCCCTTGCAACTTGCCATGCACACAGCAGGGCATTCGAGCCAAAACTGACCCCGCAAGAAGAAAGCAAAGTTTTAATAGAATATTAATTTGCCTCTGTTCAGGCTGAGAGGGCTGAGACACAGAAGACTAAGAAGCCATAGGAATGCCTACTGTCCTAACTTTCACAAAAAGTTTTCATGCACTTTTTACTTATTAATTCCCTAGCTATACTTTAGTAAGGGCTCTTCTGGACAGGGATCAGTGGAATTCCTAATCAAAACCATGACAAGCAAAAAGTACCACTTCTGCTCCCCAACATGAAATATTTAGTGTAAAAATCCCATGAGCTGCAATATAATGACATCACACTAATGGAAGAAGAGAAAACCTTCTAACAATTAAAAAGAGCCTTGCTGAGAGAACACAGAGAAAACCGTCAAGCTGTCATTTATGTATCCACCACAGCACATTGGACAGTACTGCAGGCTACTGCAAATCCATTTGTCTTTTTAATGGGCTGCATCAGGAAACAATAAAGGCTATAAACTCAAGGAGGTATTTCTTTGTTTGCTTTTAAGCAGAAGGGTAACATCATTTAAAAGACACTGTGGTACCACCCATTGCTGCCTTCAGAGCCTGTTCCAAGTCTACAGACCCCACTGCCTACAGCACCTGAGCAATCTTGGAGCAGCTCTGAAAACAGAGCGAGCTCCCTGCAAAGGAGAGAGCAGTTTGGCTTAACGCTTGTTTAGTTTTCTGGTAAAAACAAAATCTGCATAGAACAGCAAGCAACATTTTCTCCACCTCCTGCATTGCCAGCAAAATGGCCAGCGAAGGGCTGGTCCCAGAGCTGTGGCTGTTGACGCCGTAACACGCAGCAGGAAAACACAGCTTGAGTTTGAGACGCCAGGCTGAACATTCAGCACCAGCAGGTATAGAAACCTTGTTTTGACTTTAAACCTGAGCAAAACTGATCTGGGAGTGCACTGGTGGAGAATAAATACGGAAGAAACTGATTTCAAATTGCGTCTTTTGAAAGGATGAGTTGACAGGACAAAAAAGCAAATGCATTGGGTACCTGACTGCCATTGTTAACATTTGTTTAATCAGAGATTGCTGCAATGTTCAGGAGCCACAAAAGAGACTCTGCAATATGCGATCAAGTCATAGGTCTGAAAACACACCAAGAAATATTCAGTAACTTTCACAAGTGATAAGAGCTGGGCAGATAAAAGAAGTAATTACATCTTTTTTGAAACTCTATTTAGCTATTTTTAGTGCTTTAATCAAGGGCCCAGTTCTTCCACCTTTCTTCACACCAAATAATCCTTTAGTCTTTAATTATTTTCACAGGCAAATTAAGTTACTACAAAGCTAGAGTTAAACGAATCAGAACCCAGCCCAAAACATTTTGGATCAGAAACAGACTTTGGCCAAATGGCATCATCAGTGGCTAAAAACGCATCCCTTTACCTCTTGGTGTGATGGACCCAGCCCAAAGCTGGAGGTTAAGGTTTAGTCACCATGATATTTAGCCAGTGGCCTCTCCAGGGCTGTGCTAATCAGACCAACTGAGCTGGATCACAGTCTAATGCAGAGAAATACAGATGGCTATTAAGGATTGGACTGTGACCAACTCATTCACAAATGCTATCAGGCTATCAGACACCAGCCATTTCTGGGCAAATCCCAGAAGAGAGGGGTAAAAGGGAAAACATTTCTTCAACAGTAGGTTTTTAGTATGAATGGCCATGTGGAAGCTTGCCATGAACACCAGGCTTGGGAGCAGCTCTGTACATTGTCCATAGGGTGCTCTGCACTGGTTCAGCAGTCTGAATTGGTGTAGAAAGATCTAGAGCCAGTACAAGAATCCCTTTTATTGCTGTGTTGTGTCTACATGAGCACAAAGTCCAGCCCTGGGGAGAAAGGTGTTTGAGCAATATCCAGACAACCATACCTAAGGAACTTGCAAGTCAGAGCTACTTGGGTTTTCTTTACTTTGGAGACTTGCAAGAGACCTGACCATCAGTACAGCACCTGGATGTGGCCATTAGTGCCTTAAGCACGTATCAGCATTTGTCAGGTTTTGTATTTCACCAAAACTTGTCAAGTTTGGGTTATATTTCAGCTTCAGGACTTAGTTCCTGTTTCCAACTCTTTGCATTCAGATACTCAGCACAGTGCTCTCAGTCCTGCTCAGTCAAGGAAAACAAACAAACCAACCGCACACAACAAAAGCAACACAGAAAGGAACCAGAGAGAGGATTAGCGTCCCTCTCTGACATTTGTTAATGTGAGTTTCTGTGAAAGAAGCCAAGTTTCTCTCTTTCTTGTCAACTCTTTTTCTCAAAGGGAGGACATGAAAAGAAAAAGCCCAAACATCCTCAAATGCACACCAGTTTTAAAACAATTTGAAACGGCAAAATAAAAAAAGAATAAAGCCAGCTGTAAATAAATGAGTTTCTGAACACAGTGGGGCATTGAACACACAGTGTGCTCCCCAGGAAGCAGGCAGAGGCCAGGAAGGGCTGGGCGAGCCGCATCTCCAGCACCGTGCAGCTGTGCCCATAGCAGCCGCTCGCTCCCGAGGTGCCACTTAACAGACAGCGGGGAGCAGAGAGGGACAGAGAGGGACAGACCCTCTGCTTGTTGTCAGACTTGCTGTATTTGAGCAGCAGAGTCTTTTCCAAAGTTGAGAAGAACTCCCAGGGAGGTCCTTACCCCCCGTTTTCCAGATTCCCTCTCACAATAAAGTGTCTTCCTCACCGCAGCCTGACCTGTCTCCAACAGCCCTCCCTGCTCCTGTCCTCTGATGGTCACTGCAACATCTCCCATCTCTCCAACCTGAGTTATGATATGGGCTCTACGTGCCCAAAAAGCACCTTTTCTGCATGATTTTAGGCCTAGACTTTTGACTCTAGTGAAAGTCTGCAGTACCAGTGAGCCCAGTCCAGGTAAGACAAACATGAAGTGCTTCAACAGAATAGCAAAGTTCACATTAAAGACTATAAAATACAGGTATTCCTGCAGGTCATGACTACTTATCACAGCTGAAAAGGAGGCAGACACCTTGATCTTAGTGCCAGCATCAGGACAGACAGGTGGCATCACATTGAGGCACCCAAGGAGCAACCCAGGGCACCCTTACCCAAGGGAAGGTAAAACAGATCATGCAAAATAGCATAGGATTGCAGCTAGCAGGCAGCCAAAATTTGGGTGATCAGGCAGGATTCTGAGCAACTCTTACACCACAAAGAACACCAGCGACATGAAGTTCTAGTTCCAGGGACTATTTCCTGCCACAGCCTAAGACATCAGGTGCATGAACAGCGCGCAAGGTACAGCAATGCGAATTAACCACAGTAACAACCCTGGTATACACTGACCTAAGTCAATTGAATAAGTGGGATATTATTCCAGGCCTTATTTCCAGAAGAAGCCATCTGACAGCTGTTACCTTGCAAATTGCTCTATAGAAACAGCTGCAAAATGAGCAGAAAGAGCTCCATTTTTCCTCCTTGCTGAACCGAGGCACCCGGAAAAGATGTTTACTAAGAACTATGTCTTCAGAGAGCTGGAAGGACATGAAGACCCTTCAGTGTCTTCCACAAAGGGATGTTACCTTCAGTCATCTCACACGGTGAGCCAGGCAGCCCTGCAGAACACCAGACCTCGACTGATATATGGCTTAATCACTATTTGTGACCTCTTCAAAGATTCTTACCTGGAAAGGCATTGGAAACGTGAAGTGTATTACTTAAAAATGACAATAAAATTATCTTTCTTGACTTCAGAAAAGCACTCTGAATCCAAAGAAAAGAAAATCCAAGTCTTCTGTATGAAGGAATGAAGCATAAAAACACTCAATTCAGAAAATAATCGCTAAACAAGACAATATTTCCAAGCCAGCCTTTTTAAACTGTGCACAGAAAGGGCAGATACATCTAGATTATCACAAGAAGAGAGCAGCTCGCTCACTCGTTGTTTTGGGATTCTATGAGGATCAAAAGGGCTATTTTAAAGCTCAAAATCCCCACAAAAATCTCTCTCAAAGACATTTCAAGCAGCCTACACAGAAGAGAAAGAAAATTACCATCAGACACATCATGATTCAGGGAGATCTGAGTGCAGAAACTTGCGAATGTTTCTATTGAATGCAAAGCAGTAATTAAATGCTTCCTATAGAAAAGAAAGGCTGTCCCTCGGATGCTTCTGTCAATCCACATTTAAGAGATGCAGCAGTTTTCTCAGTTCAAGCACATGAGTGCTCCAGCTCCTCACTGCAGTGACCTTCGCTGTCAGCCCAGCCTGTCCTGTTCAATATCGGTAGCTCTGCTTGCTATGTCTTGAGAACATGCACGGGGATGAGAAGAGGCAAAAAGGAAAAGCACGATGAGCAGGCAAATCATTGGCCCCAATTAAAAAATTAAACAGGTGTCCCAAGACTGTCAGCCTGAAGATGGAGCATCTACATTTAATTAAAGGGATAAGTTCAGCAGAAAAATGCCACTCCAGCTACTGTCAGAATGCGTGATTAATTTGTGATAAAATACCCAGCACTGCCTAACAGAAGCAGACAGCCAGGGGACACATATTTACACGATTGCTTGTTGCTTCTTCAAGATATTACCAATGACCCTGGGCTTAGTGTCAGTGCATTAAAATGAAATTCTCACATCTGGTCTTTTGAAGTCTCAGACTTGCTGGAGGCTTTAAGTAGCCCCATGCAATTGCATGCTGAATCTGGGAATGAGAAAGCAAGAGACCCGGTGGAGGTTGTTGCCTTTTCACCATCCATGGGGGTCACCCGTCTTCTCCTTCAGTCTCAGTTCATCGGTCCGTGTCCTGCAGTGACACAAGGGCATGGCTTTCCTGCAGCTCATCAGCGATGCCAGTCCCTTCCAAGTGATTCCTTAACAATGAGTTTCCCTGCCATGACAACAGGTGCTGCACCCTCTGCTAATCAACTGCTGTTTCAATTAGCGGTTAGGGCAGGTTTTTCCCCCGGCATGATCGATACACTCTGCTATTGAGGTGTTAAAGAGCACAATTATTTCTCCTCAATCACTGAGGCTGTTCTGTAAACCATTTGGGTCAGATAAACTTCAAGGTATGGCTGTGCATATTACCTTCTCCTACCCACCTGACCACATATAAAATAACAACTGCAAGTCCCTCACCAGCTTTCAGCCAAGTAGAGAAGCTTCCAGCCCCTGAGACCGCAGATGAGGCTTCCAGGATCACAGCATTTTCTCCCCAGGGGAGTCAGGACTCCCTTTTGCTGGCCTGGGTTGCCTGAGCCCCCCACCTGTGGATACAGTTGTTGCATCACTTCATGCAGGTTAGCTGGAACAGTTTAAGAATTAAACTAACAAGGCTCTGAGGACACATCTGTGGAACTTAGAATCAGAGAATGTCCCATGTTGCTTCCCTGAGCCGACACTTTGACATAAGTACAAAAGCCTCCATGCAGGGCTCTCAGCATTTCACACAACAGGTAGCTCCATAAAGCTAATAACCATGTCCCTTCATACTAGCAGCCGGACACACGGGACACGCACTGAGTGTGCCAAACCCTTCCAGAAAAGGGATTGCTTCCCAAAGCACCACAGTACAACCGGCACTGCATAGGACATTATTTAATGCTGCCAACATCTGAATTTTCATTCTTAATTTTATTACTGATAAAGCCCAGAAAAAGAGGTAGGAATCATCACGTTTACATTCAGCTCCATTTAATACAAACCATTTCCTTCTATTCTTATCCATGGATCTGCTCCTAGTGTGAGACTTCTTTTCAGGTTCATCTTTTGACTTCAGAGACATGGTAGATATTAAGACTTCACTGAGACGATAACTTCAACTATCCCATAGATACAGACACTTAAACAGCCACAGGGCTAAAGGCAGGCAGTCACGCAACAGTATGTAAGATATATTGCTGTTTGGACTTACACCTAGCTAAGCTTTTGACTGTCTTGAAATTTCCCCATTGATGGAGGAATTTCTTATAATAACTTCAAGCAATGTAAATAGCACTTTATTTAAAGGTAGCCAACAGTTACTGATCACCTACTATCAGCAAGGACCTAAATTAACAATAACCTGGAATACTACTACTTCTGTTTTCATAGATAAACAGAAGAGAGTTAGATAGTGCTGTGGAAAGAAATATTCCCTAAGTTTAGAGCTGGATGTAGGCATAGCTATTTATGATTTGTGTAGTCATATGGTTGAGCTACTCTTCACTACCCTGAAGCACTGAAACAGATCTGAGGACATAGGACTTGGACAACATAACTGCCTGTTCACTTGATCCTATTGTCTCGAGATCTCAACCACAGCATGAGCTGCCTTCTTGGACCTTCACTCAGAGAAGTATTAACTCTGGAAGGAATGGCACAAAGCAGCACTTCGAACATGCATGGCACAGAGAACCCATATATCCAGCATTTACTTCCCCACTTGGATCCTTGATTGAATTCATAGATATTATGTTTGACATTAAAACTTTCTAGAGAACAATCCAAGAGGTTCTCCCCCTCACACAACAAAACTTCCACCATTTTATGTGACAGCCACAATTAGCACTATGGAATTCTTATGCTCATGAAGTTGCTTTTCTGTACATAGCTCCCTGTGACCACACTTTCTCTGGACCCTTCTAACCAAAAGGATGAGACACAACACACCTCCATGCATGCACAGCTGCAGAACTGAGGGCATCATCCAGATGTCAGAGAAAAGTACTAAAAGGAAGCAAAAATGCAGTAGAAATACTTTTTCAAGAAGGCATCCCATAATCTCCTGGAGAGAGCTGGCATATTTTATATGTTAGCGTTCCGTAAGGATGAAATGTACTAGTTGTGGGGCTCTTTGTTCCCTTTTCTAGCTGCTAGACTACCTCATCGCTTCCTTTTGCTCCCAAAGAAAGATGGAGTTTTGCAGGCTTTCTGCAGTTCTAGCATTTTCAATAATTAAACTTATCTCCAAGGCAATCACATTTCGGATTACTAGGTTTCCTATCTCCAGGCTAATAGGGTCAAAATGCTTAGCTGCCCTCCTGCCTGCCAGTTTATAGCATTTTGCTAATGGATCATTTCCTTCCATGGGGATAACACATAGGCTATTAGGTGTTCTCTTGTTGCACTGCAATTTTAGGTGGTCAGGCAATAACTAGTGTTCTTGTTATATGGGAGACTTTATTGCCAGATTAAATAGAGTAAGAAAGCAAGAATAATAACTTTTTACTCACAAGTTTGCTGGCAAAGATTTCAGTCAAAGACAAGGGGACTTTTGTAACTTGCTCAATGGTTCTCCAGTTTCCACCTTGCTTATGTTCAGTCTGATTTTTACTGCACTACTGCTTAGTTGACTATGCTTAAATGTTCGTGTCTTGGAAGAATCCAAATCCAACAGGTTTCTGTCTACTTTAACTCCTTTCCTGAGAAGCCTTGCACCTGCAGTGCCTTGTTTCTTGTTTCTTCCTCAGTATTATTCCTGCCTTTATTTTATATCTCACCCTTACCTGCCTACAAAAGCCTGCAGCAAAGGGCTGACCAAACTGTGTACTGAAAAGTGGTGCCAGTAAGAAACTATTCATTTATACAAAATGGAACCACTTAAGTCGTGTTCAGACCCACAGAAATTGCTATTTCCTTCCATTTTCATCATTCCAAAGCAAGTTTTACACCTTTGTAGGAAGCTAGAACTGCAGTCATATCTAATACATCTTAGTCTTAATGTAGAATGGGGTGACAGTAACTTACCCCTCAAATGTTTATTTTTGGTAGGAGCATTTAATATTACTCATTAGACCCTACCAAGTGAGTAAGTGATTTTTTGTTTTCCTATGGTACTTCAAGGCCATTACATTGCACAGAAATTAATAATCAATCACTTGTCAGGCTCTCCACTTTGCACATAGAGCCTTATTTCCATAGAGGTGAAAATTTAATCATTCACTCAAAGGCTCTTATTTTAAAGAATTTGGTGCAATCAGTGTGAACCTCACATTTTTGTCTTTTTTTTTTTAAATAAAAAAGGACTTTAGACAACCAATCTGGCAGGGTTTCCATTCTCAAGAGCTCAAGACAAAATGAATTAAAGTTAATTGGGGGTAAAATGAAGCACTTTAAAGTGTGTCTCTCGAGCTCACAAAACGGGAATAAGCACAGAGATGATCTATTCAATTCTCTGTGGCTGTGAGGCTTGTTTTGTGGAAACCATAATACTCAATCCACTTGTTCCTTGCACTGTCTGCCTCTGATCCCACCAGACTTCATAGGCTGAGCCATCTGGCTGGATCAGAACTACAACTGGAGATTATTGATGAAAGTCAAACTTGGACTCCAGCAAAACGGTTCTACTGATTCTCAAAGAGAAACAGCTTCTCCCCAAACCAGAGCGTCACATCACTAGTGTCACTTTACAATGAACTCTGCTGATCAGATTGAAGGTGAATGAGGAGAGAAGAAAGAACACGACAAGAGTCAAGCCTCTTAGAGAAGAGTCAAGACTGAAGCCTTAATTAGTTATTTCCAGAATGGTGTCTACAAGAGGAAGAATTTAATTCCAGAGAGTAACTGCTATCTGAGCAATTCTAATTTTCTTTGCTAATCTTTACCGAATACAAACTTATTTCTCACTGATCCTAGGCAGTCCAGTTGAAAAGCTAACCTGTACATTTCATCCCAGAGATGGTTGCATTTCAGCACTGGTTGGAACAACTGCCCCATAAACAGCCATACCCCAGTGTCACTAATACAGATTCTGCTTATAAACACACACCTGGCATAGGTCTAAACCTGCAGAGTTTAGACTAAATCTAAGTCTACAGTGTAGCAGAGCTCTGCATTGGACACCCAGCCCCAGCTGCACAGGGCTCATGGATTAGCTCAAGCACAGTGCAAAGTGAAAGCTTAACAAATTATTTTTTATGGTACCTAATGGCACTGTAATGCAAATGAAACCTGCCTCAGATGGGTTCTGGCATGCCTTTGACTGCAGAACAGATTTATCATACTGTGTACAATCTATGATTTGCTCCGAGATCTCTCGGAGTGAAAGACAAGTCATTAATGCCCTCTAAACATCCTTGGGGAGTGGTAAGACAAAGAATAATCATGCACAGACTTAGTTTTGAATAGGATCCTGATTTAAGCATCTTGTTTCTCATCTTCCGTCTCTCAGCTTCCAGCAGGTGAGCTGATTTCCTTTCTCAGAGATCTGCCCTCCTGGCCAAGCTGGCCAGCATATTTGAAGTTTTGTTTATTTTTTTGAATGGGTGGTTAATGGAAACAACATGGCAAGGTACCTTCGGAAGGAAGGGTTGTTCTCTTGTCCCAGGTGGGTGCAGTGGGTTTGCTCTGCCTCCTGGACAAGGCTGCTCTGTAACCATCTCACTGAGCTCCCACTCACACTGTGGAGGCACCAGGTGCAGGGATGCCCGGAATACGAGATCAGGTTTGCCGCAGAGAAGGAGGGAGAGCGTGAGGAAGAGCCGTGCCCTGCCTTTTCCACACCTTTTGATTCACCCAGAGCTGCAGGCATCGCCTGCTCCTCCGCCTCCCACAGAAGGCCAGGCCGTGCCCTAAACTTCAACTCTGAATTTGCGGAGTTATAAAGAGTCTGGATGTCAAGCGGCCCCTCCAGGCCTCACATTCATCTAAGGTTGGCAAGTCCAGCACAGAGAGTGTTCGCAGTCCAATTATAGGCACGACTAAAGAACATACAGTGGAAAACAGGCTGTGCAGCAAGGAGCGATTTCTTTGAAACACTTATATGCTTGGGCTAGTCTGTACCAGGGTATCTTATCAGATTATACCATAGGCAGATAAGGACTGACGCTGCTTGAGTTTTAAATATCATGGTCACTGTCTACAAGGGCACAAAGCCATTGTCCTTTGTCATTACCAATGACGATCTATCCAGGCTAATTATTTGGTATACAGAATCCTGCACCTCTACATTGCAAGCCTACATGTGATAGTGAATCATGCTCTGGTTAAAGGAAATCAGCTTGCAAAAACCATATTAAAATGACCCCGAGCTCATGAAGTGTTGATTCTAGTATTTCTTGAGCAAAAAAGGACTTAACATTCTTTCTTATTCCTGCTTCCTTTACACGTTTCTCTTTGAGTAATAAATAAAAAAGCAGTTGAAAATAGAATGCAAGTGCAAAGCTCCAGATCTGAAAGGGTCAAAGACTCCATCTGTCACAGAAATCCAAAAATCCGAGCACCAGCACAGAGCCCACCTGCCAAAAAGGTTTTATGTTTATGTTAAGTGTGGCTTTAAGGAACAGAAATGTTCTTGCAGATAAAGGCAGCCACAAGAATGACTGAGATGCACAGACAATAATTCTCTCCTTTGATTTCCTCTGCTGTCACCACTATCAGACATCTGAATGAAAATCAGCTTAGAAACTCTGATCCCTTTAAAAACAGAAAAACAAACTCTGTAATCCGGAAAGCCTTAGAGGAATACAGAACTTTAGTATCCTCCCACACAGTACCTTTGGTGCAATGCTGCTGCCATGGGGGGAACACGCCGGGCCCTGCTCCCCGCCATCGCAGCACTGTCCCTTTGCCCAGCAGCCCCAGGTCCAGCACAGGCAGGTGGGGAAACTCAAGTGTCTCCTGCTCCCTTCTTGGTCCTATGTGAGAGGATGGACTTTGCTCTTCAGCCCCACTCAAAGGGCATAACAATCCTCATGGCTTGCTTGCTGCTTTGCAGCTTTAAAATAAAGGGAATTCAGGTTTGATGTTTCTCTGCCAGAAATGGGGAGGACTGAGTGGCCAGCTCTACCAAGACATCCCCTAAGTAGTGCGGGTTCATCTACACAGGTTTTCTCCTCAGTGTGTTTTGCTTCTAGTGCACACAGACTGTGAGACATTCATCTGCTTCCCCAGAGCTCAGCACTTCACCTAACACAGGAGGTGCTGCTATGTTGTTATATTTATGTTGAGTTAGAATAATATTGTTTGTTTGGCAAAAGCTGGACCCAAGTGCTGAAGAATGACAATACAATGGGCAGCAGCTGAAGGGCTGAAAGCACAAAGATGAGATAGGGGCAGCTTCACAGTAACCAAATTACTTGTCCTGAGATAGTACTTTAAAGGACTTTGTTAAAGAAAGACCTCAGCACTAACCCTTCTCAGATACTGACAGTCCAGAACCACCCCTAATGGCATGCACTGGAGACAAGAAGATACAAAGTGCAGAACCTGCTTCAGAATAGAAGATCAAAATCTGCTATGAATCCATAGTGCAACCTGCTCACTTGATCCCACAGATGCAGCCGAGTCACAGAGCCTTAGCGAGCAGCCCCTCGTCCCTCAGCTGCGTGCTGGGTCTACACCCGTCCCAGCTGGGAGCTGAACTGGGTTAACTGGCCCCGGGGCAGCAGTGCAGCTGCAGGAAAGCCAGCCCAGCTCCGTCCCAAATCACAGGGGCAGAAGACAGACACACAGGTCCAATTTCCAGCTATCCCCTCCATGCTGGCGCAAAATCATTTCTTTTAACAGCATTAGCCCCGACTTGCTCCAGGCAGCTCCCCTGCGGGGCACACAATCAGCAGCTGTGTCAACTTTGCACGTTTCCTCTTTCCAGTGAACCTGTGGGCAGGATGCCTGCTTGCTCCATTAACCCAGCTTTGCAGGACACGTGAAATACCTGAACTTCCAAAAAAAAGCCTATCATATCCATGGCCACGACAGGCAACATTTCCCTCCTGAAGTCTCCCTGGGCCCTTCACACAGAGGGAGGCAAAAGCAAGCAAGATACTGAGGGCTGAAGCAAACTGTGTTTTTCTCCCCTTTGCCAAGGCAGCAGTCCCTACAGGTAGCTTTTTCCCCACAAAACCCAAGGAATGCTGTCACAGTTCTACAGGCCTTGGTGAAAAGCTCAGCCACCACCAGCCAGCCCTGCTCTCTGCCGCATGTTCGATGCCTCTGTGCCCTCATTGGGACAGATTTGGGGTGCAAGGTGCACTCCGGATGATGCCCTTCAGCGGGGTTATTGGGAACAGCCCCCTCCTCCAGCTCCTGTGCCCCGCAAAGGAGCACTGGCCCCAGTGCACCAGAGATGGAAGAATGGATCTGAAAAACAGACTTTAACACCCCTGCGCCCTGACCATTAACTATAATTGTATTCTACATCAATCACATGAGTTTTCCCCTTAAAGGTTATTAAGTATAATTTCTACTATGCAAATAGTTCCAGCTTCATTAATGGATTTTTGGTTTCTAGTGGAAGTTATTCTTTGATGAATGTCTCCAGATGTCAGTATCTGAAAAATGTATTGGGGGGGGAAGAAAACTCTCTCTGATGCAATGTAAAAAGGTCCATTGGAGAGAGGGGGTTGGGAAAGATAGGAATTTTAATTGTTTTAATTATATTCCTATCTCATGACCATTTACAGATGCTCCAAAGTGGCTCTAAATTAAAGGGAAATGTCACAGAACGTGGATGCTTCTGCCAAAAACCAGCATTAAAAATGACAAATTCCAAACAGCCTGAAGACTCTGGTTAAATCCAAGGAGCGGGGCTTTAACAGCTCAACAAGGCAAGCAGAGCAGGGACACCAGGAAAGAAAACCAGGTCCAACAGCCAGTGCAGAAATGAGGGAGAAGCATCCAGGGAAAAGCTCCCACAGAATAACCAAATAATAACCAACATAACACCTATGGGTTTTTAGATTTATTCCCACCAGATCACATGTCTTTTCTATCATCTTGTGTTCAATGGTTTCAGACCAGCTGTTACTATGGCCTCAGTTACTGCCTTTTCCTAATGATAGATGCATTTTTTAAAGTATTTATAAAGCTCTGATGATGAAAGGCTTCATCTAATATCAAGCTTGGCTGGATGAAGGTTCCCCTACACTTGCACACTCCAAGTCCCAAATGAACACACAGAGAAAGTTGTGGGGGCTGCATCTCCTCTGTTTTTTCTATTGGGCTCCCTCCCAAGTTATCTGCATGCTGGGAGAAACCTCTTTTGGAATATTTCCTCATTTATATTGTGAAAAAGCTCTGCTGGTATGGATGGGTGGGGGAGCTGAGGTTTTTGTTTTGGTTTGGGCTTTTTTTGCCTTTAAAAAAGAAAAATAAAACAGGCCATCTGCCTAAACTTCTCCTTACACTCTCTTCCACTTTGGTTTACACTGGAGGAACTCAATTATAAGAAATACAATAAATATTTATTGAACTGGTGAGAGCAATAGCATATGCTGAACACGCTCTGTTTTCCTGGATTTTTTTCTCCCCTCCTGCATCAAGCCCTTGTTCTGTCAGAATTGTTTTCATGTTAGTATTAGTCAGTCACTCCCCATGTGTCAGTAAATGCAAAACATGCCTGCTGTGAGACAGAGAGCGCGGGTGCCACTTTGCAGCTCCTCGGGATGCGAGCTGGCACAGAGACAAAGCGCACACAGGATGACAGGCACCGCAGCCTGCTCCTCCAACAGCAAACTGGGGAACGCTAATACCTTGGGAACAGGGGTGGAGCGGTGAGCAGGGGGAAGAGCACATAGACTTCGAGAAGCTGAAACTCAGCTGGAGAAGGCAGGGAAGGTCTCCTCGGCAGAACGCGTGGCACAGCCGCGGGAGGAAAGCAACATCTGCGCGTGGGGTCAGGTATTACAGCCTGGTAGCAGAGCCTATTAAACAGCCATCTGTAGATGGTTTGCTTATTTACAAGCATTTCAATAGTAGAGCTCATCATTACCTAATAAATGTTAACGAACTTGGCCACATCATGCTGCTGTAAAGGAGGTGGGTTTTCATTCCCTTTCCAGCCTACAAAACGCATTAACTTTGAGGTGCCTCCACTTGTAGGCGCTTGGCGCTGGTTTGACTGGAAGCCTCCCTCTCTGGCTAAGAACTAACCTAGACCCGGGGGGGATTTGGCTCAGGCCACCTTCTGTGTGCTACTGGCCAAATCGCACAGGATCCAACCTGCAGAGCACTTGGGCATCGCTCAGCACTGCGGGCGAGCAGAGCGACGAGCCCTCCGCAGAGCCTGAGCACCACGGCCAGCGCCAGCACTGGAACAACAACCAGCTCAAAATAGCCTCAGCGGGACCAAGCCAGGCATCCAGAATGAGGACTGTGGGCCTATATGATCTGATCTCACATCATACAGAAAGTCCACAGTACAGTCCAGAAATTAGCTCAGCCTTTCAGCTTGTAGCATAGTGACATAGCCAGAAAAAAATCGTAGGACAGGAAATTGTAAAAGAATAGTGGTGGATTCAGTCAACTATAATCTGTTATGTTCAGATTAGTGTTTTTCATAGCTTATACTGCATTTCAGAATTGCATCTGATTTTTAACTGGAGCTGGAAAAGAAAAAAATAAGCTCAGATCTTGACGAGAAGTTCACCTTCAATTCCCAGGGAAGATTTGTGTCATGAAAGATGCTACAGAATCATTAATGAGCAGTTGTAGTGGAGACCTCCGTTTGATCTCCCATCCATCAGATGGCACCTTTGGTATTGCAACAACCCTGGCTTCCCACAACACCAAGCACTTCCATAGTGCTTCACCTACTCTAGGCATTTAATCAGCATAATAGATTAATGTGTATAGATTAGCTGACTCAGAAGACGACCACCACACTCCAGGTTCCTGGTGTCACCTTCTCTCAGCACATAGTGTTTAGTTGGTGGATAGGAAGCAGCTAATTAACCTGCTGGTGTTCAGGAGTTCACAGGTTGCTGTGAACCAGCCAGGTCATAAGCAGTGGGTTAGGAATACCCCCCCCCAGATACACACTAGGGTTAGGACAGTCAATATCTCCTTAACCCTCCTTTATATCACCACTAAATGTGAAACTGCATCACCTTCCACTTGCCATGGGCAAAGAGCACACACCTAGGCTGGAACACAGGTTCAGGTGGCATGTGGCACCCTGGTCATAGCCCTCAGGGGGCATCTCTAGTAGACTGAGCTCTAGATGACACAGTGATCATCATAGTCATTTGGTGGGTTTTCAGAATAGATATATACTCAACCACAGAGACAACATTTGTGCCTGCCCATCCAGCTGCTACGCAGCACGTGTGTTCACACAGATACTGCCCCTTACAGAAGCAGAACCAATTCACAGGTTTACTTCATATGCAAGATTTAGTATCTTCCCAGCAGAAACACCTTAACCCGAGCTAAAGTTACAATTCATTTGGTAGTGTAGGGAATTAGGAGCCACCAAATAACATTAAGGGAGGTGCCAGAAAAAAGACTCACAACAGTCTCTGACTGTCAAATAAGCAACCCCAACAGTAACCATCCTCCATTTCCACAAATAATACCAAAGAAACAGTGTCTAGCAGTTTATTTAAACTTGCATTACTCAGTATTTATTTCTACCAACGCTCCATTCCCCTGGGAACGCTGCTCCCCCCACCCCTGAGCCTGGCCCAGGCCACCAGCCCCAAACACATCAAGAGACTCCTGTGCTTGAAGGCAGACATGGTAAGATCTTGGAGCTGGGTCCTCAATGCCTCCCATTTATTAAAGACACTCTCCCCGTAAACCATTATGGAAGATTCCCAAAGCCCCAAACCACTGAAATAAATGTGACCCGTGGCACTGGGCAGTCTGGCACCCGGAGCATCGCTCCTGCCAAAGGCAGATGTGTACATGTACCTGTATGTACAGCCATGCCCAGGAAGCAAAGCAAAGCTGTTTTAAATGTTTGGCCTTCCCTCTTTTCAGCAAATTGTATCAGTGCCCTCACTTCAGTCAATGAGCACTGTTCTTAAAGGATAAGCACTAGCTTAAGAGAAGGCTTAGCAAGCACAAATGCTGCCTGTAACAAAACACTTTCAGATAGAAATAATATTCTTCAACACCTTCTTTGGCTGGGATTTAATAAGTGTGAAATCAATGTTATAATCAAACATAATACTTATTTCCTAGAATAATCCTCTGGCACAGCACTTGCTATTTCAGCTGATTAGAAGCATTGCTCAAATAATAGAAATTCTTGATCAGTTACCCAGGAGTCCAAGGCCAGTTTTTTTTATTCTAACCTAAGGCAGTTACTTCTCTTCATCCTAAATGTTTACAAGTGGAGAAATTCTTCTGTTGCCATCAACTTAAACATCATGTTCTCCCAGTGGCAGATAAATAGTGGATGATTAAGCTTTTGATGCCTAAATACCAATGTGTTTGGTATTAACAGCCAGCCCTGTGCTCTTCAGGTCTGTTTTTTATTGTATTTTCCATATTTCAACAGACAGGAGCAGAGAGGGAATCTCAGACTGTGAGACTCGGCAAGGAAGCGCAGGAAAGACCTCGGGCAACAGCAGTGGGATGCTGCTGGTCCTAGGTGAGCTCTACAGGTGGGAAACATCTACCTTCAAAAGACTCACTGTCAGACAAGATAGTTTTCAATAAAGAGATGAAACTGATGGGAGGTTTTCTTTCTGCATTTCTTCCTGCTTTTGGCAGAGCAGACCTGTGTGTGCGCAAAGGAGTTATGACTTGATAGAGACTTGTAAAGCTTTCCCTTCTTATCAAGGCTGAGCAGCTGAGACAGCCTCTTCTATAGTTGGCTTTTTAATTGAAAGATTAGAGGTTCTCATGCAGTTTGCATGAGACAGCATTTCAGAAAAGTCCCCCAGAGGACAAGTGTTCCAATACTCTGGCAGCCCCAGGGGTGGAACTGGCAGGGGCCAGAGCGCGCAAAGGGGACAGGCTGGATTTTCTCATCACCAGGTCAACGCATGTCTATAAAGCATTTGATCAAGCAGCCCCATTACCACTAGGTGCGTTTCAGACGCACTCCAAGCTCGGTGTTGGGGGACTACACAAATTCCTCAGCAGGAGAAAGCTGTTTTAGAGACGTGTCTTCAGCCTCATTTCCCAGGTAGCTTGTGCTTTCTGGTGCTGATGCCACAGGACCCGCTGCAGCTGCGCGGGGTGAGAGCGGAGCTGAAAGCGGCCGAGCCCTGGGCTGCAGCTCAGCCCCAAGCCTGGGGCCAGGTCCCTAGGGAGATGTTTGAAGGAGGCAGCAGCTGCTCTATCAGTGAGAACCGCAGTCACTGCCTGGGGGAAGGAATTGACTTCACTCTGGAGAGGACAAGTTGGCAGCAGCATTAGAGGGACTTTGATCATGCAGCTCAAGCTCCTATTTAGGTTAAATGAGTGAAATTTGATGGCCTATCTTTGAATTCTGTAGTCCCCCAGGGAAGCAACAAACACTCCAGCTCCGCTGCCCGGTGCAAAAGAGCCAGGAGACAGTTTTAGCATCTCCCAGCTGAACAATAGGAGCTGAGGAGCTTCATCCACAGCATCCCCACCTCAGTTCAGCTGCTCCTGGCAACCAGGGCTGCCCCATGTCCGGGCTGGGAGCAGCTGGGAACCTCAGCTGGTGGTGGGATGCATGGACACGCATTCAGCCACACACTGGTACAGCATGGCATCTTTCTAGTCATTTCAGTGTCACAGACAACACCCAGCCCTTCATGGGCTGATTTGCCAGGAATAATCTTCAACCACTAAAAATGGGGAATGCAAAAATCCAAGCCATAAAATCCTGATATCTACACTACATAGCAGAAAACAGTGCCAACACACTGGAAAATAGAAACCAACAATAAACACCTTCATGAGAGCTGCTCCCTGTCAAAATAAACAGATACACATTTCCACATATTAGTGCACTGCCATACACAGCCCAAAACACATTTCCAGACTCAAATGGTTAACTATTAATTAGAACAGACAAAGAAAATTAAGATAGTGTCACAAAGGGGGAGCACCTTGTGTTAACACCCTCTGCTTTCATGCTTTAACACCTGAAGGAATAACATGAACTCCACCCACTGGGGCAGCTCAGGGACCCCCAGCACTGCTGGGCCTGCAGACACAATCACTTTAAAGTGAACTATGTTTTCTTCAAAAAGATTTACATGAAACTCCATTTAAATGGGAGGATGTGGATTTTTTTTTCCAGTTGATGAGCTAGTTCTCTTTTGTTTGAATCAGGCTTTAAAAAAAAACAAGTCAGTGAAAGAAAAGGAACTTCTTTTCCCTTTAAGCCTTGCAAAACTCATCCATCACCCATCTGTCCACCTTGCACCTCATTATTTATTATTCAGGACTCGACAAGCTAGCATGCCAGTTCAGATTTTCCCTGAAGAAAGCTGGCATCTAGACAGACAGCAACTGCTAGCAAAATGTTTCTTTTTGATTTCTCTGCCCTCCTTCACTCCATCCCTTGTGGTGGGAATAAATATAAAACCTTTAAAGTAAATAAAACAGTTTTTAATGAACCAGCGAAAGCAAGAGAAAAACAAAACACAGAAGTCTGTTTTCTTTAGTCAGACTGTATCGGTTCTCCATTAAACCACCCTCCTCATGGTCCCTTTCATCCTCCTGAGTTCTCATCCATAAAACAAAACCTGGTCTCAGACACACACAGGCTTTTGAGTACAAGAGGCATCTGCTGTTCAAACCACAGGTCCAAAGCACAACTACAGCCATGATGCATTTTTCCAGGCATCCCTCTAATGAGATGATTTAGTTTAGTGGATGCTGGAAAAGCAGCTACCGCAACCCAGATGCCTTTCCTCAGCTGTTTGCTGTGGCGGCGGTGAAGGCCAAGGCAAAGCAGCCAGCAGCACCACCAGGGCTGGGTCCATCCCAATGCATGGACATCACGCTCCTGGAGGCACAGAGGAAGCCTGAAGGTCAGTGTGAACACAGCCTCTATTCACCGAGGACTACCTGCAAGTCTCCTTAACGCTGAGAGGGCATTCCCAAAAGCGGCTTTGCTTTACAGCCAGAATGTTGGCAGTCTGTGTTGCCTCTGCAGACAGGCACTCCAGCAAGAAGTGCCCAGGTTTGCATCACAACACATGCCGCAGCGGTTTCCAGAGGCACCCGTCCCAGCCAGGTCTCCAACGTGCCATGGCCACCCATGCAGCTCCTCCTGCACCCAGGGGTTCCAGCGTGCAGCCGCCAGCACGGGCAATGCTCAGCTCCGGGGTCAACCGGCTCTACGTGCATCTGAAACCTATTCAAGGGGAGCTAGCGCTGGATTTGAATCCTCGCCACCCAAGGCACTAAAGGACAAACGCACAGCTGCAGCTTTCACCTCTTCCTCTGTTCCAGGATTTGCAGAATAACTGAACAGCGAGCACTGCTCCCAGCCCGAGGGTTACCAGCCCCACAAGGCAGCCCAATACAGAGCCACGCAGTGGCCCACGTTAATGCACATGCCTTGAAATAGCAAGCGAATTCTCAGATACCTTTGAAAACAAGGCATTTCCCCAGCTCTTCCCAACAGAGAACACCCTTGTGACAAAGGCAGAACAGGGTAAAAGAAGTGATGTCCTCCCCACAATAATACCTTCCTATTTTCATATCTTGCATCAAGTACCATCCTCCTTTGTGACACTCACAATGAGAATTTTTATCAGAAATAAAAGCACCAGAAGAGGGGAGATTTTTTTTTTCCTCTTGGTTATCTCAGTTTCCTGGATGTCAGAGTTTCACATGTTGGCTGATGTGTATTTCATGTAATACATAAATATAATTTACGCAGGAACATATCTGTAAGTGTGTATGTTAGGGTGCTGTATCTTGTGTGCACATACGGGCATATTGGGTGCAAACAGCTCACATAGGGACTATATGGACAGTTAGATTTGATGAATACGTGGGAAAGCTCAGTTTTCTCAGACCGGTGCTTTCCCAGAGGCAGCTCACAGTGCCCAGGTAGAGAACAGACAATTGGGGAAGGACCAGCACGACTGTGACGTGGATAGGGCTTTGGAACACAGGCTCACACAAGTTTTGTTTGTCTGTTAATACTCATTCCTCCCCCCTTCAACTGCCTCATTTTCTATATTCCAGTAACTTACACTAGTAATCTAATGTCTTTCACTCCCAAAACTCATCATGATCATAAACCAAGACCAGGAGTAAATGACTTTCTCTGGTTGTGCAGGCAGGAGAAGCCCCGGACACGCACAGGAGCATCACACTGCCCGCTGTGCACCCAGGGCTGGATCGGGCCATGGTAACAGAGACCTGCAGCTGCTCCAGCCTCCCTGGCTGAGCATCACATCACCTATCATATCAAGTTACTGAAAACGTTAACAAAGATGTCACACCAACAGCACTCAGCTTCACATACACAACCCAAAACATAATATTCTGTTAGAGAAACAGTCTTTTCAAGTATCTTGTCTCCAGAAGCGGTAGCACAGTCCAAAATGTCAGTTATTTCAACAATATAAAATAGCAAGACCTGCAGTTCTCCTTTTATTTTTTTTAAAGAATCTGCTTTACTCCTTTAGCTGCTTACTCATTTGCACTTACCTTTTAGTCTGATCATGTAAAAGGTTTTGGAACAAGTACAGAGGAAGAATAAAAACATAATGGTTTCTCACTGCTTGAGGGCATAACTCTAATTAAAAAGAACATTCTTGCTTTTAGCACCCAGGCTTCTCTCCCTTCAAAATCTGAACTTTGACATTTTCAAACTGAGATTTAAAACAAGCAAATAATTCCCAGCGCCATGATGAAGGGCTGCCCGCACTGTACAGCGGGAAAGGGGAGGGTGAGGGAGAAAGAGGTTCAAGGCTAATAGACTGATCAGGGAATCTGAGTTGGGAAAATGCAGATGTTTTCAGCAGCAACACCCCAGCTCGCGTTCACACATCAGCACTGCGGTAGCAGTTCTGTGCAACGCAGATCTGGGTGACGTGCTGCTCCGCTTCAATGAGGATGTGCGCCCATACACATGCACTGAACAATGTGTACACACAGACACATCAATCCGATGCAAACTGCCACACACCAACACCCCGGCTGAATCCATGGTCAAACCCACTGTCTGGTGGTGGCATCAAACATCCATCCATCCATCTGCCACGCTGCTCAGTCTGGTTTCACCGCCATGCAGTCCATCAAGTCATACACGTGAACAACTCTGATGGCATCCCAAGCGGGTTTCACCTATGAACGTACCTTTCAGCACGAACACAGGTCTGTGTCTGTACACCCAGACATCTCTCCTGGGTCACTTCAGAGAGCTTCTCTAAGTAAGAGCAGATGGAGACCTGACAGGTAAATCCCTGTGGATTTACCAGGACAAGCCAACCATTATGAAGTAGCTTGTCCTTATGAAGTAGCTTGTCCTTGCTCCATCTCCAAAGTCAGCTGCTCATCCCCAACTCAAACCATCAGCTACAGACCATACTATCGCTAGCACATAAAGTTACATAAGCATATCAGACATGGAGATATATAAATACATACACAGGAACCTTCCAGAACTTCAGGGCAGCTTGCCCAGAGCTACTCTGGGCACCAGGTATTTCACAGTCCACTCAACATCCATAGCACCCCCCAATACAGTCCGACTTCCCAAAATGACTTGCATTAGGTTTATCCACTCCTTCCAACCCCAGCACAAGCAACTTCAGCCCAGAGCTGCCCTCTTCAAAACCTTTCCTAGGTACCCTTTATCTATATAAAGTAACAGAGCACCTTTGCAGGGAAAAATCAAGACATTTGTAGCCAAGGCTGCCTTCCTCCACACATGCTGAAAAATGACCCTTATTACCATGGAAAGACATCACTTTAGAAACTGGATAGGAACATTACTAAGTGAGAGTCTTGCACCACCATTCCACAAGCAAACTCACACATACCTGCAGAGTCAGACGCAGTTAAAACGCTGTTCCTGCATCCAGAAGATTTCACAGCAAGCCCGGAGCGCACATCAAACTGCTGTGGTCAGAGCTCCTTGCTGCAGAAGGGTTACAGAGACGTCTCTGAGGACAGGCTGAGGTCCCACGTATAGCAGCTTCCATCCAACAAACAGTCATATTTTCCTCTTCACAAACTGCACGACTTCACCATTCAAAAGACCATGCAGATAACACCATATTTTGACTGCAAATATAGCCCCCACACACCCACCAACCCCTTTTCTCTGTCTCTACCCTGCTCGAGGGGTACAGGCTTCAGCCACCCATTTAAGTCATTAAGTAAATTGGCAGAGCAAAATGAGAATCAGCAACACCTGTTGCTAAGGCATCACAGGTGTAGCAAACTAACACCTTATTACCTGCATATGTTTTGCTTAGAGCCCCCTTTACTCTTGTGATATACCAACTATACATTCTAAAAAATAATGTGTATTTTAGAGTTAGCTTCTAATAATCAGCTAAAGGGCATTCGCTCTCAGATTAGGAATGGGAAAAATAAGGAAAAGTGTAGAACCACAACCTCAGAGAGCAAAAATCAATAGACACAAAATCAAGAAATAAACAAATGAAAGTTTTGAGGCTTGGAATCAAGAGTCATTGAAAACAGCAATTTGGAAAGGTGCATTACAATTAAAATCTTGGTAGCTATATCAAATTGACCGATACTACTCTATTTTTACTTCAACAGATTACACAGCATAGTTCATTTCTTCTTGTAACAGGAGTAATTCAATCGTTATCACCTCCAACCAATATTAGTATTAATTTTATTTTAAACATCAGTATAGAGGAAACGTTTACTAAGAACAAATAAAAACCCACATATGTATGGATTTCCATGTTGAAAATCAGTTCATCAGCTACTGTGAAAAAAATGACTAAATTATTACAATAGCTCATCCCCAGCACTTGTTCCTTTAACATGTACTTGTAGCTGTGCCCAACGCGATAGAGTTGGAGTATTTTACAAGTGAAAAATATACACAGCAGTGGGACAGGCGCCCACTGCCCCGCTGTGCGGGGAAGGAGGTTCCCCATAACCCAGCATTAACCTGCAGAAGCACAGAGCTTGCCATGCAGACAGCTAATGAGTAGCTATCGGAACAACGCGTGTTGCCCACGGAGACATTTGTACCACGAGCATCCCTGTGACAGGACGTGCTGGAGAACTCAGAAGCAGATGGAGGATAATTTATTTGTGATTTGGAGTCCTCATCCTGTATAACAACTTTAACTGGCTTCTGGATGATTGACCAGCCTCATCCATCATATGCTTCAAAGGAAAACAAAGCCAGTCTGCAATTGTTACTACAGGCAGGGTTTTTTTTGCTCCTTTGCTTGTTTTCTGACAGGAGAGCAAATACTTTTCTTGAGTCTTCGCTTGTGACAGCAAAAATGGATGTACAGACGGATGCAAAGGAAAGGTCAGCAGGGACATGGACAACAGAGAGCTGAGCAGCAGCCATGCAGAGCTGCACACACCAGACTCCCACACAGCAGAGCAGGGGGGAGCGGGCATGGACCATCCTCTCCATCAGTGATGGGTCAGTTTGGCTGATTCGACAATTTCTGTCAAAACCAGAATTCTGCAATCGTTGCCACCAAGGAAAGCAAAAGGGAAACAAGCCTCTTTTCTGCTGCGGTTTGGTTTATTTGGGGTTTTAATCCTCTCTAGCAGTAATGTCTGAATGAGAACAGAGGCTGTGAAACTCACCCACCCTGCCAGCACACACAGAGGTTGTTTTCAAATCATTTAGGAGTGATTTAGACACTTGAAAACAGCCCCAAACCTCAACTAAGTGTTTGTAACTAAGATATGGTCCAATTTCAATTATACCACTGATTGACCTTTAAGTGATAGATTTTCAAAAGAACCTAATAAAGTGTCAGGTTTCCATTAAAATGTAAAGGGATTGATACCTAATCTGTTTAGGCTCCCTTGAAAAATCCAGTTTACATTAATCTGTGGAGAAGCTTCGCACTTTTGAGACTACTACAAGTCAGTAGAATTGACTCTTACACTCTATAAATCTGATGAATGCTAAATAAGATGTTCCTAAAGCATCTGTCCATATGTCTCTGACTTGGACAACATCATCCATTCTAATTCAGTCCTGGACCTGGGGCAATAGAATTTCCTAATTTCCACTAACCATATGTTAGCTTTACCATATGGAAAAAATTTGCACTAATGAGAGTGGTGACAGAGCCAGATTACTTTCCATGTGTAATCTAGAGTAAGTCAGAATTAAACCCAGACCTCTCCAGAGGAGAAACTGGGTACAGCCCATGGATGGCCCTGCAGGGAGAGCCCAAGCCGCCTGGCAAACACATTGTAAAACATTCTCACACATCTTCTTCAATAGGATGAATTCTATGCATAATTATTTTATGGTATTGTACCCAGATCCGAAAGCCTGGTTGTCTGCCATGAGTAGTAGGGCTTCAAACCTGAATTATTTGGTATTACTGAGAATGCCATTCTTACAGAAATTCAGCAGTGCCTTGATGGGATTTTATCAGCATTTCAGCAAAGGTTGTATCAATTATACAAAAACATGGTTATGAATTTATGCCCTTTCAATGTTAAGATGCTGCTAACAAGCACGCTGCAGTCTGAAAGAAGTGACGCAGGTAACACAGCTGGGGAAACCGTCAATATTTGTCCATCTTTGCCCAACAGAATGTGCGTTTAAGTCACAGACAAGAGCCTAGTGACTGCAATGTGCTCCCTATCTGCTCATTTCCCCGCACACTGAAAGCTCCGCAATCAGGGGAAAAAACTAGAAATGTGGGGAAAAGACTTGGCAGGTCCCCCTGTGTGGGGATGGAACCCCCCGCTGGGTGCAGATGCCTGTGGCAGGCTGACCTGGGTCCCAGCGAGCCTGACCTTGGATTAGCTCAAGCAGCCCTGTACCACCTTACACAGGGGCAGCTCAGCGAAATGACTTCTCGTGGCCAAGGGCTGGATAAGGAGGTATAAATTGCCTGCACTCCTGCTCTAGGCCAATGAGGCCAATGCCTTCTCTCTGCGAGGAAACCTGCATCTTCACACTAAACAAAACTTCCTCCTTCTCACCATGGGTGCCTCCAAGCAGATGGTCCTATGTTCCCTATTGTAAGTGCTGATACAGCCCAGAAAGGTTATCTAATTACAGAAACAATACTTATTGGATGCACTAATGCTTCTGCAATTTTAATAGCAATATGATAGCTAGGATTTATATTATTTTCCCTTTCTGATTAATTATTTACACAGAGACAAGCCTGGATTATTAAGTACGTGTGTGCCGTGCCAAGCTGCAAAGAGGTTTTTAAAAAGAAAAGGGAAGAAACAGACTCCAAACTTCTTGAAAACGAGCATCCAAGTATGTCCGTATCCTGTGACCCAGCACTTTGCATCAAGGCTACTCAGGGCACACACTTGATCCAGAATATTGCAGGTAATGTCATAACTTCCTAATCCAGTAGTAAGCTACAGCAGGGAAAGGAAATTCAATGTCAACGTATCAGTGAAGGAAAGCTGCGTTTCGCTATAAGCCTAACAAAATGCCACATAGTACGTGAGAACTGGGAAACATCATTTAATAAGGGCAGCTCTGCAGTGACTGTTCGCCTGCTCTCCATGTAACGCATCCCCGAGGAGAAAACTTAGGGACAGCCAAGACTTCAGAGAGACATTTGGCAAATACCCAACCCATTTTAAAGCAAAGCCATGAGTTCTTCGAGCAGAATGGAATCCCAGCAAAGCATTCCTTTCCCCCGTTTTTTATTAAAAAAAACCCCATCCAACAACATCTGCCTAAAATGTACCATTTTTTCCTAAGATAAAGTAATTCTTGGAGATTTGCCCCAATATACTGTAACATACTGGTCAGATACCTACTGCTGAATGGCAACATTGAGCCTGGCCAGGTCTTAAGGTAGGATGATGCAACTTTGAATATTTCATTAAGAAAATTCAAATGCATTTGAGACACTCTGAAGGCTATGGGTAAAATTCTGCCCGTTTATTGAAATCAGAAAATTACAGCCACTGTGCAACCATTCTGTCCGAAACACAAACCTCTGGTTTACATCTGTGCAAATTCCTCTGCATTTGTTCATCGTTCTGCGAACTTTCTGCAAGGCCAGATTTCTACAGGAAATCGTGCTGTTATCCTCCCTCGCTGCAGTGCTGAAACTGAACAAGGACGTTCCTAAGTAATGCTTATGTCATTAAAACCATTCACCCTGAAAAGAAATTAATCCTATCAAGTTTTAACCAGGTGGCAACTTTGATTTGTGAATAACAGTTTTAATAAAAGATATTTCACAGAACAGAAGAATCTCTAGTGCCCCAAAGCCACCTCTTCTGACCGGGAATCTCTGGTCATTAACAAAATTAAAAATGAAAAGGCAGAACCATCACTGCCCCCCTCATCTGCAGTGATGGAAACGTGGGTGAGAGGTTGGAGGAGAGGACAAAAACCAAATCCTTAGACAAAGGGACTGAGAAAAACATTCCACTTGGAGTGGCTCTAAAATGCCACCATAACCTCCCAGGGTTGGAGTAAAAAGAAAAGCACAAGTCTATGAGACTCAGCAGGGCAGGCAGCTTCTTCTCACATCTGCTTTCACAGCATCACAGATGCAGTAAGTAAATCGCTCCAGGCATAAATTTACCATAATAGATGGAGAGGATGTCTCCTCCCTCACTGGGATCAGGCACCTGTGGCTGCACAGGTCACGGATCCCACTGCCCCAGAGGGAAGGGACCCTGCCCGTCCCCATTTCATACCCTTCAAAGTGACACAAGAGCCCCCTCCTATCCACCAGCACTGGAATACAGGTAAATCACCATTTCAGCAACCAGAGAGGAAGCGCATGGGGTGATAGCCCATGTCTGCACAAAACACCCCAGAAGAGGAAGAGGATTAGGGACAGAAATGGTCATGCATCACACAACTAGTGAACGTCATGGTTTAGCTGTGGAGTGATACCACAGCCACAGAAAGAGCATTGACCTTCACCAAGGGCTGCAGAAACACAGACCAAGGTTGAATCTCAGAGGGAAACGAGCTTCTCCAGGAAAGGAGCAAGAGAGGGGCAGATTCATTGGTCTGGGAACTGCAAGTAATATCCCTGGTAGCTTCATAGCCTTGGGTGCTAGAGCTGATGACACACACTATGGTAAGAAAGAAAGCAGAAATATTCCTGGACGGGTCCGAGTGTGTGTGGCGATTGCAGCCACACTGCAACGTTGTGAGCACTGCAGCAGCATCTTCCTCGTGCAAGCCGCCTCCGCTCCCGCTGCCCCAAAACAGCCTCCTGGAGCGGGACGGGGTAGGAGTGGGCACTGCTCTGCCCGTGGTGAGAAAAGGCAGATCTAGAGACTATTCCCGCCCCCGCTATTTTCTGGTGAGAACTTCACAATACAGTAAATCTCGGGTAGCAACGAGGCCTGCTGCGTAGGGAAAAGCCAAGTATGAATAAGAAACCCTTCCATCACGCTGTCACAGAAAGCGAGTTCCCTGGGGCTTGAAGGAAGGCTGTGCCTAAAATGATTTGCTCTTTAATGGCCTTTTTCTTTGCAATCAGCATGCGAACTTTGAAAAACCACCAGTTTGGTTTCTAGAGCGCGTAGTCCTGGGCCCACCGAACCCACACAGCTCCCCGCTCCCAGCGCTGGGGCTGCCTGATTGGCAACCCTGCCATCAAGAGCCTCTGTGCAATTTCTACATCGTGCATTGTATTAAAAATAATATGCTTCTGATTTTAAAAAGAGTTTTTTAAAAAGACGCTGTTCGCATGTCACCTTCCTAAGAGCTAAAAAGGTGCATTTTTAGAAACAGAAATGCAAGCAAAAAAGTTCTGCGATGGACCAGTGCGGCACATCTGCAAACATGCAGGGTCAGATGAGGTCCTATGGTGGGAATGGAGGGTCCATCAGAGCCAGTGGCCTTGGAGGATCGGGCCCAGCCTCTGCTCTTACCCCTCTGCAGAGAGAGGGCTGGACGGAAGGAGATTCTCAAGGAAGACTCGTCATAAGTGGCATAATGCAAGAAACACATTGCAACAGAAACTGGGAGGCTCCGCAAGACCCAGAGGAAAGTGCCGCAGTTAGGTGCTATCTGCATGGACAGGGCTTGTCACTGCCCATGTCGCCCCCCTCAAGGGCCCCTCAAAGCCCGGTCTCCATGAATAGTCACCAGTCAGCCTCCAGCACACACCCAGGACATGACAGATGTTGTCCCCTAGGTTACATGTGGAGCCTCTGGTGGACCAGACTACTGCACCAAGTCCCCAGCTGTCACCTGTACACCCGGGCCAACCCTCTGCTACCCCGTGTCCTGCAATCTCCCACATCAGTTTCTTCCTGGTGTCTTCCTCTGAGGGCTCAATTGCCATCAACACTTCTCATCCCCTAGGAAAGTTATAGAGGACTAATGCTGAGCAGCGGCTTCTAACCGCTTCTCATGAAACTAGCTTAGTCTTTGTTGAACTGTATTTATTTCTGTTTTCCAATGCTAAGGAAAAGCAAACAATGTAGAAAACCTTTAATTTCACATTTTTTCCCAGCTGGTAAAAATGATAGCTAGATATGCACACATCAGTATAATCATCCCCTAAACAAATGGCACAATGACAAACCGAGGGGGCGGGGAGAGGGGGAGCAGAGCACAAGCTGGTGTTTTCAATTTCAAAAGTATGCATTATTTACACTGCCATTATTCCACTCAATTTGAGTTCACGCTTTAGTCCTAATTTCAGTATAATCAAAGTCAATGAATATTTAATCAGCATTGCTTCCAGAAATTGAGTAATGCCATTAACATAATGTCCCGAGGACTTCAATGCCGATTTTCCTCAAAAGCATGGGACTTCCACTCCTCCTGCCCTCCCCCCTTTACTTTAACCAGTTGGTGCTGTGATCTCCACCTTTGCTGGGTTTAACAGTGTGGAACCCGTCTAAAATGCAGGGAATGGAAGAACCACTTCCCAAATGCAGAGATGTCTCAGCACCCGTATTGATCCAGCCCCAGGATAGTTAATGAAAGTAGAGAATTTCACTTCAATATGGCTCAGTATGGAAAAGCATCGTAATAACAATAATCCATTTGCACTTCTGGATCACCTTTCAACAGAGAGGCTCAAGTCATTCTGCAAACATTAATTAATCCCTTCCACTCCCCTGAAAGGAAGACACTTATTAATGTGATAGCTAATCTACAGATAGGAATATCGGAGCATGACGAGGTTAAGTGCCTCGTTTACAGCCACCGGGGAATCCAGCAGCATTTGGGCAGAAGCTTGGAGCTCTGACTGGCTCCAAGTTCCCTTTTCTAACCAACAGACTGTGCTGCTTCGCTAAAATATGATCAAGAAAAGCAGCAGTACCTATGAATATTTATGAACAATACAAAATTACAGCACAAAAAATTGTACAGACATTTCAGAGCTGCTAAGTGATGGCTCCAAAGCTGTATCTTTATGTGCACAGAGCGCTCAGTAGTCTATGCACACATGCCCCCTCCAGTGGGGCTGCATCTAATCCATCATCTTTTTTAACATGACTATCACTGTAATATCTCAGCAATGCCTTCAGCTGAAGACCTATCACAGCCTTCCATCTAGCTGGGCTAGCTTAGAAAGCTTTTCTCCATGGTACTACAAAATCTGTGGGGCATATGTTTTTAAATATTGGATACATTTCCCACTTTCCCTTTTGTAAAGCTATACAGAGCCTTAATGCAACCTTTATCAATAATGAACAATCTCTTCTTCCCCATAAAATTAGAATTAGTCCTTTTTTATCGTAATAAAGAAGGAACAAAGTTCAATTTTGTCCACACTCACAACACATGCAATTGGGAAGTCTGAGGTTACTTGTAGAAAGTACTTTGAAAGTTATTCTGACCTGATTTTTAGAGGGTTTTGGTAGTTTAGTATCATCACACTTTCATAAACTCTTCCATGAACAATTTCTTATGCCATGTCAGTTCACTCCAGCCTCCCCAAAGGTCACCTGTTTGCAAATCTACCTGTTGCACTAATGAAGCTCCAGCATGGCACAGGGCAACACAGGTGCTCTTTTCAGTAATGACAGTCAAAATTAGTTTCTCTGAAAGTTTCACAAAGTTGTTCAAGCTCAAACCCAGTATCACTAATATTTGATTATTTTTCTGAATTACGGTACAGTTGTGGCCAGTTGAAATGTAATCCTGCTCACAAGGCCACACCTTTGGGCCAAGGTTAGTGAGAATAGAATAAGTAGCAGTCAGCAAATTTAGACTGTAGTTTTATGTAGTTTTCCCGAAACACATGAAAACCTAGTTTGCAATCATTTACAGAGCCTCATCCTTGACTCGTCTGAAGGATTTCCTCTTGCATATGGAAATATATGATGCATTTGGAGCAGGGATCAAGGACTAGAACATATGCCTACAGAGGGAATGAGGAACTATTTCCCTTGAGCAGGAGTGGAGATGTATTTGTTACAGTCTGAAGAAAGGGAGAAGACTTCACAGCTCAGAAGCTCAAGTCAGCAGCAAGGAATAGCCTGTGCATGTCACCCTGGCATTAACCGTCACACAATGAAGTCTCCCTATAATCTCAGTGAAAGCACATCTATAAGGCCAAGTAGCATTTTTCTAACCTACCCTGCTCTTAATAGCAAATATTTTGAAGTCAGAAGACCAATGGTTTTGTGTAAGTGACATATTCTTCTGTCCCTTGAATGAGGTTATCTCAGCCATGCTCCACCAACACCCTGTGACACCTCCTTGATTATCATAATGGCTTTAAACATTAGCCCTAGAAAACACCATTAGCACCCTGGCTGAGAGTAAGGAAACACAGCACCAGCTGTCTCTCGGTATCAGGAATGAAAAATGGTGCCTCTGCCCTGGAAAATCCCATCTTTACTGATTCTGAAAGAAAACCAGTTACTCTGGCAACATCAAGAGATACTTCCCGTTAAAGAAGAACAAAGCAGTCATCACACACGTCCAGACTGCGGCTCACCAAGATTGACTAGAAGGGCAATGCTAGCAGTGCTGGGGAAGGCGGTTCACCGTGCGGCTCCTGACAGGCAGAGGAAGAGTTAAGCCGGAGGGTGGGGGAGAAGCTAGAGGATTGCCATAACATATCATCAGTGGGACTATTAATAGGGTACAGGTCATAACTTATTCATGAACTTCTGCACTTTCCACTCCTACAGTATGGCGGGGTAACATGGGAACACTTATGAACGACACTACTAATGTGCCAAAGAGAAAGGAAACACAGTTCTGCTGCTGTTGCACATTAAACCCATATATTGCTCTTCAAGACTATAGCAGATCAGTCAAGCAGACATCGACACTACTGTTAAAAGATTGGCCCTTGGTGCATCGCTATATCCCCGCTGGGTCTCAGATGCCTTTGGCAGATACAGAGCACATTAAACCTTTTAATCTTGAGCATACTTGCATAATTTGTTGTATAATTCCTGTTTCAGAAAATATTTGCGAGTATTGCCAGACCCAACATGCAGCCCTTGTCTCTCCAGGGCCGGTGGCCACGGTGGCCCAGTGCCAGCTCAGAGGAATTTCCCTTGCTCTTTGCAAGCCCAACGCAGTCCAGAGCAATGGACTTCCTTAATCATACCACATTACAATTCACATTAAACTAAAGCTAATTAATTGGGCCAAAGCAGACAGTCCAAAAAGCTTCACAGCCTGGAAAGTAATTTCTGTGTTCTTTGAAGTTCAAGAACCCCCTGAGGGCTGGTGCAAATAACCATTTGCACCAGGAGGTGACGGTTTACCAGTCAGCAACTGCTAAATCAAAATGGAGCTCACGAGGAATGTGAAGGCCCAAATGCACATTGGTATTTCAGTTCCTGAAGGAAACTAATACTATGGCACAAATAATTTAGGACTTAATAAACACGGCAAAGGCAATGGGCCGAGTCAGTAGCAAGACTGCAGAAAGAACCTGGATATCCCTAAGGACCAAGTTTTTTCCTCTCACCTACACTCCTGGCAAGAGATTTAGCACTTGTCACTGGTCACTGTTTTATCTCCGCTGTCTCAATTGTCTTCCTGCTAGTTAGGGCTCATTGTATGTTATATTGATTGTTTTTCCCCACTAATTGACTCTGTGGTTGTTGGCTTCTTTAATTGCCATCATGAAAGGCACTGTAAATTGTCCTGTGTCAACAGTAGCAATGGTAAAAAAACACAGCGGTGCCGAGGGATCTCAGTGTTAATACAACGGGGAGACACCTCAAAGCAAGCAGCTCGTGTCCCCAGGCTAGGTACACAGTCTAAGTGCTGAACCTTGCCCATTTTCCAGCAAGCTTCTCATATATACACAGATGAAGATATGACATGTGAGCTACAATCCCCACAAGAATATCCCTAGATATCTCCTGTGGAGTCAAGGAAGAGACCAGCCTGTTGCAAAGGAAATGTTCCACCTTCTGTGAACATGGCTGTCACCTAACCTACAAGGTTTTGGGTAGCTCTGAGCCCGTTTAATCTCCTCTCTCAGACAGCTCATCCAAACACTTTTCACTGAAAAGGAAGATTTTTGTATTCATATTCTGGTTTCAAGTTCTAGTTTTGAACCATATTCTGGTTCTAGATTCATTGACCCAGACGATGGGTGTACACAGCCTACAGCATGCCCTTTCCACACACATGTCCCAATGAGCTCCTCCTCCAGTTATTTGAAGTCTGATCCTGATTCCCTCCCTACTTGTGCAAATGTGCATGAGGGGACGTTTAAAGGTCCTTTTCCATCTGGGTATAGCCATCTTGCTAGCCTAACCAATATGTAATCTTATTGCAGCTGATGAGCTATGCTATGAAACGTTCACTATTCCTACATACATGGATCTTTTTGCTATTCCTTCTGACCCCTCCTAGAAGTAACAAAAGCATCAGAAGAGGAGTTCCCCCTCAACACTTGAAATCTATCCCACAGCCTTCTCCACTTGAGCAGTTCTTACTGTGAGGAGCCAAGGGAGACTGTGCATTATCCTGCCGCAGTTATAGACCTTTCTTTAATTTCAAGACACTGTTCTCTAACTCTAAGGAATGATTAGTAATGTGCAGCAGTAGGAGGAATGCAACTGAAGCAAGGAAAACCTAGGGATGTAATCCCATCCATCTTTAGATGCCACATCCTCAACATCTGCTGTGATCACCAATTCATTAGACTGGTGCAATCTATTAAGCAATAGCCACCAACCTGTCCCCCCGCTGGCTCTACAAAGCAGCCTGTTAAATACATAAAAGGTAGCAAGTCAATATAGAACCATTTTTCTCAGGCTTCACTGCTTCCCAACATTAACCTTATTAACCTTTAAGCACAGCAAAGGGGTTGTTTATTTGCTTGAACATCTGCTTTGGATGGAAGTGCTAAGTGTGTGGTAAGGAGCGTGTGGAAAAGGGAGAAACGTCTTCTGGCCATGCTGGCCTGGTGGCTCCCGGGCTGTTGGCAGGACACGCGTCCGCCAGCCCTGTCACTACATTCCAAGTGAACTCTATCAGCTTGGCTTTTTACAGACGAGAGGGCTGAAGGAGTTTCTGCTTTCTTGGGGTCCTGCCGCCCTGTGCAGATGTTCTGTTTGGCTTCACTTCGCTCTTTTCTCCACTAAAAGACCAACTCATCAGGTATCATCTCCCTCTCCTTTCAGGGTTCTGTGTTTGTGTGGACCCAGGGTTAACACTGTATACCAAGTTGAGGCCATTGCTTTAATTTCTCCCACAACTTAGACAAATACACAATCCCTTGGTTGTCTTTCTGCCACCTCTTTTACGAAGCTGTCCCACTAACTTATATCAACTTGTCTCTAAACTGAATTCACACTCTGCAGCTTGAAAAAGAATAATACACATGCACACACACACACCGACTAACCTAATATGTGTCTTATTCTGGGCCACTGATGATTATGGGAGGAAAAGTTCATTTTATAAATGGGAATACATGAGCTACCCTAGTGAGCAGATGTAGGGCTACTCAGTATTTTTGCAGCCCTGTCCAAATGCTCAGGCATTCTGAAATATTCCGATCTTCTGCCAGTTTAAACAAGATCGCTTTCTCTTGTCTGAATGTTTGTAACTCTCACCTTCTTCCTAAAACTGAGGTCTGCTGTTCCCATGTCTTCTAGGCCAGTCTCGTCACCTGTTGAACATTCCACAGGGAGCAACAAAAAATAAGCGTTCACCTTTAATCATACGTGGTTTTCATGTCATATCCTATATATGACAGTTGTCAACATCATTTAACTGCAAACTTCTTGCTGGAACCTGATCTGATCTTCCACATTATTTCCTAGCTGTATATATTACTGTAGCAGCACGAAAAGAGAGGGTGGCAGAGGTACTTAAACTGAGAGAGGGAACAGAGGCAATCTCCAAGGGTTTTATATCTGCATTTTGAAGTGCCTGGCAAAAGTTTGCAAGCATATTTTGCCTGTGAACAGCACACTACCCACCAATATTTGCTACGTCTGAAGGTGCCAAAAGAAAGCAAGCCTGAAACACACACAGGGGAAGGACCGAGCTGAAAAAAAGCCAACTCAGTATCTATCTGCTCACAACAACCATCAAGCACATAAATGAGTCTTGCACTCTTCTTCCCTCATCTTCGCTCTGTGGCCACTCTCCAAAGAGAAGGCAGCGTGATGAGCCAGAGGAAAGCAAAGCAAACCTCCCCGTTTCGAGATCTCATTAACTGGGAAGTTAATAAGTGCACTGAAGCTTTCATTCCTCAAGCTGAACCAGGAAAAGTTAAGAGGAGAAAAAAAATGCTTTCACAGTGTCAGAATTCTTATTTCTCATCTTTAATGGTGCCTCTGTACATTTTTAATAGCTGCTCCTCCACATGAAACCTGCAGGAGTGAGGTTTAGGGAGCCAGAACTTACTGGAGTGCTTACTTAGACATTTCAAAAACCAAAAGCCTTTCCATAGATAATAAGATATTGATTGAAAATCTGCAAAAACTGTCTCCTCCATATACTCTGAAAGCTCATTAGCTACTTTTTGACTCTTGAGCCATTAAGGTTGACTAGTTTCATGCCTTCAATCTTGTCTCCTCACACCTTCCTCAGGGCCAAAAATTTCTTTAGTCTTCCTGCAGCCATCTACCGTTTTAATAGCAGCTTGAAACTTCAGAAATGCACAGCAAAACATAACAAGAACTAGTAGATTAAAATTACCAGAGATTAACGTACCCAGGGAAATGCTCAAATAATTTCTTTTTGGGCTTTTCCAGGGCATGCCAACCCAGCAGAACTCCTATTTTGCTGCCGGAAACATGATGAATAGATAGAGAAGGCAGAACTGGGGTGTTCAGTGGTTGGGGTGGGGACAGAGCCAGCCCAGCAGGACAGGAAACAGTTCAGAGCTGTCCTAGTTCAGGCCTGACCTAGAACCTCACCCTCCAGCTCTGCAGGGGAAAGGAGGAAGGAAAGGGACGAGGAGGCTCTTCTACTCATCAGCTCAAGAGGCTCAGAGCTTTAAATTTACCCAAATGGCAGATGATGCAAAAAACCCAAGCAGAAACAACAAGCGAAGTTCAAGATAACACCAGTCGTGCCCCTGCTTGAAGAGCAAGGGCTACATGAAATGACTCTGATCATGACGGTAGGATCCTTCTGCCTTCAGAACAAAAGCACCTGGACCTACCAGTAAAGTTTTACAAAGATCATAGTTAGCAAAAGCATCAGGCTTTCACTTACCCACAAGAAAGTAACCTAAAGGAAACTGGAAGTCCGATTAATTTTTTAAGTCATTCACTATTAAAAATGTAGAGGGTTGAAATTCAGCGGAACTTCCTCAGCATTTTGGAACGTCTCTTTTCATTTCCATCCAGGGCGCTTTTTTTCTCTTTCAAACTGAAATTTTTCTTTGGAAGCATCAAAGACCTTAAGTCCCCACTTGCTACATGTTTGTTTGCTTCCAACTTCTTAAAATGATTGTGCTTATGCTTAAAAATAATCATAAGTGCTATTAAAATTACAAATGCATTCTAAGCAGATGAGCAAAGCAATGCTTATAAACAACACTCAATGTTCATAAGCAATTCTACAACAACAGACGTGATAAAGAGTTAAATATTGCTCGTACTGTCTTAGGACTTCAGGTCACTACACAGAGCTGACCCAAATCATCTGCACAATATCCCTATAAGATAGATGTAATATTCTTTCCATTTTGGGGGGATAGGCGTCATCCCAACTTGAGAAAGTGTCTCCACTCCAGTTAGTGTTTTAGTACTTAGACGAAGTTTAGAAAAACGGTTCATTTGCCTAAACTTGAGCCTGAGAGTATTTGTTGACTTTTTTTCCTCTCCTGAAAGCACCTTGGTAAGTTAGAAATCAGTCATTTAACTTGGACCTCAGAGTAACACCCACTAGTTTCAGAGGGAGAGAATGGCTGGGGTATCCTTCAAACCATGCTCTAGATATACCAGGCTACATCTTATTCAATTAGCATTTAAACATTTTTTAAAAGACGTGGAAATGGGAAATTTTAAGCTGTTTGAATTCCTTTCCTTTTCTTGAGGGAAACTAAAGACACCTAAACATTCATGAATTTGAGTTGCAGCTACCTGCTTTTAGGAAACAATAGAAACCTGTTTGCCATAAACATGCTGATCACACAACCAGGCAGCGTCAAAAAAGAAACTGGAATTCATGGATGCTCTTAAAAATTGCTGCAAAACAGCAAATAAAGGTTCTGTAACTATGCATTTATCCAGTACCATTGCTATTACCACTGCCCATGGAATTGCCCAAGCAAAACCAGGGCATCGTCACCATCATGGAAACCCTGTGGGTTTGTCACAGGATGCTAAAACCCGATGCCTGGGAGGCAACAGTGAGAGCCCGAGTTCCTGTTACAAACGCAACACATAAGCATCTGGCTCAGCTCCCTCCTGGTCCGGAGGCCACAAAGGTCCCTGCTGAAGGGGAAGTTTCAGTGTGTTCCCGTTGAGCCAGATTGGTTTCTAAAGCTTGAAAGAAGTTTTCCTTTCTCTTGTGCCCTTTATAATTCTCACTTTGGGTCATCTGCCTCTCAACAGCCACAGAAGTGAGAGGATTCACCCCGGGTGTTGGAGTCAGTGGCTGACAATACATTACACTTAAAATTCCTTTTAGTATTCTACTTAGGCACACTGCAAAGGAAGAATGGATATCTAGAATAATTAAAATATGTTTAATTTGCATGGAGCTCAGGGCATTGTTCTGACATCAAACATCACTGTCGGCCATATGTGGAATTTCAACTGCCAAGTGCTTGATTTATGTGAAAATTAGCTTAAGTGTACAAAGAATGAAAAATTTATGATTATTTCACATTTTAATAAATGCAGTGCTATGCATTAATTTAGACTTCTAAAACAATTTTGACAGTGACAAGAGAATCCTTCGCAGACTAAGTGCTGTAGTGTCTGTGTTTCGCAAGTCCTGCGGAATTATGTGGTAGAGTGCTAAGGCAGTTAGATTTTTATGTTTTTAAACAAAGACATTATATAACTATATCACCTAAAACACTGCTTCATTTCACTCTTTCCCCTGCTCTCCCATGAGGAAGCATAGAACTTATCAATAGCTTTCAGACAGATCGGCATCTTGCATACACAGAAGTGTTTGCAGAGAGAAGAAAGAGCGCATATTTTACGTTGTTCAACATAACAGGCATTGGCAACTTTCCCCAGACTTTTGTTGCACAGGAAAATCACTTGGATGGTGACAGGATCTTCCCCAAGGTGCTAAGATCTGACACCAGAGCATTATTTTTCATGAGTATCTTCTGTTCTGCATAATAAAACACAATGCTCTACCATCTCTCACTCCTTATGGGGCATCTGGGCTCTCTCCAGACCTAGATGGCAATCCCACGACATTTTCACGTCAAGGGCACCCCAGACCAAGAGAGGAAACAAGGGCAACACCTTAAGAACTGTTTCTTCTCTTGATCCAGCCTTTCATATAAGGACCAACTTTGCATTTTGCATGACAAGATTAATAAAGCGCTTCTGTCAATATCTGAAATACCATAGAAAAACCATGACTCCAAATATAAATTACACAAAGAAAGGAGAGGATTACAGCTGTTCTCAGCCCGCACAAGTCTGACTTTGCACTCTATAAGATGTGTTTTGCAGATGTGTAAAGCACAGCGCACTCCCTTCTCCGCATGTATCGCACACTCAAAATGTACATTAGAAGAAGGTTATTAACATTGTCCTACAAGAGTTCAGAAAAGAGACCACAACCAACTCCATTCTGCCGTTTGCTAAGGTGGGGTTCTTTGAACAAACCTCTTTGGTGTATTTCCATTTCTTAATCTTTCTTTCTTTTCTTTTTTTTTTTTTAAGCAAACTTATAAAAATGGAAATTCTATCACATAGCCTCACCTTGAGCACCGATGAATTATAAACAGGGTTTGATCCTTCAGATTCACCTACAGTTCTCAGCATGTGAGCTTATCTGGTAACCAAAAGCAGCAAAAAGCCTTCATCCTATCTGAGAATCAGCTCTGAAAGGAGATGAGATCAGGCATATACTTTGCTATTGGCTTTCATGGCTGTTTCCTGACAGCAAAACAGTACTAAGAATAAAGAACCTTAAGACCCATTCCAGCTGCTTTAAAAGGGTATGATCTGGCAGGCACAGCTCTTCCCATGAACTCTGAGTCGTGAGTCAAAATCTCCACTTCATGATTAGATTAGTTATAGCATTTGTCATCAGAAAGCGGATCTTACTCCTCATTGCAACTAACCGCAAGAATAAGACTAATCTTTACTGGGATAGGAGCAAACTTTTGCTATGTGTCTCCTCGGCACAAGGTCTGGTAAGGGAATCCAGCTGCTTAGAAAATCTGCTCACCAGGTACCAAAGAAGTGAGCGTTGTACTGTGTGTTTATATTGTATTTTGCAGTTCCACTTGGCCTTTTGGGTTAAGGTGTGAACGGGCACTCTGTACCCAGGACACTGCTGGAACCCCTCCTACATCACAACAAGGTAGTTTGGATGCCACCAGCCAGCACAGAGTATGGATGGACATCTCGTGAGAGGGACACCAAGAAACAAGTGACCAAGAAACTGACCAACGGTGTATAACATCCCATTCACGTGAATACTTCATATAAAAGTGGAGATCACGAGGATCTCGTCCCTTTTCCCTATGGCCGACATTAGGAGAGCACCTTGCTAGTCATCCCTGAGAACTGAGGCCAGTGACAGACTGAATCCAGCTCCGGTTGGCTGCAGAGTCCAGTCCAGGACTTTGGGTGCCGGCTCTGCAGTTGCTGAGACTTTCAAGATTGGTTTTGTATTTTTTGTATTATTTTCTCTACTCTTATTAGTAGCATTAGTAAAACATTGTTAATTTTTCCAGCTCTCTTCTCTCTGTCCTTCTTTCCCTCCCAGTCACCTGCCGTGAGTGGGAAGGGGGGAGAGGGAGGGGCACAAGGGGGAAGTGAGGGGGAGAGGAGGTTAACAATACATCTGCCAGGGTTTTATTGTCACCCCGCAATCTTAACCCTCGACACTGGTGTTTATGCTGGAAGCGCAATCTCAGGTTCAATACCACTGCTCTACCTGGGAAGGGAAAATACTGGTTCGAAAAGAACCATCTTGGTATCAAAACATCTTCATGGGCTTTGCACTGGATAGTAGATATCTCGTAACTTACATAATCACTCCGAGTGGGCTTTCAAAGTATTCTGTTCTAGTCTTACTGCATTTCCACCTCAAATTAAAGCTAATTTTAAGCACCGATTTGAATAAAAATATTTATGAGCCTTAATATTTATCTGACACTTTTTACTAGGCTTTTGTGTAGTCAGTAAGTCAGATGAAAATGGCATTTGCATATTTGCAAAACAGCACATGGATAATTTTAATTTAAAAACTACAACTGGAAACTAGCATCAGAAAATGTAAATGAAATCTGGAAGATGTATGCATTTAAAAGCAAATGAGGGGCTGGCATCTGGTCCTTTATTCAACTATCAATTCGTATAGCATACAGCTTTCTGAATTTATTGGGGGAAAGTTTAATGTGATTTGAGGACTCCGGTGGAATGTTTTCAGCCAGATGAAACTGAGATCATTCCTGTGTCAAATATTTGCTGAAAGAGGTTAGGCCTTCGACCTAATACCAACAGTCTACTCCAAGGAATTGCTCCTAACTGCAGAATGCTTTGTCAAAAGCGCTATCAGCACATGGGCTTTTCAAGCCAGCAGCACCAAAGCAGAGGACTGCAGGAGTGGGAGAAGGAAAAGGCAGCACAGGGAGCTTGCAGCAGCCAGGACAGCGAGCCAGCGGCAACGGGGGTGAGCTGTTCACATAGTGGTGACCCAACCTGAACTTCCTCTACCCCTTTTACAGCACCAATGTGAGCCAGTCACTAATAACCTTGCTTTCGTGGTTTGACAAGCTTGAAGCTTGCTGCCCTGGGTTATGAGCAATGAAACACACTCTAAGGAGGTGTCTGATGCTCCAGCAACAGCGGGATGTTTTCAGAGAAGAGCTGGGTGTAGCCAAGGACATTCGGCACCTCTAAATCAAGCATCAGCCCCAAGGGGAGCAGGTGGCTGGGCTGGGTCCTCACACCAGTCACCCAGGGCCGCTGTGATTCAAACTACCCACTGTGCAGGTGGAAAGAGAGACAGAGCCCTATGTACCAGCTTCCACCCACAGCCCCCGTAATTTGTCCTTGTTCTGCAGAACTGATGCCTTTACTCAATTTTCAAACAATAGATTCATGTTCCCTGTTTTAAACTGGAAGCTGCACTTGGAAACACGCCAGGAGAGGCAAAGATCATCATCGAGCTGAGATTTCAGCCTTGGGATTCTCCAGTGAGAAAAAGGAAGAGGCAGAAAATGAAGCTGAATTGAGAGAGCTGCAGATAGGGCAGGAGGCAGTGGAGTTGAAGACAGCAATGGGCTGAGGGAGCAGAAGGGGCAAAACAGGATCAGGACAGGCTGAAACTTCGCAAGTGAGACTCTTACTGTGAATGAAAATGAACTGAAATCTTGTCAGTCACCTGTCAGATACCAAAACAGGAATGGTTTCTTTGCCCTTTCACTTATACGAACCCACACACTGCTGCAGAGCAGTAAGAATCTTGGAAGCTCTGTGCAGACAAGGCTGTTGGATGAAGACACTCATTGTGGGTCAGGGTTTCTGCATTAGTCAAAGGCCAAAGTCCAAGGCAAATAAAACCCACAAAAATCATTAAGTGTAAATTCCTCAGAAGGAAGTCAGAAACAGCCATCACCTGGGTTAATGTCTTTGGTCACCTCTTTTTTAATGACCATAAATACACCCGAACACTCTTGTCTAACAGTATATCCACAGCTACAAATATACCACAGGCATAACGCATGGAAGCCCAGGGTGATTTTAGAACTGGCTGAAGCAACATGAGCTACATGATGAGGCCCAGTAGGGTTGTCTGTACAACTGTCTACAAGCCAGTCTCCATAAGAGAGCCAAGCAGAGATCCACACAGCACAGCTAATAGATATTGACCACCTGGAATACTAATTAGCCAACACCTATTTCGGTTTTTACCCACGGTGTGTCCCAGCCACAGCACGTACCCTTCCAATGCACGCCAATGGTGACACGTTTACATCAGGGCAATTCCTGGTGACACAATGAGGTCCCTCGTCCCTGACACAGCGACACAGTCATGGCAAAGCTTGGCTTGTGCCCCTAATCCTCCAAAGCGGAGGTGCAGGATAAACTCAGCCCCTGGCAAAGGGATGCTGAGCACATCCTTGCCAGTGCTCCTGCCAGCTGCTTGGGAGGGCACCTACCTGAGACACGGGGAACCTGTCAGGAGCTTGAGAGAAACAAAAAGACCAAAAAAAAGGAAGAGTTAAATAGAAAAAGGGGTTGGGGGATAATTACAAAACAGGTATTTTTAACGGTTGCTGGCAGAAACCCCAACCCTTGTATTTAAATGGCTTTTTTAATTAAAAAACAGCAGGCTATGAATGCTAATCTTTCTGAGCAGAAAGCTCCTGATGGTTTGCCTGTTTCCAAAAGACTAAATCAATCAGCAAGAAGACTAACCCCATCTCGGGAACATTCATTTCAGAAGGGACTCAACTTTCTAAGTCTACGTGTGCTGCGCTGCTGTACACACAGCACAGGGTGTTTGCCAGAATCAAAACTACAACATTCACAAAAATGCCCAATAGTGGCTTAACTTCATCTGTTTTTCTACATCTGATCTGTCTTTCCTTGTTACTTTTCCTTTTCTTTTTCTCCTAGCTAAAAATACCAGTGGAGGCCTGCCAGGCTAAAATGTGCAGTTTGAGTCCCTAATGTTTGGGTAGGGAATATTCCAATTGCTCCACATTTTTGCCTATGTAAACTATTTAACTTGCAAATCAGAAAGCAATGTTGTATGACACACTTGGGTTTTTCTTGGAATCTCAGCAGACATGCAGTGAAAAACCAGCATCTAACCAGCAGAGAGAGTGAGAAAAGAGAGAGAGGGATGTCAACCATGTAGGACAAAAATAAATTGTTAGCAATTTTTTATGAACTGAGGTTTCCCAAATGTAAAGCAATTCAACAATTTTGTGCCATTGCAATTCATAGTATCTGTGGGTAGAGGGATTTTAAATGAAAATCCAGCCTCATTCTGTTCTGTGTCAAGAATTATGTGTCATTTTGTTTCTTCCCTGCATTTCATATCCGTATAAAGCGTTAGAGAATCAAGCCTTGTTGGGAAGGCCACCTCCAGGAAACAGCATGAGAAAACCCTGGCGCTGCAGAGCAGTGGAATGCTTTATACCTGACACCAACATGACCCAAATTAACTAGATTTAGAGCCTGCTTTTACAAGCCAGCGAGTTTCGGAGCCCGTTTCCAAGCGGGGGCTGCCTGCCTTACTGCAAGGGCGAAGCAATGATGGTCTCCCAAAGCCCGGCGTGTGTTTGTGTGTGTGCACGGCGAACTCGGGGCTGTGGACATGGGGACACAGTATGTGCCCCGAGGCTGTTAGCCCAGCTCTGCCTCTCTTGGGCACAAGGCTTTATGGTCTCTCCGTGCTGCCCCTCACTCTCAGCATCAATAACCAGCCTCCACATGTGGTTGCTGGAGGCAGAACTAACAGAGCCAAGGAGCAGCAGCACGGCGGGGCTCTGCTTCCACTTACACCCAGGACACACTCAAAACTGCCTCAATAAGACATTCAGTCCTGCTTGAGGGCTCGTTCCTCCTCCTGCTTTTTGCCACCCTTTTCCCTTGCCCAGCCGGTGCTCCCAGCGGTCGCCTCTTCACCCAGGGATGGATCTGCTGTTGTACCCAGACCCAGAGCTGCTTCCCCAGCGTGTGGCTCCCAGGAGAAACGTTGGGAGAGCCCCTGCCAGCTGGGGAGCACTCAGGCTGCGTCCTGCCCTCCTCCTTCCACCGCTCTTTCCATCCTCCCGTCTCAGGGCAACTTCTGAGCCACCAGCACCGGGCTGTGAGCCGGACTGCAAGGAGCACCTCGCAGCTTTCCCTGGAAGCACAAGCCCTCCCCCTGACTCAAACCCTTCCTTCTCACCTCCAAACACCTGGTCTTTGCCAGCATCACCACGCAGCAGAGCAGGTGCCGTGAAAGTCCCCTGGCCTCCGCTTTCTCTCTCTCCACACTGCGATGTCGTTTCTTCCTCCTCTATCATCGTGTCAGCTCCTCCAGACGCTGCATCGAGCCCTGCAGCACACACATCCATCCCCAAGCACCCTGCACCGCCAAGGAAAGTACATTCAACATTAGAAGATGATTAGACAGTTTGTACTGGAGCTGGGGAGTACATAAACCCAGAAGGCAACTTGTGCTGCCTGTGCCTTTCTTAACTGAGTGAGCCTTGTTCAGGCAAACCACGTATGGGAGAAATTCGCATCAGGCAGAGATTCACAAGAGAAATACTAGAGTATGTAAAAAACTGAGCAACCAACCAACAAAAAAAAAGAGTATCATGCATATACACAGAAATAAACCCAGTCTGCTGGTCTCACAAAGCACAGAGATGCATAAGAAACATTTTGTGCCAAGTTGTTACAGAAAAAGAGGCGGTAAACAAGACCATCACTTTCCTAGCGTCTGACTGCTTTAGGAGCCACTGTTTCTGTATGATTCCTTCAAAGGTGCAGGGAGAGCATACTGTCCACTGACACAATATCATTCACTAAGCCAACATGACCTCTCTTGATGTGCCTGGATGCTCCATACAGCTCATGTCCTTATTTTGAGGCACCCTGCAAGACTCAGATGAAAGCAGACTTGCAGAAGAGCTCTTCAAATTACCGCCTGGGCGCCCTTTTCTTGACTCAGGCTGAGCTTTCGCTAGGACCAAGGTAGGGAACACCTCTGAGGAATTCCTCCACACATTCGTTTTGCAGGATGCTGATTTCTCATTATGAGAGAACACAAAACCACTTGACAAGAAATGTTCTCTTTCTCTTCTCATTCTGTTTCACAACCTATGGCCTAAACCTCAGGTGAATTTTCAAATAAGCCAGCGCTCGTAGTTGCAAAGGAATCTGTATAGAGAACAAAAGTGTAGAGCACATTGGCATCCCAAGTTTTACTATGTAGTGCAGCAAGAAAGCACAGGAACATATTGACAAAAGATGTGCCTTTCCCTCGTACTGCATGCAAAAAATCAAAGAGATTTTGGACAGTTCCATGATTCGCACCCCACAGCCCTGCCAAGTTATTCTTTCCCCCCATTTTCAGATGGGGAAACCTCAGAGGAAGATGGGATAGGAGGCCTGTGTAAACTCCCAAAGCGACCTGGGAGCCAGACCAAATGAAATCTCCTCTGCTTCAGGAATTAGCCCACTCTGTGCTCAAAAACCAATAAATCAATGCTTCATGCAATGATGACTTGAGTTTATACATTTTGCATTCAAGCGTCACGCTGACACTTGCCATTCTTGGCACTGAGGAGCTAAATTTATCACTGTCTTCTCTAATATGTCCCGAGAAAGGCAAGATTAGAGATCTCCTCCTGTCTGAATTGCAGGCAGCTTCCCGTTGCTCATCCAGCCACCGAGCAGGCAGTGCTACAGCTCAACCAGATGAGCCTTTCCAGTTTGATTTGCTCTATCCATTGAACAACAGCGTGTGGATCAAACGAGGCTGAGCAGCTCGCTGTCCACCTGCTTCTCAAGTGCAACGAACCAGCAGAAAGCTGCTCTGACAATTTGAAAGGGGACTACAACCAATTTAGAAGGAAATGACTGCGCACAGTCCAACTCGATGCCTCGAACAGCATCACGGAGCAATCCTCCATCACTTAGTGTTCTGGGCCTGTCACTCTTTTGATTTAAAATGAGTTTAGGTAAACTAGTTGCACAACCATGATTCACTCTAAAACACTTCCACTCAAGAGCATCGCTCTGCCTCACTGGCATCTTTACAGTCTTGAATACCATTTCTACTGTGCTTTTTATTTCTTGAAGCAGACTTGTATAGATAAAATATAGCAAATATATCCCCTTTGATGACCAAGAATTGCTGTTTCCTCTTGAGAAAGTGGGTGAGCTTTGGGTGTGGGTGTAATCACAAATTTGGCTATCATACCTAGACCTAGGTCTCCACCTGTAACAGATCTGCAAGGTTGAGATCAAAGTGTATTGAGTAAGCATCATTGGGAACAATACTTAGCTGAGATTGATCGTTAAGCCTCTGGATTTTCATACGAGAGAGAGTCCCATTTCTGTCTGGTTGAACACTGTTGACCTTAACATCATTTGCTGTCATGAAACTGCATTAACTATTCATCAACTTCCAAGCCCAAACTACAGTTCAGCATTTTCTTAGATGCTTCAGAAAGAAACCTGGTTGCGGCATTTCATCCTGAAGTCCCTAATGCCTTTTACAGCGAATTTCCTTGCCGTGAATCAATGCAGTCCCAGCGCCCCTCTGTGCTCCAGGGAATGGTGGGGACTGTCAGGGCAAAGCTCATGGGACATCGCTGCAGACACCTCAGGGCATCAGTGGAAAGCCAAGCTGACCTCTAGTACTTTTGGGACAGCACAAACACAACAATGGATGAAGCAGTCTCATTAAAAAAAAAGAACAACAAAAAACCCACCAACCCCCCAGAAAAGCCCAAACAAACAACAAATATATGTGCTTCATGATGTCCCAGCAATTCCCTTTTTAATGGGGATGTGGATTGGGTTCCCCTTAAGTGCCTTTATAAAGCTGTGGCTGCAGCTGCAGAGCCTGCTTTATACTCTACTGTGCTTGAAACTGGGCTTTCAATGACATAATTACAGGCCTATATTAAAATGTTATATTTAAATGGTCTTATTCTTCATCAGAAAAAGATATTCCTAACCAAACCGAATTCTTCTATATCATTTATTGTATTTAAGATAATTTAATACGTTTCTATTCATGCTGGAAGACAGCAAATTAATAAATTCCATAGCACTTTATTTAAATATTTTAGAACAAATCTTGAAAGATGTTTTCATTTAGCTGAAAGCCGCTTAATAGCAGGTTTTTCTCTACCACAATAAAAAGTATGTGTTTCTTTTTATTGCGCTTGTTAAAATAAATGGCATTTTTAATAAAGACTGTCCCCATAACAACATATATGATTTGATCACATTATGAAATAAATGTCATGTGAGATTATACATTTCAAAGCAGACAGTTTATGTTCTCTTAGTTATTAAATTCAATCCGTTTTGCTTCTTTCTTTGTTTTGCTTTCCTGAAGGTAGGTATGATTTTGATTAAAACGTGACCCAAAAAGCAGAATAATTTAAGTGAGAATGTATTTTTGTTTTTTGAAGGTTTCTCCACCTTCCCATAGGAACTTAAAAGAAAAAAGAAGTGGCTTTCAGTGGCAGAATTCCAATTTGTTTTCTTTTGACTGACATTTGATTCCCAAGAAGAACACGCTACAACACAGCACTGTGTGGAAAACTCAAAGCTAACTAACTAGATATTATGCTTTTAGTCCATAAAATGGGTTTGATGATACAAATAGGCTGTAAAGCCTCCTAATACCCATCCCCCCTGTGTGGAAAGCCATAGCCAACCCAGACCACGCTACTGTAAAACATTGTCCTCAACAGCGAAGCAACCCAGACATGTGGGGCATTGTCATTTCCTCCAGGAACCAGCCAAATACCTATTGGATGTGAAGACAGGAATGAAGGGAACGCACCAGTGGCAGAAGTGACTTTCAGGACTGCATCCGCAGCTCATTACAAGCCACCACTTACTCCACAAGCACTGGATTGTCCTATAATGGATGGCCAAACTCTCTTACCGTTTCCGATTCTCCGCTTCCTGCCCATCCGTCCCCTAACTGGTATCCCTGTTTGTTGAGGGACACAGTTTAAGCACAGCAAAGCTCCCAAGATTTGGCCACAGTCCTTCCTCAGGAAGCCCACAAGTCAGAAGCTGGCCCAAATCTTAGGCTGGAGTTAGATACTTTAGCAGTCTGTACCTATTTCATATGATAGACTCATAGAATCATTACGGTTGGAAGAGACCCTCAAGATCATTGAGTCCAACCATAATGTAACTCTATAGCTCTAAACCATGTCCCTGAGAACCTCGTCTAAACGCCTTTTAACCCCCCCCAGGATGGTGACTCCACCACAGCCTGGGCAGCCTGTTCAATGCCCCACAGCCCTTTCCGAGAAGAATTTCTTCATAATATCCAATCTAAATCTCCCTGGTGCAACTTGAGGCCATTTCCTCTCGTCCTGTCACTTGTATGCATGGTCAGTATGGTGAAATACCTGGGTGAAAACCAGTATAGAAAAACAGCCTATTTTTAACCTGTCCAGGATTCCCATTGGGAATCGCTGGATCCCTACCCCTGTTGAGGAATGCAAAAATCTTTGGAAAGGAAGGCTTCATTATGTCCCTGAGGTCCCACAACACTAAAAGCACATCCAGCCACAGGATGTGACTATCGGTGCCTCCCCTCCAGTCCTCTGAATTTGTCCTAGGTGTCTTTCTGAAGCCCAGCATCCATTCCAGATACTTCAACCATGCAACTTTCTTGTTTCAACAAACAAAGCTCCTGTTAAAAATCACTGACAACATGGGCGTTGGTTTAATAAAGAAATCACTTTTAAGCTAAACATCACCATCTGTCAGGCCCGGAAAAAAAAATGCACAGCCATGAAGTAACATTTGAAAGCACATCCCAGCTCTCACCAAGCATGAACGCTGAATATTAAACAAACACCTGAAGCTACATGTGCCACCACCTAAAACTATCACTTCATTTTCCGCTACATGCTGTGACTTAAGGAAAACATTGCAGGCATTGCCATCTGTGTCGCTTTTAATTATCGATAGGAAGCGCACGCACGATGTTTCATAACTCATTCAGAAAACAGAAAGCTGGCAGCAGGGCAGTGGAGGTCTGAGGAGCCATCCCTGTGCCATGGGTAAGGGCCACGTGTGAACACCAGCGAGCGTGGCAGCAGGTGACAGCTTTTGTCTCAGGGACAGGCACAGCCCCTCATTTGACAGTGAAGAGCTGAAGTTTTGGGCTTGAAACCTGCACCTGTCCCTGGGATGCACTGACGGGTGAGGGTGGTGATTATCAACAGCCCAGACGAGGTGCGGGCTGATTCTCAGCAGCAGAAGCAGAGCAAACACGCTGCTCTTAGAAAGGATAGAAAGGGGAGGCTGCATATCGGGATGCAGAGCCAAAGCCTCTTTGTCGGTGAACACAAAGCACGGAGGAAGAGTAGCTGTGTGCAACACCGTCAGCAGTTACACCGAAGTAAAGGTTCTGATCACTGACGCATGTGTTGAAGTTGGATGAAATGAAATAATGAAATAGAATGAAAAGAAATTAAATGATGGAAAGCTGGCCAGCTTGGGAGGAAAGTCAGTTATAGCCTTTCCCATTATTCTTAACAGCTCTGGGCAGAAAATAGGCTGGGGGTCAATGATTTTACCAGCAGGGTCAATGATTTTACCAGCAGTACCTTGCTGTACTTCCCCCGTACCCCTCCAGTAATCCCAATATCCCCATGTCCTGTGACCCTTTTCCCTGTCCCACAACCGACATGCGGCTGGGGAATGACAGACAGACAGAAATAGCCCCATTACCACATGGAACTGAGAGCGACTACGAATAAATCCAGAGTGAATAGTGCCAGGTCTGATCTTTTACAGATACTTATCTGATTTCCTAATATCCTGTTAAAATCTCTCAGAAAATACTCAGCAGACACTTCTGCCGATGCACTGGAAGTGACAGCCTTCTGCAATTAGAAATGCCTGGAAACAGCACTCCTTTGCTCAAATAACCCGGACTACGAGCAGATGAAAACAAAATCACTTCCTTGAAAGCAGCTGTGGGGCATCTGGAGAAAGGATGCTCGGGAGAGCCAAGCGGAAACCAGCACCCAGATTGCTTGTCCCCTGCTTTCCAGAGCAAACTCCCACCTGCTTGTCCCTCGTGGGACATTTACACCGAATCACCCCGAATCAATAACGAAAGGCAAAAAAATGCACCTTCACCTACCAGCACCTCTCCTCTGCTTGCAAAAGTTGCCCGCTGTGCTGGTAACAGTAGGAATAAAGCCGAATAAAGTAAAACTCCAGAAGACAATCACATTTTTCACCTTCTGTACCTTTGTTGTGAGCGAATGCTGCATGTTCTCCTCAAATTACCTCCCCAAGCAACAACCCCATTTCCTTTTTTGACCTCTGTAAATTAAAACAAGTTTGGAGCTCTCTTGGTTCAGAGCTGTGGCTCCATTTACTCGTGTAATCGTTTATTCCAGCAATTCCCACTCTGTAGCATCAAAGTTTGTGGTTAGTTGCAGTCTGTTAATCTACACGATGAACGTGCAAATCCAGTGGCAGAATGCCGAATGATAAGCACGGTGAGAGACAGGAGAAAGAGGTTGGCAAAGCCCCAGCTACACGATATTTTTGTGCCCAACCTCTTTAATTACTTGAACACCAAATTGACTGGTAGATGAGCTTTAGAGGTACAATCATCCAGTACTTTCTGCCATAGTACAAAGAGGAAATTTGTCTAAAACAAAAAGAAGAACATCCCAGCACAGCAAATGTACCTGAATACCTCTTCCAGGTGTCCCTGTCTGAGAAATAGCATATTGCTAACAAGATATTAGGGGCTGTGCTGTCCCCTCAGGGTCTCAGATGCAGGGAGCTGAGGATGAGGAGCTTGGAATGATGTCCTGGCTGCTTAAGAGCCCTTAACCTACGTGACCATCACAGAGGCCATTTCTGCAGCCACCTCTCCTGGCGCTGAGGAAACCAGTGGCAATGACGTCTGGATCAAAACTTATCGCTAAATGATGTTTTACCATCTCAAAGGTTAGGTTTTATTTCAAACTGTAAAAAAATCTGCAGCACTTCAAGAAAACCCCAGTAAATCAAATAGCTACAACACTTCCATTTTTCTCATTTCATTTGCTGGCTACATAAAACCAAATATAAATCTGTTGCTGAAATCATCATCAAACTGGAGAGACCATGACTCGTGGGACTCTTCCCAAAGCGTGTGGGAATTCACCGTTCCTCTGCCGACCCATGGAGAGCTCGTCCCCTTCACCAGATCTTGGTCTATTCACTCACTGACAAGCTTTGAAGTCCCTCAGAGATCTGAGACTTGCAACTGGTGAGCTGCAGCGCTTGAAATTACGAAGCCAAAACAGAATTCTTCACTAGTTTTTGTGCTATAACCCCACATCAAAATTAGCAATATATTTTTCTGCAGAAATTCACATTTGGGAAGCAAAAAGTTAACAAATCACACCGTGATATTATCTTGTACTTGAGAACTGAAAAGACCTTGCAAGTGTGAATTAAATCACACAAAGTGCAAAACCTTGTCAGGATCGCGCACATTTACTGAAGAAAAAAGTGCAGGTGATTGAACTAATATTACTCCGTTAAATCATGGGAATATCACAGGAGTTTGAAAAGCAGAGGTCCCTCCTGAAATCGGTGAAAACTACCTGTTTCAACATCACCAATTTGTCTTAGCAAGTTAATTTTGATTGATGCTCTTTATTTTTTCCCCTACAAAGCAGAGAGTTGTTACCGACCTTCCAGGTTGATCTGGAGAAATAACTTTATATTGAAGACCCATCAATCCAGAAAGTATCAAACCCTGAGCCTGAAATATCATCCTCCAACCTGAGATATGCAAGAAATCTCCACTGCTGATGAGCGATCGGCAAGATGGATTAGGAGGAATTTTGCCTTTGGTTTGATGTTCAAATTAGATTACTAATTCACAGAGTCCTTTTGCTGTTTAATAAATTCAGATGAAAAGGAAAGATACAAATTCTCACAGTTCTCTTGCTACTTAATACATTCAGATGAAAAGGAAAGATAGAGTATAATCAACACATGCATTAATTTATGCAGATCTTTCCCTAACTTCATGTTTTAAAACGTCTTTTTAGATAAAAGGCCAATAATACTCAGCATTTTTCAACTTCAAAGTGCTTTGAAAATATTAACTACTGAATAGGCCCAGCATACCCATCAGGCCCATAAAGATTAGTATCCCTGTTTTAAAGAGCAATTCAGGCAGAAAGGTTAGGGGATTTCCTCACTAAACCAGATCTCAGTGCCAAGGATAGGTGCTAATTAGCAAATTCATAACTTGCAGTGCAGTACTTAGATTACATCCCGTGCTCTAAGCCACTCGGTGTATGGGATGCGTGTGTTAAATCTTGATAATGCCGTAATACCTGAAATTTGAAAGATGTGAATGAAAATCTTACAGAAAACAACAGTGTGTGAGGGGGCGGCTGATTCCGCGGTATGTTTTCTGTCTGGGAGCAACGCTGTGGGTACGGAAACGTTCACAAAGTGGAAGCTGTCCATAGTCATCACCCAAACCCAGGCGCAGGGACTGGTCTGCCACCAGCTCCGGGGGTGGGGGCCAGGGAGAGGGTCCCACATCACCCCCAAAATAGGGCAACAGCAGCAAATCTGCTGAAACGCTGGATCTCCGCCTCCAGCGAGGCGAGAGGCTTGCACCGCACCCCACTTCTCCCTTCAAACCACCCCAAACCCGACACGAGGAGACGAACACAGGCAGGCGGTTGAGCGCAGAGCTGATAAGCAGATTCGGATTTTCTGATTAGCGCCACGGGTTATGTGAACAGATGCCTATCTCTCACAGAGGGCACGAACACATTGCAGAGAGGAGTTTCTGCAGTTTATTTACTACGGAAGAACACTTCCCAGCTCTCCTACTGACAGTTTGTTCCTGTTGCTGTGGTTCAATCTACACAACGCTGCTGGAAAATCTTTCCATATAAGCAGCTTCAGCACTTCTCCTTTTAAGTTCATTATTTCCTTCCTCTTCATTATTTTCTTTCTGTAATACAAAGGCCCTTTCACACATGATCCGCAGATCAGCAGCAACGAAACAGAGAGGCAGAGGTGCACCGAGACTGATGCACATTAGACTCACCTGGATGGCTAAGGACAGGGAATATCCCATAGAAAGGCAAGATAACGAAGACATGCAAGCACCTGCCAATGCGAAAATCGTAATGACTCAGGGATATAGCCACAGCTATAGAGAAGTTCTTTTTCTTGTGTGTCTTTTTTTCCCCTTTGTTTTTGGTTTGTTGTTCTTTTGGGTTTTTTTTGTTTGTTATCTATCTATCTATCTATCTATCTATCTATCAATCAATCATCTATCTATCTATCTGTCTGTCTGTCTATCTATCTATGGTGGTGGTGGTGTTTTCTTTCGGGAGTGCCCCCTGGCAGAAGCAGATGCACAAAGGCACCTTCTCCAGTCACTCGCAACAAGGCACAGCTATGCAAGGTTCTGCACCGCTGTGCTGGTGCCACGATGAGCTCTGAGCCAAGAGGTGAGATACCACAGAGGCATTCTAGGCCAGGCCTTCTAAGACAAACATCAGAGTGAGAAACAAGAGTTTGCAAGAGCTCAGCTTACAATAATACGCTGGTTTGGTTTGCCCTTCCCTATAGCATCAAACGCTATGGTCATGCCTTGACTTTCAAAGCCTTTCAAAGCTCCCAGGAGACCTCCAAGAACACGGTCAGTGGTTTGGCTGCCAGGGCTTTGATAATGAGACAACCCCGTCTTGTGGCTTCCTAGTGGAGGAGCTTCCTTCTGCTGCCTCTTGTGCCGTATCTCGCAAGCAGATTTGCAAAACCTTTGCAGCAACAGCAGCTCTTTCATCAGGTGTTTCCTCAGCACCCAGCACTCCGGGGTTCTGGATAAAGACCAGGGCGCTCTTGGGCCATAGCTGCGCTCAATGAGTGGCTACCACAGCCACCCACTGCACAGCCCAGGTTTGCACCTCCTGTTGCTGAGTCGCAGCCCAGTCCCTCTGACGGGATGAAGCCAGACACCAAATCCAAGCAACGCCATTTCTTGGAAGAGTTTAGCTCTGAATCAAAGGCTGAACGTCACAGCTCAGCACTGGCTGTAATGATAACTGTTTGTCACCACGTCTCCGAGACCAAAACGCTAATCTGTTGTAAAGAAAACAGGCCCAGCCCAACACATCTAAATGCTTTCTAAATACAGTGCCTAGCTTACAACACACTTTATCGAAGGTTTAGGCTATCAAAACAAGGCTGTGCGCTCCACGAGAAAAGTAATATCCGTTTTACTTTTCAAACATTCTGGCTTTTTTATTAAAAATATGTACAGCAAAAGCCTTCCGCTGTTGTCATATACAAAGGAGATAACAAATGGCATATACAAAGCAGATAACAAATGCTAAGAAGTGGAAATCTGTCAGCTACTAATATCAAAGGCTACACAGAGAATGAAAGGCAAAGAAGTTTTCCCTGTGCACTGTTTATAGCCTGAGCAGACAGAACAAGCCCATTGTGGCCGCAGTCCCTCCATCCACTGAGCGTGTGTCACACGGACCACCATCCAGGCTACCATCAAATTGAAAAGCCTTGTCTACAGGGACAATGCCGAGATAAAGGCATATTACAGATATTTCTTGCTTATATGAGAAATAACACCCTAGACTATTGAAAGAACATTTAAAAAACCCCACAGTTTAGTATTTTAGCAAGGCTTATGTTTTCCAAGCAGCGTGAGAGGACGGCCATTCCCAGGGAACTGCGCAAGACTGAAGGATTAACTCAACTCTGCGCCTGGGAAGAATGAGATGAGAGCCACAACATCAACGCTAAAGTCACCTCCAGTCCCACCGCCCAAAACACAGCAGCCCCTCAGCCCCACGCAGGCCAATCTGCAGCAACCTGCAGCATGAGTGCAAACAATAACAGCCCCAGAGCCGTGACCAGCGCCGGGGCAGAGCTGGAACTTGGAATCGTTCACTGATTTCTATGCTGGAAAATCCCACACGCCCATTGCCAGACGACACGGGACTGACCAGCTCCTGACTCCAGCCGTGTGCTCTCAAATGTACAAAGGCAGAAATGTCTGTCTCTTGTGATTCCAGACCTGCAGAGAAGCAGAAACCTCCACAAATTGCAATTGAAGGTTCCAGGGGATTTTGTTAATCTTACAATGCAATAGCAGGAAGTTTTGGGCAGAACGGATGATTCTTGGGAAAAAAAAAAAAAAAAATCTAAATCTGGAGCTAGTGCTTTAATTTCTAATAACAAAGATAATAATACTTTAAGAAACAACAACAACAACAACATTTGCTTTAACTTGGTGTTTCAGGTAGGGGTGAAAATGCTCCAGCCCGGGTTTAAACCAACATGCGGTTTAAGTCTCTAGTTTTCTAAACGCGGTGCTCTTCGCCTATGAACATGTCACTTGCAATGTATGGCAAAGCACAACACAAGAAGTGGAAAACCTCAGTATCTGTCAGGTTCACTATTTCATACAACCTTACAACGATTTTAAGGTTTAGAGCCTCTCCTCCTCAGACACTAGAACTAAGAAAAACCTCCCATCTTCCAGCTCGGTGAGCAGCATGCATTAGCACCCTCTTGAACACCAACTATCCCCAGCATCTACTGACCTCAACCAAAGGATTCACAGCCACAGACCTGCCTGCCTTTCTCCCCTCAATGGCCCTCAGCAGAAACTTCTTTCTTCATTAATCTTAGAGCTACAACAAGTTGCTCCACGTGCAGCACAACTAGCAAAGCTTCATTATCAGCAACTCGGGTCTTACACCCTTGAGCTTCACCGTAGAGGGCTTGCAAAAAGAACTCTGTCCAACAGCCCAGGTTTGTCCTTTATGCACTCAATGCAACCTCCTCTCAACAGCTTCTGCTCACCCAACATCCCCAGCTGCTCTTCTCGCTGCTCCATTCCAGGTCAGCAGCCCATATCCCTGCCCGTAGCCCTTAAGAACCCCCTGCAGGTGCCCACACCCCATTCACATTCACCAACCCTCACTTCTCTCCTGCATCACTTACTTTTAATCAACCACAACTTTGCCAGCCAGATACCTGTGGAAGTGCCTATGGACAACTTATACTTTATTTTGGACAGACAGTGACAGGTCTGATGGAGACAAGCAGAAGTCTGAGCCCATGGAGGTAGCAATCTATTTTACCTAAAGAGGCAGAGTGATGAAAATGAAGAAAATAGACCTCTGGAGCCCTCCAATATTTGAGTAAGGGAAGGTGATAAATCCTTCAAAAACCAGGATAAAATCACTCCAAACAATACCAAACACACAACACAAACAAAACAAAATGGAGAGGAGGAAAATCAGAAGAGACCAAGTAGAGAAGAAACTTCAGTAACACAGGAAGGACAGAAGTCACCTCAAAGGTGATCTAGGACGCAATCAGGTGGCAGGACCTCCAAATGAAGACAGGTCATGCAATGAGTTTGAAGGCAGATGGGATGGTGCTCCAGGCAGCAAGTGAGGACAAGGATTTTTAAGACAAATGAAACATTCTGAAAGAGGAAAGTACCAACACAGGCTGTGTATATAATAGATCAGACATTTTTCCGACAGGAAACTACATCAGGAAGAAGGAGAATTAAGATTCATAGCTCTGAAAGTAACCAAGGCAATGAATTTAAGAAACCTTTGCCATACAATATCTCCATTTTCAGGTCCCTGATGCAGGGAAGGCAAGTTCTTCTCTGACCGGATTTTGTGGGCTACAAGCACGAGAACACAGAATAAGCATCACTTTTAGATTATTATCCAGGAAGGCTATAGTAAGATCTTCCTTTCCCCTCTTCCAAAAAGAAGCACACAACACTCCACCTCAGTCCACAGCCATGTTCCATTTAGAGCTTGAAGTTCTACTTTTCTCATTGAAAACATGCAATGAGGCTACAAAGAATTACAGTTCATCAGGAACGCATGAAAAATATTCCCTACCTTTTGTTTGACTCCACTCTTACATAAAGGACTTACATTTTCACACCTCAAATCCTTCAAAAGGTAAATTAGTTTTGACAACCTATGCTTTTTTTTGGATAGGGACAAGATTGACGTCTGCTGTGTTACATCACTACCACTCATGATTTTTAGGCCTATAAAGACAGTAAATGAAATGACATTTGTTGTTTTTTTTCCCCAAAACTGATAGTAAGTTATTCTCCCTTGGACATTTCAGACTGGTTTGCATATGACAGTATTTCATTTGTATTCCAGCCCAACATCACGCTATCTAGTGTCATATCAGGTAGAAAAAACTCAGAAAGCACAGAAAAATAGAGGCGCTTTGGAATTTTAACCAGCGTGCGACATGTCCAGCGGCAACGACGTCAAGGCTGAAAAGATGTCACATTATTAACAGAGCATTTGTATATGTCACAGGTGCTGTGACAACGACTACCGATGCAGCCACTGGAAAGTTCCCGGCAAAACCATTTATTGACAGGAGACTACTGATCCAGACCATCCGGATGAATTGGTATGGATTTGGGTAGAGAGGAGTAAGTTTGCTCAACTCGTTAAACCACGGGAGGAGAAGCACACAAAGCAATGTGATTTACATTGGCAAAAGGAGGACGGGTGGTAAAGTTGGAGAAAACTCAAAGTAGCAGGATGAGCCATCGCATTCAGAGTCCAAATGCCTGGCACTAACGGAGCAATATTTGACCTGTAAATAGGACACTATTAAGAAATTAAGAATGGTTGTCTACAAAATGGGAGTTACCGACTAGTGAACCAGCTCTCATGGCTGGTGAAACGTATTGCAGGACTTTATGGCTTTGAGAATGATAAAATACCGAACATTTTAAAACATCTTTTATTTGCCTCCCCCTTTCCCTCAACAACGATGAATTCTACATCGGGTATTTGTTGTCCTTAGTCACCATGTTAATTCAATGATGCTGCAGCCACACAGCTCTAGTAACTAAAGCTCACAGTGTCCTTCGTGACCACAAGCTGCTCGCCACCCATGGGGACATTGTGGGAAGGTTCTTCTCACCTCCCAGGGCACTTGGGGGACCCTGAACATGTACCCACAGTGCACAGGTCACCCTCTCCCAAACCTTCCGCTGCAGTCGAGCTCACCTCGCTTTTGGTTCATTGATGGCCACCTTGCTCTCTTTCTTTCCCTCCGGAGAGTGACACGTTATTTGTATGTGTCCTTTTTTGGTCTGTCAGCTCCCAGTTTCAGCCAAACAGCTGCGTAACTTAGGCTGGAATCCAGAATTAACAGAAGTTGTTTTTAATCTCTTGATACAAAGGCATTTTGCACGGTTCCCCATATGACCTCCGTGCACAAGAGCCTGCAACTAGAATAATCACCATGTGCAGAACAGTGACACCCTGAGAGAGCCGCCCAGAGGCGCTGGGTCCTGCACGGCATCCGGGCAGGATCACGGACCAGCACGTCGTGCTCACCACTACCGAACCAAACACATCCTCGTGTGGGCTGGAAACAGCACCGCTCTGCAGGACCCACCTCGCTGCATTTAAACTGAGTTCAGGGTTTAGTTCTTCTTGGCTTGGTGTCCAAGCTCCCTTTTGGCATAAGACAACCACATTTCCTATCTAAGGTGGCATTGCGCTGCATCCAGCATCTGCTCTGAAGTGCTCGAGCACAGTTTTGTCTGACGTCCATCTACCTTGGGATTCTCTGATCAAAGGATTTTGAAACCAAAAGTTTTTCTGTTTTTCCCAGCTCACAACTCAGGACATTTCTACTTAAGAGGATAAATGAAGAGTGGGATATGGATTCGCAAATGTTGATTTACATCATTTCTCAAGTAAATGTATGTAGCGTGGCATGCATCAGCTGTCTGAAGGATGCAGGTGCTGTGCCACTCGCAGAGAAGGTGCTGGTAAGTACTTGGCAACACAGGGCGGGCTGTTCATTTTGAATTGCAGGGTCACGCAAAGCATGAGCAGTTATTTGCAACTTAGCAAATGGTCAGAGGAGCAGCTTGGCCCGCACTCCGCTCCCAGAGGCTGCATTCCCCACAAAATCTGGAAAAAACCCTGCATGCATTTGAGCCTGCATGCTTCACAGGCCCCCGAATATTTGTGTTGATTCAGTAGTTGACGAGATACGCCAATAACCACATTACTATCAGTTTGCCTTCATTTTTTCTCATTCAGAAAGGGCAGAATGAGAAATCATTAGTTTGCTTTTGGCTTCGCTACGGAATAGCGCGTTGTCCACAGCAGCGCCCGTCCGCTCCATCAGCGCTCACGGCAGCGAGGTCCTGGGCCAGGGCTGGGGTTGCTAAGCAATATGGAAATACAAATAATAAACGAGCAGCAGCCACCTGCAAAAGATTACTCACTGAATTGTACCTTCCCATGAAAGCTTATGTTTCAAACTTCATCTCATTTGGACTCAAATTTGCTGAAATTAAATTTAAAAAGAAGGAATGATTATTGTACAGAATGTTTTGAGATATGTAAACGCTTCCTTTTCTATTACCGCGATTCACTTTAGGGTTTGGTTTTCTCTGTAAGGCATTTAAAGCATGTAGCTCTGTGGAATACAATGGCTGGTTTACTTATTGCAGCACAGACTTGAAACTGCTTAAATATCTTTTTCTCTCGACGTGCGTTTGCGATTCGCGTATTTAAAGGATGACTATTATTCTGTGTACAAATGCGTTGTTAGCGTGATTGATGTCAGAACAGTGTTTGCACTCCACATCAGAGCAGATTAAAAGCTGCTCAGAAGAAATCCCCTTTACAATGAGCAGCGCTACAAACATACCAAACTAGGAGATCTCACTAAGGAAACTTCCTCTGGAGGCCACCTCCGATTCGCTCCATCTGCTTGCAGCTTCGGCAAAATGGTTGCTCCAGCCCTTAGGAAGGCACATTCCTTCTCTGCAGGTTTGGTTTGCAACCCATTGGAAAGGTTCCCATTGACTATAATAGGCAGGGATTGCTGCTCCGCACCGCGTCCACACCACGGCCGGTCAGGCTGCGCCTGAGCTGCACGGACACGCGGGAGCACATCACGCTGCTGGAACCGACCCTGGCAGAGAAAGAGAAAACAGGCACTTTCACTCACATTTGGCCCTGTGAACGAGCACAGGTCTGTGACTCCAATAGGAAACTCCCGCAAACAAAACTGGTCATTCTGTTTTCACGTGAAATGGTGGGAAATGGGAACGAATCTCTTTCTTCCAGTGGGGTTCCCACACCACAGTTCACTCCAAACCTCGGCAGCCACCTCACCGTCCGCAGGACTCGGACTCCTGTTCTCACCACGAGTGGGGAACAGCTCCTGCAGCTTCCACAGCAAAACCCTGCACCAGTGTGACTTCCACCGGCCTGCAGGGAGAGCTTGAACCTCACCCTTGCTGCGGACCAAATGCTCTCCCCTACAGGAACAGTTAGTACAATATGATCAGCTGCAGCAATTTAATTGCAAATTTCAACTTTTGTCATCAAAAGATTACGCTATCTAGGGATAAATGCTACTCCCAGCCTGCGTACACCACGGGGGTGGTGTCACCCTGTACTCAAAACAGAGAAAAAAGGTGATTTGCACTATTTTATGTATGTTTTTAAGCAGCTTACAGGTGGAGTGCCTTCCCCACGGCTCGGAGCAGGAGGGGGGCTTTGGCTGTGCAAAGCCCACACCGACAACTGCTGGGGAAGAATATATGGTTTGGACTCTGGGGAAACACAACGAGTCAAGAAGAAGAAATCACGCTAATCCAAACTACAAGAGATGCCGTGTTACATGGCTGGGTGTGAGGCTTAGCATTCCGTTTTTCATGAACCCGCTCTCTGTAACTTGTTTACCTAGGAGATTTCACCCCGCATTATTACTATAATCTACAGTCACTTGACGCTTTGAGATTAATGACAAACGGGATTGGGGGCATCAGGGAGAAACAAGGGTATTTGTGTGTTTCCTTTCAGAGGTATTACACGTGCAGTTCAAGAGTTGGAAAGATTCAAATGAATCTTGCCAGAAGTGCTCAAGATCAGTGTTACTGAAACAGCACTGACAGGTAAGTGTGGCCTTACACACTTAGCTTACCTAAGCTAACCAGCTTGAATAGATACATAGATAAAACCAAGGGAGAGCTCAGCCTGGTATTGTAACAGTACCCAGGAAAAGTACACACATGGTACCCAAAGCACACATATCTGTCAAATATCAGTGGCTAAAATATCGAGGCTTCACTTTTCAAAGCTACTCAAGAGTTTTAGAAACTTAGTTCCCGTTAAATTTCTCTTCCAGCCTCGAGTTTGCACTGGCATACACCACGTCTTCTAAAAGCCTTTGGATGGTCTTCTGATAAAAAGCATAGAGCGTTATTTGACTTGTGGAGCGGAGGATTTGGGATGACACAATCAGTGCCCATTTCTGACTCCAGCCACGATGCTGAACAACTCACCAGCTCCCTATTTCTGAGCATGAACAGTCATTTACTGTTAGGAAAACTACTACAATCTGAGGCTTCATTAAATGTTTGCAAACAGTTTTAGAACAGGAACAAACCTGCGTAAATGCCAGGGTTGTTTCTATATAAGCACTGGTTAAGCAGCGGCCCTGGAGACACCTCCGAAAGGCACCACACTGGAAGGAAACACCAGCATCATGCAGCAGGGGAGAAATATCAGATGGGAAGAAAACATCCCTCACAATCCTTTTCAGGAGTAGAATTATGGAGGTGAGATTAAATTTGACAGCCTAAATACACGTTCCTACAGACCGGTAGGAAGTCTGGCGCACGTTAGGAACGCCAAGGAAGGACAACAACCTCAGCAGAGCCATCGATTACTGCTGAGTTATGAGCCCTCAGCATGACAAAGCCGTGCAAAGCAGGAGATATTTGTAGAGCAAGGCATTTCTAGAAAGATAACGTCACTGCATAATGTACTGTTACCAGCCCAGATAAAACTCAGCACAAAGCATCACTGATCAAGAAAGATCACACAAGGGCCAAAGCAGCCGACTGGGATGAGCGCAGATGAACCGGGAACTACATCTCCCAAGCAAAATGGAAAAGACAGTTCAGTTTAGCAAAGGTAGAATGGCTCTGGTCTCTCGTCAACTCTCCAAAGTCAGAAAACATCTGCTGAAACTTGGCAGTGGTGTTTGCTCAAGGACAAATAGACATTTACTGCTCATGAGTAAATTCAAACTGGAAGCCGGGAGGCATGGGGAGGAAATAAAATAACCAAGTTCTGAAGAACAATGTTCTAGGCTTATCTACTATTACGTGCAGAAAGAGCAAAATAGGAGCTGATGAACCCGTGCCACGTTGGGCATTTGCCAGCACGGGGCCAGTAACCTCCATCCTGTGAGACAAAGCCCAAGAGCAGGTCCTCACACCCCCAGTGCCACGGGACGGTGAACAGATGCTCACAGAGAGGAGCGTGATGCTTCCTAAAATGAACAAATTGGTCTTATTTTGTATAAATGTTTCCTTTGCACAACAGACTGTAGTATTTAATTACAGCAGGGGGATTGGACTAGATGGTTTTTCGAGGTCCCTTCCAATCCCTAGCATTCTATGATCTTACTCCCCCATTAACCTAAGCCTTCCAAATTAAACTGAATTTTCTGACACACTGATACCCTTGTCATTGATTTGACCGGCAGCAATGCAATCCAGGCTACAGCTGGAATCACTGCTTATTCCCTCTTTCAAGGAAAAAAATACATATATGTTATGATGTATGAATTTCTGATTTGATAAAGTACTTATGCTCTATTTAATACATCCCTCTATGGTTTTTAGTGCAATAACACACCCGGCATCCGCAATGCTCAAGGCAGCATTCATATTTTCTGCTGTCTTTGATACAGAAAGTTCATTTGTATCCTCCTACAGGCAAAATAGCTGCAGATGAGTTTAAGGACACAAGAAAGAGATGGGCACACGGCTCACGGCACCGAAGACAGCTCGGGATCAGCAACAACAGGACACACGGCTCAAGGCGCTGGAGACAGCTCGGGATCAGCAACAACAGGACACATGGCTCAAGGCACTGGAGACAGCTCGGGATCAGCAACAACAGGGCACACGGCTCATGGTGCTGGAGACAGCTCGGGATCAGCAACAACAGGACACACGGCTCATGGTGCTGGAGACAGCTCGGGATCAGCAACAACAGGACACACGGCTCATGGCGCTTGAGACAGCTCGGGATCAGCAACAACAGGACACACGGCTCACGGCACTGGAGACAGCTCGGGATCAGCAACAACAGGGCACACGGCTCACGGCACTGGAGACAGCTCGGGATCAGCAACAACAGGGCACACGGCTCATGGCGCTGGAGACAGCTCGGGATCAGCAACAACAGGGCACACGGCTCATGGCGCTGGAGACAGCTCGGGATCAGCAACAACAGGGCACACGGCTCATGGCGCTGGAGACAGCTCGGGATCAGCAACAACAGGACACACGGCTCAAGGCACTGGAGACAGCTCGGGATCAGCAACAACAGGACACACGGCTCAAGGCACTGGAGACAGCTCGGGATCAGCAACAACAGGACACACGGCTCAAGGCACTGGAGACAGCTCGGGATCAGCAACAACAGGACACACGGCTCACGGTGCTGGAGACAGCTCGGGATCAGAACAACAGGACTTTGTGCCTGTGCTCAGACTCCGCTCACCGGTGCCCAGGGATTCACGGCTCCATGAGGATGTGGGTCACGCCAGAGGGGACCCTGGCGTCCTGCAGGAGCCCGGAGGCGATTAGAAGCAGCGACGCAACCGAGCGTCACCACAGGCAGCCAAAAGGGATTTTCCCCTGAGACTGGAAATCGCAGGCAAGAACCATCTATTCATCTTCCATGTCTCTGACAAGAAGGGATGACTTGCTTGTAAAGCCTTTAAAATGCAATGAGTCACTTCTCAAAAGAGGTCACTGAAATTTTGCTGAATTATTTAATTAAGAGAAAACCCTAGAATAACAAAAAATATGAATTCCTTTAATCATACTGTATCTGATTCTTCCAATAATTGCATTTGAGGTCCCTGACAGAACAAATAGGTAATTCTCACATGCAGAGCAGAGGAAATAGGGCCAACAATACATCCTCCTGCTAAAAAAAGCTCCACTAGTCTAAAGTTTATTTCACAGACCAGAAAAGGGTTTGATTGTTACCCAGCAACAAAAGATCCCCAACTCTTGCAGAACCGTCTGTACATTCCTTGTAAAACTGGCAACATCCTGAACCGCAAAGCTGAAATATCGCAGGCATGGGTTCTATGTGACCTCCAGAACAAGAGATTGGATCAGCCAGGTCAGCAGGGAGACCACGAGAGCAACTTCTGTACCACCCACAACCCTGCAAAACCCCACAGCAAGGCCCTGCCCGGGGGTTTGGTAACACTGCAGCACCACAGGATCACCAAAGGATCAACTGCTTTCTGCCCTCAGTCTCACAACTCACACTTAAACCGCTCCCATTGTACCCCTCCCATCATTAAGCTTCTTGTTGGTGAAAACCAACCCAGGTCCCCCCAAATCCCATGGGAACAGGTCACCCTTGGTCATCCCCAGAGAGAGGAACGTTATGATTGTCTTCAGCTCATCAGATGAGGGTCGTCATTTTAACTGAATCAGTTTAACGATGCTGTCCTGACCGTTCTGTGTGTATGAAACCTGGATGAACCAGCAGACGAGCTCTAAACTGGCACAGGTATTAATTTCAAATCAATAGGAAATACAAAAATATCAATAGGCTTTTAAGAGTGAAACATAAATTACTTTTCAGAAGGCGTAGTACACAAATTCGCTGATGCCTTTACAAATAGAAATAAGCCAAGAACATGATTTCATAACATTTATAAATTACTAAGTTAATTAACAGGGAATCTTCAGAGAGATGATGAAGGAAATCTAGAAGAACCTTGTCTGACACTATTTGAAATTCTCAACGGAAGGAAGGGACTACTTAAAAAAAGATTAATTACAAGTTTTTTTGCTTTACCTCGATATAATTGCTATTTACATATTTAAGCCAGTTTTGACCTTCAAAATTCTGGCAAAGAACAATTTTCATTAAGCTATCTCGGTGGAAGAAGTTGGCAGCTCCTCATCTTGTCTCTGACGTTAACTGAGAATATTAATTATTTAGCAGGCATGGTCAAAAAAAAATACGTGTAAGTTCTACCCAAAGCACCTTCAATTTATCAAAGTAGACACAGCAAGAGTTGATGTATAGCAAGCTCTTCTAATGCCAGGCCTGATCTCTTTATGGGGTTTGGTTGGGGGCTCCAGAATGAAATAATTCCACAGAAGAGCTTGTTCTGAGCATGGACAACAGCACAACAGTAGCAGCTCTTCACCATCCTTTGGCATTTCATAGGCATCCCCGACCAAGAAAACTCCATAACTATCTTGAAGCTGGTATGAAATCAAAGAAGAAAGAGTATAGAGATAAATACTCAATCTTAAGAACAATATTTTCATGACAAAGCTGTACTTTATAATACAGTAAAAAAGGAGTTACACTGGGACGTTAGTTGGTCAACAATCAATTAAATATCAGATTTTCCTCTGGGGCAAATAAAGGTTGCCCGACAAAATGAAATTGAGACTATTGTATACGACGTACTAACACAAAGTGGCGTGTCCTAAAACATGGGATTGTATCACATTAACTGATACAGTAAATAAGAGAATATAAAGAACTAATTTCTATAAAGTATTTCTGTAAGGCTAAAATGAATTTGGGCAGACATAATGGAAAAATATTACAAAAATTATTCATGAATGTGTGGCAGTGGAAGACTGAAGTCACCCAGTCTATCGGGATGTTCTCGAGGTGGAGAAATACTGAGCTAAGGGGATATTAAGAAACACAAATCAAGGACCAAGAGTTAGAAGTGAAGACGGGAAAATTCACAGAGAAATAAGGCACAAGCTGAGCAGTGGGGGTAGTTACCCACTGGAATAAACTACTAAAGGAAAAGATGGATTTAACACTGATGCCTCTTCAAGACTGCTTGTTTTCCTTGGCTGTGGTCCAGCCAAGGCTGTTCTTCAGAGGAGCAACCACGAGAAGCCTTCTGCTGAGCTTTGCAGGAGAGCACACCGGCTCACGGCACGGCCCGCCAGCCGATGCGCCACGGCCCGCGGTCCTTCCACCCATCCTCGGCACGGACCGCCGCTGCTGGGAACGTCCTTCTCAAGCTCAACAGGTGGATGTTTTAATAGAGTAAATGGAAAAAAGAACGCAACTTGAAGTCATAAATCAGGGTAACCTGTCGTAGTGCCTGATGCTTTCCACTGCTCGTTCAGTGGAAGCGACAATCTAAACTTCAGCACCGTAATTACGTGGGCAACTTCCAGGCCACAGAGCTTCTGAAAAAGCAAGGGATCCTGCTTTAAGAAATAAACACTTCCAAGAGATGCTGCTGAAAGATCTACTTATTCCACCCTACCACTCTGAGACCTTCATATAAGAGCAACATCTCCTGGCAGCTCCCGGGGCAGGAGGAATCCTGAACCGCTTCCGTGTCCTTCCCGTAAGGGACGCGCAGGAGACCGCGTCCCGCCCGCAGGAGGAACAGGAACGAGAAGGGAAGACCAGGAAAACAGGCTGGGCTGCCTAACACCAGGGAAACTATCAACTCGTGGCACGGCACGGGCAGATTTATACAGAATAACAGCAGAAGATGGGACATTGCAATAGTCCTCAGCATGGCTCCACGTGGCGCAGCCCATTCCCCTTCCAAATCCAGCCAGGTTTGGGTTCCCCAAGAAGTACGAACGCAGGTAACGCAGTGAGGCCACGGCTAATACACAGTGCTCCCAGTTCAGAACGCTCTCACCCCTTTGAGGTTTTGCATCAAGATGGTATTATTTTAACAACGACCCACACCTAGCATTGTTTTTTAAGGTCTACAAATTCTGGAAGCATGAAGCTGAATTATCTTTACACTTGTGCTAAATCCAAAAAAAGTTACATTTATTGCTGTATAAAACTTCCAAGAGGACAATAATCAAGGCTTAAGACGACAAAGCAGCGTCATAGAGATCTATCAGATCCAGCACCACAGGGCCAGTGAGCCCAGGGAGCCCCAGCCTTGGCAGTCACGCTCAGCAGCCAACCCAGCGCAAGCTTAAACTCCTGCTACTTGCAGTTCAACTTCGACAGGACTAAGGGTGTATTTTAGTCTGGCTGTGTTCAAAACAGCAGCAACAACCACCAAACTAACCAATGAAACCCCACTCCCATCTCTATAAAGCATCACTGCATCCAAACCTCTAACAGCAGAACCTGAAGGTTTTTCTCTAACAAATATTAACTTTCTAGTTTCAGTTGAGTGGCCAGGCATCGACTGAGGTATTAACATCTCTGGTAAGTTTATTTCCTTTTATATAATAGCTCGTTCCCCACAAAGCCCTTTTTGTTAACTCTGACCTTGCCTCTCTGCAAGTGTGACTGAGGCACTTTGACATGGATCAGGTCACAAATATCCCAAATCACAGCAGCAATGTGCAGCAACAAAGAATCAGATTATTCGTATAACATTAATATCTTCTTCTTTGATTAAAAAAAAAGAAGTAAACGGGGTGCATTGATCTCTCAGGACAAGAAGTCAGCTCCTCTTAAATCAGCGTTTTTCTGATACTTACAAATGTAGGTTTGCACTATGAAGTGACGGCACAGCGCAAACCTGAGAATGACGAACGAGGGGCATTACAGGGCCTAAGAAAACCTACTTCTTTTAATGCCCAAATTCTCTGCTGTCCCACATGATGTACAGGCAGCAAGTCGAGCTGGAGCAGGAAAAAGGAGCCACTATCTGCACACAGTCTGTGGTAGATTCATGGCAGATGCGTTATGAACAAAGTGAAATTATGCACAGGCAGGCACAATTATGGAAGAATTAATGTATCCACAAGAACAGCGTTGGCCATAATGCCGTATAACATAGTGAAACGCAGCTCACAGTTCATTTATACATCGGTATTTCTATGCAGAAAAGCACAGCCCATGAGTCTGTGTCTTCCCTTGGGTAATGCTGGAACACACAACAACCGCTGCCTATTGTCCTGCTTGAAACCCGCACACCGGGAAGACTTGTGTGGTCATTATATGGGGTCACGGGAGGGAAAAGACACGGGTAATGACCTGAGAGAAGTGCAAAGGTGTAATTTGTTCACACCTGACCACAGAGCCCCCCGCACATTGCCTCACAACTCCAGCGCACAGAACCGCCTCATGATTAGCAAGACCCTCTTTCCAGAAATCCAAAGATCTCGTTCGAGCTGTAACACATTAAAGAAGTTTATTACCTTTCATATATTCTACACCTGTAACTCAACAAAGCTTCAGGTGGTGCTCACCTTAAATGCCAGTTGCCCTGTTCACAGGACACAGAATTAGCCCCCACAGCACCACACACTGTAGGGAACAGACCCTTTTTGTGCTACCCAAATAGTCCTGTTCAACCCCATTAGAAACCCCTGCTGGCCCTGGGCCCACAGAACCGCCAGCAAGACGGGAATGAGCGATTCCCAGACACCTTCCCAAAGAGAACAGGGAAATTCTTCAGCAACGGCAGCACTAACGTCTGAAGGGACAAATCTGGCAAGAACGATGCTCGTCTGTGGAAAGCCTTGGAATCCCAGATTTCTGGGGCAGGCTGAAGTCCTGCCTCCAATTCTAATCTGCTTTGCCCAGGTTTCATAAAACGCCATCTCAAACAGGCTTATCTTCTAAGAAATGCAGCATGATCGTCTCATTAAAGAATCTGTTACAACAAAAACACATTAGTACCAAAGCCAGAAAAGACCAAGGAAATGATGTACATTTTCCCCTAAACTAGTGCATTGTCCTATTATTACTCTAAATAAAAGTCTGCTTGAAAGGTAGGAACTTGCCATTTAAGTGTTTCTTCAATGTTATCTCTGTTTTGTTCTTTAATTAATAAAAGGAAACATGCACTGACATTATAAACACTAATTTGCTGTTTAGCATCCCAAATCTGGAAGTAGAAACACTTACACAGTTCATTAAACACGAGCTAAGAACACGCTGAGATTAATGGGAGACAAGCGAGGCTGTTGAAGCGATTTCGGCAGATGCACCAGCCCCTGTCCCAACTCGCTGCTCCTCTTTCCGTCCCTCGCTGTGAAGATTTCCTGGCTCCGTCCTATCAGCACCGGCCCCTCCACACCGAACCTGGGGAACCAGGGAGATCCAGCGGTGCCGGGTTAAGGGAGGGAGAGCCGGGACAGGCCAGAGCAGGCGGCTGTGCCTGTTATGCAGCACGGAATATTTAGATTGCACTTTAGAAAGCATAATACAAATACTTAGGCCCTGAATTAAGACACGGTTTAAGCGCATACAGTGTACGGGAAGAGACAACGTGGTGTTTTCCTCCATCTCTTCCAACACAGGCACTGCAGTTCTACAGGGGCGACTCCTCCTCTCCCTCCCCCTTCCTTCCATCCACCCCTTTAACGACGACTCTTTGCATCGTTTCCTTCCATATTATCTATGCATACGGGACATGGAAATAGGTTTAACGTCGGGTACAGCAGTGCTACAGGAATGGGATATGGAATGGCCTTTCAAACTTACAGGACGCAGAATTGCAGGGGATTATAGAAAAGAAACGAACACTGACGCTCGGGAACAGACAATCACGGGCAGAAAATCACCTGCGTGTGCGGAAAAGAAACGGAGGGTTAACTGAGATCACTAACACAACAAACCCGCCACAGTCATCAGTCCAGGCCTAAGTTATCTCTAAAAACCTTATGCTCAAAATCCTTCATGAAACAAGACTTGAGGTTCTTTTCTTTCACTTATAGACAATGAGGTGTAATTCAAACCCACAAGGAATTATTCCATTCAACCTTCCATTGCAAATCTAACTTCAATGTAGAAAATTACTTTTAACTTAAATTTTTGCTAAAAGTGTCCACTGTTAAATTACGGACTGAGAGGAAACGGTACTAAATTTTCTATGATACCTCTTCTTGCCATTGTGTGGCAATCCTTAAATAGGCTGGAGCTGTAAATACACTAGAAACAGCGTTTAATGAGCAGTAACAATCACATATTGAAGAGCTTCGTGCCATACCCAGATATCTGAAAAGTGCCTCGCTGCCTGAAAAATAAATGCTCTTAGGTTTTGTTTTAATAAATTATCATGGTTTTACAACTTAGAGCTTTGGGTTCTTTGCGTTTTTTAAACCATGATGGCAACGGTCATCTATCTACAGGAAAATAAGTGAAAAAGAAGCGTTCTTTATGCGTTTGTGACCAAATATATTGTTAGAGATCAAAACAAAGATTTATAAAAACAAATGATGAAAATTTCAGTTCAGAAAAAACACTTTGTAAAACACAGTAGAACTATTTCCAATAGCAAAGTGGATTTGGTACAGTTCTTCCTTCTAAGCAGCCGTTTAGTGCAGCCCAGATCCACTAACTCCGGTAAAGCAAAATGTAGGCAAACCGGGCTGGTGTTTGCAGAATTACAACCTATATACAGAAGTGCAGGAAACATACCGTAAACCATTAGAAAAACCCTTGAAAACGCACGGTTTCATGGGGGGTGTACTCACAATAGATCTTACATGGTTTAAAAGCGGGTTACACCATGGAAAGGCTTTTGACAGAACGGCTCAAGAAATGAATTCATGATAGGATATTAACGCGGCGAGTCAGCTGCTTCCACCAGCAGAAAACGCCACGCAAAGCAAAAACCAACACTTAAGTAAAACACTAAGACTTTATTAAAAATCCAAAATTTATTGCAAATTGTACTTTGCGCTTTCCCTCCTTTCTTCATTTTTACAGGATTTGTTGATATCCATGATTTTTTCACAGATGTACTTGTTGACTTTGGAGAGTCTCTGTGCAATTTCGGTTTCGTCCACGGTTTCTTGTGCTATTCTATCATACAAACATTCTGGGGAGAGAGAAAAGAAAAAGGAGAGAGCCATTAGGATCTTTTTAGACAGGAACACAGCCCTGTGTTGGCCTAACTACTCAAGAGACAGCACTGAGTAAGCATTGTGTATATTTGTTGCAAGACAACAGATGCTTTCATCAATTCACTGGCTATCTTGTTAAAGACAAGATTTTTCATCAGGCTTAACTCTCTGGCTGTGACTATATGTTAATAGGCTTTCTATAGCAGCTAAGTCCAAGCTTTTCCAGTGCCAGCCCTGCCTGCCTTACTCTTGGATTTGCTCAAATCTCCACAGCAGGTTTAGAACCTTCTCCCAGGTGATGGGTCTCACTAGACCTGTTGTTATCTACGGTTTCCTGGGAGTCTCTCCACCTTCACACCTCCCAACCAGCGAGGAAATGCCAATGGTCAGGGAGAGGAGCAGGACCTGGTAGGAGAAGACATTAACTGATCCATTTTATTCTACGATCTGTAGAACACACATTAATGTCTGCACCTTTACCGGCCGCCCTGTCCCTGGGCGTATTTCTCTTTCATGAGTAGGTTACTGAGAGCGAGGGCGATCTCCTCGCTACCTGTGCACAACACACTTGGTGAACTTCCGTGGATACAGAAAGCCAGCAACAGTAATAACTGCAAAAGCAAGGAGGGCAATGGAAATCCACAGGATCCTGCTCCACAGCGCTGGCAGCTCCGTGCCAGAACCCTCAGACGTTACTGCCTCCCAGGTGCCACACACCACAACAGAACCCCGCGTGTCTTGGTGTGTGGGCTTCCCACATTGATTAAACAAACTGCTCTGCTTTGCCTAGTAATCTACTCCAGTAGCCGTTTATTGCTTCGTATACAGAAAGCTACAGATTATCACTTAATTAAAACGGCTTATAACAGTTCTAATGCGTCATATTAAAAATGATGAAAATTAGGTACTATGCATGCTTTGTAGTTCATTTTGAAACCTCTCGAAAGTTTTGTAACATGTTATTTTGCATTAACAAGGTTTATAACAGTGCTCATGCATCCGACTTTTTCTCATTTCTTTATTACAGACTACACAGTACAGATTTTTAAAAAGCCAGAGATATCAGACACTTAAACTAATGCTGTTGTTCAAAACTCTATTTTAAATGAGTTAGCCTGGATCCACAGAATGATAAAACCATCTCAAACAATGTAAACTTTATCTTCTAAGATCTACTGAATATAAGGTAAATACCATTAATCAGCAGGGAACCCGATCGCTGAGATGCTGCTCCTCACTAAGCTGTGGTTTGAATACGACACCTAAGAAGGGGCACGTCACCGAGAAGCTGAGGAAAGGCAAGCGCTGTGTTCACAGGACACGAACCGGTGCTACCCCGACCTCGGGAATGCTCCCGGGTGCACCACATACACCTGGTAAGGTGAACTGCCCAAAAACACAGGCTATGTGATGATTTAGCCACAACGTCAAGCGAAGAACCTCTTGACCGAACTCATTCAGCAGCTGCGATTCTCAGCAGCGTGACCCACACAGATCCAAAATCATCACGCTTTTCCCTCCTCCTTCCATTCCTATGAGGGGCCGCAGCAGCAGGAGCTCAGCAGTCACATTAGGATGCTGCTCAGGGACTAAAAAGAGGGATTTGGGCTTTCTGCTTTCGTCTTTTGGATTTATAGGAGTATAGAGACACCCCTTCATGTTTCTGACTGGACCAAAGGTTCAAGTAGACCTCAAAGACTACCAAGGAGCTCTAGTTCTAGCTGTGAGCTGGATCCAAGGCATTGGCCACCGTAACTCTTAACTTCCTTGCATTTCACATTTGTCCACTTGCTACTCATTTTTTTTGTTTCGTTTTCTTCTCCATAATGTAATAACTTATTGGATTGCTTCTAGCTTTCCAGGGAACACTGCTGGCATGATGTGGCAAGACCTGCTAACGTTGATGCAAATGCAAAGGACAAAACAATGTGGAAAATCATGGTTATGTGCTACCCAGTACCGTTGATAAAAGAAATCTGCTGCCACCTAGAACACTGGGCAGGCACTTTAAGTGGTTCAAGAGGAGATTGGACAGTCTTGCATCTAACAAAAAAAGGAGCCAAAGACAAGGTGAAATGGAGACTGGAAAGAGGAACATGGACAACCAGGGTGTGGAATGGCAGAATTCAAATGAGAGTTGAGGCTGCAAGCAAAATATGACAGAAAACACAGAAAAACCAGAAAACAGGGAAGGGCGGAATGGCTGGAGAGGGTACAGAGGAGAGGAAAGGGAAGGGCCCCATCTCTCTCACCATGTACCTGTTGGAAGATACTCCCAAACTTACTGTAAAGAAACCAGGGGGAGTTAGAAAACAGCGATTTAACAGACTGGCCCTGACCGAAGTAGAAGAGGGAATTCTCAGGTAAGGAGCCTTGTGGTGGTGGCAGAAACAGCAGGGAAACCAGAAAGCTCCTGCAATGGGCCGCTTGAAAAGAACTCCTTTCCACTGCGTGTTTGCAAGTACGTGTCGGGGTAACCGCTTACGTTTCCCATCAGGAGCTGACAAGGGTTAAGCCACAGCCACAAAGTGGATTCCTTATGTGGCCAGTACATCTTTGCTTCAGTACACGTGTTAGGATTGCACCAAAAGGTCCCAGTCGGAGCTAGAAAATCGGTATGGAACAGTTTGCCATTCTACACATATTCTTCAAAGCAGCTTAGTAAAATAAAACTCCATGTCTTTTACTTGCTTCTTACAAACTAAGAGAGATGACAGCGCGAGGATGAGTCTCCAGCTTTCCCACACACAACACAGACACACACACACACACACACACACACAGAGGAATCGTATTTTTGACTTCCAAACCATGGTACTTGCAAGGCAGATTACAACAGCTCTTACAGAGTTCACAGTTAAGAGTACAGAGCAACTAACATCAGGAAATGCAGAATAACAAGGCTCAACCAAATAGGCAGACAGATTTCTTTCAGCCCTGCTGCAATTTAGTATGGACTCAAAACCTAAAAATCCCACTTCAGTATGTATTCAATCAAGAACCAACTCAGTTCTGACTTAAAAAGAAGCCTGAAATACCAAGAGAGACAGAAACAAATGCAAAACAAGCATGATGATACAAAGGGACTGCAATTCACTATTCATTTGAAATAAAGGAGAAGGCCTTCTCTCTCTCTCCAAGTACCACACGCATGGGCTCAGGCCTGCAGCTACTGAAAGGGCCACTGCCATTTTTCCTGCCGTAGGTCAGCGATTTACGCTTCCTGTTCAAATTCCAATTCAAGAGCAACAATTCATATTTACTAGTTACATTTTCTCTGCTTACAAGGGTAAAACTATTTTGTCATGCCTCTGAAGGTCTGTGTATTTTTATAGCCACAGCTATAACGGTTTCTGTGCCTCATGCCAGAGCTGGTAACATTCTGGATGGAAGAATGTGGTAAAGGTACTCTCAGGCTTGTTAAAAGGAATATATGCATTTTAAAAGACCGCTGTGTTATAAATGAATTGCAGAACAACGTGTTGTTCTCCAGGCTCAGTGTCCTGCCCTGCAAGTGGTTTAAAGTGATGATCTTCTCGCACTTTATTCATGTCAGTGTACGAGTCTGCAGCTGCGAAGGCCTGCACTGAGCACAGCTATTGCAATGGGCTTTGCTTTTCCTGAAAACATATGCGCTTCACAATGCAATAGCAATTGGAATGACAGTCTTTAATATCAGTTAATTTTAGATGAGCTGAAAAGAAGCATCTTTCAACTCAGTGATTAATAGTTAAAACTCCAAAGCAGGAAGCAAAAGTTTTCAAATAACCTACCTCTGACAATGCTTAATTTGTGAGGTGAGAGAGGTGGCTTGGGAACGGCATCTTTCTTTTTTTTGGTTGCAACTCCTGTGACACTTCTGTTCTTGAGAACATCTGTTCCCCAAATCATAACCGCTAGATTTTTTGTATACTTTGAATCTCCTTGTGTTACTTGCAGCTGGTGCCATTTCTCCTCATCTACCCAAATTCCACTGCCAAGATGGACCTAGAAGGTAGTAATAATAACAACTTATCTATGGTATGTAGCACACAACAGTATCCAAGTGCTGTAGGAACATTAATATTAGGTACTATAATAACAGTAATTAGGGCTGAACAAATCCATTTTGCCTAATTCTGAAACTTCGCCAACTTTTGTGGGTCAGGGAGTTCAAGTCAACCTCTTATATAATTCCTCTCCCTTTCTGTATTCATTTCTGCTCCCTCGCAACTCTTTCCCCCCACAGCCTACCTCCTGAAACACTACGGTCCGAGCAGAAACAGATGGAGGAAACAGCAAACACATCCAGTATTAGAAAGGTATGCACAGGCTGATTCAGGTGTGAGATGAAACATTTGAAAGCTTCCTTTGCTGAAACAGGCTTTACCCCAAGCATACTTTGGAGGCAGTAGAGGGAAATACTTCCTATAGATGTATCCTATGCCTTTTGGCAAAACACAGCCTGATCGTTTAAAGTAACTATAAGGGGAGAAGGGCCTTTGAGAGCTCCAATTTTAAGTCAAGAGTCGGGACATTTCATAAACTCCTAATTTTGTTCAGAAGTCTTCCTACCACGTACAATTGATCTATCCAGGCGAACACTGTTTTGTGGTAAGGCAACGACCCATTGCTGCACCACTCTCCATTACACAGACAATAGATATCTCATTGAAGTTGTAAAGCAGGACAACACGGGGACTGGGAAATGCAGCGTGAAGCCTCTGTAGTCTCCAAAAGGAAGGTGCTGGAGTCTGGTTGTTCTTCTCAGCCTTGTTCAGCACTGCCCACGCTGGGATGGCTCCCACAGAGCAACCTCAGATCTCTGCCCCAACCTTCCCAGAGCTCCAGACTGAAGATGAACGCAGGACAAGAATCTGAGTACTGTCCTTAGGCTGGCACTATGTATATTTGAGCTGACAGTCCCCATAACCAGGACACCATCAAGCAACAGCACGGAAAGTAACTCCACTAGCAACCAGGATGGCTCTGACACGAGTGCAGCCAGTAAAGCCAACTGGACGCCAACGCTGGCCCTGCGCGGAACCACGGAGAACGCTCTGTGTGTGTCTACGCTCCTCACTCCGGAGTGCAGAGCGGAGCCCTGAGCTGCCCCTGCACACAGAAACCTCGCTCCCGTGGCCATGGGCTCCGTCGCCACCCGTCACCAGCCAACGCGCGACCTGGCTGCTCCAGGTCCTGCTAAGAGCTCCTGCACGGCCAAGGAGGGCGACAGGACTTACTGGAGACAGCTCTGTAGAACTGCAAATACCGAAAACATGTATCCACTGGACTGTTAGGTTCAAAATTCAGATTGCATCAAATCTGATCGTTTTGTAACACTACCATTTAAAAACTTATTGTCTCCTCATGACTGAAACAAAAAAGGCCTGTGAACAAAATTCTATGGCAAAATCATATTAGGACACTCTGTTTGCCTTAACTGCTCTGTTCTTAGTTTCTCCTGGTTTTACTCCCTTCATGTGGCACTATAGAAACTTCGCCTGCTACTCATACAGATCTGAACGGTATGACAAACGTCCCATTAAATGCAATGAAAATTGGGCAAAGCTACTGTCAAATATTCTATACCCATAATGTTACTGCCTGTATTCAACCAACTACCATCTTCCCTTTAAATGGAAACCCACTTTAATTATGAATGAGGCCTATAACCTGAGGAAATGTTTTGTTACAGCAGCATCCTTCAAAAGCAACTAGTAGTTTGAAAACTTTAGTAGAGAAATACGAATGGCTTTGTTACCAGCTACCTTATAAAACACAAATGGAAATCCTGACTCCCTCACAGAATAAGACCATAAGGCGAGTTGCCTCTCCTGCAGAACTTTCTACACTAAGGGGATTTTAAGAAGCTTTTCACAAGTCCACGTGGTATTTAGATGTTGCAATGGACAGAAATGCAATGAGTCATTAGCACATGAACACCTTCTTCCTTCTCTGTTGTTGAGCTTCTTCATAATTGCTTTAAAAAAACTTAACACTCTTTTGGTGTTCTCGACATATTGTGTAAGACAACTTCAACCAGAGGGAGCAGCCTGCGCCCAGAAAACAATGCTACAGGTATAATGCAGTTATTTCTGTCCTGATCTTGGAAAAGTTATCTGTAAAAATGAGTATAAGTTACTCAGAAAATAGCTAAGATTAGGAATGTTGCAACATGCCAAATTTTGGATGCCTGTTTTACATTAGTTGTGCTGTATTTGACCAAAAAGTTGATTCTCCTCTGCTAAAATTAGGGTTTATCTTTGCTAAAGGTTGTTTAGTCTCTTAATCAGCTACATTACTCATTAGCTTTATGTTACTAAAACAACTTACAGCAAATATTTTTAATAGATATGTTTCAGACATTGTTTCTTCCCTGAAGATGCTTCATTTATGTAAAAAAGGTTATTGCTGCTATGAAAGCCCTATGGTAACAGTGAGTAAGTGACAGACAGCGAGTGCGTGACAGACAGCCACAGCCACAGCCACGGCAATCCTGTGTCTCTCTTCTATTTCTAGCAGTGTCGGGGCAAGGAGCTGAACGTGCCCGGGTCTCAGTTTACCTCTGCAAAGCGCTCGCTGCTGTTCCCAGCGCTCCCCAGCTACGGGAGGCTCCGTGTGCTCCAGATTCAGAGCCCGCGTCCCCCTCGCTGCCCCCGAGCCAGACCCGGAGCCCCAGGGAATCAATGGGAACGTCACCCACCATTTCAGCAACCGCAGCACCAGCCTTGGAGCACAACGCAACAGCAACGCTCCCCACCGTAACCGTCCTAACGTGCAATATATCCAAAATGGATCTCAAAAGATGAACTATTTTTTGTTTCCTTTCTTTAAATGAACGCCACAGGCTCTTTTTCAGTAACTCTGTTCTCCCTCTGGAGGGGAGAGATTTATCCGCTTTGAAAGAATCCTACTCAGATCAAATCCGACGCCACAAAGGGCCAGATTTCCAAAAAGTATTTCAGCTACTTTGGTGGTGCATGTCAAGAAAGGAATAGCCAAAAAAAGGCACAAATAAGGCAAACTGGAAAAACAAACCAAAGCAAAACACCCTCCAACACTCTAAACACATTATTAGTTGACAGGTCGGGCATCTGAGCTGGATGAAGCCCCAGTAACAGCCAAACTTAAAGAAAAAAACAAAATTATGAAAAGGATGTGAAAAAGAGACTAAAATCTGCAAAGACAGAGAAAACTTCAGCAACAGAAGCGCCCAGAAGCTGGCGGATGAAATAAAGGTGCAGGAAAAACTGCAGACAATACTAAAGGCCGTGCCCTGTCCCATGGGCCTTAAGCGGAAAAGAAGGAGCTGAACCAAACTCTCTCAGTAATAGATGCTAAATCTTCATTGCACAAATATCCACAAAATATACAAGCAAATGACGTGTTAAATACATTAGGCTAGAAAAGCTATGTGAACCAAATACCTGTCAAACTGCCAAGGCTATACTATTTTTCACATACATTTTGTCCTCAACAATTATGTTGAATTAATCTCCAAGAAGGACAGAGACTTGTGCAGTCAATCTTGTAACACAAAGCTAAACCTGCAATATTTCACGCTATTCCATCAGTGATTCCACTGTCAGCCAATGGTCATCTTCTCCTTAAAGGTTCTCAAATTATGGTACCAAGTGCATTCGTATCTTAAGAAACAGGATCTGCGCGGGCAATTCTGAAGGACGTATAGTTTTGTAAAAGAAATATGATGTTCATTTAATGCTAATGGCAAAAGTAAGCCTGAGTAGATGAGCAGACAACGTGTTAAACATGCCCAGGTCTGCAAAACTCTCAGTGAGGTTCTGGCAAACTGCAGCTGGATGCTGCTCCATTGCCATTATGAAAGGTCTGGAAAGCAGCGCTCCGTGAGCTCAATGCAGCGGCAACGCTCCCACCAGATCCACGGCAGCCCATTCGCATTCCAGGGTTCATAGCTATCTACCGGACTCCAGCTCCACCAAATCATTAAGGCTTCTCTGCAATACGACTACAGCACATCAGCAACATTAAAAACCTTTTAGGAAAAAGTATTTCTGTTAAATAGACTAATGTGACTTTACAATGCGGGTTACTGACTTTATGTGCATCACCGATTGAAGACTATTACCAATTTGCTTGCGCATGCATGTTTAATAACTATATTCCTATGCTGTGCAGCATTCGATGCTCTCATCACTTTCTGTGCTGTCCATAGTTGTGTAATTTCAGTTTTCCTCAGCAAACAGCACACCTTACAAACACTGAGGAAGTCTCTATGAGCTGCTCCCATGCAAAACCCCCGGGATCAGGAAAATTCCACAAGAAAATCACCTGATGGACATATACAAATTATTCATTCATTATTTCAAATACCTTTCCATTCTCGAGAATATACTTGTCCATCACTGGAACAGGGGCGGGATAGTACGTTGATGTATTTGCTTCCTCACTGAAGGTCTTCTGTACCTCAGGTTCAGGCTCAACTGATTCTGGTTTTACCTTTTCAAGCTCAATGGCAGGTCCTAGACAGTTAAAAAAAGAGAGCTGTCTGCTATCGACAGAACACGAGCCCCACCGCCTCAGCACCCACACGCAGCACCAAATAGCACATCGGTCACCTCCATTGCAGAGTCTAAACAAAATCCTACTTCTGAGCATCAATAATAAAAACAGGATCAGTAACTCTGCTTTATAAACATTCAACCTTCTAAATTACCATTAAACATTTTAATTTTATTCTTAAAGCATGTGGGCAGTTACAGGTATGAGTAAGATTGCTTCAATGTACGCTATGGAAATCATGGTGAAAAGACACCGAAATCAGAAACCAAAAGCAACAATAGTAATTCTTCAAATAAGAATTACTACGCGGTTGCATAGAAACCTGCAGAATTTACTGTGAAAATTACAAAAATTACACATTTTATCAAAATTTGAAATATCTTTAGATATAACAGAGGTACATTGAAAATAGCGAGGACCTACAGAAATGCTGTAAAGGAAACAGGCTGAGGCTACTTATGCTAAGGGATCATGCACAGAAAGAGTATCCGAGGTTAAAAAACCAACACAGAAATTAGAATTTTGATTGTCCAATCCATCCAACACACTGATTTTTATTTTTAATGTAATCAACACAAATTAAGCACAGATTAAACAACAGAACACTACTAGGCATATGTTTGAGGCTTCAAAGGAGAATAATTGTCAGTCATCAGCTTTTCCAGATCAAACTTAAAAAGTGTTCCTAAAAAGACAAAAGAACAAAATGAACTGATGCGTGGACCGGCTTTCATGATCCATTCCGTGCAGAGGTCACACCACAAGTCTGGGAAGAGGCTGCGGCCTCAGGCCTGTCCCTGCCCCTTGGTGGCCCTGGGACCACCAGGAGCTCCTGCAGCCACTGACGTTCCGCGCGGGGACAGCGCTTCGTTAACACGGCAAGGTTCGTTAACAGCGCTCAGACCCTGCGCACCGTGGTGATCACCACTTCCAGAGCTATAAGGATAAACTTGTAAGAGCTATATAGGACGGGGCTGGTGCTGAGAGCAGCGCAGCCCAACCTTGGCACCTCCAACAAAGGGCAATTCAATCATCAGGCCCCAGTTCAGCGTCCCTGAGCACACAGACCAAGCCCTGAATTGTTCTAACTCTGCAAGTGAAGCTGCCACCACCCATTTTAAATGGTTTCTGGATCTGGAAGAAGTAAAGCTTTCATTCCTCCTTGGTGCAGTTTCATTTAGAGATTATTATGCAGCGATATTAGCGTTTCCTCCATTGTCAGCATTTGACATTTACCCTATAGCTTATGCTACACCTACACAGCCAGCTAAATGTCCTCAGCCGACTGTTACTTGGCACTCAGCACCAACTAGAAGTTGTCTCAGCGACTCAGACAATCCCATACTGCAGGGCCACCAACATGAGGGTCTTAAGAGCCATACGCAATGCCTGCATGGCGCAAGTAACCACAAAAAATACCATAATAATCTTAATAAGCACCTCTACTATCATAAACATACAACGCTACAGCCAAGGCAAACTACACTGTCTAGATTTGAGACTGCTGCACTGATTTAGCCTGAACAAAGCCCCAGTCCTGCCCCCAGCGCAGTGGGGGCCCCCGGGCGGGCCGGTGCAGCCACGTCGCTGCTATTGGGGACTCAAGGAGTGAACGTTCAGCTGTTACTTTACGAACACATCCTTCCGCAAAGCGCTATTTGGAGTCCTCTTATACTTTCAAAGTTGTTTTGAGGAAGACGCCCAATTCTAACCACCTTCTTCCTAGAAGGAAACACTTCTCTCAGTTTAAACACTTACACTAGTTGCTATTTAAAAGTCTTTCACTGTTTTGCTTATAGTAACATATTGACACCAAATCCACAGCTTGGATTTGGTTTCCAGAGTTCCCCCAAGAAAAACAGCTGATTAAAGTCCACAAGAACCATAGCTCGAGCAGGTCAGAAACACCAGGCTTTCCTGCTTGCTTCTAAATCACCATCAGAAAGCCTTTAAGATGTCTTCTTTCATACTCTGCTCCACTATTCTCTTCCCAAACAGAAATCTGCCCCTAACTAGGCAGTCTTCACAGTTACTTCACCAGCTACTAAAGGCTGAATTTTCAGCCTGGTGTGTTGTGAATGAGACATGCAACTCGCACTATTGCCTCCCTGCTAACGGGACCTGTGTCCAGAACTAGAGTTGTGCACCACGCACCATATTCTCCAAGTTTCCTCTCTCTGTAGCTCTCACGCTCTGCATCTTATTTTAAAGACGATGCGTGGGACATACAAAAACATAAGCCACTATCTAAAGGTTGGGCTTCTGTAATAGTACTGATAGTACTTATGTTTCCATAAGATCTTAGATGGCAGCAACTCCAGTCGCAGGATGAAGAGGTCGAAGGGTTCCCTTCACCGCTTCTCGTCCTCAAAAATGCATCTTAGGCCATGTGCTACTCAGAAATCAGGAAATAAGCCAAAAGAAATCCACTGATAAAGCGGTCAACGTATGTTTGCAAGCAGCAAGCTGCTTTTCCACATGGTCTATGAGAATTTGAACAAAAACAATAGGAGGCTGAGAAGCGGTAATGTTATATACATATATATATATATGGTACTTCTTGTACTCGTTCTTGATAGAAACCTTGGATCGTTGTACATCAAAAGGCCAAACAGATCTAGAAAAGCTGAATAACAGTAATTCCTTACATGTGGTAAGACACAAACACCGTTTCGTTCTTGCTATCCTGTTCTCCATGCCAAGACACTGTAGACTGGATTACTGAAATTAAACTGGGATTAAAAGTAACCAGCTGGGGGCTGTGTGTGTGTTGATGAATGAATGTGAACGCATGAGGGTGAATATACTCCCTGACTTTAGAGCAACACTAATTCTTAGCAATACAAATGAAAACGCAGCATTTATCAGGGATCGACCAACACTCAAACATCATCCCTGATACAACTTCACTACTCCTGGCCATATACAACCATAGTAAAGTGCACAGATCTTACCCTGGAGACAACTACTTTCTCAAAAGTTATTGCAATTCCTATCTTTTGCAATCCAAGGACTATCTAAAGTTAGGCTTACAGGGGGGAGTCAGTGATTTAATTCTCTAAATCACCTTCCTGTCTACTGATAAAAAGAGGGCAAATTAGTGTGTTTTCAGATGGGCAGAACAAAGATAAACTCCAAAGGTGTAGGATTGCAGGGCGTGCTGACGCCACGCTAGGAAAGGGCAAAGAGGCCTTGGCTGCGTTCCCTCTTCCCACAAGCGTGGCTCAAGTCTAGGAGCAGAGACAAAGGCCTAAGTCTAATGCAGAACACATTGACTTTCAGCTGCTCACCCAAATCACCATATTGATGGGAAATGAGGAGACTGAATACTTGACTGGATGTTAGCTCAAGAGCCTGTGCTATATTTGATCTGCAAGTTTAAAATGGCAACAGGCACGCGTCTCCCACAGCTGCAATTCATCAGCACAAACCAGCTGTCATCTCATGCAAAGAAATCAGGAGTCTCTAAGGTGAACCAGAAATGCAATTAATTTGCATTAAGTCCAGCCTGCTAGAAGTGCAGTGTAACATAAATTACGTGTAATTTGAAACTCTGGGTTTAAGAGATTGCTGCAATAACTGAAGACGAATTCAGGATGTAATCTATTTTCTGAACAATTTTCACAGATTATTCACAGATCCAAACATACCTCATTTATAAGCTGCAAAAGCAAGGAAGACCAAAGAAGTCTTTACAACTCTATTTCTTGATTAAAAGGAGCACTTTTCTCATACTGTCATCAGACTCTCTAATTTAGGATTTGCTGAAGATGTCTCCCTTTCTAATCATTCATAAATCTTGTACTGATTTTTCTAGAATCTCGTTGATTCTGCACTGTGAACGCGGCTACAAGGAAAGACAAGAGTTAGCAGCAGTTAACACGCTGAGTCTCAGCAAACACACGCCCTGCGAAGGACACAGCTCAGAGGGCCAAGTTCTACCTTTGTCATCCACCAAAAGTTCCATACAAGTCATAACAAGGGATATTTTGGGGGGAGTTAACTATAATTCGTATTTGTCCAGGTACGTGATTAAATTAAAAGAATTTGTCTTCAATGTAATTGAGTCCAGTTGTAAAGCAGGTGCCAGACTTCTACCCTGGAAATTTGAGCTCAGTATTTCTAGAAGATTCAGTATTTTTCCAAGAGGTTTTGGCTGGTCGCTTTGGTTTTGTTTGGGTTTTTCGTTTGTTTTTTCCTCAATTTTCTTCCAAGCTTTCTTGATTCAGCTCAGGTAAGAAACGCATCCTTGCTCAAAGTGAACGAAAGGAGACAGAACTCAGGAGCCGTCTCCATTTCACTGCTGCTCTCAGCACGGCAATTGCTCTCAAGTCTACCAACTCAACGGGTATTTTACGCTGCCTACCAACATCTGGCTGGAGCTCCGTCCGCACAAACCCCAGCTAACTACTTGCAGATGAAGAAACATCTTTCCATCCAAGGCAAATTTTAGAAAGCTCAGTGGAATCTCCTGCCAACCACATCACGTTTTTTTTCAGGCTGCGGAAACCTCGCCTATTTAGTTTTATTAAAAAAATTAACTAGAATGTGTATAATAAGTAACGACATTTTAATTATGCACAGTGTAACAATGATGAGCATTCACACACACCCGGTTTCAATGGTCGGATGCTACTCGGAGAAGCCGGCTCCGGCTCGGGGCGCCCCTCACCACATGCTACGGCTCAGGCACATGCGTTCTCCTTGGGGTTCATCAACGCAACTCAAGACCCACATGCAAATCACATGCGCTCGTTCAAGACAAGGAGAGGAGCCAATTTCCAAGTTACATGCAAAAAATTAAGTTTCCAGATACACAAAGGCAGACGTAAAAACCAGCATGCTCAGATCGGATGCACAAATTTGAACCAAGTTTCAGTCACCGAGCACATCTTCAACACAGCAGTACCACATTCTAATAGCAAATAAATAGAAAATTAGTAAAATATTTGAAGGTATTTCGAGGGCACCATCTTCAATGAAAAGGATGAACTTTTTATTTGGTCTTTTTTTTTTCCCATTTATTCCAACATAACGGTTAAATAATTGTTATAAACCAAAACAAAGGATCGATTGACTCAAGATGCTTAAAATTTAAACCCAAATTACACAAACCTGCATTTTGTAACAAATGTTGATAAACGGGACACTAATATAAAGAAGTTGTTTTAATTATTCTTTAACAATGCATTATTTTTCAAATAGCATGGCTGCTTAACGCCACTGCTAAGAAGTTCAGGAATATACCACATTCTCATGAGCTACGAATGGGAAGAGGGGCAGAAAAGGGAAGGTAACACAGTCACATAACAATAACCAAAATCCCTAACTGAAAAGAAGAAGATAGTTTTAGCCCAAATATTAATTCCGCTGCCTTTTCTTTCCTTTTTTTTCCCCTCTCAAAACTGGAACATATTGGTATATTTTGCAGATGATGCTTTATTATCTTTTTCAGCATATACTGGAAGGTCAGAGACTCTTTAAAATACAGCTGCTTAAAACGGCACTCTGCTTCAACCACCCCAGCACAAAGACCTCTGCTATCATTAAAGCGAACCCCAGACGTACAGAGCATACAAATTCAACACATATTGTACAGCCAGAGCAGAAAACCCTTTTAACATTCAATGTCCAGTTTAACAACCACTGCTATTCTTCAAATACGTTTCCATTACTATTGATCACACTTGCAAAATTCATTAAAACTAGTCCCATTTAAGTCCGGCACTTACCACTACCTAGTCTTAGAAGCAGTACATCCTGGAGTCTCCTGTTCAAGTCTCTGAGCTCTTTCATTTCTGACACGAGTGCCCCATACTCCTTGAGCTTCTTTGCCTGTTGCACGAGCTGTCTCCGCGTCCTCTCGAGCTCCTGCTGAATGTGTCTCATTTCTTCTTGTTGCTGTTGGTAACTCCTCAGCAATTCTTCGTAAAGAATCCGAGGAACTACAGCATCGTCCATATTGTTCATGCCTTCTGAAGTCTCCATAAAAACCTCCTCGGGGCTGGAAGTATTACTGAGACTCATCCCATTCTGTTTTTCAAGGCGGGCAACAACTGCTTCAATGCTTTTGTGTGTACCTTCGCTTTGCTTCCTCCCATCTTGTCTCTGCATGTTACAATAAAAAAAAAAAAAAATAAAAATCAATCAATTAGGGGAGCAGGAAGATGCAAGAAAAGTTCAAATTCTACAGACTTGGCCACTGTCACTAGTCTTGTCTTCCAAAAAAAAGCATGATAAAGTCTGCCTGCGAAAAATGTTTTGCCTACCAGATTCTTGTGGATCCAGCTCATCACTGTGGTGCACGCGGAACTCTGCGAAACACACAGACAAACTTCCCAGGCGGTTCGAGGCCTTCCTGTCTGCATTTGTGCAACACTTGCAGGCTGAATGCATAGAGCTCACTCGATTCCGTGTAAAAAGATAATTAATTTCTTTTAAGGAAAAAAAAAAAAGGATCTGGATCTCTCTTCCTTTGAAGTTTAGCCATTTAGATTCCCAACAGCAATTGATTTTCTGATAAGTAAGAGAATGAATCAACTGCGTGCTGTGTTTGTCACCTGTAACCACATCAGAGATGAAAGTGGCAAACCATGCAAAGCTGTTTGGTGAACAGAGGGCTTGTCCTTCCCACGCTTCGGGAGACAAAACCTCCTGTGAGTGCTCCTCCAGCACGCTCACCCTCTGCCTGGGGCAAGTGGCTGAGTAACACTGTCAGACTGGAGACAGAAAATACACCATCCAGTCTCAACTTCCCGCTCAACTGATTCCTTCTCTATCAGTACCGCATTGCAGGGGCTTCATCCCCTTGGAGCTCCAGCAGCATCTGCACAAACCCTGCAAATTAAAGCACACCTCTTGCCTGGGGCCTGGGTAGCGCTATTAAAATGTGACAGCCCGGGGAAAAGTCACTAAGTTTGATTGGCCAAATCTGGAAAAAAGCATTTGAACTTCCAAGCAACTGCATGGAAAGCAAGCGTAGCTCATCAGTTAGAGACAAGAAGCTGACGCTATCCGTTCCCATACCACGATATCCATGAGCAAAGTGGCAGAAAATGAGGTTATTTGATGTTCTGCCTGCTCCACGCATGTTCAAAAAAAAAGAGAAGAAAAGTACAAAAAGAATGCTGGCCCACCATAAAGAAATGTACTCGTATCATTCCTGCAGCTGCAAAACACATGAAGCCACAGAGGAATATTTTATTCTGAAGGCTGGCAGACTTTTAAAGAAATCATTTGATATAAAAAAAATAAATACATTTACATAGCAGGTTTCTGGCATCTGGACCTAAAAACGCAACTGAGGGTTCTAAGGGAGACCCACAGTCCCGGCAGTTTGGCTGCTCAGCCGCTGCTGCCATTGGGGAGTCTCAGCGCACCCTCCCAGCTCCAAGATCGTCCACAAGTGCCACCCAGAGCAGCTGCTCCATGGTCATGTAAGCGGTGACTTTGAGAGCATCCTGGGCCAAAGTGGAAGAGCATTGTTCCAAAAACCTCAAATGGCAACTAAACCGTGTCGATGGTACAAACAGGAAAATGTTCAACTGCACAGAAATCAGGCTTTGAAAATGTGTCCCCCGCCCCCATCCACAATTTGACCCAATTTCACCAAACCGTTTGAAGGGGATCAAAAGCAGGCCTGGAATTCTTAAGCTATGATGCCCGTATATGCCCCAAGTACTTCCAAGAGAAAAGAAAGAAAAATAAAAGAAAAAAAGAATTAAAAACAAAAGGAAAGACTTCAGTACCTTACTGTGTCTAAGCTCCACATCTTCTTCCCCATAATCTGTAACCTCCCCAGCTTCTTCTACGTGATTGAGAGAGAGTTTGGGGATTTTAATTTTCTTCTGCATCACACTGTTCTCAAGGTCAGTTTTGTCCTCTAAAATGTATATTGAAAATAAAATTTTGTTACATTAATCAGTGTTCTTACTTCCAAATACTACATGACTTAGAAAAAACCCCTCCCATCCTTCAGTCCCCTCACAATACTATATTTGAATTAATCCACGGCGTAACTCAACTGACGCCCACTGGCGATTCTAGAGATTCAACAGGCTGGCAAGCTGGCCAAACACAGGAATAAACACTGTGAGTGAGCAAAAGTGTCAATGAGCAGCCTGTGCTATCGCTAAAATAAGAGTTGATGCTGTAAATAAAACAACTTCCTAAAAAACAGGTGTAGCGCTCTAAATTACGTTACCAATAGTATTTTCATATTCATAATCTGTTGCTGCGGTTCAAACTCGGTTTAGGTTTAGAGTGAAAACAAACTTGGGAATTCCCGCTCTGGTTAGAAAGCACCAGCTGCCAGCAGCACAGACCTATGGGCACGCGTGGCGAGGCGCAGGCCTGGGAAAGGCTGGTATGGACCAAATCTGAAATGACATTACTATACGAACCCTATTGCATTAGTTAATGGTACCAATCCTTTTGCTTTAGATACACAAACCCAATAAATGCTTATATTAAACTTTGAATTTCATTTTAAAAATGAAGTAAAATATGTTCAAATCCAGAATATTCTAACATAACTCAAAATTAGGTACTTCAAGAGATTATTCTGCAAATAAGTTCGGAATATTTGAATGTTCCTGAAAAGGTATAAAGGGGAAAGGGTATCTATAGTAGAGTCTCCCTAAATGTGCCTGTGATGGGTGAAACTCCTGCGGAGCAGACAAGGTCTTAACAGATTCACCAGCTTGACTGATTCCTCAAGACACAGACGAGGAGAAACCATCCCAGCTCTGAAGTGCTGTACACTGAGCGCTTATAGGAAGAAAACATTGGGAATCTCCTTGTCCACCCGCAAACTGTATTTTACGAGGTGTCCCAGGAACGTTTGTGAAGGTGCCGATGAGGACGGATTAGTGAGCGCTTAGTTGCATTGACTTTTGCTTTCTCAAATCAGCATCTCTCCACAGGACCTCAAAACGGTTACTGTCGACAGCGTAGAAAAGGGAAACAAAGGTAAATCACTGCTTAATGAGGAGCAAGGCATTAATTAGAAATGAATTACACAGACGCAATTCATTTTGTTGCAAATAGAAATGGATCTCTTGTAGGCAAATGGTGATATTACAGCCCAAGGCTATGTAAAGAGAATAGGCACAGAACATGTAGAATAAGGCATCAGACAACCTGAAATGAAATGCAGATGGTAGCAATAAATACTTAGACAGATGCAAAAAGAAACAGATAAACAACAAAAAACCAGCTAGGCTTATTTTAGATCATGGTCATTCCCCTGAGCATCACGAATGCTTAGCCCAGTAAAACAAAAGGCAATCCAACTGTTTCCGTTTTGAAAAATAAGCCTCTACGTTTTCATTTATCTGGAAAATGTAGGTTCATCAGAAAAGTGAGATAACCCAATTCTGCTGCCAGAGTGCCAAGAAGAAAATAAGAGAGCCCGTCTTCAAAAACATACAGTTCCAGACTAAAGGACAGACTGATGGTATTGCTGTCTTCTTGGAAGGACAAAAATTTAAGAATAAATCAATCCATGTTGAACGAAAAACAGAACCCACAACTTCTTCTGACTGTCCTGGTGGACAACAGGATGACCATGAGCCAGCACTGGGCCCTTGTGGCCAGGAAGCCAATGGTACCTGGGGTGTATTACAAGAGGGGTGGTTAGTAGATCGAGAGAGGTTCTCCTGCCCCTCTGCTCTGCCCTGGGGAGACCACACCTGGAATCTTGTGTCCAGTTCTGGGCCCCTCAGTTCCAGCAGGACAGGGAACTGCTGGAGAGAGTCCAGCGCAGGGCAACAAAGATGCTGAAGGGAGTGGAGCATCTCCCTTATGAAGAAAGGCTGAGGGAGCTGGGGCTCTCTAGTTTGGAGAAGAGGGGTGACCTTATTAATGTTTATAAATATATAAAGGGTGAGTGCCACGAGGATGGAGCCAGGCTCTTCTCGGTGACAACCAATGGTAGGACAAGGGGTAATGGGATCAAACTGGAACACAGGAGGTTCCACTTAAATTTGAGAAGAAACTTCTTCTCAGTGAGGGTGGCAGAGCCTGGCCCAGGCTGCCCAGGGGGGTTGTGGAGTCTCCTTCTGTGCAGACATTCCAACCCGCCTGGACACCTTCCTGTGTAACCTCAGCTGGGTGTTCCTGCTCCATGGGGGGATTGCACTGGATGAGCTTTCCAGGGCCCTTCCAATCCCAAACATACTGTGATACTGTGATACATATTGTGGGGTATGGGGTAGACTGAGGAACGCTTTGCTAAAATACGTTCTCAGCACTCCTCCGAGGACGAGCAGCACAGCGCGCTGCAGAGCCGGCTCCTCTACACCCCTCTGCTGCTTCACCCGCCACAAAAGTGCAGCCCAACTCCTGCACCTATAGAATGCAGATCGGTATCTATGCTCTGCAACGACCTGGAAACAGCCCCCGTAGTCCTGCCCGGGGAAACACGAGTGGCGAAACCCCCCGGAAGGGTCACCGAGGAGCAGGCGCCTGTGCACACGACACAGGCACTCAGCAAATGCTTAACAATGAACAGAACAACCTAGACATCAAAGCTATTTGGAAGAACAGAAATATTGATCTTTGATTTTGGCTTTTCAAGTCAATTTAAAAAGGTTAAGAAGACTGAACAACATAAATGAAAGAAAGTACTTAGTTTGAGGTGAAAGAACTGAATTCATCTGAATTCTTCATTGTCTCCACTCTCCTCCCAGTTTCTCAGTTTGTCTGTGAAATTTATGTTTGCAAAACTTCACTGCTCAGCTGAAGTTCAATGGTTGTTTATGCACCTCCTTACAGATGCTCAGTTTGTACCTTACTGGTGTGTAACTATCAATATAGTTCTCCTTCATCTTTGACAAAGCTCTTCATTTGACTTTATTTTTATCCTCTAAATGAACCAGTAAGTTCAAGAATGAAACTCTTTTCTCCCCACAGAAAATGTGAAGAAACATAGGTGAAAATGAGTTTATATAAGCTAAAGCTCAGGAACTTTTAATTTAGTCAATGAGCAAATAATTTTATGTTCCTTTGCCTTCCAACCACAATAAATATAGTATTTTCCTCCATATTCTCTGGTCTTTGTAGGTGTATTTATACCTAGCACAATTCATCCAGTGTGTTGGATATGAAAAGGCCTTTTGTTTTACTTTTATTATTTATTTTTAAGTGCATTTCCAACCTCTGTGGGCTTCTGCATTAGCTGCAGATAGAGCCAGAAAAACCTCATTCCGAGTTTGAAGCTGATGCTGGAGTGCTGGCTCTTGTTCTGTAAATATTAATGGAATTTAGGAAGGAGAGGGAGGGAGAGAGAGGAGAGCAGGGGACGGGAGCAGAAGCACGAATGTGCATTTCAAGCAGTTCTCCTCAGGATTCTCTGTCTGTTGTTGCGCCAGCCTACAAGAAACAGGTTTAAAAAAAAGAATCCAGCAAAGAGCAAAACACATGGTTTGGAGCCAGAAGAAAACCAGGATATGAAGCAAATGGCTGGACAAGCTGCAATTCAGTGCCTGAAGCTACAGAAGAGTGAAGGGCAGCCCGAGAAAGGTGCCTCAGAGCCTCATTTTGTAATAACACAAATAATTTGTCAGAGACTTTGCCCCCAGTCATTTCAATCTTGCTACAAGTTCAAAACCGTACCTTCCCTTAGGTGGCCCCTATCAGATTGCCACAGACTTGTGGCCATTGTTCTTCCTATCTATGGAATAAGTAGTTCAGTGGTACTAAATACTGAGAAGCAGCACTTAACACACCTAATTAGGTGCTTCTAACAAAATGCGCGACGTAGAGGCACAATACAAGAATGGACAGCACTCATTCTCTCTGTTCTTTAAGAAGGGCTGTTCTGGAAGACACATGCAAATTAGGAAAAATTGCTTTTGTGCATAGTAGCCATAATACCAGCCAGAGAACATGGTATAGTGCGATGTGATATATAGAATAAAGCATGCTGGGAAAACTGTTCTCCAGGAAAAGGCCAGATTTGGAGAGATCTTGTCAGTCAGCTGCAGCAGGTACTGAAGTACGGGGCGCAAGAGCCACCACACGCGGGAGCAGGAGCAGCTCTCCCCATGCGGCCACCTGCAAAGCAAACGAAGCACTGAGCCATTTCGGGGTGGCTGGGAAGACATCTGGCCTCAGCAGTGCTGAAAGAAAGAGAAGCCGAACAAGCATTAGAGAATCTGTATCAACGAGCCAAGGATAAGATGTTTGGGGAATGTTTTCTTCGGTTGGGCCTTTGTTTCAGTGTCACCGTCAGTGCATCCAGGCCAAAAAGCTTCAAGTCTAGAGCGGCAGGGAAATGGGGCAGGGAAACGGGGCAGACCAAGCGACTCCACAGGGCCGTTAAATTCAGGTAGAAAGATGTTAGCGCTCTAAAACTGAACACTCTATCACGGGATGTAGAACAAAACTATGGGAATCTCAAAGTCTCCTTAAAACATTCCTTACTAATTTAGAAGTAGGGATTGAACAAACTAATCCCTTCAAAAAAAACAGTTCAAATGCTAATTTTTTTCCACCTTTGGAGTAGAAACTGGAACAAAGAGGAAAAGAGAGCTCTGCGCTCCAAATGGATGAGGGATGGCAGGTTTGGGATCGGTCCAAAGAAGGGGCTTGGCAATGCTGTAAATCTTACAGTAATAAAACGAAAGAACCTTGAGCAAAATTCATCCTTCCACTAAGCCTTCAAAAAAATTCCACCCCTTGTGAAAAATTATATACTGACAGATGAAAAAATATACCATCACCCTTCCTATTTCCAGGCATATATCCAACACATATGGACAACACCTGTACAAGATTCCCCCCTCCCTGCCGCACTGAATTGCTTTGCTACTGATTTAACCAGGTTGCTTCTACAGAGCAGGTAACGTCACCTGCCTTGGCACATTGTGCATCAGTTACGGCTCCTAAAGTAAAAGAGACTTAAAAACTGAAGCAAAAATCCCACAAGCAAAGGTATAGTTGGCGCCTCAAAGCAAATACACACACCAAGCACAAAAAGGCAGGGATTTCTAAGTGCCACTTAAACACAAATCAACAATAATCAATATTGCTGTGACTGAGAAGGCAAACAGCATGATAGTAGGAAAAAAAAGCCACCTAGTTGATTTGAAACTGGGAAAAAGGAATTATAAACTACTCTCTTCGCTAATTTAATGCAAACATTAAAGGAGGACTTTAGCAGGAAGAACAGATTTCAGAAAATATAATGATCCTGCAGGCTCAGCAGATAGAAAGGATACAGCAGTACAGTGAGATGAAGCCCAGCACCACAGAACAAACTAAGCAACAAAGAGATGAAGTGGAGCAACAAGGATGACGAACAGCAACAAAGTAGATGTGGTGTAATAGACAGGCAAGACTTCGGGCTGGAAATGGCAGAAAAGACTCTAAAAATCAAGAGAAATGGACAAAAATGGTAGGAAGATATGTTGGGCCATCCTAGAGATTTCTGCTAAGGATGGCAGAAAGGGAAGCTGACAACAAATTAAAGTAAAAAAAAGTGACGAATAAAAAGGTAGAACTCATCCGGGCTAGCATCGCTCCCAGACATTGAACAACTGAATAGTCCCGCAGCACTGCTCCAAAAACAGAACGTGACAATAACACTCCAACAAGCGACTAGAAGTATGTCTTGAGAGCAAAAAGAACAGCAAGCAAAGAAGGCAGAGGAGAACAACATCTCATGTAACACTGTGACAGGCAGGGCAGCAAGCACGGGAAGGTGAAGATGTGTTCTTGAGGAACCGGCCAAAAAAGGCCGTTAAATCTTGTGAAGTGAATTTCAATTAAGCGTAAAGAATAGGAAAGAGAGTGAAAATAATTCTTAATCAAATTGGGAAAAGGCAAGACAGAAAGGTCTTAACACTACCGCTTGACAGGTTTAGAGATGATGGGCAAGAAGGATGATGTGCCAGAAGCTTGAACCAAGAGCCGTGTCATACAAGGAAGAGAAAGATTGAGGAGCCAACCTCCTACAAGAGCAGAGGACAGATCATAGAAACGACCTGACCTCCTCAGTTCTGTCTTAAGTCCTACATCACGGCTGGCTCTTCCACATTCATATTCAGCACAATAATACAAGGAAATTCGCCGAGTATGGACCTGCTGCCGCTTTCACAAAGCCAGCCACTGAAGCAATACGTGGAGGCCTGAAAGCAGGCTTTTATTGATTCGAAAGTTAATACAACTTCAAACAATAATGAACCAAAACCAACATGGCTCAAAACTAATACAGCTAGAAATAATGGTTATTCTTTTTTTCTTTGTCAGCAAAACCCTCATTTAACGTTCAGTGGTATTAGAAGAGGACTTGGCTGCCGGAGAAACAGACGGAGCTGAGTGATCCCATAAAGACAGGACGTTACGCTGAGAAACAGGCACCCATGCTCTTCACAAGCCTGAGCACAGTTCTAATCCTGGATCCAATATTGACTTAAACAGTGACCCTGACTAACTCAACCTTTCCATCTTCCTGGCTCCATCTTCCCCACTGAAGTATTGTGCAGATTTGTTAATATTTGTCCAGTACTCTGAACATGTCTAACACAAAGGATTATAGCTATTATGGAACAACTCTCCTAAACCTTTCTGAAACAAATACAATCATTCAATATTACCATCAAATTAAAGAGAAGAAACGCTGAAAACAAGACCAATGCTAAAACACCAGCCTTTACACCTTTCCTCAGGACCTACATATGAGACTCAACTACGGGAATTATTTCTAAATGTTTGAACATGATAAATATTTTTAAAAGACCTACATTAAAAGCTATTTCTTTCCTTAAAAGTTCAAAAGTTAATTTAAAGAGATAATCAATCTCAATGACAGCTACAATTTGTCAATCCGGCTGCCCTGACCACTCGGTCTGTGTGGTGCTGTAAACTCACATTAGGACCAAGCCCTGACTCTGATTTCCTTATGGCAAAGGCCACAAGCCCCGAGTGGCTCCCCCGCAGCCGCCTGCGGGGAGCAGCCCGAGCCCCGCAGCTCGGTCTGCCCGCAACGAGCTTGCTATGGAAACCCGGGGCAGGATTCATGCATTCGTTTTAGTCGACGTGCAAAAATGACAATGTGGTTCGGCCTCTACTATTTTTAAAGGGTTTCTTTTAAAAAAGCAAATAATTGACTGACTGGCACTTAGGCAATCCACTGGAAAAAATGTTTTGCTGTTAAATCATCAAAACGCAAACATTAACTTACATTTTTTTCTCCTTTTCACTCCTCTGCAAATTTTAGCATATTTTAATTAGCAAGTGTTAGTTACCATAGCTACCATAACCATACTATCTTTGAAGCCTATTTTATTAAAATCCTGAAATTCGTACTCCTACAGTATCGCAGTTAAGCTTATACAACATTTACAAGCAAAACTGGTGTTATGTGGTGCAACATATGTATACCAAGACCAAAAAGAAATAACAACAGTGTAGGTCACCCTTATGTCTTCATGTCATAAAAATAAAGAAGTGACTAATAAGTGACTTCGGAGTATTAGCATGAAGCAAAAAGCAAACGTGACTGAAGAACAAGCAGGTCAGTTGAGAAGAGTTTAAGACCAAAAATAGAAAGATATTTCTTTCTAGAACACACACTGTGATACAGGGAAAGAGAAAAATAAATATAAGGGTAAGATCTTTTTGCACAGATGAATCACAGCCTTTAAAATTCCTTTTTAGTGGCACTTTATCCTGCTGGTGACATATAACCATCACCACTATCATCATGGTTGCTCCAAGACCCTACTTACCAGCTACAGTTTTAAAAGCTCCGAATTTTTTGTGCTGCTGCCACTTAACGCTTTGTGAAATGTGCCATATTAGAACGCCAATGCAGAACAAACCAAAATGACACAAAAACCCCACAGTTGTGCCTCTGTATATCTCAGATATGCTCCTTCGTATCTCAAATATGCTCCTACAGTAGAAATTAGAAAAAAGGGAAAAAGACCTCCTCCCTTCATCTTCAAAGAGTTAAACCAGAAATGGCCCAAACAGAAAGAGTGTGAAATTCAGCTTTAAACATTGTTTATGAATATTGCTACATTTGTATCCCAGACTGTACTTAAGAGTACAATGGAGTTACTCTGTTACACAAAACTATTTGGTGAACCTCTGTGTAGAGCCGCATCTTTGAGCTGGTGGGAAGGGAACCCAGCAGCAGCTGCTGCCAAAGAGGCCACGCGCCGCAAACGCCACGGGACAAAGGTCTTGGGTTTGTTGGTTTTGGTCGGTTGGTTGGTTTGGGGTTGGATTTTTGTTGTTGTGGTTGTTTGTGGTGGGTTTTTTTTGTTTGTTTTGGGGTTTTTGTTTGTTTGTTTTTAAACACACGCCTTTACTTCAGCGCTGCAGCAGCTGCTGAGCTACGCCAAGCACAGCAGACTGATGATCCAGGTAGGAAGAGCTGGACTTGCTGCCCAAAGGCAGCGACACACAAGACCATCCACAGGTACTCCAGAAAACAGCCCAACAGCCTCAGCCTGCAACGTCTGTACTCAGGGCAGCACTCGGGATCACCCAAAAAGCAGCTGCAAGTGTTTTGATATTTTTTCCTGGTGCTGTTTCTCCCCAGGTCCCTGTCACACACCATATGAGCTGCATATCACCATGAGGGATAGACCTAGAGCTTTCTAGGAACAAAGAATTAGCAAACGCTGGCCCCACCACAATAGTTCATTCTACAGGCTGGGAATGGAAACGAGACACATGGCCCATGTATTAACGTAGGATGGAGCAGGGGTGCAGAGTGGCCGCAGCTGGGACCTGCTCTACCTGCTCCAACTCCCCACCCAGCCTGAATGGCACAAGGAATTGAAAAAAAGCAAATAAAAAGCAAAAAAACCCACAATTGTGCCTTTGTGTATCTCAGATATGCTCCTTCATATCTCAAATATGCTCCTACAAATATGCTCTACCTGCTCCAACTCCCCAAGCTGCCAGAACAGCACAAAGAATTGAAAAAAAGCACGAAGAAGCACAAGACAACAGAAACACCAATAAAAGCTTTATGTTAATGTTACACATCAAGACTGCTTCCTGACCTAAATTTTGTATATACTTGATATCATCCAAGACCTCATCTTGTAAATTCTCACCTATTCCAGCACTTGACAAAGGGTCTCTGCTCCCTCAGCTATCCACAGCAAAGAAGTGTATCCACCCTCAACCTTACGCAAAACTCAGTCACAGAATCATTTCATTTAAAATTGTTCTGAGATTTTTACATCTTTCTGAAATACGCAGCAAATTACCTCACTGTGAGCTGTACAGATTTAAAAAATCGCCTAGCCTACTTCAATAAGTGGAGCATAACATCGTATAAAGGGGCAAGCAATAATACAGATGCACACAGGTATTAACACGTCTGCCGTGGCAGCTGGGGAATTGCTGTGAGAATCTGATGGAGATGCGTTGGTTACAATCGCGTGGGTGGCAAATGTTGAGGGCAGCAGTTAGAACAATTATTTACTGTAGTCAGGAAAGAAGATAGTCGCTATTAACTTGTTAACAAACGTCGCCTGAAGCAGTGAACTTTAAAAAAGCCCCTGAACCTCGTTCATCCCACCTGCTACTCATAACTTTGCCAAGCAAGAAAAGGCTCCAACAGGGTCATGTAAGGATCACGCTAGCTCCTATAAGGTGCACATACTATAGACAAAACTCTGCTCCTGACTATATTGGAGAAGTGTGAAAAAGTTGCAGGTGGCACACATATTTCAAGAAGAGGGACCAGAAGAACAGCTTTTTGGTATTTCGAGGAGAGGACAAAAGACAAGGAAAAGGAAAGGTGTGGATGATCAAAAAGACAGACTTAAATTCTTCCACAAAAGCTGCCTACTATTCTTGTATTCGCAACAAGATAGACCAGTTAAAATATCACCTCAAAAAAACACTATTCAGTGAAACTCTAGCCTGCTGAGCTGTATTTTCAATTCAAGAGGTATACTAAATTATTCCTTTATTCTTACATGACATCAGTTGCCTGTTAACCAAATGTTGAACTTGTTAGGGCACAAGACATTTATTTTAATATGCCTTCTGTGGTCCAACTGGGGTTAACCATTCTGCTCTGAGCCCTGCTCTTGGGCTCGCTTCTGAACAAGCAGAAGCTTCCCAGACCAACACGTCCCACCAGTATCACCAGCTCCCAGCCACACGCACACAGACACAAGGAAAGCGTACGGCTGCTCAGAGTCCGTCCATCACTTTGCTGTAATACTGTTACATAGAACTTCTTCCTGAAGTATTCAAACTAAGATAGTGTTTATCTCTTCACCATACCAACTCTCATCACAACTTGATGCTCTGAGCATTCCCACCACACTTCCATCCTTTTTTTTTTCTCCCTTTTTAAATTCGGGATACCTTTACAGCAGTGCCCTCTCCTCTGCAGCAACAATGATACCCCACACAAGCACACAGGCTTCCAACCACAAAGGATCAAGGAAACTGCTTCTAGACTCTCTCAAATGAGGACAATTGTTTCAAGAACTCTTTACATAACCAATGCTCCGACAAAACTTTGTACTATGGGTATGAACAAGCACTTATCCCTGCGTGAACTCCTACTTTACAAAGGTTGAACTTTGAAAAGTATCTACATTTCTTTAAACGTAAAAAGAAAGGAAAACAAATCATGACTCTAATATGAATCTCGTGTCTGTGTTCTTCCTCTACTCCTTTTTTTTCAGGTCACTAGAAAGGAAAACCAAGAGGATTTGTTTCCCAGACTATGATTAACTCTTATTACATGGACACTGTTTGACCATGAAAATATATACAGATTTGCTTACTTGAGCAGCCTTGTTAAATCAATGTAAGAAAACTGGGCACCATTTGAACTGCAAAAGAGTCCTGCGCGGGCTCCGGAAGACGACATCTTCCTCCTTTATTCTTTTTTGGTTTTTGTCTGTTCAATTTAATATCTGCACCATGTCTTTGATCCTGAAGCCTGTTTCTAACGGGGAATCCTTGGACCACAGCAGTAAATCTTTAAAGTCACTGATGTACTAATTTGTGCAGGTAAGGGTTCCTTTCAAAAATTCAAAATCAACGATGTATATTTTACATATAAAAGCACCCTCATATGCATTATTTACTACTAAGGTAGGCTGGAATCCTTTAGAATGAAAAGTTCTATAAAAGTATGTGAAACATTACTGCAGGCTTGTACAATTATTTTTCTAACTAAATAGAGAGTTTGGCTGACCTCAGACTTGTCATGTTTGCCATAGAAAGTTGTCACAATCTGTAAAAACAGAGTTGGTCACTATAAACTGAAAATTGTGCTAACATGTCTTCACATAAGATCAACTTTTCTTCCCAAGGCTTTTAACTATAATAAAAAAACCCAGCAATATTAAAACTTTGGGGGGAAAATTGCAACTTAAAACATAAATAACCCTTTGTATACAACATATGGTTAATTCAATGATGGTATTTTTACACAGTGCAGGGTGGAAAGAAGCACAGAAGTACAGATTCATTTGGTGTTCAGGCGAGAAGTTTTCCAAGCACATAAACTACAGATCTAGTCAGATATATTGAGATGTGACAGATGTAATAAAGATAACTGTATGTTTCTTTGTGTTCCTGGCTCAGCAGGAGAATTTCCTGCAGAAATTAAAATCTCTGGGGAGCAATTAGTGCAAATCACTAATGCAGGTAACAAGTCTTGTTCTCTGGAGGAAACAGTATATATTGGTTTGTTCTGGTTCAAGAGAGAGAAAACAAAGGGAAACTGTACAGAGAGCACTTCCCCTAGGTATGTACAGGCACTGCCTGGAACAAGGGACATGACCAAGTAGGTGCTGGAAAGCTGATGCAAGCTGGTAGGCTCAACATGTGAGCAAAATGCCTTTTACTGAATATTTTCCTGAAACACTTCCGTTGTGTTGAGATGAACGTGAGGAACAGAAAGGTCGCCGCTGCTGCAGTTCCCCACTGAGAAAGAGGAAGGTGAAGTCCAGTTGGGATGCCTTTGAGAAGAGGCCAAGCAAACCCTGAACGCCCACACCGCTGTCTCCCATGGATGTGATGGGTAACTTGCAAGAAATACTACATATACCAATTCTCCTCTGTGACAGACAAGGACAGAGAACACACAGGCTGGACGGGACAACAAAAACTTAGCAGGACAATCCACTCCTCTGGTAGGCTACCTTATCAGTTCTCTTGAACTCCTGGACTTCCAAATATTCAGAAATTGCTAAAGCTTTACAGGGAAATGACATATATGGTGGCCTGTTTCTTGTTCTTTCCAGGCATCCATATGTGGCCACTACTGGAAACAGGATAATGGTAAAAGTCGCTGTCTGAGTCAGGGACCAAATGGACCACAACCAGGCTGAACTGCTTCGGGAACTGTTATTTTCAAAAATAAAAATAAATTTTAAAAGTACTAGTTTTATATGACTCTAACACCAAGTTTCTCTGTTTAAAGGTGAGAACCAGCATTGCCTTCTCAGAACTCAGCACCAGACAGCAGAGGTTTTTCAGCCCATTCCATATTTGGGGAAACAGATGTAACCAGTGTTTCTCCTCAACTGGAAAAGTCAGGTCAGAACCCAACGTCCACATTGCTGCCCAGACCGACATTTCAAACGGTCGTTGCAGTCTTTCAACAGCCTATTGGGCAAGTCCACGCTAACCGGTAATCTGTTATAAACAACATCAAACTTCCCTTCTATGTCAGTTCTGACTATGGCAGCACGTTTCCTATGGCTGCAAGGGAACTACAGACAGTCCTCAAGGCAACGTGCTGCCAAACACTTGAGGACACACATAGCGCAAGAGCTTAACCTATTTAAATGGCCAAAATACAGGTTTATGTCTTGGTATACACCTTAATTGGTCCTCTTAGCTGGAGAGGCATTTGTTAAGTTAAACATGAAACAACCAAATGTAGCAATACCAAGCTTAACAAGCGTAGCATCTAAAGGTCTGGTTCCACTATTGCCTTCCAATTTGTGAAGTCACTTAAACTAACAAAGTGGATATAAAACAGCACCTCTCTAATTTGGCAACACGCTGCCAAACTGCGAAGGTATATAAATGACTCCATGCACTACAAATGCTATGTATGAAAACATCAACTTTTTTTTTTTTTGGTAAGTTTCTGATGTCAGCCCCGGCTGCGGAGCGATGGTCACTACCGGGGCTCGGGGCTCTTTGGGAAGAGAGTTCGGGCAGGAGCGCGGTGCTGCCCGGCCGGGACCTGCAGCCCCTCGGCCACCCCACGGGACCCCCCACACCCCCGGCCACCCCACGGGACCCCCCACACCCCCGGCCACCCCACGGGACCCCCCACACCCCCGGCCACCCCACGGGACTCCCACCGCCCCAGCCCCCCCGGCCCGCCCAGGCCCGCGGAGCGGCGGGAGGGATGGGAGCCGCCCCCCCGCCATGGCGACCCCGGTCCCGCCGCCCCCCCGCAGCCCCCGGCTCTGAGCATGTGTCGGTGCGAAGCCGCCCCCTCCTCTCCCCCCTCAGCGGGGAGGGGGCGGCATTTGGGGCTTCCCCCGGCCCGCCCCCCCCTGCCCGGCCCGCCCTCACCTGCCAGCGCCAGGATCTGGGCCTTGTGCAGCAGCAGCCGGTCGCCCCACTCGCCGGGGCTCTCGTCGTCCTCCTCCGCCTCCTCGGGGTTGCGGTACACCGTGTACACCTTCTGGTTGTCGAAGTCGAGCCGGGACGTGGGGCTGAAGTCCCGCACGCAGGAGACGGGCAGCGCGTAGCAGACGTTGTCCTCCAGGAACCGCACAAAGGCGTACATGGTGCGGCGGGCGGGGCGGCCGCGGCCCCGCGCTGGTATTGTTCCTCGCAATCCGCCCTCTGCGCTCGGCTGAGCTCGCCTGGCCGCGCCGCCAGCCGGGCAGCGCCGGCTCCGGGCAGGCACGAGCAATCCAGCGCGGAGCGACGCGAGGCGAGGGGCGGGTGGGGGCGGGAGGAGCAGCCCCCGCCCGGCTCTCCCGGCTCTCCCGCCCGGGCCGGGCCGGGCCGGGAATCCCCCTCCCGGCGGCTCCGGGCGCGTCCCGGCTCCTCCGCGGGGCTGGGGCTCGGGCTCGCCTCCGCTCGCCGCCCGGCAGGCCCGGGCCTGCCCTCGCACCTCCGCCGCGGAGCGTGTTGGGCCGGGCAGGTGCTCTCGGACAGGGACCTGCTGGGGAGTCCAGCGCAGGGCAACAAAGATGCTGAAGGGAGCGGAGCATCTCCCGTGTGAGGAAAGGCTGAGGGAGCTGGGGCTCTGCAGCTGGAGGAGATTGAGGGGTGACCTCATTAATGTTTACAGATATATAAAGGGGCAGTGTCAGGAGGATGGAGCCAGGCTCTTCTCGGTGACAACCAATGGTAGGACAAGGGGTAATGGGTTCAAACTGGAACACAGGAGGTTCCACTTAAATTTGAGAAGAAACTTCTTCCTGGTGAGGGTGGCAGAGCCTGGCCCAGGCTGCCCAGGGGGGTTGTGGAGTCTCCTTCTGTGCAGACATTCCAACCCGCCTGGACACCTTCCTGTGTAACCTCATCTGGGTGTTCCTGCTCCATGGGGGGATTGCACTGGATGAGCTTTCCAGGGCCCTTCAACCCCTGACAGCCTGGGACTCTGTGACAGGCCGGGCAGGGTCGGCCGGTGCTCGCCAGGCACTGTGCGGGGGACACGGGGACGGCTCCTGCCCCCGTCTCGCCATGGTCCGCCTGGGTCTGCCGGGATCCCCACAGCGCCGCTCACCCTGGAGCTCTGTTGCTCAAGCACGACGCAAGTCAAGGGCCCAGGAAGCTCCTTTTCCGAGTTAAAAACTCCGTGCACCTGTTGCAGACAAACAGGCCTGCTCCCGGGGCAGGGGACACACAGTCAGCTCTGAGGCCGGGGCCGCGCCAGCAAGCGCCCATGAGGAGAGGAGACCGGGTCCTTCACAGCCAAACCAGACACAACAACAGGCTTGCCTGCCAACTACCAACAGGACTTGCACAGCTGTTCTTACCTGAAGGGCTCCAGGGTAATGCAGAACCACCTGTGCTCAATGGTACCATCCAGTAGTGGTGGCTGGGGGAGCACAAACCTTCCCCACACTGCTCCAGAACAGCACAGAGAGGTGGGAAACTCTGTGCAGGTGTGTACGGACAAGGTTTAGAAGCCACGCCATTTTTAGCACAGATCCCTGAGCTTTTGGAGACACATACTGAGTATGGAGGTTGGGAGCTTCCTGTATGAAAAAACAATGTGGCACCATTGCTTGTGGTCCACAGCAAACTCTTATCCACATTTCTAGTGCTGAAGTACCCAACCAGACTTAGGAACACAACAATAATACGTGAAAAACTATTTAAAGGAAAAAAAAAATAATCACAGAACGAGGAATAAACAGCAAGAGAAGGGCATCGCTGCTTTTCTGTTTGCAAGAAGACAACAAAATATGAAAACAGTGTTTTGGGTTTTTTTGGTTTGCATATCCCTAAGGTTTGCAGTACTATCTGTACCCAATACATTGAGTTTAACCACTCTGAAAGTGGAAAACCTGAAGTAAAGTTCAGACTGAGCAATGGCACAGGTTGCCCAGAGAGCTTGCAGAGTTCTTATCCTTGGAAATAACGCAAAAGCCATCTGGACATGGTCCTGGGCAACCTGCTGCCCTTGGCCCTGCTTGAGCATGGACGAGATGAGCTCCCGAGGTCCCTTCCACCCTCAGCCATTCTCTGAAAGTATCAAAAACTTACAGTTACACCCAGCAGAAGTCTGTCTGTCTCTTAAGCAATACATGAAAACATAAGGAATGCATACAGCTATAGTTAAGCTGAGGTAAATATTTCAGTAACAAGCTGTAAACTTCCCAAACACTAGTAACAGCTTTATTATTTTAGCAATTACAGAGTTTTGCAAATACTTCCATTCAAGATTTGGGATTTAAGTGGCAGTACTTTATGTTAACAATAAAGTATTGCCAGACCGGTATGTAATTACAGGCAAATATAAGTCTGCTACAAAGTACGGGTGACAAATGTATTCCAGTAGCTAGGCTGCAAGGGAAATGAAATTCCAGCAAAGATTGTGTTGCTGATCAAACAGCAAGAGCTGCCGTGGCGCTCTGATCTGCTCTACCTTGTGTCACAACGGAGGCAGAGCTGCAGAAAGACGACGAGACAGGCCTAGAGCTGGAATTACTCTGTGGACACTGTTAAAATTACGTGACGGACAATTTTGTCCCACTAAGTTCAGTGGCTGGTGCGGGATTCGGTGCACCGGCTCTTGCCAGGCTTGTATTTCCTCTGCAGCTGAATTCTAATTGCAACATCTAAGGCTGCTGTCAAGGGAGAGGAACACAGGAAGATGGAGAAACTGGAAACAGAAGCTAAAGACTCAAAAATTAGGTTGACTTGGAAGGGGAAAGATCTCTTCAAGTACCAAGGAGGCCCAGATAATTTTCCCCCATGAAAGAAGACCGAAAGACTTCATGCCAAGGCAACCAGTGCCATAGCAGTGTGGGTTTGGTTTGGTTTGGTTGGGTTGGGTTCCTTTTTGGGGGAAAGGGCACACTCTAAAATGGTATTTGCAACATTTGACATTCGAAGGTTCAGTTACAGCAAAGGCTGTACAGATATTTGTATCAGCAGCAAAAAAAAGTTCTCAAATCCTTTAGAAAGGCTGTTTCACAGTTCTCCACTGAAGGTCGTTTTTGGGAACATATTAAGGATTGGGCTGATAAATGCATGTTTACACTTGGTCCCCAGCACACAGATTGAGCCAGAAGGCATTACAATGCTAAAGAATTAATAATAGTCCCATACATTTCTGCCTACAAGGAACAGCGTTAATTCCTGGCTTTAAAATCTATAAATAATCGGCACTGGTTAGCTGTGAAGCTGGGGAAAAGATCCATTTAAGCACAGAATGAAACACAAATACTGTCACTCCTTTGCTTTGAACCTTTCCCGTACTACCAATGGTTAGCCAGCTGTTCTAACACCGAGCTTAGCTCAGGGTTTAAAGATGTAGAGTTATTTTAAAGGTGTAATTGTTAAGGGAATTACTAAATCCTCACCAGATTCAATCCTCCGGCAAGTCCAGCCTTTTAGAAACAACACAACCCTGCTGAGAAGCAGGTTATCATACTTTCAAAATACAAAGGAAGCCTCGGCTTAAACAGTAAATGTGTCGCTCCAAGGGTCAGGAAACCGCCAAGCTCAGTCCCAGCCCTTGTGGGACTCCAGAGTGCTGGTTCCCTGCAGCATTACCTGTATTTCGCTGCTGCTACTTTTCTTGAAAAGTAAAAGAGTGTTGTAAGCAGGAGCTGATGCCTGCTGGTTTGATGTGCACTCTGGGTTTGCACAAAAGGTGCAAAATGAGCAGCTAATCGTACCAATAATAGTTATGCAGGTGCTCAACCTCAAAATGAGGCTCATCAGGCACATTACTTCCATGTTTAATACCAAACCTTCTAGGAACACCATATTGATTTTAATATTCTGATGAAGAAATTCCCATTTTCTTTTACTGCTCAGGTACAGAGGCTTCACCACCACCTGACTGCTCAGCAATGGACTATTACTAGCAACCCCTACATGTTTAATATGCGGTTTTCTTGGGAATTTATTTTTCCTCCAAGTAGGACACTTTTACATAGTGGTTTTTAAGCTCAAACGGACCTTGAAGGTGTATTCCCAATTTTTGTAGGTTACACTGTATTTTAACAATAGCATTTAAAGTCATAAAGCTTAAAGAATAACTCAAATAACAATGCGCAAGAACTGACGACTGTTCAAAGGTTTATGTACGTACATGCGTACAATCTACTCACAAGCTGGTTAATTTTTACCAAGAATGGGATCAATAGGGTGGTCGGAAGATACCTCTGTTCCATAGTATCATCTTTTATCTTACAATAAAGCGCAAGATAAGTTCATTTTCAGGTATGAATGAATCTTGCTCTGAACAAAGTCATATAGAGAAGGGCTGGATCTACTAGCCAGACAAACACAGCATGGCAGGCAATCCTAAGGGTTGTTCCCCTTTGGATTTGGAAGTAATTTTTGACTCTCAAGATACTGCTGGCACACTCTGCTTCGAGCATCACAGTGATTACATATCAAATGCACACAAACGACAAAAAAAAGAGCTTGAGTTCCTATAACATCCGAAAACATGGACAAGAGAATATCTGTGCCCACATGCAATTTCTGAAGCATTCCAATACCAAGAGAATAGCATGGGAGCCTAGATTACACAGATAAATTCTTAAGATTTCATCTTGTGAAATCTGTGGCCTTAAACCATCCTCAGAAGGGGAAGGGCGTCCCTGCAAAGCTATTCAGTCCCAGTTCCGCAGAGTGATCTAACCTTTTGGGGGCTGAGGGTAATACTCAATCATCTTTTACATTAAACTCTCAAGTCCTAACGGAATATTCTCTCAAAGAAATGAAACCTAAGGAACACTTTATGGACCCATTCACATAGGAGACACTTATTTCCCAGCTGGTATATTCTGTAACAAGAAAAGGTAATGATTAAGCCAAGGTGACCACTGGAGAAGGCACTTTCCTCACTGTTAATGACTGGCTGGAGAAACCAAGGGCCAAAGAAAAAGCCAGACAGTCATTCACTACCGAAAAATTCCTGACCTAAAGGTTATTATTACAATTATAAAACTGGAAAATGAAAAAGTAATTATTTTCTTTGGGTTTTTCTATGTATTGAAAAGGTAAAATTCCAGTGTCTGTTGCTGTGGATACTGGTGCGATCCTTATCATTCCCATCCTGGCAGGATGCGCAATGGACAGACCTGGGACTGGCAGCCCTTCAGGAACGTGTGCCAGACTGTTTTCCTTTTCCAAATTGCAGGTTAAGCCAGCTTGCGGTGGGCTCAGCTTTAAATCCTGCCCTTCTGGTACCACTGCCTTCAAGAACTGCTCTGAAGACACTATTGCCATTGCAACCCAAATGACCTTTAGTGCTCCTACCATCCACTGATGCCTTCAGCCTATATATTTCCACTCTATCTGGAAATTTTATTTGAGATTTTCCCTTTCTTTTTTTTCTAAACCTGACTTTTCCCTGGCTTTTGATATTCATTTTACTGATATGACTCTAAATGTAGCTTTACGTGTACAGATTTTGCACCACTCCAAGAATTTTATTCCTTTTGCGCCTTAATGACAAAGTGACTTTCATTTGGCAAGGACTAAAGTCTCCTTGTAACCTTTGGCCTTCAGTGTAAAATATCATTACTAGACACTGCTTGTGATTATGTTATGCTGTAGACGGAGCTCCTGAGTAAGAAGGTCTTCATGATCCATTTTGGTTTTCTGTTCTCACATCGGTACAGCACTGTTCTGCCTTGAAGCAGCATTTATATCCCATACGGACGGGGAAGGCGACCCTGCAGCCCTGTACTGGACAGACCCATCTGCCCGAGGGATATGACACATGCACAGCAGAAAAGGAGGTTGGCTACTGCGGTTTTTCCAGAACGGTACCTGCACAGACTCCCATTTCCACTTCCCTTCAGCAGCCTGATTTTAGCGAGAGACCAGACAGGCTCTGGAGATGGTTCGTGCTGGTTTGGAAGGCTCTTGACAATTAACAGCAACAGGAATGGGATTGCACGAGAGCAGAGTCAAAATTGTTTAAAGAGATATGTTTTCACACCCCAGTGCTTTTTAATTCATGCTCTTGTCATATTCCTCCTAATCCCTTTCAGGACAGGCTGTATTTCAGTATGAAGTGAGTGTTCAGAAAATACTCCCAGGAATTAGTGCTCACATGTCATCACTTCAGAAGATCGAGTTTTCTGCTTCTAATGCAAGTCACAACCAGAGATGGACCAGCAGCTCTGCTGAGGAACATCAACTGATGCGAGCACGTGAAGTCCTGTTGTGAAGGTGAATGGCAGATCACAGAGCGGGAATAACCCTCGGAATAGTCCAGAAAAGTGCCTTCCTCGGATGTGTCTTGTTAATAATCACATTTAAATTAAAATAAAGTAATTCTTCACAGTTGGCAAACTGAACACTGAAACTGCTGGAAACGGAAGCTGCAAGTGCTCACTGATATAAAAACCTTCACTACATTCTGTGAACCTCTCCACTTTTACTAAAACCAGCTATCTTTACCATTTATGAGGTACAAACGAAGTTGTGCCTGGTCTGTGCTAGTAGGTAAATAAATACATTTTTAAAAAAGCCACAAACACAACAAGTAAATGTTAACTGGAAGGAGCTGCTGTCACCCAGCTCCCAAAAATTCATACCATGGGATAACTGTGATGGACACCACCAGGAATTCTAGTACTTGAAGGAGGAGTAACTCATTTTGTCTCACACAGCGTAGAAAATTAACATTTGTCCTTGCCCTGCAAAATAGAAAATGGCCTGGGAAACTGATCGCCCGAGAGGGGTCCGAAACCTCCAGGGGCTTCCTGCTTTGCCGCTATTTTTCACAGAAGCTCGAGCAACATCTATTGCGCAATAATATTCAACATTGGGGGAATCGGGATCTTTTTTAGAGTGTGATCAGAAAGGAAGGCCCTTCACGGGCTGTCACGGTGTTCCTCATAACAATGCCAGCCTTGCTTCATCAAGGAAAATTGTGCACTAGAATGCCCTAGGGAAGCTGTAGTTCTGTGCATTGTTGTTGTTGGGGTTTTTTGGTTTTGTTTTTTAAAGAAAGACGGGAATTTTGGAGTTGGAGGTTCCCTTTAAGTACTCTCCTAACATGAATATGTTAAGGATGCTCTACCAAGCTCATGCATGAAATGTCATCCAGCCGTTAGTGTATTTCTATGCAAATACAGCTGTGAAAGATAATAACTGAAATCTGCATTTTTTTCACATTTCCAGCATATTATATGACTTCTCATTCTTCACTGTTTTGTAACTCTCAGTAGCCTCTCATATCAATAAAACAAAGCGCAGGTTATATTGCCTCCTGCTTAAATTCCCTGCGAACATCAAAGCTGGTCATTTGAATAAGCAATTTAATGTACACATTTTTATTCAGTTCAGTATACTGATATTCTCCTGGTAGGAGTAAGAATTCTGCAAGATGACTGCAGAGAAACACACCATCCAGAATATGAATTGGAATATTCTCGCAACGCTTTTCAGTGAGGATGGTGTGATATTAAGATTAGATCTTGCATATAATCAAATTTTGATGCTTGTACATACAATCTGGTATTTCTTTTCCTTTATGAGGTTTGTATGCAAAAGCACAGCATTCCAATATTTTGAACATACTCTGTGTGCAGATACTCCACAGTCCAGACTGGTGAAAAAACAATGTCAGTGAGAATAAAGAGCTGTGTGCGGCACAGCTGCCTGCGGACTCGGCTACATTCGTCATAACTAGTTTTACTATTCCGAGGACAAAAGTCTTGCAAAAGCAGCTTTTCCACAACAGCCGGAGCAAACAGGGCTCATGTCCAGCCCGAAATTCAGTCTCGGGCTATAGATTGACTCGGAGCTGTCAGTCCTCCCATAATCTTTCAGATTCTCTGATATGATACAGAATTCCTTTTGGATGGCTTATATTTTCCACATCCACTCTCTGTTTATTTACCAGTGCATGTAAGAGGAAATAAAATAGAAAAGATAAGATAGGTGGGGAAACAACAGGGATTACATTACAAGCAAAATGGGGCGCTACTGAGAGTATCTCACAGTGTTGAGTGAACATTTAAATAAACTTGCCTACAGTTTATATCCAAAAACACAAGAGAGAAAAGACCACAGAGCAAAGGACGTCTGGATTTTAAGACCTAACCCAGAAGCAGCACGGTGCAGTGTCTCAGGATATTGCTTGAAATAGTCAGCTGGTTGGGAAGTAAGCTAATAATGGCTTAGATAAATTTGCGCCTACGAAAAGTGATGAATTGACACATTTCTTAACAAGGAAGGATAGTTCAGCAGACACCATTATCGGCCTTTCTCTGACCTGGAGGGACTATCTCTACAATGAAAGGCGTAGGCAGTCTCCAAGGGTAAGGCAGTCTCTAATTCCGTAGTGTGATTACTAACAAGGGCACCAATTATAATGTAACAAAAAAGGGAGAGAGCAATTTCATTCTACTGAGGCTTCTATATATACCTTTGCAATCAGCTACTGCCCACAGAGGCTTTTCACTGGTTTGACACACCATGTGTGACACAAGTACTTTGATTTTTCCGTGGTCTCTCCAGAACTCACCGCAATCACTGCTGACCACTATTACCATATTTAACAGCACAACAAACCGGGACTGTTAATCAAAAACATAGGGACAGTAACCATCCTTGCTCATAGCTCATATTGTGTGATGAACCCAGAGAGGCTGGACCTGGAGAGGTCTCCAGTGGACCTCCGATGCAGCTTTGCAGCCTGAGAAAACCCACAGAGTTCTTGCTTACCCTGCAGGGCTATCTCGGAACAAGATCTCAAATGTCCTCTGTGCTCAGTGTGGAAGCTGCTAAACTTCCTTCTGAGGAAAGCGCAGGGTGTTGTAACTCTAACTCCCGTCCTTTGGAGCAAAGACTGGCAGAGGACACCTCCATCTCCTCCCTTTAGCAGCCTGAAGTTCTCACCTCCTTCCAAAACACAGGCCGAGAGAGATTTCTTTCCAAATCAAGGGTTGTCTGCCATCCCTCATCTACAAGCCCCTCGCTGCAGCCCTTGGCAAGCGAGATGCCTGTTTGGGCTCCCCCGCCTGGCTGCCGGGTTCAGATCCCCACTCTGCATCTCCGGCTGCAAAAATCCTTTTCTTCATCTGAAAATCCATACTTTCCCAGAGCCAGAACCCCCGGGAAAGGGCACAATGTGTTACACTCCAGCAGACTCACTGAGCACTTGTAGGTGACCACGCTACCGCAGGGCACCGCTTTTCCTCCACTGAGAGCAAACGACTTTGAATTAACTCGCTTACCTATAGTAACAGCACATACATAGGCAGTTACTGTAAACCAGCTGATTTGCAGGACACTTGTTATTAATTTATTGAGGGGTCTATATTCTAGAGAGAATTGTGTTGCTACAGCGGGAAGTAAGAAATATAACAATCCGACTTACTCTTCAATGACTCAAATAGCTCCAAGATTATGTTTCCTCTGGGGAAATATTCTCAGTGAGCATACTGGCTGCACATTACATGGTTTTGCTCATTTGGGGCTTTGGTTTTTCACACATTTAGATTTGGGGACAACTGGAAGTGAAAAAAATAATGTTTATATATGAATGGCCCATTTTAATTGTTTTATGTTTGGGGTTTTTTTAATTCTTGTCCCTGCTGAAGTAGCAAGATCAGTCCAAACTCCAGGCACAGGAAGGCTGGGAAGAATAGAGGAGTTTTCTCTTTGTTAAAAAGTCCTCTAAAATGGCAGCTCTTTCTTTGGGATGCTATTTAATGAACATCACTGTCAGGAATCAGTATTGCTGAGAGGTTTATTCACTTGGAAAGCAGCATGGGCTTTGGTACCTATTTCATCATTTAAGTTTAGGAGTTTTGGTCCTAGCAACACTAACTTACCAAGTTATCTCTAGCAATTAAAGTATATTCTGTAGCTTAACCTTTGGATGATGTATAAATACACACAGCCACTCCTACAAGGCAATTTGTCTGCCAATCTGGAAAATGCTAACATTATCATCAATAAGTCAACAGCCTGCAATGTTCAATTATGAAATCAGAACAAAATCTCGTTCACATTCAACCTGGATGTAAAGATCATAAGAGCTGCCCGTTTGTTGTGCGGGACAGTACATTTCAAAGAGCACGGTATTCTGCCCCAATAATCGCGATCTGCACGGCGTGTTCAGGTATTGTTGGAGAGATTAAAAACACAAAACTGGAACAGAACAGGTCAGCATCAGATAATCACAAGCAATTCCATGTCAGCAACAGGCAGACATGCGCCAGCAATGTGGCAAAAGCGGTAAAACGGAGACTTCGTGCCAGCGAGGACGTGGGATTCATATATTCAGCCAAAACTCAACCCAAACCATTGAAATTGTTGTTCACAAGTGACATCTCCGTGTCACAGTGTTCGGAAACTCTACTGCTTGGCATGAAACTATTTAAAGCAAAAACTGAGTATAAGCAAGTATTTTTTCCCTCTTTACCATTTTGCATGTTGAGCATCCGTATGCTTTCAGTGCTATCGATTCCCTTAAACAAAGAGATCAGAATAACTTTTCCAGACCAGCTCGAAGAGCTGTGCAGTTACACACCAAAGGAATGATTTGTGACAATTTTGTGGGAAAAGGCAGTTTGATGGAATTTTATCTACAAATATTTGTTTAAAGAGTTTTGCCTCAAAATCCAGTTGAAAAGCAAATGGACAATGCTGTTTCATTTCACCTGGCATAGCTTCACTCATTCTGTTATTCCCTTCCCCTTGAGTTCCCATCAATTCCATTCAAGTGTCCATCAACCACTATACTTCTCTGATGCTCATTCCCATCCATCCCTGCTGTTCTTTTTCACTCTTTAAATTTAAACATCTACTGCTAAAAAGTTAAAAAAAAAAGGCTAAAAAAATCCTTTTATATTTATTCTTGTGACTCACAAGAGAGAACAGGGAAAAATACTTAGACTTGTGAAGGAGAAAATAATCTACATTTCTACTGCTTTCTCTCAGAGCCTCCCTTATAGTAACCCTCAAACCTATAGTAACCCTCAAAACCTTATAGTAACCCTCAAGCCTTACAGTAACCCTCAAAACCTTATAGTAACCCTCAAACCTTATAGTAACCCTCAAGCCTTACAGTAACCCTCAAACCTTATAGTAACCCTCAAACCTTACAGTAACCCTCAAGTCTTACAGTAACCCTCAAACCTTACAGTAACCCTCAAAACCTTATAGTAACCCTCAAAACCTTACAGTAACCCCCAAACCTTATAGTAACCCTCAAAACCGTAGGTTTTTGGTAGTTGACCATGTAAAATTGGAATTAAAAATCTCAAGCATCTGAATTGGAAAAAAACCCCACCCAAGTTCCCTATTTTCACAAATCAACATTTCTCAGAAAACCCTCTATATGTTGGATTTCCTATCAAAATGGAAAACAGCTTGAAAATGTTCCTGAGAATGTGAAGGGTCTTCTGATGGGTTCACACGCCCTGCATGTGTGCAAACACCACATTCAAAGCGACGTTTTCTGGAGGTGGTTGGGCCAGAGCATTTTCTGATCTCATTGCTGAGGCTCTGCCTTTGTACCTCAGGTGTTTTGTCCCGGGATCTTTCCACGATAAGATTCCTGGAGCTGCTACTCTTGGGGACAAGTGACTTGTGAAAAACCAATGCCCCAGCCCCCAGGTCTCTGTGTTTTAGGACCTGGAGCGAGCTCGATGCAGGTTGGAGAACAACGTCACGCTCGGGGCACTGATGAAAGCTCTGGACAAACCGATGCAACACGAGGTGTCAGCGGGGAATGGCACATTGATTGCAACAACAAATGCCAGAAAGGTCTGAAAAGAACAAAAATGTAGTGCTGAGCGAAAGAAGGAAGACAAGAGGGAAAGGATACTAAGAGGTTGCAGGCCTCCGGCAACTTGCCTGTAGGTCAGTGTGTATCTGGGGCAATTAATCAAGCAATTTTCGTAACTGTTTTTCACAATGATGCGTAAACATTGATGATACTACTCGGTCTAATTCAATGGATGGGGTTGACAGGATCTACCCTAAACTCTCACCATACTAAGACTTGAGCAGCTCGTTGAAGCTCATCTTCTGGGTCAAGGGAGGGCCAGCACCTCCAGATGGCCCATCAGCTTAGGGATAGGAAGAGCCATTCTCTCCTGAACTGATTATTTGTTCTTCAATATGTGTCATAGACCGCACACCTAGTCTTGGTGTGCCTGAAGCAAGATAGGATGAACCTTAACCTATGCATTCTCCTTCGCCCCCAAATGAATACATCAATTAATACGGTAGTATTTTTAAGCAGAGAAGCAAACAAGCTCTGGTTTTGGGATATAGGGAGCCACTGTGAACTATAGAGCTTGGGATGGGGGCACAGAGCCAGCGTGCCCAGCCCGGAGCGGCTCACAGCAATGACGGATGGTGCTCGTGCAGCACGTGTCTGCTCTCACAGGGGGACACGGCTGGGACAATCCCACCTCTGATGCTGAAGGTCTGCTTTAAATTGTGTTTGGGGTCACCACCACGCAAATACCTTACAGGAGCCTCCATCCCTCTCTCATCTCCAGCTGGAAGCAGCACTACTGCAGGAATGCTGGAGCCACCTCCAGCCTCCCCGGACCTGGGCCAGCACGCTGACTGCTGCAAAAACCCACATTTGGAGTAAAGCAGAGTGTTGGATGCATTAATCAAAATGATCGCCGGTGCAAGATCTGCTAAGAACAAAGAAAACAAATCCAAGGGAAGTTAACACTAGAAACTATTTGCAAGGCTCCGTGAGTCAGCTAATGAAATAACTGTCAATTGCAGACACCAACCTTTTGTGCTTTCACACAATTTAAATAAAAAGTAATTTGCATTCAGGAATCCAAGTCTCCCTGAAAAAAGATTAACAATAGGATTCACTTTCTCTCCACAACCTTTTTTCTGCCTCCCTTCCCCCGGGGGGGGGGCTCTGATAAGGTCACCTTATTAATGCAGATCTCTGTTTTTCAGAAAGCAGCCAGGAGTTTAACTGTTTCACTGTGAAATGATCTATGAGATGAGAACAGTCCATTTTTTATCCTTGATTGATCATTTCAGCATGTATAACAGCAAATCCTAAGGGACACCGCTCAAATCCCTGCTTCAGACTGACCTAGAGACTCAACGCTAAAATGTGTTGCGCTCCACTACACAATCCCTCATCGGTTTTTCTTAACTTAGCATTTTCCACAGAACATAATAAAGTTGCCTTGCATCATTACGGTTCTCTATAGAAAAAAAAAGCATCTTATAAATAAGCACAAAGTGTGAGGAGCTGCGAGCGGGTGGCACTGGTGGCTGCTCTCACACACAAAGGCAGGAGCGGCTCTGCCTTCCCCATGCAGGTGTCACGGCCTCTCACGTCCCTCCCTGGCCACCAGAGCCCTGTTCTCCTGCCTCTGGGGACAAAATCAGGGGCTCCGGCTCCTACGCACTGAGCTGAACATAACTCTGATCCACACTGATGTTCACCTGAAGTTCACAGGGAAAGACCTGGTAGAATTTACAGACTTTATGTTTATAAATCCAAAGTATTATACACATGAACCAGAGGAGATACAAGTCCGAGACACAAGCAGCAGTTAGAAGTCGAGAAAGAAGCCATGGGCACAGCTCTCGGTTGTCAAGTGTATTTCGAAACAGATGGGCAAAATATCCACATCAAGAACCATTCCACACAACTTCCCCCATTTTTCTTCCTATCCTTTCTTCTCAAATATTAAACTCCGACTGTTGTATCATGATTGTGCAGTCTATAAATTCCTGTAATCAGCTGATGGAGCAACATCAATTACGGAGACTTTGTGTGGGCCACGTGCATCTTTACATCCCTTTATAAAATGCTGACACGTTCCCTATCCAAAAGGGATTACAATCATAGAGGATGATCCTGCAAATGCCTACTATTGAACGTACCGTTTGCTATCATGAGTAAGCCCACTGAAGCTCCCAGAAACTCACATGGCTGGGATGAAAAGCTCTGATTCACATATATGACTAACAAAGATATTCAGGCCACATTTTCCATCTGACCAGGCTTTTGCAGGCTGAGATTTAGAGGCTTGAAGCTTTCAGACTCGAAAAGCAGCCCAGGACAACAGGCTGGCTGTGAGATGGTGCAGGTGACAAGTGCAGGAACAGGTGGTGGTTCCCCTCAGAAATAAGAAAGAAGGGAAACAAAATTTGCAAAGCTGTATCAGGAAGGCATTGGGTAGTTATGATCATCATCATGGGGATGGGGCTGAGATGAGAGCAGTATACAGAACAGAAGAGATGCAGGAGATATTTGCATTGATGTGCCAAAGCCAAGATCTGGGTGACAGGGGGCTCAGCGGGGACAGAAGGCTCGGCACTAATGCAGAACAGACAGGGAAGCAATACAAGGATTCAAAGAGCAAGAGGTTTAGTTGTGAGCAGCAGAAGTGATTCTGAGCCACTCCTTTGCACTTTGGTAGGAGCTGTTGGTCCCAAGCCAGGACACAGGTTTAGGTTTTAGTCTTTGGGAGCGATGAGTAGCACACGTGGTAGATGCTTTGCCTAAGGTGTGCCGTTCCACTAATTGAGTGTTACTTAACCCAATCTCATCGTTTCAGAAGGCACACCGTAATAAGTTATTTGCAGGTTATCACTGATGGATACATAAAATCCACTGAAAGCATCAGCTCTCATTCAGCAATAGCATGGCCTGAATATTTATTAACTTTTATTTACATTATGTCTATTCTATTTCATTGACAGGTAAGAATTCTAAGACACATTAGAAAAAATCATATCCTATGATAAACATGCACAATGTTAAAATCAATCTCTTTTCATCCCCGCCCAAAACAAAGCAATTTTCTCGCCACCTATGCCCCCGAATTAGTAAAGACCTGAGTTTAGAGAGAGCTCTTCCTACAGTCTCTGACTATTATCTGATTTATATTCCTCCACATGCAATAAAAATCTCCCTAAAAAGCCACCCATATCATGCAACAATCCGGGGGCAGAATAAAGCAAGAGAGGGAGATGACTGTGACAATGATTAGCGTTAGTGTAGAGCATTATAAGGTCAAATTTCTGGTTGCTAGTCTGGGTGACTATTTTTGCAGCGCGGTGTAACTGAGAAAGGGGCTGCTGACTATTCTCAGGTTTGTGTTAAGGCTCTTGGTATGTGCACTGGGAACGAGAACCTTCCCCGCAGCATGAACCACACCAAGCTTCCCACAACACATTACTGCCTGCTGAACACTAGAGATGTACTTTGAATAGCATGCTACGTAAATATCAGCTACATTATTCTGAAAACCTTCTATTTATTAAAGTATTGTGGGTTTTTTTTTTTGTTTTTGTGTTTTAAAGGCTCTTGGTACGTTACTGAGAGATACGAGTCTCTGGGGTTCCAGGGCATGCACAGCAACGTTTAGATGGAACACCAAAGGGAAGCATGGCTACCAAAGGCACTAAAACAGAGAAGAGAAAACCATTTTAAATTACTGCAAAATACAACTTGAAGTCACAAACGTGTCTCTTAAAATGTTCAACATTTTATTAAAGAATAAACTAAAACAAAAGGAAGGGATTAAATGAGATCTTGAATTGGTTCAAGATAGTTGTAACAATGCAAGCCAAAGGGTTTCTGCTGTTTGTTTCTTTGCGTAAAAGTGGGGACAATGGGTACGAACCCAGAAAGAGCAATTAGTCAAAATACAACTAGGCAACAAATGTGGAGTGTTCACAGCAAGCTTATAGCATGAGATACAAAGCACTGCTTCAGAGACAAGGGAGGGGAATGATTGCACTTCTCATAACGAAATACATCAGTTGGGTGACATTTCCATCATTGGGTTGGGTTTGGTTTTGTTCGCAATTTGCGTGCGATACGCTGAGTTGAGCCTGGGTTTCATAACTAAAGAGACTAATGTTTTAAAGACCTTAACCTGCTGCTTATACACTGCTCTCTGAGGTCCATAGGGGATTTGGGGATATAGGGAAAAAATAAAAACAAAGCAAATCATAACAGCAAGCCTAACGTGATTGAAATCAATAAGACTATGTATACGGTCTTCATTTATGGACAACTTTTTGCATTAGTACTTTTGCCTTTAAACCAACATGCCTCCATGCACTGCACTAAAGCAGTTTTAAGCTAATACAGTAATTTAAGGGCTCAACTCTCCCGTTAACATAAAACCGTAGTGTTTTCATTTGCTGAAACTTGGGCCACGAGTGACACATTTGAGCAGCTGACAGGTCTGAGGCAGCAAGGACCACAAACACCGTGTACGTGCTGCTGGATTTGTCCAAGTGCATGCTGCTTAAATCTGGGTGGAAATTGATCTTGTAAACTGATTGAGATTAATTAAAGGTATAACTCAGGGAAGGAAAAAAATGAATCACCACATATTTCTTTTCAGCTCATTTTTCAATGGGCAGTGTGCAGTTCTAACGAGGAGCAATGGCCATAGCATGCAAATCTTCTCGCTTTCACAAAAGCGATATTTTTTCCTCATTTTTCTTTACTTTGGCCAGTCCGTGAGCTTCCTGCCAACAGAAAAATGTACATTTTTGGGGAGAAACTGGTGTTACCTACTGTAGGAAAAAGAACGTTCCCCTTTGGAAGGTCTGAGAAAATTCTTTATGAAATTTCTCAGAAGCCAGAAAAAGAAGAGCTTAAAATACCTATTTTTTTAAACTTCTATATTAGCCCATGTATTTTATTTTAATGTTTGAATCGATAAACACCAAAGAAGAAAAAACCATTATGTAGGTGATGTGGACTTCAGCAAGGGGTCCGGCTGCAGTGTCCCGGTGCAAGCCTGTGGATTTAGCTGGTTCTCCAGAAGGTTTTTCATACAATTGACATTTTTTATTGTAATTTAAACCAAAAACAACCGAAACCCAACGTATTTGTATTTCAGATGGCTCAGTTATTGTAAACGGATATCCCAGGAAGCGGCTGAGGCGACACCGGTTCACCCCACATGGATCTGTCCCAGTTCAGCGCGGGCTCCAGCCCTCGGACCCCTCACCCAAACCATCGTTCCTCCTCTCGCCAGCAACAACATGAATTGTTCTTGAGAGTAGGAGCAGCTATTCCTGCCCCTTCCCAGAAGCAGCGTTTGCTGTGGGACAGAGCACGGGGGCTCAGGGAGGCGTAAGGGGGTGAGAGGATGGGACACGGTCCCTGGGGTAGGTGAAGGGGAGAAGCGAATACAAAACCAGCAAAAACACGGCTGGTTCTCTTATCCAGCCTGAAACGCAGCAAAGATACCAGGGCTTAACGCGATACTGCGAAACACAAAACTATCAGTTATGTCCAGACCTTTATTTATCAAAATATCAGGCAAAATCTTTAACTTTCGAATGAGCAGCTAGGAACAAGGTGAAATCGCTTCTTTTTAAATGTGATGTTATCCCGAAAGTCCTTCAGGTATTTTCACCGGGTGTTTCAAAGAGCTTGTTAACGGCCAGGCTTCTGAAGCCCGAGCCATTGCCATCCGCAGCACCGCTCTGCTCAAAGCTCGAGGCCTCAAAGGCACAAAATTCAACAACAAACGAACGGAAAGCGAAAAGAAAGTTCAAGCCAGAGCTGCTGTTCATGCTCAGTTATTCTGGTTCTGCTCTCCCAGAACACTCTGCTCTCTACCAGCAGCTGCAGAAAGATGCTCTCAATACCCTCCAGCCAGGCCAAAAGGGATCATCTATCTCAGTGCCTGTGAAAATCACATCATCCCTTCCCATCGGGATTAATATCCGATGCCACACTAGTCTGATACATGCGGGGTGAAGTCTGACACTTCTTGTTAGAGAGGTCGCGCAAGGAAACAATCTCTGCAGTCCCCAGAGCAGAACCCACGACTGACAAACTCCCATTCCCTGCACTGCACGTTTTAAAGAGGCGATCTTAATCATCACCGTTTTTATTAATTCCAGTGAATAATTTTCACCTGGCCAGCTCAGAGCCTGCGTCTGGGCAGGTCTGTTCAGCTACAGCAACAGTTTAATGAGAGCAAAGCTGCGGCCCCATCTCGGCTTCCCCGCGCGGTTCGGCTGCCGCCCGTCTCCCTGCAGAGACCCCCGGGGTGATTCTTGCAGGAGAAAAACGACCCATTTTCAGGTACACACAAAGCAGCGTTGCAGAATAAACCCAACCACTGCCTGCAGTTCATCACAAGTCACAGAAACCTCATCACCTGCAGAAAATGTGTTATTACATATACGAGGCAGATCATAACTGAAAGTTGGAGGCTCTATAGTCATAAATTCAGGCAGAACCAGTAAGGAAACGTATTTTTCCTTGTCCGTTTTTAGCCAACAGTATGCGAACAGCAGTTTGAAAAGCCGGCAGGCTTGCAACAACTACAGCACATTCAAACGACATAAGAATGGGGATCAGGTCTTGTTACATATTCATCTTATTCTACCTTGTTAGAATCTAATCCAAAACGCAGCACCTTCAAGACCTGGAGCAGGCCCAGAAGAGCAAATCACACTTTCCCGGCTGGCACAGAGCAGGCAGGTCCTGCCTGCTGGGATTATTAAAAGATCCCATTTTACATCCTAACCCTGCAGGCAGAAACAAGTCTGCAAGTCACCTTACACGAAGGAGTGGAGGAAGGTGCTACATCATTAAAAGCTAGGCTAGTGTTTCTAAGGGTAGGCACACACGTTAGCTCATTGAATCACTATCTTCTTATCTTGAGAAGCTGAGCTGCTGTTACTCCAGATTAAATTGCAAATGTTCACCATCTTTGAGACAGCAATGTACATTGGAAGTTGGGGACTAACCCGTCTGTAGGCTTTAAGTGCTCTCTCTGTACTCCAGGCTTGCAACCAGCTGGTGTTACTCTGATCGCTCAAGTTGCTGAAGCCAGAGTATCCATCCATACTGGGATTTTGCCATTGTTGGTCACCTTCAGCTTCAACATTTCATAATTTTTCATAACAGTTCAATATTTCATAAACAATGTACCTTAGGAAATAATAGCTCTACATACATCTTACTGATACTATGGGCATCAGCTATACTAACAGCTTTTCATAGAGACCAAACAATTCATAATAAATGACAGAATTAGGAAATAAGTTATCCAGACTGAGCATCCCGTTCCTCCCCCTCCATCATTTTCAGGGACTCTGTCACTGGTACCACACTGCAAAGACCACGGAACTAGTGTAGGATGGGATTAAAATTCAGAACGAGCGTGACAAATTGGAGAAAGAGCCTGATGAGAAAATGGTGACAGATCAATAAGGACGAGGTTATACATACAAAATAACTAACTGAACAAGCACAGGCTAGAAGACAACTTGGGATTTTTGGAAGAAGAACGGTGGCGTATTTTAAACCGGAAACTCAACACAAGCCACCAGCATCAAACTTTACAAATGAGGTGAATATTAAATGTGTGATTTCATCCGCCCACTTCGTTCGGCGTTTATAAAGCCCTAGTTGGAGAAGTAAATAAAGTATTCTGGGGGAGCCCGGGAGAGAGCGAGGGAGTTCAGAGGGGCCACACAGCAATGGCTGGAAGGAGCAGGGTTGTCCGCTCTCAACTAAAAAAACCTTCAGATCTTTAAAAGTCTGTTGCAAAAAAAGGGAAAAGAATTATTTATTCTCTATAGCAGAGAGGGCAGAAGCAACAGACTTCTTATTTCAGCAAGGTCCAGTTAGTTTAGACATCAGTAGAGCACTCTGACCTGAGACTGGAAGGTACCGTGGCTACAGAGAACCTGTGTCCCTCGAGGTTGGAGAAACAGCCCTGAGGCATTACACAGGTTTCCCTGGCTTGGGTTGGGTGTCACACCAGCCGGCAGCTCCAGGCGTCTCCTGGGGTGACTGTCAAAGACTCTGGCATGGTCACGGGTTAGGTGCTAATGTAAAGGTGCTAACGTAAGGGAAGCAATTTACAGTAAACGCTCGCACTTTTCAGGTCCTGCAACCCCCCAGGAGTTACACTGCGCATTCCCGAGTGCGTTTGAAGCCAGACACCCAGAATTTGAGGGGAGACCATAAGTATGCCTGTGAGATGTTTCCTCCCGTGTTTTGCTTGCAGCAAACACACACGCAGCCCTGCACCGCGTGGCCACGCTCGTCCCGCAGCACGAGTGTCACATCACCACGCAGAGTCAAACAGGCTCCTCGGACACCTCCGGGGTTCCCAGGCGGTGGGGTCAGAGACACCGCGTAGCAATGGGGTGACACCAGTGGCGAGCTGGGCACACGGAGCCATCTCCATGGGCCGGCACCATGGACAGGCTGGGAGCTGCTCATGGAGTCTGTAAAGAACCAACTCCAGCAGGAGCAAATAGGGGCAATGAAAGCATCTGGCCTGAAACAATAAGTTGATGTGTCAAATACTCCTGTTGTTCAGTCAACAACAATCCAACTCAACGTATTTGCTGTGAAGAAGGGAGAGGAAAGATGAAAAAATAAAATGAACCCTGGAGGGGAAAAATAACATCCTTTTTGATGGTTTTTCTTTTTTTATGACCCATATTTTTAAGCATTTATTCACATTGACTTTTTAAAGGAGAGAAATACACATGATTTGCACTTTGGGATAAGTTGAAAGTGTCCATGCAATTTCATGGATGGCAGAATACCAATTTTGCTTAAATGATAGAGTCCCACCACATGTCTCTTATTTAAATGACCTGAAAATAAGAGATACGAAGGCATAAGTAAGGACAGAAAATGAACCTAAATATATAAAACTAGTGCACTCGGTGGTATTTCCCCATGTGTGTTTCACTGCGAGCACCAAGCGCGCTCTCGGAGGTTGCTGTCCTCACATCAGCCCTCTCCAGAGCCCGCACCCTCCACAAGCCAGAGAGAATATACAGAATATACAGAATATACAGAACATACAGAATATACAGAATAGCCACTCGCTTGGGGTAGAATCCCTGACTCACTCACAAAGCCAGGAGGGGAAGTTTTGTTCAGAAAAAACATGTTGTAATTAGTTGGAAGAGCAATATCGTCCTTCTGCGGGACCTGCAGCACAATAAAGCGGCAGAGGCTGGATGCCATCCAGGATGTGAAACTTGGGCATTGCAAGTAGTTTATTTCCAAGTCAGAACAAACAAATAAGAAAAAGCAAAGTTGAGTGTCCTGGGGACAATAATACCAGATTTTGTTTTCAAAATCCGAAACATTTAGGTTTTATATCATAAAAAATAATCTCAAACTTAGCGTAATTATATGGTTTTTCTCAACTTCATCGAGTCAACTTTTGTTTCATCTACTCAAACTCCTCTTCCCCTATGCATTTGCCATATCTTTTATAGTTCTCTCCAGATGCTGGTACTTCCTCTCTTTTCTTTACCCTCTCTCTGCTCCTCAGAGGAACAGATGTTAGTACATTTTAATAAGTTTTCCCTTCTGTCATTCCCAGTAACTACCATGAAAGCAACTGCCCATCTCGGGTGCCACAAAGCCTTCGAAATCAATGTTCTTGGTCTAGATTTTGCCTCCTTACTGTCTCCTCTCAACGTTTACTCTCACACTCCCACCAAAACCAAAAGCCTCTCCTGGTTATTAGGTAACATCTGACTTCTGAAGGAAGCTTCTAGACCTCCAAATCAAACCAGGGTGTTTGACTCCCAGCAATGCCCTGTATGCTGCTCTGACCAGGTCAACTGTCCTCCTGCTCTTTTAGATCCCAAGTCCACCAACTTCTTGCCTGGCCTGATCTGAGCGTGAAACTCGACCCACACTGTGTGCAAATAACTTCTTACATACACTTTTCTAAGAAAGCACACCAGTATTAACCCACAGAAGTAAACGGTGGAGACAAACATAATTTAAAAATTCAGAACAAGTGAAGTTTAACCTCTTCTGCTTGGAGATTTAATCATCATCAAGTTCTCTGGCGTTGTGTGCTTAATATATTCATTACTCCGTGTAGTTTCTATTCCTGTTTCCACTCAGCTCAGAGGGAGCTGGGCGGGTTATAAGATCCTACCCGCCATCGAGACGAAAGCCGATGTTCATTTGGCATCGACTAAAGCAGCAGAGCGCCTGCGTTATCTGCAACGTTTCCAATGGGTAACTTGTTCCATCGGCGCGGGGGATCACGTACGTGGAATCACCGTTTCAGATGTGATCGTTTCATCCGTGACCCCTCTCTGGATGAACCTGTGTGAGGGACTCGGGACACGGGAGGCTCAGAAGCTGCTGTCTCGCCCATGGACCAGGGGCTGCAATAAGCAGCTTTCGGATAAATCAATCCGTGCTTCATTTTTGCCGCACATTTTTTATTCACTGCATAAGCGTTTAATAAAACCTTTACAGCAGTGCTTTTATTTCGCCTAATTCTTTTTAATTTTCCTTCATTTTAATTAGCTGCATTTAATTCACACAAAATAAAGCATCGGGTTTGTGCTTTCCTTTGGGCCAAGTCATAGGACTTCCAGGAATCATTAAGGCACACGTGGGTCCAGCAATGTAAACTTACTTGGAATATTAAAAAGGCTGTTTAAAAAGAGCAATAACTGTTGGTTTCATTTCCATTGTCACAGTTCAAATGCTGAAAGCAAGTAAATACTGTGTTTCATTATAGACATACTATTCTGTCATTTGTTCAAATAATGTGCTTTGTTTTGCAGGACCCTCAGAAAAAGGAGCACCTTATCTCAGAGCAGAATGTGTCCCTTTGACTTTAAAAGAGCAGCACATTTCAACATGGTTTGGTGCTAAGACACCCCTGCACAGTTCCACTGTCATTAGTTTTCCTGGTTTGAGGGGTCTCATAGTTAAAAATATATAACTATGTCATCTCAATAAGCTGAAAAACAGTCACTGTGGTCCCTCTGCACTCCTGGGTAAATGTGGAAGGTTTAAAAGACTCCTAAAAATATAGATGAGTAATTCCAAGCGACCGAGGACAGCAGCACATTCCGTTACACACCGCGCAACCAGCACAGAGAGATTCTGTCTTCACCTTTTCTAATTGCTCTGAGGGGAGAAAAGTGCAGCATTGAATATTCACGTATAACTGAGACATGATATTCCATGTGGATCAAACCCTATTTCCCTGCATTTGTTTTCCCAGATTTCTTGTTAAAAGAGCATTACACCCTGACTTTGCGCTCATTGCCGAGTACATTAATTGTAGTTCTTGCAGTAATAATCCCTATCCCCACGTCAGCTTGTCCTCTTAAAGCAAACCGGCCCCAGTGAACCGCTCAGTCATTCGAAGGGCTGCAAACCCACCCAACAGGAACATCCATCACGTTCTAAATATCCCATTCCCGCTCTCTAGCAGCTGGAGCGCAGCACTTGCTTCACTAATCAGCAGAATATAATTCACCTAAACTCTCCAACCCAATACATTCCTGCAAGAGGAAATGACTCCAATTCACCGAGTGGTTTTGTGCAGAATACAAAGCGCAGAGGGAAGGGGATGCCTTTGCTGACAAAAGCTCCGAGGAAAATACAGAAAATTAGTGAAAGACAATAAACAGAAAGCCCCATATGTTGAGGGAAAATGAAGAATAAACTGCTGTGCTTATTGGCTTATCAAAATATAGACTTAATTTGCTTCAAGAATTGAGGTATTGTCTGTATTTTAGTTTAAACGGCATACAAAAAGTACCATTAGGCAGATTTTTGAACTATTTAATCATAAAAGTTTTACTTCTAAAACCTGATAAGTTTACTGGGCTTTCTAAGTGAAGCTGTAGTTCACACCGAAGTCTTTACCTGTGTTTTCTGTTCACATACTGTTAGAATATGCAGAAAGCGAAGGTGGGGAACAAGAAAAGGAACTGGGGGAACGTTGTACATACATTTTAAAAATCCAATCTATCAGTATTGTTGATTTGGAAACAAAGTGAAAGCCTAAACTGGCAAGGTTCAAAGTCTGAAAACAGGCTGCTAAAATAATAATAATAATAAAATCATGTGGAAGTGTCCTTTTTGTTTCAACCTGATTTTCAACGTTTCAATGGGAGAAAAGTACAGGAACACTCTCTTTCTTTGTTCCCTGGGTTCTCATGTTCCTGCACCAGGTCACATCAACAGGCACCCTCGGGTGTTCGAGACAGTAAGTGAGCGTCTTAGCTCCTCTCACCGCAACCAGCATCTGGTATTTTGAAATCTCATGATCCAGGCTTCCCAACCCCAGTGCAGAGGGAAATAATGTAATAGCAATTATTAGAACAGGAGTTTCTCCCCTGTTTTACGCTAAATGAGACAGATCAAGAACGCTGCTCCCTGCGGGTGTTGTTCTGCATCATCCAGTCACCCTGTATTGGTGAAATACATTCCTAGTAAAAATCATCAACATTTTCTGCAAGTAGCACATTCCTAGAAGCCCAGAGATTGCTTCTGACTTTGAAAGGGAAGTATTGAGAGCAAAATGATGTAAGATTCCGAAATCAGGAAAGAGCCTGGTTTGATTAAGCCATACATCTGAGTAACTGGAGACTTCACAACGTCAGAGGTGGAATCTGTGTGCAGCACCAAGGGCTGGGTGGGACCTGCAGCTGCTGACACCTGGGAAGCGGAGGTAATTCCACCTGGAGGTGCGCTCACGGCCAATTTACAGCACTCTGTAAAAGTCATATTTTATTTAACTGAAAATATGGTGCAACAAGAGTTTCCTCGCCTTATCTGAGGAACTCGTGAGCAGCGATTTACCTGCTTCTCCTCCATTGTTTGAATGAAATGCCACTCTACCTCCTGGCTTATTATCTTACTGGGAGTGAGAAGTTAGTCTGGTCTCTATATACAGCGCACGTGCGTGCGTGTTTAAGCTCTTATTGGATTTTGGACCTTTTTGTGAAGACTACCATGGAACTTTGATTTGCCTGTATGACCAACAATTTCTGCAACAATGGAGTTCTGTTATCCTACTCATCTAATCTTGATACAAGTCATTGAAATAAATAAAATACCTAACCTGATGCTTAAAAAGAACCAGCTATTCCCAGGCAGATAATCGGGCAAGTCTGAACGACGGGAAAGGTTTAAACTTTAGGAATGAGAGCGAGGTGCCTGGTGCTGGGGTGACTGCGGCTGCCAACCTGCAGGGCTGGTGGATGAGCTGCCAATGGCATCGCAAACGCTGGAGGGTGAGACACGGAGAGAGAAACGGGGCTGCACGAGGCTCAGGTGGGAGAGAAAGGTCACGCTGCTCTTGGGAAAGACCAGCAGAACATTCCCAAAACTTTTCTCTCTGCAGAACGAGCTGGGTTGTAAAGCTAAAGGGCCAAATTATGTATTTTGAAAGAGTTCTAAATGAAGGAACATATGCGTTAACATATTTCAAGTGATATGTTTTAAAAACATTATCAAGCTTTTATGCACATGTTGCATCGTTTAGCTCCTAAATTTTGCTGTGAGATCTGTGGGAAGAGATAGCCTGCTTGCTTTGATTCGCAGCCGTCGTGCTGTGTGCTGCCTCAACACATTCCCAAATGTGCGTGGAGAACAAAATTAACCCCTGATGGGCACTCACAACACATTCGCATAGTATCTGCTAGTTCAGGGAAACCACATTATCTGTGTGACCTGTTCCTCACCAAGTAAATCAGCAATACTTGTACTGCAGGCAGTGGAACTGCACTAATACAAGACTCATATTGGACTCAAAGACGGTTACATAGGTGCTATTTTGCCTGATGGCTACAGAGATAAAATAAGAACTAACATATATGTGCACAATCATCTCTTAAGGTGTTTTACATATACTTTTCAACCTCCTCATATGTTCAGAAAGAATATCCCAGCGATCCTGAAAGCGAGTGTTGCCCCAGTCCCAATGTGCAGCTCATGTTTGCTCAGTGCACCCTCAGCCAAAAGGCACAAATGCAGGAGGCATTCCCCCTCCAAAAAGTCTCTCAAGCTGATCCTAAAGAACATTGACACACACAACTGGGATTCATATCGAGCATTTCAGCATCAATTATGGAGATCAAGGGCGTTTTTATGAAACAACTTCGGGGGTTTGACAGGTATTTACTGTACAAGTCAAATAAAAGACATCTAAGAGCTGCAAGAGCAGAACCGCGCAGTGACAGCGAGGACGCGGGATCGGCAACAAACCCTCCCAGCGATCTCAAATCCAAAAAATGATCATCAGGGATTTTGAGACAGACATAACTGCGTAACAAAGCCATGCTCCAGTCTGAATGTCAACCTTGCCTTGTCTTTAAATGGACATTTGAAATAGAAAATCTAATTTTCTTGCAGGTAGGTACAAGAACCTACGTGTAGTGAATCGGTTCAAACAGAGGAGCGGTGGTTACAGGACCAGGCAATGGACATTTTATGTCAGCAGTTGTCACAACACCAGCAGATTTTCAGTGCTAGGAAAGAACGGTCTGACAGCTGAACACGGGCAGAGGGGTGGCAGCAAAGTTACGACGTGGTGAATGCCATGGAGTCCTGGTTTATTGTGGCAGTGCGGGTGGCGCTGCCAAAGGCCAGACCTGAGAACCTCCCCTCTTTGGGGGGACCCATGTTTAACACAGACCCAAACAGCTCCAGAGTCTTTCCTATTGAGCTGCCAAGAAGGTGCAGAGATCCCTATTAAATACACACATGTATACATGAAATAATTCCCAGGGAAGTTTTAGCAGCCAGCCCAAGACCTTGTGGTTCTTCATCAGGCTTATGGTAGACTAGACAAAACTGCTGCATGTTAGTTGCGATGACATAATTTATTGCTTCTGTGTGCTCGTATCCGGTCCTCAGGAACAGCATCTCCAAGCTCCGGTTTAACACCTGGTTTATGAACGCTGTCACCAGCATCGACACGCTACGATATCCCTCGCTAAATCTGTCATTCATTGCACACCCCCGCTGCCTTCCGCCCAGCAAAACGCATCCACCCACCTTGGAACACACGATAAACCTCGCTCTTCATCATAAAACTCCAAAGGGTTTGTCAATCACCAGCTCGAGTAGTTCATAGCAGCTAAAATTACAACTGTGACACTATTACCTGTTAACTGTCTACCGTTGATAGAATCTCTTCTTTCAGTTATATATGTGGTCTCTTTAGGAAGCAGCCAGTTTCAGTAAAACATCATTAATATAATTAATATATTTCATTACCTTTGTTCTGCTTCAGTTACTTTTCAATGAAAAAGCTGAAGATTTTCAATAGCTGGGGGAAGAAATAATGTCAACTTGAATACAGAATTTCTTCATTATGATTCCTGAATTTGATTTCCAGAACAGAAGTAGAATGTGTTTGTCAGGATAATGGCAAAAAGGGAAACAATAAGAAGCCTTTGTTATTTTAAATAGTTAAGTTGTTACACAATATGATGGACTTCTTCTGTTGTACCTTAATGGATGGTAACACAATCAATAAATGGCTGTAACAATTTCGTTCTGCTTCACCTGCTGTAATTGAAAAATAACTCAAGCAGAACTTTAGAGTAGTTTGCCATGTATATTTTTTCTTCTGTACGCCCCCCCCCGCTTTTTTTTGATTAAGATAAAGATTACACTTTTGTGATTGGAGTAGGTGTAATTGTTATTATAAACCCCTTCCAACAAGCTGTTCTACCCTGAGAATAACCCTGCACGGCTACAATACAATGAATGAAATCAAGGGGAAAAAACACGGATCCGAGTGGCATGAACAAGAATGTCATTGGTAGGGAGAGGAAATGGGAAGAAATGGGGTCCTGACGTTCACCGCCCAGGACTGTTCAAGCTGCAATGGGCACCGCTTCCCCCATTAGAGGTTCACTAACAGAAAACTACGGGGCTAAAGTCCATCAGTTCTGCTCGTGAAAAATCTGGAGTAACTCTAGTAATTCCAGACAGATTATTTTTGATTTATAAATGCACGGGGGAGAAACCGTTTCAGTTGTAATTGTAGCATCAAGACGCAAGCACTGCAATCATGTCCAATTAATGGTGTATAAGAAGTGCTTCCGTAAGAGAATTCGAAGTGGTGATGCAGTAATCATGAAAAGAAGCTCTACAAGCTATGGAAATTTGAAACAGAAGTTATATTTAGATGGAGATATAGAAACAATGAAAAAGTACTCGCCGAGCCCACCACATATGTTTTAAGTGCATAGGGAAGATTTAAAATAATAATAATAATAATAATAATAAATTATCTTTTCTTTAAAGTGTAAAGTAACTTGGACTACAAACACATGAAAGTTGCAAAGAGGAGCTCCTAACCCTCCTCCCTGCTACAACAGGGATGACAACTCACATCTAAGAGCCGTCTCGCCATGGGTTATGCTGGGTCGCTAATACTGGTGAGAAGAGGGAAGAGTTTCCATTGACTTTCGTCATTAGTTGATGCTGTGGGGTTTTTATAAACATACACCACTGCTCTGTATTTCATACTCAAAAAACAAGGCTAAAGAAATGTGCCTTGAGCTTGGACCAGACTCATAGTGATAGTTTTGTGTTCCATGAGCCTGGGAAAGTTCTGCCCTCCACAAATGAATTTTGCCGTTGTTACAAGAGGCAGTTTTGTTGTGCAGACACCGTCACTGTGGACCTGGTGTGACGTGAGGGGAGGCCGATCGGGGAAGCCTTTGAATTTAATAGTGTCCAGGTATGACCTGTATCTGGTGGCCGGAAGGTTTGTTCAGAAGAAACAATAGTGCGGGTTGTTGTATTTCAATATTCCACTCATCAGCCGTCCCTCAGGTAGGGTGTTCAAAGACAGAACGATGCGCTGTACTGGGAACTAAATGCAACTAATGAGCAAGTCTGAGCTAAAGGAACCAATGAAAATTCTTGGGTAATACAGTAATAAACCTTAATGCTAAAAATGTACAAAGTTGTCAGCTGCTAACTGATACAGTTAACGCTTATAGTAAACTTTTAGATTTTAATTCCAATGAAAACACAAATGTTTTCTGTCAAATTTGTTGAGCATCAACACTGTTTGTTTACTCAGTTACCATTTCTTTCAAACAAATATTTCAAAGCAGCATTATTTTTTTCCCCTCCTATTTAACGAATACTTGGGGAAAAATAATCCACTTAAAAAGCCCTTCCAAGTTAAAATCTTCTCTTTGGGCACTTCAGTCCACAGCAGCCTCATTTGCTGGGCTCCCTCACTGCTCACTTCCCTCTAATTAGAGCCAAGAGAATAGATCACAGCAAGTAACTTACTCAACAAATTTAGCTTCCTTTCTGCTCTCCAAATGTCTGCAAGCAGATTGCAATTTCCTCAAAATTGTTCATTATTCAAATTTACTGTATATATTTTTTCTCCCTCTGAGTATTTCTCTATGGATTGATCAAGAAGAGTTTGCTTTAAGTATTCCGTATTCAAAATCCCAGCTGCCTTCGGTAGTTGTGATTAAATATAGAAGTCATGTGATATCGCTCCCGCTTCTCAAATGCAAAAGCATAACTCTTTTTTAGACCCCAATTTGGCAAAGAACTTAAGCATGTGCCTAAAATTAAGCCTAAACGTTCTGTGCCACAGAGATGAGACTATTTACCTCATTAAAGTTTAACACGCTTTTAAGCACTTTCTTGGATCCGAACCAAACAATATCACCTCCCCCCAAACAACACAAGGGATTTTACTCATTTACTTGGATTATTTGTTCCCCTCACTTCAATCTTTCACAAAACATTTAATATATAGGACACTACTAAATTCATGATTTGCCTTCGCTGACTCTCTCTCCCAGCCACATATGTTCTCAGCTACAACGATCGTCCCCGCTTGGGAACTCTTTTAACTAAATATCATTCTTAATTATACGTCAAGGCTATGAATACACATATTTAACATTATCGCACACAAAAGTACAGTCCGTGTAAGAATCCAATACCCAGCTGCTATTTCCAAGCAAATTGACGTGGAACCATCAGAGGGCCCCGCTGCTTGAACCCCACCAGCAGCAACCACTTGAAAAATCAGATGGAGATGACTTCTGTTATAATGGAGAGCAGCAGGTCTCCAAGGGGCTACAGGAGAGTCCATTTGGTAAAGTTTAACACCTTCACACTGCAGGACTTCCCACGTTTCCACACGTACCTCTGCACCAAGGGACCGCTGTGTTCCTAGTGGCCTGAGGTGTGAAGCTTTCTCCTGTCCCACGGCAAAAACGTTTTCAATGGCTTAAGAGCAAGTTAGGTTTATGAAGAAGAAAAACAAAACAAACCGCCACACCACAACCTTCCAGAAAGAGGATGAACAACTCTGGAGACAGCAGTGGGTTACTATCTTGGTGTTATGCACCTGTTAGTTAAGAGTTTTAGTGCTGATTGACCCAAGATTTCATCGGCATGCGTGGGACTGTGCCCCCACAAACCTCCTGAAAGTTTTCTCTAAACCACTTTAGCTGAAGTTTACTTGAAGTCTGAAGGAATACTACATTGAAAATAAATCCAGATCAGGACGCATCAAAACATCCCCCACAAAGATGTTGCTGTTCATATGGAATAAATATAGGAGCCTGTCTTTACAGGCAAGAGAAGCTTTTGGTATTAGTAGCAAGGTTGTAGCTCAGATGTGTTGCATTCGAATTAAAGAAGAAAGCCAGGAGAAGCCCAGAGGGCGCAGCGTCCGTATGTCCGGCCTGGGAGCGGGACCAGGCTGAGCAAACAGCAGCTGGCACAGGGCAGGGCTGGACTGCAAGAGCTTCCCAAAGCCCGGCCTCATTGCGGCAAAACCAAATCACCCTTGTGATCCCAGGTGCTCTGCTGATCTGGTATTCTGTAGTTCAACCCATTCTCACTGAAACAACCTCTGGACATTTGGATGAAATAAGCAGTGATTAATCTAAGAGCAAGTCTAGAGTAGCACATACGCTTGGAAGACTGAAAGACCTTGAAGTCCAGGCTGGATGCCAGTGAGGGAGATTTTCCTGTTTTAGTAAACTGATTGCTATTTCGTTTGGGGTTTTGTTTGGTTTGTTTTGGGGTTTTTTTGTTTGTTTGGTTTGGTTTTGTGTTTGTTGTTGTGTCTGGTTTCGTTTTGTTTTTATAACTTGCAAAGGACATTACACAAATCAAAGGAGCTCATAAGAAGGCAGACGAGCTGGTTATGGTTGTATCTAAGCAATGCCTAAGTGGTCCAAAGAATAATCATCAGTGTGTTATGTGCCAAACACGGGGTAGATATGTGTATATATGTTTTGAAAATGTATATATTCTTGGAGAGATTTTGTTATGGCTAATGCATCCTTATTGTGTATGACCTATGTGGACGACACATTTGCTGTGCTTTCATGCTGGTTTTAGATATTTATTTCCACACAAGATCTTGTGATGCTCAGTCTATGCCTTGCCACTATAGCAGATGATTCTGTCTGAATCAGGGCAAGTTATACACACAAGATCAATTAGAATCATATAATAATTTAGGTTGGAAAAGATCCTTGAGGTCGAGTCTGACTGTTAACCTACCACTACCAAGGCTACCACTAAAACATGTCCCTAAGCAGCACATCTGCAGTGTTTTAAACACCTCCAGGGATGTGGACTCCGCCGCTCCCCTGGGCAGCCGGTTCCAGTGCTTCACAGCCCCTTCGGTGAAGAAGTATTTCCCAATATCCAATTTAAATTCTGAAGGCTTGTGTTATATGTTGTATGGGAAAGACCCAGCTGTGTTTCGACATGGGCTGCACAGTCCATGGCAGGCAGTGCAAGGGTCCACAAGGTACAAGATACACCTGCTGCTAAAACCCAGCCATGCCTGTCATTCAACAGGTGTTATATCTGGTGTCGCAGGTGCTGACGCTATGAGCAGGAACAGCAATGGCTGTAGAATCTACTTGGAGCGGAGATTGCAAAGTGACTCAAAACAAAAGCTTGTTGACCTAAGGCATCTTACACTGAATGACAAAAAACCCCACCCTAAATCAAAACTTGAAGGACAGATAAACCCTGGAGTCATTGAACTTTTGGTCTCAATGGCAGCGTCCAAGCCGTGTTACACAAGGTGCTCTCCCTGCATGGGCTGGTGTGTCTAAACTTATTCATGTAGAGCACGACTTGCCGGGACCTGGCAGTTGATGCACATGGTGATGTGAGTTGGAAGAGATGCCTCACGCTTCATTGTCTCAGACTCTGAGTTCAAATGAGCACTGATTTCCAAATATGTTCTTAAATAAACACACAGCCACAAAAAAACAAGACTTGCAAGCTCATTTAAATAGAAATTAGTGCATTCAGTGGAGGAGCAGGAGAGGGTGTCTCCATTGCCTTCTCTATCAGGTAAGAGGTGCCCCGACCCCCAGCAGGGATTGCAGTGCGGAAACAGGAATCGGCAGGATGGGGCTGGTGAAGCTGTCAGTAAGCAAACAGTTTCAAAATATAAATTTAACACAGAAAAAAAACCCCAAACAAACAAAAAAAACCCCCCACACCAAAAAAACCCCAATGACAAAAACCACACGGCGCTATTTTCAAGCAAATATGAACACAAAGAGTACACAGCCTAACAAAACTCACATCTCCTAAGATCTGCAAGTGTAAAGTGCTGCTGGGTGGTACTTAGCAGACTGTATTGCACAAGGTGTCATCCCTGTGGTGTGAAATGTAGATTCTGATTATGCTGTCAATTCTAATTCAAGCATTTGCTGTTGCCTGGATTTCTAGAACTCAAAAATATTTATATAACATCAATTTATGTCACACCTTACATCACACAGCACCCGAGAACGCAAGCCAAACTGATATACCAACGATATGCAGGGATCCCTTCACCCACCGCTGAAATGCAGCAGCTGTTGAAGCGCACGTGTCAATCGTACAGACCCTTTTGTGAGATGAAACAGCACCAGGCTGCACGCAGCGCAGGGGGAACGCATCGAGAGCGGCCCAAATCTGATTGCTGAGATTGCAATCTGGTGCCAGCACACTGAGAAAGGGGCTGAGCACCACTGCTGCATTACCCTTCCCCAGGCTGGTTTAATATTCTGCAGGTAACCTGCACGTTTTGAGGATAGTACCCTAATTTATCTTCCAGTGCCTTTTCATCTCTAGCCTATAACTCCTACATATTCGGAAACGGTTTTAATAAAGTGTATATGTAGTTTTAAAGCAAGAACTAATGATGCAGCAGATTTTATTCTCTGGAATCCATGGCTTCTACAGTGGATTTTGGTGACGCATTTGGCAGCTAGAGGTCAGGCTGCTTTAATCGTACGTCAGCAAAGAAAGAAAGGACCAATAAATATATTCGCACCTGAAAAGGCCACAAAAAGGAGAAAATGCAAGTGTGGAGCTGTAAATCTTGCAGTGCTTGTCAGCTGCAGAAAGGTGTCTGCATTGTAGACTTCGTGGGACAAATTTATGATTTTGCAAATGTTCCCTTCATTTAAATCAGCATCCCAGTGACTTGATATCTGCAAATCACCCTAAGATCCTGGTGGGCTGAAATACTAAATGCCACAATGGACCATCTCATGTTCGTTCTTCCTGGTAAACAGGGAGGGGGATCTATCATAATGACACCCAGGCCTTTTCAGGAGCCCAAGGTCTGGCAATTATGTAGATGAGGCTGAGTGTTTAACTCCAATAATGGGGCTTTAGTGATGGATGGATCATGCCTTCCTGTACTTAAAAGATGCTTGTGATAGCTGAATTGTCCCCAAGTGGCACCCATAAATTTTGGCCTTTCAGAAAAGCCCACATATTGTGTAGGTATCACCCAAAACCCTCATTAGTTAGACCGTGACCTTTGCTGCGTGACGATCAGGCAAAAGCCTAGAAAAGGCCTGTGTTCGATTAGCACTGCAATTTGTTCATTATCTCCTGACAGGAATTTGCAAGTGTCAAAGACAATTCTGTTATGAAAAGGTCAAGATCTGGGTGGTTGGGGGAGAGGGCATCACTTCAGAAGTTCTGCCCCAGCATCAGCAGCCACCACCTGGATCATCAGCCACGTCATTCTGGGGACCAGCAGCCAGGAGCAGGTAAATCACAGTTTCACATAATCCATCTTCACAGGAGTTAAATCACTTCAGCATAGAAACGGGTTTTCTGCTTTTTTACTTTAAATTATGGAAATTGTTTCTGACAGCAAATTGCTCCTAATTAATTTACGGTCTCTGCTGGGAAAACGCACTGTACTGTTGATTTCTACCTTCTACAGACTTAATTATAAAAAAAGCAAAATTTTCCCAAACTATTAACTTCTGTGCTTCTGGAATTAAGAGTTACAAGAACTGCAAGGGAGGCTGGGCCTGGCATGCAACCAGTCTGAGGTTACACAGCACACCCACAGCTACGTGATCCCCTCCAGTATCACCTCGGTAATACAAGAAGGATTATCGCCATTTTAGGAGACTCGATTTTGTTTCGTTTTGGATAAAAGTCAAGCTTCTACTGTTGCAGCGCTGGCTGTCACTCCATGAAGCTGCCCTGAACCTCTGGCATCACTTCACCATTGCCTTGGATGAACTGAGACCTGTTGGGGATGGTGGACACCCAACACTGGTTTATACTTAGCTTTCAGTCCTCCTGTCCCCGCCTGAGGCTGTGAAGCAGTTAGCAGCATTATAAATACTTCCATGGTGGAAAGCTGCCATGCCACTAATATGGGAAGGGGACAAAGGAACTGCGCTGAGAACTCCGGTGTCACCAACTTATGGAGCCCCCATGACAGAGCAAGGTGGACTAGACAGAAAAGATGCGAAGCTACAGCCTCACAGAAGATACAAAGCAGACTGAAGCAATAAACATTAAGAAAAAGAAAAAAAGAGAGGTTGTGGAGAACAGCACCGTTATTACTCTGAGAAAAAATGGGCATCGCATCTGTAGGGCTGAACAACCCATAGTAAGGAAAGAGACAGAAGGATGGCAAACCCTTAGTGGTAAAGTTTGGAGATCCAGTCTGAGAGGTGAATGGTCAAGATCAGGATACTTAAGGGGGGAAAACGGGGAAGAAAATCTCCCCATCAAGCCACAAAGCATCTTTCTGGGGTTAAACACCTGCACCCTTTCCTTGCGGATGTTGTCGTCTCTGCCACCTCGTTTCCAGCTGATCCTCAGCCACGTTTCCTCATGGCAACACAGAGGCGAAACACCCACTGTTATCCATTTTCCCCCTGTTATTTTCCTGAGACACAGTCCATTCAATTACAGTCTTTATTGGAATTCAAAACTTGTAGTTATCTCTTTGGCAGCTGATGATAAAACCTTTGATAGTGCGTACTGGCGTTGGCAAAATGTCAAAAGTCCTATTGTACAAGCACAGAAAATTTGACCCACTTTTGTAATACCACGAGGGTCAGAGTCTTACATTAAATCCAGGGGGAAAATTTGGCACGAGCCCATTTGATCCGTGATATTTAATTCTGCGAGTCAGATTCACTCAGCTGCTATCATTTCCCAAGCTGTCCCTGCTGAATGATTCCCATCACTTGCTACAGGAGAGAAAGTAGAAGCAGATCGCAGAAGAATCTAGAAAACGTCGTTCTAATATTTTTGCATCCCTCCTTTGCTGACAGCGATGACATTTAAGAGAAGGGAAACATTGGTGGATGAGGATTCGCAGCACTCTCGGTTACCATCGGGGAAACGGCAGCATAGGCACATAAGGGATGTGCATGTTATTAAAGTACAAACAAATACACTCAAGCTGGTTACACTTCCAATCTGAGACTACAGGAAAAAGGGCATTGTTGCCATGAGAGCAAACACTGCATATTCTCATAGAGAACAAAACTGTGGAGTTTAAGAGTATATGTTAGCGAATAAAGGGCAAATAAACCCTACAAGAATTTGCACGGGTATTAAAAACCAACCAAACAAAGCAAAACAAAAAACCAAAACCAACAAAAACCCAAATCCAAACAAACACACACAAAGAAAACCCAAGCAAACCCCAAAACCAACAACCCACCCCAAAGCCAAGCCATAACAGCCCAGAGAAAACAAGTTAAGGCTGTGGTTACAATATAATTATACAGGCACATGATACAGGCCAAGCAACCTTAACTCTGCCCGCTTAGGAACAATTTGAAAAACAGCCAAAAAAGCAAATTGTTAGAAATCAGGACGTGCAAGACGACTGTAACAAAAATGCAAACCAACCACAAAATATGAATATAAAATCGACCACCCAATAATATCCAGCCTTTCCTTTGTTTCTTATAAAGAACCATTATTGCAGTTTGCTTGTCCTAAGGAGAGTGAATGATTTCATTTTGCAGTAGTAGTTTTTCTTAAAAATGTCAACCAATGATCAATACCCCTTCCGAGCCACAAAACCTTTAAACATGTACCTCTATTATAATTGTAAATAAAGCCTTGTGATGTTTATGAAGACGTGTCTGGCGCTCGGCGCTGTCTCGTGAAGCAGGCGAGCACCACAATCAGAAGTCATCTCAGAAAATTACAACCTACACTTACAGTCAGCTGGGGCTGTAACTTCAGCAAACCGCTGCCATTAGAGAACATCTGAACTGAATGACAATAGTGCATCACACAGCAAATTCTGCCCATTTTCCTGGAAGGGAACACTACTGACTTGGTGTTTAACAAAAAAGAAGATAAGAAGTTAATAACTACGGAATGTAACATATTTTGAAGGGACTTACGGGAATTTCTTGACAAAGGGAAATTTGCTGTTCCTATGGATAAAATGCAGGATGAGTGAGCGATTCACTAAAGATAATAATCTAAAAAGATGTCAATGGTAGCTGATGTGCTATGCCATCAGATGGAGGAAACTAAAAGTGTAACGTGCTTCCAGAGGGACTTCCACCACAAAATGGGTCCCCGTCACCCCAATGCTGTTCCCGGTATGCACACAGAATCATACGGGGAGTTTGATACTGACAGGGACACTGACAGGAACAAAGTAAAAGCAGCAAGTGAAAGTCTTGTCGCTGCAGCGTGTGCGTGTGGGGCTGACGCCGAGGACACGCGGGACGGGGCCGCTGCCATGGAGGACACTGGCTGGACCAGAGCACCTTGCGCCTGCTCTTGGGCTCCCGCTGAGCACCGGTCTCCTCCCCGGTGCCACCTGAAGTGCTGGTTATTAACTATGAAGTCCTCAATGAGCTCAGAACATCGAGCACTGGCTCAGTTTTCTTGTCATCTTTATATAGGGTAAAACTATTGACCTCACTGAAATATTCCTCGATCACCATCACAAGTGGCTGACATCGCCAGGGCAGCCTTCTGGCTTCACCTGGCTGGTGCTGAAGGTCTCTGGACACAGTGCTCCACCTAATGGTCCATCACAACATGAACATCCTCGCCTTGGGCTTCATTAGATGAGGCATCTCCGATCTGGCTTTTGTCTGAGGGCGGTAAAACAAAATCGAACCATTTTTCATCATAACTTCAGTATGAGCAACAGTGTTATGGGTGAAGCAGATGGTGTTGAGTATGAACTATACATTTCGAGCTAAGGTTTTGCCTTTCATCTAACGTTATGACACTTAAATGCCTCTGTGATGGGCACCTTACAAATGTCTGCGACTACAAAAATGCAACGGGTGAGGTGGAGCAAAAGTATTTAGAACAATGGAACTGGGAAGAGCAGAAATGTACTTGTGTGGGGTTTACTGGGGAGACACTGAGGACAGAGCCCGTGACTCCCCAGCCTATTCCTGAGCCTGGTGCTGAATCAGATACTACCAGCCATGTATTTCTGCCTGTTAATCATAAGAGATGAAAAAACCCTGGTTCTTACATAGAGGCTGAGATCATAAAGTGACAAGTTACAAAGTATACTGCTAATATTACCACCATTAGCATTTGTGAATAAGCAAATTTAACATGAAAAGATTTCCAACAACCCAAATCCCAAGTGTCAAAACAGCAAGTCATTCTACAAACTGAAAAGAACAGACATCAAGTCTTTCTCACGCTCAAAAGAAAAACAACCATCAGGTTCGCAGAACATTCCCCACTTTTCCAAATGCTCTCCCCACAGGGACCTGCTGGCCACTTTTATCACCTTTGCCACTACTGTGTGGCTCTGTATATGAATATTTTAAGTCCTGAGTTCTAGTGGGAACATAAGATTTAACTATTGTGTCCTACAGGTAGAGTCCTGGTTATTTAACTAAAATATCCTAAAGTAAAATGTTGGGCTAGCATATTCATTAACTTGGTTAAAATCCTCCAAAGGCAGAGCTTTATTATTTGTTAACAAAAGGAACACTTACCATAATAAACTTTGCAGAGGAATGACTGAAGCACATTGCTTGTTACCAGCACAAATGCTCCAGGACAGTGCTGGCTTGGCAGAGGTCAGTAATAACATTCCTGCTTGAACTTGTCCTGACTATTTTGACAGATTAAGGAAAACTGTGTCTCTTTTTTCCTTTCTTTCCTTCCAATTTGCCTGGAATGTGCATGCTTACAGTAACTTCAACCTGTTCAACAATGCCAAGCGATTAGACAAAGGGTAGTAGCCTGCAAAATAAGAAGTTCCGTCACTTTTAATGAAAACAAGCAGACCATTCGAGGAGAGAGAGACTATTAAAATGTCTTTATCAGGGGAAAATTTGAGCTCGCTACTTATTAAAAATCAGGAAATCTGTACTTGCAAGCAGGCATTATTAATCTTTCTGCTTATTCTAAGGGGATGTATGGTATTGCTGGGCTTCCAAGATACAAGATGACAAACCCATTAAATGTCAAAGTAACTGTTTATACATCAGAAATGGAGCAGACAAAGGCACTAACGGGGCTTTTGGTGTGCGTTAGGTAAGCTGCTTTCCGTCCCAACACCCACCTCAGGCGACTGAATTGGCTTGTTTGTGGGTCGGAAGGTAGCACGTCAATAGGATGAAGAGCACGTCTTGGGGACGCAAAGCAGAGCCAGGCAAAGTGCAGTGTCTGCCAGAAAGCTTTTCACAAAGACCTCACATGCCTCCGCTGGAAAGAGGAGAGCGCGCTGCATCTGGCCAGAGCCGCTGCCAAAGCCACCCCAAGAGTGAAAGGGAAGAACATAGAGGAGCAATGCCAAGGGCAGCACAAACATCTCCGCCAGCACAAGGACGCGGTGCCAAGAGAAGAGCGCAAATGCGTGCCTCCACCTTCAAATGGCATGCCTGCGTAATAAAGTACATTTGGATGGAGGAACAACTTGCCTGGGCAAATTTTTTATATGTTTTTAGACTATGTAAAAAGAATAAGTGACCAAAACACTTGTGTCCACACCTATAGCGAGCCCAGTGGTAGTGTGAACGCTGCCAGCGTGACTAAACGAAACCTGCATTGGTGCCAACCACAGTCCTCGACTGGGCATTGCAAAGTATTGCAGAGCTCGGCAGCTGGGGTCTCCGATTGCCGTTCAGACAGGTGGAGAGGAGTACAAATGAGACCTTGCTGTCTGGTGATCCCAGAGCCAAAGAATCAGCGGATTGGAATGATAATGCCAGAGATTGCAGAAAACAGTAAAACAAAAAAAGGACAAGTGTGAAGCTAAACTAGGACATGAACAACAAGGGTAGGCCAGCAAAACTTGCATCTCTCAACAACTAAAGTCATGCTGGATTTCCTATTTGTATTTAGGTCATGGACTTTTTTAAGGCGTAAAAGCACATTAGTATTAGAATAGCCTCTGGAGCAGATGAAGCACATTAACTCTGCAATTCACTGAAGACACAACATCAATGTTGCCATGTATCCATTTGCAAAAATCCAGATTATTCCTTCCTTTGATCCCCGAAAAGCAGAAGCCTCAGATGCCTTTGAGAAAATATCCTCATCAATATCGAAGTATTACCGAGCAGCCTACCACAGGGAGCGAGAGAACTCACATGGAAAAAGTGAAACATTGGAACTACAGGCTTCTAGTATTGCTTTTAAACCAAAGGAGTACGGGAGGAGAGCAGCGGCCACGGGGAAAGATAATAAATTAGATAAGTTTAAACTTTAGGTCTGCCATTAGGCCCCAGCCCACATTGGGGGTGTGTGAAGGTCGTGTCCATCTGTGGGCTGGTTGCTGGCAGACTCGTTTAGCGGACGCATTGTGGCACCAGTCCCATTGCTGGCTGTGACAACCGACACGAGTTCAAACCCTTGCTGGCAGCCCCGGCGCTGGATGGGCACAAAGGCCGCATCGCCCTGTTCCTGCTCCAGCTTTTCTCCTCCAGGAGAAGAGCTGAGGCACGAGGACACGGCTTGGCCTGCCGGGGACCCGTCGCTTCTGTGCTGGCCACAAACACACAACACTGCTGGAGATGTCTGCTCTACCTGGCTCTCTGCAAATTCATTCACAAATAGGGAAAGAAATAGAAGGCACAATTTACAAACAGACCCTAGAAAAGACATTACAAAGCTAGCATTGTTTGTCAGCAATCAGCATACTCCCAATTAAAATTCATAAAATAACCCAGACCCCAAAAGGCTTATGGATATGAAATACTGTTTATGTAACATTATTTCTACTTCTTATGCACAGGAGCATTTTTCTTCTAACACAGTTCTGGAAGTGTTAGGTTACCCTGTCAAATTTGTCAAGTCTGCCACTGAGAAGAAAAGACCAATGCTGTGATGGAACTGAAGAAACGTTCTCAGACACTTTCAATGTACCAGCTTGTTCAGAAGGTAATGACTTTGGTGTGTCATTGAATAAGGTCTTCACGCTCTTAAAGCTGATACCTGGTGTGGAAAAGACTAGAGCCCTTGTAGAAACAAAGAGTAACCCCAGAAGGTGGACGATGTTTATACTGCCTGGGAAATGACTGCTACCAAGTGAGAAGTCATACAAAGAAACCTGCTAAACATAGTAGTAAACCAGTCTCTCACTTGGCTTTGCTTCAGACTTCTATCAAATAGGTTCCCTCCTTACGGACCATTTAAAGAATCAAAACTAAAGAGATGAATAACACAGCATTAAGAATAAAAAATGTTTTCACTGCATTCAGTGCACTCCCTGACCAAATTTTTGACTGTTTCCCCCACTGCGGGCAAATTAAAAAATACCTTTGTAATGTCTGGGAAGAAGTCATTGAATTTCAAGGGAAGAAGAGAAAAAAGAGCTTCATAAAAGGAAAACATCTAAAATAATTCATGTAGAAAACCTCAAAAGATACATAAAAGATACTATCAATGATACTTATCAAATACTTCTTGAAGTGAGATCAATCGATTACTGAGAGTTCCTCAAAACCAAAGCATGGTCATTAGAGGAACGGAGTGGCGAGCAGCAACCCGCTGCCTCCTCTCCAGCACCTCGAAACCAAAGCGTGGTCATTAGAGGAACAGAGTGGTGTCCAGCTAACCCGCTGCCTCCTCTCCAGCACCTCGAAACCAAAGCATGGTCATTAGAGGAGCGGACTGGTGTCCAGCTAACCCGCTGCCTCCTCTCCAGCACCTCAAAACCAAAGCATGGTCATTAGAGGAGCGGACTGGTGTCCAGCTGCCTCCTCTCCAGCACCAATCGATGGCCGTCGTTTCCCGAGAAGGAAATGCATTTGGCGACAGAGAGCCACAGTGTCCTGGGACACCACGTGTACCAAGCCCTGATGCATGAAATGTGGCAATAGCTCGTGGTTTTCCTTCTGGGCTACGGCATATATAAGTCCAATATTAATTAAAATCAGAAAACCGAAAAAAGACTTAGAATCTTATTTTTCCAGTTTTAGGAGAAGATTGCTTCTACATGCTCAAGAACCCACCCACAACAGGCTGTTACTGTACACGAGATGCAACGTAAGCAGACGCTGCAGATTACTTACTTCTACACCCAATGTATCTCATGGCAGGTTGAAGCCTTAAATGCTGCACGCAACTTCCAAGGCTGGCAGCCAAGCTGCAGGGGAGCAATATGTGCACTCTAAGGCTAGTGAGCTTGTAATTCTGGTATCATTGGTCCTTTCTGAGTATTACTGATCCTTTTAAAATGGTAAAATATACTTCTAACATGGACAAATTCGGGACGTGAGCACATATTTAATTAACAGATGTATTAATAGCATTTCTGAATGGTTTCATGAGTGAAGATCAAGCCCATTTTGTTTATCAAGTGAGAACTCCAACCTTCCACTGAAAGTGATAATAGCTACTAAATATTGTTCAAAACATAAAATAGCAAATACTGAGATGCTTGCCTTTCCACATGATGCATTACAACAACAGCTGTTATTTTACTTTGTTAACAGTGATTTTTCTCTGACTAAATTAAACAATACCCAAACCAATTCTATTTGAGAGCATTTTGGTGATGCCGAGTTAAAAATGAATTGGGGGGAAATATGCTTGACAACTAGTAATTTAACGAGACATTTACTTCCTCCATATGACATCCTAAGCATTTTAAGGTCTGAAGTCAAGTCATGGGAGCACCCTAGGGCTGGTCCAACATAAAACCTCAGAACTAGGCGTGATGTCTTCAGCACCAACCGTTCCGCTCCAACATCCCTCTTCCATCAGTTCATACAGTCAGTTAAGCTAAACATACCTTGAGCAACACGAGTTGAGATTAGATCTGAGTATTTCTCTCAATTGTCTCCACTCTGGAGCCTCTTTGCATGCTCAGAGTAAATGTTTTCAGATACTTTAGTTGTATGGGACAAGGAGAAATGAACATTCTGGTACTTTTCACTTCTTGTTGCGCTGACATAAGGCTGATGGGAAACAAAACAAACACTGCGGATTGTTTTGGTTCCTGTCAAGTCTGTTATTATACTGCTAACTTGGTTTTGTTTGGTTGGTTTTGTTAGCAAAACAGTTTCCAAAATAACGTGTGTGCTGCTTCCCATTGCTGTGCTCAAATAATCCAGAGCGTCCCCATGTCCTCCCTGTCCCACTCTGGAGAGGATGGATACAAATGTTCTTCTGGGTTCCTGAGCTGAGACGAGACACGGATCACACAGTGAACGCTGCCGCTCTTTGGGGACATCCCAAATCTTTGACTCCTGCTCGCTCTTCATAACCACTCTAAGGATGAGCAGAAGCAGCAGCTTTTTTTAAATTGCATTTGCAATAAAAAAGGACTGTATGTGTAACTTTAAAACCTAATCTCTCGGGCACAGCGACATTCGGTGCCTTGCTTTAATTGTTGTGAATCTGAAAGTGAAATTCTATTACCACCACCACAACTTGAATATGAACTCCTAACAAATGCTCTTATTTGTCAGGCTGGTTGAGCGCGGAGAGCACTATCCTTACAGGGATTCCACATCAATGCTACTCCAGGAGGTAACTGCCACTACTAATAAGGATTTTGCTTGCAATTTGCTGTACATTTCCTCAGGATGTCACTTTTCTCATCAAGCAAGCCTGCAGGCACTCACTCAGCTCCAAACAATAGAAAGGAATTACATTATTTTACCTTGTTAAGGGCAAACACAAACTTCCAACCACCCAAATAAAAAGGTCTTGTAAAGCTGTGAAGTAACGTTCAACTTCACGCCAGCTATTTTTCTTCCACATTATTAGCTTAGCGATGCGAGTTCCCCACTTCCAGTTTGATCTGTAACTTTTGTGAGGTGCTGCCAGAGTTCCACGTCTGCAATAGCAGTAATATGGGTTTGTTTCAGGAGCACGCCCGCTCTGTTTGCTCCCTATTCTGCATGCTTTCCGAAGCTTTTCATTTCCTGGGACATTGCAATGCAGCCCCAAGATTTCCAACCGTAGCTCATTGCATTGGACACTTTGAAGTGGAAGAGGCCGGCAGTGCAGGAGAAATGTCATTTTTGGTAGGCTGCTCAATGCTATGCCTATCTAGCCATTTCTGCTTTTGTATGCATCTTCTCTTTTGACCATATGCTGCTATTAACCTCATGGTAGTTCAGCAGACAAATTATACTTTACTCCCATGTTGCTCTCTTGTTTATGTCTTTCTTGCTTAACACAGCATGACATATTTTTACTAGTTTACATGGTGTAATTGGTCACCTAAAAGGAAAAAATACAGTAAAATTTCACATGTTACATTAAATTGTGACTGTTATCACTTCTCTTTGGTAGCTTTTCTAACCACACTGCTCTCTATTAGTACAATAACTCTTCACTTTGATCATCCCCAGGTAGCATTCAGCTACGCTTATTTTCTTTGACCAAAGGGCAGATCTTCCCAGAAATCTGTCTCTGATCCTCCGCCAGTTTCGATGGCGTCTGAGCATCAGGTAGAGATACAGAGCAAAACAAAGCTGTAAATTATTTACCTACTTGAATCTAAACTCAGGCAAGCTATGATTCCACCCCTTCATAGCAAGCTAGTTCATATCACTTCAGCCAGCCTTGGAGAACACCAATCCAGCTCATGCACCACCCAGTGTAATTAGTATTATTGTAAATACTGCACTTTAAAGTCCATATCATGCTGTAAAAATGACCTTTATCTGTTGCCATGGGATTCTGGTCCTGATTGCGAGACACAGGCAAAATATCTTTTCACAGTTCTTTGCTGCAAATATGTTCTTGCCTATAAATGGACCTCTTGTTTTGTGCACACACAGGTATGCAACTTCCATGAAAGCCTTCGAGTACAGCTCTCTCATTTATACACTTGAACGTTTCTCATTTATGACTTGAACATGCTCATGCAGGAAAGACTCCTATACAAAAGGTAAACCATGTATAGCAAAAAATAATTTAGATCAGTAGACTGGGTTATAAATCAAACACACACGTGCTGGCAGTAGGTTCAGCCGACCTCCACATGCTTATCGTGTCGCCTTCCTGTCTCACTTTTGATGAGCTAAAAAGAGTTTAAAGTCTTACATTTTAAAACTTTTTCTCAACTCTCCAGTACTTCAATGCCTTGTCTTTCTAAGGTGGATGCCACAGTAGCACGTATTCGGGTATGAAATATTTTGAGATATTATTTTTTGAGATAATATTTTTTGAGGTTCTGATCCATTCTATGTCCCTGTATACATTTGAGGCTACATCCACTTGAATTTCTTGACAGAGTCCCAAATTCTCTGTCGATCCTGCTCCGTTAAGCAGGCTTCCGCTGCATTCCTGCCTTTAAGAAGCAGAAATCTGTTTTTTCGCTATATTGATATCTGTATTGTGTGAATGGATCCAGCCCATCAAGAGATCCAGGTTGCACGGTATGACCAACCTCTCCTCCCTACATCTCTCCTTACCACTCAACAGTGATGTTTTCATCATCGACAAATCATCATTAGAAACAGCATTGGGCCCACTACCGTGAAAAGAAAGCCATTAAAAAGAGCCCTATTCAAGCAAGATTCCTCCAAGATGAGTGATTTGTGAGGTGTGTCAGTTGACTGATCTTTAACCTATTTAATACATCCTATATTTTTAAAAACCTGTAAGGTACTAAATCAAACCCCTTAAAAAGATTACACAACGAACTTTATCAACTAAATTTATAACATACTCAAAGGCTGAGATGAATTGTTTGGCAAATCCTCTTTCTCATGAAATGTCGACTGCCTTCCATTGGTGTTTCACTTTTGCTCCCTAAACCTCCATCAGTCTTTTAATTAGTTTCCTGGGGTTGTTGTCAAAACACCAGTCTGTCCCAACCTGAGGCACACAAGTTGCCTTTTTGAGTATTTGCCCGATAAAACGGCATCCCCCATGTTCAAAGATACATTGATGTACAGTGGCCTTGGGCCCGAGGTGATCCTGGCTCCTCTAGGACTCCCAGACCAGAAGTGTCTGCTCAGCTGCTGATTTAAGGGCGTTTATCCCTAACAGAGACTAAACCGACATCTTTTCCGGTTATTATAGCGCCAGATTTGAAAGCATGTTATCCCAAGGTGACAGAAACCAAAAGAAACTCTTACTGAGCACATCTGCCTTTTCTGCATTATCGTTCCGAACTAAAACCTGTAGAGTTTTAAACTGTTTAGAATAAAAGACATCCTAGCAAATATACTAAGAATAGAACTTTTAGTTTTGCCTGCAAGGATTTTTCCTTCATGTCTTTTTGTACCCAATAGCTATTTATGTCCCCTATTCTCATTAAGGCTAAATATTTGAATTTTACTTTTTAAAGCTCTCTTAATTATATCACTGAACCTGAACAGACCTTTAGCTAAAGTTTTCCTTCATGTCAAGGGATGTGGCTTTGGAGATACACAATTAATACAATTTCTTTAAAGAAAAATAAAGAAGAAAGAGCCACATTTTCTGTTCAAATATTTGCTAAGGAATTTTTACAGCTTTGGGAATTGAATCCTTCTCAGGCAAACCACAGTACAGGTTGCAATTGTTTGCTCTTTATCCTTAATGAATATAAACTCGTTATGATCCCTGGGCCAGTAGTAACTTGTATTATTGCTGTATTTACCCATCATCATGTGGTTCAAAATACAGTAATGCAGCTGTGGCTGCAGCATTTTTTAACTATGGAAAAACTCCCATTGACTTTAGAAACCCAGTTCAAGGTCCATTTACACTCGTGGCACATCCTACAGCAAAAAAAATCACATTTCTACTGGATTTCTTTTCAGATGGAAGCCATTTTATTGATCATCGTCATTGTCTTTCATGGTACTTCTTCCGGCTCTACCACCTGTGTAGCTGTGTATCGCTACATCTCATTTGTTCTCTACTCTTTCTGCTACTCTCAAATACCTGTTTGCATTTTTGGCTGGTTTTGTGCTCTGAGCAGACCCTTACAATGACTCTAAGATGTCACTCCTGAGGGCAAAAGCTCGGTCAATACTATTGCACAGGAATTTGGGGCAGTGCGCCCGTTTATCTTAAGGAAATTTTAGCTTGTATATAATGAAATATAATCCTGGGAGCAGTGACTGTTTGCTAGGGAAGGTCTGAAGCCAGGCTGATGGACTCTGCAATCTAATGCCCAGCTTTTCAAATGTTCATATAGATAAGTCCATATGGATACTGTTCATATAAACAAGGGCTCTTTTTTGCATTAAACTTGGAAAATAAAAAAGAGCTGAATACACAAATAAACAAAAATTTAATCCAAAGTGTGTCCCTTGCTGTTGAAAATGAAGTAAAAATAAGGTTTTCAATAAATAAGAGATAAAATGTGTAAATATTTGAACAAAAATATGATTAAAATGAATGAAACAAACTCCTGTTTCCACAGCGGGTCATTGATGCCAATTGCCAGCCTCACATTTCGTCTTCGGGACTCAGTTGATAAAGGTGGCCATGACATATTTGCTGTCAAGAAACCATACGTTTGTATAAAGATCCACACCTCTCCCCACTCCCATCAATACAGCAAATGCAATCAACAGATTTTGCAGGACATAACTAGTGCTGCCGCTTCGCTGACCTTCACGCAGGGATCTGCTTCACTTGGGATACGTGCAAAAGCTTTTTATTACACATTGGATTTTTGGGTTGTTTTTAATATCTTATGTTGTTGCTTCTCTGACTCCTCATGCTCAAACACAACTTAAGAACACTCAACCTACCACCAACCTCCCGCTAAGACCATTCGCCAGCAACAAGAACTCTGGTAGGATGGAAATGATGGGGATGAAGCTCCACTGCTACCAATGGTGTAATGACAAAAGCCATCTTAGTCGGCCCATGCTGTGGATCAAACAGCAAGCGGACACAAGCCGGGCGGCTCCTCCGCGCCAGCCCCTGGCGCATCTCAACTTCAGCGCTGAGACACGGTCTGCGCCTGGGATAAGAGGCTAATTTATCATCTATATAATGATGCATCTTTCTTGTTTCATCCACCTGCCTTCTTTGGAAGAAATGGACAGCTAAAGAGACTTAAATAGATTATGTCCTAATTAATAATTAACATTTAAAGCAGATATACAAAACGGCTCAGAGCCAAATGGGAAATAAAACCTTTTTTTTTTTTTTTTAAGCTACAATTAATTTCTTCTAGCGTTGAAGAGATAAGAAGTACAAGAAAATATTTAGAGACATTTATCTGCATATTGAATTAGAAGTATTATGACCTGGAAAAAAATTATAGAAAGGTTCCTGACGTCGGATCCTCCTCGATAGTGAATATTCTTCCATGGTACTCAAGCACAATACGGAGTAGCAAATACACAACAAAGCTCTGCCTCCTACCCCAAGAAGTTTGTTTTTCCCCCTCCATTCCTATTTTTTTCTCCCCCTTGCCTAAAAAGGAAAGAAAATGTATGAAACTAAGCCAGTGTAGAAAAACATCCCAGGGTTTGGAGCTGGGACACTTACATCTCTACTTAATCTTGGCAAAGTCTGAAAACAAGTGAGATTCGACACTGACGAGCTCTACAGACCCTGTTAAATCCGATATTGCAGCCCCCTTTGCTGCCCTTTTTAAACTCCAGGTATGAATATAGAAAAGGACATTCCTGAAAACATGAATTACCTCCAGTGATGGATTTCAGTACTACCAAACTCAGCCCTTACGTCTGGATTTACTCAATCCCTTTCTACCCAAAGAGCATTCCCTCTTCCCTCACAACCATGGCTGCTTTCATCCCAAGGCCCAGAATTCATTCCAACGTTCACAGAAGGAAGAGAAGCTGCGTAGTCAAAGCAAGACCTGCTGCTGTTGTGGCTGATGTCCCTCCTTCTATCTCAGACCTCCACAGATGATGCTCCTGCATATTTTGGAAGCAGTAGGCATAGATGATATTTTGGAAGCAGTAGGCATAGATGGTCCGCTCCACCCTGCCTCTTCACATATAGTATTTTAGATGGAAAAAAACCATGGAGGATCCTGTCAGAGCCTCCTCCTGGCAGGTGTGACAGCAGAAATAACCAGCACATGAATATTCTCGCACCCTGAGCCCCTGCGACACTCCTGACAAGACCTGCGAGCTCCGTGTGGTCATTGCCTTTCAGCACCGTTCTACACATCCCGTCACCAGCGCCGCTCACCGTCCCGCACGACCTTCTCCTCCCGCTCTAAACTCTGCTCTCTGCTCAGCCTGGAGGATGCGCAGGCGACGGTGACCAACGCGTCTTCTCCAGATGGAGGATTTACCTGCTGATTGACCCTTTGGTACAAAAGGATAATGATAAATTGTTATCTCGTGCCAATGTAGAGGCCAAACTAGCCATGATGCTCCAAATGGAAGCTGACGGCATTATCTTTGAACAAGTCTGAATGTTGAAAGAAAGGAACAGACCTTATTTTTAAGGCTGTGCTAGGAAAACATCTCTTGCAGAAAGTGAATAATAAATGTCCTGCACGCCATCGTAATGTCCACGGGGGGAGGTGAGGGAGTGCAATAAAACACAGTATTCTAACTACTACAGATGTTGCTGCTGGAATTTACAGCTTTCTCCGCCTGCTTATCTCTCCTCTCCAGTTTCTGCACATTGAATCACGTTCAAACATGGGCCATTTTAAGCCATCTTTTTTATTATTTTAACCTTTTTTTTTAAGCTACAATTAATTTCTTCAGTGCTATTCTGTAATTTGAAGTAGATTCAAGACCTGTATTTACAAACCACATGCAGTCCTATTTTGGCACATGTAAATTACATGCAAATACATTCTAAATTAGTTTGTTTATCACTCCAGAATTCTAATCCAAAGGTTTTAGTTTTTTTAAATTTAGATTTTATTCTGACATGTTTACAAATGAGTTTGACTCTGGAAAATAACTTAATAAACTCAGGGTTAGCTATGCAATTAGAGAAGGCATCAGGGAACCATAAAACCTGGAAAACAATATTTACATCTTTTGTACATCCAGGATTCCACTATTTTTCTCCCTTAAATTCATCATTTCAAAATATTGCAGTTATTTTTGTATGAGGCCAAACAACAAGAATTCATTTTTATAACCAATGACCCCTCTCTCCAACGAGCAATTCATGGGGTAGCAACTGGATAAAATGCACAAAGTAGAAGATTTCATTACAAAAAGAGAGAATGAAAAATAACTGAATTAACATTGATCATGACTTTTCAACAGCATTTCTTATTATTACGGCCAGGCAAAGTCTCCTGTGGGCAGTAAAGCTTTCCCATGTATTATTAGCCCTCTACAGAAAGCTATGAAAAGACACAAATCTGTTTTGTCAAAGGACAGAAGAGCATTTAGTTATAAGAGAAAGTATGGTCATAATCCATTGTGGGGTTAAAGGTGAAGAAAACAGAACTATAACACAAAGCCTTAAGAGAGTGATACTCCTGCAGTTAATTCCTGAACCCCGCAGCAGAGCCGCCTGGTTTGTGGGTAGAATACATTCTCTGGGCAACCTGACATCTATACGGTTGATATTTATTAGCGGCAGCGCTATTATATAGCACGTCTCTTTGTGCTGGGTACAAACGCAGGCGGCACCGTGGCTCCTGCTGTGGGAGGCATTTGTCGAGGTGCCACAAGTGTCCACAGAGCCGGGGTGAAAGTCAAGGCTGTGGCAGAGGTGACACCTGGCCAGGTGGGCAGAGGGATGGGGAGCCAGCCCAGAGCCCAAAGCAGCTGCCCCAGCTGCTCAAACTAGACCAAGGAGGGAATTTTTCTAGTATATAGAAAGCTATTTTAGCGCTTGAATAACAAAACTGAAGCCCGCCTGCTGCAGCAAGGGGGTTCAGTTCAGGATCGCAGCGCGTGAAGTCGCTCTCGGTGTCAGGTTTGTCAAATCTTTGACAGTGGTGAGGGGTCTGGTCCAAGGAAGAGGAAACTTAAGTGCTCTGGGTCAGATCCCAAAGCAAATTTGCAGTGACCAGATGCAGAATCCTTTGGCATCAGCAGTGGCCCTGCACCCTCACGGTCCCCGGGAGGAGCAGCGAGCGGGTGGTTATCACAGGGGGTGGCTGCAGCACAACATGATTTAGCGCTGCTCCAAGGCTGCTGGGTCATGGCAGGAAAATCAGGGTCTGCACACAGAATTCTTCCTTCCAGTAGTCCCCAGATGATAAAGACAATGGACGCAGGTGTGTAAAAGGGCAGGTAATGTAATAAAAATATCAAGGATAATATAATCCCCTGCTGTCTCCTAGCTATTTCGAACAAACTTGTTTTCATTTTGAGTTGTATGGCCCGGCAAATACAACTTTATGGCTTATGTTGGCCTCCCCCGGCCCCATTATAGACTTTATCTCATGTGGCCTCGCGTGCCTCAGCGCCCTGCCAGCACGGTCCTGGCGCCGCAGCACCCGCGCAGTCCGGTGCAGCATCTCGTACAAATCCCACGGCCAGCTGCACCGCCAGAACCAGACCATGGTGTTAACACAGTGTTTCACCTTCCTTTAACCTGCGTTTTAAGGACACTGCAGTGATATTACTGCCTAACTGTGCTCACACTATCTCATTTAGCAGCATCTCAGATAACTCCCTCCAATACTGCACTGAGCTGCGTGATGAACAAGTCACTTTTCCACCATGGGTTATCCTGCATTTTCAGTCTGAATTCACAAAACTATCACACCTTTCTACTGAAATCTCTCCTAAAAAATCCTTCGTGCCTTCTGGTTACAAGCTCAAAATATTATAAAAAAGGCTGTGGGTTATCTCTTCTTGTGGGTTTCCCAGTGACCTTGGCTTTCTGCTTGAATAGAAAATGTTCTGCATACCAAAAAAATGAGCCCACTGGCAATTCTTAGAAACAAATGAGCTAAGGAAGAGTCCCTTGTGCAGTTCCAGCTCCCCTCTTCCTCAGCCCCATCCACTGTAGCTGTATAATTATCACCATTCTGCCATTTTCTGCTACATCAGACACTGGAGAAAAGGGGTAGCGAAGAGGCACGGGAATCTAGAAGGCAAAAAGGATGGTAGTGGGCAGTTTCTCAAAGATGAAATGCAGTTCTACTAAAAACATCTCTTTTTTTTCTTGGAGAAAAAAACCCAATATTATTTTAAGTTTTTCTCAAGCTTATGCCAAAAGAGAAGGAACACAATGCACCTGTGCAAAGAATCGCTCATTTTCACTCTCTCTAAATAAGCCAGATGCTCATTCTGCACATCGAGAAGTAAAACAGAACGCATTATGTGCAAACATTTACAGCATGAAAAGCCTCGTCACCTGGGATACTTGCTGCTTCTGGAAATCCTGATCAAAGATAAAAACCAAGACAACCCCTTGTAATCAATTATGCACAGATAGTCCTCAGTGCATGTGCAATTCATAAAAATAATACTAAAAACATAACACAGATTTACATGCAGAAATGAAATATGGACATGGTCAGAACACTAATCTTCCGATTGGTATCTTAAATCACAGAATCCCTGTTCTTCAAGCGAGTCCCCGGCTAAATATCGCTCCCTGGGAAGAAATGCAGCAGCCCTGTGACACCGGAGGAGCCGCAGGGACACCGGCACCGGGCAGCGGTGACAAGGGGCTGCAGCCGGGAACCGGCGCCGCAAGAGGCTGGACGTGCAGGTTTCCTTTCTGCACAGGCAGAGACCGTCAGCCGCCCCTCGTACGGCCAAAAAGGCGCTCGTGGCGCAAAGAAAGCCGTTACTTGACATTCTGGCTGTTCTTGAAAGAGCAGCTCGGACACAGGTGGTTAAGTCGGTTGTGATGTGCAGCAGCTCCCCGGCAGAAGTGCCTCTATATGTGCACCCCCTATACGAACGCTGACCAAAGGCAAACTGCGATGTTCACCCTCTCGCATCAGCCGCGAAACTCAGAAGGGAAGGTGAAGATGTATTCAGGTTTCGGGCACGTCTGAACACGCTGTCATCGTTATCCTCACTAATACCAAATTCATACTTCGAGGTCTTTTCTATGTCTTTTTCACTCCAGCCTTGTAACAGTCAAGTCAAGGAATTCACATCACAATGTCAGCCCTTTCATCAACTTTACACCCCGCGAAACCTGTCAAATATTTATATTTCCACCTGAGGATTTATTCCTGTTTTGTTCTAGCCCACATCCTTTTGTCACAGGTTCCTACACATTTTCTCCTAGGTGAGCCCAAAGAGTATGCAGAGACTTAATGAGCAGATCAATTACTGTTTATAAGAAAAGATACTGTCTCTTTAAAGGTTATTCGAAGGTTGATTGCTATCTTATTGCTTATATCCTGCAAATCTATTCAGCCTTATGAATGAATTTGACCTTTTTATACTTACTAGGGAAAAAAGAGAAAAAAAAAACAGAACAGAAGTTAATTTAGAGCTCTATAATACAACACTTTTTCCCAGAGAAATGAAAGGGCATTCAAATCGATACCTGCACAATAACACTCTGATGAATGTTTGCACCCAATTTTCTCATTTTGCTAAGTTGAGATTGGGCATTTTGAATAGTTCTCAAAGAATATATTCTTTATGTGCTGTGAAGTATGTGGTATTGTGTCCAAACAATGCTAGAGGATAATCATTATAGGAGTAGCACTGGGCCTGAAAAGGTCAGTTAGTTAGAAATGTCAGCTTTCAATGCAACTATGCCGGACCTTCCTATGTAAGGATCCAATTAAAGGGACATGCCAAGGTGCATGGAAACATCATGGTGACCCAGAATAATAATAAGGTATTGTGGAAAAGCTTGATATTTTTCTTCAAAAGTAATGGATTAGCCTTTAGAATATCCTCTCTGCAGTCTTGTTTTGACTTTGCAAATATCACTTATTCCACATGTATCCAAAAAAAAGGTCATTTTGTTTTAAATGCAGAGGTGGGGATGAAACAGTCTTACTAAAATTAAATATTTTGCAACTAAATGGAAAAGAAAAAAATCTGGTTTCATTATTGGATAAAAAAGTGTCATTTCAGTAGATCTCAAAAGTGTGATATTTGAGATGGGTATAGATGGTGTTTGGGGAGATGGGTGAGGATAGGTCAGGGTGGGCTTATTCTCTTGGGACAAGGCTTAGGCGAGGCTTGGCGGGGATGGCAGCACTGTCCAGTGGGTACACAGCGTCTCTGTGGTCGTTATTCCAGCAAACAGAGAGGTTTAAGTAAGAATTAGGGAGGTTCTGATCTGCACGAATAGCTAATTACAAGCAACAGTATTCTCCTTATCGCAGCAACTGGAAATCCTTACAGCTCTTCAGATGCAGTGAAGATGAGGAACTGGATACACTCACATTTCCTAATTAGCCTCAGGACAACTGAATGTAACCTAATGGCATGAAAAAACAGAGTCTGTTTTCTCTCTGTTAGTAGTTCACCTTGCTGAAGTTTCATCAAGTGCAGAACAAACTTCATCCTGTAGTTTCAGGATTCAGCTAAGACTGACAACATTGGAATTTCACTTTGAGCCGACACTTCGGCATGTATATTTTATTTGTATGGCAAAGAAATTCTGGTACTGCGAGCTCAAACAAAAGCCTTTCGTGTTCTACTGTCTTGCTGAGCAATGAGGTACCGTCTTCCTTAGTTATTTTATGTATTGTGAGCAAATGGGTGGATTAATGCCCACTGTCTTAGTGATATGAGAAATAGTTTCACTCCTGCCCATCACCGAGAATTAAAAGACTTGATTGTTACTGGAAAGATAATAATTTCTTCTGCCCACCACCTTTCCAAATAAAATAGCTTGTGAAACTTCACTAGTGAACACGAACAGTAATTATGTCAGGCTGTTCAAAAAGAGACGCTATCCCTTGACACATCCTTAGACCCAAGCCAATATAGTATTAATTAATAAGGACTAGCAAAAATAGTACCGAAATTTGAGCAGCAAACAACTTTCTGTCACATTTTATTACTCCATATCATTTTTACTAATACCTGTCGCATAGCTTCATGACTTTGAGTTCATATTATTTTCATGCTTCAATTAGAAAGAAGAAGATAGCCAGACTATCCAAGAAGGTAATGGAAAAGTCTTGTAGGGGGGCTTATGGTGGAATTTATAGTTAAATGAAACTTTCAAGCACACTATAAAACTTCTCCTTCCTTTACGTAGTTTTACTTGAGGTCTCACAAGCAGTAATGTGTAGAAATGCAAAACTTAATCAGCTAAAAATATAGCAAATCCCACATATTAATTTATGCAATGCCAGGAGAGTAGAGATATATTTTCCTAACCAGAGGAAATTAACTAGGCAACAGTCCTATATCTATAATTTAAGGCTGTAAAATATGTATGGCGGAAACTAAAGCCACCTTAGAAGAATTCAGTGTAGAAATGTATCACGAATTAATGAAATTGAGACATTTTTAGAGCAGGCAGAACTGGTGATAATAAAGGGGGGAGAATATTTCACCACTGAGATCAGTCTGATAAATACTTTTAAAATCACACTTTTTTTCCGTGTTTAAAAGCGAAGAGCTTTGATATTGTGGGGAGCACAAAGACATTCACATTTCTGATCAAATCTCAGGGCCACCCCAGAAAGAGGAGGAATATTTTACCCTGTTCCTGCACGTAAACCTCCAATGTGGTCAGAGAAAATCTGAGCAAAGCAAAAGGCAGGAATTAAGGAGTCAGCTCTTACTTTATTTCACCTAAAACAAAGCTGAAAGCAACTTAAAATACTTTATATTCCATGCTGCAGCCAAGCTGGGCACCACGGAATATTCAACTACCCCCGGTTTTTTAAATGCAATCAATTTACTGCTGCCAAATGTAGTGGGTTTATATACATCTGGGAAACACGCACCTATGGCGCTGATGAATTTCTCCTGACATAGCACTGATTTCAAGAGAATGTTATTTTAAATTGGCAGTAGAGAGACTGGTAGAGAAGGATAAAGCCCTGAGGATGGCGGAATCAAAGAGAATTTCAAAGGAATGTTCCTGATGGTTCCTGGATAATATCACATGTTAGCTATTTTCAAAGCCAATAGTTTCCAACACACTTCCATTTATGGTATCAATAATTAAAAAATACTTCCGTGGGAGATGAGCTTACCTTACCGAGGAGAGAAATTGGAAAGCTGCATTATTATTGCAAACACAGGAGATGCACAAAGCTTTGTCTCCATGGAAAAGCTATGGAAACAGGGATATCTTATTTGCAAGTATTGAGTGGTTACCACAAAATGTGGTGTGATCGCATGTGCACGTTCAAAGTGTTTCTAGAACACGACCATGTAGAAACTAAGTGCAGATCCTCAGCTCCTTTGCACAGCAAAGCCAAATTAAAACAGCTGAAGATTTTGTCCTAAAACTCAAAGTCAAGTACAGGAGGCGTTAAGGAAATGTTTTGGATCAAATTCAGAGGTAAAACTAAGTTTAAAGAAAATCTAAATTGTCAAAACTTAAACCTCATTATGTCCCACTCCCCACCAGCGACTAATGAATTATTAACAACTTTTGCCCACCCCTCTGCACACATCAGCTCTGGCTCCTGCACCCCAAACTGTACAGCGTGCTACAGCCTGATCGTGACTCACAAGTCAAGGGGCGAGGAGAAAGGAGTGTGGCAAGAGCACTGAGAAACGTCACCCAACGTCCTCCAGCTCCCAGCAGTGCAGCTTGTTCCCAGCTGGCGCATCACTTGTGTCTGCCCGGTTCTGGAGCCCCACGGCAGAGCAAAGACTCCCTCCAGTTTGGGGTGCATTGCGGAGCTTTCGTACCTGTTTTCTTGAGGACACTGGAACGGATCAGCTCTGTATGTTGTATGGAAGATGTGTAGCTGGAGCCGCAGCTCTCACTCCCCACATTTCTTCCTTTTTATTTATTTATCTAGTTTTTCTCTCATTTTTTCCAGAGTGCCCTCAATCCAGATTACAGATTAATGACTCTCTTTCGAATGTTTTGGCACTTGTGTCTCAACAGCTCCTTATTGACATTAATGGCATTATTTTCCCTTGCGATTAATCCCATTAACCGGCTGATCAATTTTTGGAAATGTTTTTAGAGGCGCACGGGGAAGAGCTGTTGCAATACCTGTGAGGGCTCACCAAGGGATTCTCGACTAAACATGCAAAAACGGGTTCAGGAATTTCACAAGAACACAAAAGAGCTGATTTTTGTCACAACAGCAGCGCAAATCACAGAGGTCACCTTTGGTTTTGAAGTCCTTTGTCTATTCTTACAGTTAAACAATAAGGCTTTGGATTTTCATGCTCTAAATGAGGCGGAGTGAGCTGCCCCACAAGCAAGATGGAGAGCAGGAGCTATTCCCCACACATTAACAGCTGCAAATAAATAGCCCACTGCCTAATTTGAATCAGTAAATGAAGGGGTGATGGTGCTTATGGCTGATCTCAGCCATCACAAACAACACCACGACTTTGCAAAGCAGACTGTTGGTGTCAGATCTTACAGCTAGGACTCAAAAATGGCATATTTAAAAGTTGCAGTCTCTGGAGACAGATAAAAGACTCAGGACTGTGATTTATTTTATTTTTGTATTTGTAGGGCCAAAACTAGACCCTTTAATCCACAAGTTGGCATTTTCCAATCCTACTAGGAATTAAGTGCCTAACTCTGTCGGCCTCTCTGAAAAATCTCAGCTTTAGGCTGTTAGGTAAGTTTGGCCTGATCCAGCATTAGGCTTTGTTTGAAAATGCTTTTACTGAAAGCAAAACTGTTGGCACTCAAATATATAATCATGGCACAAATATATATATATATTTTCCTATGAGGCAATTATTATAGATTTCTGACTAAATATCAAAGGGTAAAACCTGTATTTCAGAAAAAAAAAATGCATATTATGGAAAGCTTTTCCCCGCTCTTTTAGTGCAGTATGTCTACCAACACAGTTGCTGAAAGCTGGTTTAGTATTTAGCTATTTTGGTCCTTGCGACTAATTGCTGTGTTGGTTTAGTAGGCTGCTGTATTGAACTGAGAGATCCGAAGTGACAGGTACTTACTGTGATCACATCTATGCACAAACTCAACGTACTCAACCCTTTCATTGTTCCCCTGAACGCTGTTTCTGAAATTATGAGCAAAGTATCACAAATTCATTTTATAGAAGAGGCTCATAGTAAGTTATTCTGGTCTCCAACCCCCTTTTCCTCTTATTAAAAATACGTCTGTGGACGTGGGTGCCCTTATCCAGGATCTGAGTGTTTGTTGTCATTAAGACCTTCAGAGATCTTTCTTTTTCCTCTAGAAATACGGACTGCTGAAGATAGGAAAAATGAGAAATGTGCCATGTTTGTCCTTGAAGTCACAGTCGGAACAGTGACAATGGCTGTAGCACACTGCATTGTCACTTTTATCAGCAAGTGCCCTGAGCATACATTAACATAATTGCAAACTGCATGAAAGTGAACATGCAAAAATGTGATGTGTTTGCCAATAGCCTCAAACATCTGTCCCAACAAAGTGTTCCTCCTCCTTGTTTTAATTCTTATTATTTTAACAAGGTTAGCAAAGGAGAAGCCATGTCACAGATGATATCTACATTTAGAGTGTCAGAACAATTATTGATGCAAAATTGTTATCCAAGCAAATGTGTGTCACATCTTGTTCACTTCCCATAACACCTGCTCATTTCGCTAACACATTACTCCCAGTTAAAGCCAGAACTCATTAGTCTCAGTTAAAGCCAAACTGAAAGCTTAACACGTACACGCATCTAAAAATTAGCGAAAGTTAACCGAAAGGTAGCACCATTCAAGCACGTTGTACATCTGAAGCTGGTGGGCAGCAAACTGCTGTAGCACCTCATGGAAAGAAACTGAGCCAGAGAAATAGCAATAAATGAGGAGCCACCCAGCCTCAAGAGCTGAGATCAGAGAGGAGCACTTTCCAAACCACCCTCATTTCGGCCACCGTGCTGAGACCTTCACAACTCTCCATGCCAAAAAGCCAAATACTTTCTCAGTATAACATGTTTTGCTTTAACTCCTCAACAGGCGAATGACAAAAGCCATCACGAAGCAGATCATTTAGAGCATTTACATTTTACCCAAACATTTTCTGACCCACTTTGGAGTTGTCCAGATCTAAGGCTGGACCTCCTGTGTCCCACCACACGCACAGAGGGCTCCCCGAACTGCTCACGTTTGCCACCAAGGAAAGTCAAACTTGCATTTCTGTGATACTTGAGCACACGTTGTGCATTCCAGGGCATCTGCCCTGCAGACATATCGCTAACTGGAACCCCAGGAGGCTTAAAGAAATATCAGCACTCAAATTCATAGAGTAAAGGTCTGAAGAGGCAGCTCTGTGAACGGATAACTGCCCGGGGCTTTGCCAAGCACAATATAGCTGTCACTTGTTATTATGTGAAAGATTTTCTGGGGAACAGTGGTTTTCATTTTGCATGTCAGGGATGGGGAAAACCCACATTTAGACAAGCATCTCTTTAGGAAAGGAGAAGCGCGGCGTGCGGCACAGCTCACTCACCGGGGCTGGTTATCGTCAGGAGGTCAAGCCGCCGTTTCTGCTGAAAAACAAATTACAAAAAGAATTGTTAAAAGGCGACTAATTTTAGTGGGTCAGCTTAGACCTGCAAAGTGTTCTGACATTTATAGCAGAATTAATTACAAGTTACATGGCTCACGGTAACTCTTTTGGATGGGATCCACATGTACTTTACGAGGAGGAAAAAAAAATCCCCCTGCTCAGCCCTTTGAATGAGTTTTTATTTGCACTTATAAAGTGTTACTATTTCTTTTTTGGATCATATACTTGAAATGGATAGCTAGAAGCACAGATGGACCCATATATTTATAAAAGTGATTTCTGATTCCACAGGGAAGAAGACAAGGAACCAAGACAAGAAACTCTAAGTTCTTTATTCATATCAATCACTGACTCATAGCCTGTATGTGATCAAACACAATTATATTGCCTTCGGGTGAACCTTTCAAAGCCACGTAAGAGGATCTAGACAAACTCAAGACTGATAAAAGGAAAGCTCCTTTTCATGCTCAGTGCAGCCAGCCCACAGATCTCTTTGCTACCAGATATCCCTCACCCTAAAAGCTTGCCAGATTTGATCATCACTGCGTATACGTACAGATAGCAAATTACGCGGAATTATTATGGCAAATAATCAAGTTTAAACAGAAGAGTGGCTTCTGCAAGTGCTGCAGATCTTCACAGGCCAAACCAACCTGTACAGTGAGAAGGTTAAGAACATTTTTTGCCTGCAACAAGCTATTGCACCAATGCCTTGGTGATGGTGGGGGGTGCCTGAGGTCTGAGCTTCCAGTCCTACGTGATCTCCACACCATCACCTCTCTGTAGCCTGACACTGAGATCTCTGTGCTCCTGGGCCACCATAATCCTTTTCCACCTTTCCGTGGACCGAGGGCTTTTCACCACCAGCAGGGCTTTCCCCATCCCACAGCGCTACTGCCTTTTCTTCATAGCACTTTCCAACTTACTGTCTTCTCCCTAACTTTGCCCAACATCAGTGTGTCTAGCTGGCACTGAAGATTATACTGTCCAGTTTGATTTCTCTCTTCTAATTTGCTCAATAATGTCTGTGTTACTTTCATTTATTGTCAGCCCTATTGATCTTTTTTCTAATCTAATTCTCATCACTGCATTCACTGCATTCCCTGGGTGACAGTTGAAAGTCCTTGAGGAGGAAACATTGACTTGGTATTCCCTACCATGAACGCCCTTCCTTGGAAATTATGACTGATGAAACTCCTTTCCAAACTCATCATTTCTCTGTAAGTAAAGCTTCACTGGCTAAAGTGTGTGGACACAGTTGATCATCCACTGAATATACTTGAGCGACGTGCCAAACAGTGAAGGTGGCCTGCTGGGAAGCTTAGGGGTGTAAGGCTGCTAAAACAAGTTCTCCGAAACCTCCCTGGCCTTCAGTACCTTAACTCTTGTACAACACAAATAATGTTTGCAAGAAAATTCATTCCTATCTGTTTCCATAGGTACCTCTTGTTCTCTTTACTCTGATAAGCCATTCTGAGTATGACCTTAGCACTGTGCTAGATCACATTTGCTTTATTATAAAACACTAAAGCCAGACTATGCCGAGCTTTTTTCCAGGTGAAATGGTGAAAGCCATCCGAAGCCCCTTCTGCTGCCTGGTGTCACCCCCACAAGAACCAGTTGGGAACACTGTCCCCCGGGGGGCAACAAAACAGAGGAAACAGCACAGGACCCAAGGACCCACCTCCCCAGTGGGAGCCGTAAGACGAAACATCTCCTAATGAGCTAAATTTTATATAGATCCTGTGCCTTAATCTTGATTCATATGTACAAAGATATGAAATACCAGGGCTTAGCACCCACTGGGCCAAAAGCTTTGCTTACATTTCTCAGCACAACTGGAGCTCCAAATGCTGTATATCTAATGAACAGCTAAAGCAGAAAATATATACCCAAAGCCTATACTCTGTGAAAGCTTCTCTACTGGGAAAAAAGGTGGAGTATAAATATCCTGCATCAAAGAAGGCTGCAAAATGTAGAGATTTGGAACAGAAAGGCACGTAGCCCAACTGTCTGCCAGCCCTCACTTGAGTCTGTTAACTAGGGTAAAAACAAACATTAAAGAAAAACCTAAATAGTTGATACTGCAGGAAAACAAAAGCATGTAGGATTAGGCTAAACAAAGTGGGAAATAAAATGAACTTATTACAAGTCAGACGTTCAGTTTGTAACTTTTTTCTTGTTTGGACCACTGCCTTCGAGCTGGCCTTGGAGAAAACAAATTAACTCCAGATCCAGGAAATCTTTGTGTATGTGCTGAACTTTAAGCTCAAGTTATTTCTCTGCCTTCAAGTGGAGCAGCACTGATCTTTTTAACTGCTGCGAGGGATCTGAAATGCCACCAGGTCCTCGGCGTCAGCTCCACCCAAAGGCTCAGGGCTGAGCGGGTGGTTGCTGCCCGGCAGGGACAAACTGCTCTGCTCCGACCTTCAGCCGACCTTGACGAGCTTCCTCTAATTCAGCTCGGCAAGGGAGCTTTGTGCACACTCACCCGAGCCCTGCAGAGGAGCAAACAGCAAAGCGAATTCCAAAATATGCATTTAAACATGCAAAAATGCACTAATTATGGATCCGAACAATTTGTGGAGATGCGAGCCTGCTCTCGGATCTCGGGGGCCGTTTCCAGGGCTCAGCTGATGCAAGCAGGCTGGTAACTAGATTGATTCTTTTACAAAACATAAAGACGCACTTATGAGTAGCTATAAAAGCAGCAGAATTTGAATTTAAAGAGGGAGACATTACAAGTGTCACAAAGATTAATAAAATAATTGCAGCAGAAATATCATGGCTGTGGGGCTTCGTATATTCGCTTCTCCCTTCTGTGCTGAATGATGCAAATTGCAGCTGCTGCCCCTCCAGCATGATCACCCTGTCCCTGTTGTGACAGATTTCTTGAAAGGCTCATCTCACAAGATGTCTGGCTTTTTTTGTTCTGCCTTTAGTAATTTTCCACTTCTCCAACACCTGCCCCTGCAGAGATGCTCGGGACTATCCCGATCCTCAGGAAACCTGCTGTCCCAAGAATTACAATACAACCTGAGCACTGAAGTGTAATGACTGTCATCCCTGGTCAGAAAAGAAGTGACGCTCTCCCATATTGCCAAGGCTGGATTTCACCTACGCTGCCAAAAGGGCATCCTATTATTTGCACAGCGTCAGCCATAATCTATAAGATGCAAATAGCAAGATTCCTTGTATCACCACAGCAGCTCCTGTCCTGCCCTAAAGGGGCAGTATCCTCATTTTCTCTTTAAGGCAGGATGAGGCCATTGGGGCTCTGGTACCCAAGGGCACAGCCCCTCTGGTACGTTAGGGCTCTGCAGCAAAACTGCGGCACATCGTGCTCGCTTCCACAAAATTAACACAATCTTTAATTAATGCAATAAGCACCGATGAGTAATAAATCATATTAAAATACAAGGAAGGCAAATTTTTCATAAATTAAGCATTGATTCACTCAATAAATATTAATCTGCTAAGCATCAAGAATTCATTACATTTTAGAAAACCGGTTAAAAAAGCTTGTTGGTGAGCTGGTCTGAAGTGTGCAGAATGGTCCCTGTTCACCCATAATATACACTTATTTTTAACTAATTCCTTAATTTATCAAGTTAAATAACTTGCCTGAAAGTGAGCCTGGATTATTATTCCAATGCCATATGCAATTTTCTCTGCACAGATTCCAGCTCACCCCTCAGATCGCTTCCTAAATTTTCCTTGGTAACTCCCTCTCTGAGTACCTCATTTCTCTTCCTTGATGTTGGTGGTCTTTAAAATATTTGCTGACTGGTGTCATTTAATTTTCACCTCAATTAACTCCGCAAGAGTTGCAAAACTGGAAAAAAAAAACATGTGTGGGGGGTGTAAATTAACTCATTCATTTAAGTTTAGCTTCTCTACAAGATGTTCTTTCACACTTTGCTCTCTGTAGAGTTCCTCCAACCTTTTATATAGATGTGGGATGTGCTGCACTTGCTTTGACTCTTATCTACAGATTAGTGAAAGAGAAGGAAAAAAAAACAGATGCAAAGATGGCCCACGAGACTGATACGGAGCTGTTTCTGTAGCAACCGATGATTTTCTTCTCATGTAAGAATGAGCCTAGTCATATCTAATTCAGAATGTATCTGGGCCTCACTTGCCAGCCAAAGCTGTGTCAAGTATAAAGTCAATATAGTAAGAAAGGCTCCTCCTGGCTCCTCCTCCAGCCAGGATCCAAAAGATACCCCTACCCCTGGCTTCTGTCCCAGCACACCACCTCCAAGCCCCAACATCCAGTAGAGATGGAGGTGGCCGCCACCCCGCTCTTGGTATCACACACATGAGGCTGCTGTGCTGGAAGCTCCTTCAGCAGCCTCGTGCACCACATCCCAGGAGGTGACAGAGCTCTGGTTTCCCCAGAGCACAAGGGCAGCGACACCTGCCTTGCTCTGAGCCTCCTTGGGAAACTCTTAAGCCCAGAGTTGAGATCAACCTGACCTTTAGAAAACTCTTGTTAGGTAAAGGGACCTGAGGGTCCTGGGGACAGCAGGGTGACCATGAGCCAGCACTGGGTCCTTGTGGCCAGGAAGCCAATGGTACCTGGGGTGGGTTAGAAGGGGGTGGTCAGTAGGTCAGAGAGGTTCTCCTGCCCCTCTGCTCTGCCCTGGGGAGACCACACCTGGAATATTGTGTCCAGTTGTGGCCCCTCAGTTCCAGCAGGACAGGGAACTGCTGGAGAGAGTCCAGCGCAGCCACCAAGATGCTGGAGGGAGTGGAGCATCTCCCGTGTGAGGAAAGGCTGAGGGAGCTGGGGCTCTGGAGCTGGACAAGAGGACACTGAGGGGGGACTCATTCCTGGGGATCAATATGGAAAGGGGGAGTGTCAGGAGGATGGAGCCAGGCTCTTCTGGTGACAACCAGTGACAGGACAAGGGGCAATGGGTGCAAACTGGAACACAGGAGGTTCCACTTAAATCTGAGAAGAAACTTCTTCCTGGTGAGGGTGGCAGAGCCTGGCCCAGGCTGCCCAGGGGGTTGTGGAGTCTCCTTCTGTGCAGACATTCCAACCCGCCTGGACACCTTCCTGTGTAACCTCAGCTGGGTGTTCCTGCTCCATGGGGGGATTGCACTGGATGAGCTTTCCAGGGCCCTTCCAACCCCTGACATCCTGGGATTCTGTGTTTGTGCCATTTTCTCGCCTCCTCTCCGTGGGCAGCATTTCCTGCAGCTCTGAACCCAAAGGCAGGCTGCCCACCTCACTAACATCTCCTGCCATAGTCCACCCACACGAAGCTGGAATTGACTCTCTGGGACCACAGAAAGACTTTGTCTTCCTAAACATATTTTACCCAGCCTGGTCTCTGCTATTGATCTTTGCCATCTAAATTTTGATGTGGTTTGAACAGGTGTCTCTCCCCACCACCTTCAAACTACCATGTAATTTAGAGGGTTTAAAACTGAAATCAAATGCTTTTTGTTTGTTTTTTCCTGGAAGTTTTCTACAAGTTGTTACTAATAGTTCCTTCTCCTTTTAGCTTCTAAATTAGCACTCTCTAAACTGTGTTGATGTAAGAGTGGTTGAAACCAGTGCATCTTCCCACAAAACAAAGCTGAGCGTGTATTAAAAGGTTTGCAGAGGTGAATTTCACGTTTCTATGGCCTTTATTGTTGCCAGACGCTGTAACGTCAATGCTTTTGAAAGCTATCATCTAACATTATATCACGAAAGAACCCAATAGTTCAGAGAAAGGTGCAAGAGAGCCCAGGCGTGCAGCCCGGCAGCGTGTGGCTGCACAGCACAGCTGCCCCGAGCGCCACCACCAACATCCCTGCGCTGTTCTGCACCAGAAACCTCCTGGTTTGCACTTTTTTCACAGCAGAGGGAGGGAGGAGAGGGAGGTGGAGGAGGGAGAAGGTGCGAGAAGGCGCTGTGTCCATCCCTTCGCGTTGCTACCTGAGGGTGACAAGCTGTGTCCCCCGCTGCGTTTGCTTCTGTGCAACAGACGCTTCTGTCATATAGGAATGTAAACCTGCTTTAATTGTTTGTTGCTGGGCAGTTTAAGAAATATTCAGAGCTAGCCAACATCTGGGAAAACTTTCTAATGAATGCTTAGATAAAGGAAGGTGTTTAAAAAATTCAATGTAACTCAGTGAGCATTTCATATCTGTCTGGTTTCTCAAATGCAACTTTTGCTACTTGCACCCTCCTTCCCTTCGGAGTCCAAGACTTATATCCAAGGAGAAACTCTTGATTTGAGTAATGACTCCAATAAGCTCCTAATTTAAATCTGGTTAAAATGGATAATTTGATTATTTAAAGCTTTTTTTTTTTTTTTCTTTTAATCATGTAATGCCAAGAAATAATATTATCTTTCCATCCTGAAATCACAGGCAAGATCCCGCATTTTGTATTTCCTTTATGATTAGCTGTTCAAGTTTCCTGGTATAATGATAAAACGAACCCATCATCTTGTTGACACTTGCCTGGGATTTTAGTAAATTGCATCTGCTGAAGCCCACTCTGTGGAATCAATTATTGATAAATATAGGTGTGGGAGAACATTCGTAAAGTGGTTTGGGATATGTTATCACTCACGCTAAGAGCTACAACGAGCATTTTAAACCATTTTCACAGTGACCTCTACAGGCATTTGATCGTTGCAATATTTGGTAACTCGATTCTGGTTTAGAATCAAAACTAAGTCCAAATGATGGAAGACAGCACCAAACCATTAAGCTACTTTACTCACCCCTCCAGTTCCCATATTCTTGCACTTAATATCTGACATCTGCGTATTTCTTTCCAAACAACTACATGCCAATGGTACATGGTGCTTTCATAGTTTTCAGAAACACTGTCAAAACAAGTAGCTAGGAACCCTCCTTCTCCCAGCTTTGACCATTTATCTTGAGAACACAACACCCGTGCATAATGTATTATTTATTAATACGCTCCTCCTCAGTTCTTACAGTCCTGTTGTGCTCAAAATCTCTTTAGAAAGAACTTAAATATAATGGAGGTTAAGGAAAGATGGAAAAGCCATTCAAGGTATGTTTGGGCCATGAAGATGATCAGAGGGCTAGAACATGTCTCTATGAGTCTATATCTACCGGTCCTTTATCTACAGGTTGCCTTATTTACACATGGAACACAGATTCTTACTGAACCACTAGCAATTATAAAGAAGCCAGCCAGTCCATTATAAATATTCACAATCACAACAAAAAGTTGTTAAGACCATCTTATCTCTGAAAAGAAGGAGAGGATGAACAAACTGCTTTGGAATGAACTGATCCTTAACTTCACCAATGAGAGTGATGACGATAGAAAGCCTCTTCAGTTTTCTGTCTTATCTGCATCTGTAAAATAACAAGCATCCTTCTGCACCTCAATGAAACAACACACAGGCAGATCCATAGCAGCTTTGTGGTTTGATGATGTATGCTATACATACACAGTGCATCTTCTCAGATGTGCATGTAAATGGGCATCCTTGATTACTTAATAGCACAGTCTCTTTTTAATCCCAGTTAAAATATGGCAAGCAAATCCAATCACTTTATTGAACTCAATTGGCAAACTTCACTCAGAGCTCCCAATTTCATAGGCTTCTATCCTTCGTGTTAATTCAAGCCTGAAGAGCTGAGACCAGTTAATGCACAGGTAGCCAGTGCTCTAGTCACTCTGCAGCCTGTTTAGAGTATATGAGTATGTGGAGTGCATACAAAACAGTGGTATTTCTGCCCCAGTAAAGTTTGGGGGGAAAAAGGGATGATATAACCAATACCTTTGCTGTGCTCCATGGTCAGAGCCCACCGCCAGGCTGGAATCAAGCCTCCTTGTTCTTCCACCATCAAAAAGGTGGCTGTGGTCGTGTGCATGTTCTAAATGAAGCACGTGTACTTACGCTGCAAGAGGTTGGGATCTACACATGCCACAAATTAACTCAGCATTTTAAAGGGTTTGTTTTGGTAACAAACCGCCACGCAGGTTTTTCATAGTTTGGTGTATTATTATGTAAATTGCAGAGCTGTGGTTATAAGCCTGTGCTTGTGACATCAATTACTTAATGCCTATAGAGATTACTGTAATGCCACAAACAGCAGAGTGTGTCTTAAAGTACATAGTAAGCAGCAGGAGCTAATAAACTCTTTGCTTTGAAATTTATTTATTGTGAAAAAAAAGAGTAAACAGAGGCAGGGAAACCTACCCAGACCCCCCACAGTGCCATTAACAACCAAAATCTATACTTGATGTGCACCGCTTTAGGCATTGCCGAGCCATTCTCTAGTTGTGAATTCCTGACTTACGTTAAGTCTTAGGAAGGAAAGGAGCAGCATTAGTGAAAGCAATTACCAACTTTGAGACTCCACCATTTGTTGGGGGGGGCAAGCAACAGTGTTCAATGAATGTTTAATTAGAAACAAAGCATATCTACCCATACCAGTAATGGGATATTGACTAACTAGACACTGTTTCTGGGCTGTTTTAGATAACAGACAAGACAGATTTAACCTCCAACATATGCGATTTTAAAAGTAAGCATGCAGTTGCAGGAGCCTGTGATCACACAGTAAGAGGCACAAATCCAGAGGTTTACGTCCGCGCTCTGCCCCATCTGGACCCCGAGACTGAATCTGAGCTGCTTACGTCTACCTATGAATGCCCTTGGCGTTGTGACCTTCTGGCCAGCAGATCATTCCTGACAAACCTTCTTTTGCTGTGTTTAACTAACTAAATATGTATTGAAACTGGGACTTAAGTTCCAATGTCCACATAGGACCCAAGTTGTTTAGCTACCAGCTAGTGGCAGCTGTAATACTCTCTCCTTGTCAACTAATACTTCATTTAACAACCCGTCATCACGGCAGAATAGCCAGCATGCTGGTGATGAGGAGGATGACTTGGGTTCAAAGAAAATGTTGGTTTGAAAAAAAAAGTATTCTATGAAATGGGAAAAACAAAAAACCATCTTAAAATCTGAGGGAGTTACTGGAAGTTTTCTGCAACACAAGCAATTTTCACTAGAAAAGTCCTTTGTAAGGAGTTACATACCATCTTGTTTGGTGAGCAGCAAGTGCTTGCACTTGGTTTGGCTCCTGCTCTATATTAGAATTGTGCTCAGTTCAGCACTAAACTGGGAAGCAAAGCCCTGAACGGCACGAGCCGCCTCCCAACACACCTGGGCCCAGTCAAGGGAAATACATCTTTGATAAACCTTGAGGAAACAGGACTCCTGTGGTTTCACACCATAAGGACAGCAATACAAATAGAAGGAAGGAGACACGTAAAAGATGCAACACAAGAGTAAATTCCTTCTGAATATAAAATTTCCAAAATAATGCATTTCCAAACAGAGAACTTATGAATTATGTTTAAAAGTCCCTATGATTCAGCAATAGAGTGAAAATAAGCATGAGAGAACACAACTCCTCTAGCTGCCGTTTTGTCCGACTCCCCAGAGCCTAAATCCTTCCCCTCCAAGAGCTCCCTGCCTTTACGTCTGATTTATTCTTGTGAATTATCTGTTTGCATTTATCTTAGGTGTCGTTTTCTCTTAATGGGTTGGATTTTGCCCAAGATGCAGGTGAGCTGCTCTAGAACAGAGCACAGCAATCTCAAGACTCCAGTTTCGAGTGGCTGAAGGAATTCTGCAAACACTCAAAATATATTCCCTTTCCACTCAAAGATGGCGATATTGAAAAGCAACAGAGTGACTCATATACAACGATAATGGATGCAATTTTAGAAGGAATTTCAGAAGGAAGCCTCAGTAGTACCTTGTATTTCTGGCATCTCACATTCAAACATTTCAGAAACTTAAACATTCAACGGAACATATTTCAGCTCTACAAGCAAATCAGACTTTTCCCCTGTAAGCCCAAGAAGCTGGACCTTCTGTGTAACACGAGCAGAGCAGATGTTGGGAGCACTTTATGATTCCAAAACGGCGTCCATGACATCGACAGGCTACATCGTCTTCCAAACCCTTCCGTCGTGATTTCTACTTGTGCCATCACCAGAGCTCACACCTACAGCTCCATGCAGCCAAGCAGTTAACAGCAAAAACGGACCTTATTCTGTTTTGAAATTAAGCTTTGCACTTACCATTAATATAATTTTATATATGTACACAAGTATACTGCATACCTGTATATACAATCACAAACAAATAAAACCATTCACGTATGTATATGCAGGTATGTATATACCAAGGTGTGTCTATTCACTGCAGCACTGCACAGATGGGAGTAAACGGTTGTGCAGCTGCATACACAGGCCACACTTACAGACAAGGAGCCAGTATAGGCTATGTATAGTAGGTAGAGAAGAAAAACCTGGGAAATACTCAAAATCGTCGCACCTACCCAAGGCCAAGCTGGCATTTTGTCCCTGACAGAACCACGTTGGTACACACATTTCCTGGTTAAAGCAGCATCTCTGTAAAGAGCCAAAGGAAACTGGCGTGAGGGGAGTCAATGGAACCAATTCCCAATGCGCCAGACTGGAGGATTTCCATTTTGAATCTTAAGTTCTAAATTCACTGGCCCTCTGCACCCGTCACATTCACTTTTCCTCTCTCTTTCCGTATTTCCTCCATCCAGCTGAAGCGATAGAGCCCAGAGTCATCTGCAGTTTTCAAGTCCTAATATTATGGGAGTGTAAATGAACAGATTGGAGATGCCCAAACTTGCACAACAGCTGGATAATATCAGCATTTTTTCTTTTGCAGCAATGAGACAACTCACTCCATCCCTGTTGAGGCACCACTGCAGCCAAAGGCTTCTCTGCGCTGGGACAGACAAGAGGGATGGGAGAAATGACACTGTGTGACATGTAATTTAGGGTCACTCTATCCGAAAATCTTGCCCCCTCCATACCGTGCAAAGTTCCTTGTTTACTGTATATAAGTCAAGGCAACCCGATAAAAATTATAGTGAAAAGTTAAATTAGAATCTAGTATGCATAGACAAATACATAAATTTATATGTCCAACTATTGTGGTCTCATCTAATTTAAAGCTTCTCATCTAATTTCAGCTTGAGTCTGTTTCCTTTCACAACTCATGGCAGTTTGTTTTTCTATTGCTTAAAAACATAAATAAATTTTAAAAAGTCAATGTTATTTTTGCAAACCAGCTCACTGCTTGTCATTTTCACTCAACAAACGATTTGGAGCATCCCCATCATCATTCTTCTAAAACCCGCATGTTTAACTCCAGCCAGCGGAAGCACTGTCTGGAGCAGCCCAATGGCAGCAATGAGCACAAGCTGTCCCAGAGGTGAACGGAACATCTCACTTTCCAAACAACTCTTTGTAGTTTTCTGTGGCACATGCTAAAATCATGACTAAGTCCCTGTATCTGAACATCGTCTTGAGCCACAGAACATGGAACAAGCTCCACTCAGCCTGCAACCTGGACCAAAATGGCCAACAATTAAGAGAGCAGCATTAGGCCTAAATACAGCCATGCCCAGGGTCACTCTGCCCTTGCACACTATTCGTGTTTAATCTGGAGCCATAAGCTCCAGAACTGGAACCATAAGCAAAAGCAACAAAATGGAGGCTACTGGAACGAAGGTGGCATTTACCTCTTGGCATCCAAATTTGAACATTTTGATCTCACTTTTAAAATTTGGCACTTTAAGCCCAAACCCTTCACCCAGGTGCTTTAAACCATGAAACCATTCTGGAGGCACTCTTATTCACAACGGCTGAAGATAGCTGTATATGTTGTATATAACATGTCGTGTTATATCAAAGGAGAAAATATAACTTTGGTTCACTGACATCCCTGAGCTGAATTAGAGATCTGGAGATCTGCGTAAGAAAATGAGGCCATCCAGATATTATGGTTTTTTCCTCTCTTCCCTCCGTGTCAGGTTATTCTGACTAATAAAAGAGGGAGTAGGGTTTGTCCTGTGCACTGAACAGAGATAAGAGTTCTGAAATCCCCTTTTATCTAGCCCCGGTGCTAACTTTGAAATTATGACTCTTTTACAGCTGTTCTATAAGCAATTCATTGGGGACCTGCTATCTGATCTATACCTCAGCGTGGTTAAAAACCACCAGAACAAATGCTTGTGAAAAACCCGCGTTGCGCCTGACACATACAAGCCTGTTTTGAGAAGCACAGGGATATCAATGGAAGAAAGAAGGAAATAAATGCCCTATTAGAAAATTTGTACGTGAAACTGCTGATTTTGCCTCACAATGTATAGTTGCTCCAGGGTTCAGTCCCAGCAGAGGCTGTTTCCCCAGCTCCCCTTGCGGACACAGTCACTGCATACAGACCACGTCTCACAATAAGGTCTCCAGAAGACAAAAGCTGAGATTTACTCATGTACGTGTAACAAACACTTAACTGAGAATGCAGTAACTATGCCATGAAGCCACTGCCAAGCAATTGTTCTTCGGGCTACACAGAACGTCCACTTATCTGCATGATTTGAAATGTGGATGTTTATCTACAATTTGCGAGTCACTCTGAAACTTCCAGTTTTCAGAACAAAACAAACCAAAACAAACAGTTCTGTGTTTAAACTGCTTCTATTGCACTTCTTTACGTTCTTCATTTATTAGAAGAAATCCAAGAGGTTTCCAAACAAACACCCATTGGATATTAGCCCTACAAATGAATTTTTAAGGCACTAACAGCAACATTTACACAGCGTGTTTGGAAAAGCACTTTGCTTCCCCAAGGAGGAGATGTTTTTAGTTAGCAGAAGAGCTCTGGAATGCCAGGAGTAACTCCTGAGGAAGCATCAGTCCGTCATTTCAAACCAATTCACAGTCGCAGGAAAGGCGAACAGAGTTTCCATGGGTAAGCATGTGAGGAAAATTTATCCGTGGTCTTACCCTCAACTCTATTGTGCCAAGCAGCTATATTTCAGGATTTTTTTTCTTTTCAAAGACCAACAGCAATGTAAATGTTCCAATGTATAGTGGCCAAATTGTCAGGTTCATTCCTGTTCCCAGGGAGCTTAAATTTTTCTTTTGGGCATTGAAGACAGGGCACATTATTGTTTCCTTTTGAAATGGAGCTGCCTCCAGCACGGTCTGCAGGTTCGGGTTGAGGAGCCGGAGCTGGGGCACCATCGTTTATTCCCCACAGACCACTCCAGAGAGAAATCTCCACTGCGTCAGCCACCAGGTACATATTTACACTCATTAGAAAAAAAAATATGAGAGCTCAAGTCTTTTTATATCCCCAAATAGACAGACAAAACGGTTCAGACAATACAATACAATCTATATTTTCAAATGAGCTTTTTAATGAAGTGTGAATAGATTTCCAGCCCACATGCACAAAAAACTGAGTAAAATCATTGGGGATTACTATTTAGATTGGATATTAGGAAATATTTCTTAAGAGAAAGGGTTGTTGGGCATAGGGACAGGCTGCCCAGGGAAGTGGTTGAGTCACCATCCCTGAAGGGGTTGAAAAGATGTGTAGATGTGACACATGCAGACAGGGTTCTGTGGTGGACTTGGCAGTACCATGTGCACAGTTGCATCTTAAAGGTCTTTTCCAACCTAAATGTTTCTAAAAAGCTCCTTGCGGGGGGAAATCTTAGGGCAGAAAAGCCACTTAGTACACAGGGAGCTGGCAAAGTGAGGGGAGCAGCAACGGAAGCGCCAAGAGAACTGGAGATGAAAGCTGGAGATAGGAAGCTGACTGTGGAGGTGGTTACATACAAATAAGATGCAACTTTTCTTAAAAAGAAATAAGCAAACAAACCAGCTCACCCATCCCTCTGATCAGCAAAGGAATCAGAACTGTCGGCTTCCGTCCGCCTCCTACAGCAAAGCTAAACTCAAATAAATAGTTGTGTTTTGATTCAAGCCGCACAAAGCTAATTTTTCCTGGCGATGGTTTTCCTAAGTAGGTGTTTTGGACCCTGAGGAACACGAGATTTTCTAGGCTGTGAAGTGTTTTTAGTATTGCCACTGTGTCAACTTTGAATTATGCACAGATTTTTAAATACGGAACTGTTCCCCTACTTACGATGACAGGCACATTCACATCATATAAAATTGGGAATGGGGAGAACTAAACAAAGCCAGTGAGCTCTGAATTGATCACCTAAAACATCTGCTGTATTGCTTAGGAGCTGCAGCACATATGGTGTATAGAAGCATCCAATATTTGGAGGCACACTACCTATGCAGAACATCCATAAAATGTCAGAAACTCCCATTTTGGCCATTTCGGTCTTAACTCTGAATGTGCTTCTTTTAAATATAATGCATAAAATTATTTTGGGGTTGATTTTTCTATCACGTAGTTTGGTCACAGTCAGCTTAGCTCCTGCCCCAAGTCTCCCGTATGTTTCTGTACAGCACTGAGAATACTGAGAGTGTTCAAAAAGTGTTCATTGGAAATGAGAAAGAAGAGTTATCATCTAAATATCATCTCTCCTATCTCAGCCCATCTAGTCCTTGCACTTATTCTGAATCTCAAGGCTGTTCTGCTACAATAATCACAGCAATCTTCACACAATACCCATTAACAACGAATCATCAATATGCATTTCTAAACTGGATTTTACTCTGATGCAACAGTTCTGCTGTATAAACCTCCAGTCTTGCCAAGAGCCAGGACGTGACATTTTTGAGAACCGCTGACCTGCGAGCGAATTAGGCACCCAAATGCCTCTTAAGCGCTAACGCATCTTTGAGAATCTGGTCCTAGGCATCAATATCTCACTAAACCAGATCACGTTGGAGCCTCATAGTTTGCATTTAAAAACAGTAAGGCAAAATATCTCAAATGATCAAATAAAAGTATTTTTTAAATCCTACTGCCCAATTATTGGCTTTGAACTGCCATGAAGTTAAGCTATTCTGTAAGTTTGCCTTTGATTCGGGGGAGATAAGAAACGCTGGATTGTCATATCCACTCACGAGTACATCCCAGCGGAAAAGAGCTACCGTGCAACACAGAGAACATGCCGAATGGGTGCGGGAGCCACAGAGCCAGAGAGGCATGGGCTTGAAAAGAAATTCTTCAAAAGGAACTAGTCTAGGGAACAGTACACGCTCAGAAAAGACAGCAGAGAGCAGCTTCAATACGGGTAATTTCTCCTGGCCAGAATTTCCTGTAACCAGTTGGAGCTCGGAAGGGGATGGGGGTGAACCAGCAGCCAACACTGACAGAGGCTCTCTGGCAAACTTATTTGTTGTAGTTTCTGTTGCAGAACCCAAGACAAAGGCTTTTCACCTAAAGATGAACAGTAATAAAAGTGCCTGTACTTTCTCACTGCTTTGAGCCCAATCCACCGGTAAAAATCTGTAACACGCCGCAGAACACTCAAAGACCCTTCAAAATGTATTGAATGACTCCCTACGAGTGATTAGAAATAAACCCAGCACTAATTTACCCTTTACATCAGCAGACAAACTGGAAAGATCCTACTCCCCCTTCCCAAATGCTGTCCCTCAGGAGAAAATAAATCATTCTGGGGTGGCTAAGGGGTAAATTGGGTACCAGTTCTGTTAATTCCAGAAGGCAGCATGGAACTGAAATTACAACAGACAAAATCACGTTTCTTTTAAAAGATGCCCAGTGTCCAACCAGTATTGTTCCACTTAGCAGGATCACTATTTCTAGCGCTGGAATGCTAAGATGTGGTGTTTAATGAAAGCACATCATGTACTCACCCACAGTCAGCTGTGTAACTCTGAACATTAAAAGCTTATTTCCTTTCTTTGTGACCTGTGCCTGAAAAGGGCAAAAGTCACAGCTCATGTCACCTGTGTCACAAACTTATTTTCTCGTAAAACAAAAAGGCCCCAAATTTTATAAGAAAAAAAAAAAAATCAGAGCTTTTCAAAGAACAGATCACAGAAGCAAAACCATTGCCAAGAGCAGCAGAGAGAACTCTGTGAGGGCTCCCTCTTTTGGCGACAATAAATGCTTCACAGATCATCACTTAGGCTTGTCACAAGGGCTTCTTTGCTTCCAGGACCACAAACCTCAACATCAATAACAAAACTGACCTTATTATATTTTATCTTTTAGAGAAGACATCACCTGCATAGAAGTCATCATTTATGCGGCTGCTCTTGCATTTTGATCCTTACGCTGTCCTTTGATTCTGCAGAAACCTTGCAGCAAAACAGAAACCACTCAAAATCCCACTTTTTCCCCAAAGACCTTGATGGGAGCTGGGAGTTATAGGGCTGGCCAGGAGCAGCCAGAAACAGGCAATTTGGTGCTGGCTGGGATAAAAATCACAGGATTAGTCAAGAAAATAGGTCACAGCCGACAGGCCAAAGAGGGAGTGTGAAGAATGGCTCTGGACTGATTGAGTAATCTGTCATTCTCCCTGCTCTGGGCAAGTTAGCTCTGGGTATCTTAAGCACTACATTGTAGGCTCCTAAAAGAGTTAGACATCATTTGCTGGAATTGCTTTTGAAGACATAAGGCAATATTTTGGGTATCTACCTAAACACGAGTCTGATTGTTTCATTTTGTACATCCTGGAAGTCTGGCTTTTCAGCACCTCAGACTGAGAAATGAGATGGTTAAAACACCTTAACAGCATATCCAGTAAGAATTAAAGGCACATCCACACGGTCAGACACAGTCTGGCATTGCCACCGCTGAGCCTGCAGGTGACAACTGCCCGTGGTTGTAGCATCATCCAGAAATGTGAGCATGGGAAGCGGCTGCTAACAGATCCATAAAACGTGCAGAACGTGGAGCGAGTCCTTCCAGCTCAGAGCCACGCTACACACACCTACAACTGACTTGGTGACAGCATCTTAGGAACTCTGAAACCTTAAATCACTTTGGAAAATGAGCCTAAACGTGCTAAAGTATTTCTGGATTGCTCTGCATGGCATTGTGGAGGCCAAGCTCTAAGTTCAAGAGCTCTGCTGAAGCCTGAGCAGCCCAGCAGAAAGAGGGTTGCACTTCCTTCTTTTCCTCTGTTACCAGCATTAATTTGTTCTCTCTAGGATAACATCTGGCAATGTTGGAACATTAGACTAAGTTTTTTGAGCTCAGATTGTTCTTTGCTGTGTGCATATACATAATTACATACATCACCGCTTGTTTATACAGTGGCATAAACAAGGGGTGAGGAGGTCATAGATGGATAACTACCATCTTTTAAAGAATAAGGCAACACAATCGGGTCAAGAGGGATGGTGAAGACTGGCAAATCATGATGCCATTCTGTATGAAATATGTCTATGCAAATAGTATAGGCAAAAGTCTGTTCAAGCTTCAGTATAGATCCAAACAAACTCCAGAATCAGGGCTGAAGCTTCTTTCCATGCCACACAGTCAGCACCTTGCTCACAGCCAACTGCAGCAGCTTAGGAAGAGAACTATTTGCCTTCCTTTTGAATTTGCCTTTTGTCACAAACTTAATTTCACTGAATTCCTGAGTTTTGTGTCTTTATAAAATGCGCTGTTCAGGCTTCCGGCAGACATGCAGATTAGCCTTATCCTAAAGCACCTCATCTCTATTTATCCCGGGATAATTAGTCACATAAATTAGAAGTCATTACCAAAGGCTAAAGAAGCCTTTAGCAAGGGCTTGTTGACATGCTAAACATGTTTAAAGTACTTTTAAGGCCTGGGGGGGGGAAGGATGGGGGGGACAGGAAAGAAATATCGTCACAGTAAGAAGTAAATTCTGCCACAGAAAATGAAGCTGCATTAATCTGTATTCATCCCCAAAGAAAGACTTATACTGTTGTATGCTGCCACGGTGATATATAACACAGGATATTTAAAATGCCAAGCCATAAAAGTGTATTTTCTTCATTACATTTTCGTTGAATGCTTTGATCTTCCCATTTTACACTATAAGTTTGATTCATCATTACTTTCCAGTAAGAAAGTGCCACATTTGATTGTGGGGAGAAGAATTCTTATCTAATTGCAATTTGTAAGCACAGGATTTAGTGTATTGTCGGCTGAAAAATGGAACTGTCTAAATTATTTTCCCTGAAACTAACATCCTCAACAAATAAAAGCAACATATGATAGCTGGGCATAATTAAAGAAAAATGACACCTACTGTTACATGAATAAAGAAAATGTGTTGATGACAAGAAAGGGGGAAAAAACGTGATTTCCGTGCAGTTTTGGTGAAACACAAAAGCATCGCATTGTAGTTGTTTAGCACATTTGTCCGATGGATCGGAAAGGGAGCGATCCCGTCCCGCAGCGCGGGCTGCGATGTGGTTTTCCACCACGTCAGACACTTTGGTTTTCCCCCTCCTCCCCAACTCTTTCACTCCTCATCCCTCCTCCCTCACGTATGCTTATCTATTCCCTTCCCCAATATTAAACAACTCATAGAAAACCACTGTTAACAAAACACGCAATATTCTGTTATCATTTGGCATTTCACCACCCAAAGCTTAGAGTATTTGTCTTTTTTCCCCCTTTGTTTCCAGCACCGTCCTGTTTCACCCCTCCCCACAGCATTCATATATTCATTACAGATGCATTGATAAACTAGTTTTCAGCTCCACGGGGTGTGAATAGGGTCATAGAATTCACCTATCTATAGTAATGCTTGATAAGAAACATGTAGTGATAGCTGTGAGGGATGTATTATTCTCCATTTCCAACAGCAGAAGAACAGTATGAATTGTAACCTGTTGGGAGAAATGCTCTAATGGCATTACCAAGTTTTCCAGCCCATTCTGAGCTCCATTCTGCTACTTTCCTGTTAGTATGGACTCAAGAAAGCTTAAAACTAGACCAGATATTTCTACCCAAATTAGCAATGAAGGTTTGACTGCAGAGAAGAGATATTCAGAGAATCATGCATAATATCAGCACACCTACAATATGACCAGCTATTACAGAAGAACTATCTATTTCTATCTACTATAATTAAGTAGCACTTTTAAGCGGGTACATATCATAGCGATGACAAACACTATAAATCCCTAAAAAGACAAAGGTATCTAATGATTCTTCAGTGCTTACAAATGTCTGGTCTCAAGTACTATGTCTCAAAATAGAGGTCATTATTAGGAACATAGTAATTAAGAGTAGATTGAAAGACCAAAAACCGCCCAAAACAAACCACACCAGTTTAGAAGCCACTGACCTTTTCTTGAAATACAGGAAACACTCTACATGAGTCACCTTCTGAGCCTTCTGCAAACTGCACATCAATAAGCTCTCAAAATAATAATAGCAAAAGCATGATGGGAGGGATGTGCATATGCGTCTCTCTCTTGTGGGACAGAATCTCCAGTTAGCAATAATAAATAATGATTTTTTAAATTTCTTTTTTTAGAGTAGAATATGTTTACCAAAAATCCAGTTACTGAACTCGGCATTTGTAACCTGTGACCTTCGATATCAGCTGCACAAGTATTCCAGGGCTGGAGAAAGGTCTTACTAAACTAACGTGATAATAACCACGTTAAAGATGAGCTTTACCAGTCTGTCACTTAGCACAGTTGTAACGTCATATTTCACCTTGATTCATTACACGGGCAATTATTCTCTGTGTTGCCAACCGCTCGGACAAACCCCAGTGTTAGGGCACTATACATATAATGCAGCATCCAGAAACTAAGCTATAAACCAGTTACTCCAATGTTGGTGGCACCGTGCTTGCCAACCAGCGCTTCTCCCTCGGCCGCCACAGAAAGCAGCCGTCACAAGTTTCAGTAGCCATTACCATTGCCTGGAGGCAGAAGTTCCTTTTGACCATTGCTGTATATGGAAAAGGACCGATCAGATTAGAAAACACTTACTGACATTAAGCGTCCATTAGATGATCTCCCAAGGTCCCTTCCAACCTCAATGATTCTATGAAATATTCTTTTATGTCAATAAACACAAGCAGATCTGATCAAATATTGCTTTCCAGCACTGCTCTTCCCGAGGCAACCTTCCTTCTCTATATAACATTGTGAGTTAGTCAAGTGATGGGGAGGATGAGGGATGTTTCCAACCACTGTGTCTCTCTTTTGAAGCCTCAGGGAGTTCTCAGCAGATTCTAGAGGGAAAAAATACATATGGATTTGAAGAGAGCTCTTTCTTAGGACTGCCAACGCTGCTTTGGGCTTGTGAAGTTTTTCTTGGCGTATTCAAAGAAGTTTTGTACCAGAGCCTGGATGCCCCCTTCAGCACCTGGAAAATTCCACAAGTTTCTTCCCCTGATCTAAGATATTAATCAAAAAGAAAAGAAACAAACAAGACCATCCCCAACCATCCTAACCCAGGCAGACTTCTTTTTTTCTACAAAGGGAAAATCTCCATTTCCCACAAATTATGGGTATTGCTGCTGATATTAACTACACATGTTCAGACACTGCAATGTTAGAAAAAACACTCAGGTGTTTGGGACACGGGACAGCCCTTGACCCACACTATTGAAGAATATTTGCCAGGCCTTAGTAGACGCTCTCTAAACAGCAGAGGGAGCCGCTCGCCCCCTGGGCTCTTCACAAGAGCACGGTGGGATCAGGTCCCTCTTCTATCACCTGTTCCGTGGATAAATCCTGCCCACCCTCCTCATCTCCTGCTTTCCCCTTCCTTTCACTCTCCTGCCCCTTCCCTATCACACACCAGAGGATACTGCAAGGAGGCGGCAGGGTGAAATTCCTGTCATCTCTAACAATTCCTTAAGGGCAGCGCAGTCCTATATGTTTCACTCACTTCACTAAGCGTTCAGTATTTAAACCTCATCGGAACTGGTAAGTAAAGAGAACATCCCTGGGGCTGCAGAAGGCACATGTGAATCCCTAGTGCAAAGGTGCACAGGTTAAAAGGAAGGCTGGGACAAGGCAAAACCTCAGAAGAAGGATGAAGGGTAAGCCCTGTGCCTTTCTTCTCCCCAGGAACCAGGGTGGCAGGGAAGCACAAACGGACGCGGCCGTTCCGCGTGCGCAGGGCAGGACACGGTGAGCACAGGGGGTCTCTTCTGCCCAGGCAAGAGCAGGTGTGATGTATTCCATCTACTGCTGCAGTAAGTTTTATTGGGGAAGATTCTATTAAATCCTTGTTAAAAAATAAATCAAAATGTGACCTACATCAGTAATAAAGAGAGCATTATTTATTTTTCATTTTCTTCTAAAAACCTCCCAAACACAAAGAAAGTTTAATTAGTGCAGGGCACAGCACGAGCATTTGGGAGAGTAGGGAAAAGAAGGAAAACTCTCCCATTCACCTCCTCTTTTTCAGAAGCATCTTTATATGATCATAACTGTGTTTGATTTTAATTGCTTTCCTATATTTTACCAGATTTATTTTTTCTTGATTGCAGAAAACATTTTTCAGTCTGGAATAATTTTTAAGTACTTCATTAAATTGTCCTAAAATACAAAGAATTTTAAAACCTTGTGCTTTTATGACGTGAAAACACATTCTAGACCTTAATGGAACTACTGCTGCGAAATCAGAAATCAGCATGGTCAAAAAAATGAATGACAACATCTCACACTGACACAGGGGGAACAGTTTCTGGCCTTTTATATAACTTTTAAATTACATTAGGCAAGAAGTATTAAGACTGACTTAGAGACACTGACAGCTTTTGGAAACAGGTATGGTAAAGAAACACAATTCATTATTACCCAGCAAACACCGAAAACTCAGGGCCATTTTCAATAGAACTGAGCATCCTCAAACCCAAGACTAAGTCAGCTGAGTAGCGCAGCTGTGCTGTATTTCTGACAGTCAGTCGCCCAATTTTAATGGAGAATGGCAAAATACCTTGTGGGGATATAGTGCAATTTAAAGGATTATGAAGACAAAATACTAAGTACCACTTCTTAGAGCACACAGCGTTTCATCAGGACGTTTTTAATCAGCATGCCTCCGAGAGCCCAGCTCGGCTCCACAATATTTAAGGTTGATGGCTGCCGGTTAGCAGGGGTGGCAATTCTGCTTCGTGGGGACAACTTCCAGTGATTTAGCAGTGATTAGTGCTGCTCAGCCTCCTGCCGACTGTCGCTACTCCTTTCTCTAACGATAGCTGCCTGCTTTCCTCAGCTTTTCTGCACATTAATCATTATTTTTATTGTTTTTCCAGCACCCCCCACATATCTTAGAAAGAATTTGGTCTCGTGGGCCTGGGGAAGCGAAGGTCCTGCTGCCACTGGCCCAGTTGCCAGCACGGCACTACCAGCCCCTTTCTCAATACACTCAGCACTTAATCCCCTCTCCCAGATCCCGTCCAGTGGCAGCAAAACTCTTAGCTGCAAGTTTTCAGTTTCCTCGGCAGGAGAATTGTCTTAGGCAGGGAACCCTCTGTGACCCACTTCATCAGCCCAGAGAGCTCAGCAGAGACTGTCCAATTAAGAAATTCAACAGCTTTTTATAAACCTATTTATTCATTTGGTCCTTTTCTTTATAACAGAATTATTCTTTTGTATATTCTGGCTTTGGTGTGCTCGCACATCAAACACCAGTAAATCTATCAGTGGTGCTGAAGTCTGCTGAAATTTCAGATCTGCAATTTCAATCAGGTACTTTAAATGTGTAATAGCATTAGACTGGCTGCTTCCCAACTTTGTTAAAATAGAGGGTGACTTTTTTGGTGGGCGGGGCTGGTTGGATGATACTTCATTAAATCCCCAGAAAAAATGTCCTGCAGATTTTGATAAGAAGTTTTATTTGAATTTCCTGCCAATGTAGCCTGAATAGAACCCTGAGTTAGGGACGTAAAAATAACAGAAACAATCTTTGTTGTTTCTTTCTTTTCACTGCAGAACAATACTTTTCCTTCACAGGACACTTATCAGAAGCAGATGATACCATGTCTAAAATATCGGTTATCTATTATTGGTTTGGTTGTAAACTTCTTATGTTATCTTCAGTAAGTTCTTAGTTTCCTTTCTACAGAAATCAACTTGACATTGTGCTTTACCTGTTGTACACATTGTAGGGTTTCCTTAATAAATATCATGACAATATTTATTTGTACTATTACTTATTTATTTATTGAAACTAACAGCCAGGAAACTTTAAAGGAGCTTTTTGAGCAATAGTTGTAAGGAAACTTTAAACTAAGTCTTTGAGCAATAGTTGTATTCCTGGCATCTGTTTCTTTTAGAAGAATTTGCAAATTTGTTGGTATTCAAATGGCATCCATAAAATGATGATATGCGGACACTTTTTAAAATGCAGAGAGGAAAAGAGACCATAGAAAGCGGTAGAGTAATTCAATATTTCCAAACCTGCAGCCTATGAACACAAGACAATAAGGACTCTATAACAATGGAAGTCTACAGTGTACACAGAGGTTTGATATCAGACTTTATTTTTTAATCAGAGAAAGAATTTTATCAATGTTGGTCTAAAGTAACCTTTGCACTGTTAAGATGGCTAAAGGGGGAAGGAGCCTGGATAAAATAATTACATACAAATCTCCAAGAAGAAATTGCATTTGATCCCAAGTACACATAGAATATATTACCACCAGGCTATTTCTAAAATACTTATTCAAAGAGATTGAACAGTAAGAATTTTCTTGTGCATACAATGCGAAAAAAAAGCACTTATTTTTAATAAACAATTCCTAAATAGTCTTCGTAATTCTTTAAAGACTGCAGGAGAAATTCTCACTTAACCTAAATGGTTCTAGATCTGCATCTTCAGAAAATCACTAGAAGCAAGACCCACAGAGTCTCAATGTTTATATCCCTAAGACTGTAAATTATGAGCAATTTCAGAACAGAAACACGAAACGATGAATCCATTCATTGTTGAAACTACAGTTCAGCTATACTGCTGTATTGGCAGCATCTAAATTTAGGTTACTCAATTTAGGAGCTTTAATTAGCTGGCTAGTCTCATTTTCTAGTAGTGTGAAGGAAGACGGACCCAGATGGCAGTTCAGGACACACACGAGGCTCCTGCTCTCACACTCCCCCCTTCTCAGCCATCCCAATGCGACCAGCCTGTTACCCACGTGCCTCAGCGCCACACGCAGGGTGGACCCTCCAGTGCCAACACCTTTTTGCACCAATCTGCCTATTTGCAGGAGTCAACACATTGTTTTCCCTACATCTTTGCAAGTGAGCACATTACAACACATCTGAAAAGCTGTGCTGAACAAGCAATAAATGCTCATTGGAGACTAAAGCTCCTAAGCTCAGGCTTAGGATAAGGGTACCATGTGCACTTCTCACTAAGAAAATGTGGCCGTGCCAGAGCCACTGATAACGTATTATTGATGCAGCCCAAATCAATTTTAGCTACATTTCCTGCTTAGAAATGATTTGGTGCACTGTTTTGTATAAGGTTGTATGTGACTTTTGTAGGATTGTATGTGAGTATTCCATGTTTCATAGGACTGATTTCACAATCTTGGATTTTTAGAAACCAGTCAATGTAGTGTAAGCTAGACTTTGCAAGCTTCTCTCTCTTTATTACCAACGGAGGGAAAAAACAGTTTCTATAGGATGAATCTTTTTACTTCTCTCAAATAAATGTCTTAGGAGAAAGTGAATGACCTTTTAGAGCTTCCTCACACACACCAGCCATTGAAAAGACCCCAAACTGGTGGCTTGAACAAGGTCTCAACTATGGTTTGTCATCGGGTAAAACGAATTTCAACCTAAAGCTTGTAAAGACTGGAAAGCACATGGGGACACCTACTTCCCCAAAGCACCTGTTTGCTGAGGCTTCTTTCTGGGTTACATATTTTAAACTTAATCTTGGTAGGAAGATTTTCAACACAGTAGTAAAGAAAGGAGGCAGAAACTTTCATTTCTAGTTTAAGTCTCTTTAGCAAGAGATACTATAGAATGAGAAAAATAGGGAAAGTAGTTTTCAGATACTTAAACTGCATTACATAAGCAGAAATAACAAGAAAAACAAACCAGGTGAATTTCAAATATCACTAAATATAACCTCATAAGTAAGTAATACCATTCTAGAAGGATGATTTTCTGAATCAGAAAGCTAGTTAGCATTAACGGACACAACTTGTGTGAGACACAGCAAAAGCAAAGGAGGTTAAGGGTTGAACACATTTTGTTCTGTTTATTCGCTGAAATCCAATTAACTTCAGTATTTGAGAAGACAAAGCTTGAAGAGCACATCTGAAGAAATGTAAGAGATTGAGACTCCTGCAGGAACAGGAAGAACTCTTGATACAAACATTGCCACACATCCAACAGGGCAAATTCTTTGAATTAGGCATGAAAGAAGCAAGAGTCCTTCCCAACAGTCTGGAGTGGATTCTTTTCTTTGCAATTTCTGATCTTGTGTCTGTGCCTCTAAAGTCATCACCTCCAGCAACTTGAAATCCACCACTGCTGCCTGTGCCAGACACTTGTGTTCATTAGTACGAGCACGTAACAAGTGCTGAGAGGCTCTATTTTGGAGCAGACTGCTCAGCACTGAGCTCAGGGGCTCATTTCTGTTGCACAGTTTGTGCAAACAGAGAAATTAAGATGCACGAGCAGGTCTTGCACGATGAATCTGTTTGTGATTCAATAAAAATCCCGCACAAGATGAAGGAAAAAAACCCCAACCTACTGTACTTGAATACGGCTGTGCTAAGAGCGCCCTTCCCGAAAGTTTGCAAGCTCAGTGGAAACTTTTCGGCAAAGAAGAATGCAGGTAAACATGTCATGATGCTTCTGCAGCTTTGGGGGAAAAACAGCCACCTGGACTGCAGAATAAGACCGCGAGAAGTAAACTATGAGCTATAACCTTCTAGTCATTGACCAATGAGGCAAAAAACCCCTCAAACCCCCATATGTATATCCAGCTTCCAGACACAGATAAAAACCAAAACACTACTAGACTGTAGTAGAATTAGATGTGCCTGGTGTTAGTTATACCTACACATATATATAAAAATCACCATTTGCATGGAAGCAGCTCATGTGAGAAATGACAGGAAAAGTGTTTGAATTTTTTCCATGTAATTGTTGTGTTGGGGAAGCCTCTTTGGAAATGAAGCCCCTGCAGGAAACGACAGGGATGAAGTGACTTCGCTGTTCTGAATAGGAGTTTCAAATCATTGGTTGTAAAAGCATTTTCACCCAAAAGTTCTGTAACTCCATCATGCACTCTTAGTGTAGGAACTGATATTAACTTCTGTTAGGTCATTATACTCAGAAGAAGAAATACAAAGAAATTAAGTTAGGAAGTACCAGATATCAGTAAAATAAAAATGGTAGAACAAAAGTAATTGTAATTTGCGTAGCTAGAGGCATAGGCAGAAAAATACCTGAATGCAAACCATACAAATTGACAATCTGCTCTGCTAAAGTCAGAATTTCAGCATTACTGAGCCTTCTACAGTCTCTCAAACAGTAAGTTTGAAGACCTTTCTCTTTATAGATGTGCTTCCAAAATGGCAGTCTGTCACATCACAGCATATGGCATCCATCTCACTTACCTTTAAAGGATACACAAAGCTAAACTGGTCAACTAGGACTCTTTTAAAACAAGAGAAACAGGCACCTCCAAAGGACAATTAGTCTTATCTATTGTAAACAGCAAGCTCAGGATGGAATCTATTGCCCTGTAGATGTGCTTTTTTTTCTCTCCATCTGTTACTGAAGAAATCTAGACGACGAACTCAAATTAAATGCTTAACTCTAAATGATAAAGTTAGGCCAGAAGAATTCCTCCCAATAAAACAACAGATTAGCGCGTTCTCCTGGAGTCACAGATATGGTTGACAAATCAAGACAGACTTGGCTGAGGAAGGGAACGGCAACTGGAAGCCTGCAGCGCCAGTCAGAACGTTGACAACATTGGTGATAGCTGAAAGGGACCAATCCAGCTCTCCAGCTCATCGCTGTCTATGTGCTTCTCTATTCCCTGCAGTGCTGCTTCTCCTCTTCCTCCCTAATCTGGTTGATTTGAGATTAGATATATGAAAGAACCAGCGGATAGAATTTTTATTAAACAGCTGCTGGTGGAGGATGGCTTTGAGCTACCTCCTGTTATTTTGAAAGATATGATGCCAATAAATCTAGTACTGAGTAATGGTAACAAGATGCTCAGAGTTAGTGCTGGTCCTGCCCGGTTTGCTCATCCTCTGAAAGAGATGAACGACTGTTCACGGTTCACATCAGAATCATAAATGGCTTGGTATCAGAAAACTAATTCAGAGCTGATGGGGCACCAGCACCAGTGACAGCGTTTGCTGGGAGCACGACAGCGAGCTCTGCCTTGCTTGAGAAAACCATTGGGGCTTCTTTTCTCATGTCAGTCCTTTTGGTAAAGAGGCCTCTGGAGTTTATGTCCACACCGGTGTGAACACAGTGAGGTCCCAGTGCCTGGTTTCAGCTGGAGAGAGGGTTAACGTGTCTCTGTAAATGATTTTCTGAGCCTGTTGCTGTAGCAGTGTAAATATTAATAACCAAAAAAATATCTATTCTGCTTCTATGAAATCGGAGATCATAGTCGGTAGAACCGAAAAGCTGCATAGCACTAAAAACAGGAAAGGAGCAGGATTTCACGGGATGATCAGGGCCAAGATTACCCATCTAGACAGGCCACATTTTTAATGAGGGACTTGTAGGCACATTAAAATAAACAATACGAGTGGCAACTCAAAGCCTCAGTTATCTGGATACAACTCTATTTGTAGAGATTAATTTTGGAATCAAAATATCTCTCCAAGTAAGTATTCAATGTCAGTTATATTAGAGGACATATTTATTGTACATTACAGAGGTTCACATCCATTTGCATCCAGCAAAGTAAAATAGACAATGCCAGTCAGTTAGACTGGTTCCAGTTACTGTCTATAAATGTGTAAATGGTCATATTTGAACATCTTTGTCAACTTTTTAGTTCTGCAAGAAGTACATTTGATGACCATCAATTTAAAACAAAAGCTAACTTGGCCTCGAGATGTAAGTCTTTATAAAGTGATCTGGACCTTTATTAAGTAACATTGCACTTTCTTAGGTCAGTGAGGCATTGTTAAACATTAGTCCTAATTCCCACAAATACCTAAAATCACTTGAAAATATTGAGAGATCTAATCTTACTATAAATGTCCAAAAGGAAACAAAAAAACACTCAAAAATGAGAAATATCAGTTGCTGAAGGATCTAATGGTATGTAGACACAACATACATTGTCCTAAAACAAACAAAAAACCCAAACAAACAAAAAAACCCCACCAAACAGAAAAATAAACAGTATTTCTGAAATAAATTTGTCTGTATATATAACTCAGAACAGACAGGCCATTACTAGAGGTTGCCCACCCCACCACAGCACCGTTGGTGTATCTTGGTTTTGCCCAGCTGGGAATGTCATGTGAAGAGAATTCCAGAGTGGAATCATGAGTCCCTGGTACGGTGATTTTCTGACGTCTGTGTTAAGAGAATAGAAATAACATTTGGCTGCTAAACTCCTGACTCCAGAGCCAAGTCCTCCAAAAGTGATAAATGTTGTGTTTCTACCCCACACCCCAGAGCATCTCTAGCTCTGATTTTGCTATGAAAAATACAGCGCATATTCGGACTCCATTCTAGCCTGAGTTAAAATGCACTGAATATTTCTGGGTTTCTTGGAGCCTGTGGACAGACTATCCCATCAGACAGCATCTGAAGCCAAATTTTCTGCTGGCTTAACACCATTAGTGGTGGTGGAGTTGTGCCAAGCGGAGAATTTGGCCCTTGAACTTGGAGTCAGTTTTGTGAAAACCTGTCCATTCCTAAGCAACCGCAGCCCCTGCTGCTGAGGGCAAAGCAAATAAGAAGCACTTTTTGTAATGTGTGAGTACTTTTGGTCTGCCACCAAAAAATAAGTAGCGCCTCCAGCTTCCCACCATCTGCAGCACCTGTAACCGCTCGGCCCAGACTCCAAAGGGCCTGCAGCCCGAAACCGGTTTAGCTTTACAATTTAGATCTTACAAACCCTCCGTCTCATGTGATGCAATGGACGTTTGTAAGACCTTTTCAAGGTTTAACTGTCTCACGGTATACGCACAATTCATTCCACTCACTGGAATCCAAACACTGTCTCTATTATGCTCTGCCCATCTTTTTCACACCATTTGTTAGTGATTAGGAATGATTCTTCCACTGTATTCTTTTCCCTTACTGTTCTTTTTTTATTTTTTGCCTGCTAGCAATAATTATAAGTTGTGCAGGACACAAAAAAACGGATATTAAATAGACTGTATATTATTAAAGATACCATCATAGTCTTCAGTCCTGCCAGTCCTGAACCAGCAGCCTGACTAATCCGTATTTGCCTTCCTTTGGCACATAAACATAGTCATTATTCCTGACAAAATAAAGAAGGGGGGGGAGGAAAACTTGTAGCTATTTAGTAATAATTTAAGGTTTTCATTAATTTCCTTCCAATGCAATAATGTACATGCATCTGTGTAATTGTTTTTCCTATGCATTCTAGTTGAAATGCATCCTACTTCTTAGATTCATGACAATGAAACATTCATACCCTATATTCTGGGATTAATTTGTATTGATTTTTTTCATATTATATTATTAATATTAACTTGCCACTCCTCCCCTTTAATTGTCCTTTCCTCTTCATAATAAAAGCTACTGTGAAAGAACCCAATTTGCCAGAAATTCTGCACAAACTGTTTTGTCCCCTGGCGGTCCAAGGCTACTGGGTTGACTTTTCAGGTGTTCTAGCATTAGTTTATTCGTAACCACTGAAGCTCTTGTATCTCATTTCAAACTGTTTAACTTTTTACTCTAAGGTTTTGGGATAATTTGTCAACCTGATCACTCCCATTTGTGAAGTTGTGTTTTTCCCACTGTTTGCTGGAGACAGGTGTATATACAACCTATCCAGGAAGTTTAATCCTGTATTAATCTCAGGTCCAATGCACAGCGAACGCATTCTCTTCATTGGTATCGTGCTATATTTCGCTGCTTACTGCTTTGTTTTTAGAAACGTTTGCTGCTCACTGTTGAATGCAATTCTGGCTGGAATCAAATGTATTTGATTTGCATTTAATTGCGGGGATAGAATTTTGTTTTACAGCACAGCTCTGTTTCCTAGAAAATGTGAAGAAGAGGAGACCCTCTGGTGAAGTTCTACTGGAACAGCAGGATTAAACTAAAGCAAATGGGGCACAAGCTCTAACCGCTGAGTTTTGGAGTCCAGAGATATTCCTTGATAAAATATCTCTAATCAACTTAATACCACATCGGTTGAGGAAAGATCTTGTGTCATGTTCTGAGGGCGAGAGATCAGAGTATTTTGAATTTGTATATAGATAATACAGTGGCTCGGATATTGGTTTCATTTCTCTCTGATCCAGGAAATGGAATTCCCTTCTTAGGCGTACAAAGCACCGGATAATACCATCATAGTACTTTGCTTCTAGGTAGTATTTATCCTCAGATGATCTGAAAATGTATTACATATAGTGAACTGCACAGCAGTTCTGTAAAGCATAAAGATATGCATTTATTATCAGACAGAAATTATACTCCAGACATTATAAATATTCCTTTGCTTGCTGCGTTAAGTTCTGGTCACTGTATCTTATAGAACGTTAACTGTTTGAAACAGATGAAAGTGTTGTGGCCATGGAGCTCTATATCAACAGAGCACATGTCAAAAGCCTGAGGCCTCATTTAGAGGGGAAAAAAGGGCATGGACAGTGAGTAATAGTATAAAAGAATGAAGTTGACTGCCATTTACCCCTATTAAATGGTGAGAGACAAGGATAGATCAATTAAATGGAAGGGCTGAACATTTAAACAATTCTGTGAATAATTCTTACAGTACGCACAGCTAATATTTGAAACACATTAGGACAAGTCAGGAAAGAAAAACTTAATCTAAGAATTATTTGGTTTCTGTACAACTAGTGAGAATATTCAGGTTAACTTTCCAGTAGAAAGAAATAGAGGAATTAGCTCTTATATTTCAACTAAGATTTTAACCATTATCTGTTCTTTTTTTAGGAAGAAATTTGGCCATTCATATGCTATTCCACAACTGCCCACTATAGGAACTCTCAATGGTGTGTGTTACAGCTCATTACTGGTTACTGATTTGGTGTGCTGACTGTTTCACAAATGGTTGGAGTGGGGTAAGAGTGATATACATAAGATGACAATGAGTTACACAGCGGGAGCAGATCCTACGAGTCCGTCTCTCAGGCCCAATAGCTAAGAAGCTGACACTAGTCACCCCACATTTCTGTAAATCAAGGAGCAAAGGCCCCTTTAACAGAGAAAAAAAGTCACAGTAGCTTTGGAAGTATGGAAGTACGGTTTGGAAGTACAGTTATCTGAATACACATATATTCTCTTAATTTATCATTCTGCTTGTCAGAGTTCATTATTAGCTACAGAATACCGAAGTAAACAATGATACAAATTCTTATCATAACTGTTTTGCAGACAAAGCTGTGCTGGAAGTGGTTTAGGCTCGCTCAGCAAAACAAGCCACTAAATCCACATCTGGTTCTTGCGTTGGCTACTGAGAGGCGCCTTCTGCAACCGCTGCACCTGCTGTTTGTGCTTCCCGCCCTGCAGAATGAACTGCCCTTGCTTGTCTGGGGACTCCACCTACCCCTTCCTTCCTGACCGGAGCCCTGAAACATCTTCCCCAGCCCATTTTGAATGGACAGAAAGAGGACTCTCATGTTAGCTTCTTGCCCCAGACACCCCTTCCAGCATTGCCAAGGCCTCTAAAGCAACCCCCTGATTCTATCCAGTCTCTAAATCTATAAATAAAGAAGCAAATAATACCAATTTCTTTTTTTTTTTTTTAACTATGTAGGATTTCAGAAATTTTAGCCAATATTCGTTTTCTAGACTATCAGCTAATACCCCTTCTGATTTCTGTTGTGCTTTCACACACTGGTAGCTTGCCACGAAATAATGAGCGACTCAGTCTTCTGCCCAGGGTGAACGGGGATTCAAATCAAATCCACAATTTCTAGATACCACTGGTTTCTCAAGTTACAAACGTTTCTGTCAAGAAGTAATGAGAGAAGAGATACACAGAGCTCCACCACAAGAGAATTTTCTATCCAAGTGTGTTAAACCTAAATAAGGACACTTTTCACTCATTTCAGACCTTTGGGGCTTCTAGAAGAGTCACTGGTGTCCTTTACCAGCTTCATATTACTGCCAGTACCATCAGCAATCCACCCCAAATGTAAAGCATCTGCTTTCATTCCTGATCAACATCAGGAAGGAATTAATCTCCCGTGAATAGGTGAATTTAACTTGAACATAAACTTCATTATCAGCCTCATGTCATACCATTCACTTGGTAACTTATCTTCTCCTTAGCACTGCTGAGGTCACTCTTGGGGGTTTGGGCGAGAGTGGAAGCTGGATGGAACTCTGAGGCACCAAATGCAGATTAGTGAGACATTAAAGTGGGGTGTTAAATCAGTTTTAACAAAGGGATGAACAGAATGAATTCTTAAACATTCGAAAAATCATCATTCACTGTCATGGCTTTCATTGTCCAAAGGCTACTGCCTTTTTGGATATAGTTTCTGAGAAGGCAAGTAGACTTATCTTTCTAATTGCTGCTCTGTGTAAGCACCAAAATTTACTTTGTTTTGACCATGTTTATGCAAACCCCTATTTGTTTTTTTATTATCAAAACTGAAACTTGTGTTTAAATAAGCAATCCGATCTCTGTGTGGAAATCCACTGCATATCTGTTTGATCTGCAGACTAACGGATGCGTCCAATCTACTGAAAGTAAATCTGATATTAACATTCACAGTCTATTTAAACAAACCTTCACAAAATAATGTGAGTAGTTACTGAGAAACACCGCAGAAGGTACTTCCAAGTTTCAGTGTCTGGTGCATACTTTTTTCTCAGATGTATTAAAAGATACGTGCTATCTATATCTTCCATATGGATAGATTACAAAAAGACTTTGGGCAACAAGATACAAAGAATACAGCACTCCTAGCACTGGGCTGGAATATCTCATCCATGTGTACAGTTCATGTAAAGCCAAACTAAGGCTGATGTGGAGAGCCTTATACTTTCATGGCCAGTTTCTGCTCCTGGCTTTATACAAAGTCTTGAGCCTCCGAAAGACCATCAAGCGTTTATTTTTCCTAGTTCAGCGTTCATGAACGCAGGTACGTGCATGAGCATTCACTCTCTTACCCATCCTTCAATTTTTTTTATATACACTGAGAAGACTCAAAAAAGAAGCAAAATATGCTGATATAACTTCATTTAGTTTGCTTCTAAGATGGTTTTAGTCATCGGGGTGTAGGCTGCTGTTTACACTAGCTGGCTGTCCCCTGGGTAGAGCGCTACCTAAAGGAATGGAGCTTTGGGAGAACTGCTTTTCCTGTGTGAATTCAGCTTTTGCTTATGAATTCCCAACTCCCAGGCTTCACAGCTCATACACCACTGAAAGCGAGAAGAAGAAATACACTTAGAAGATAAAGCATGTGTCAGTGTAAAGGCTGAAGAGGAAAGCACAGGCACTTTTTTGTCCATCTCATGCTTTTGTAGCAGCTTCCTCCCAGCCCTGGGGCTCCTCACAGCCACGCACATTTGGTGTCAGCTCAGCTCACGCGAAGCAGGAGCCAGGCACCAGTAAATCCAGGTGCAGCCCAGTGAAACACCAACAGGAACACCAGCGCTGCCAGTTTGTGCAGTTTCACTGTACATCACTCTCCTTCCTGCTATTTTTCTGGTTTATGTTCTATTTCTACATCCCGCAGCAGCCCACAGAGGCCCTGTGGAGGCCCTCAGGAAGCCCTGGCCCATGGTGGAGCCTGGAACATGGCTTCACATTGAAGCCCATGGGGATCCGAGATCCCCTCCAATAACTTTCCCCGGAGTATTGGCCACTGAGCACTGCGGGAGCAGGAACCTGGAATGCAAAGACCGGTGGTCTCCTCCAGAATGGATTTTATTTCATTATTTAATATTAATCCCGATATTTTCCCAGACGCATGGAAGCACAAGCACCAGGCTCAAAGCTTCTCACAAAACCTGGGAGCTTATCACACAGTCTTCGTGCACAGCCCTGCATAAATAATCCTAATAACGTTGCCATCAGTGTGGGTGTTAAGGAAGAGGTAGTTATGCATACCTAAAAACTGAGGGAAGCTGGGTATCCATTCATCCATGCCCCACCTGATAATGCCATGCACCTCTCTGTTGCTCAAGTATGTGTTATAGACATGGTGACATGAGCATTAGAGACCCAAGGCAGCATTACTGATGCCCACATAAGTAATTTTTTTTTAAAGAAATCAAGCCTTTAAATAATGATATTGAACTGTTCTTATTTAGTCAAAGTTTTACTCATGCATTGCTTAATATCAACATGCTGTGTTTATCTCTGAGTACCAAACTCCTTTCTGTCCAAAAAGTGATATTGAAAATGCATAAAAGCAACACACTGTGAATAAACAGCTTATCTTGGGGAAGAAAGATAAAATTCACAATACTAAAAATGGGGAAAACCTTCTTCACTGTTGAATTTACCATTTATAGATTAATCTGTCCATTGTGCTTCTATGAAAAGCTTCTCTGGCATTCCACTCAGAAAAACAAAATCTACATTTAAATGAATGTAAGAGTGTACTACAGCAGGAGCCTGTCAGACTGTTTTATACCTCATTGCTATAATGTAACGTTATTGATGCAACCAAGATTATTTTGAGAAATGAGACCGTGCAAATCCGCTCTCACACATCAGCCAATGTGGCACAAAATATTAGGCTACAACATTATGTAGTTCTGAAACTATTATATGACCTCAAAGTTCCCTAAAAGGCTTCAAATTGGCATAGACTGAGAATTTGCTAAGGGTATGTTTTCAAAGGGAATAGATGTGGCTTGTTTATGGCTTAAACGTTGTACTATGCCAGTAATAAAATACCAGTGATGCATGCAAATGGAAAATTGTGCTGCTTTTTGTGGTAAAAAGGTTAATTCCTTTGGAAGAAACCAAGTCCCTGGATGAAAAGCATATCTCAGCCACCCGACCAACACGCAGACATTTCAGTACAGTTTTATTACATACAAGGGCTAGGAAAATCTAATAATACCCTGTTTTTTTCCCTAAGATTCAGCAGGTAAAAGCTCTGATTGAATTTCATCTTGATTTCATTAAATATTCATAAAGGCCAATTAGAAGGGCAGCTAAGTAGGCCACAAGGCCGCCTTCCATCATCCTGTCAAAGGCAGTCCATCAGACCGTCCTGTTTGCATTAGGGCCTGCTAGTCAATATCTTCATTCAATCTTTATGTAGTATCCCTCTAAATCACTGCTCCATCCCGCTTTATGGCTTTTATGGACAGACAAGGGGAGAAAAAAATCTAATAATTCTGAAGGCAAGATGCTTACTCGGTAGAAAGCAAAATGCAAATGAGAAAAAACATCCTCAATCAAATGTTGGAATGAAAATCTTTTCTTTAATGAGCAATGACATTGGTAGTGCACTGATTACATTGAAGAAAAACTGTTTAAAATTCATAATCAATCAAGCAAGTTTATTTTAACCTTTCATGACTAAACCGCTGGGTTACAGTTTAATTTATTGATGGTGCTTATCTCTCCCTCCAACCACTAATTTTAAAATTACAACCCATATAGAATATGCTGAGTTGAGTCACGAAAATATATACTGATGTTTATATTCAAAGAAACCTATTAGCTCTGCCTGTTTCCCTTTAAAGATTCAGTGGCCTTTCTATACATGCCACGTTATATATATTTGCAGTTTATGCAGCTGAAATGCATTAACTCCACTGGTGCCTTGGTGGACTCGAGTATCATGGAAGTTTTTGCTTCCAGTTCTGTTTGTCAGACAGAGCTGAGCAAATATTATCTCCTGTAGACAAGCATCAGGTAGCGCTTCACCATGGCACCCATAGCCCATAGGTGGCAACAGGGCTCAGAGGACTTTGCCTTTCTTCAAACTGTGTTGCCATGCAATTAAAAAGTGTTGTGGATAGGCTTTTTCTGGGAGATTTCTAAATTTTCCTCTGCCAGATATCATAAAAGGAAAAAAAAAAATCTTTCCTTTACTGCTGTTGAGTCTCTTTCCAGAAGAACGTAAGGATGCCGTGGGTTATTGCTAGGTAAGAAGATTGGCTTACGTCTTGTTTGAATCAGTGGCCTTTACTTGAACTGCTGTTACATACAACACTGAAATGCCTTCCCAATAGGGTTTTAAAACACTTTCATCGAATCATTTTGGTTTGAACAGACCCTCAGGATCATCGAGTCCAACCACAACCCAACCTAACTCTAGCACCAAACCATGTCCCTAAGAACCTTGTCTAAACACCTTTCAAACACCTCCAGGGATGGTGGTTTCAAGCTCATGGACTTTCAAGCTGTCCCTTGCATTTCCTGAACATAATGATACAATTTTGCAACCTAATATAGCGTACAAAACTCTAAGTTTCATCACTATGTGTTTAAAAAGATGTTACTGTAAATTCCAGAGACCTGGTGGGAACAAACCCCATCCATTTCTAGCAGCTGTGTTATTGTTAGATAAATAGTATTGTTTACTCTCTTACCATCCCTTGTAGTAAGTTGAGTCTTTAGCGCAGTAAACTCTGCAGGTACTTTCCTGTACAGCAAGTATGTGTTTCCTTCCCATAGCATTATTCAAGGGTTACAGGCTTCACCTAATCCTTAATTAATATGTTCCTTTTTTATTTTTTAAGTATTTAATTACTAATTACCACTTCTTTAAATGACAAAGAAATTGAAGGATGACTATCAGTAGGAGTCATTAGCACATATGGTAGACAACTATATGACTTTGTTATACGCCTTCACCTGACGGCAACTGGCGATCTAAAAAAGGATGCCATGAAAATAAATATATTTTTTAATATTCCTCCTTTATTTTCTTAGCAACATACTAGACTATTAAAATATACTTTCAGAATTCTTTATGTTATAAAATCCTCATAGAATTTAGTTCGCTCAGTTTTGAACAGAAACTGGGACAGTCATTTCCACCCAGCTGTGTGTCCTTTTCAGAACCTATACAGCTCCGTTACAGCAGCAGGTGAATCCTGGGCGGTTCTGGTTTCACAGTCGCTTTAGGGGTTGAAAATGTGGTCATCCCACGTACATTCCCTGCGATGGAGCACAGATCTCCCCTCGCTGGGCACATCCTGGCTTTGAGTCTGGGCCAGCACCAGTGCACAGTCCCCTCCATCCCACCCACATCCCTGCACTCATTGCTGTGTCTGTCCACCTTCACAAAATGGCTCGTATTTTAGGTAAATCATAACAAAAGGCTGCAATAGTTGCAGCGTATCAGGCAAAGGAAAGACCTTTATAATGCTATTTGATCTGCAAGGAGTTTTATATGGCCTCCAAAGGCTGGTAGAATGAGGGTATTTAAAACATCTGGGTGTCATTTTAACTGAGGATACATTTTGTACCTCTTCTCTGTCCCCTGTTTCCTAAATCTTAGTCCAGCTTCAGTATCAGTTAATTCGAAAAACAACAAGATTAAACCACACAGAAGCTACTTGGAGCAGACTTCTTTAAGCTAATCTACTCTATTGTTCATTCCTAACCATAAACCGCTGGCATTAACTGTAAACCATCCTAATCACCCCTGGCACCACACTGCTGTTGCTTTCTTAAACTGTGAACACAGAAAATCCCTGACCTGTTTAAAAACAAGAAAAATGTCAAATGGCTCAGTTTGCAGCTTGTGTTCAAATGATTATTTAAAGAGTTCATCCTGAAAAATTTAGAGCTTAACTAAGCTACTTCTTTCCATTCCTCCCTCTCCATGTTAAGAAAAACTATGTCAAATATTCACTTCTCACTTGTATTTGCTACAATGGCAGACAAAACAAGCCCAACAGCATGTTGAGAACCAGCAGAAAAGCTGTTGCATACAAGCCAGAATGATTTTGCTGCCACACACGCACTTGTAAACATGCGTGTTTTGAGTACTGTGCCTGGTCTCTGCAGCCCAAGAAGGACGTAGCAGAATGAGAAAGGGTAGAGAGAAGGCTTGCAAATGAGTGAGATGATGGAGAAGCTGCCTAATGAGGATATTCTGGAAATGTTGGGACTTTTCCACTCATAAAGGAGAAAGCTGGGAGATGCGATCAAAGTTTACAAAATCCTGGAGGTCGTGGGTAAGATGAATTCAGAAAACAGAGCTGTTACTCACCAAATCTCAGTTAAAACCAAGCACTATCATTCTTACTGAAATTAGTGGAACATAGGGTTAAACCAGATTAAAGTATGGGGGTTTTTTAAACAGTGGGCACTGAACCTCTGGAATTTGTGGCCATAGGAGGCCACAGGCAGACAGTATTGGCAAGTCCAAGAAGAGATTGGACGACTCAGGGACAGCACGTCCATAAACAGATCCTACGGGGAACAGGCAGGGATATATCCTCTAATATCTCTGATCCAGTGAGAGGGATGGAAACCAGAAATCTAGTGAGGAAATGGTTTTCGTAGGGCTGAAAGGGTGGACAGGTACCCAACTGCGGATGGGAGAGCATGGATCGTTTGTGGCCTCAGCTCTGCTCTTCTGTTAAATGAGGGTTATGCCGTTTATCCGGACAGAAAACACAGAAGCTTAATTTGTTATGTTTCGAAGAATTTTGTAGAAGCTGAAATGCAAATTGCTGTGAGATGGATCCAAAATGTGCATAACTCAATAGAGGAATGTTCAATAATTTCCCAGGGTTTGGCTGCTGCCTTGTGAAAGCCAGCCCTTACTACTGAACAGCAAGCTCCTGAATAACAACATTTGGTTTGTAAAGCGTGCTCTCATCATCTTCTGCAGGAAAACAGGGATGGATGAACTTTTAAGTTCCTAATAGCTATATCCTAACTGAAACTGGAAGTAATTTCCCCTTGCAGAGCACATTGTGCTATAGTCACAAGCCTAGTTCATCAAGAAAAGAAAAAGGCAGCTCCTTTTTTTGATAAAGAGAGTTATTTATATAGAAAAGCTGTTCCTAGTCCCATACAGATGAAATCTGTTCAGGAGCAGGCCTGAACAATTTTGGTAGCTTATAGATATACTTGCTGATCTAAATGTCAAGAAGGATCAGAAGAATCCATGGGATTTTTTTCCTTCTTTTTAAGAACACATTTTTCTGTCCATATTTCTGCATTTTTTCACATTTTTGTTCCAGATACACACCATTACTTCCATTAGGCAGCCTAGATACACCGAGAGAGAAATAGGAATGTTTCCCTTTATCCTCCAACAGCAAATGTAATCATGTTCCCTTGCTGATTTGTGTTTGGAAATTACCATCCTAATCCAATAGTTTAATTTTATTATACCCTTCAGTCTAAGAGAACAGGCAGAGAATGTGTAATCACAAACAAAGGGCCAAATCCTGCTTGCCATACTAATGGGAGTAGTCCCACTGATTATAATGAGACTACACGCAAGCCTTACCCTTAACTAATGTGAAACAAGATAAACGCGCTCAGAACCTACTGTAGGGTTTTCTTGAAGCTTTTCTTAAGGCATGTTATTGAGTTTTTCAAGCACAGCCTAACACGGTGGTTAAAGTACAACTCAAGTGAAAAAAACCCTTCTTCATTGGAGAGTGCAGACATTATGATATTTGGCTTATGCTGAGATAAAAAGGCTCAAATGCTGCTGGCTTTTTGGAAGCTGGTATTTATATATAGGTACTTGAAGTGTTTAAATATAATATACTTACCATCCTTTCGCAAAGGAAACCATGCGATCTTTTAGGCCTGAACCCACTTTTTGCTTTTTAATGAGGTTATTTATAAATCAAAGTGCTGATGGGGAAGAGGGGAATCATCCGGTCCTTCCTTAGTTCTCTTTGCTCACCTCGGCCATGAAGGGGCGCTCAGCCCACAAGGTCCCTGTGACAGGTACCCTTAGCAGGTCATGTAAGTGTCTCAAAACCAATACCGGTGGAAATTACCTCATTTTCTTCTCACCTTCCAAACCCACAATTGGTTAAATTCTCTAATCTCCTCAGTTGAGGCTTCAAGGCAAAGGAAGCCTAAGTTTTCAAGTGTAGCTGACACTTATAAAACAGGAAGGACACGTGCAGAGTGAAGTGTTAAATAGTTGTCATATGGGGCAAACAAAGAGCTACAAGGTGAAAAATAAATGCCCAGAAAACACAGTGCAGGTATGCTACCTAAGCTATATAGATATATATATATAACCAAAGCCAGGCTATTAATAACTTACTTTAAAATAATCTAATTGATTCCACCCCCTTCCCCCCCAAACCTATATAAGCAAGATGGAAATATTTGGAGAACAATTCATGACAGAAAAGAAAAAGTGAGGGGGGAGGTTTGTCTGTTTGAAGCTGTTGTGGTGGGGTTTTTGTGTTTGTTTTGTTGCTGTTGTTGCTTTGGTTTGGGTTTGGTTTGTTGGCTTGGTTTTGCTATACTTACATTCTCCCTGAAACAGCTCTCAGTTGTGTTTCGGACCTAGACAGCTCTGCATAAGAATAGAATTTTTGGTCCTTTTACATGCTAAGGTATATTTATGTCAGTTGAGCCATCTCTATCCTGTTCTCTGATTTAGCATACTACAAACCAAATGCAGCTTTAGAACCATTGTACTTATACATTATCAGGTCATATGTGCACATTTTGCTTTTCATTCCTGACTAGATGTTTTTTAAACACAACATCTTTCCTCGAACTCGTAAAATGCCTAAATGACCATATTTCCGATACACAAGAGACAGTCAATGCAGAACAAATTGATGACCAAAACTTGACTTTTCCAAGCTATCAGCGGCAGCGTAATAAACATGATTCAAACACTTAGCATGAGTCATACTGGCAATTTGACGGGATCGTTGTTTCCCAAAAAAGACGTCCACGCAGAAGCCCATGTGCTATTCACTACAGCTGTCTGCGTTTATAATAATAAAGCAATACCAAATTACTAAGCACCATGGCTTGTCAGAAATCAAGTCTTACCCAAACAATGCCACTTCTCAAACACCCGTACCACTTCGGTCTTCCCAAGAGGTTCTGGGGACACATGCAGCTGTTCCACACACCTCTCAAAGTGGGGGAAATAATGCAGTTTACCTCAGAGGACAGAAGCTTCTTCCAAAACCAGGGTTGCTTTCCAGGAAACACCATGCCAACAGCTCCCGCTCTTTTACACTGCTTCACATCCACTCATCCCAAGAGTGGGTTAAGGAGGACACATTACTTTGTAATCAAACTGGTGCACCCACCTTATTTAGGAGTTAAGTCACCCTAAGCAACCTATACAGCTGAGAAGGAGAGGCACCTCCAGAAAGCATTTGAACGAACGTAAGATCAAATTCACTCTGGAAATGCCTTTTTCTTCACTGATTACTAACAAAACCCCAGATCAAAGTCTTAGCTTGGAGAAAATCTCAGCAAAATGTTAAAAAAGGATCAGTTGGGGCTGTAGACATTTACAGACCAATACCTCAGTCCCAACCAGAAAGCCAGTAGGTATCACAACTCACTAACAATATGCAATCTCATTTTGCACCAATGTTCTGGAAAGAAAGCACCTTGTTCTGGAAAGAAAGTCAAAGAATGCCAAGGACTTCAGATCCCCAGTGAAGATGCAGGACAAAGATGATCTAAACCCCTTCTTCCATTCTCAAATGATAACACCGCAGGAAGGTTTCCCATTTAGCCATTTGTATTCATATTTGTTTGTCTACGAATGGCAAACTGGAAAATATATTACACGGTGTAACAAGCCCAGTATAGTGTTGGTGATGTGGACAAGATGAGCCCAAGTCCAGGACTGGTGTTCCTCACCAGCCAGCCACTTACTGACACACTGAGATTAATGACATGTTTCCCCATCTGTTGCGTCCCAGAATGCATGCTTACAAAAAGTTATATAATCTTTTCAAGCTTCTGACCTTTCCTGTCTGTCTAGGTAACAAGATACGGTGCAACAAACTTCATTTGGGACAAGCAATGATTCTAAATGCCACAGAAGGTACCCTGCAGTCTTTTCTCCACATTTATGTCTTTCTCCCAAGAGCTCGTGTGGAAGGTTTTCCCAACACAGAAGCTTTGAAGCTGAAATACAAACTAAAGGAGACCAAGAGCCATCAGGACTGAAACATCTGAATGTTCTCCCTAAAACAGGACTTGGGAAGCTACCGGGAATGCTATGAAGTACTGAATCCTTCTGTCTTTTAATACGCAAAGGAAAGGACAAACTGACCAGGTTCGAGCGGGACCAGAAGGAACATATGAAGTGCACCCAAAGTGCACATGTGAAAAACTGGTTTGAAAAAACAAGTAGGTTTTTATACAGAGTCATGACAAAGACTGGGCCAAAAAGACATAGAACGGGGACAAACATGCCTGAACCCTTAAAAACTTCTGCAAGTGGAGAACCTGCAGACCCACAGTAGTGGGGAGAGCAAGCAATGGGCGCAGGCTGAGGGGATGAAGAACGATGGAGACATGCAAGGCCTCTGAGCCTGAACCAAGCAGGTCAAGCTTTCAGTCAGTTCCTCCAGAGGACGCCGTAGGGCTGGAGGAGATGGGGCCAGTGCTCTTTGAGCTTGGGTTGGCACACAGAACAACTCTTCGGGGGGAAAAAGTGGCACAAAATGTCCTTTTATGGCTCTGATTTTATGCTCTTCCACCCTCCTCCGGTGGTTTATTCGGACGAGCAGTCTCCTCGCACAACACCAGAAAACAGTCAAAACAGCTTTATCTGAGCACACTTAAAAGCAATTCAGGAGATCAAGAGGCAGACAAAAATCACAGATGGAAAATGGAGGTGCCACAGAACTGTAATAATGGTAAATAACAGCTATCACAAATTCAGATAATATTTTGATTAGTCTTTGCCGGAAGTAACATTGAGTGACCAGGAACAGACTGATTTTTCTCTGTAAGGTGATGCTGTTCAGTGTCTAAATTGTAGTTATTACAATACTATTACCTGAGAGCAAACAATCTACTCCAGGATTTCCTTCCTCATGCACAGAACATGAAATCCAGGAGTGAGAACTCAGCAAGGAGTTAATACAAATACAAATGGTTAGTACACATTGGTGAGAGAGGCATACATTTCCCTCCAACAGAAGCTGCTCACATTTCCAGTAACTAATATCTAATTCAGAAACATGGTACAAAGCAAGGACAAGGACTCATGGTTAGCTACAACGTGGTGTACCAAGGCGAGCATGCCAGATTCCCATTATCGTGGTGAGATTCCGTGGCTGCACTAAGCCAAGTTGCTTGACAGCTATGAAAAGGACAGCTTCATCCACTTCTATCACAACACTGACCTTCTCGAGAAATAAGAGGATACACTCTGCTATCATTTCTCACACAAAACTACTGTTGAAGTCAATAGGAATTTGGCGTAAAGATGTGAAATCAGTACTTGGCCCATGATGTTTAGTGCCTCATAACAGCCTATTGGGAAAGGATCCAAAGTTAAGCATCAGTTCTCATTAATTACACTGCAGATTTTGTTTCAAAAGACTTTCCATCATTTATTGTGCAAATTAAAAACCAAGAGCCAGATCCTCTGCTGATGTAAATCAGAATATCCGTGATGAAGTCAAAGAAATAAGGTCAATAAAGATCAGTCAATAAACTCAATACAGCTAAGTAAAATTACACCACAGAGAATCTGGCCCAAAGAATAATTCTCTTGTCTAATCAACATTGCAGATTTTTGTCTGCAGTGACTGATCTTTGCTGCATATTCTGTGCTTCTTCATGTGTGGAAGGTCACAAGATGAAACTGGTGGAAACCCTGTGTGAAGAATAGACAATCGAAAGCTGTAGCATGAATAAATTTGGTTCTGGACTAGTGCAATAAATAATGGTCTTTTCTGAGTTTAGTGAAGGTTTGGATTTTTTTGTCATGGAGTAATATTGTCATTTACTATCTTACAAGCTTTTGCTTACAGTTCAGAATTAGAGGGGATGATCACTCTTGTAACTTGCCTGCTTATTGTGCTGATTTTGAGTCCTCTGTGTTATGTACAGAAGGAAATAACTAGAATGTTTATTTTCAGATGAAGCCATTGCTGAGTATGTAGCTTTCTGTCCTTTTGTTTGAATCGGAATTACCCAGTCTAGACACCTGGCTGATATTTCTGGATCCACATTCCTAAGAAAATATATTTGAACTACCTTACAGCTTTTGAGCTTATAAGTATTTCTGGAGGTCCAAAGCCTCTACACAGGCTTTCAGTCAACCAGATATAAACATTTGTACAATAGTTTTAATTAAGTCATAGAACTCATTTTCCCAAGCGACAAGTATTATTGTTATTAACAGTAATAACTCACAGTATCATAATGTACTAACAAGAAGAGAGGATTCTACTATCCTAAGCACTGCATAAATGCAAATGACTGTGATAGTCCCCTTCCAGAAAAATAAATCCCATCACAACCTCTATGACACTCCTGAGAGTAAAGAGTCGCCCCCACATCCAAGCACAATGGGGCCATCAAAGGTGCAGTCAACACAAGCACACTCTGTATTTCTGTATGGCAACAAGCCGGCTCTTCTCTGTGTATAATTTGGGCAGTATCATTGCAGCCTGGGCATTTATTTGGTACAACTGAAAGATGGAGATGAATCTGGTGTATGTCTCAGACCATGCAGCGTTCGGACACGTCCAGCACAGCTCTGGATAGAGCCCTCATAAAAACCAGCCCCATTAGCCTCCTCTCTATTTATATTATACTTTCAACTTGTGTTTGAAGACCATCAAAATATAAAATTACCTTAAATATGGAAGCTGCATGACAACATTTCAATTAAAAAGCTTTTAGGAAAGGTCATTGAGAGCATCTATAATACATTTCAAAAGGTCTTGCAGAGAAGGAGGGTACGATATGGGTCACATCACAATTATGGTAAATTGGGTAAAAGACAGTTTCCTGATACTGCGCAAAGCAGAATAGAAGTGATTAAGAAAGTCACAATATGACAGGTATTAATAACTACCACCTGTCCTAACGCCTGATATAGTGTCTTTTATCTAAAAGGATCCCAAAGCACTTTGTAAAACGCTACGTGGAATGATTTCTTTTATCACGAGCGCATTTCCGTGTTTCAGAGAAAGAAGAGCACTCGGGAACTCTGCACAGCAAGAAATGTTTCAAAATACAGAAAGCGAGGAACACCACTCCTGCTTGAAATCTGGGCAGCAAAAATGTGCATTTGTGGCTGAGTTCCTGCTAGCATAGGACATTTTCAATAGTGAACATCCTGAAGTGCAGATGTACCTCTTCCCAAAGAACATCCAGCACCGCTGTGCGCTTCCTAACAACTTATTCTAAATAAGTTCAGAAGACGAGCATTAGTTACTGAATCGCCAGGAATATGCCCTTCTAAATCCATGTCCTGTACTGAGGTTTTCTATCTAAGTAATACCTCAGATCAAGATAATCTGATGTAGCAGACCTGAAAAGATTCCACGGTGACACAGCAAATCCCACACTCCTGCAGTATTTAATAGAGTCAGTGAACTACTGAAACCCCCCTCGAAACCTTCCTAATTCCCAACAGTCTGGGGAGGATGACCTGTATTAAAATCCATAATGTGCTTGAAAAATAAAACAAAAGTAAACAAGGAAGCAGATAGATTGGTGAAGACAAATCTTCAAGGCTCTGGCTCTGATGGGTTTGTCAATATTAAGCAAAAATGTAAAGGTATAAAAGAGGATGTAAACAGAGCCCTATCACTGAGTATAAAATATCTCTGCTTGGTTCATACTGCCATATTCCTACCTATCTCCACCACTGTGCTCATTCTTAAACAAAAATTATATACATATATATATATATATATGAACAAACAGCAATGCAAAACCATTCATCTTTTCATATGATCAAAAGGTGCTAAAATTTTGCATCCTTCTGGTGTCAGAAGGATGAAAAATTACAGGAAAGGAGCTTCCTCCCACAAACCTGTCTCTTGTGTCTTCGGAGGAGTTTGATTTCTGTGACTGAGGATTTATCTGGGCATTGTTCAGTGGGTTTTTCCATGCCTGTGAAGGCTAAAGGAGTCATGACATTGCAAACGTTCAGGCCAAGAATTTGATTGAGTTGCAAGTAAAAGCATATATAACTTCATCTGTTGCTCTTCAAATCTCACCTTTTCCAGGTAGTACAATTGCAAACATGCTGCTTTTCTGGGGTTTTTTATAATTTTGATGATGACAAGACAAATATCTGCTTAGTTATTCAAAGTCAGAATAGTTCAGGTCTTTAGAAATCAGTAGAACTCTTTTTATTGAAGGCAATATGTCTCAAACAAGGACTCAGTTTTCTGAAATACGAAACCGTTCCATATTTACGTTAATTTGTCTAGGGCTCGCCTTGAATTTCTCCCCTCTGAGCCCCTGACTTCAAAACCCGGCTGATGTGTTTCGGCAGGCTGTTCGGTAGGAGAACATTGCGGTAACACGGATCCTACAAACAGCCATTCGTGTCATTTCTGTCATTTCCTAGAAATCATCCAAGATCTGCACAGGGCGATCTCCTCCCTGCCCAGCCCACCACGTGCGCACACACGCGTGCAAGCACACACACGGACACAAAGGATTATTTTATACTGACGTTCAACTGCCAGCTCACTTTATCCTGCTCTTTATAGAATAACATCCTAAGTAGCCTATTAGCGTTAAGGTCAAAATCTTTGCCTCTTTTCTAAATCTGTTCTCTCCACTCCCCCCCTCCCAACTTCCTTTCCTTTCATTACCCTTTCCTATCAATTATCTCATCCCTGCCTGCTGCCCATCTGAGCCAGCAGCAGGACCCCCCCAGCGCCCGCCAGATTGTCTCATTCAGCGAGCTCTCAGGTTGCTGCTGATTGCCGTCTTTATTCATTACCAAAACACTTGCTACATGGTGCTTGGGCCCTGGCAACCAAACTCTAAATCCTGCCAGCGAGAACATAATTACTAGTACACCACAAACAGAGAATGGAGTCTGCTGTGAGTTGTTAGAAGCAGCCCTGAGATGGACCCGGGCTATTTTCATGTAACTGGAGCTCACTACTTGTTTTTCAGCTGGTATGTGCTAATGATTGGCCTTATTCATTTTTTTTTTAACAAGCTTTATCTGAGACAAATTATATCTCTAAACAAACTCAGGGATCTGTCAAGGGTAACAATTTTCAGGTGTGGAATATGGTGTGAGAAGAGCTTTACATGAGCTTTCATCTACAGATTTCTGAAGTGTCTGGAGCCATTGGAGCTCCTTGGATGTGGAAGGTGTCCGAGAGGCTTCTGTGGGCCAGGGGAGGCTGCGCACGGGGCACAGTTCACTGTCCTTAACTGTTTGTTCAACCAAAACAGTTACTAGGCACTCTGTGTTAGGCAGCCAAAAGTCTCTGAAGCGATGATTCGCTTTCCTGAAGGAGGTGATCATTACTTACAAATGCCCTCGGGCACAGATTGCCTGTTTCTCTTGTTGTATGCAAATCACAAGAGTCCTTGGTCCTCTATATCTATCACCCTCCCCTTTAAAAACCTATTTTAAAATTTTACACTTTCACTGGGGAGGTAAAGCTTACCAGTTTTGTTATTTCTACAAAATATTTATTAGGGGAAGATACTTCTGACATCGCTAAAAAGTTCTGATCTTCAAATCCTTAATCTCTAAAGGGCCCACAAACGAGGCAAATACCTTAATGCTAAGCAGTGTCTAGCAGATTTCAAAGTTAAATTCAAGCGGCATTTATCTCCCCATCAATGGGAAGGGTTTATCCTATTACCTGTCACTGCCATTGATAACAATTGTTCCTCCAACTTACAAAGGGAAGCACAACCATCTAAAACTTTTCATTTAAAAAAAAAATCGCCTTCGATCCAAGCAACACCAAATTGTATGACAACAGTTACGGTGAGAATACTGTATATCACATGGAAAATAATTGATATACTAAAAGGAAGCCAAATAGATCATATTAAAAAAATAAATCTTTCATACCATATAGTTAAGAAGACCTTGCCCCTGGATTTGTTTGCAGTGTTTTGCTTAAGGTTTAATTCTATTGATTACACATTCCATTTTCCAAAGTGCCATTTGCCTGAAGGAGCAGGTGGTGTTTGCTGTTTCCATTTAACTGATATATTAGCCATGTGGTGCACTGCATCAGTGGGCAGTATTAATCAATTTACGGCAAGATGACAGAGAGAATCACTCACGGCAAAATTGCAAGGGGGGAAAAAGGACAAAAGCAGGAAAATAATGACCACTAATGGGGAACTTGAAAACAGGAAAAAAAATCTGTGCTTTTACTACTTGTCTTTTGTAGCAAATGGAATTGGAAGAATTTAGTTAGGAACAGGCAGTGTCTGAAAGGAGGCAAATGTCACCATGCTCAGTGCAGTACTTGCTGCAAGCACTTTGCTGTTTGGCATTCTGTGCTGAATACACAGTCAAAAATCTCAGATACTTGCTGACAAAGTTAGATTTCCCTTCCTCAAAGGAAAGTAGAATGAATCATACAAGATCAAAGCTGCTACAGGTCTCTTCTTGGAAGATCCATTAAGTTTCTACATGAGAGAAACATTTTGGTGCTATACTATTTTATATATTATTTTAATAAAGCTTTTGAATATACGGATCTAACATGAAGGTTTCTATGACACCAAGGTGGTCAGATTTCAAGTCAGGTAGTTTCTTCTATTCATAAGATTTGTTTTTCAAACACTGGACTAAGTGACACATCGTTCTGTAATTATGCTTCTTCAAAAATATATCTTGATTTAAATTCAGCGAGAAAACAGAGAAAGATCCATGCAGAGGAGGGTGACTTCCTATCTGCTTGCAAGTCAGGAAATTCATACCTTTCTTCAGAAATACAGAAAATGCACCAAACTTTAGCTAAATATTTTCACACTGCAAATTGCTTTCTCGGCCACACAGCAATGGAAATAAAGAATTGGCAGAGGAGCGTGAGGCTCCCTAAGGTGTCTGCAGCAGGAACTTGGGGGGTCTTGTTCTTCCCAGTCGTCTCTGGAGAATGAGAAACATATTCCTGTGCCGCAAACCTGTTCATGTGACTCAACATCTGAACATTTCTCCCTCACAAAGCAGAGCCAGGGCTGCCCTCGCTCCTTCTGCAAACAAATCAGTGCGCTGGGTCACTGAATCCCAGAATGTCAGGGGTTGGAAGGGCCCTGGAAAGCTCATCCAGTGCAATCCCCCCATGGAGCAGGAACACCCAGATGAGGTTACACAGGAAGGTGTCCAGGCGGGTTGGAATGTCTGCAGAGAAGGAGACTCCACAACCCCCCTGGGCAGCCTGGGCCAGGCTCTGCCACCCTCACCCCAAACAAGTTTCTTCTCAAATTTAAGTGGAACCTCCTGTGTTCCAGTTTGAACCCATTACCCCTTGTCCTACCATTGGTTGTCACTGAGAAGAGCCTGGCTCCATCCTCCTGACACTCCCCCTTTCCATATTGATCCCCAGGAATGAGTCCCCCCTCAGTGTCCTCTTGTCCAGCTCCAGAGCCCCAGCTCCCTCAGCCTTTCCTCACACGGGAGATGCTCCACTCCCTGCAGCATCTTGGTGGCTGCGCTGGACTCTCTGCAGCAGTTCCCTGTCCTGCTGGAACTGAGGGGCCACAACTGGACACAAGATTCCAGGTGTGGTCTCCCCAGGGCAGAGCAGAGGGGCAGGAGAACCTCTCTGACCTACTGACCACCCCCTTCTAACCCACCCCAGGTACCATTGGCTTCCTGGCCACAAGGGCCCAGTGCTGGCTCATGGTCACCCTGCTGTCCCCAGGACCCCCAGGTCCCTTTCCCCTACACTGCTCTCTAATAGGTCATTCCAACTGGAATGGCCCAACAGAGACTCACAGCACAGCAAATGGATTTTCTGACCAGAAGCCCCAGCAAAGACCAGGATGGCTGAAGACTCATTGGTCTGCGGGATCACAGGATCCCACTCCTCAGAGGCAAGGTGATGCCTTGGACATCTCTGAACTGTAATGAAAATGCAAACCCTCACATTAAATAGCGACAACATACCAACGGCTTTTGGAAAACAATAGCATAGAAATGCTTCTTTAACACAGCAAATGCATTGCAAACACAACAGAGGGAACGAGAGGAGAGCAGACGCCACATTTGTGTCAGGATGTGAATACTAATGCTTTCTTCAGCATCTAACTGTATTCTAAGAACAAGACAGAGCTTTGATGACCTGCTTAGCCCCGAGACTCCATCCCACCTCTAACTATGTCACAGTAAAAAGAAAATCTGTACACCTGGGAAAAGAGAAGCAGAGAAACAACTATAATTCCAGCAGGTCAGATGAAGTGGGAGAAGCCTGGGGATGGATGCAATCATCCTGCTACTCGGGGTGAGGAGCGCAAGAAGAAAAGCTCTCCTGTAACAGTAAAACACAAGGAGGGAATGAGATACAGCTAACGGAGAGGAACGGATCAGCACAACATGTTTGCATTCAGCGTGTGAAACCAACACAGGACACAAGTCCCAGATGCCATGCTGGAGAAACGCAGAGAATTGTATGTATGCCTTGACTTAACTAGATCCTCAAAAGGTCTTGTCTGAACTTCCACTGTAAAAGCATGGTCATATCCACGTAGCATAACGTGTGTGTTCCAAGAGCAGCCTATAATAACGGGGAATTAAAAACATATATAGATTTACTGAACCCAGGAATTATTGTAAGGGCAATTTAGAAATGTCGAGACTGGAACAAGAGGATCAGAAACTGAGTAATCGGAAACCCCACCCTTGGAAACACCAGTTTTGCCAAAATGCCTGTTTCATATAGTTTTGTTAGAGAAAGGAGATTAATTCAATAGTTTTGCTGAAGTTCAGGCTAGAACTGCAAGGAATGTGAGCCCATGTAAAAGGAAAGACACCGTTTAGGAGAACTGTCAGATGTTCCTGCGGGGCATGTAACGTATGCCCTTTGTCTCCCAGAAGCTGGGTTATCCCTGCCTATCTGGAAGCATTTAGTTGTTTAATATTCTATCCTTCCTTAATATTATAAAGTACAGCGATGCACTGAAACTATGCTTCATAAATTAGCAAATAATAATAAAACACTGCTTGAGAAATCTGTCTAAATGATATAATATTAGCATGAATCACAGCCTTAATGAGAACCAAGGAAACATTTGACAATGGAGTATGATATTGCATAATTCAGTACAATAAAGTTATAACAGCTCTCAGTAGCATCACATCATTAAATAAATTTAGCAAACTTTTCAATTAGACACCACTTCCTGGATTTAATAAATTTGCTAATAGTTTGCTTTTCTTTCTCTTTTTTTTTTCAGTTTTTCTTGTTTGCATCTCTGGACAGAGAAAGGTTTTGAACATCTGAACCAATTTAGAGGGTGTAAGTGAAGACAACGATAACGTGAAAAGCAGAACTGGGAACATCATTTTAAAACATTAAGGGAAATTCTACATGGGCTAATTTAGAGACTCGGGACTTTTAAGGGCTTTTCCTTTTATCCTCACACACTTCTTCATAGCAAAACATTATCAGGAAGCCATTTCAAAATATCATACCAGCGTAGGAATTGACACAATTAATTAATCTCATGGACCATTTTTTCCATTGCTCTTTCCTTAACAATGTCTAATAGCACGTACTTCAGAAGAAAATGTGAAAAAGTCCCAAAGCCTTATTTTACACAGCTGTTCAGGTAAGGTTACTCCCTTTGCTCTCTTCCTAATCCCTGAAATGAAATAACTTAATGCTGTAGCATATGCTTTAATATCACCTGAAACTTGTCAGGCAATTAGAACTCTATTTTTTCTTGACATGCATTCAAGGACTTGATCTTTGTAGAGTGTTTCTGTATGTTGGTGTCTGTCACACCTGCTGGCTGGGAGGCTCACATGGATTTTCACAGGGATCTACTCCAGTAGCAGGCACTCTTCTTGCCACCCTGTGGATTTACGTCTGTTTGCTGTGGGTTTTGTTGTAACGCACTGCATAAAGGAAATGATGTTTCACAGCAGCTGCTGAAGGTTCCACCATCTTTGCCAAGCTATGCAACTCTCTTACGTGTGCAGCCAGACCTTAGGTAGGAGATGCCAACCAGTCCAGAAGATGTAGCGTGTCCAAGCCCCAGTGGGAAGGGCTGCTCACATTTCTACCCAGTGAAACACAGGATATGGAGCTGTTAATATCTATTTGAGGTTTCTACTTTAATATTCCCACTTAGTGCTTGCTGCTCAGACAGTAAAATGTTTTTAGTGACGCTCTGCGTCTCACTGCAGTAGATTACCACCAGTCATGATGCAGGAGACAGGCCCCTAACATCTGCACATTCCTATTTTTGTTGTTTTTTTTGTTTTACACACCAAGCGCATCGTTCTGGGGTCAGGCTGCTTATCTGCTGCTGTGAAGGGGCTGACAGAATGACGCTGCTCACGCCTCCCGAGAGAAGGGAGAGATGCATTAGTAGACGCAAGCGCCTTCATCTCTAAAGAGGAGTCATGGGAAAGCACCACGACCGACCTGAGCACTGGAAATGGCGCCACTGGTGACTGTGACCCCGGTGCACATTCGCTGTGTGCCGCAGAGCACCTGGCACAGTTGTTCTTTACCTCCGCCTGCCCCGTTTGCTCCCAGTGCAGCATCATTATGGCCCTGAGCTCATTCCCCTCGTCTCCTCAGCGAAACACGCAGTTTATTTCCCGACCGCAGCAGCGCCCTCCCGCCGGCCTGGCACATCACTTACAGTCGGCGTGATGGAGGGGGGGGCCGAGGCCAACCCCCATCAGCAATCCTGCATAGATATGCCCATGTAGAATAAAAGCAGCCTTTTCCACACCAGGCTGCTTATTAAACTGCTCATAATGGTCCGCGAGACCTTCCCTCTCGCCTCTGCCTCCACAAATGTACATTGCTTTATGGGACTTGTGGGAACTACAGGCTGACTATGTAGAACTAGAAAAGGATGAATTCTAATTAAGAGATAATGTCAGTGGAATAGAACTTTGTCACAGGATAATGATCCCCTGCTGTTAGATAAATATGGAAGCAAAACTTAGGCAGTTTTTGAAAATAAACAGTGAGGTGATGCCAAGATGTTTATATACTGAAAGGGAAACATTTATGCCTCTGCAGTGTTTCTATTTCATGGGGTTTTTTAATTAAACAAAACCAATCCTTCCCTCCCACCCAACAGAAAACATCTTCATTAATGACCTTGGTCTTGCAAACCATCATGAATACACGATCCTCTCTGAAATCAAAAAGTGGTGTAAGGCGGTGCCGACAGATTCACCCTACGGAAGTAACAGAGTTTTCAGAATGTCATCAATAAAGCTTAGCAACTATTAGTAATATTTTTCCACTTATTAATAATCAAATTACTAGCTATAATGAGCCAAACTACCTTCTGGCAAAACTCCTTTTTGTCCCTGGATGTATGCCAGCAGGCAATTTGGTTCAGTGTTTTACATTAACTGTATGTGTATTCAGTGGGCAAATTTTGATCCGTTACCTGTTTATATTTGGAATACATCCACAGAGGTCAGCGGAATCACAAAGTGAAAACGATGCAGAATCTGCTTGTTAATGCTTTCACGGTGTATGTCTTTAACGTACAATCTCTTGATAACTGGGAACAAAACACAGCATGCAAAATATAGTGACTTTTCAAAATCTGAATAAAAAGCCTGAGAAGTCGAAGTGTAGGGCAGCGACTTCGCTATGTCTGCCAGAGATAATTTGCTTCTGCCAGCACACCTGGAAGGTGCATGAAAGTCAGCGGGTTAAAGATGTTTGGGGACAAAACCTGGTTCCTTCTCAAGGGGGCAGAAAAGGAGATTGGAAAAGGAGATTGGAAAAGGAGATCGGAAACACCGAGCTCTGAAGCTCTGGGTAAGCAGCCAGAGGCCATGGTTTTTACCCTCTGTTGAAAGGGAGAGCCTTGTTCTCACTCCACTGCGTCATTGGTGAACCTAGCAAAGGGTACAACCACCAAGGTACGCTTGTAGGTCCTAAATCCCTGGATATCTTTGGGGTTAATCCCACAAACGAATGCAGACTGACCAAGAGGATGGAACTGCTTCTCTGCTACCCCCATAAGATTATAGGAGAAAATACCCAAAGGATGCCATCGAGACACCCACATGGCAGTGAGAAAGCAGCAGCTCAGCCACGCCAACAGGTGAAACTCATCTCACATAACAGAACCTACGGGACAAAGATTCAGCTGCTTCCCTCCGCAACTGAGGCTCCATTCTACCCCGAATTACAGATTCTGTCAATTGGCAGTGATGTGCCACAGAGATCTTTCTGCAAGAATAAGCATAGTATTAGTTTAATGGACTAAACTAATTCGGTACACCTCTTCATTGTTATCTTATTCTGATATTTTCCCAACATGGTATCTAGGTGCCAGAAATAACATTCAGGAAAATTCAGAGGGTCGTACAAAATAAAATAAATTAATCAATTAAAAAGTGGGAACGCAATTCCTAGTGGCACTTTGCAATGACTGATTAATATGTTTTGAATATTTTCCCCTGTAAATTTGCCTTACTTGATTCTCTTCGCTTGGAAACTGCTATTTAGTAAAAACTAATCAACATGTCAGTATTTTGTTTATTCCTAAATAGCATCATTTATTATTATTCTTACAGCGTTACTTTGCTGTTTGCCATCTAAAGGATTCCAGACATTCGGGGTGCTCGCCCCCTCTTCCATCGCTATGACAAGGTTGTTCCAAGCCCTGCAAAACCAGGTTCTTTGGAAGCTGCAACTTTGACGGGGTCGGCACACAGCAAGGCACCCGTGACATCCTGGCGCCTGCCAGCTTCATTCTTGCTTGATTAGCTCTTGGTTACCTCAGAGATAATGTCTGGAGGCACTGATTAATGTACAATAATGGTACATCTCACTGGAAAGATAAGCTTATAGAAGATCAATTAAACAGCGGCAATTTCACAGGCTACAAGCTAGAAGAATGGTACTTGCAGCCTTTTCTTGGAGCTGTTTTTTAATCAGTTTCTCCTGCCTGCTCTAGAATTTTCACATAAAACAGTAGCTATCGTAGGGGGAAAAAAGAAATACCGTGAAAATGAAAGGTGACGGTACCCATTAAAATTACAAGGGAAAATGAATATGAATCAAGGGCCCTGAACATTCCTTCAGCTGTCAGGAGGTTACAAATTCTGCTTTGATGAGAAGACAAGAAGTTTTTTCAAATGCAAACTTGCCATAAATGGTACATAGGAGAATGCCATTGTTTCATGCAATTACATTGTTGCCTGGGCAACCATGTACAAAAGTTAATGTAAGTACAGGTTCAATGACAAAGTGGCTCCTAAATTGGAATAAAACTCCATTTACTAGTATAGATGAACCACAGGAAAAAAAATGACCTGAACGTAACTATAAAAAGACCTGTTCTCGAGCAGGAGGATAAATTAAAGGTTACCCTCCTTTTTTAGTCAGTCATTTAAATAATAACAAAAGCAAAAATCTTTAGGTACTAGATGTTAAATAGACATAGCAATGAAGATTTAAAGAACACGAATATTAGCTTCCTGTGAGGAAACTTTGGAGACATTCATCACGCAAATAACAAACATTTCAAAAGAGAGCTGTTTTCATAAGGGCTTTTGAAACAGACAACAAATTATTTTGCCCTAAAAAAAAGTACCATGGCAAAGTATTTTATTGAAATGTATCCAGAGATTGTTCTTCCAATAATTGAATTTAATGCAGGTGGGGGAGGGAGAAAGCCTATATTGTACTGGGCAGCCAGTTTTATTACTGGAATGACTACACGTCTTCCTATCAGCAGCCTAGATTTAATAGCAGAATTATGGCCCATTATGTCTATTGCAATGACTTCTCCGGAACAGGGTGGTCAAAGATCTATCTGCATGTGGAACTCAAACACGTTGTTGAATGTATTCTTTAGGGTATTTTGCATCCCTGGTCACACGCTAAAGTGGAGAAGCGTCCAGAAATCATGAGAGAAAGAGAGGCCATGAGACAGCAAAAGAGCAGAAATAAAGGCAAAGATCATCCTTGTCATGCATTCCTATTCTTTAAAATCAAAATCTAATCTGCAAAGAATCCTGCATTTACGTCTCTATTTCTAATGACAACAGCTGCCTCTGATGACAATGAGAAAAGGAGAACTGCCTGTGGAATAAAAGGAATACTTTGCTCAATTTGGAGGGAGGATTAAAGATATTCTGCTTTCTTTGCTTTTCAACTATGTGAATTATTTTTGGAAGAAAGATAAACTGTTGAGCAGCCTTTGTCACTACAGCCTCAAACAAGATGCCTCCAGTACTTAAAGGGGACAAAAGACAAGAAGACATATTAAAAGGAACAATGCTGTACTACTAGAGACATGGAGTAGATGACCTAGCAGGTCCTTTCCATCTCTTATTTCTTTGACTCTATGAGAAATAGTACAAATGCATAATAAAGTACAACACATATTCACTAGGACACCGAAGAACTAAAATACACAATAGAATAATACAACTTTGTCTGTTAGGAAACAGCAACTGTGTTTTGCTGCAAAAGTCAGGTAGGGAGAAAAGAGATTTCTGGCTGATGTTGAAAGAGAAACCTCTGTGTGTTAATCCAGTTGGGCGTGATTTTCACAAGTGCAGAACACTTAGAACTCCACTTGAAGTCAATAGAAGCTGCAAGTGCTCAGCACTTCTGAAAATCAAGCCCTTTGGGAACTGGTGAAGAACAAAGAGCAAGGAACTTGTGCCTCAGATAAACTGACTGTCACAATTTGTAGAGCTGCCATCGTCTTCTCATTTAAACATGTTCTTCGCACCTTCCTCTGCCTCTGAGTGATAGCTACAAGTCACTCCAATCTGGCACTGGTTGGGCAAGCAGCAAGCTAAGATTCCTCACTTATGCTAATCCACTTGGGTTAGAATTATCCTCTTGCCAGTACAACCCCTCATCTGTCCTCGTTTATCCATTTAACACACCTGTGGTGTTGTTTCCTACCCAGGTTCAAATTATTAAAATGGATACCTCCATAAAACAGCCATTAGGGGTAATCAGTTCATTGGGGTTCTTTTGTTTGTTTTGGTTTTTAATGCATTTTTACAGATCTCTCCAAAACTGGAGGACCAAAAAAGTCCATAAATTATTCAGGTGCAGCACAGTCATTATCAGCCCAGCCTTGCAGAATTGCAAAATTATCAAGTTGACATTACAAACCACAGGTAATTGGAAGGTATGAGTTTCTGGGCACCTGTCGGATTAGAGTTATATAGCAACGTGGTTAAGAACAAAAAGGGAATTGCACGTTGAAACAGTTCCTTAAAAATGTGCTGGTCACTCCAACAATTGTAGTTTGATCCCGAGGAAATATGAAAACTTAAAACATCATCTCTGTGCAATGAAGAAATGAGATCTTATTGGAATTCGTATGCAGAATAAGAAACTTCTTGGCATGAGTCATAAAATAATAATAGTGTGAATAATACTTGGCATTGTTTTAGTGCCTTCTATCTCAGAAGCTGCAAGTAACTATATAAAAACAAATGGATTAGGCCTGACAATACACCTTTGTTTTACAGATAGCAAACTGAAGGCAGACAGATTCTAAACATCTTGCTAGACGAACACTTGGACAAAGCTTTCGGCACAGGCTTTTCAGGACATTCTGGCCTCCTGGGCAAGCAGGGAAAACCATCAGTCCATCCACCAGCATACGGCTGATCACACTGGCTGCTGAACCTGCTGGGCAGTGACTTTTGAAATGAGTCTCAAGAATTGGTATTTTCCTCCTGCAGTCTGGAGGCTGGTGAAGGCAAAGACCCAACATCATGTCCCTCTGCCATCAAGTTCCACATTTTCCAAATCTTTTGTTTGGCAACAATGCCCGATAGCCATGGCAAACATAGAACTGGAGGCAAGCCATAGCTTGTGCTCTTCTGCCCAGGGGATCTCGCAGAGAAGGTTTTGGGGAGAGAGGAACTGGGGTTATCATTATGGGGTTAATAGACACAGGACGCAGATCCACAGGGCACCAAGGTTAAATAGTTCTGCTAACGGAAAAACTATGCGTGCTTAGTTAATATTTAAAACTTATTTCAGAACCAGTCCCTTTAGAAAAGAACATCAAATACCTGAGTGCTAAAATACATTTTTCAATATCTATCCTTCATTTCTGCCTAATGACATATGCTTGGATAGCCACCAATCCAGCGTACTTTGGGAAAGATCTTAATCTGTGTGAAATGGAAGAGCTGTCACACTGAGATAAGCTCAAAGACCACAGTTTTACTAAAAACTGCTATCTGGAAATTCTTTCTGCAGCAAGGTAAACAGTTCCAGCTAACCCGCTTTCCACAGAGTCAAAGGAAAGCTTTTCAAAGGGTACCAGAGGTTCGCAAACCAAAACGCACACGGATTTCTCTACCCCTGCTTATACACTTGTCTTTATCATGACTGAGCTCCTATCTAGTGTCAGTTTAACAGAAGTGAAACTCAAAATAAAGAAGTGTGTGTTCCTGTGCACAACTGCCATAACACTTCACCTGATGGCTGTGGGCATAAATGCAGGAACATCAACAGGTGAGCTTCAAACTGATGGAAACTCCGCCTGGGATGCAGATCCTGGGGACAACCCAGAATTATGTGGTTTATTAGGACCCTCGGGTTCAGCCAAGATACATCTTACTGACCAGCGAAAATTCTGGGCGTGCACTGTTGGTGGTGTATTATTAATGCACTGCTACATAAAATTAACACAACCACGAGGAAATATTGGCTACAATCCCAGTAAAAAGCTCTCATCTGAGTGCTATTACTAATGTGTGGAATTAAATCGTTTGCTTTACCTTCTTTCCTAAGTGATGCAAGAAGTATAATGTGAGTTCCCAAAAGTAGCATGGACACTTTTCAACCTTCTATAGATTTTAAAGAATGGTATAAGACTTATATGGGCCCCTTCAAAAAATGAAAGGTTTTATATATATATAAGGTATGGAAGAGTATTTACTTCATCTCACCTCAGGAGCAGAGCTGCAGTGGTAATATATGGATCAACATGCCAGCAGGGCTAGGGATCCTTGAAGGATCTTTACATGTGGAGCTCTCCTAATCTCACATCTCTTTATCTCTTCAAATCAGAAGAGCACGCAGTATGTTAGAGAGCAATGTGGAAGCAGAGCTGATGAGTTCCCCATTTACCAATAACTTGAGCTAAAAAGAAGACATTTCCAGGACTTCAGAACTGTCCCAGGGTCAGCTCGTGCTCATCCTCTGTATTTGGAAGCAGCTAAGCAGAAGATTGATTTACAGACGTGACTTTGGAGGGTGCCTCCAGTACAGTGAGATTACCCAGGACCACAGTGTTCCCCAAGTTCGGCTCATTGCACAATGTGATTGCAGCAGGAAGAAAGAAGATCTCACCTGCACTTCCGATCCCCCGCCATAAAGGCTCCTGGCTCCCGGTTAGCGAACACACGGGCTGAGCACACCGGGGGGGAGCAGCGCGGTGGCAACGCTCTGACAAGCCGATTCGATTTCAATTAGCATTTCAGCTTCAGCTGACAAGTCAGGAAGACAGAGTGGGGGAAACATCTCTGCGAGACAGCGATGCTCGGCGCAGAAACGCACACAGGGAAATAACGTAAAGGCTGCTTGATTTGCAAATTGACTCGAGCGGCAAAATCGGTTTCCTTATTATTATTTTACAAGACAGAAAATTAAGGGGGGGATATATAATGAGATGGAAATATTTAAATCTCAAAGAAAATATCAGGAAAATGTGAAGAGTTCAGCAGCTTCTTAAAACCGCTGTGGAAGTAGCAGGCAGGGGGAGCTCCTCTCCTGGCCAGAGGTGCAAGAACAACCAGAAGGTCCAGGAGCTGTTGCCATCGCTGAGCAGAGGCAAAACTGGCCACCTGCTAATTAAAGGGTCCAAATTAGCTACCAAAAATTTTTATGGCCAGTTACAAGCTGAGTGGATGCAAAAGCGAGGATCTATTACAAATGGCATTTTTGGTGAAAATGAGCTACACTTCAGATCTATTTTCCCTCGGGGTTTTGAAGAAGGGGGACAGATGGTTGGATAATTTATACCATTTGGCATGCAGTTACATTTGGAAAAAAAAAAAAAAAAAAAAACAGAAAAGAAAAGAAAAGAAACCAAGAGAGACAGACAGACATGAGCTATACATATCTGAGCAGAGATGCAATCATTTTAGACACAGATTTGCTCAGGCAACACCACCAGTATGTGTCACTAAATACTATAATGGCAATTTTAAATGAAAGATAGGGATTGCTGACTCCGCTGCAGAGAATTTACATGAACACTAATTTCCTAAACATTTGCCTTTGAGGATCTCAGAAAGCTCTTGCATCCCTTTGTTTACATTAATACATGACCATCCTTTTCACTTCATATTCCCATTCACCGTGAGATGTCAGGGTTTGGTGGTTTACCTCCTCCGGTACTTCAGATTGAAATAACTACTACCATCTTTCTTGTACAGCAAGAAAAAAGGTAAAATTCTAGGTAATACTAGACCACTCTTAGAAATAATCATATTAAAAAAAATTCAAATGCTACGTTCAAGTGGAGTTTCATGAACCTCAGAGCACCTTAGAGATGAACTCAATGGACTAGTAGAGGCTCCACATTCTCAAACTGAGATGTGGTAAATCATCTACAGGGCACTGCAAAGGGAAGCTCAGCAAATTTAGGGTCTTTTCAGCCTGGCTTCCTGAAGAACTGAGTTTATGTAAAATCCCCTCTAATCTGTCAGTCTTCTTCACACCACTGTACCCACCAGCCAATTTTAACCAAGTTTCTCAAAGACACCTGATGGCTATTGCAGTTAAATGGGTCATATGGAGCCAAATAACAGAGGGGCACTCAGCCTAGATCCCCAGCTGAGGGAAAAGCCCTAAACTTAGTGGTGATGTTCCACACCACAGCACCCAAATGAGGTGTGATACTCACCTCAGCAGCCGGGATTTCCATCCTCAGCAGCCAACGTTTGCTCTCTTAAACGCATTTCTCAAACAGCCACCTCAGGAAGATCTTGGGAAAGCCAAAGCAACCAGAATACTCAAGGAAAGCTGTGTCAAATCTAAAGCCGTAAATATTAAAAGCCCATCGCATGAATATTGCAAAGCTAAAAGCTGCAGGTTGGCAGAAGCCCACGGTTGGCAGTGACCTTCTTTGGGAAGGGAAGGCCGACCTCCAAACAGCCGCACGGGGGTCGCGTCTGTTTGTGTTTATCGTGCGTACAAATACGCTCTGGTCTGTTGACCAAGTTTGCAGAACATTTACAGTAGTTATTAAACCCGATCTGTATTGTTTCAACCTTTCCAGAGCTTTGCCAATGTTTGTACAATACACGCTCTCATCTACAAAAGAAAATGGGGAAAAAAAAGCCTAAAACAAAAGCATTCTATTGGGCGCAGAGGCCCGGACGGCCTCGGTGGGTTCCTGGACACAGGTGGGAGAGCAGCCTGGGTCACCTGGTGCTGCAGCCTCAGCAGATGATGCTTTTAAAAGCCAAAGCACAAAGCAGCAGCTCTGTCCCGGCTGCACCAGCACTGTGGAGGCAGCTGGGGCCGGCACAATCTGCCAAATTTACACCCAAAAACCCTGTTGCGACTTGTTGGTGCGGCCTGGGAGAGAGGCAGCGCAAGAGCCAAGCTGGGCACTGAGGAGCAACCTTCCCAAAGGCGTGCAAGGAGATCCCCAGCATCCCCAGTGCGCGCACCACAGCCACACAGCCCTGCTGTGCTCCCTGGAGCTGGGGTTTGGGGTGTGAAACCGTCTCTTCCAGTGTTCCAAACCCAGACCAACCCTGCCACAGCAGCTCTGAACTTGTTCTGGCGCAATTCTGAAAATCCCAGTCATTCCCACAGGGAAAAAAGACCCAAAAGCGAATCCTTTACCAGAGGAAGAGTTGGTGAACACCTTAGACACATCTCTGGCACCAGAGGTTTTTATTCACTGGGCTTTTAATTTGTTTTCACAGCGGTTTGAACAAATTGAATTTGTTAATTAAAGCGGTAAAATGAAATGCTGAACATTATTGACTAGATGCTAATTACATTAGAAGAGATATCGGGGGAGGGAGGAGTCCTTGTTTTCAATAGCCAGGACAAATCATATTAAGAGAGACAAGTGATCAGTCTGAGCCCAAATTCTGCAGGGAAAAAAAACTGTTTACATGTTGTGGTTTAATGTTTATCATTCATGATCTTCCATTGGCAATACCAATAGAAACATGATTACTGCGGCTTGCTATTGTACTTCTTTTCAAATTTCACTCTAGTTTATAACAGTCACTAAGCAGAGGTCATTGCCCAATTAAATGCAACGATGCTCGCTGTGCTAATCAGGAAGGACATGATTTTAAAGGTGGCCTCATGAAAATGCAGCAGCTCACGTTCCATCTCGGGAACGCCCTGCGAGTCTTCAAGCGGTAACTTTTAGTATTAAAAAAAATTCATATCAAGTTGATTGGTTTGTTTCCTCATACCCCCTTGCATTTTATGAGCTCTATTTCCATATTAGCAGAATATTTTTGGTAAAATTTTAATTTTACCCTTCACGTAGTTGTACGAGAATGACGAGAACTTCGTGTTAGTCTATTCAATGTAACTAAACATGAATCTATACCATAATGCTTCCTGTTCTGTCCACTACACATTTTATGTTACGGGGATACATGGCCCTAAGTCTGCACGATTATTTATAAATAACATGCATTCATTGTAAGACTATGATCACTGTCTCCAAAGGAAAACTGTAGAATCCCACTGATGTGAAAATGCCAGGAGATTTTGGTTCCTGAGGTACCTAAGTCACGTCTGAAAATACAACTGAGCCCCTGATTCACTTAAACGGTAGCTGAAGTTGTACTCTACACACATGAATTTCTTTCCAGATTGAAGCTGTAGATACCCAAACGTGTGAGTCAAATACAATCCAGTTTATGCTTTCAGAGCTATATTGACTCTGCAGTACTAACAGGTACCACAGAGATTACTAGAAGCTTTCTGTGTCACTGCCGTCAGATGGTGATTCGGAACACAGAGAGAGGATTTGCTGAGTAAGAGGAACCATTTTTAGCTGGACAGTTTTCTTCCCCTGCACCGTGCTCAGAATCATGTTCCTTTCTTTGAACACCACCAGGATACTCAGCGCTTCACAAAAACATAAGGAGGCTTTTAGGAAGAATGAAGGCATTTCATTCTAAAAGGCATCGAGTCTCCGCTGCTCGTAAATACACTGTAAACAATAGATGATGTCGCAGTATAAAGAAACAAAGAACAATTGTAACACAGAAAATCCGGTTTAAAGCTTGCCGGGCAGAGGGAATAAACATTGCTCTTCCTTTAGAGGCGCAGCAGAGAAGTGGCAATAAAATGATAAACAACTGATGAATGCAAATGAAATATACTGAAGCAACAATTTCTGTGCCTAAGAAATAGGAGCAGAGCAAAAAAGCAAACTGCAACCATCAGTAACAGCAAAAGCAGCTGCAAAGCAAGGCACGACCACCTGCATTAGCTTAAGCAATAAGTGCAATACAGCCCCAAGCACAGGAAGGTGATAAATTAAATGTTCTTAGCTTGGGCATGTTGAGAGCGTCTTAATAGGGACAAAGAGAAAACAAACAGTCTTCCTGTTAGCTGTTAAGAGCATGTCTTTTGTCCTCCTTTCCAATATGTACAAACAGCACACAGAATGGCCTTAATGACATGGTCCTTTTTTATTTCCTTTGAGAAGTTAATTGCCTGACAGCAGCACAACCTGGCTGGGCTCAGTACGGTCCCAACGTTAGGAATGCTCACCCCATGTACAAATACACGCATTCAAGCGGGCTCATTGAATTGGTGTATTTGCACAAGGAACCCTCCGAGGGCTCAGTACGGTCCCAACATGAGGAATGCTCACCCCATGTATAAATACACGCATTCAAGCGGGCTCATTGAGCTGGTGTATTTGCACAAGGAGCCCCCCGAGCACGGTCAGCGCGGAGCAGAGTGGGCGCCCTGGGAACTGTGCTGCTCCGGAGCCTCTCCGGCCTGGAACAAAGCCGGTGGGGTCACTGCACAAGCACCGCGAACGGCTCTGTGCGTGTGCGGTTAGCCCAGAAGACTCGGTACGGCCTTCAAATGCATAAGTAAGGTCTAAATGCAGCTGATTTTCTAACTATTTAGGAAAGCAGCAGATTCCTCCAAAAATAGTTCAGGAAGTTTGCCTAACATGCCTTTTATAAAGGACATAGAAAGCGACCTTGTGGTATGGAAAACCAGATACAATACAGACAGCTGACAATTACGGCATCTGCTGATGGGTCTGCGGAGACTCCTTCAAATTACAGACGCACAACCCGGATCCCTGGGAACCCGTCTCCTAAGACGACACCAACTTCAAACAGAATCAGGAGCTTATTCTCAGCTTATTCATTTTTAAAGTTCTGACTTAGAGACAGCAGAATAACGATCGAGAGTATGATCCTTCCTGCCTAACCGCATTCTGCTCTTCCACTGAGCCAACCTGAGCTGCTTGGGATCTGAAACAAACAAAATCTAGTTCTTTGCTCTATCTAATAGTAAATCTGTTGAAAGCCTACACTCCAAGTTAAGCCAGCCCTCTCATACACCTCTTCCCTTTGCTAGTTCTCTCTATTTATATAGACTTGATTTACACTCTAAACTGTGAGTGACTTGGGTATTCAGTTTGTCTGAGAAGTCTCCTGAACAATTTTCCTTGAGCCTTTTTGAATAGAGCATATAAAACAAAGTGAAGTTTAAGCTTGAGTCAAAATTCTTGGCCAAAGAAATGGAAGAGAGGAAAAAAAGAGAAACCTGAAGCAAAATGCATGGAAATGCAGTACAGAGGAAGTAATTACCACTAACGCTCCGAGCCCCTGCTGCGCTGATGGGGTTTTACAGATACTCAGTATAGGTCTGTCACTCAACGAAAGAATTTAGCTCTATGTTTGCATGAAAGAAGTAATAAATTTGTTACAATCAGCAAGCAAAATCCAAAAGGAATGGACATCTGCCTTGGAATCTGCTTGCTATACAGAAAACAGCTTAATATTGGCAATGAAACAAATCTAGGAAGCGCACAGAACCTCGTTAAAGGAGATGTGTTTAGAAAACAGATATTAAAATAACAGTCCACTAGTTTTGGATTAGAGATGAGAAACCATTAAGATAGAGTGCAGGTTTTAAGGTGCTGATTTTCTGATGGTGTCAGCCAGCCTGGTTCTTCAAACTCTGTGGGTACCAGCACCGCACGACGCTGACGGTGGTTGAGAGGCGACGGGGCAACACTGCTCCACCACGCTGTTGGTTTTAACGGTGCCCTTCGACTGCTGATCCTTCAGAGCACCTCAAAAAGGTTAATTTTATAAACAGTACCTGAAGGTGTGAGCATATAGCTTTCCATCAGAAATATATACTCAAGAGAGGAGAATTTTTAATTTACCCCATTGATACAGCCGAGGAAAAGACACAGAACAGATTCACTGTGAATTTATATGTTTTACTGATATCTCCCAGGTACATAGAAATAAATGCCCAATATGCAACATGGTAAGTTTCTGTCTGCTCATTTGAAAAGTGGGGTTTTGCCTGTGCCAAGGACTTTGCTGCAGGGTGTTTCCATTCCACTCATATTTGGGTCTGAAGTTAATCCCTCACACCAGAGGGATATTTGTGCAACACCCCCCCCCCCCTTTTTTTTTCTTCATGTAGACCTTTTATTTTCCTTTATTTGGCTTAAACAGTTTAACTCATGTTCTGACTTTTTAGTCTAGAGAAGAGGAGGCTTAGAGCTGACCTCATCACTCCCTAGAACTACCTGAAGGGCAGTTCTAGCCAGGTGGGGATTGGGCTCTTCTCCCAGGCATCAGCAATAGGACAAGGGGCCATGGGCTTCAACTCTGCCAGGGGAAATTGAGGCTGGAGATGAGAAAGAAATTCTGTGCAGAGAGAGTGGTCAGGCATTGGAATGGCTGCCCAGGGAGGTGGTGGATTCGCCGTCCCTGGAGGTTTTTAAACTGAGACTGGACATGGCACTTAGTGCCATGATCTAGTCAATGGGCTGGAGTTGGACCAAGGGTTGGACTGGATGATCTCTGAGGTCTTTTCCAACCCAGTCGATTCTGTGATTTCAATTTCAACTTTCCCATGTGATGGAACGTAATTTCTACTTAAAGCTTCACAGGTAATTCTGCCGTTGAGCTCACCACCGGCGCTCGGGACGGAGTTCGGCAGGCTGGGGACAGCACGGCAGCTCCAGGCAGCGTCACCCGTGGAGCTGCCCGTGTTCTGAACACCCTGTCTGCACTCCAAAGATCAAAACTCTCTGCCTTGCCTTCCACCTGCATTTCAGAAGAGCGAGCATCACAAGGATTGCTCGTTAGAGAGAGCTCCTGGCTCTCCGGAAAGTTTCGGGAGCTACAAATGGCTCAGAGGAAACTAAAATTAAAGGATGACCTTAGTGCCCTCCCTCATGCAGCTCTGTTGCAGCTGGCAATAATCCGGTTCGTGTTTGGGGAAGTCAGTAGAACATCACCAGGAATAAAAGCTCTAAAAATGAAAATAGAAAGCCAGGGGTATCAATATAAGCAGCAAATTTGGACAGCCATTTGAGTTTCAATTTCCACTAATTCCTAAGTGTGGTCAATGAACATGAAGAATTTCAGTACATTTCCTCCGGAACAGATTAAAGCTACAATAAAAAGCAATAAACTAAAACACAAAATAGAACTGAAAAAGGAGGGACTGAATGTCCTTGGTCAGCCTGACGGACACGGCAACTGGAGCACTGGCTGAGCTCCCTCTGAGCGGTCCCTGCCGCGCCAGGGACGAAGCCGCACGCCATAAGGACAGCAAGGAGACAAAATGCATCTTACCCCTGAAAAAAATGACTCCAATTTGTATTAGGAGCGGAAGAAATTTGTATTGTGGCGGTTTGGATTAAATCTGTTGCATGTTTGCTCTTATTTGGATCTGCATCTGTATTGAAGGAGCTGCAAAAGCTCCAACGTCAATATAGAGACATGTGCACCGATGTAGCAAACGTTCTCTCGCAGCATTCTGCAGGCACAAGTGCACCTACCTACACAAAGCCTAGACTGTATTCTACCCAAAATGCTCCAAATGAAGCATTTAAAGTTATGAACCTCCCTGTGCACATGTTTTCTTCTTTCTGTGTGGAAACCACATGCTGATATGCAGCACAACCAGACGCGAGGGCTATCCCAGCGCTGCACATCAACACAGGAGCTAATCAGCGCATACTCCATTACAAGCAACACTGTAGAACTGCTACCAGAAACGATACCCATCACATAACGCTGTAGCTGGGTGATTTAAGGAGGAGGAGCCCGGACTCTGAATTTCTTTGTTTTGCCATTCACGTGCTATGGAGTCTTAGATCCTTTTCAGAGCTGATGTTATGTCAATGCACTCATTACAGTTTAGCTGAGGTCTGTGTATTGTTCGTCATATATATTCACAGCATACAGTAAACTCTAATAGCTCCTTTGGAGCTGTTACACTGTATGCTGTAAATGGTTATTAACAATAGTATTCATTCATTTACATGTAATGGATTCATAATAGCAAAAGTAGAGTGAAAATCTTACACTGTAATATGAAAAGTAGATACTGCATAAAGGCAGCATTTTAATACTCAGTACTCTGACTGTTTTAATTATTTTTTAAATATCAATAGGTCCTGCTTCAGTAGCTTGTAAAATTACATGAAACAAAGTGGGCTTTAAGTCAAAGGAGCACAGTGAACAGTGTGCACGGTGGCAGAGATCTCCACGGGCTCGTTGTCCCACAGGTCTGCCCATGGTGGGGACAGCAGAGATCTCCATGGGTTCATTGTACCCACAGGTCTGCCCGTGGTGGGGACAGCAGAGATCTCCACGGGCTCGTTGTCCCGCAGGTCTGCCCGTGGTGGGGACAGCAGAGATCTCCACGGGCTGGTTGTTCCCACAGGTCTGCCCGTGGTGGGGACAGCAGAGATCTCCATGGGCTCGTTGTCGCACAGGTCTGCCCGTGGTGGGGACAGCAGAGATCTCCATGGGCTCGTTGTCGCACAGGTCTGCCCGTGGTGGGGACAGCAGAGATCTCCACGGGTTCATTGTTCCCGCAGGTCTGCCCATGGTGGGGACAGCAGAGATCTCCACGGGTTCATTGTTCCCGCAGGTCTGCCCATGGTGGGGACAGCAGAGATCTCCACGGGCTCGTTGTCCCGCAGGTCTGCCCGTGGTGGGGACAGCAGAGATCTCCATGGGTTCATTGTACCCACAGGTCTGCCCGTGGTGGGGACAGCAGAGATCTCCACGGGTTCATTGTTCCCGCAGGTCTGCCCATGGTGGGGACAGCAGAGATCTCCACGGGTTCATTGTTCCCGCAGGTCTGCCCATGGTGGGGACAGCAGAGATCTCCATGGGTTCATTGTACCCACAGGTCTGCCCGTGGTGGGGACAGCAGAGATCTCCACGGGCTCGTTGTCCCGCAGGTCTGCCCGTGGTGGGGACAGCAGAGATCTCCATGGGCTCATTGTACCCACAGGTCTGCCCGTGGTGGGGACAGCAGAGATCTCCATGGGCTCGTTGTCGCACAGGTCTGCCCGTGGTGGGGACAGCAGAGATCTCCATGGGCTCGTTGTCGCACAGGTCTGCCTGTGGTGGGGACAGCAGAGATCTCCACGGGTTCATTGTTCCCGCAGGTCTGCCCATGGTGGGGACAGCAGAGATCTCCACGGGTTCATTGTTCCCGCAGGTCTGCCCATGGTGGGGACAGCAGAGATCTCCATGGGTTCATTGTACCCACAGGTCTGCCCGTGGTGGGGACAGCAGAGATCTCCACGGGCTCGTTGTTCCCGCAGATCTGCCCGTGGTGGGGACGGGAGTCCGCTGGCATGAGGATCTCTGCACTGAAGCGGCACCAGGACCAAGAGGATCCCACATCTGGGTGCCCTGGGCTGGACCCCTGTCCTCCAGCTCTCACAGCTGCTCCAGGCAGCTGCACTCCACGTGCTGGAAGGTGGGGAAGGAACAAGAACAAAACCACCAGGCAGGAACTCATATCACCTCCCAAAATCTACAGGCAGGTAGTATAACCTCAGCCTTAATTTGGCATCCTTTCCCCACTAAAACTTCCGTGGAACATAAATCAAAGATGCCATAAAAGACCAAAATGGCTACGTGGAACTCCGAAATGAAGCCCCACATCTCCCGGAAGTGCTGCCTAGAGGAACAAATTCTTCTCCCTCCAAACAGGAAAATCCCCAGAAATCTCCTCAGGGAAACCACTCATTTTCAGCCCCAGCATACACTACCACAACCTAATTTTTCTGTTGCTTCAGATAAAAATACATCAAATTGTCCCATTTAGGACAGACAAAGACACTTCACAGAAAATGTCCAAGGCACCCACTCCCTACATGCATGGTGAGGAACATCTAATTGAACCTGACACATGCTAACCTATTGCTGTGTGGGGAACGGCGCAGAGAGAAAGGAACAGCTCTGAGGCCCTTCCTAATAGACAAAAAATAGTCCATCTTCACAGGTCATTTTAGGGTTTCTTTAAGTTTCAATCCAGCTAAAGCCAAACAAAAGAACAGATTTTAAAACGGAGTTACTAGCAAACCATGGACACACTATGAAGACTGACTGACACTGCTGTGAGAAAGCAGTTGAGATTCCAGTAGAAGTTTGTTCAAGTCACGTTTTATTTATCTCAGTGTTTAGTACACTTGGGAGTGTATTTTCCATGGATATTTTTCCCCATAACTTGGAATGACTTCTATAGTGCTTCTCTCAGCACAGTCTGAGATGGTAGAACAACACAACAATATCAGGACTCATTATTTCAGCTTAATAATTGGTTTTCTTAGTCATCCAGAAATCTAATGGAAACTGTAAACATCAATACAAATTTAGCTTTAGTTGGGATCTTCTGAATACCACTAATTTAGCCATTAGTTAGATTGCCTCATAACCTAAATGCAATGCCTTTGTTCTCAAGGAACAAGCTGAAATAGAAGAGGAAAAACATACATGATAGTCAGGACAAGATACGCGGTTAAAAGGAGTTTTTACTAAAAATCTGAGCAGACTCATATACAACATAAAAGGTACCAGAGCCTGTGTTCTAGCACAGACACAGGAAAAGAAATAGATTTATAAAGCATTCACTGGATAAACTGGTTTTTGAAGCTGGGTCCAACACCCAGTACAATCCACCAGCAGTTACTTATCACAGAAGAATAACTAGCTTGAATACTTGATGGTGAACAGTAAAGAGCGAATGTTGCTCTTTGTTGTATTGTTTCTTACTTTCATTGGGTTGTACAAAGATACTGACACAAGCCATGTTCTAATCTACCTGTGTTTTACGGATGTTGTTTTTGAGCTTACCCTAAAGGTCAATGGTGCTGTTTGTGTTGCTGGCAAGGGTGTCAAAAAAGTCCTACAAATCAGTAATATTTTGGAAAACAGAATCAAGAATATTTCAGCTGCAATGCCGTTTATTTTTGCCTGCCTATTAAACAACTATCCCAATGTATTTTATGTCTGTAACTATTTAATATAATTAGCTGCATGGCAATGACATTTTTTTATAGCACTGGAGATGAAGAGTTAATACGTTAACCCACAGGACCCAACCTTTGCTCATTATATTCAAATTAGCAGAGATACACCAGCACAGGCAGATATACAACTTATCTTTTCTGCAAATATATGTAGACCACGCTAAAATTATTTGCTTTTTTTTGGCTATAAATAACTAGAAACATAGACTTCTGGTTCCTCCTAAAACTGAGTCTTAAACTACGCATATCACAGAAGAAACCAATTGTTCTTTTAGATCTGAATGAAAATGTTTACTTCTATGGCACAAATATCTCTTTGTTTGTAGGAATGAAAAATAAAGCTTAATATATTCAGAGCTTCATCGCTATTAGCAACAGCCAAGCCTACTTTACCTCGGATCACAACTGATTAAAAATAATATTCCATTGTAATTACCAAGATTGTGTCCAATCACAAGAGCTACTGTATTGCAGGCGTATTCTAAACTTCCCAGACAGAGGGCAAGAATGGAGGTTAGAAAATCTTAATGTGAAAGCGATTTGTATGATTTGCATAGCACATTAATCTACAACAAAAACAAAGTCATTTCTTCTGCGTTCTTAGTTTGTATTTTTATATTTAACTGTGTTCCGAGGGGTGCTAATTACCAATGTGATAGTTACAGGCTTGATTATCTGCCTGATTTCAGAGAGTCCTGCTCCATGGATAAGGATCTCTGGTACAGAGTCTGTATCGCACAAAGCCGCTCCATCGCCCAATATTGAGTTAAAAGGACCATAAATCCTGCTTGGCAATCTGGTCTGCTGGAATAATGGAGCGCGCTTGGCAGCGGCGGCTGAGCTGTAATTCAAGCTCATCTCCTCAGACAACTGGAGAGGGACACACATGGCCGCAGAACTCATTTCGGAGTCTGAAAGCCATTAAACATCTTTTGCTGGCTCCTACATGAAGAAGTGTGATGCCAGAGCCTCAGTGCCAAGGGATACCCAAAGGGAAGGCATATGGTCTGCTTTCACTTCTGCTGAAGAGTTCATTCTTTTTATTTAAAGAAATAACGCAATGTATGTGTCTTTCTTTATCAACAGCCTGCCTATTTTAAAGGAGGAATATTGACTTACGATTAAATCATATACAATATTATTGCCTCCTTCACACTGTGCGCTCATTGTATCTACGAATTGTGGGATGTGCAAAAAAAAGGAGGGAAAAGTCACAAGAGGGAGCCCAGCGGGTTTCGTGTTCCTCCAAAGAGCACCTTGAAAAATGCAAGAGGTGTCACCCATCTGGGCTCCATCAGTCACCCAATAAACCACGGCATGGGCATCACCTGTCCACGGGACCAGGAACGCTGCTTCTCACGTACCGCAAGTACAGAAGATCCATTTTCTGGCAGAAATGAAAGGTTGTAGAGGCTAACAACGCTTCCCCTTGTGTAATCAGCCCTTACGTGGTCTAGTCTCACACCAAACCCCTCATTCCAGCACACAGCTGAAACCTACAAAATTAATGGCAATATTATTAAAGTTGTCAGTGTAGGATTTTAGAGCTGGTGCAGAAAACCTAGAGTTGGTTTAAAGCCACTGGTACAGCAAAAGCTTATTGTGAGCCTTTATTTCATCCCATGTAGGAAATTGTAGTTGCTGTAGGATTCACAGACTGGCTTTGACATCAACCCTAAATATAACCAGCAGCCAGAAATAAGGAACAGAAAGAGCAGGTACAAAGAAACGGAGGAAATCAGTGAGAAGAAACTAGAACGCTATTAGATATCTTCACATCCTTTTGCCAAGTGTATTTTTACAGAAAAAGCAGTGGAGATGGTGCTGCTGTATAAGCAGACTCATGCTCAAGCCTTTTAGTTCTGCTACTCTTGCAGCTCATTTAAAGCCTCAGCGGTGTTTGTTGAATCAATACTCGGGCAGCTGTTTTGATAATTTCACTCTGATGGTATTTCTTCTGCAAGGACAGACAAAGGGGAGAAAGTCACCATCTCAATGAGGCCCAAAGTCCTCAGAGGTTTCCGAGGCAGAAACAGACTGAAACATCAGGTACAACATGCTGAGATCAACACCATGAAAGCCAGCAGCTGGTGGTCTTCACCAACACGAGGTGACCGAGTCAGTGAGAGAATGAGCATGGCAAGACAAAGCAAAGGTAGCATTTGTGACAAAAGTATAAACCGATTTACATATGTCAACTCATTGTCATAACATACAAGTTAATCTTTAAATATCTGCATCAGCAACTCTACAAAAATCTGGTTTCTGAATATACCCAATGCAAACTGCATACAGACCAAATCTGAAATACTATGGAAAATCCATTCCTCTGCCCCTCAACTTTTACTCATTTAGGAAATGGAAATTTCACAATTAAATGATTGCATAAAAAACAAGTTTCATAAAAGAGTTAAAAACCAAGTCAGATAAATGAAAGCAGGTACTACTCCACTTCCCAGAGTAAACACACTAATGTAGGGCTAATTAATCCATTAAGACACAGGTTACAACAAGACAATGAAACTGAACATAGAAACATCAATTTTATAACTCACTGTGCTATAATTATTCTCTGGCTCAGTGAATGCATATACCCTTTCAGAAACCTACAGTGCCTTTCATCTTACATAAAGGATTAAATCTTTAACTAACCCACACGCAGGAAACACAGCCTTCTGTAATGTTCCCACATTGCTCCCTGCACACTGCTAGATATTGCTCATTTATAGTAAAATCTGACTGCAACATCTGAGGAGCGCTGTCTGAATGTGTGTATGTGTGTCTGCCCTGATTGCATCTTCCACAACTACACATCCAAGAGTATAACACATTTCTAAGCAGCAAACTAAACTATTCATGGGGAACACTGGGAAGAACTCAAAGATCAGCATGAATGTTAATAGTTATGTGTAATTGGCGGATGAAGGCATTTCCTTTTAAAATCCAAGAATAGGAATGACCGCTTGTAAATAACACAGCACAGTTTCTAGTACAAGTCACCTAAACACATTTTACAAGCAACATTCATCCAATTAAAATTGCACACAAAAACCCCAATACAAATCAAAATAAAGTGATTCAGGAGTTCCACCCATATCTGCTATAACTCCTGAACATAAACCAGTGTGCCATCTACACGGCAGATCCTCTCTATAATGTCCCGTTCTCCATGCATAGGACACCCAGTGACATGAAGAGGAGTTTGTATACATAGGGAGACTGAATCCAAATTACTCACGTAGCACTTCAAACAAGATTCTTCCTGTAAATTATTTTTGAGGTTTACTCAAGTAAACCATTAAGCATTTTTTTCCTAAAGTCTTTGTCCTTTCAAGCACAATCAATAGTTTGTGCAGAATATATTGTGTTTTATTTTTACATGAAAATACTGATTTACAACACTTTGCTCTAGCAATGCCACATGCACACACACACCAGGTAAACTTGCTGATACCACTTGCACAGGGAACCCTGTAAGTCCATTCTGCATTAGTATTTCTGTAGAGCTGAATAGCAACAATAAGCGGAAAATCATTCAAAGGTTTTCCCGTAAAACACAAGGTTAGTAACCAATGGTCAACTTCACCAGTTTCTTTTACCCCTATCAAAAGTAAATCACTGCCAGGCTATTTGTTTGCCTTGAAGCTACAGAAACCAGGCACTGACTCCCTCGGCTCTGTCATTCCTGATCCTGTCCTTTCAGCTGGTAAAAGTGCCAGTTTAGTGCCATCAAATGCAAAGAATCAATATGCTGGCAGACACCAAGTAGTACATTGAGCCATCAGACCATAACAGCCTGAGATCAGTTCTATTTTTTCCCTTTTTTGTGCGGCTTTTTCCCCTACTGTCTTATCTGTAGTCGCTGGATAGAAGCCATCTATCAATCAAGCAGTCTCAACAAGGTTTATTATTAAGCTGCTCAAAACAGGGAATAAAGATCAGGTCTCATTATTCTCATGGAATATGCTAGAATCTGCTTTATTTTGCAGTGATCCTTTTTCTTTGCCACATTGACTTGATGACAATTTTAATTGGCCCACAGGGCTCCAGACTTCTGAGAAATGTAGCTGAGACTTTCTAAATATGAAGGGTCCCTGAACAACTTGGAAGAAAACTTGCAATGTCAGTGATATCAGCATTGTATTTACCTTACTTGATTCTGTTTGCACATGTTTCTACGGAAACCGATGGCCACAAATCGTTTCTGTGAATTCTTGGAAATGTCTCCTCTACAGCAATCAGAATTTATGATTCCCCCCATCCTACTGCAAAGCAGATCGTCTTCCAAAACTGTTCCTCAACACCTGGTTCCTGCAGCAGAGAAAAATGAGTACTTTTGTGTTTTCCAGCTTCAACAGAACTAATCCTGAAAGATGAGTTGGCCATATATTTATGTCCATCGCTGGACGTGGGCCACAGCGAGAAGACGATTTGCAGAGGTGTGGGACTTTACGTGAGCCAAACGCCCCCTCCGCACCGGACTCACCCGTCCTCATCCGCGACGAGGCTGATCATCTGAAGGATGAGTCAGCCCGGTGTAACACCGACACAGCAATAGGTTTCTTTACCGCTGCATAAGAGACAGGAGCTGACTATTTTCTTCCCACTTAGAAACTGAGGTTTTAAAATTAGGCAATCCCATTGTAATTTTATCATAATTAAAGACTGAGGGGTACAGCCATAGCATTGCTCTCTGAATTCACAAAGATTCATTCTGGGATTTCTTAGTATCCTGTAATTAACACAATGAAGAACCTTGAAATTCACTTAGCAATTAGCAGTGATGAACAAAAATGAGTTGCCTTTAAGGCACTTAGGCCATATTCACACATCCTATTTTCAGAACCAAGCTGCTTAATTCCCACACCTGCAAACCAGGCTCCTGGATCTGGAAGGATGATTCAGACAGCTTAAGTTAGGACTGGAAGATTTTTATATCCAGAATGACACAATTTGGATCCTAGTGCACGCATTACTCCCCAGCAAACTGCTTTCCTCCCTATTGCTGCTCCCACTGAGTGCTACCTGGTCTCTTACTCTAAATCTGAGATGTGCCACATACAAAGGCTGTAAATCCCAGGTCAAATAGCTGAAGGCCAGCTTCGCGTGTTGTGGCTGACACTGTCGGGAAGCATTTTGAGGATGTGTCAGTATTATACGTGTCAAAGAACCCAGTAAAAACGCCCTGTACTTCAGGGGCTTGTCAATAACCCCCAGCTTGGGAGGGCAGAAAGCAGGTGGCTGCGAACCCACGCTTTGCATATTCAACTGTTCAATAAACTCTGCAGCTACAATCTGATGGTGCTGTACAAATGCCAGGATTGGTGCTCTTTTAAAAATGAAAATAATAAAAATCAATATATATTGCACCCTCCCTCCTCTGTGCCACCAAGGAGGGCGCCAATATTCCTCATAGAAAAATATCTTGTTCTTCACTTCATATTTTGCTGTTTACCCCTGCTCATCACAGCAAATATCCCTGACTAAACACATAATCCCATTTCTTTGCTGTGATGTATCTCTAACCAAATAATTAAACTACTTTTTATTTTGAATCTGTGTTTAAATAATGAAACTGATAAGAGATGTTATTTTAACCCCACTGTGTTTTGAATCTGTTTCATCGTGTGGATGCTGGGAAGGTGTTTTCTCCTACATGCTTCTGGATACCAAGAACACTGAGGTCAAGGGCTGGTTCTTTCCTAGAACCCACACGCGAGATTCCCACTGAGTGCAGCAGCGACCGGCCAAGGGCAAGTGAGGGAAACCGGGCCCTGCGATGTCTGCAGCTTTGTGAGCCCGGATGGGTTCTAGATGTGTCAGAGATTGATACGAACACTCACAACGTGCTGTCTCAATCTCAGTAGATGCAAGCACATTAATGACAGACTGTGCTAATCCCCTTTTTTCTTTGTTTTTAAACTGAGAATTGCTTATAATATGGAAGCATTACAAAAAAAAAAAAAAGTATTTTTAAATACATCTGTACTGTATGAGAAAGATACCTACAGCTTTTTCTCTTCCCATGAAATGGGAAGACGCCTCCAGTTGATGAGAAAGCAGTTATTCTGTGATTAGATGTCTCAAAAGAAATATTACAACTTAAAAAAAATTAGTATTTTACTAAATGGTTAACGAAATAAGAAAGCTCTAATGTTCACCCCAAGAAGTTCATAGGACAGATAATTTTGGTTCATGCTGGTAATTGTGAACAGCACTGGCAAAGGCTGACAGGAGCGTTTCATGGCCGCCCACGCAGGGATGACGCTGTGGTCTCCTGCTGATACCTGATATTTAAAACATACCCTGCTCAATAATACACACTTATCACCCTGTCGTACCTTACTTTGAAAAGTTCTTGCAAAGTCTGCAGCTGACATGCGTCATTTATTTCCACTTGAGCTAATTAAAGAACCATGATTGGAAAAGCACTCCATTAAATGATTTACATTTGGACTACAAAGCTGGGCAAATCTGGAGTTCCGCGATAACCTCGTTCCAGTATTTTTAAGGGACTGATAGAGAGAAGTGAAACAATACCAAACAGATTAGGGCATTATCTACCCAATTAAGGAAGAGAAAGAAACACTCAACTCTTGAATGATTTGGCCAGTAATGTTTTTGTGTGCACCTGTTTTTCTCTTTATTATTACAAAGCAGTGACTTGCTCCTATAACATTTTATCTGTGTTAATATTAGAGCGCTTTACTTAGCGGTGGTTCAGTCTCATTTTAGTGAACTAGCTGCCCTTCATCTCCTTAAAGGCAGGAGAAGAAAGGTAGGAGGAACCTTACTTTAAAGGTAAACTTATCCACATCTTTGGTGGCCTGGACCCAGTGGTCCAGCACCCAGTGGTCCAGCCTTGCTGCCTATCGGCATGAGGGCGTTTGGTCATTGACTTCAACGGGAACAGGAGGGGACCACCGAGCTCCAAACCACCCTCCCAGAACTGTAATGGACAGGGACACAAGACACCATTGATCCGCTGGCATTCAAAAAGCCGTCTCCAAGCAGAAATATTAAGGAGAAGATGGTGATCAGAAGTTTAGGTGCTCTCAGTAGAATTCAACTGAACTAACCCTAATGCACAAAATTACAGCAGAACAGAAAACTACCTGTTGCATCTGGATATGCCAGAGCATGTTAGAGCATGTTTCAAGCTTTAATCAAGAAATTCATGAAGACTTTATGGATGAAGGATAGGTCTGAGAAACAACTTAGTCTTTATACTTTACTCCTTTGTGACCATGGGAAGGGAATTCATCTTATTTACTCCATCTTTAAAATCAGGCTAAATATATATTCATCTTCAAGCAGGGATGAGTTAATGATGTCAATGGCTCTGTAATGGCAATTCATCAGGTAAAAAAAAACCAAACTAATAATTTCTCTTTATCAGTGAGACAAGCTACACTGAACTTCATTTTCTTGCAACAGAACCAACATATCCATGCCTTCCTCCTCTTTGTCTCTTTGGTAATCCAATGATTGTACCCTCCTACATTTAGAAAAGCTATTGATAAAAAGAATGCACATAAAGTTTGCCATGGAAATCTGTTGGACTGTAAACCTGGAATTCCAGTGTCTTTTGAGCTTAGATTTCTTTCATATACTACAAAAGAGATTTTGAAAGCTGAAATAAACAGCTAATCAGCCTGGTACCTTCTAGACATCATTCTTATTCCAAGACGAGTGACTTTATGGTGTTAAAACCCATAGAACCCATCTGCAACCTGCTCACAGTGAACCAGAGATAAATCACACTGACACCAGCAAAACCACCTTGCCATGCTTTGCAATTTGCTGCAGGAACTGATGTAAGTCCTGGAAAGAGCTGAGGAATTAACAGTTAGATGGAAACACAGAAGACTTGAGCCCAGTTGCCAGTCAGAGCCAAACATCTCCATGCTGGAGTATTTTACCTTGTGCTCTAGAAAGCTGAGATAAAAGAGTTGAAATTGCAAATTTCACAACGTTCAAAAATAAAATACCATTCACTTTCTGAGGTAGGAAGCACATTCAAGAGGGTGAGTTATTGCAGAACTCACGAGGCACAAACATTTCTGGGCTAACCTGTGTTTGGTTTAATAGAAAATAGATTGGCATAATCAAATGATGTGCTATTCTTTATCATTGACCTCCCATTGAAATCAGTGCAACTCCCTTCTTATTTCTCTTCAACACAGGGGTTAAACTATTGCTACTAACTTGTATCTACATAAATTACACGGAGGAAGCAGAAGGTAGAAGTTAGAGTGTGAAAGATCTCTCCACTCTGTTCCAATTTCACATACACATTGATAGTAATGGAAAGCATTTATAGTCACATAAAATTAATGCTTTGAGCTTTTAAATAGTTATTGTTTGTCAACAGCGTTTATATTTTTCACTTGCCCTAGTTGTAATCAAAATAGCCCGTGGATCCTCAGTGATCGGTAAGATACACAAAGCAAAGGCTACTCAAGAAATGCCATGATTTGGCATATTACATTATTTATGCAAGCTAAGAAAAAATAAATCATTTTGCTCCTGTTGGATGAATGTCATTAATGGAAATGTAACTCACATCATCTTGGCTTGAATGATTAATTAAAAGAAAAAATAGTTAATCAAGATAAACTTCTGCACCTAGCTAACAGAGGACCGAAAGTTTATCATGTCTAAATATGTTTCTCATACATTTACTGCAAATTAGTTTTTGAAAGTGAATTTCAAGGTCTACTGACTCCGAGGTTCACTAACTCAGTTTTCATTAAGTTTTCACAAATGATCTACTGTAGCATTATTCTTTTATAGTGGTGCAGATTTAAGGCACACTATGAAAAGCAATTATACTGTCAGAAAAGTGTATTTTGACTTATTAAAAAATTGAAAGGTTTCACAAAACTATTTATTGTGATGTTCGTTGGGAGGGCATGTTGACAGTGTCATGGAATAAAGCGTTTGTCTGGGGTGCATCTCTCAGCCGCTTCTCATCATACCTCCTCATTGAAAACCTGACACAACCTTACTCAGCAAATACGTTACAAACCTGCGCAGGCAATAAATACACAGTGCTTTGTGATTCTGCCCCGCAGCCGGCCAGCTGAATTTATTTTGATAGGTCTGCAATATAGTAACAATGCACATGTGTTTGTTAGAAGTATAATAATTTTGTTTTAGTAAATACTGAAGATGTTTAAAAGGAAACCTAGATATTTAACAGCCTTACAGTTACATGATTCATGTCAAGAAACAATTTTGTCCAAATTTTGTGGATCACTTGTTTCAACTGAATTGCATTAACTTTGTCTGATTACCTCATTATCTCCCAGAGTGTTATTTTCATATCCTATTTGAGCACTATTCATCTAAAATAACTGTGACTCAGAGAATGACCATAATGCTGTCTTGTGGTGAAGGACCAAGGAAAGCTTAAAACATGAGGAAAGGATTTACCCTTCAATTGTTTTATGGCATCAAGGAATAAATTCAGCTACTCGCCTCTTGACTTCCTTTTCAGAGCATGTGACTAAGAAGTACTTCAGGAATAGACAAAAAGAGCGTGATAATTGATTCAACTTTACCCTTGATCTTGTTACACAAAAGCCACCGTAGGAGATATAAGAGGAAGAAGAGATGAAATTGCTACTTAGAACAGAGCTGCCTCCAGAAGACAACGCTTACAGTGGTATCAGCAACTAAGGTTTTCTTGCCTCTAAAAAGAGTCATTTCTTTTTTATCCATTTCAATTAGGTTACTTCAATTATTCTGTGCATTCACCATGAAAAACAAAAATTCCCAAATCTAACCTTTTTTCCTAGTCTCTGCCAATTGTGTAATCATGTAGAGTGACATGAAACACTTAACCAGGAACTACCAGAAAGGAGTCAGGCACTCAGATGGCTTTTCTTTCCACACATCACACGATGGCCAGAATAGAAAAGCAAGCCGGTCTAAGATGCACAAATGTACTAATGCAAGATTTGCAAGAAATAAGCAGGAGGAATAAGAAGTCTCAGTCAACTATTGGAAACCCCACCAAAGAGCTTTGTTAAGCAGCAAGAGTAGGAGAAATGACGCACAGGAAGGCCAGCTGGGGGCTGATCGTGACCGACAGGGAAGGAGAGGGCAGTGAAAGGGGACACGGAGCAGCTAACGAGTGTTGAGAAGGGAAAGGCAGAGAATGTAAAAATAAAGACCAAGACCTACTTTCAAGACCAATAACTTCAATGAACTGAAGGGTTAGACAGCATAGAAAGCAGGTGTAAAGATGAAAGACATTCAAGACAAAAACTCTCTAGGACGCAAGTACAATTTAGCCCAGTACAAACGAAACATGCTCGTTTTAGTACAAGACAAACTTGGTGACATCATGAGCACTTCAGTGACCTAAAACACAGGAAGAGATGGTACAGAACATGAAAGTTTACCAAGATCACAAAACACAATGACTGGACTATGGAAAATGGAACAAAACAACCCCAAAAACGACCAGGACACAAAGTGGGACACCGCAAGGCAGGTCCAGAAAGCTCGATACAAAAACATTCTCTAGCTTCATTAACAGTAGACATAGATCAAGAAAACACCGTCCGCTGCTGCGTACAGAAGAAAACTAGCAGCAAACACTGCTGCTGAAACATTTTAAACCATATTGTTCCAGCCCTTCTTAAAAAGAGAAATGATCACATGGCAGTTGTGTTCGGAGAGCGAGCACAAGACCAGGTAGGTAGCGTAAAGAGACATAATGGTGTTCTTACTATTTCAGTAGCACAGTATGGTTTTCATTTCACCCTATAGACACTTGCCATCAATGGCCACCATGCCATAAGAAGACAACTCTATTTGATATTGCAGATGTGCTGCTTGGTAGACACCGGCCCTATCAGCTACCGGTTAAACGCTGACATATTGAGATTTCGCTATTGTTATTGATTTTCCTTTATTTCATTGCTCCTAGAGGTCACGCACTCGTATTGTTTAAGCTATTATATAAATACTCAATACATGCATTAGGATATTTACTTTGAAAAGTAGAAAAGAAGGTATTTAAAAAGTACATGAAAGTTTGCGCTATAACTTTTGGTACTAGAAACAAACTGTCAATAAGATCCAGTTCTTAGGTGCAGGTAATAAGTTTTTTCATCAACAGGTTCAACTACTAATTAAGCCTACAATCCTGTGAGTCTATGAGCATACTTGATATAAGTGCATTGATACCGGACTAGAGCATACAACAAAAGGAATTTATTTTCCTTATTCTAAAAGCTATGGGGCTATTCTGCTTTTGACACGTTTCAGAAGCTTTGATACTTTTAGTAGTTCTATGTCTAAAATCCTGCACTGCAAACAACCTCATTACAGCTAAAGGAACAGAGACAGATTTAAATAAATTAGTGTAAATTCCTTAAAATTAACTTTCCATGAGTTTTCCCAGCGCAGAGATGCGGTTTTCTCTCAGTTCTTCGTTTCTACGTTCTCTGTTCCTCCAATGGCTACAGATCATTCCTGTTCCGCAGCGAAGCAGCACGGCTTCAAAGCTGCGACTAACGTCATTTAAAACATTACCTTCCTTTACCTAACTATTATCAAACAAATTGGTTTCCCCCCAGCCTCTATGATAAAGGAAATCATTCATTCATTCATTTGTGTGTTCTTGGCAATGTACTTTTCTTCCTTAAATCGCATAATGGCAAGAATTAAGAAGAATGATCATCTATCTGATGTCAGTAAGTTGGGCAAAGCTATTACATCTGTCACCGTGTAGGAAGCTGCCATTACATCAAGACAATTTTTGGAACTAAGATTTTTTTACTCATTCACTCTTCAAAAAATTATAATCATCGTTGGACCTTTTTAATTGTCTCACTGAAAAGAACAACACATGGTGAAAAGAATAAGATTTGGATTGTATCTGATGGGACTTCACTATCATGTTGAAAGAACTTGAACTCTTGGTTTAAAATAACCCCTTATTTTAGCAAAAACTTTTCTAGACTTCTTTTTCCTACACTTCCCTTGTGTTTTGAAGACTGGAAATGTTAGCAAGATCTTTAAAACATTTTTACTTCTTTGTCCACCTTAGAGTCTAAAGCATTTGTCCCATGAGCTGGATAATAATGAGTAACCAGTTGGGTCACATTCATTACAGAGAACTAAAAAAAAATCTGTATCTGTCTACAGAGAACAGCTTTTATAATACCAAATATTTATGGCATAGAGACTGAATGATGTTCAGGTCTCCATGCTCCATGGTCCCACGGGCCTTCTCATCTCCTTATTGCGTGTTTTGCCTGCGCGGCAGGAGTTCAATGGAAAGGATTACGGTGTTTGTGCCAACTATAAAGCCTGCACATCTCCACAAAAGTCTTTTGTAAAAGGATATAGAAAACAATGCAATGACATCTGTGATGAATCAGAGTGGTCATGTGAGAAATACCAACCTCAGCACCCACTCTGCTAAGAAACAGCTGAGATCTGTCCCTGTTTAATAGAACTATTTCTCTTGTTAGCAGAATAAATGAAGTTTGTATTTATTCTGAGGTTAGTTATATAAAATCATTTGATGTGAGTGCCTGCTCGTAGAGCCTGAAGCTAGAGGCAAGTCAGTCCCGTTGGTTTGCATGACAGATGGTATAAAGCAGTGTTTAAGGCACTAGTGGGAAAATCAAGAGAGAGCTTTTCCCCCTGGATTCCCCACGGTGCTGCGGCGCAGCCTGCACAGCCAGCTCCCCATCCCGTGCCCCTGTTCGCCTCTCCCCCTTTCGACATGTGGGAGCAAAGCTCGTCTCCCTGCATGCATTATTGTTTGCATTATCATCCCACGGCTGCCTGAACAGGCCCCAGTACCAGAGGGAGCACTCACCAGTGTCCCAGCACCAGCGGTGCTATGACTTGTATACAAACTTCTTATTTGCTCTATAAAAGCACTACAGCGTACAAACAGGATTTATGAAGAAAGACACCCTGGCAGAGATTTTTTCTTCTTCTCTCTGGAGGGCTGTTTTTCCATATAACTTGTAAGCCCTCTAAGATGACTGAAAGGGTGATCTGAATTCCGTGGCTAGTAAATGAGGTTTTTTGCAAAAAACTCCATGCAAAGCCAGGGCTGCTGAACCTCACCAGCTGACACTGGCTCCTGCAGGTGCGAAATCACAGATGGTTACATGTCATTACTGCCACAGAAGTGCTACTGAATTCACTAACATTTGCCAGGATGTGCAGAATACTGTACACACAATATGCTATAGAAATCAGGCAGCCCTGGACACCATATATTCAGGACGCTCCACTGTGTTCAGTGTAATTAGCAAATGGCTGAATGTGTAGGTCCTACACTAATGTCCGTACCTTTGTTCTTCAGATGTCACCTTGTCCTTTTAAAGGGGATTACAATTCACACCCAAGAGGACCTCGTTTTATGCAAAACAGGTGGCAAGGTCAAAACAAACCTATATAAAACTTCAGTCTCAAACGTGGTCGTCCTGACTCTACGTAGTTAGGGATGAGTGTGGCCAATCACAAAGGCTTATTATTTTTGTCCTCCCTTCCCCTCCCCATGCTGCAGGAACAAGCCCCAGGCTGCTGCAGGACAGAGCAGGTTCGGTAATTATTCTGCAAGGGAATGGGCTGTGATCCTTCTCACCCTCCACAGCAAACAGCACAGAAGCCAACAAGACCTCATGTTTGTACAGTCGGCACACAGCTTCACATTGATTTAAGTTCTCATTTTTCTGTCTCACTTTAAGACAAATTTTTTATATTGAAATTGCACTCAGGGTAATAACCAATTTACAACTTTTTCCACATTCCTGCTGCAGCCAGATAGATTGTGATCAGAAGTGTTTTAAAACTACAATTCTGCTAATGTTATCTACTTGACAAATTGCCCATAATACGTGAGAAAACCAAACAAAGTTATAATACTCCAGACTTCAGAGAACAAAAGCATCAGCAATGGCTCATTTTGTAGTTCATTTTGCTTCTACTCAGAGACTTAGATCCTTAAAATGGAACAGAGATGAAGGACAAAGAAATACCAAGAAATCGCTCTGTTACTTAACAGGAGCTTTACAGATTGACCACTAAGTTGCAGGCGTCCAGAGGGCAAAACCTGGTCTTTATGTATTTTCTGAGATAGAGAACACTTTCTGTAATGGGAGATTATATAAAGTGGTGAGAGGTGTTATTTTTTTTTCCAAAAGATAGTGGAGAATAAGTAACTACAGGCTAAGAATTCTCCTTTGCTAACCTGTCTGAAATACAATAATTACATGACAGAGTAAAAGTGATATTGTGCCAACAGAATCCACGGCAGCTAATCACGCTGCTGGGTGGTTGACCACGTACTTAGCGATATAAACAAATTAATTCCCAAAAGATAGCTAATCCAGCTTTTCGAGCCCCCTAGTAACATTGTGGAGACTGTGCACTAATACCTAACAGCATGTACTTTATATCGTTTTGGTGGCAACTTTTCCATTAACTCGCAACAAAGGACTTTTTTATTTGGATTTAGAAATTCCCAAAGCAAATTTCTGAAGGGCAAACTTGTATAACGCCATTTAATTTGCAATGATTCCAGATCCCAACAGTATGTGAGCTCCTATCCAAGCCTGTTCTGTCTCCCTCAGCCAGAAATGGGATGGTTGTAACAACAGACCAAATCAGGGATGTGTCTGCCATATCAAAACAACTTCAGCCGCTCAGATAAAAGCCGAGTGGAAAAACACACGGTCTAAACCAACTTCTGTCACACATTGTGGTCAGACTGGAACTGAACTAAAGGAAATGACGTGCAGTTCTCTCATGAGCCCTTGAAGTTGGTTTAATTAAAAAACAACACAAAAGCCCAAATCCCATTGCTTCATTCGCAAAAACCCCTCCATTGGTCCAGCAGAGGAGCTCTCTGTCTCCACACAAGTTTCACCGTGTACTTCCAAGGGGCACAAAAACCAACAACTGTCTCACAACGCACTCATACAATGATAAGAAGTCATTTGCCATCATAAACTCAAATCATTAAAATAAAACCTTATAAATAAATACATCAGATTTATCTCAGTAGCTACTTTCCCTTCCACACTGAGTGGCAGTGTTAGAATGCCGTGACGCTATAGCAATGGATGTTAAAGAACACTCCGATAGTGTTTAATTTGTTTTTCTTTTTCCTATTGATTTATGGTACAGACCAAACACACCCTGGAGCAAAACCTTAGTTTTGATTTGGGAAAAGAAAAGTGGAAATATATTTGCTGTATTTATCTCACTGTCAACCCCAAATTTGAACTGTGGCTTTCAAGGTACAAATAAAAACCCCAAACAAAATAAAGCAAAGGTATATACATGCCTTGATCCTGTCCTCCTTCATTTCCTATATTGATATAGTGCTTGCATCTCTAGTGGCACAACCTTTTACTCTTTGAGTTAATTCTTTTCCTGCAAGCGGTTATATTGATAGGAATTTAATACTATGTTCCAAAGTCTTTAACTTTCCCTTGCATATCTTCATCCTTTGCGATTTCTGTTGCGGGACCACAGCCGACCTCCACATTCTTTTACCGTAATGTAAGAAACAATGAATATGTGTATAGTTAGTGATAAATGACACAAACAAGGACACCTGGATAAAAATTCTAATGGTGAAGGAAGGTCCACCGACCCTCCTGGAGCTCAGCCGGCAGCCCGGCAAACACAGGGGTTTACACAGGTGCTGAAATTAGATAAAGTGTGCCGGGAACCCAACTTCGAACACTAAGTCTTTAAAAGGTGGTTATTGATGACTGTTAAAAAGTCCTTTTTACTGTGGTAACTCTTTCTTAAGGGCTGTTGCCTCTATCCCCAGCCTATAGAGGGATGACAAATGCTGGTTAAGAAAGGTAGTGAATCCTTCAAGTCCACTGGTAACTGAATAAACCAAATAAATAAGTGAACTGAGTAAAACTGGTGAAAATTTTGCCAACAGAATGTTTTTCTGATACAAGTTCACACATTGTAAATTGATTATTTAATTCTGCCTCCCCTCCCCTTTTGGCTTGAAAATCTAACAGGTATCAAAGCCCCGGAACAGTCTGTATGGCACTGAACTTAAAGGTTTAAGAGAAATACTGAGGATAACTTTGTCTCCTGGGCAGCCAGGCTGAATTTAATTGCTTAAACACAGGAACTTCGCAGAACTGCAAGACCTTGCCCCAGCCATTTTGGAAGGGTGTTGGCATATTTGCTGGCCTGATGTGAATGCCTTGGATACTCAGGGGTATCCAAAAGAGCACTAGAAAACACTTCTGAGCGTTGAATCTCATCCCAAGCCATGCCAACAAACCGGAGTTCAAAAAGTGGAAGGAAGGTGAAATAGAAGGGCTTCATCTCAGAGATGTTAATACACTTTTCACTCTGCAAAACTAATGACCATGTTGAGAAAGTTATCTCATCAAATTTATGACGACTGCAGTTCTAGATCCTATAAGAAAATATTTTTCTCGCACTTGTAACTCAATGTTTTGTCTTTGATTATCTTTCATATTGTTCCTAACAGCACTGCTGCATGAGCAGCTCACTACAAACACCCTCTAAGTCTGACACCCGGCTCGAAGGGGCAAAGTCAAGTCATTCTGAAGAAGAGGTTTTCTTTTTGGACCCACTATAGGTGATGTAAACTGACAGTATCTTCCATTTATCAATGGGTCAGAGCAGGAACATAAGCAGTTCCTATGGAGCAGCTCATGCATTGCAAATTAACACCTCTGTTTAAATACCAGTAATTTATTCACATACTCATTCCCTTAATCTCAGCCAGAGAATTGCATCAGACTGCAACTGCCACAGAAAGACACAAACTAGGTGCAAGCTAGACACATTCATATATATGGTATACACTATTTTTAAATAAGCCTTTGACACCTGTCCTCAGTATTTGCAAAATAAAAATAATACATTTCTAAAGAGAATATTAAGAGTAAAATCCTCTAGTATTTGAACCATTCCACCACCATTCAGCTTCCTATGCATAAAAAACATATTGGGGAATTGTGGTAACTACGTAAGGTTTTATACCAGAGCAATGCAGAACAAAAACAGAACAAGGCCACGTCTTTGGTATGAATTCTGTATTAAGTGCTCACATCTATAAACTAGCAGCGATGGCATTTTAACATATGCAGTTTATTCTCCCCTCTGAAGGCAGGCAGTGGCTCCTCAGCTGACAGACACCAGGATGAAGCCGTGGCTTCGTTCCCAGGAAATTCATCTGTCTCAGGGAGGAAAGGAGACAGTGAAATCAGTATGGAGACTTCGCTGGGTTGACCAGGAAAGGAAAAATAGCCCAGACACATGGGAAGGTGTAGGAAAAGGCAGAGTTTGTCCCATAGGAGCATGGAACCCTCGGAATGGGCAGGAATAGTCAGCTGAGAGTGAAAATCAAGTCTGAGAATGAAGGGAAAAATGGGATGGGTAGGAGGAAGCAGCCTGATAACACTGAGTCAGACACGAAGGGATTTGGTTTGTTTTTAAGAAGAAACCACAAAGCAGGTCTTGGAGTCGAGGGAGAGGGCAACGGAGCCTGCCAGGCTGGAAACACCGAGTTAAGAGCGTGGTTCATGGATTTCAAGGTTGTGCTCTGTCCATCAGAGAACCCAGAGAAGTTTACAGCGCAAGATGCTAAAAATATTTCTAGATATTAACACAGCAATGCAGATCGCATTAACACACAGCTCTGTAAGAAACGGTATATAAATCAGATCTATTTGCGAAGGACTGGAAATAATAAGCTCATATAGAATGATAAATGTTTGTTATTAATGTTCTGTTGCCTTAATTGCGAGGCTTTTGTTCTCTATTACAGCATGAGAATATTCCCTACAAAACAATTATTCTCCTGATTGTTGGTTAGATTAGCATTTGCCACAGGGCTTTACGCTTCACAAAATATTTGTGCTTGTATAAAGAAAGCATGCAAGGCAGGCAGATAGCAAACAGTGAAGGCAAAGAAAACAGATCGTGTTTGCTCTTCTTCTATTCTGTAGTTGGTCATACATGGATGGGAACGCTTCCCACGTCAGGAAGAAGTGTCTAAAGTGTATTTGGCATGCCAAAAAAATTAAAAGACATTTTAAGTAAACCCGATACGGAGGCTTTTTATTTGATCATTTCCTTCAGTTTCTAACATCTTTTGACCAAACCTGGAATCTTCTTATTTGTTCACACACTGCCTACTGACAGTGTAATGTAAACACGATGGAACTGAAAACACAAGTAAATAAACGTTTCTTTAAAGGCGCTTATGACTCAGCAGGTCACTGCTTTCCAATCACTCTTATGAGTCAGAGCGAAGTCTGTGAAATGGTGTTAGAAAGTACAGGACATAATCTTTCATCTGCAATGCAAGAATCATAGTCCTGACCGTTCTTGCAATTAAAGATGCCCAGAGTGTTTTTCTAACAGCAACGTGTCCCAGACGAGCTCCCAGTCTGGTACTTTCTGCCTGTCTCAACTCACCCCCGAAGTTTCACTTGGACAGGGGATGCTGCACGTTCTGTCCCAAGCGGAGCGGCTGCTGCCCCATGAACCATTACAAGCTGCCCTGAGATACCCTTGTGAAACAGACCACAGGAGTACAAAGGACAGACGCTGAGCTTCTGCACAGAAGAACCAGATCAGAACGTGCACAGCGCTAAAGGAGACGTAGAGACAGATTGAGGAAACCACACTGTGATGTTTACACCAAGGCAACAAATGCAAATGAAAGCTTCCAGCATTATTGACAGTAACACTGAGGTTACGGTATGTGTGCATATCATGTCTTGTTCCTGATTGAGATTATCGTTAGTGTTTATTCAATCAATATCAGCATGTCTGAGGGGACTGAAAAGGCACTAATAAGGACACACACTGTTTAGGGTAAACACGGAGCTGATTACAGCGACACCCACTTGATTTGGCAACTAAGATTGAAATGGGCTATTTTCAAGATGCTGGCAGTGGCACATACAATTCACCTGACAATGTGGGAAACAGACACCACCTTCTCCTTCCATCCCACAACCACACCACGGGTCTGGCTCCGCTTCTGGCAGATTCCCAAGCCACTGTAAGCACGGGAAATACTTGACATAGAACTACACGCAGCAGCTGGGAACGGAGGCAGAATGGATGCAAATCACCCAGATATTCCTCTCCTACTAGGCACTCCCAGCCTAGCGAACTGTGAACCCAAGAGACGGCAGCCAAATGCAGGGTTTGACACCGACTGTGTGTGTGTGTGTGTGTGTGTGTGTGTGTGTGTGTGTGTGTGTGTACGTGCCACAGGACAAGGAAGCACAGAGATGCTCAGGAGTTGGCTCGAAGCATCTCAGTTGGATACTGAATGTAAACTATTACGTCAATCATATTGCATATAGCACACAATCTACTTCAGAATTTGCTCAGGAATCAGAACAGTATGTACGTCGTGCAGCGCAGACAACCTTTGAGAATGAACATTCACATTGTTATTGTTTAAAAGATGAATGATCGTATAGGACCCTGAGAACATCCTCATAGAAACAACCCGTTCAGACTACGTAGTTGTATATGTACATAACGTTTTAAGCAAGGAAAGAAACAATCTTGCCTCTGTAGAGCTTATATTCTGACAGCGGTGTCAGCTACATCGCTTGGGACTTTGTCTAAAAAAGTACTTGAAGGCATAAAATTGAAATCAGGAGGAATTTGGGCACAGAAACCCAGAGCTGCGATCCTGAGTTGTGAACCTCAGCTGCCACTTGTATCCCGCTCATTCGGCGTTTTGTGGCTGCAAAGCCGACTGGAGACGAGCAAGTTCTGCCTTGGCACCCGCCCCGAGCCGAGTTTTGACAGGGCTGAGCAGTTGGCTGCTCACCCAGCCAGGCAAGAGCAGCCTTGGCATTGCTGGTGACAAAGGAAGCTTCTGGAGAATTAAATGCGTTTTCCGATTTGCTGAAATAGGCTAATTCTAATAATTAAGAAAGGTACAAAATGGCTTGACTTGCATTTGAGACCTTGATTTTCCTATGCACGCAAAGCTACCAGACATTGGCTCTTACGCTAAAATAGCCCAGGATGACATTACGTCTGTATTATGATGTGTATTTATCCACTTCCTTGAGCACATTTGTGCCGTACACAAAATCTAAGCACGCGTTTGTGCATCCATATACTTTTGCAGACACAGAAACGCAGAAAGCAAAGCCCAAACTGTCAGTCACAAAGTACTACAACTTTGTCACTGTTTTCTCACCTTTCAGGAGCTCGTTGGAGACAATCGTCTCCAGGTCTGATGGTGCTAAATGTCTGCAAGGTGTGAAAGTCCAATAGAGCCGAGAATGTCTGACAATTTGGCAAATTATATCACAGCATTTTCAGATTGGATGTCAACAGAATACTATGGGGAAAACTGACATTCCTGTTGCCTTAGAACTTTGTCACAGAGCAGCGTCTCCTGTGTGACTCAGAATTCTGTAGGCAAACATAAAGGTAATGAAGAAAAACAAATCATACCCCCACCATCCATGGGCAAATCTGGAAGCTGATACTCTGTGCTCCTTCTGAAGTCAATTGCAAAATTTATTCATTTCAACAGTGCAAGAGAGTTGTAAAAAAATTAAAAAAAAAATTAAAAATCCAAAACCATGCCCAAAGACCCCACAACCAAAAACCACAAAAAGGTTATTTAACCTGTTGTCCTCAGAGATGTAGCATTCAGATGAACCTGAATCTGTAAGTGTGCATACAGTCAAATAGGGAAAAGGAGCTCCAGGGCACACAAGCGCCTTGACGTAGCCAAGTCTTGTTGCCATAAAGAACAATTGCACATGGCACAGCACCATTTCCCCTCAACCTCGCCCTCCCTGCACATCAGCATTCCGAGTGAGAGGCACTAGGAAAAGGGCTTGAGGAGGCAGGTATGAACAACATCCTTTGAACAAGAACTGCTAGCTTGCTTTCTCCTGCACATCCACCCTCACACTGCAGAGAGTGTAAAACAGCACCAGAGACTAAATGTCATTCCCTGACTAACCGCACTGGCTGGACGAAGCCAGGAAGGATTGCGCTCCCAAAGGCAGCAAAGGAGGGAGTAAAAACCTTCTTCCCAGGCCGGGTAAGAACCCGAGGAGGCAGCGGGCTCAGGGAACCCCTGTCCGCCTGCACGCAGGGCTCCTGCGGCCCTAAGGAGCTTGATAAACTACCAACACCTCAACAAAATAGTTGTAGAAAATGTATGAATTAAAGTATTCCAAAGCCTTTAAAAGGCGAGTTCAGGTAACCAATGGAACTTATGTTTATGCGACAGTTATTATTTCTCTCATAGATATTTGATCTCGGTGCTGGAAATGTGTACTTTTGGTTGTATAATAGTGACTTCCTGGCTCACCAACAATAGTGAACAATAGCGGAATATAGAAGATACAAGAACTGTCCCTTTAGCAAAAAGAAATATGGGTGATTAACTGATGGGCAAGAAAGGCTGTGGCAAATATAGAGGGCAAAAGCAATTTACCTTTATGATAGTCATATAATGGCAGAGTAGATGCATGATCTTTGTCATGTCCTTTCTTTCTCACAGGAGACAGAAGAGACACAGAGGTGTAGTTTTTACTGGCAAAGTGTTGTTTGAAAGGTACTCCCAGAGCTACCAAACAAACGTATGGCAGTAGAATCTCTTTATTCGTGGTAAAACACTTTTATAGACATACAAGGTACAGATGTAGGTGTCTAATGTATCACATATGTAATATATAGTCTCATCTTTTAATAGCTTAAACTTTCATCTTGTTAATGTAAAGATTAATGTGCTCTTTAACTGGAAGAAGCAATCATAAGGCATATATCACCAGGGCTATTTACTGTTTGTTATTGGCAGTCCAACATTTCCAAGCATGTTTGGAAGGAATATTTGAACAGTGTATTCAACAGTTTGAAGAGCTGACCTGGTATTATCTCCAAGGTCCAGCTGGAAGCATTATTTCTAATAATTTAGGGCATTGTTCTCAAAATTGTCTTTTCTAACAGTTGTGCCTCACGCCTCTCTCAAAACGCACACATGTATCCCATTTTCTAACCTCTCTTAATCTTGACTATTCCAGCCCTTAGTGCACCCCCCACTCCACTTTTGCTAGTCTCAAAAATACCTCTGCACCCCAAATAATAGCAATAGCACTCTGCTGGTCACCCTTCCTCCTCTTTTCCCCATCGCCTACAGGTCACTATTACATTATCCACAGGCCTATAGTCAGTGACATAACTTTCAGAGGAAAACGGTGTAAAAGACAAGGAGGGAGAGGATATAGAGCAACTGGGTGACATTTCCCTCGGTGCCGCTGTTCTATCGCACATCACAAGGGCGCCTGTGCGAATGACTGATTCATGGCAGCGCCATAAATCGTGCTGTCCACAACAGGCGGATCTGATTTCTCTCCCTTCACAGTGCAGCTTTCCTACATCGTCACTATTTACCCCAAAGGGTGTCAGAGCGGCTGGGGCTGCTCCTGGTTCTGCTCCTCCGCAGAGGCCCTGCAGGCACCGAGGAGGCCAGGACTAGGGCAGCGGCACCCTAAGGTATCACTTTGGGCTGAGATGCGAGTAGAAAATGAGCCAGGCAGAAGCCATAAGAGAGATCAGTGATGTGACTGAGAAGCCTTGATGCAGAGAAAGGCAGAATAGCTATAAGAAGCTGGGGAGGAGACCGAAAAGAGGGACAGTGCTGGTGAGCAACAGAGAGAACCACCATAGCCTCTGCGTCTGGCTTACAGGGCTTCATCCTGACCGCAATAAACCCTTTGGTTAACAGGTACACAGAAAACCAGATGCTTAAAGAAATTACTGAGAAAGTACTACTGGAAATATTTGAGCTTCCAAATTTGTACATGCAAACCAAGTAGCTTTTAACAGGCCAGGCTACAAAATGTTCTTACAAAAAATAGCCAAAGGGCCTTTAGGATCTTGCGAATGGTGAAACTACCTCTGTGGTAAAAAATGCACCAATCTTCTCCCCTACAAAAGGAAGACACAGCTTAACTTAGGACTGGCATTATCTCTGCAACCTCGGGAGGCTGAACTCATTCAAATCACCACTGCCCTTTTCATGGAATGAGCTCAAACCAACAAATCAAATCCAAAATACAACGTAAAATATTCTATCATTTAACTGCCAAAGTCAAGATCATTTCTACCATGTTATATAAATCTTTTGATTAATATGCATAAGTCTGTCTAAAATATTTAGAGATATTTATTCTTTTCCTAAGTTAAACTTGTCTCCCCCCATTCCCAGTCTTTCTGTCTAACAATCGTGGTTCAGAGGCAAAGTGTTGCTCATATTTCCAGGTTAGTGGTGCACTAGACAAGAAAGAATTTCTTTCATACAGCTTGAGTTTCTCTCCTTTGCAGCAACTCACAGAAGAAATTCTGCTCAGTTTGAAGTATGATAATGAACATTGAAAATCAGCCAGTTTTGACTAACATGAACAAAAAGGATGTTTTGAACATACATCATCACCTGTTGAATTGATGTTTGTGCACATAGGCATATGCATATATATATGTGTGTGTCTGTATGTAATCATACATATTTCACCCTCCTCAGCCCTTTCCTCTCCCACATTCCTGCACACATATCCTTGGAAAGGAGAGAAACCTGCTGCATATTTTTATTGGCCTTTCAATCTGCTACATTTTTTTCTTCCCAAACTGTGATGTCACGTAGCACGTCAGTTGTTCTGCTTTCCCTTTTAAAGGAATTAAGCACCCTACGTGACTGCGGAGAAAGCAGAAAGAAAAAACAAAAAGCCATTTATTTCTAAGATTTATATTTGATCCAAGAGGTGCCATTCACTATATATCTTAACAAATCATTAGAAGCTCTTTTTTCATTCAAAGCTTTACTGTGGCCTGCATGACATGGCAGCAGAAACCAAACCGTATCAAGGGCTCAACATGCGAGGCTACCAGATAGTTTCAAAAGATCCGTCTGTTTTGAGAGACTAGACGTGGTTTCTAACCACCTTTCTGGTCAGTCATAGTATCAGGTCCCATCAGCAGGAGAAAACCTCATTACTTCACTTGTACCTGCACCTTCAGAAGAGCGGACCCTGCCCAGCACTTCTCTCTGCTGTGTCTCAGCCAACCCACCTTACTGTGAAAAGCCAGTGAAAGCTGAGATTCAACAGTACCCTCAGGAAATCTTCCAAAGACAGGTGGAGAATGCAATGAACAATTAAAACACCAGCCGGTTCTTACCAGCTCACCTGTGAACCTGCCAGAACAGCATGGAAACCTGCAGGCAACCTGAAGGCAGGAACAACGTTGGCGGCTTTTGGGAGACAAGGAGTCGTGCTGCAAGGGAGGTTACGGGAGTTGCTGAACATCATAGAGACAAACACTGGCGGATCAAAACATCTGGAGATCAAACCAGACCAATCCATCCCTCCCCTCCCCATCCTTTTCAGTGGAACAATTCCAGAATTCCATGGATTTTTGACTCCGTGAAGAAAGAGATCACTACAAATGGAACAAAATTTATCTAACATCTTCTATCCTCTGCTAAAACACATGTAGAGAAAAAGATACATGGCTTTACTTAGCGGAGTAATAACAGGAAATAAGCTTATCATCATGGGAATCAACAACCAAAGCATCCATGAACATGTTCAAACACAAATCCTTAAAAGCTTTCTAGAGCTGTCCCTTGAGGTTCTGGTGGCCACCAAAATGCTGCAGAATGAAATTTAAGAGGCAAGGTTTGTTAGTAACTCGTTAAACAAGTCAGCAGACAGTGCTTACAGCAACAGTGGCACAATGAATAATACTCACCATTCAAAATTCCCTTTTTTACTCCCCATCTTCCTTCCACCCTCTTCTCTTTTCTCCCTGCCCACCCCCTGAAAGCGTAAGGTTTAAAATGGATGAAAAACTACAGTAACTGAAGAAGTTCCTATAAGCTGGGAACTGACATGACTATCTGTCTTTAAGTGTGAGCACTCATAGCTCTGTTTCAAAGCCTATTCAAACCTGGATAGCCTTTTGTGGGGACAAATGAGGCTGCTGCCAGTTTTTACCAAGTTATAAAATTTTCAGCATCACAATAAATTGTGAGACAAGGAGGAGAGAAATTCAATTTAACAAGGAACTCGTAACTTTTCATTGAAGGGGTGCTCAATTGTGGGACAGGGAAGAAAGAGTGAGAAGTACAGTGAGCATCAATATCTTATCCCTTTTCTTCTGGGTTGTCCTTGGAGGCTTGTCCATAATTTACTTTCCCAGGGGAAATTTAGCACAAGTGTAGCCATTTTTCCTTTCATCCTGCTGACAGACTAAGCTGGGTTCAGAAAAAAAGGGGGATAAAAAAAGAAAGAGAAAGGAAAGATCCATAGATATTATTTACACTGCAGATCATGTATTATTTCTACCTTCAGATGTTCATATTTTAATAGTGGCACTAACTGCACACACATGGACACGCACACGGGGCAGCGTGATCAATGGCAGGGGTCAATAATCCCATTTCAGAAGCAGTTCTACTGCAGACTGAAATGAAACAGAGTAAAGTCTAAAGTAATGAAATGTGACAGAGCCACCTTCACTGCCGTCCTCCAAACATGGAGAGAAATACATTTCTACATGAGGAAATCCTAACTGGCAAGTCAAATCTAGCCATATAATAAACAAGGCTACACATAAGTAATGGATGACTCTCGTACTTAGAATTTGCCGTCTTCAATTAACTAGAATATGATCTCACAAAGTCTGATTTTTTGTTAGAGTATGAATGATTAACCTTCAGGTTTCCTTGTAAGCAAATGGTCTATCTCATTAGTTCACAATATTAATCAAATCTCTTATTCCCTCTTTGTATTTATTGTATTGCCAGGGATATTATAGCTACTTCAACTGCTTAAATCATGAAGTGGTCTATAAACAATTACAATGCACTTAGTATCATAATTGTCAATGCATATCATTATATTGGATGGGGCTGGTGATGGCTAGCAAATCTGCCTCTGATCTATGAGCAATCCTAGACCTCTGTGACGCTGCCCTTCCCTCAATATAAACGTCAAAAGCAATAACACTGCTTTATCGAGTGTGATCGCTGAAACAATGGGAGCCACCATCCAACGTCCCAGCCAGATAACAGGCTGGGAATAAGCTGAGCTCTGTGGGCTGAGGGCTTTTCCTGGGGCAATCGGTAGGTCTAAGAGCAAGATCATCCATTAGGTGGAGCTTTGCATGTCTGTATCAGAGAAGCTGATGAAATTACAGGAACATGGAAAACCAGCAGAGCAGACATTACAGAAATATATTTCTGCAGGGAAGCTCAATATTTTTCTTGTCCTCTCTTTGTTTTGTTTTGTTTTTTTTTTTTCCATTTTACAAGTAAAGTTCTATATCCCATTATGTATAAGACAGAAGTTTTTGTGTTTCACTGTATTAGCCATTTATTTGTCCTAACCCAGTCTTTCTGTCCTACTTTTTCCCCACTTCTGCTTCTGAAAAGCTAATTTCCACTTCTATAAAATTAAAAAACTCAGTACAGACAAGAAATGCAGCTGATTTCTACAGAAATCATTTCACGAAGCTTGTGACTTACTTCAAAATGTCAGTAGGATTTAAAACCAGGTAATACCATAAATTCAATAAAGCATATGTTCAACGCATGAAGAGCTAATTAAAGGAAATTCCCAAGAAGTAGTAATTAAAGAATTAACATGTAATGCAGATGTTTTTGATGGAAATCCACAAAAAAAGGGGGAAAAGGTATCACCCTCTAGCACTTTCCAATCTTTTAATTGAGGATCTAAAAGAAAAGGTGGATGTACTACAGCTGTCATCCATGGATGAGAGACAGCTGGAGTGGTGAGTGATGATGAGGAGCAGATTAATCACGGGAACTGTGTCTCTATGTTATTTGGGCCAGTTCAAACTCTGTGTGATTCAGATGCAAGGAAATATGGAGTTATACATTTATAAATAAAAACACAGACTACACCTACAGAACAAGGACTATGGTGGTAGAAAGGAGCTACCCATCTGGTAGGGGTAAAAGTAAAACATCCAAATGACTCTAAGATGAGATGAAGCATAAAGAGTACTCCAGTAAGACAAATATTAAGAAAAAGCCTCATCTGATCCTTAAGAAAGGATTGGAACATGATGGATGATGTCAAAAAGGTTAAGGATTTGGGGTTTTTTCACCTCAGACTTTATTATAAGGTCAATTGCAATCACATAGCTATCACAATTAATAATGCTGACAAAGAGCCAGGCTTGAGCCTCAAATTGAGAAGGTACAATATTCGGAGTGGTTAGGAAAGGTGGACGTTTTTAAATAGGTTTAGTCTAATGAACTTCATCCAACAGTACTTAAAGAACTAACTAAGAACATCAAAGTCATTAGATCTTATCTTTGAGAATTTAAAAAGCACAATGGAGAACCTGGAAGATAAAAAAGGGCAAGTGAAATAGCTATCTTTAAAAAAAAAAAAAGGCAAGCCTGACAATTGTAGGCCAATCGGCTTATCTTCAATACATGGAAAAATACTGAAACAAATAGCCAAACTATTTGTAAGTGGCCAGAAGGTAATGAGCACATGTATAACATCCAGCTTGAATTTGTCAAGAACAATCACGTCAAAGCAATCTAATTTTCTTCCCTGATGGGGTAACAGGTCTTGTGGACAGAGGAAAAGGATCAGATGTCATGTGTGCTTAGGACTACTTTTGATCCTCTTCCACATAATAATCTTCCAAGCAAGCCATGGATTCAGATGAAAACAGCACCAAGTGGGCGCAGCACTGATTCAAAAACTCAGGGAGCGATTAGCAACGTTCCTATCAACACAAAAAGATATCTCAAAGTCAGAATCTATAGGAGACTCTCCTAGGTCTGGTAGCATTTAGTATTTTGATTAATGACCTAGAAAATAGCATTACATACTTGCTGTGACAATATCCTCCTTGGAGATATTATAAATATATTGGACAAGAGGCCAGAATTCAGAATAACCTTGGCAAATTTAAAGATCTTATTTGGAAGCCATAGTGCTTGTTTAGTAGGGATAAATGCAAAGTACTGTATTTAGCCAAGAATAATTAACTGCTTGGGATGGAGAACCACTGACTTGGTAGCCATTTCGTAGATGATGAGTTGTCGTGGATCACAAGCTGGATAATCAATCAACAATATCACACTGCTCCAGGAAAGACAAATGTCCTACTGCAATGCGTAAATTAGGTATAGCTTGCGAATCACAAGAGAATCCTACTGTTCAGCACTGGTAAAGCTGCAGCTGCCTGATCTCATCCAGCCTCAGGAATGGCACCTCCAGAAAATGGAGATCAACCAGTAATAATACAGAAGAAAGTATAGCCGAGGAAATATCACTGCAAGTAAGGATCAGGGTTGTTGAAGAAGAAAAAAGAAATACAGATAAAAGTTGCTAATCAACCCCCAAAACCAACCAACACAACGAAACCACCGCAAACACAAACCCGCCAAACTGTTCTTTGTGCTGATGTTAGACAGTGAAAGACATGAATGCCTTCAAGAGCAGGCAGGGAGACTGAGGCTGGGTTTGAAGAAAATAGCTGTCGAGTACTAAAAGGCAGGAGAGCGTGGAGAAGACAGATTGCCTGTGGAAATTCTGGAGTGCTCCTAGAAAAGCTGTCAGAAACAACACCGAAATCCGTCCAGAGTAAGTGCCAATCCTGCCCTGCAGGAAGGGGGATGGAGGTTGGCCAAAGGTCCTTCCCACTCCTGCGGTTCCATCGGCCTCACTGAAACGTCCCAGCGTTCAGAGAGCAGGGAATAAGATTAAATACCTCCTTTTTCTAAATATAGCATTTGTAAAGCTGAATAAAATTATGGAAATCTAAAAACTATTTAAAAAAAAAAAAAAGATGTTGAAAATTTGAAATAGATGCAGCAAGAAGCCAGAGAAAATACTTGAGGGCTGAATAAAATGAAGTGAGAATCGAGTACTACAATCTGTTGCATTAGCATCAACTTCCCCTCCCTGTGCCCCCATCGAAAGAAATTATTTCTTAATCTCGCAGTAAAAAATTAGCTTCCAGAGGAAACCAAATAAATATATAATCCCGGGTTAATTCAACTCAACAATTAGATTTATTTTGTTAACAGTAAGGGTAATCAGCCACTGGAACAAATTACTAAGGAAGCAGCAGACACTCTGCTTCCTGACGCCTTGAAGCCAGGGCTGGAGCCGTCCCAGCAGACAGGCTTCACTCAGACCTGGGTTAAAAGTTCAGCAGGAGGCACTGCTGGTCTCAGTTACCAGCCCGCGGTGTCCTAGAGGGCGGCCACAGCTGTTCTACGGCCAGAAATCAATTTAAAGCCAGCCTGCACTTTTCCTCTGGACGGGAGGAGCTCTGCAGCCACGCACTGGTACCATTACTGTCACCTGAAAGGACCGGCATTGTCTCCACTACACATGGTCTTTTCATACACTGGGGGCTCTTTTTCCACAGCCCTATGAACTCAGAAATATCCTCTTGTGACAGAACAATGAGAAATAATAAAATAATATTTTTTTAAAAAAACACATCCCGCCAAAAAACTCTCCAACTAATTTTGTTTAAAACAGAAGTTCTAAAAATCTAAATTGGTAATTGGAAAGTACGCTTCGCCTCTTCAGAACTTTCAGAGTCTACTGTTTAATGTGTTATATAGTCTGTAAAAGTTCTGCCTGCTTTAAGAGCAAAAGGATTAATGGTTTCAAATCCCGGTGTGTTGACCTTTATTCACCATTAGAATGCCTATTTGAGCATTCTGCCACGGTGCCAGTGAGCCTCTCGCTAATCAAAACTGCAAGGAAACAAAATTTAACTCCCGTATGCCCACAAATAAAATTATTTTCCATTAGGAGGTTTAGGGGCCTTTTCTGCACACACACTAATTTCACATGGATGCAAAGAGCATTAAGCCACAGAGTATACATGTTAGGCTGAATGTTAGAGCAATAGTAATGATGATAACCAAGAATAAAAATGGTTAAGAGCTCCCATTCTGAAGTTACTGCCCTGGATGACATCAAACAACTTTAAGCAAAGTAGAACAAAAGCAAATCAGAGTTAATTCTGAAAAATATTACAGAGTTCTGCTTCCAAATGCCAAAAACTTGATGGAAACCAAAGCAGCAATTTGCATATCAGGGTCCAGGGCTGCTAAGAGAGCAAATCACAGCAGGGAATAAGTGGGCAGCGTTGGTTCTGGCTGCTGCGGAACAGCAGGAAGGGTCGGGTGTCAACACCCGGGCTGGCGCAGCAGAAGAGGCAGAGGAGGGTGAAGGGCAGGGGAGAGTCCGGGTGGTGCTGCAGACCCTCAGGGCTCTCACAGCACCAGGTAAGAAAGCGCCTTAGAGACAGAACGAGACTGGGAAAGCCTTGATCACACTCATCTTTACCACTCTGCTACTGATTAAAGGAACAGCTACACAGCAAGCGTGGCAGAGAGACGTTTCTCAAGGCAGATTTCCATTCTTCCATGGTTAGCTGAACAAGTTGCATGATCAGATACAATCCTGAAAATAAGCTACGCAGAAATGCCCCATACCAGACTGATTTTGTGGTAAGAAAACATGACAGGGCTGTTAAGTCCTTTTCCTGCATAAAAAGTTACAGGCCAATATTTTAAGTGTTGAAAATTTTCTTGGACAAAGATATTTGTTACAACAGTGTCTTCAATTCATCAAAGAAAAATGTTCCAAACCTAAAGAGCTGAAATAAATTCCCTAAAGGAAAAAAGTTATTGGTCACTGGAAGAGAGAGTTTTGAACTATCACACTTTAAACTGTAACAATCATTTAGCTAAGAATTAAGAAACGTGTCACACATGAAGTTAATTATGACATAGAAATTCTATGTAGGAGAAATAAGGAAGAGCAGAATCAACTCTGCAGGAATACGAAGGTTTAAGAAGATGGGAACAGAAGACAGAAAAATCAATTTATTGCATGATAGATGGTTGAATGCAAAGTGGCATAAGCAAAAACCCCAACTTCTGTGGCTGTGACGGAGATCACACCATTGTGGAGTGAATATTTCATAATTCTAATTCAAACTTCCATGCAAATATTAATAGAAGCACAGAAAAAGATCTTCTAAAGCCTGCCAGTGTTTTACTGAACATACACAACAAATCCAGGACTGCAAACACACCTCCGGATTTCTGACTCTTAGAAGCCTTCGCTGTCTGTCCACTAACCCTGAACGCACAATAACTGCAGGCACTCAGGAAACCACAGCGGAGAAGGTAGAAGATGGATTCATATTTTGCCTCTTAAACCAAATTAAATAAATGTAATTTACAGGAAGAGGCACGCAAACAATTCCCACCACGACTCTGAAAGAGTTAATGTAACATACACGTGTCACTGTATGGGTTTCACATAGAAGATGTGGTACAGCAGTTTATTCAGCCTAAAGGTAAGACATGCTCACAGTGAATACAGGGAATAAACTTGAGCAGGGAGAAGACAGAAAAAACTGTGCTGGAAAAATATATATATATATATTTTTTTAAGAATATTCTTTTATTTTATATTGAAATTCTAAGTACTTGTTTTACTTATTTTTCTTTTAATCTAACACTAAAAAAGCACAAAAGCTTTATTTTAAAAAATATAATGAGTAAGAGACTGTAAAAATAAAAGTGCCTGCCAAGAGCACTGGTGACTCGGCAGAAATACACAGGGAGTTTGGCTGACTCAGCAGTGCTCAAAGAACAGTCGGGAAATCCTTCCAGGTACAATATGCATTTTTAATAAATATAATAAAAAAATTTAAACCAATTCAACACAGAAACAAGGCCCTAAAGTTTTTCCAGCTCTGAAACAGAAGGCTGCTGTCTTAGTGCATGTCCTTTTTCACTCCCACAGGCTGTACGACGAGGAAGCACAAACAGCTTTATCTGAGTTCTCTGAGCTGATATAGGTAAAAGTGGCAGCACCATATACTCATCATCACCTAGTGCGAGGAATTAGCTGTGAACACAATGATTGGTGGACACCCCCAGTGCGCCACCTTACAGCATAAGGCACGTACAGATTGCTGCCAATCTATAGAATAATTCACTATTATTTCTGCCAAAAATGTAGCATCTCAAATCCAAACGTTATTGTATATTGGATCAAAATATCATTTGTCATAGCTCATTGTCCGTCCCATTCCAAATCTTATGCCATGCAATTAACAAAACTAGTTAAATTCATCTCCAGAGCCTACGTAGAGTATGTTGGACTTGCAAAATGAAAATAAGCAAAGGGGTAAAGCACATTCCCGCTTTTGCTGATTCTCAGCATAAAGGTTTCCTCCTCTCTTATCCTGAACGCCAGCATGTTACAATCAACTTCCCGCTAGTTAGTTAAGATTCTTGCTCGCCTTTCTTCTCCAAATACGGCACTCGTGGGACTATCGATCACCGACCAAAAAAAGAGAAGAAAAGAAAAAACCTCTTTTTCTTGCCTTTCTTTTTTTTTTTTTTTATTATTGATATTTTTTAAAAGGTCCTTTCATCTCCTCCTCTAGCAGGAAAGCATTACTTGATGGAAATAGAAGAATAATGAATCTAAAGCTGCTCAGCACCGCCCTGCCCAGAGCCCAGCCCTGTGTTCCAGCGAGGCAGCGCACACACACGCTCCAGTTACTTTCTCAGTTACAACACCAGTAACTCAAGGAAATTCTCCCCCGGTCAATAGCGCTTCCACAGATTTTGTGCCATTGGGAATAAGGGCACAACTTGACCCACTTATTTTTGTCATAAAAAACACGTGGATGATGGGTAGCACATCAGAATATTAAATATACTAAATAGTTTAAGACTTATAGCCTCACACTGCTCCCTATTCTCTACTTTCAAGCAGCTTGTGCTATTATCAAGAGGGGTTAATTCCAGCAGAACTTTTCAAAGCCGTTTCCCACTTGTCTGGTCGTCCCCCCGAACACAGGGGTCCCGCTGGCAGCTGGAAACACAAAATGTACGTTTAGCCCGCAGTGTTATATAACCCGTCTGTTAACAAATGCAAGACACAAAGTAAAGTCATGTAACCCAATTGAAACGGTTCGTACTGGAGGCTGATTTCCCTGGGGAACTGAACCATCAAGTAAGAGACTGAACCAGTTAAATATAACCTTTTTAAAGGGCAAAAGAATTCAAAGGTAATCAAGGATTTTTATTTTTTTCCCTCAGAAGGGCATTTATAATTATATTCCACTTTTATTTATAACAACCCTTTTAATGTTGGTACTACAAAAGAGCTGCACAGAAAGCCAGCCTTGCTTTATATAACAGGATTCAATCTACACGTGGGTTTTATATGCAAAACACCTTCTCCACAAGCCATACACTGCAAAGGCACATTTCCCTTAAGAAGCAAGGCATATATTTTCAAAGTGGTTCGTGATGGTTTAGTCATGTGCCGTTCACTAGGACCGTGGGAGACTCCAGAAGAAAACCTTAACTTTTGCTTTGACAAAATACCGCCATATGACTATATACAATTCTTCACTGAGCTCAGAATCTGGTGGTTTATTTCCCTTATTATCCTGGAATATATTTACCATGTTGCTTTAATCTACTAATTCCTAAGAAGACAGAAACAGACCAGTTCCTAAACTGATATTTTCAGCTTCATTTTCACTGGTTTAGCAGGTACAAATTAAGAAGTAGAAACAATGGGCACGAGCTGAAAACTCAAACTCACAACTACATTCAAAATTCAGCACCAGAGCGACCACTTAAGATCCTAAGTTGTGTGTTCCTGTTGCGTTAGGACAAAACACATCATGTTAGGAAAACAATAGTGGGGATTTCAGGGTGGGATACAGAGGTGCACAAAGGCAATGAGAAGGAAATCTATAGAAGAGGGGACATATGTTTGGGTGGGTCAAGTTCTCCCAGCAAGGGGCTGCTAGATGCAGTAGAAATTCATCGTATTGAAACCTGCCTCTGCATATGCTTCTGTCTTCTGTACATCTAGCAGATACACAATATCATGCTGTAGGCTGCTGTCCTTGAACAATGAAAAGATTCTGAAGAACAGTCATAACGCAGCCAAAGATGTTCTCAATTTATGGTGTATGGATTAAAAATGAGCAGCGCTTTCCCAAGATGTTAATAATTATTGATCTATTCCATTGCTCATGTTGCCCAAATACTTGTGTTACTAAACAAAAGCATCTGTACAAAACTGCCTTACTAAATTTATTCCATGAAGTTAATCTCAGAATTAAGCGAGAGATGCTCGATTGAATCGCATCAAACGTGTAGCAGCCCGCGGTGGATTTACTGTGTACACCTGCCCAGACCCTCCGCAGGTGCCAGGCAGAGGTGGCAGGGCCAGCTAAACAGACAATCTGTTGATACACCGAGAAACTGGTATTAGGAGATGCTTTAGTCAAAATGCTGTAGTTTATTAATCACAGCTTTGGGGTTTCTGACAGGATGTTTTGATAAAATAAATCTATTTTAAGTGACTGTAATGAAATACTAACCCATTTTTGAAGGGCTTTTAAGATGTTTTTAAGAAGTTCGAGATCAAAGCCTCAGTTAATGTAACCTCCATGCATTAAATATTTAGCACTTATTCAGTCACTTGAGCACTCAGGCATCTTGACATTGTAAAAGGGGGAGAGGGAAATTGAGTTTAAGTCAGTTCTGCACAGTGGGATTTTTCAGTTTTTATGTTAAAATCCCAGGCATGTAATTTTAATACAAAGGGGTCTATTCTTTTACAACAATATATGCACCACCCATTAAAGGAATTCTTTATACACCTGCATAGATTGGAGAATAAATCCTCTATAGAGTCGTTTCAGTAGATACTGTTGTGCTGCGATTAACATCATGATTGAACGTTATTCTGCCTCTGAGTTCTCTGATGGATGAAACTGAACACACACACACACACACACACACACACACACACACACACTTCCCTTTCCAGAACAGCCAGGCGCTTGCAAAGAGCACAGAATTTTGACAACAACGGCCACGATTTAACAAGTTTTTCTAGATATTTGGGTTATGTGACTACACGACATTTCCCCTTTCTAGCATCCCTGAATTCTGGCAGTTTCTTTTTACTATCTCATTTCTTCCAAGCGATATGCTCAGAGGTCTTCAACACAGATCAGGCTGGGAGAAATAATCCTATTTTTTAATTTATTAAAATAGATGTCTTTAATTAATAAACTACAAATTATTAGGGGCTGGATATCCATTCTGAAAATGCAACACTACTAAAAGTTCTCAAGCATCACCTTTCTTGTTAAAGTTCACCGAGTGCAGCAGGAACTTGCAGATGACTCCGGGCAGAATGAAGACACTCCAGAGCACATTTCTTGGCTCATTTGCAAAGGACTATAAACATTACAATATTAAGAATTGCATTTGAAACTGCTGCCATGAACTATCATTGACTCATATTAGTATTTAGTCTCAGAATCAAGATGAGTATTGCATATTTCAATCCTGTTTAACACAAACAGGATCACATTCAAATTCTTCATTATGCACAATTGCTCTAAGGCTCTTGCATTTCAGTCATTTGTAATCTATAAAGAAAAGGAATAAGCTTAGCTCCAACATTACCAATAGCTGAGGGTGAAAAAACAACAACAACAAAAAGAACACTCACCAAAAAAACCCCAAATAAACAAATAAACCCACACAAACAAGCCGTTCTGTTTCATTAATCACATATATTTTCCCAAACTTTACAGTGGAATTGAAGATGACTGACCCTAATGTGAAGTTCAGAAAGCTAAGCCTGACCTCTGAAGTAACGGTAGCAATACATATTCCCAAATCTGGTAAGCATCATCATTACGTGACCCTATTTGTCACCGATGTCTTCTGAATGTTAAGCAAGCACACAGGCTGGATGTCACCACCCGCCCACCAGTGACACTGAGAGACAAATAGCTACATGTGTCTTATGGTAACGGGATGACCTCATCTATTCTTCTCAAAGGCTTATGTCCAGCTTTTCCCTCATTTTTCTCCCTGCTCCTTTTATTTCTTTGCTGTATTAAATATGAACCTGGGGTGCAGGAAGATGCACAGTGATTTTATGGGAAATAGGCATTTCTTTGTACACGGCCTTAGCATTTCCCACCCTGTCTGCACACCCTGTGAAAAACTCACAAATACTAAATTAAATGAATGCTGAGGAAGAAGCTACCTCAGACCTGTTCTATCCAAAGAAATCCAGAACAAAAGCAAATCCTCACCGCATAATGCGTGTAAAATACTCCAATAGGCCCCCCAGGGATCTACCCAACAGACAGTAAGAAAGTATTGACAAGGTATTGCTGAAGCAGTTCATGTCTGTCTGTCTTTTGGGTTCTTTTGATATTGTTAAAAGTAGAGACCTGCTCTGAAATCACGTAACGAGCCAATAAATCAAGGTGATGCCTGAAGAACTTAGTTCTGTTAAAGCAGATGTCTAAAGTCTTTCTAGAATCCTTGAAGTGAATGACATTCTCAAACCGAGCAGAAAACTTTGGGAAAGACACGGGTAATTTAATAACATGGTTAATTCCAGAGAAAAAACCCTTTGAGAAAGCTTTCTGGATGTAACCTGGAGAAGCTTTGTTGCGATGAACCACAGTGCGGGGAGGTCGGGTATCAGATCTGCTCGCGCCGCTGCCTGGTGGCACATGTTGGGCTCGGGAGGCGACTTTGATGGGGACAGAGTAACGAGACTGAGCATCGCTGCGGTGTAGGCACCGCGAGCAATGAAAGAGACAATGGAGACGGTTTGATAACAGATAAAAAACCTCAGAAAGCCCTTTGCAAGTTTTATAGAAGCTGAATGCAAGATTGTGAAAAACCCAGTTTGTAGCGCTTTCAGGTGCTCCATCCATTTGGGAAAAAAAACAAACAAACAAACAAACAGAAGAGGAGAGGTTTACCAAAATTAGTGACAACAAATAGTTCTGATATTGATTGGGAGACAGGAAATATGAAAATTATCACATAACGTATTTTTCCCTATAGAAATTCATGCCATTCTAGTAGATTCCAGTGTATTGTTAGATAACATGTTTAAAACTATAATGAATATGATCTTCTGAAATCAGGATACATCCACATGTATAAGCTTTAAGATGCAAGAGGAGAAGATTGGCGTGATACAATTTTCTTCTCTCTCAGAATGAGAGAAAAAGAAATTAGAAAGGATGTTTGAAAAGAAGAAAACTTGTCTCCATGTTTCCTATTAACAGGAGAATTGTTTCAGGCCTTTGGCATTCAGGATTGTTCGAGTAAACCGCATACAAGCAGCTTACCAGAGTGTGATGTAGGGAAGGCACAGAGATTTAACTCAGACTGTCCCTGGAACAAAAGCTGTAAATGTCATATTGCTGTTGGCTGCAAACAAGGATGCAGTATACACAATACACTGCAGCATACGCAATATATAGTATCCAGCTGCCGTAAGGAATTCTGTCCATGATCGTGGTTGAAATACATCTGCCACCAGTGGTATATTGGTAAGTTAAGCATGGTCAGGGAGATCTGATGATGTGTGATCGGTTCCCAAGGCTTCCTATCAGAACACATTACTTTTATGCAGTAGACTGTGATCATTGCCTCGTAATCATTATGGAGTATTTTTGAATCAAAGGAAGAAAATGTTCAAAGTCCAAACACTTTTGTCATTTCTAGTAAATTTCTGTGTAACAGCAGTTCCCAGAAAAGCCCAATGTTCTGCATTGCCTGTGCACAGGGGCTCCTGTTCTGTTAGAGACACATCTCTCACTGGTATTTTCCAACAGCTCACACAGCGTGTGCTGCAGTCAGAGAGCAGGCTGTCCTACATCCTGCCACATGAAGCAGGTTTCTAATCACATTCAAACTAAAAAAGATACCTTTTGTGAGCTAGTAGCTTATGAGTGTTAATCGCCACCAGTCCACGATCTTTGTAAACCCGCTGTTGTGATTCAGCGTTATTGCGGGTAATCATTTGTGACAGCATGAAAGAAAAGAGAGCTTATCTGCATTTTAAAATATATATAGACATAAAAATGATCATTCCTCTAGGTTATTTAGGAGAAGGGAATATAGAGTAACTAATCTGTGCTCCCCAGTTGTAGGAAGATTCAGAGTAAGTTTTCAGAAGGAGCATGTAATGAAATTAGTGCCATTATCGGAATTATATGAAACCAGGGTGGAAATAACTTCCAGAATGCAGTTTGTACCCCAGATGTTAAAAAATAAACACAGGTGGACTTCTTATTAGGTAAGGAAAGGTACATGAGATCAGGAAAGGATTTTGACATGCAGTCCTCACTCACTTCTACCTCAAGAGTGCTCGGCTGATAGTGGAGATTTTGGAGATGGTTGGTAGGTAATTCAGGAACCATCAAGTTCCCTCTCCTTGGCACTTACCTGGTGGTTCATTCTGACACTGGCAGCAGATAACAGGGGATGTGCTTGTTGTCCAGGAGCTTTTCAATCCATCCTTTTTCCTTTTTTTCTGATTTAACTTTCTAATGAGCAGCGAGTGGGTTACTTATTTTGTAACACACATACATAAACTAATTGTAGTTGTGAAGGAAGTCCAGCTCTCTAAAAGAAGAGTTTGTATTTACCTGTATTTCACTGAGAACATGAAAACCCTGAGATTTCAGAGACCACAGCTATTCTGCTTCATTATTGTCATAGCAACAAATGATCTTGAAGCACTGTATGCAACATCTATAGCCTTTTGTAGTATAGCTCTAGCTACTAACTTGTTTTCCTTAATGGCCGGCATAAACTAGTCTCTGTACTCTGTGCAATTTAACTGATGAACCACAAAACAAATGGTTATAGTTAATAAAATTATATTTTGCCATCTGTGTCCAGTAATGAGAAAATCTGAATTATAGGAATGAAAAAGAATGAAGTTTTCTGCCAAACAGATCAATGCCTCCCACCTCTTTGTCAGCATTAAATTAGATGTTATCTGTTGCTGCGCATTTCTCTCATTGGTTGCCATGGCTAATGGGAATTTCAGCCAAAATGGACATATAGGAATCCTGCTAGACCAGGAGGAGTATAATATCTTTGTCTTTCTATGAGCCTGTGTAGTATGAGTCTACAATGTTGTTTGGTCTGAGTGCATCCAAGTCTCATTTGTGGGAAGGCAGTTTGCTCAGCTCTGCGGCGTTATTTGCTGTTACAAAATCTTATCTATTTCTATAAAAGAAATCTAGAGGATATGTGCAGTTTTATTCCTAAAGCTCTGAAGGATTTCAAAATCAGCTGGAGCTGACGGCAAATCTGGCGCTGCCACAGCACCTTGTAAGGATGATTCCAACAGCAGAAAAGCGCACCTTGGAAACACACGTTCTTTTTAACCTGGGTTCACATTCTGAGTGGTTTGGTCTCTTGATATACACTGTCTGGATTCTTCATAAAGAGGCCACCACAATTACAAAGAAATAGAACAAGAAAAACACAACACAACACCAAACACAAAACCCAACAAACTTTTACAAGCTTTCCAGGAACCTACAATATCAACAGTTCTGATGAAGAGGGATGGTCCTCATGCAGAAGATACCAACGTACTCTATGTTGATAAAATGACTTCCTACACAATGCTAAGGATCTAGACCATTTCCTTAGACTTTAGAGAGGCAGACTACTAGAGGCAATATGGATATTACGTGTTCCCAGTCACTGTAGATAAAGAAGATGCAATGCTTTTGAGCACAGTGTTGGGAGTAGCAACTCTACTCATGTTCTACCCATTACCTTTCGGATTTTGAAATATTCATTGTTTGGATTAACATGTATGTCCAGATCTAAGACAAATCTCGATGGGCCTAGGTGTATTGCCAAAATATCTCCTATTTTTTCCAACACAGTAGCATCAACTTCTGCTTTAGTCTTCGTCTGTTGATCTATAAAGTGCCCTTAACCAGTCATCTCACATTCCTATAAGTTTTCCATCAGATGTAACATTTTACTGGCCATTTTTCATTTTCAGGATGCAAATAAGAAAAACAGACTTGAGGTCTCGAATCACATGAACTGTGCAAATGACAGATGCCATTTCTAATTATTTTCTTCAACACCGTGGGCCATACATGCAAGAGCTCAGCCACCGCAAATACAACCTGCTTCCCAAAACATTAAACTTTTTGGTGTCTAACTATCAAAAGCTGGGCCTCCGCTTTGTGTAGCAGGACTTCTGAAATAAGTCCTTTGTATTTTCAGTTTATCAAACCTGTTAGTGAAAATGTTGTGCAAGTGCCTTAAGAAGACAAATCGAATGTACAGTCCATGGTCCTGACTCGATTCCAAAGCGAAACTCCATCTGTACAAACTCTGTTTAGTATGGTTAACCTCAGAAAATTAATACCAAAGTCTTTAACATAGATTGCTTCTAAATGATCCCTGTTTCTGTATTAGTCTACTTCCCTATAAAATGACACTACAGTCAGAAGAATATGATGAACCTGAACTCAGTGACATTTATGCAACGTTTTGGAGGCTGTCGGAGCAAAAGTTCTAAAAAAGAAATAAATCTGGGTTTTCTTTAATGAGAGGCATAAGACTTCCCCTCATTCCATAATGCAGCATTCATAAATATGGAGAAGACTAGTTAATATTTTAATTCTAAGCAATTTAGATTTAAACAAAAAAACCACACACACACAATGTGCAGCTGTTACTAATGAGCTAAGAAGCTTATTAAAAATATCATGATGGATATTAATATAATCCACACTAATGCAGAAAATCTAAATGAAAAATAAACATATGTATTATAAAATACTGCAGTCTTTAGATTTTGAGAAAGTGACAGTCCTCTTAAAATTAACTAATTAAGACTAAGTGCAAAATCGGGTGCAATTAATAGGAAATTCAAAATAAATGGGAGAAAACTGATTTCCAAACCTGACTTTTCTTTCATGAAAACTTAGGAAAATTCCTGAAATGGATGTTGTCTCTCCATTATCTTCCTCCACACTGCACATCTATGAGAACACCGGCCAAGGTGGGTAACGCTTTCTATAGCACCGTGTGCCCACGGTCCGCAGGATCCTGACTGAAATCCTTGGACCGTGGGCCTAGGCCTGGCTTTTCTTTTTCATTGAAAATGTCACGTAACCAAGACCTTTTCAATCTGTGCTCATTTCCTCAGATCGTTCTCTGCTGCCACAGTATGGTGCTCAGCTGCTGTTTGAAAACATGGAAAAGAGGATATTTATCAGAGAACGGAGTTCTTTTCATGTACCAATACGATTGGTTGCCATATAAGATCTCTTTAAAAGAGTATTAAAAAGCCTTTAAGCAGTATTTTATATTTACTAAGCAAAAAGTTTTCAATTAAGTACCTACTGCTTTACATTAAAAAGCTCCTGTCTGTCTCCTCATGTTATTTGTATGTTATTTTGTCTCAAAAGCAAAGAGAAATACTGCTTTCGGTATTCGCAGATAATAGCAGCGCCTCAACAGAAGCTTGCACTTTCTAGAAATGCACTCTTTCCTCGCTACTATTATGATCTTCTAAAATAAAATACATTTGAATGCAACATGATGTCTTACAGTAAGGATGGCACCAGCCTCCCTTACATGTAAATTCAATGTCCTTCTTCATTGCGCTAGTCTATGATTCAAAAATCCATTCCTAACAGTGCAGAAAAGCAAGGGCCATTAAAACCGCGCTGCAATCAAGGATGGATCGCAGGCTACATACAATATCTCAGAGGGATTTTCACACACATTTAACTTGATGTCATGAACTGTGCCAGTGACTTCAACAGAACTATTTAACACGTTTAAGTTTAAATCTATGCTTAAGTGTTTCTTTGGATCAGAGCCACAATGCTTGGTCTACTAAAACTATGCAAACAAGATTTTGCCTAAGGTATTTAGAGATTTTAATACATTCTATTTACGTTATGTATCTAGTATAAAGCTAAATCAATAAATAGTTCTTTCTTTGGTTATATTAAAAGTCATAAATCCAAACCCTTTGGACTGAGCAGACTTTAAAATCGTTAGGTAAGCCCAAGGTCTGAGCCCTACAGGTAACGTGGGCCAGACTAACCACGTTCCGGATCTTGATCGACAGTCAAGGAACACAGATTGCAATCCAGCTCCAGCCCCACAGACGCATTACACAGTCACCACTCAGCAGATCTAAATAGAAACCGACTCGAACACAGTGAAAATCCCAGCAGAGTCAACGCGGTGAAGTGCTGCGGGGCAAACGTAGCTAATAGCTCCACATAGCGCGGTTTCCCCTACGTGCGAGTCCATTCTGCATCAGTACCACCATGGTGATTACAGCTTAATGCTGTGCTGCAAAAGAGGGAAAACAAATTCCTGCAAGTGGAAGTGAAAGAAGAATGAATGTATTCCAGGTTTTTTGTAGGTTTCTAAGGCCCACACGTATCTTTGAAATATCTGTGTGTCCTTCAGGGCTACTAGGTTAACTTTAAGATCTTTACACTGGTGTATATGCAGGACCTCAGACTTGCTTTTTTGATTGAATGATATTATTGGTTGTACTGTGATATTTTCCAAACACCAACCAAAAAAGAAGTTCTAGTGAGCAAGGCACTAAAGGTGGAGAGTGAAATAGGTGCTCCCTGTCCCCAGAAGCTTAGGGTGCAATAACTAAAGGTGGCTGCCCAGACCTGGGGATCGAACTGAGTGTATGGACAAAGTTTGTTTCCTATTGGGATCGCAGTTGTCACGCTGAGTAGTGTGGCACCCAACCAAGCACTGGAAAGTGCTGAGAACAAGAATGAGTATAATCTGGTGCTTATTGGAGATTTGCCATTAGCATGAAACAAAGATTCATGCTCTGAAATGCCTTCCAGCGCTCGGGTGACAGTTCAGGTACATCGGGATGTCTGACTACACCTGGGGTGTCAAACGCATTTTCACCGGGGGCCACGTTGGCCTCACAGTTGCCTTCAAAGGGCCAAATGTAACTTTAGGACTGTATAAATGTAGGAGTAGTTTGGCACCCCTCGACTAGATCATTATGTTTTATCTCCAGATTGAAGCCTGGACAAACCACCTATCATGCCAGTTTCTCTGGAAATTAGGGTGTATCTATTAGAGGACAGATCAAACAAAAAGCACATAAGACTTAAGGACAGGGAAGACAGGTCGTAGATGAGGATATGAAATTAAATGAAATGGTAGTGAGATGTGGATATTGAGTGCACAGAAGACAACGCAACTGCCTCATGTAGTCCTGGTATGTAAAAGACCTAAAAGCTATTTTGGATTTGACATTGGATTGGACGATGCAAAGAGATAAGGGGAATGAATGGGGAAAAACCAAAGCAGAATAAGTAACATAAGAACAGCAAACAAATGCCACAACTTCACCCTTGTAGTTCGCTTTGAAAACCGTAGAGGAAATGGGAAGCAAGGGCAGGGACCGGGCACGCCACGCGCAGGACGGCGGGAGCCACGGTGAGATGAACAGCCCGCAGGGGAACCCAAGAGCTGCTTTCAGGAGGTTTTCTTCTTATATGAATCATTACAGTTTTTCTGCAAGTGATTTCTTAACTCAGTGGATCCTTTGCAAAGCTGCTTTTGTTTCCTGTGAAACTCCAAACATTTTTTTCCCTAAGAGTTTCTAAACAAGCAAAAGCAGCAATAAAATGTGAACTGCAAAACCGACTTGAGATTTGAACCTGCCTGCCCCAGTTATGATTTTTCACTCAAAGGTAAACAGCTATTTGTGCAAATCCTTCTAGAAATTATTTTACTATAAGAAACAGTGCTTTTCTGGAATTTGAGAAGTAACCAAGCTTATACATTCAGTGACCTTGCACAATACAAACTGTATATTATTATTTTATTGAGTTTGTTTTTTCTAAAACTACATAATGCTGCCCACCTTAACAAAAGTGTTCCTTGTTTTTAGCAGGAACAGTTGTATACATCCTATAGACAGATGGCAACCTTCGACAGTAACGTAGTTTTGCCTATTTTTCATTGTCTATGATTCCCACAATCCAGTTTATCTGCCAGAACTTCCTTTAAATTCTAACAATGAATTTTTCCTTAAAACTGACAGTATAGAATAGTTCCCTGTTATTTTTCATGTTATTTATATAATTTCCCTGGTAGCACACTGAGCTATTTTATCCTATAAATCATATTTCATTTCTGAAAGAACTGTTGCTGGTGTTATTTTTAGCTCCAACTCTGCTGATATCCAACCCAGCTCAGAAAACGGCTGTAGGAACATTTAAAACCTCACGTACAGTTTTGGGATGACATTCGCTTCCTGAGTGCTGTGGGAACGGCGCTACTATAATATACGAGTAAATATATACGCCACTGAATAAAAGAGAAGAGGCCCCGAACATACATGTAGGTGCACTGTTACATTCTAGAGAAACGAGAAGTTGACTTTTTTAAAGCGTTGTTTCTGGGGCCTTTTTCAGACCAAGTAAATTGCCACAAATTGCATTTAGATGACATTTCAACCTAGTTGCAGTTGAATCCCTTGGAAAGTACAGAGAGCAATGCCAACATGATTTCAAAGGCAGGATACATCACACCGAACCTGGAACTTCTATTTTTTCCAAAGACAAAGAGTATACTTTTCTTTTACAGAACTGTTATTACGTAACCCAACTCTGAACGCAGAAATGGGAAATTTAACCTTAGAAAATTGGCTATTTTCTTTGCTTCATGCTTTAAAACAGTCATAACTGAGCAGTTAAAAATGGACCAGTAGATACCGGTAGAACTGATCAACTATTTTTACAGGGGTACCCAGTCATTTAGACGGTAAATAAGGGATATTTGATCAATGAACCAGCAATGTGACATCTGGTGTGCAGTTTCAGAGTCTTGGGCCTCAATCTGATCTCTGATACCGGCATAAATCAGGAGTAACTTAGTAAATTAAAGCACACACCCAAGCGGCATGAAGTCAGGATGAAACACACTGTGCTCCAATCTGTTTCACTATCTCATGTCTGATTTAAGAGACTGGCTCACTTTCAGAGCTCTACATTAGACATATTGCCTTCTTGTTTTAAAATATGTATGTTTAATATTTAATTTAACAGAATTCCATCTTCCAGTCTCTGTGTATTGTGGAAAACCCTCTGAGGCTTGTGGTTTGTATGTGCAGTTGCAATTCACCTCAACTATAATTTGGAAGCATCATTACCTAATGGGGTGAAAGGAAGTATCTGTCTCCAATTAATCTTACCTCTCTTTTGAGAGAGTAACGAAGATATTGCCAAGCCGGTGGTGATTTGTGAAGTGGGCTGCAGGAGTTGAGCCAGGCTCACCAAAACTCGTTAATTAATGATGTGTGATAGTGGATTACTATTAGAGGTACGGGTCTCATCAATTGTCCACACACTTCTAGTGTGCACAGCTCATTTAGACCTCTAGTTTCAAGTGATGACACCCTCACAACTTTTGCCAACTCTGAAACATTAGTTATACTGCTACACGTAGCTGTTACTACACATAAGGCTGGATAAGTATCATAAAATAGGTTCTGTAAATGTAAATTGAGCCTGTGGTTATATCTTCACAGAAATAGAAACATTATTTTTCAGTATGTTATGCTGCAAATATTGCATAATATATGCTGAGAGGCACATCAATAATATACCAAGCAGCTTATTTAACAATTTTTAAAAATGCTCATGTATTTAGAACTTGTGATTTGTAGGCACAAACTGTAGAAAGTCTGAAGTTACCTAAGGCCGACAATGGCAGAAAGAAAATGGCCATTTAAATGACACCTGGGTGACCATCAGAGCTATCTTGCAGGAGAGACTATTTTCAAGACCATTTGGCACATCTAGAATGTGAGATAGCTCTCTGAAGTAAAGGATATAAACATTAAAAGGTCAGAAATAGAACAGCAAAGTTATCCGTTCACGCTGGCAATGGGAGCGTTTGCCATTTGGCTCGGAACTACTTTGCCATTCTGCATCCTAATGACAATTACATGTCCCACACTGATATTTCACTTTCAATTTTCATAGAATTAGTGAAAGTATTTAAGGAGTTAATGGAGGCATAGCACTTTCTTTAGAGAAAATATGAAATTAGATTAGAAATTAGATTGCCTTGAAAACATTACGTGAAGCAAAATGTGCACTCAGAAAGCCTTCAGGAGCAATTACATAAGCGCGGTTTCTTGTGACTTGCATTTTACTGTTCCACGACAAAGAAAAATAATAATTAAACAAAAATTCCAAAGATCTGTGGTGAGATTCTGTTGTCTCCAAGAGGCACATTTCAGAACTTCATAAGCCAGGAGAAATGAAGCTGTTTCACACCGCTCTCCACCCTCACAGCCACTGGGATGAGCCAGCGGTGGCTCGGAGCAGCTGGACAGATGTGCCGCAGCCTCGCCAGCGCCCGGACCGCAGCCCGTCCTCAGACAGCACCCCGAGCCACCTCGCACCCTGTGCTGCCAGGGGTATCGTCCTTCGCCAGGAATAGAGCTTTTAAGGCCTCTTTATGCCAATCTGCTCCCTCTTACCTTACATAAGGGGCCAGAGCGGGGCCGGGGCTCGCTTCCCCAGCTCTGACTCCATCCTATCCGCACGCAATCCCCCCAAGTACAGCCAGCCCTGCTCTGAGGCAGCGCTCTGCAGCGAGGATGAAGGATCCTGGTTCTCACCATTTAAAGATGTATGATAGCAACAAAGCTCTATCTTAAAATATTTAGCTTGCAGAGAACTTATGGAAATTGTCTATTCAAGCTCAGCAAAGGCATTAAATTACCAAGCTGTTCTAGGACAGTTGTGCATGGAGAAGAGCCAGAAATGCTCCGAGATTGTAACGTTCCTCACAAAGATTGCAGCGTGAGCCTGATTCAGAGGCTTTTTATACAGATCGGCATGGTGAGCTGCAAAATGTTACCATATCCATTTCTGCAAAACATACTGTCTGTGTACATATAGATATAAAATCAGGACTTATACGCAGCATATTTCCTGCACATTTTGAGTAGCATCTGTTTGTTTAGCTTGGTGAAATATGAAAAATAATATTTAGCAACTACCGGTAACACAATGTTAACAAGATTTAGGAGTACAGCTCTGTCTAAATGCAGATAAAAGACAAAGCCTCCTATCTCCGTGTTTTCATCACTCAGATCAGGGTTTGATGAATATGCAAATGTGACTGTTTATACACTATTTTCAGAGTGAAAGGAAACAAATTCAGTTTCATTACAGAATTAATGATAGCTCTGCCCTTTAAGATTAATAATTAAAACCCTAGACACATTAAAATGATAGTATTCCTTCTACCCTCTGAAGATTTTACTTTCCTATTTTTTTTTAATATCCCTTTCTATCATAATTGTTTGTCCCCCTAATTGGAATGATTAATAATTAATGCCAGTTCAGGAACACATAATAGTTATCTTTAGAACAAGAACCGTACTTGACTGACAAAAGGGTTAAAATGCTTGCCTTCGTTAATTCTATTTTTAGCCTTATCCATAAGTTAGTTTATCATGCAAGTTTCACGCCACCGTAGGTATCTCAATGTCCTGCTCTAATACTGGAAACCTTTTATTTATTCTAAGCAGGCTATACATGTTATTTCATCCCGATTGTCACGATATATGCTGGGGTTCTTCTTAAAGGCCCGGCTGCTGGGATCATCAGCCTTCACCGGAATCAGTTTTCTTTTCCTGACACACACACACAAGTTTAGACCAAATCAAATCTCAGAGAAGATATTAAGACTGTGGAACAAGTGCACTAAAAAGTCTGAGAATGCAAAAGGACCTCTACTGAGACCCCAAACCCCTTTCAATTTCAAATCACCAAAACAGACGTTTTAAGAGTAAATAAAAAAGGTCATTTGCATATGTTTCGCATGATTTTACCAAGAAAAGATATACTCTGGTTCCAAAGACACAGATTTGCGTTTGAACGGAAAAGCTTTTCCTAAAGACAAACGGACAGAATACTCTAAAAAACACATTTCTTCAATACAGCTGTTTCAGTTTCATCTTTAAACGTCTTTAGAGGTGAACTGACCCTACAGGGGAATTTAGCATTGCTTCGCATATTGCAAAGGAAATATTTACGTGAAATTAAATCAGCGTTTGTCTGTGTTTCCCCATGCAGGTACGCTGCTACCTCGTGTGTCATTGACCACAGTGAAACCAATATATGTGTGTGTACTTCAGCAGGGATGACAAATGGGTCTGTAAGCATGTAAGGGCAGCCGTGGGCACTGCAGCCTGCCAGCTGGAAGGCGGCCGTCACTTACCACGCTGAGCGCCAGCAGCTCCCTGCAGAAGTAGCGCATGCTCCTCCTCTGCAGGCTGTCCAGGTAGTGCTGCAGCCGCGTGTACGTGTAGGGGTAGCAGTAGGCGAACTGATACGTGTCGTCCTCGCGGTCGAAGCAAAAAGCAAAGGACATGACGTAGTTCTTCCTGTGGTCCGGGCAGCGGTAGTAATACACGTTTTTAGAGGGTATTCTTTGCCTAAAAAACAAAACAAAACCAACATATGCAGGCGTTGACATATATATACATTGGCAAAAGAAATCTGGACAAAAAGGCTATGTGAGATTCAGATTTCCTCGCCAGAGCAGGGGAGAGCATCTCACAAACAGAGAAACCCGCTGCCATGAAGCAAAAAGGATGCACGGGCGGTTAAATTCTCCTCTGCTTGGCTGTTAAACCGGTGCAATCTCACACCGCTACACCGACCAGAGCTCTGCTGGAGCGCGGCTACAGCCCTCACACCGGCCAATGCACCAGCACACAGCCGAGGGACAATTAACCAAGGAACTCTGACAGAACTCTTACTGAAATCCAGGATAGCTTTATATTTCTTATTATCATTAATAGTCAGGATCCTTAATTTATCAACACCCAGCCAACGGATGGAGGAAAAGATACATTATTAGGGTGACAAAATAAAACCAAAAGGCAAACAAAAAACTTCAGGTATGGAAAATAACCTGGTCCTAAATTGGTAAGCAAAGGAGAAAAGGGTGTTTGGTCCTGCTCCAAATTGGACTGCTGCCCTCCGCAAGATTTCTGGCTTTGGGAACTGACAAGATAAAAATGAATATACATGATAGTAAATAACGCTAATAGAGACATTTATGTCATTGTTATCAAGCTGGTATCTGTTTAAGGAACAACCAATGCCTGCCTGACATCTTTCACCCAACTTCAATGATGCTGTTATTTCTAAACAGAAATGACTAACATTTCAGAGATGGGTCAAACACGTGTTCTATGGCCCAGAGAGGTTCAATATTTCTGCTTGTACAGTTTCTTTGTTTTGTGGATGGGTTCTGGAGCTTTGTGTGGCCAGGCGATTCTCCAGTCATGCCATGCACTTGTAATTGGATGTAACTAACTTACCAGCCATGTTTGGCAACAAAACACTGTGGTCCTGCAGACTCTAACTGATTCAATTACACATTATAAACAGGTCTGATCTAATGACTGGAGCAGATCTCAGCTCAACTAGGATCATCGTGAGGAAAAACGTAATAAGATTTGCAGACATAGCAGCAGTAATGTGCCTCTTTGTAATAGTTCTGAGAAGCAGCTCTGCTGCAGAGCATCAGTTTGGGCCTTTCATTGCTAATATGAAATAGAGGACAAAACCTTCTCATTATGCAGAAGTACATGTTTGCCAATTAGCAGCAGTTAAAGAGTCTGATCAGCAAGACTCAGGAGCTACAAAGGGAAACAGAAAAGAATTGAGGTGTTCTTGAAAAAGTACAATAAAAACCCAGCGATGCAGTTCACTAGACTTGAAATAAGAATTTATTTACCCCTTTTATTGCCCTGGTTCTTGAACACTCAGGGCTTCCAGAATTTACTTCAGTATTTTTCGTTAAATAAGGACTTGCTCAACACTAAGATCTGAGAACTAGATATAAGCAACAAATGTGAAGGACAGAAAAACAATTCTTTAATTTTTTAAAAAGTATCGGTAGGGGAAAAACAGCACCAGCCGTCTGCATGCACAACTCTCACCTAATAGGTTTCTCCAGTATCTTAACATATTTCTGTCGTTCACCCTTACTCTGGAGTGCTATAGGACATCCCTCATTTGATCTCAAATCAAGCAGATGATATGGCAGTGGGTAAATGTATTCTAGCTCCCAGTCCTCAAACCGTAATGCAAGTTTAAACAGTGTGTTGCTGAGTTGTTGAACTTTATTTGTTTCCAAATTAGCAGGGGAGAAATAATAAAGTACCAGCCTCACTTTGTGCTATAAAAATTTCATGTAAAATGAGACCAATAGAAGGAAATTCAGGATTTTAGAAAGGCTAACGCTAATTGAAATTCATCTCCTGATAGTTAATGTTTAAATGACATGTAGTTCTCCTTGGTTCGATAACTTTCCACTTTTAAGCAAGTTGAAGACAACTTTGTTAATGTATTAAAGGCACTTTTGATATTTCATTCCCTTTCCCCTTCATTATAGAAGCTAAGCATCTGTTTTATTATCCACTTTGACACATCACTTTATGGCTGCATTTGGCTATTATGGCTAATCTTGATGTCTAGGACATCTGGTATTGACATTTCACTATCTGGTGTCTGACACGGCAGCACAAACCATCCTCAGTTCCTAGGTTTAAATTCACCCTCTCAGGGCAGAAAGTGCCCAAACTCTTAATTCAAACCATATCTTCCAAAAATAATTATAATAGTACTCCTGTCACTGCTAATCTATTTTTATCTCTCCCAGCACTTTGTCAGTGCTAATCTATTTGTGAGTCACATAGAGAAAGAGGGTTAGCGTTTAGATACCAACAACACGTCTTTACACGCAGGAGCCTAATCAGATTGAGATCTTATCAGGGAATCAAAGGAGAAAAAGAAAGAAACATCAAGAAAAAAAAGGGAAGAAAAAAAGAAAGGGGACACTGTGCTAGATATCGCCAACCGAGTTTTTGATAAGGAAAAGACATTGCTCAGTTCTTGAATTAACCTTTGTGTCCTAGACGCACTATTGTTTACTCTTTCCCTTTTTTGTTCTATGCCTTCTGGAAAAGGACACCCACACACTGTGGCAGCAGCTGCTCCTATTAATTTAAAGCTATTACAAAAATTAAAATTAAACCCAATTACTTTGGCTGGTTTATAGCCGGGGAACGGCTTAGTCTGATTGTTCCCTCTGGTTATGGACAAAAACAATATTCCTACCTACAGGCAGCTGCCAGTGGAATACTAATGCATCTAGGGCCTGGCAGGGACAGATTCAGAACGCAGAGTCTAACTGCTTTGCTTACGAGAGAAAAATATCTTATCATGGATCTGCAGAGACGCACCAACCCCTTACACCCTCAGTCACAACGAAGCTGATCTGGAGTTAGAGGTGGGAAAGGGAATGATGGTGAAAAGCTTAATGCTGAGATTTGTCATTCCGCATTTCCAGGCAGCTCTCCCCAAGAAACGCACCCTGCTAATTGATACACAGCCGCCTGCATTCCGGCGCTCCCGAGGAGTCATTTAAAGGAGAACCAGCCCACTTCGAAGTGCAGCCAGAGACCACTACATGGGAGCAGCTGATTTACAGCCTTTTTTTAGAAATGTATTTACAGAAATGGAGCTTCATGTTTTAAATCATTTTGAAACAAATCAGGCTGCCCAGGTCTTAAAGACAGATGCAAAATTCTTTCTGTCAAAGGAAGAGGAATCACAGAAACAAAGACTTTCTCTCTATTTTGACTCTCATAGTCCAGCACTAGTCTGAGTTTCTTCTCCCGTCTGACAAGGGAGGACCCTCAACCCAACAGATTTGTGGCTCCAAGTGTGAATGCATATGTGCTTGTCTGTTCCTATATGTTTGCTATGCTGTAGTCTGGAGCCAAGACATTTAATCTGCTTTGGTAGCGTGCAATAAGATCAAATTTGTCAGTTTACAAAAAGAAAAGGGGAAAAAAATGGAGTCCTCATTCAGTGTCCAAAAGCTGACACCTCCAGAGGGCCCAGGACTGTGCTCCGTGCTGCCGCAGTGGGCACTGAGGGATGGTACATATAGTCCTATTTTGAACATAATTTTAATTTCAACTCTAGTTTGGCCATAATTTTGGTCTTAAAGGCAAACTTCCCTTTGAAAACTGGGTGTTAATCAAGGCTTTGGGGAACAAACTGGGGGGTGGTGGGGGTGCTGCTGTGTGGCATCTGTTTTTTAAGTTTTAAACCCATAAAGGTGCTAATCAAATCCTTTTGTGGTACCAGAACACAAATAATTAGAAAATAACAATCCTTGGAGTGCTTTCCCCCCCGTTGCATGGCCAAACAGGGAGCTCCTACCCAGCCAAATTCCCAATGACTTTAATGAGCAGCCTAAACCAGTCTTTGGACCACTTTTAATGTGGCACTCGTGAAGTAATTATCCAGTTCCTTGACTCTACAGGCTTGGGTTGACATATCGCAGCCAGTCAAAGTGAAATGATGATATTTGGAGGAAGGACAAAAAGCTGCAGGTGCTGTGAGAGATCAACGGCCAAAAGGAAAACCAAGTGATCTGGTTTGAAGGGAAACGCTCGAGTGAATCTGATCGCAATGAAGCGTTGGCTGTGGTGACACACTGTGGTGGTCGTTTCAATTGCCATCCATTTATAGATCCAGGGGTATAGCTTAACAATTCTTCAAATTTCCAAGCTTGTGTAAATAACTCAAAGGGGTGGACCTGAGTTACCATCTCAGAGGAACTTAACCCTAAACTTTAAAGACATTTGAAGTACAAAACCTGATTCCAATTCAACTTTCGAAAATAACCTTCAGGATATTTATTGACTCTTCCCAAAACACTGGATCTAGCTACTCCTTCTAAACGTTCAAATTTTATTCCTAAAGCTGGATGTCCCTATTTATTAACTGCAAGAAATCCACCAAACTCTAGAGAAAATATAAGAAAGTGAATGATGCAGTGCGACCTCCCCTTGCGGGAGGCCACTCTTTCCAATGGGAGGCCTCACCGCCTTCTTTCTCTCTTAGTCTAAGCCATTATTTTGATTCTTGCTTATTCTTGTTGACAAGTGGAGCTGCCCATCTTCCAAACTCCCAGCTTACTTGTGACAAAATAACTTTGTAGGGTTTTTTTGGTGCACGTAATTTTATATTTGATTCACAGAGCATGGAGTTACAGTGAATATGTCACAGAGTTTTAAATCTTTTTTGCAGATAACTGAATGGGTTTCGGCACAGCTAACTCTGTTTAAGACACTACAAAATAAATCCTGCTTTTATTCTTCCTAATATGTATTAGAATACTCTCTAAATATTTTTATCATTTTTAACAGCTTATAATGCACCTCAACGTTTTGCAGCTCTACCAATACCTGGTTTCTGAAGTATAAAAATCAAAATATTATGCAATTCAATGGCTTTCATAAAAATCAGGAAATCTAGACATTAAACACAGAGCTTTCAAAGGTGAATGTTAATTGAAATAATTAACTAACCTCCGTAACGATTGCTAGGGAATTCAAACAAAAGCGAAATGTACAAACCTGATTGTATTATAAAATCTCTGCATTCTTTACCAACTCCAGAGGAAAACACTGAGGTTTTTTGCTATTCTTTTCTCTAAAACTTCTGTTTGTAACAAACATGGTAAAACCTCCTCAGTGCTGGGTACCTGCATCAGTGTTAGTCTAACCCGGCACAGTTATTTTAATGAGACCTGTACACCAGACAAATCAGTCTCACCAGCGTATACTAAGATTAAAAAAATATCCTGAAAGTACATTATTATTGTTTCAGAACTTCAGATCCAAAACTTAGAAACGTATTCAAATGAGCAAATGTTATGTGAATAATTCAACACTTTCATAGAATCATTTTGGTTTGAATAGACCCTCAGGATCATTGAGTCCAACCATAATGTAACTCTACCTCTAAACCATGTCCCTGAGAACCTCGTCTAAATGCCTTTTAAACCCCTCTAGGGATGGTGACTCCACTACAGCCTGTTCCAATGCTTCACAACCCTTTCCATGAAGAATTTTTTCCTAATATCCAATCTAAATGTCCCCTGGGGCACCTCGAGGCCATTTCCTCTTGTCCTATCACTACTTGGGAGTTGAGACCAACACCCCCCATGCTACAACCTCCTTGCAGGCAGTTGTAGACAGTGATAAGGTCTCCCCTCAGCTCCTGTTCTCCAGGATGAACACTTTCCTAAGTGCCTGGACATGTTCAGGGAAAACTTGCTAAGGAAGTTTAAACAAAGACTGGGCAACATTGCATCCCCCAAATGGAGAAGCGTTGTTTGAGGTTCTCCAAACCTGGGTAAGGTTTTGTGGGAGGACGTTTCCTTCAGTGTTGTCCAGCACTCATTCCCTTATCTCCCCTAACAAAACTTGTTCAGAGCAGTCCAGATTTATCACAGACCCCTCTTTTGACAAAATACTTTAATATGTCTCAGGGGCACTGTCGGCTGGTGGCAAAACTCCAAATCTTTCACCAACAGAAAGGAACAAGTGGTGTCTCCAGTGGACAAGCAGCCCATTTACCTTTCCTCCCTCCTGGCTACCACTAAACCAAAGCTGTATTCCCTGCTCCCTCTCTTGCTTATCCTGTCCAGTCACCAGAAGCTTCTACCACAGTGACTTTCCTCTGAAGCTGCAGTTCCAATACTGCAATTATTCTACAGAAACTCTCTTTTAAGCTGCAGGGATAATGAATGGTGCTGCTTTTTTCTGCTGGCGAAATATGATTTGCCTACTGACCATGGGTGTTCCAGCCATGTGTTGCTTCAATAGCAATATCTCTATACAGTCCTTATAAAGGAAAGAAGAAAGAGAAGGAGAAAAGCTGACTTTCCACAAATATACTAGAACAAGAAAACAGGAAAGTTGGCCATACATGTGCTATGAATAGCAGAGAGGGATGCAGGAGCCAACATTTCTGTCCTGACAGGCAGCTACTAAAAAGAAAGAGTCAATTTTAATTTTTAATACTCAAAAATAATCAAATTGGCAAATGAGAATTTGTGATAAGAAGCACTGAGGAAGGTAAAGAAAGAGAAAAGAAGCAGCATTTCAGAATGCCGCACCACCGCAATTCCAAAGCTTGGGACGTGTAGAAAAGAAAATCAAGGTTTTTTGGAAGTGATTGAAAAAGAGCAGCCACAAGTACTGTTAAAGAAGTGCAGAGATTTGAAAGAATTAAGTCAGCATAAATAATGTTGTACTAGAAAAAGGTGAGGACAAGAAATGCTCCACCTCAGCATATAAATCTGAAAAGCACATAGCAATGCTTGTCCCAGCTTTGACCTGTACCAGGCGCCCTGGTCATAAAAGAACAGATCTACCGACAGCTTCAGAAAACAGTTTGAATATACTGACATCATGGAGAAAATAAGCATATAAAACACAGCAGAAAGTGTATCTGGCTGCGTCTGAAAGGAAGATACGTTAGGAGACTGAAAGGAGAAGACAAGATCAGCACACCACAAGCATACCAACTTCAAAGCAGTCAGAAACTACGTATCAGAACGACTTAGAATAAATAACCTTATATGCTTTCCTCTTATGCTTTAGAGAATCGTGTACTGGACAAATTTTAGGAAAGGCTTGGTGAGAAATAGTTTGCTCCTATTCAGAATCTCTTCAAAAGATGTTTATTTCAACCAGATTTTTCTCCAACAGCCGGTTCAAAGGAATTCCAAAGAATTTCACTAAACTTCTCACCCATTAGTATAGTATTTTAGCGTCTTCATGTCCAAATTCAGCCTTTTACTCTGTTATTCTTTCATGTCTCCACTATAATCTGACATACAATTCCTCCAGATTTTGTTGACTGGGAAACACATACTTATAGGATCACACAGGCTATAGAACCGAGTCCTTGCAATGTCTGGATCACATCTTGGCCTGGGAACGAGGGACCAACCTCAATACCAAACTCAAGTCCCTGAACTGCACCACCATGGACCACCGGGTCAGCTCTAATAGCCTCTTAGCCTCAATTACCTAATTAGCCTTTTCTTCCCTCTCCTCTTCTCCCCTATCCATCTGTTCATCTATTCCCACCACTCCCTGTTCTTCTGGAAGAATAATTTTTAAAATCTATGTTAACTTCATTTAGGTTGGTCTCAAGTGACTTCTCCTCTACGCAAGAATAATTCATAAGTCTCATAAGAGCCCCAACTTGAGGAAGTATTTCAGTAACATCTGAATTCTGAAATCCACGTTTAAAATGTTGATGATTTCACAGTCCAAATACAAAGTTGAGATTGTTAATTTATGTCATTTTGATGGGAATTTTAACTACCAAAAAAAGACGAATAGATATTAAATAGGTTTTTGCCCGTTGTATCTTTGTTGATACTGAGCTGCCCTTAGTAAGATCTGAAACCCTCTAGAAGCCTCAGCTTTCCCAGCATATATTATCCCTGATAAAGATCAGAGCATCTCTGATAGCAGATGATGTATGAGCAGGATAAAAACAAAAGAAAACAGGAAATTGTCATCATGGATCAGACTTTGTTAGCTGGGCAAACTTACCCATAATATTATGCTTCATCCTATCTTCCGTCTCCATGCAATGAAGACTGAGATCAGCAATTCATTTTTAATGTCCCATTTCTTACGCCTTCTAGCACCTTGTTCACTCTTTCTACCATAACAGCATCTCGAATGGCCTCTGCTATGGAACTGCCAACAGCAACGTCCAGTTTTTTCCCTTCTCCACGTATTAACTCCTCATTTAGCAGGATTCGACCTTCTTTATCCATCTGAGCAACTTGTTTACATCATGCAGAAGTTTCTAACAGTGTGCTGCTACAGGCTTAAATTACTTAAGTAATTACATCATTTGTAAGTGTTACCACCTAATCCTTCACCTTTTTCCCCAGATCATTAATAAATATATTTAGCAAATGAGCTGGTAGGTCAGTTTAAGGCACACAGCTGTTAGCCTTTTACTGTGATGAAAACTGGCCACTTAGCCCTCTGCCTTTTGGCTTCCCTGTCGGGTTTTGATCTACGATGATACTTGCCCTGTCACCATATGTGACTACTGAGCCTTTGGAGCAGCGTCTGGTGACAGATTTTGTCACAAGCTTTCAAAAAGTCAAAGTACATCAAGTCAGGCAGTTCGCGTCGCAAGTCTGGTGGCTGAAACCTAAAGGTGAGGAAACGTTCCCAGGAATTCCCACGGGGAAAAGGCACCTTGGCATCCGATGGAATCAAAGCCAGGCAAACAGAAAAGACTGCTGGGCAAGTCAGAAATACCTTTTTTTTTGGCATGTACCGCAATTGTAGTTTTTTAAGGGCATTTCTGTTACAAAGGGAGCTACTCCATGAAGTAGAGAAAATGTAGGAAGTCTAGGCCAATGAACTGCCCAAGATAGTCAAACAGGGAAGAGCATTTAGCATCAAAATACGAAGGTTACACCTTAAACAAAAAGAGAGAGGGGGGAAAAAAAAACAAAAGATATTGGAATTAAGAGCTTTTGCAAGATGTGTGGATACCAGAAGCTGCTTAAACCTCTCCCATGAGCTGAGTGCCGGGGTCTCGGTGCTGTGATTGCTCTTCCGAGGGCTGAAACAACAAAACCCCTGAGCAGAGGGCTGGGAGCTCATGGGAGCGCTGAGTGGGATCGCCCGGGCTGCAGCAGCTCTACGTGTGGCTAGCAGGGAGACGTATGGCTAGCAGGGAGACGTATGGCTAGCAGGGAGACGTATGGCTGGAGGAGGAAAGAGCAGCTAACACAAGTGCACCTATCAGGTCAGTGTACCCTCAGTTTGGCTTCGCTACCAGGTGGTACTTGCTAATATCAAACTGAATAAAAGCAGATGACAACAACCTGGTAGCCTTGCTAGATGAAAAGACTATTGTTACAATTATATCTCAGCATCTAGCTGTCAGACTTCTCTTTTCTGCCTTTTCAGAAAACGTTGTTTATTTTACCATTTAATTCCTTTTAGTGAGTGGGGAAAATTTTCCCTCTGAGCACCAGTAAGCTCAGGACTGGTTTCCAAGAGAGGGATGTGTCAGCATGTCTGCAGTGACTCCCTTAAACTCAGACCAGGCCCTTGTTGGCATCATTCAAGCCCAGGGAAAAAGGTTTATCTGGTTCTGTCCTTATTCTCCTGTGCCCCAGGGCTGTGCTGGGCTGTTGTCACACAGGGCGCTGGGCTGGAGGGACTGCTGGTCTCATCCAGCGTGGCCATTCCTATGTCTTTGTACAGGCACATTCACAGAGTTCTAAGGAATATGGAGAAACGAGATTTTTCTTCGCTGAAGCTGTTCTCATTAAAGTCTTTCACATCACGATCTTCCAGGTGTTTTATTATTCCCTTTCATATTCCTATTTCGGCCACTTGCAATGTGCAGATGTAATGCTTACCAGTCTAAATATAGGATAAACCCCACATACTTGCCAGCCCCCTGGAACAGATCTTGGTTTTAATGAGAGCGCATATCTTTGTTAGCAGTTCAGCTAATTCATTCCTAAGCTTCTTCAGAATTCTTTTATACATAAGTCATGTGGGGCTGATGATTTACTGCTTTTTAATTAATCAATTTGCCCCATCTTCTCAATCTCTGATAGTGCCTCATCTTTATTCTCAGAAAAGAGCAGGTCTAAGATTGGTACCTCCAAAACCTGTTTGCTATCAGGACTGATTTATGATGTAGAAACACCTGATTTCTTTGCATGAAAGCACATAATTGTATCTCAGCTACAAGACGCAACAATGTGAGGGCAAATAATTTAAATTCAGCATTGCAAACATTTTATTTTTTCCCCAGGCTACACATCTTGCACATACCCAAGTTTTATTCTCCATTTTCCTCCATGAGCTCCTTCATATTCCCTCCTTCCACCATCATCTGTTAAAGAAACTACTTTATGACACCCCCTGTTCCTGAGTGTTTCAGGGTAACTTTCTCCAAGCATGCTCACATTTCTACTACAGGTAGAGCCTATATGTCTCCCATTTATTCCCCATACTAGCACATGGCCTGTTGTCAGCAATGGCAATGCTGCATTTCCAGAGCTAAACTTGTACTGTGCTGTGCAGACCTGCCTGTGTGTCCTTCATTCAGCCCTTCCAGAAACAGCACTTGGAGCTATCGTATTAAACACTGAGGAGGGGGGAAAAAGAGAAGCCTGGAAGGAAAAGTCTCAATTTGCTCAGCTTAAAGGGGAACAACAAATGCGGCGAGACCCTCTCTCTGCAGATTAAAGTGAGTGTACGTGTGTAACGGGATTCCAGCTGTGCGGCTCACGGTCTGCACACACCTGGCCCCAACGCCAACACCTGCTCACCTGGGTCTCTCTCCCCACTGAGCTCAGCTTCAGCAAAACAACATGTGGATGGCCACGGAGGCATCAAAATTCTTGTTTTAATGAAGGGAAAAATTCTAACATTTTCTTGTTAAATTCTTTGTTGTCTTATTCACAGTGGTATTTTTGCCAGCTTATACTGGTTCAAAATAAGCTACCCAGGCTTCTTTCCCCAGGTAATAGAGATGAACCCAATGCAAAGGTGTTGGCCTCAGTCTACAGGGGAAATAAAACACAATTCCCTCCTTCCCTCGTTTCAAATATTCCTAGTTGATGACACACAGAGCAGTATTGATCTAAGAAGAGACTAAGTGTCCTGCCCTCCCAACCACTTCTTATTTATAGCACATAGGGACACGCGAGCAGAGGGACCAGAGACCCAGGAGCAACTGTACACAGATGGGCTTCCTCACCCTAAACACAGTTAAAAATGAGATGCTGCAATGGCTGCTGCTGTTGAAGACAGAAGAAAATGAAAAATGGTACATGTGGCACTAATCTTGTTTTTCCAAACTGTATGCGTGATATCAACCAGGCCACTCCAATTTTTCACAATAATAGTTGCAACATGATTTTTCTTGATAGGCCTTTAAAAAAAATATTCATTTTAGGACAAGTCTGTGGTGGTTTGGGTTTGTCTCTTTTTTCTTTTTTTCTTTTAAATCTACCTGAACAGTCAGTGTCACAAAATGGAGCAACTGCAATCCTTATGCATATTTTAAAGTACTGTCCCATTTCACTGTGCTGAGTTTGTTTAGACTACAAGAGCATCACCTCCTTTACCCTCTTCCGCGATGTAACTAGACATGATGCTGAGGGGAAGGGAAATGCAGGATAGATTTTGTTAAATTACACAAGGTTTTATTTAGCCTTGAAAGACTCTTCACGTCCTTTTGCTGCTAAAGGTAATGACAGAGTTCTAGATACTTTCCTTCCTCTTTAGACTGTTACAAAACATGGCAAGAGAATGTACGCGCTGCTCACAGGTCAGCAAGGAGGCTGATACAGCATGAGAGCATGGTATGAGCTGTAAATGCAATGTGACTCACAATACCCCAGTCAGCAATCGCTAATGCAATGTAGGACTTTGCATCTTGCCAACTAAAGTACTTTTTCTGTGCTCTCAGGAAGTGAAATCAGTTTAAACGACTGGAGACCCTTCCCCCTCTTAGCCCCCCCAAGATTTTCTGGGCCAAATCTTCAGCACACTCTGAGAAGAGGTACGGACATTTATTGCATGTAGTTAGAACTCCAGGTGACACATTTGCACTTGCAAGAACTACGCCTTCAACTCTTCCCAGGCACGCACTGTAAGACCCTACAGAGCTTACTCTTAGAATCACTATTCAAACGTTTGCACTTCCGGAGCCTAATTTGAGATTATCTAAGAAAACGCTTCACTACTTGCTAGTCCAGGCCCATGATCACGTATTCCTAATGCTGTGGAATAAGTGCGATACTGTAAGATTTCAGATGAGGAAAAAGTGGGCAGACTAAAGAGACTCTTAGATCACAGACTCTGATGAGAAAATGAAGCAAAGGGAATACAGAAAGATGCAGAGACGTTGGGACAGCCTCCTGTCCTTCTCAGTATTTCCTGCACTGCTAAACACTAACAACTCTAAAACGGAATTTAAATATCAAGTCATTCATAGAAGACTACAGTAAAAACTCCACATAAAACAAAATTCCATCAGCTTTGTCTTTTTGTGTTGCAAATAAAATATGAGTAGGTAGCGGTAATTGTGCTTGGTTTCTTTCAGGCTTTTACATCGCTATTGCCACCAGCAGGTGAGACCGCCCTGCGTACACAACATTCACCTATGGGAAGCCAGTGGGTCTGTCACAGCATTGTCCTTTTATCTGAGGTTTCCAGAGGATTGTTTAAGTGTGTCTCAGGAACTCATCTGTTCCACATTTCTGCAGGTTTGCCCCATATACTGTCTTCCATTTTAGACAAGTAAGGCTCTTGCAGGACTGGCATTCTTGTTAAAAATAAGAGTCTACATTGCACCAAGGCTGAGGTTTTGAAAGAAACCAGCTAAAAATCTCCTGAACAGTGTCAAGAAGCAGTAATATTTATGCTTAGATAAATAAAAAGACAGGTGCAAATAAGAGAAAGCAACATATGGGATACAAAAAGTTTTATAACCAAATTGCCTTCAAAATGCTCCGTGTACTGTGTATTTCCAGGAGAGTGACAGGACGTTTGTCAAGGCGCTTGCAGAAAAAGTTTGCAAGAGTAATTGACATGATTTATACAGCTATCGAGTTAAACATACAGATGGCAAAAATGTAGATTATAATAACCTTAAATATTTAAAGGCTTTCAAGCAGGAGTCACAATTTCATATCTGTTGCTTTTTCGATCTACAATATGTCTCAAACATTGTCCCTCTGGTCTTTACATAGGACAAGAATACACTGAGGTGTTCTGTGTTAGCTTTTATGGCCAGCATTTTAGGAAATTTAGCCATGTAATACTGAAGTAAGGTGTTTGCACTGAAATAATAGAGCAAACTTGATACACATACACATGCACTTAATTTAAAAAATTACATCAGCATACTGTTAAAGAATGGTTTGGAATGTCTGTAGAAGCCTCTGCATCAGCCTCATTTTGCCTACAGTTCTACTTGAGCTCAGCTTTAAGCAGATGCACAGTCCTGCTCAACATGAACCACACTCTTACACAGGATTCATAAGTTTTAAACAGGATTCATAACTTAGGTTAAGCATTTGCAGACAGGAAGGCAGGTACCATTTCCTATTCCAGTAATGACTAGAAGAATTCAAGCACAGGCAAAAATATATACTGAAAGTTCTTAAAAGTTAACAGTTAACTTTAAAAAGGGAAGGTCACATACTACTTTAAAACATATGAAACAAGAAGAACAAAAATTACTTCATGTCTTTTAATACAATATTTATATATATAAAACCATTTATGTATTATGTCCCTCTAAAAGTGAAAATGTAAACAAAACAAAAGCTGAAAGTATATTTATCTGGATTAGAACAGGGAGAAAAAAATATGATAAATGTTATGTCTTATAGCATTTGCAACTGAACCTGGTCACCATCATATTCCTTTCCGAATCGCTGTCTCAGAAACACTGAACTTGATGTTCATTAACCATGAGGGCCTGGCCAGTTAAAGCATTTACAGCAGATATAATGCATGTTCCCCGCGCAGTAACGCCAATGCAGCTGATGGGAACCTGCAGCTCTCCCTCCGGTGCCTGGTCTGCGTGTGTCCCGCGCTGATTGCGGATGCGGACACGGGGTCTCAAGGGAACGGGTAAAAGGCCGAACCATTCCCATCACTCAAGCAAACCAAATCCGAACACGACTTCAAGCGACAGACCAGGCTGCACGGTTGCTGCTCTCAACCAGTTTCTAGCACTCATCTATTCGAATACAGCGTGGCTTTAAACGACAAGACACGGCTCTCTCACAGCCAGCCAGTACAACGCTGCCTGTCGCTGTTATTATTTTGAAATTACTAGGATTAAATTCAAACCAGACAATATAAATAAATACAGGAAAACAAATATTTTAAATAGAAATTACAAACATTGGAAGGGATATTAACCAGCATCAGGAAGAGCACAGTCCAACAATATCTCATTGCTTTTGTTTCACAAGTATCCATCCAGTGCCCAACCGGCTGAAGGCTCAGATTTGTCAGATAAATGCACAATAACTCACCACCTACCCTAAAATCAACCCCACCACGGATCAGCTGGGAGCTGGTGGAGCCACACCGTGCCCCGGGATTTGCACTATCAGGATAAGCTTCTCAAAGCCACAGAGGAGAAATCCAAAAATGGAGACCTAAGGAAAGGCTTATAACCACAAAATGTCATAGCTCCTGCGTGATGACACAAGGAGATCTCTCCTCTCTGACAGTGCCTAAGAGAGAGCTAATAGAGCTGGCAAATTCAAGAGATAAGGAAGGCAGAGCAACGTTGCCTGTTACAAGAGACTGAGCTGGAAAAAGCAAACGAAGCTCAGCCAGAAGAGCTCATAGGCCTTAAAGCTTTCTGCTTTTCCCAACTCAACCAAACAATGCTATAAAATATATTCTTTAATCCATAACCACGTCATGACTGAACGCACTTGTTACAGGCTAACTATGCCTTCGAGTCCTTTTCAGTGTCTCCCAAGCAAACGCTTCTTAACAACTCATCTCACATCTCCACTTCTCCCGGAGTCGTGTCTCATGATTTCCTCCCACCTCCTTCCCCCACCGTAACGCCTTTCACCAGCAAAAAAAGCAAACGCCTACCGCAGACTTCCCTTTGGAAGCCGCGGTCATAAAGAACTGCAATGACTTAGAGCAGCATCTGAAATCAGAGGTGTTATCTGCTTATCGAACCTCACAGTCGCAGTGAAGACCTCACGTGTACCTCGAAAGCTGGCACGTCCCCTAAATTGCTGGGGCGCATTCCTCAGTCAGTGTTCACTGTGGGACCATTACTGGTTTGGATCTGGAGGATCTGATGCTGACCTCCCTTCCCGAGCTGCAGGATACGTGAAACCCCTCACAAAACCATCCAGGCGTTTTTCCTGATCACAGAAGCATTAACATCAAACTTCAAACCGCCACTTGCGCTGACAGAGACCCCTGATCAGTGCACTCCACTTCAGTACTTGCAAACATTACTATGTAATATGCTAAGCCAACCTAAACAAAAGTTTATATAATAGTGGCAAAATGAAAGCCCTTTTTCCCATATTCCACTGTGTCTGACAGCCCCGTACCCTGCAAATTCTCATATATTAGCATTTAAATATTTTTATTCCATCTCAGAGAATGATCCTGTCATTATCAATACCTTGCTGTATCTCGCAAGCCTTTTAAGACCAGTTTCAGGCATGTAAAGAATAATGAAAAGTTCAGAAATTTATTTTGATTTCCTGCAATATGCTACCCAACAGTTTTCTGTTGTGTTATATGACCTTTCTGCCTAGCTAGTGTTTTGCTATTGATTTTAATTACTCAGTTTAATTTACTGCATGCCAACACAAAGCTGTTTACTCCTACTTGCCAAAATGTTGTCGTAGTCTCCCAGAGGAGGGCAAAATGAGAAAACTGTATATGTTTTACAGTTACATGCTATTCATTATAAAGAATTTAATAGACTCACTTCATATAAATGTCACCGCTCTCACATGTAGCCACTAGACACACCAAAACAACATACAGAAAGGCAAATGCTACGCCAGTCAGAGGAGAAGTAGAACATAAAAGGTTTAATTTATGAAAGGCTTTGCCTTGAAGCAGTTTAGATTGCCTGCTTTGCCATTCTTCTCTGAACATGTGAGGGAGTTCGGACCATATGTTCCCCTTCTGCATCAAAAAAATATCATGGACAGAAACAAATCCTAGAATCACACAATAATTACCGATGCAGGTAAATAATCCAATTGCATGGTGAGGAAGAGGGAATGCTAATTCCCGCCTGCTCTTTTGTGTCCCTCTTCTTGCCTCACGTCACAGAAATGGACAGAACAAACCGCTTTGTGAGAGGGTCCCACGGATATTAGCAGAACGTTCTCCCAAGGAAGCTTAGTTGGGATAATGGAAGTTGGCAGCGCTGGAGGATGAAGGATGCTCAGGTCCTACCGAGCAGCTCATTCTCCATTCAGTTTAGAAAACCTGTATTTAGGTGAATAAAACCTTTTTTTCTTTCCTCAGGATAGCAAACATTAAAAAGAAAAATCAAAATTCTCATATCAGCTCATGACATTTTTGGTAGACATGCAAATTTACGAAGAGAGGGTTAATTTAGTTGCCATATGTTATATTGAAACCTACTTCCATTTCTTTTGCTCTCTGATCCCCCGCAATAGAATCCTATTGTACCAAAACAAACTAGATACCAAAGAAATTGCCCCAACTTGCTCCCCTGAGGAAATGAGAATGGCTTTTGGTACCTTTTAGCATCTTCAATAGAAAGTGTGTGTTATACTGACAAAGTTTCATGGTTTTCAAACACCAACTTATCTACCAGGCCTTTGATTTCAACCGTATTTTAAAACAGGGCCATCTGATGCTAGTAGTATATTATCAAAGGTTCACAAGCTTGCTCAGTTGCAGAGTGATTTTCAAGAAAGATAAAATCTTAGGACAAGAATATGAAAATTCTCTATCCAAATATCTTGTTTACGGTGTGAGGGTTTCTGTCCCACAGAACCTTTAAAAACTCTCTTTTGAATTAGGAAAAAAAAAAAAGATTGAGAAATACTAAACCCGTTAATTTTTCATATTACTTTGTATTTGTGTGGGTTCCTGTTTACCATAATATCCTTTCCAAATCAGAGATTTTTAACCTGATAATCCAACCACTACAAAGCATTTGTATAAGTAATAAAGTCAAACTCTCGAAGCAACACTTGTTCAAAACCATAATGATTCGTGCTGAAAATACGCATAGCTCAAAATTTCTTCTGACCTCAATGTAAGCCATAAACTGAACGAGTCTTCCCTAAAATCCAGGCCTACATTTGCACAATGCAGGGACAGATTTTCTTGCAGGCTTCCAAAAATCTACCCAGAATTGCAATGAAGCAGGAAAGAGTATCATTACTTTGTTTTTCTTCAACTGCATTTTGTACAGCTGTAAAATCAAAGTGGTTTTGTATCGGACACTTTCATAGAACATTAGCAAGTAGAGCTAAATACATAAAAAATTCTCAAATCCAAATAAAGTGATCTCTGCCTGTCCAACACGCACAAGGAGTCAGGCACCTCTGAATGTGGGGCAGCAGAAAATACCAACGACAAGGGGATTTAATCTGCTTTGTTCCTCTATGGTCACAGGATCATAGGAGAACTCAGGTTGGAAGGGACCTCAAGAGGTCATTAAAGCCAAGTTCTTGCTCAGAACAGGGTCAGACCAGAGATCAGACCACGTTGTTCAGAGCTTTAACCAACTGAGGTCTTGAAAATCTCCAGAGATGGAGAACTGCAAACCTAGGAAGTTCTCCTGGCTCTGATCACATCACATCAGGCACCACAACAGGCAGAATAGCGCCCAGTTCATGGGTCTGGTCAGGCCTTGGCTATCGACATTGCTACGATGGGGCACGCAGGGACACATCTGGCCACAGATTTTTAAGCATCCAGGAAATTCAGAACTCAAAACGTTGGATCTTACAGACCACAAATCTCACAAAGTTGCAAAGCCAGACAGCAGCTCCAAAGGGACCTGGAGAACTTCCCTTCCGTACTAAGGTTTCAAGAATTGGAACTGGGCAGGATTCTCACCCAAATCCTTGTGAACATCCGTCTTCTAGACCTCACAACCAGCAAAATGGTAACGTATGAAATGATAACAGTATCAAAACACAGCGTACTTCAAGAAAGCTCATCAACAGTCCTGTATAAATAGCTGGAATAAATGAGGCAAAACCAAAAATAATCCAATATTCAAAACCTTATTCCCAAATTCTCCAGGTGGCACTGTGTACAAAATTATATATCTAAACTTAACATCTTGTCTTCCAATATCCAGCACTGTTAAAAATGCCCAATCTGAAGGCATTTCCCAGCAGGTATAACGCTTGTTTTCATTAGCAGCTCTGGTCTGAAGGGACTGCATGCCTTACCAAGTCAGAGGGACTGCTCAGAGCAAGTATTACGCCCAGAAGTAAGAGGTTATAGTTGCCAGCACAGAAAAAAGAGACATCCTATGCTTTTTATAAATGTATTAGTAATAAAATGCCAAACTACACTGTGAAAATTTATGTAGATTCTGAAAATATATTTAGCTTTTCCCTTTTTACATGTGTGCTCTGTACAGATTCAATGAGAAGCTGGAAGCCTCCCCCCCAACTCCATAAGAAATAAATCAGATGTACCGAATAGTTTGTTGTTCCATCCTGCATATTTTTGACCACTGATAAGAGATTTTCAAGTATGCAGTAAGGAAGCCTATTTTTCTACATTCTTTCAGGGTTTACTGTTATTTTGTAGATCAATGCTTCCAGTTACTGCCATGATCATCAGTTATTCATGAACCAATTAAGAACTTCAAAACAATCATTTATTATTAGGAAAAAATTGTAAATAATAAATTAAACTTTTTTTTTTTCCAGACTCAAAAGTGTATATTATTTTATTCTCTTTTCCAAGAATGTGTAGGTCCTGAGTTCTACCCATGTGCTGCTTTATCGAATTTTAAAAGTAGCTTCTTCTTTCCAGGTCTTCACCTCCTCCTTTTGAATGATAACACCTCGATCTTTTAAGATAACTGTAACATGATATATTATCCCACCTACTGTATTTTAAATGGCAAGTCTGTCCAAGAACTATTTTTGTAACACAAAAAAAAGAATCTTGATTTTCAAAGGAGGTTGTGCTTTCTTTACTTTTGTTTCTAAAAAGATAATAGGTTTTTATTTTCCAGGTTCTGTAATTTACTGAAGACCCTTGTGTGCACCTCAGGACACGGACTTCTTATCCCAGGAGGCCAACAAAAGTTGTCTGACCTGTCCGACAATTCTTTATGGATCACAATTATGAAGTTCTTAATGGGGCATAGACTAATAATTAACATGCTATTTCTTCGGTTTGTTTGTTTGTTTTAAGTAAAATTGGGATCTTTTTTCCCTTGAGAAATCATTACAACTTTCCCCCATTATTTGTTATGATAAATCAACCTTTACCCATAAGCAGCTTGATGACCTTTACAACTTCTGAACTCAAGATTTCCATTTGAAAGGGCCGTGTTTTTGCTTCAATAACCCCAATTCTCCCTCCTCGTTAACGTGGTTGCCCCGGTGCTGCATTAGCTGATCCTGTCCAGAAATCGGCTCTCGGGAAGGTCAAAGGTCACCCCCAAACCGACATCTCCCCAGTGGCAACACGAGATGAGCAATGACATAGAGAATCCTTTTTTCCAATAGGATTCTCTGCTGCTGACAAAATTACTCTTTATAACCTTGTAGCATGTAAACATTTCCTATTTTATATCATATCTATTAGCTACCCAGCTAAAGAAACTTGACTCTTAAGATTTATACTCCTGGTTGTATTTCATTTGAAAATATATTGGACTGCTGTTTGTTTATTCCTCTTCCCTTCCTTACTCATAATAATACCCTAGATACTTACAAATGGTATCACTTTCCTATATGAAAGCGGGCTGTCTGCCAAGTTCCAGAATTTAGCTCCCTAGGTAGATCTAGTCGTCTTCAGCATTCAGAGGACATGGATTTGTTGTTTTAGCCAGAATACACTTCACTATATACAAACTCTTAGATCATCTGTATTAGAAGTACAATTACATACAGCATACTGCTTAATTTACTCATGCACTGCCTAGACAATATAGATTTGCTTTTACAAACCTGGATTCAAAACCTCAAAAAGCTGAAGGTGTACAGAAATTACTGTGTCCATAAAGGACTGTTGGGCTTTCTCCCAGGAAATCAAAGAGGTTGAAAAACACCACATCTCTTTTGTAAAACGCTCAGTCCCTCAGACACGAAGAACTACAGAGCGAAATATTTCATGGACACAATAATCCCCTTATGTTCAGAGGTTCCTGTTATGACTTATCTCTCTGGAGACTCTATAAGACAATGTCTTTTCCCACTGCAAAACCTTTTTATATGTTCTGTTCAGTCTGCTTTTGGAAAGAAAAAGGGCCGTTTTATCTCTACCAATCTGATTCAGAGTAAGGCATTTATCTAGAGGTAAGATGCAAACTGGACATATACACATACATATGGTATTTTACTGTCTCTAGAACAAAGCTAATTTTCTTCCCAGCACACACGCACTTCTGTTAGAAGCTGAGATTATACTTCAACATTTGTACTACAGAGTCCAGTGTGGCTTAAAAATGAATAAATAACATCTTAAAAAAGATACACCTATGCGAGAATATTTTTTTCATGGACATCCATAATTTCAGTTCTTAGAACAGTACAGCTACCTTGCTAATACAAAATAACTTCATATTATACTATTTCTGTAAAGAAACAGAAAGCAAAAGGTATGTTTTAATAAATGGAGAGGTGAAGGAACGCTTCTGTTGCAGTTTCAATTGCAATATCATAGCTTTGCTAATGGCAGCCTGCTGCGCGGTTAAAGAAAAAGCAGATAGAGAAAAAGGAAAGAAAGGAAACGTGGTTAATTAGAGTCCAGTTGCTGCTTTATTGCAGCATTAGCGCTAAGTGCGCTGAGCTGCCTTCCCATAGGCAGGGGCCGCTGGCTGCACAGCTCATTTAGCCCGGGTGAGTAATGTCAGTGCAGGAGGAGAGAAAGGCTCGTGTCTTCAAACTTCCAATCTGCCTCCATTATCTGTGATCAAGGTGGAACCACAGGGGAGTGGAATTACTGGCAGGTCTAGGACAAGTGAAGAGGCAGTGAATCTATAAGACATATTAATCATCTTTCCCTTCCCTCCGCCGGCGCCAGCCTGTGCCGCCGACTCCCCGGCGCCAGCAAATGGATTCGCTGTCCCCACAGGTACAAGCCAATGCCTTTCAGGGCAAGTCATCAGAATAATAATCCCTGACACTGCTGAGATCAGCCCGAACCCGTCCAAAAGGGAAGGGAAAGTAGCATGGGAGAAGCATATTTCCTGAACTTTCATATCAGTATTTGTGGCATCAAGATATTTTCGATTACATTAAGGACTTTCAAAGCCTAACATTTTAAATCTGTGTTTCTCGATATTGTAGTAGCATCATTAACATAGCAGGAATATTTAAAATCTTTACAGTTTTACTTTAAAATACCATTTGGATCTGTTGCTGAGGTGTGAATACAGAAAAAGTGCATATTGCATCATCTATATTACAACAAGTATCAGAATTCTGTTGCTATTAAAAAGAACACAATCCTTATATATGTAGCCTCACTTAATTCTGAAGCAGGACACAGAGCTCTGGTTTGGTATAGCTATTCCTAATTATGAATATGAAATAAGCATTACGATATGGATTATTATATACTATGTGGAGTAATAGCCACATGTGTACGTATACAAATACATAAAATCAGACATATTGAAGGCATAGGCATAATTTAAAATCAACTAATTTAACACAGTATGAGTCTCTATTTTAACATTTAACATTTATAGTCAATTTCCTCGCCAAAGTGTTTTTATACACACAAACAATAACATACAGTGCATCATCAAACTTGAAGAGAAGAACAAACCCCAGAAAAAAAAAACCCAGTCCTGTTTCAATTCAGTAATTGTACCAATATCTACAGAGATTAGAATAAGAAAAAAGGCAATTTGTTATATTTTACACTATAGGGAATATCTTGTATTCCAGTGTATTGTACGTTAGAGAACAGCATGTGAAATATTTTCTTGGTTCTGATTACAATCAGCTCAATATCTGACTGTCGATGGTACTGAGCTCAGCTTAAGATTAATACAGCAAAACGTCAAATTACTTGCCAGAATGACATGACAAAACTGGCTCATTAGCATATGCTGATTGATGAACCCTCCATGTAAACGCACATCTTGACTTCAAGAGTTTACCTCGTAAAATATCTGACCTTGAATTCAGCTTGGAGCTCACCACACACCTGCAGCCATCTAGGCAGCAACAACGCTAATATTTATGTACGCCACTGCGTGTCAAGTACCAAAAGAACCAAAACAAAAGTAAAAGAAACAGATTCAAACGGTAACATGTGCTCATTTATTTTCAAATCAGCAGTTTTGAAGTTTACTGACAGACAGTACAGAGAAAGGGAACAACTACAAAACGCCAAATCAAATCAAATCACTGCTTTCTTGGTGATGGGCTGCAGCAGCCGCTCCGAGCCGGCCAATCGCCGCTCCCTATTGATTTTTCCGCTGCTCTTAAGTGACTTTGGACACTGATCAATGTTCTAAAAGAGAAATATTAAACCTCATAAAGAAAAATGCACATCTGACTAAAGAGCAGCACCGACAGCACAAGTTTGCCAAAAGATAAAAGGATGTACATATTTAATGATATTCAGGCTCTCAAAACATATCCAGCCAGCCTAAGAGCACAATTAAGCTATATGTTTTTTTTTGTGAGAAATACAGAATGAACATTTTTTTCACATGCTCTCAAAATTATTTAGAATTGTATGTGGCAGAATAAACACGCACGGTGCCTGCAGTGATTGCTGCTGCTGCAGATACATGGACCCCGAGCAGCTTTCAAATAGCAGGGGAAGTCTGAAATAAAAGATGCTTCTAAAAAGACAGTTCTAAACAATATATTTTCATACCCCACTGTTTAATGTACTTTGTCTTACCCATTTTTTTTTAATGAAGACCATACATTTTTGATTAATTTAATGAACTTTAAGTATTTTTTTCAACTCAGCTGTGTACAAAGGGGAAGGTTGATGTGAGAGAAAGCCCAGCTAAGACCCTGTGCATAGATAGAGTGTGCTCAGCTATCAGCTGGCGTGACAGTGCCTAATCCTGAGTAACGTGCCTAAGAGCCAAGGGAATGCTATTGCTCTCCGTTGTTCCAAACAACAGATGCTGTCAATTAACTTTAAGCAGCGTCCAAGAAAACCCTTTTGTTATATTTTGCAGTATTATGCAGAAAGTGTCACCTCTGGAAATGAGGGAACAAGCTGTTTTTCATTATCATTCAATTGTCCCAATCAATCTGACAATTACAAAGAGAAAAAGTCTTAATCACTAGACACATGGTAGTTGCTGCTGGTTTTACCAGCTGCAAAGGAGAAAGAAAAGAAGAAAGAGCCACAACCCCCCCAAACAACAGAAACAACAACAACAAAAAAACCAAACAGAATATAACAGATATAACCCAAAAAACATACCTGCACTAGGGTAAAAGATAATTAAACACACAATGTTATGATAGGTATGGGAACAACCATTGCAACAAATTAGTAATTAAATCAGCTTATGCTGTTGATTTACTATGGCTTTCACATAAGTACCATTTGCTGTGTACAAAGAAACACCCATCAGCATCTTATTCATTTGAATACAAGAAAAGTTGTTCATTAAAGTTGCGACTAGTGAATTTCCATATAATTAAAGTACTGTATATATAAGCAAAATAAGAGGTTTCTGGGCAGTGGTGAGGGAACGGGTGTGAATGCAGATGGCCGGGCTCGTTTGCTCTGCAGGAAGGAGCGTCAGCAGCGCGGTGCGGCCGGGCTGGACCCGCGGCTCGGGGGCTCCTCCCGAGCCTCACACAATGGACACCGTCACCTCTGCTGCACTGGAAAGCAGCTGCTAATCCGCACTGGTGAGGAACCTGTGGGGCACACTATGCACAGAGCACAAGCAATATGGTACTATATGGTACTATGTCTATAAGGAAGGACACACATGCTCTCAATTTCTGGTCTATCGGTCCAAGTTGTTTTCTGAATCGACCCAGCGTGATACCTTCACCTGGCCCATTCATCCCACCAGCGTTCCTGAAGAAACAAAGAATAACTAGGTACGTTACTCCTTTGGGGGCATAAAGTCCCTAAATAATGATCGTTTGGACATTAAACAAGTGCAGATTCAGTCAGCAATCAGGAGTTCAAAAGATTTAACCTACCTAGAATTTCTAAAAACAAAATACTATGCAATGGCAAAAAATAGCTGTGCATCCCTTTTCAGTAGCATTAAAACGCTCTCTTTCCTACCAACGCCCAGAACAGAGCAGCAGGCAACAGCTTTTGGAACAGACCTGTCAAAGAGTTGCACGGTGACACATGCACTAGATGGTGAGTGACACCCATTAGAATAGGTATTCCAGTAAATGCCAGATATGTGACACAGAAAGTATCTGTCTGATGCGAGTCTTTCAGTACACGCCAGTTATGTTTTGTCATCTCTTCTCACACAGCTCCACTGTCACTGAAACACGGTGAACACTCAGCATTCACAACCACGCTGCTCTGGCTATCAGCATCTGGCCACTAAAAAGTGCTACAGATGGAAATTATTCCACAACTATTGGCAACCTTGTTAGGTTGTTCTGCCTGATGCTGTTCTTGAAAGAAACGAGAGTAACACAAAGCGCTGGTCTGCTGACATCCTCTCTCGAGAAGCTACGCGTTGCTTTTCTGTACATTCATCAAAAGGAGCCACCTTTCCCTCATCTGACTGCACAGGATGTTACAGAGAGTCGAGTGACTCGTACAGAGAGATCTCCGGGCCCTGTTGCAGTGCAGATAAAAGATCTGTGTGTGCTCACACTCTGGAGGCCAAGACTATGATTCCGGTACATAAACACGGCTTTCGGTTTTTGTCCTCAGGAAATCTGCTAGTCACAATAATTCCAAACCATACATGTAAAGATATCAAGATCAATGCACAAAAGACAGTCACAATGAGTATTAATACAAAACACATATAGCACAGAAATCCATAAGACTGAGATGAGAAGGAAACGTTATACCTGAGGCATCAAGAAGAAAAATCAGGTAAGCCTTTTTCACAAAAAATGAGAACTCTCAGGCACACGCACACACATGGAGCAATAAATCTATGCAACTGCAGCACTGGCCTATAAGACAATGAACATGGAGGAGAGAACAACGCAGAGAAAAATCAAATCATTTCATTTCTAAGCTCTCTGGAGAGGAGGCTGAGGACACCGTGAGCCCTCCAAAGGCCACCTGCCTCGGGTATAGAGAAAGTTTTCAGTCTCCAGCGTGTCTAAAGTCATGTGGAGATGCCAATACAAGCGGCACCTGGGGCCCAAGACTTTTCTCAAGAGATGGCAACTTTGCTACCAGCTGTAAAATTGCTCATTCTTCTCAGCAGCCCCTTCAGGCTCCTCATCTGAACCCCTCAGGCTAGTTCAGGTTTCACTAGAGCTGTACCAGACAAAGCTGGGAGGAGGTTTCCATCTCCTCAAAACTCTTTTAAGGACAATTTTTCTGCCCCACTCATGATTTATCTTTAAAATTGATAAAAGTCACTCTTGAGAGTGCATCACAGTTATTCCGGGTTAGCTGATCCATTAAAGACATTTTGTTGCTGTAGAAAGTGTTTATTTTGTAAAGGAAGGTCTCCTTTCCCAGCTACAATGACGGACAGCGTAGATCCCGCACTGCACTGGAAGTCTAGTGCCTTCTATAAAGTAAGTATAGAAGAGGGCGCTTGATTTTTTAAAGACTAACACCCATTTTTTATGATTTTTGAAAGATATAAGGCAAAATTTGAGGAAGGAGAAGGCTTCTTGATCCATGCCTATTTGCAGAGGTAATCTGCCTGTGCCATAACATTTAGACCCTTCTGTAAGATTATATCAGTAACAGAACTGAGCTGGCGTATCTTGCATTTCATCTTGATAGTGGAAGCAAAAAGAAAGTACTTTTTCTTGCAATTATATTTGATCTACATATTAAAAAAAAAAAAGTACTTTTCCTTGTAATTATATTTGATTTACATATGTGTCTATTCAGTCTTCCGAGATTACTCTTTTTAAAAAACTCTTGGGTTTATGTTGCTGCCTTCTTGAATCTTATTCTTCACTTTAACGTGTAGAAGAATTTACAGAGCAGGGAGAACACAAAGCAGATAGCACTTCTGCCTTTATTAACAATTATGAGGCACTCAGCTAGAACTGCACCATTTTTATGTTCCGTCGGACTGTAGTGGGCTTATGTAAAAATGCAAACCAAAAAGATAAGGAAGAATCAGGATGGAAGAAACACTTTGACTAATTCAGAATAAAACGTTAAGATTGTCTTAAAACAACTAGTTTTGTACCAAGATTTAATTTCCAAAAGATAAAAGCACCTAAAAAGAAAATATAAGTGTTTTAAAATATACAGCCTTCCGGAAGCCGTTTAAAACACTGGCCAAATGCTTAGGGAAAGTTTCTGTAAACACAGGAGGAGAGTGCCAGCTTGCTGGAAAGTGGGTGTTTTGAATAAACACGATGGGGAAAGATTGCATGGCAGACTGCTGAGCGAGTCCGAAACCCGCGGCCGCTTTCCGGAGATGAGGGGTAAGATCCAGGCAGCCACGATCTGAGTCAACGTGGGAGGCCTAGAGGATGTTCTCAGGGTAGAGACCAGAGAAAATAAGAGATGTAATTCTGTAATTATTAGAGAAGCCAGCTATCAGAATGCAGAAATACTCTTTTCAGGAATATTTTTCAAATTAAGGAGAAAATCAGTTCCTCTGCTGGAATAACAGTGTGTACTTCAGGTGATCCGGGATCGTTTGGTTAACAGACCAGAAATAGGAGGGAAAACCAAAGTAAATTTAAGAAACTCACATACTATATAGAGAAAGGGACCTGGGGGTCCTGGGGACAGCAGGGTGACCATGAGCCAGCACTGGGCCCTTGTGGCCAGGAAGCCAATGGGACCTGGGGTGGGTTAGAAGGGGGTGGTCAGTAGGTCAGAGAGGTTCTCCTGCCCCTCTGCTCTGCCCTGGGGAGACCACACCTGGAATATTGTGTCCAGTTGTGGCCCCTCAGTTCCAGCAGGACAGGGAACTGCTGGAGAGAGTCCAGCGCAGCCACCAAGATGCTGGAGGGAGTGGAGCATCTCCCGTGTGAGGAAAGGCTGAGGGAGCTGGGGCTCTGGAGCTGGACAAGAGGAGACTGAGGGGGGACTCATTCATGGGGATCAATATGGAAAGGGGGAGTGTCAGGAGGATGGAGCCAGGCTCTTCTGGGTGACAACCAGTGACAGGACAAGGGGTAATGGGTGCAAACTGGAACACAAGAGATTCCACTTAAATTTGAGAAGAAGCTTCTTCATGGTGAGGGTGGCAGAGCCTGGCCCAGGCTGCCCAGGGGGTTGTGGAGTCTCCTTCTGTGCAGACATTCCAACCCGCCTGGACACCTTCCTGTGTAACCTCAGCTGGGTGTTCCTGCTCCATGGGGGGATTGCACTGGATGAGCTTTCCAGTCCCTTCCAACCCCTGGAATTCTGGGATTCTGTGATTTAAGTAGGGATGGATCTGGGAGAAGTTCTAGAAAAACTCTCAACAGTTACTTAGGAATCTACACAACATGCACAAATCACATAATGATCAGACAGGAAGGAACATTCCTCAGTATTTTCAGCACCATAATTTTGATAATTTCCTCATCTTGGCCCATGCCAGGGGAAATCTGACACTCTGAATTCCTTCACCACAATGGATGTGCCACTAGTCAAGACAAAATAAAGGTGAAATAGAAACTGAGCGCACTCTGTAGCTAATAGCACTAATCCACTATCAGCGAGCGTCCTCAACCACAGTAATAGGCCAAGCATTAATGAAGAATGCTGGCTGTTGATTTATTAGCAAGATATTCACATGACAATGAACAACTGCTGTTATGAACACCTGTTCAATAAGAGTTTCATAATGTGTAACAGGAGAACAACACTCAAGCCATCGTATCATGTCCATCTCTAGTTCACGATATGAGCTATAGTGAAAACAACCTTACTGGAAAGCATGCAAAGTATAGGATGCATCTCTGCCTCAGAAAGCCAATTAAGAAGAAAAAGCTACACAATAAACTACCTGAAAATACCTTCAGCTAATTCAGATCTCTGGCTGATAACAAAGCAAGACATATTGCAAAGATCTCATACAAGTTCTTATAGTGTATTTTAAACTACTTTTTTTTAACTATACGAAGTATTTTCTTTGCAAAATTAGATGGAGTATTTTTATTCTTAATAACTGAAACCGTAATGTACTGTATTTTATGCTCTTATAGAATTGTGTAAAGGTTATTTTGCTGCTAGTTCAATGCATATTTTCATATGCAAATGACACAAATTAAATTATCTCAAATAGTAGCAGAAACTCCAGCAGAATAGTATTTTTAATGTAAATCACCATCCCCTCAAGTCATATTATAGATAGAGAATTGCTTCTGTATTTATATTTTTTCATTAAAAATAAAATGATTAATTTCACAAGTTAATTTACTTTCCCCATCACAACACCAAAATTGAAATTAAATATTCTAATGCTTAGAGATATTAAAGACTCATTTATTGAAAGCAGCTTATTGTTTTAGGAGCATTTTCTTGATAAGTGTATGTTGCTGCTATACTACTACAATATTTGTAATGATTTTATTGAACAAATTGTACATTGTTGCTCAGGTTTTGTTAAGCTTTATAGAACTCTTATTTGTCTGCTTGGGAACATACAAGAGATCTTATGCTCATCTTTACTCAGTCTTTTTTTCAATGTTGAATATTTGAATAGAATACTCCAAAAACCTTGGTCATAGATTTTCCTGAACAGTCCAACTGTAGTGCAGTGAAGGTCCCTTCAGCTGCATCGTTCTGCATGATGGAAACAACCTGTTCCCCCATACACCACGTGCAAACTCACTTCCAGTTCCATGGGGCTTTCTTTCTATTATAACATAATCACAACCTTCAAAGATAGATCTTAGTCAACCAAAGTAATGGGTTTATAAGACTAAGACATGAAAAAAGCTTCAGCTTTTTCACAGCTTCATCTTTTCCCTTTTCCTCTTGCTTAGTAATACTGTTTATTATATCTTCTATTAAAAAATGATAGTTTTGCTCTATTCTAGATTTTTCTATCATGCCTAATGAAGGTCAAAGAAGGCTCAGAGTGGGCATCTCTGTAGAATAATTTCATGTTGGAAGAACAAGAAACACATATAGCGAGGAAATTATCCCATCGTCTAGACAAGAACCAGTATTTAGTCACTGAACCACCTGAAGGTTAAGCAGATCTTCAACCAAGCCCATCAACATGGATGTGATGAATATTTGACTCTTGACTAATTAGTACACAAATCCAGACATTCTGAATGTATTTGGAATGGCTTGGACAGTGACCCAGAAAAAGAACACAGATAATAATACTCCATTAATATGCTCCAAAAATTACTACAGTCCCACCCAGGTCACCTTCACAACCTCTAAAGACTTGCAGGTGTGAATAACAATAACTGGTAACAACAGTAAACCCTGTTGTGCATCCTTCTTTTATCAGTGTTTTCCTGGAAACACAGATTGTGAGTGTGCTCAGTCGGGAGAGAAAGCAGTTCTGGAAATAAGATAATCAAACTCAGTGCAGGGCAATACTTTCACAAATAACATCTTCATATCAAGTCTGCACGAAGCAATTAATTAATGTAACAGGACAAATCACAACACAGTCCAAGGCAGAAAGCAAGTCCTCCTGCTACTGAGCTCCCTCTCCACGGATATAGTACTGCAGTGTTTCATAGCAAGACAAGCAGTTATTGCATCATAAGCAAAAGAACTTGGAAAACTGCAATTTCTATAACAATACAATTATTAAATACTAAATACCAATCTCGCAAACACACATTTTTTCCTCCTCCCGCAAAAGTATTGCAAACCTCATAACATCAAGGTTTATAAACAAAATCTACCACATCCTAAAGCTGGCCTCCAAGCAGCGACAATTAAAACTTATAAATAGATTAAAAAAGTATTTAAGAAAAAGAGGAAGACTACCCTGAGTGGCCTTTCTTCCGAGGCAGAAGGATGTGGGGCAGTGCAAGGGGAGCTCTTTGTTGTTAGGTCAGATTTCTTGTCAGTTTTTGACACTCAGATTACACAGTTATTAATAACAACTCTGTAAGAATAATTATTAACTGAAAAGATTAAAATCTTGAATTAAATTTCTGTTCTTTTTAGAATGAAGATGAAACAGATTTTGATAAAGATGGGGACAAAAACAAAAAAATCACAAAATTCTAGATCAGAAACCTCAAAAGGAAATTAGTGCCATCTTCTATTAAAATGGGATGGTGTAGAAAACCAAAATTTTATCTTGAGTGGATACCAATGAGAGAATATACCTTTCATTGCTGTTTCCCAGGAAGCGAGAACATTTAACCCATGTATTTTGCTTATTTTAACTGAAGGAAAAAGAACTGTGTTACAGAAGGAAATTCAAGTAGTTTCACTACCAACTGACAGACCAAAACAAGAATATGAAAATAGATGGAAAAAGAGCCATTGATGGACGGACGGAAGGAAGGAAAGGTGCCATTACACAGCGTGCTAAGCTTCTCACTTTAATGAGGCTTGACCATGGCCCAGCACTTCCCATGGTCACTTCGATGCTACACGGCTGATAAATTGCGGAGTTGAGCTCGGATGATGGATTTCTGCACTTCAATAAAAATGAAGAATTGCAATACTTTTTTTCTTCTTCAGATCAGATTAACAAGAGAACCATGCACACTGATTCATACAGTTTACAGGAAAAATAGATTAATGTAAAAGTGTGATCCATGACTTAAGTTGTCAGGCAACTCAATCAAATTAAGGTGCTCCAACCACATCCTTCCTACATCTGTGTGTTTGACTCTAACCAGAAAAGTGACCTAGAGATTAAAACAAACAAACAAACAGACCAACCAGTTATAACACCCCTTAAACCACCTCATCTTTCAGTTTATAACTGCATCTCAAAAGCAGGTGGAGAAATTAGAGAACATACTGTCAGGAAGGTGGGAAACAGCTATAAGAACTTTTCATAAACAGGTGTCGCCTACAGACACCTTTTTTGTATTTCTACATTAGTGTATTTGAATTAAAAATCCTGTAATGCCCACCACTCACGTTTAAGAATTGTATAAAAGTATAAAATAAAATTAAAAAATTAAACAGAGAGATAAATTATGAAAGATACTTTATAGGTGTCTGACAGTTTTACTCAGAAAAAAAGAACTTATTGATAGATATTTCTTGATAAGATAATTACATTTCTTTCATAGTGCAAGGAAATATAAAAGATATTTAGAAAGCATAAGCAAATTTTCTCCTGTTTTCATCACACATTCTGGAACTATAACAAAAGACACATTTTTTAAAACAAAAAAAAAAATAGTTTCTGAAGGAGCCAATATTTCAAAATGATAATACATGACAAAATATATCAAAACAATTCTAAAAGTGATTCAGAGAAAAATGACTGTACATATTTTAAGTTAAACAGCAAGCTGTTAGTCTAACCAAGAAAATCTTCAGCTTCTCATTGATTTTTCTTCCTGGATTTTAGGGAAACCCAGAAGGGCTGAAGTTGGGAGGGAGCTCTGGAGCTCAGCGGGTCCAGCCGCCTCCTCAGCAGGGTCGGCCAGCGGAGGCTGCTCAGGAACGCGTCTGGTGGGGCTGAAGAATCTCCAAGATGGAGAAGTCACAACCTCTCTGGGCAACCTGTTCTAGTGTTTAACTGCTCTCGCCATTAAAAAAAGCTTTTTCCTACATTTAAAATGAATTTCCTGAATTTCCATTTGTGCCCATTGCCTGTTATCCCTCCAGTGGGAAGAACCCGGCCCTCTTTAGCCTCTGACATCAGGTATTTATAGACACTGATAAGACCCCTCCTGAGCCTTCTCCATGCTAAAGAGTCCCAGCGTTATCAGCCTCTCCTCATAGGAGAGATGCTCCAGTCCTTTAATCATCATAACGAGAATGAGCAGGTCTGTCTTGTACCGAGGAGCCCAGAAATAGACACAGCACTCCAAACGTGTCTCACCAGTGCTGAGCAGAGGAGGAAGATCACCTCACTCATCCTCCTGACGACATCCTAATACAGCCCAGGAGGCTGTGGCCTTCTTCACCACAATGGCACATTGCTGGCTTACATCCAGCTTGCAAGATCACAGGGACTCCCAGATTCTTCTCTGCAAAGCTGTTTTCCAGCCAGTCACTCCCAGTCTATACTGGTGTAAGGGACCACGTATACTAAGGTACGTGGGTTTGCATTTCTTTGCAAAATACCCTTTGCTGAACTTGGCATGATATCTATCAGCCCATTTCTCCAGTCTGTCAAGGTTCCTCTGAATGGCAGCCCAGCCATCTGGTCTGTCAGCCACATCTCCCAGTTCTGTATCGCTTGCATCCTGAGGGTGCCCTCCACCCCATTGTCCAGGTCATTAATGAAGATGTCCAACAGTATTGGCCCACAAATCAACTAGTGACTGGTCTCCAGATGGACTAGCCAGTACTTATTCAATTCATTTTTGAGATGTTACTGGAGACAGTGTTGAAAGCCTTGCTAAACAGGAGGTAGATAACACCCACTGCTTTCCCCTAATCCATGGGGCAAATCATCTCATGCTATCAGACCGTTCGAGCATGACTTCTTCATGAATCCATGCCTACTAGTTCCAAACACTTTGATATACTTCAAATGGCTTCTAAGAAGACTTGTTCCCTTAGCTTTCCAGATGAGTCTGTCTGGGCCTGTAGTTCCCACCCCCGCTTCCACTTTTTTATCTGATAGGATTTCTTAGATGAATGAAAATGCATGAAACTGCTGGAAGCTGTTAGCAAAGACTTAAGAACACAGAAGAAAACCAGAAAACATGAGAGGAGGGTTCAATAGAACATGGGAGCACAGTTCTCAGACTGAAGATAACAGCTTCCGCAAAATCGTTCTGAGAACAGTGTTTTAAGAAATCCACAGCTTCAATTATTGCTTTGCTTTTAAGAAAAAGGATGTTTTGACATTAGTTTTGGGTAGGCCAAGATTTTTCTTTCAAATTTTCTTTGCAAAGCAAACATTATCACAGATAGAAAATAGGTGATGTGTTAACAAGCAACAGGGAGTTGATTAATACACAGCTGAAGACCTAAAAATGCCATGAATTTCCTGGCAAAGTATGTTAACGAGCAACAGGGAGCTGATACGGTTGAAGACAAAAAAAATGCCATGAATTTTTTGGCCAGTCCATAGAAACTGTGTTGCTGCAGGACACTAAGAGCACAGTCCTGGGAGATGCTGGGTCTCACCCCACCAATTACACTCTTTGCAAACTCAGTCCTGTTGTGGGTTCGACATTGATCAGTTAAAGGACCCTACTTTTATTATCTTCAGCACACTGTTTACACTTCTCAGAATGAGTCTATTTCCTTTTAATTACAGTTTGGCAAATCATTGCTCCCAACTGTTTCTTCAAAGATGCTTGGAAAAATAAGCCTTTAAGTTGCAGAAGAAAATGATTACAACTGCTCACTGTTACAGTCAGAATCCAAACAAGAGCATGGATTTCTCACTGAGTGACTCATCGCATTTCTTTCTAGAATCTGGATGAATCTCCAAGGTGTCACACCTTGGCAAATAGTCTCCTGGATGGGCCGAAGGCCAAATGGCATGAATTACACAGGAAGAAAAACAAAACAAAACACAAAATAACCCACAAATATATATTTGTGTAAGAACTGCTGCATAGGACAAATCAAGGTTCATTGGTATCCAGTCACTAATAATGAACAGGAATAGGTTCTGAGGATGCATATAATGATGTCAATAAAAGTATTTTGGAAAGAGCTGAAGAGCAAAAAGCTTCAAACAACCGACCTTTACTTCTCAAGTGCAAACCACAGATAAATGTCCAGGAGACGTGCAAGAATTGGAAAGGAAGAAAACAGTATGGTAATTACTAGTGAACAAAATGATTTGCAGAGCATTGGTAATTTCAAAGACATAAGATTGCAGTTTCATAAAGATAACAGGGCACCTACACAAAGCAAAGTTATTCCATTTGAGAGATCCCCGAAATAACAAAAAGGTGACAGGCATCCTAACTGGAGTCCTGGAAACAGTGCGCCTTATCAAAATACTGACTTGGAACAGAGTAAATCCTAGTCCTTAGGAAGGCCAGAGATTAGGGACAGCACCACAGGGGAATAACGGTGGTTTTCACTTCTGTAACCAGCTGGGTATGCCCAGGTGTGGGGTTCTGTCCTTCACGGGGAAAAGAGAGGGACTATCAACAGGTTCCACCGAGTATGTAGCTTCATCTCACATAATATTTGGAATGAAAGCAAGACTATACAAGTGTCATGAATCTACATTTTCATTAATTGATTATATTAATGGAGCCAGAAAAGTTTCTGTACATGAAGAATCATTCCGTGAAATGTATCTAGTGTGGGACCCATGGAAATTGACTCTTCTTTGGCAGCCTTACCAATAAGCTAGAAAAAAAAACACGGTAACACATCTGGTAACATCTGCAGAAGATGCCAGACTTTGAGAATAATGATGTAGAGAAATCACTGGTACACGTTTTAATATAAGTTATACGTTAGTGGGTCAGGTCAGTGGTTCATCTAGCCCAGACCACTCTGGACTTGGCAAATCGCAGTTCTGCAGGACAGAACTGCGGTGTTTAGTATTAAACGCAAGATCCTAGACCTAAGGAGAAGCAGGAAATCACACCACCATTGTTTTACTCTAGAATAAGGAGACATTGGGCAGGACGAGCAAATTGCGGTAATAAGGTCTTCAATGGACAAACAAGGAATGGCAAGAAAGTAACAGATCAAGTGATGAGTTCAGGTCTTCACCACCAGGCAGAATAAAGATTTACTAGCCACCCTTCAGAAAAAAAGGCAAAATAACTAAAAATACAAGCACATGGGGAGCTCTACATGGCCTTGCAGACGCTGCGGTTAGACACGCGTACAAAAAAATCAGCCTGTTTAGTTTACCGAAAAGGTGGCTGGGAGTTCTATTAGCACATTTAGAAGACAACGTTCATAACTCAACTGAATGAAGGCCGGCGAAGGTCCAAGACGGAAAGCTGAAACTGAAGTCATTCGAACAAAGAGCAGGGTGTGCGTTTTCAAACACAAAGATCACTGTTCACCAGAAAAAAATAACTTGAGAGGGAATAACTGAATCTCTATTACCTGACATCTGTCAATCAAGACTAGAAGCCTTTCTTAGAGATACACTATAGCCCAGACCAACATTCAGGGCTCACTGCAGAATTTATGAGAGTATTACTCTAAAATCTGTTCTCTGTGTGAAGTGATATGCGGTGACCACAGTGGTACACGATGTTCTCAGCATCTAGGAGAGTAACACTTTCTGAATTCTTACAAGTTGTTTTATCCCTCCGGCGTTAATCAGTCTTCCCAGCAGCAGTTATTCCAGGAAAGGGGAGAGGAAATGGGCCCTTGGACTCTTTCTTGTGTATGGGCAATGTAGTTATCAAGGTGACCGGTATAATGTCCTGCACCTTAAGCCCTATCCATGCAACTCAGAAAATGGTGCTAGGGAAGGCCAAGCACCCAACGTGCACAAACCAGAAGCAAAACGTTTATACCAGGGTTCTGTTTACTGGTTGTGTCTTTTAAGATGGACCAAGAGAAAAAAAAAAACACATCTTCTATTTACGATATATCTTCTTTAAAAATTATAAATTGTTTTGGCTGTAACTGTCAGCACTATGCTGACAATGCTCAGTTTTATTGATTTTATGATGGAATATTATCTGCTTTGCTGAAAGTTTTGCAGAGCTATTTCTAATCTGGTGATAAATGTTGGCAAACTACCCTCAGGAATTTTAACATTCAGGCAGTTGTTGCAGTCAAAATGTAATTAAAAAACCAACACAACAAAAAAACACTGTAGCCAGCTGCTTAGGGGAACAAGACTGTGCTTTGAGTCATTTCATTACTATTCTTGACTAAAAAATTGGAATGGATATGTAAGGATAGAAGAGGGAGATTATTTTGGCATTTAAAGTATATCTGGAATGAGGGAAACATGTAAGATACCTTTTATTGTTCCAACATTTAACCCATTGTCCCTAAGAGTACCATCTTATTACTTCTAGGATTACTAGTTTTAGTTCTTCTTTTCTGCCTTTCCTGTCTGCTCATCCATATTTATCCTCTTCCATCTCTTCTGAGATTTATTATGAACCCTACTAACACTTGCAATATAACAAGTAAAACTGACAATTTCTTAATCTTTTGCTTTGTAGCAAAAGAAAAACAGGAAGGATAGTAATAATTTTTTAAAAAGTAATAGGAAGTAATATTTTAGTAGAGAGCTAAGGTAGTTCGAGATGGTTTCTGATAGAGTTTCTCAAGACAAGCAAAAGAAATTACTCCGTGTGAGCAAATTAAAAGTTGGCTGAATGGAGCAGAGCACAAAACACAGGGGCCGGGTTCTGAACAATGAAAGCCGGGAGATGTTGGGTTTTGTTGCGCTAAGGCTGGCTTTGCAAACCATCTGTTCCTCACGGGTAAAGAAGTTTAGAAAGTGACCCACATACGTGACTGGACCATGTAAAATACAATGGCTGGGCACACGCTGCTTAATTAAAATCAGTGACGGAACAACAAAACATCTGCTGAAGAAAGAGGCTGTACTATGCGCTTTACACCTTTATAGTGTGTGTTCAGTTAAAGGAAAATCTTAATAATCCTGCTTACAATGCTGCAAGTATTTTCTAAATTAAAATAGGGATACCTGTGGTGTATTTGGTATGTGGGAAAGGACCATACTTATTGTCTTTCTTTGAGAAGTCATCTCTCTTATCACCAAACAAGACATAACACTATGAAAACAAAACAAAAAACAAAACCCCACAACCACAATGTTGCTTCATATTTGATTTTAACTGTGATTCAATAAGGTTCTAATAAAGCTCTGGTACACTCAATTATACTTGGCAGCAAACCAGAAGGAACTACAGGAGTAAAGCTGTAGAATTGAAGTGCACACCAAGATGAAACTATGAATATAAGCAAAAGGTAGAAACATAGCTAAGAAATATTTAATCAATTGCCAGTAAGACAGAACATTTATATCTGGTGCTGAGTCCACCGTTCACGGCTTAAATAGAAAAAAAGTTATTTGGAACTGTGCAGATAGACAGAAAATTACTGTGGGAACATGAGATTCTGAAAATTCCTAGCTAAGAAAACTACTATGGTACCTTATTGATTTTGCCTTAATTTTGTAGCATGTAGGTATTCTAGATGAGAATTTTCTAACTTTTCAGCCCATTAAAGGCCTGTCTGTTGGCAAAGGGGAAAAACTCCACCTGAACAATGGGTTATTGTTTTTAAACACTTCAGAAATTCTATAAACGTAAAAAGCCATCGTGCTTCAGCTCCATTTCCACTCAAGTGCACCGAGCTAGCTGCCAATAAAAATAAATTAGCTGGGAAGCAATCACAAAACTTCCCAGCCATTAAATACAACACCATAAGGTACTGTACCAGGAGTACCATACCATAAGGTACCATAAACATTGAAATATATCGTATGTCAAACTGCGTTAGCAAATACGCCTCACTAACACTCATCAAGGAGCAGAAAAACATCCCCACTTCTATTCCTTTAATCCTTAGGGAAGAAAGCATTCTATAAATAGATTTAAAAAAATCCCAAGCAACTAGCATATCAATTTTATTCCAATATTTTGCCATCATTGCTCACTTAGTATCTGACTGGCTTCTTAAATATACAGAATGAAAATAATATTTAGAGCCCTGTAAACTCATACTGGGAGGGGAAAAAAATTCCATTTTACGTGGAAATTGAGGTTGAACGCTGTCTGGATCGAGTTTACTGCCTTTTTAAATGCTGTCCATGTCTTCAACACTCAATATAACCAATTTCCAAATCCTTTCTCTGAACATCTGCAAATATTATCAGAGGGCTATTGGTGGCATATTCTGCGTTTGAGATTCATTTGCTGAGATAAGATACCTGAGATGATGGAGGTTTAATGGAGGTTTAAAGCTGGCTGGGGATGGCAGGGTGGGAGAGGAAGAAGTGAAAATGTGGGTCTCACTCCTAACACCACACAGTATCAGCCAGGACGATGCGATTGCACATCATGTCTTACCACAGGCCCCAGCTTTTAGAGGCGTGTGATTTGGTGTCTAAATGGCAAACCCTCAGATGGGGAGAAGCTGGATAGACCATTAGAACCTTCAATAGTGAACAAACACATGCACATGCAGGTGGTTGGACTCGATGATCCTGAGGGTCTCTTCCAAACACAATGATTCTATGATTCATTTGCACAATCTATCCTGTATTTGTACCAACTTCGCAGAGGTTCTTATATTCCCTACAATGTCAAATCCCCACTTATATTACCTCAACAATGCTTCCGATTTTGATATCCATAAGAATTAAAGAAATAAGAGCGTGTAAAATACGCATCCCAGCAAGCACCAGAAGCACAGCTCTGCTCCACAGGGCAGTTCAGACTAACTGCGCATCACCACTTCTCTCACTTGGACTTTGAAAAATATGTGTAAGGCGAAAAATTAGAAGCCCAAAGTAAAATTCTATCTGTGTGCAGCTATTCAGCCTCACTGGGAACACCCCGAAGCCCAGCTACAAAATAAAGACCCATATACGATTGTAAATATGTTGGACCCTTGTCAGTAGATGACATTTGATAATGTTCACAGGGCTCCTGTTTCAGCTTCGGTATGAAATTTGATATTAGATCCTTCCTTTTAACAGAATACACGCTTAGGAAAAGAGTCCCGGCACCTGAACTGCAAAATTCAGGCCACTGTGTCCTTAACTTCCACTGACCTGCTAATTGACAAATAGACCTTGATTTACAACGCTTTTCTTTGTCCTTTTTGTAAAAACAGCTGCATTGAAAAGAGATGTTAAAGTGACATGCTGCTTTAAAAAAACCCGCTTGCTGACATCTTCATTAAACAATTGTATTTGAAAACTTAACAGCAATCGGAAAGATTCTTTTGGGTTTTTCGGATTTCATTCAAAGCAAGAGTTACTTTTCCTCTTTCATGCTGGTGGTTCCCTGGCAGTTTACATAAATACTCCAACAGATACAAAGGACTTTCAGGCATTGATTTAAATGGAATGGCTGTGAGAAAAAAATGAACTCGTGTGTGAAAGGTTTGAATCTCTGACATACATTTCTTTGCATTTGCAAGGAGGTTGAAGACTGCAATTGAATAAATGCACAGAAAGAAAGAAATTAAAAGAAAGATATTAACACTTCCATTAATTTCTTTTCGTTTCTTCCAGTGATAATAATCTAACAAGGCTACTTCTCTCAACCCTATCTCACCACTAATGAAAATAGTCTTTTATACTTCCTAAAACGGAGAGCAGGAAAATGGTCAGGTCAGCACTGGAATTCAGTAGTGCTGGAGTTTGCTGTGCTTAGTAACGGGCACCACTACCAGACAGAGAAAAGTCAGCTTTGTTGTTATTTCAGCATGATTGTGTTTCCCATAAGAGTTTGATTTACCCCACAACCATTCTCAACAAAAGAGAAAGTAGGAGGAAAACAAATGGACATTTAAAGCAAAAATGTAGCTTCCAAATAAACCTCCCTAAACAAAACGTTATTTGTTCTTCAGATTTCCTGTCCTTGATTAAATCCCAAAGATGAAACATTGGGAAGCACCAACATATTTCTTCATTAAACCAAAGGGGCATCCTGAAGATGTTCTTGTGCTGGACGCTGGGAGCAGCAGAACACGTGCCTGGCATGGCCTTCAGCACCGTCCTGCACGTTCCCACATGGCACATTCCCTCAAGTTATCACTGCCAGTTTTGCCATTTTTATATGTTTAGACTGTTAATTACACAAATAATTTACAAAGCAATCACTGCTAGTTTGCTGTGAAATACTGCCTTTTACTCCTCATTTTCTATACAAAAATGAAATTCAGCAAAAAATCCTTCAAAAAAACCTCAGTACAGGCTAAGTAATTGGGGGATGTGGGACAAGAAGTGGAAGGAGCAAGAGACTAAGCTGACATCTAATGCCAGAACATTTGTGTTCAAGTGCAGCCTGGGATGGGAAGCACAGAAAAGAGATTACAGCCCAGTCCGTTCCTGGAGCAGAAGAACATTCATTATCAACCATCTATTCCTGTCCACAAAAAAACCAAACCAAACACAAAGGAAGAAAAAGCTCAATGCAATATAACGATAGTAGGAAAAAAACCCCTCACTTCTGAAGAGAAGAGCTATGAATTGCTAAGGAAGAAATGGCACATAGTTTGACAGAAATACAAACATCGTAAGAAGTCCTTTCTATGACAAATTACGAAACTCTTCCTTCAACTTTTAAATTCTGCACTTTCCATTTCACCTCTGCATGACCCAAAATGTTTCAAATCCTTTTTTCACTGAAATAAAGAGGCAGGAATGGAATCAACAAACATACAAGAGAAGCTTGTTGCTCAATGGCTGGAAAACACAGAGACTTAAGTCGCACTCCCACCAAATGAATGTTTAATTAAACTCATCCCCTGCAAGGGATCCACACACAAGACTGCCCCAAAGGAGCCGAGAGCCTGGTCAGGGCTGTTCCCGCACGTGGAGGAACAGTCTCTGGGTCAAGGTCCCGGCTGTGATAAAGTCAACACACCACCGGAGCCAGTGCCACCCACATCTTCAAGAACCCGTCTCTGGGATCCTGAACCCAGGAAATTTTGTGCCAGGGAAACATTGTAGAAGTATTTGGGGGGCAGGAGGGCGAGTCCTGGCTTAGAAAAGTCTTACATTTTAAGTTTTGCATATGAAAACCCAAGATCCAAGACTAAGTAATGTCCCCCCTCATTTGGAAGGCTAAATAACTAACTACTTTTTTTTTTGTTAACATGCATGTTTCTTTTTATTAGCCTTGAAAATGAAATTATTAAAAATTGGTGCCAGCAAAGTTAGCTTGTCGAACAACCCTTTAGAAATTAAACCTTTCCTGTACAAATTCCACTATCAGTAACAGAGCGTGTAGGACTAATAGCATAACGAGCTGAAAATCAGCTCTCACAGATATTAAAAGGAGATGCCAAGAAGGAGATCCGGACACTTGTCTGAATCCAGATTCTCACTTGGCAATGCTCTGAAGGCAAATCTAAGTAAAGGTTACAGTTGGCTACATTGCATTACCCACATATCATAGACTGTAATTGTTCTAGGCCCAGGTAAGTGTTTAATTCCTATCAAAACGATCCCACAGCTAAATTAAACTTTTTTTTTTTTTTAAAGTGAACTTAAAACAAATAAAATAAAAAATTAAAACAAACAAACACAGAAAAGGCAAGTGGATGAATAGCAATATTAAGTTTGAAAACTTAGTTCAAATCCCATCATGATACAGAGCATGAAGGTGACAGTACCACCAAATGCAGAAGTATGTTGCATGGAGGAAACTGGTTTCTCATCTGAGAAATATGAGAACTTTTTCCATCTTTTTCCCCATCTTCCACCTCTCGAGATGCAGGTTCTCCTTCTGGGCCAGTTGCTGAGAGCTCTGTCCAAATGGAGCAGGAAGGAATAGGACCAGAAAGCTCAAATCCAGGCCATTTCTGCGCCTGAAGCCACCAGAGTGCTGAGCAACTCTCCAGGTCACTGGTCTGTCTGGGCTACCTAACCTTGAATACACCAACATCTGTCAGACACCTCAAAGTTCTGGAGCTAGCCGTTAATGTGCAGAGCTGAACCTCCATGATCCAGCTGTAGCACACAACCACCTGAACCTCTCCAGAGCCGTCCAGAGACACTGGGACAGTCAAATTGGGTCAGGTCTATATTCTTTGGTGCTGATGCCCCACTTTCGTGTTGCAGTGCTTGGATTACTCACGGCAGGAGTGGGAGGCACTGGATTCAAAGCTCAGAACAGTCTGACAGAACCAAATCTGTGTTTTCCAGGTCCTGGGAAAATTGCTGATTTCCTGCCTACAGCCTGAGGACTGAGTGAGTTTCTGAGCTCCCCCCCTGCACTGTGTGCATGTTTTGTAAGAGATCCGCACTGGAGAACACGAAATATTGTGCACCAGCTGATGTCTCTGCTGCCATGGAAGTTGATGCAAAGTGAAACTGTTTTTAAAATAGATTATAAAGTATCACTATGGTTTGCTTGGGGCACTTTCTGGGGACTTGAAGGATCCTTAAAAATAAAAAATAAAAGAACCACAACTTCCTACTTTCCAAGTAAGGGCTTAAATTTCTGAGATGTTAGAGAATAAGAGAAAAGAAGTGTTTTGCTATAGGGCTGGAAGTGGTTCAATGACATTTGCCAAATTAACTCCCGACAAGAATTTCTTGTGCACTTGGCATGGACTGGCTGAGCGTGTTCACGCACGTACATCAAACACGTAGGTGCTAGGAGAGCCTGCCGGTAGAGATTTGGTATTGAACTGGATTAGTGCCTCCACAATGACCCAGGACTTCCAGAGTCCTAAAGCCTAAACCTTGGTAGACCTACAAATCTAGTTAGGTACTCATCTTCTCCTTGTAATCTCCTCAATATCAGCCTCAAGTTTCTTGTTGATCAGCTACATCAGGCTGAAAACAATACAGCAAATGCCTGGTTTCAACCAGCAGTTCATGCTGAGCCAGCTGGTCGACTTTGCTGCGTTAGAATCAAACTCCCAGAGTTGTCCTGTTTGCCTAAAGACAAAAGGCTTGTTGATACACAGATTCTATACCTCTACCGTATACTTGCATTTGCAGAGAATAGCTATGCTTAGAAATTCAGCTATGTAAATAAAGTGTCTTCAACAACTCTGACTCCCTGAATAACACATTTACAGATAAATCAATGTTTTCCCAGTGTTCCAGCTGGGTATCATTCACCTGAAGTCATGCAAAATAGATCCTATTTTGCTTTGTACACCATCAGCAAAGTTCTCAGCTGAGGTTTGACTGCATGATATTTGCTATTAGTGGCAAACAAAGAGGCCAAAGAGTGACTCTGTTCTTAAGAGGAGTGGAATCCGCAGAATCTGCCTGCAACCATCTACATTTTTCCAGTGTCTCCATGTCACGTGTTGCCTTTTACACTGGGAATACGGGAGTAAAAGTGTGAAACAAAGGAAAGCTACAAACGCTCAAAAAGTCAGTGTTCTGTGACCCTAATGTTTTAAGTCATTTAAGATTAAAATAGGACATTCTCGAACAACATGCATTTGTCAGGCTGCCAATTTCAGGAGAATTCTGTACTGAAACAGAGACAATCAACACAACCGAAACACATTCTAACACACAGAAATCACAGTATATTCAATACAAAGAACAAGGTTATGATCAAAAATAATATGAACTTCAAAATTCATGGTTAGTCATGATGGACCATATGTCCTCCACCACCTATCCACAACAGGGTGCCCTTTAATTACTCAGTTAATGTGCTCTTTGTGTCTAAGTGCTGGAGCACATATGGTGCATTCCACTTGTAACCATGAATTTCATGTCTTTAATGCTTTCTGTCAAACTTCAAACGTCCTTTTAAATGTATACATGTATATACATTTGAATTAATATGCTGGTATTGTCACGTATTTGAGTTCCTATACCATTCTGTACCTCATGGTGCAATGTATTTATACTCCATTTCAGGAGCAAACTGATAAGATTGAAATCTGTTATATTCTTATTGCGCAGACATATTAAAAACAAACAAAACCACATTACCACCTACTTAATGACCTGGAAGAGGGAGGCACAGGCAGCTACATCACCAGTGCTAGAAGAACGACTTTCAGTTTCCAACTTTACGGCTGAGCTTACACAAAGAAATACTAAGTGAAAGAACAAAGCAGAAAAACAGTTGTTTGAGATTGTATCAGAGAGCAGCTTTGCAATTTTTTTCCATGTGCTGCTGTCCATTAATGGACAATATTTTTAATATATGCTTTCATTTCAGGTTAAAAAGGAAGAAGGTTTTGTCAGTCTACTCATTTTTTCTGCAAGTGACAGTTCAGATAGGAGCCGATGAATGAAAATGCCGTTCTGATGTGCCTAATGTATTGCAGGCAGCGATCGGATCTTTGGTATAAACAAGGTGCAACACGGGCTTCATTCTTCCTGCGGAACGCGGTATTCCTCATCTCCAGAGGTGTCTGTGTCTGGACAAAGAGGACAACACCCTCTAAAGTGCCTTTGGAAATTAGACAGCGATCCCACGCAGCCAGGACTCAGATGGTGGTGATGTGCCTGATGTATGTACAGTCAAGACAATTAAGTTACATTAATCACATTCTGAGTCAATTACAGTTCCAGAGAGATTTGGGGTCTGCCTTATGTAGGAAGAAGGCTCGTTTTCTGTTCCACTTACAATAAAGAATTTCTCAAGCATCTCCCGTGTTGTTCAGGGGTTTAAATCAGAAACAGCCACCACACCAGCCACTGAATTCTACAGCGTCTCCTCCCGTCCCCCATACATTTAATATAAGCTGCAGCCCACAAAGACTTCAAATACTGCTGCTCAGATTGAACAGACCAAGAACAAATATAGTGCTCAAAAACAGAGGCTTAAACTACACCATGACATCTCAAACCTCAGGAAACCTACGGACTGCTCAGTTTTCTAGTAAACAGTAGTCAGCTAGAAACGCAGCTCTCTGATGGGTCAAGGTTTATTTTTTCAAGCTCAGCGCTGTCTGTTGCTACTTTTAAATGAACTTGCACTCTGCTGCTTATCGTTTATCTACAAACAACTATGAAGTGCGGTTCTTCACCTGGAGCAACAGTATGTACAAGCTGGAATTCCTGAATTAGGCTGTTCTTACCCTGCAGAGCATAAATAACCCCCATTCTAAGCTATTTTCTGAAAAGGATCAAAACAAAATAATCTCAGAATTAATCATAGGAAGAGAACTGTCAGACTCAAGGACACAACTGGCTTCTCCTCTCTAGATGGCTGATACATTGGCATTTCCATACTCCCGCGAATGCTGAAGAGGACTGCTGCCCCTTTTTGGTGCTTTTTCTCAGCGTGTGAGCTCCATTTGAGACAAAGGACCAGAAGAACTACGGCAGGGAGAGACCGGGTTATTGGGGATTACGTAGGCAAATTCCACACATCCTCACATAAAATGAAAACTCTCCGTAGCCGTTTCTGATTCAGTTTGCCTGAAACGGTGCCAACTGAATTATAGCTGTTTGGTGCCAATCTGCCGAAATTCACAGGATAAGGCAAAATGTTTACGAGAGAAGGCAGCTCAGTGCGCGAGATGGCTAACGGCACACGCGGCGGAGGATTCACAGCTACAAACAATAAAGACACAAGTGCTGTCAACAGTTTTCCATGGAACAGCTTCTAAAACCCCACCCAAGACAGATAAAACCAACAGAGGTTATAAAAACATTGTCAGAATTTGCAAGTTCATTGTTTCAGTAACTGTTTAACTGACCAATATCTTTCTACAATTACATTAAATAAAATTCTATTTATGTGGACAAGGAGCTGAGTTTTCCTACCAGTGACTTCAGAAGGTGTTCCAAGCGCAGTACAAAGTCAACCTGATATCCTGGCGTATTCACAGTAACAATCACGAGTGCTCAAATAAAGTGAAGTGACCAGAGCTACTGAAGCACTCTCAGACATAGAGATTAATCAAACGCACCACATTTGTTAAAAGGAGACCTAGAAAATGAAATTACACAGAGTATTTCAGTGTTGGGTTCCTCATTTAAGTCAATTTAATAAGGAAGACTGTTAAATTTATCTTGATTGTGTCTGTCCAACAAATGTCCTGTCGAAAGCACAGGCATTAGCTGGTTGTTGGCTTTCTGGAGTCACACGATAAATGGATTTGGAAGAGCTCTGACTTCTGGCAAGGTGTTCCTGCACCAGACAGGGACTCATCCTGACTGGAGACTTTGGGAAGTGCTGCTGTCTGGTTCATCTTGCAGAGCGGCAGGAAACAGCATTTCTGTACAAGCTTCATACTTTGTTCATTTCTGGCAAGACGTGGGCTGCAATGAACAGGACAGAACAGCACTTTCTCCTCAAACAATACACTTCTGTTGGCTCGGCTTGACTTCATATCAACATCTGCATTAACTGAGCAAGGCCCTGAGTGGCCACATCTGTGCAGACAGCAACGAGCAAAATGATATTGAATAGGGGATTTAATAGGGGATCCCTTCAACCCTCGGTCTGATACAGTGACAGGAGTCTGGACGGCCTGTTGCACCAGAAAAACATACACACAAACATGCCTTTTGGCATTAAACTGTGAGCAGCTACAGCTCCCTTCCCTACTTCTCTCACCCTCCCCCAACCTTTCTTTATTATTAGGTTGGCTTTGGGTTTTTTTTCCTGTTTATTTTGTTTTATTTTCTGTTGTTGGTTGGGTTTGGGTTTTGTTTGGATTTTGGGTTTGGATTTAGTTGGTTTGGTTTAGTTTGGGGTTTTTGTTTGTTAGTTTTGTTTGTCTGGGTTTTCTGTTTCTCATTGCGTTGGTTGTTTGGTTTGGTTTGGGGGTTTTGTTTGGGTTTTTTGGGGTTTTGTTGGGTTTTGGTTTTGTTTTGGTCTTTTAGTTTTCATTAACTGCTAAACATGAGATTTTTTTTTTCCTCTCTTTTGTCCAAAACAAAACCCAAACCCTTGTGTCTGATTTTCATCCTGTTTCCTCATGCAAGAACTATCAGAGAAAGTCGCAGTGTATATTACTTTTCATTTCAGAAGGATTTCAGCAATCCCTAAACCTCCAATGGTATCTTCTTGGCAACCTTCTCTCTTTGTAGCGGTAGCTGAATGAAACCAAACTGTCACCAATGAAAGCTCTCAAGAGCAACTCAAGGATATTCAGCACATACAATCTACAAAAGTACAGTAACCAGCCTTCAAAACACACCGTTCGAGGTAGAACACTTCGAGACCGCGGGATTCACGGGACATTTCTAGTTAATATTTCTTTTTTTGTCTATTATCTTTAAAACATCTACAAAACTGCTTATGTGACGTTTCACTTTAAAAATTACTTTTTCACTGGCAAAAAGAGCCCCCAAAGACTGTAAACTTTTAGACAAATGAAACGTTACTGAGTTAAACATACAAATAACTAGAAAATACCACAAGTTCTATTTCCAGACCATTAGGATAACCCCCAAACACGTATACCTATACAAGCGCTTCCACGAGATCAGTTTTCTTAATGTCCGTGCTCGTCTTTCCCCAGGCCCGTTCCAATACTGACACACACGTGCATTTTCCAGCCGGGGCCGGTGTTTCCCTCCCGATTCCTCGCAGACCCACACGGCTGGAATGACACACGGCAGATTTTACGGTGCGCTGCCAGCTCTGAGATGCATCATTTCCAGAAACTACCCAATTTCAGCCATGCACCAAAAAAAAAAACCAACCCCACACTTTATCTGAGGAGCAGCTTATTAGAAAGCAGAATAAACTCTTCTTTTCAAAGTATCATAAAAAGCATAATAATGTAACCCGCTTAATAAGCTTTTATACTTGGCAAAAACCCTCAAATGCTTGATAAAGGGAGCAGTATACAGAACATCCAACCACCAAAATCCACGCACTCCACAACCTGCTGACCCCGTAATTCAGATACTGTCACTTCCCTTTAGGTAAAACCTCATAAGATGGTGCAAAACGTGCTGCTGAACCGGGAAACAAAAGCTCTGAATTCCACAGTGAGTTGTTACCAGCTCTGTATGTTTCAATGAAACAGATACAGCTATATTAAAATACCTTTGTGAAACATATTTATGGTATTTTCCACACTCTGATGATATAATGGTCTGGAAAACATTGAAGCTCCAAGGCTGCTATAGTGATTTCCATTCCTGGTTGTCCACGACAAAGCACCTACAGAATCTGAATACCCATTTCAGTGAAGAAACGCAGCTTTCTTGTTTAAAATCCAATTCCTTGCTACCAGCTGTACATGCAGCTTTAAAGGAACAGGTTAGAAACCTGAGTTTGAAAACAATTTACCTATACAGTGGTTAATAACGTGATACGATCCCAGGACCACTTTGGACACAACGCTGTGTAAAACAAAGTGGGGATGAACACTATTGGGAGCAACACTAGATATCACTGCCTTATCCCTCTATGCTGCTCTTCAGAGTTTTTTGTCTTTAATGAGCATATAAAAAAATGACACATAAAGCCTCTCATACATTTTGTTCTGAGACATCAAAACTAATCTGCACGCTGTCTTGCTTTGTGATTGCAGCAACTGATCCCATTTCCAGAGACACAAACACACTTGTCACCATTACGAGCAAAACTGAATTCTGGTAATCTCTGCAACACAACAATATGTTTGTCAAGACAGGGAACAAAACAAGGAGAGCAAAAGCATTTTGTTTGCAGGAAAACAAAAAAGTGGGAGGTAGAAATATGCGCAATCCAGCCCCATGGGGCTGTGCTGCAACACAGGAGGAAGAGTCCAGTGGACGCAGCGCCCGGCTCTTCCAGCTTTGCTCAGCAATGCAGCTGACAGCAATTTAATGAAACAGCATTTTAAGAGCATGAAGTGAAAAATCTGTATTGGGTGTTATTAGTGCATTGTGTCCTCCGTGTGACTGAGAGAAAGCTGTTAAACGGTATCAATCAAATGTAGTGATTTGTTACTGATGCTGTCACCTGTATGTAAGTGTTAGTTGCTCTCCCTATGCTCTGTTATTCACAGTTGGGGAACATATAGCCAGTGTCTGTCAGCCTGGGGTTATCTCTGAGCTGTTGCCATCTAAAGTCATATTTAGACATGGTGGCACCTGAAATACCTTTTTGGCACTCATCAACACTTTGTATTCCAGTGTCAGAGCAAGACGGGGTGTTGGACAAAGGTTCCTGACTACTCAAACTGGTCGAGTATACGTCAAAGTCATCCTGTGGCAATCAAACAACATATTTATTTACAGATGAAATAACATATATTTATTATAGTTTTGATTCAGTCCTCATCCTTTCTTCAGAAACAAACAACAGCTTTTATCTTGGACAGCAATGCAGATACTAAAGGCAACAGCCAAAGAACATCCTAGTAAAAAGACCCGTCTTAAAATTCCATCCAGACTTTAGATGATGAATTACTTGAAAGGGCCAAAAGAACACTGTCATATTCTTCTCCATCTTAGAAAGAGCCCCATAGAACAACTTTTATTTTAAATAAAATGAAATACTATAAAAGTTAATTATTTAAGAAAAATCTTCGAGCCTTAGTAATTGGAAGGGTCCCAAAATCCCTTTGTGTTTCATGCTGAGATGCACAGAGAGTTTTCATATTTAATTGAAAATGTATTAACATTACAATTTCAAAGGATCAAAAATAAAGGGAGTTTCCTGAAAATTTAAACCAAGTTTTCAGTGTTTCCTGTTGTGCAGAAGAAAGATCTATATTTAATGGAATAAACCACAGAAAAGGACCTAAAGAGGGAAATTTCTTCGTTCTTCAGGGAAGCTGGTGGGAAGTCAAATGGTGTATAATTAGTTTGTGGGTTTTCTTTTCAAATACATTTAAAACTTTGTGAAGGTTAATGCTCCCACACAGCTGCACTCAAACAAACTTTATCTGAATGGTGTTTTCACTAATTTTAGATCCTACTAATTTGAATTTACAAATAGTAAAGACTACTCCTTTGAAATCCTTAAAAACCTTCACACTTTTTCATGTTTTATAACTCTTGCTTATTATAAGATTGCATATTCTTTAAACGTTAATTATTTTTCCTCCTTGATAGATCATGGATATCCACGTAGCCTCAAGAGAAGCCCTTGATTACACGTATAAAAACATACATGCACACTAAAATGTAAAAAAATAAATTCAAGATCCTATTTCTGAAAATTAATCTTCCCCAGTGGATATTTGCAACTAAAGAGAATGTAAAGATAATGCAAGAATGCAAGCACATCCGATTTAAAAGAACTGCTGGGAAGAACTGCAGTCGAACATCCCAATATGTTTGGTGTGGGGTTGTTGTTGTTTTGGTGGATTTTATTTGTTTGGGGGGGGGAGGGGGGGTGTTCTTGTTGTTTTGGTTTTTAAGTTGGTTTCTTACACCATATGATGCCTGTTGAACTAACTTCATAATGACATGATCATACCATGTTATTAAAAAGAGAGAACTGCAATTGGGAAACATCGTGCTTACCAAACTCTACTTTTCCTTTGGTCTCTGAACTTCAAGAGGTCTGATGCATAAGTCAGCAGAATGCCTTCAATCAATACTGGTGGAGTGAGCAAACTGACACTTCTTAACACCATAAATTAAATGATTACATCTATCATTTTTCCTTTATGATGTAAACAAAGTTATGGCAACAGAACACTGCCACAGGATCAATGTCTCCTGCTTGGAAAATAAATTCTTCAACACTTACACAGCAGCAGGAGATTATTATTGTGCAACAACAGTCTATGCCATTTTCTTAATTATGGCAACAACCGTTAGTGCTGTTGTTATGTGGAAGAATTGCTGAGTTTCTTTTAGAACGCACTTCCTTCCATAACATCCTTCTGTTGCTTTGGAAGAGGCAGGTGCTGCTGCTTATGAGAACATGAATGACCAGAGGAGCAGTCAGAGTCTGCTGGAGCTGCAGAGAGCAGGCAGAACCTGGTCCACGCTGCTTAGAACCCCACGTTGGAACCGCTCAGCGAACACCAAGGGTGAGGTCAAACCAGTTTGTTGCACAGATGCATCCACAGCTTCTTAATCACATCTGCCACGTCCAGAAGCAGCAGGATCCCCAAGGACCTGCTGTCTGTCCCCTCTGCAACCTCCACCTGAATCCCTATTCACATATTCACCTCCTTTTTAAAGCTGTGCCAGCACACTTAGCCAAGTAACTAGGGAAAGCACACCTGGAGGGCATGGGAACAACTACAGTACATATTCTCACACCCATACTACCCAACCATGGCTATTTCTCTAATGCATTCCCCAAAGTTCTTTTACCCATGTGTCCATCCCTACTGACCACTGATTTTTCCACTCATTCCTTATTCAGAATTCACCCCCACAAATGCAGACACAGCTGGTCAGCATTTCACCTTTCACTAACATATAGACAGTCCTGATTTTCTCCACTGCTTGCCATGAGTGCTATAAACATAAGAATGTGACTATTGTCCAGCATAATTTCAGTAGCCCATTCTGCAGGTGGAAATTTTCATTTCAGGCATGTGTTTATGCCCTGAAACTGCAGATCAACGCAGCTGACTGCCCACAGACTTCCATCAACACAGCACATTTATTTGCTAATATCATAATACCAAAACCATGTGTAATATCTGGGAGACACCAGATTTCAGTTACCTCCTTCCAGTGACTGACATGTTCTCCAGCATCTAAAGCCAGTGCTATTTCTGATTCTCCCTGTCAAGCAGAAGATAGGACCCTTTTCCAGGTAGGCACTCTGATACCACTCCAGATCACCCAGGGTCTATGTGATTATGTTCTCCATTCTCTGTGTAGTTCCTTGCACAGTGTTAACAGTGAGCCCTGACTTCAGCCATTTCCAGGAAAACCTGTCCTATTGTATTGAGTCAGGCTTTGTAAGGCCCAGCCTCCCAGGCTGTGCCTGCAGGGGCATGCAGCTTCTACTGCTTCTGTCCCCAAACAAGGGGACACCATTGCTGCTCACTGCGGCTGAGAGAGGCGGATAACACAGCTATTACCTTCAGTGGAACAGCTACATTACAGGCTACGATTGGCACTGCAATCTCTGCTACAAAGACAAAACCCTGAGACTTAATTCCTCAAAGTCAGTGTTTTGCAAACAGATGTAATAACAGACTTTATTTAGATGCATTTCATATCTGCCAACCACACATTGCCTTCCTAACACCCCCCTCCTAAAGGCATCATCAACTTGGAGAAGTTGACCACTGAAAAGGCAAGGAATCAGTTTATTTTCCCTCATATCCACCCATTGTACTACTACCGCCTTTATTTACAGGATTAGACACAAAGATACCATTAGGGTTTATTTATATGACAGCCACAGCATGATCTGCAAGCAAAGAAGCTTGAATTAACCATGATAAAAGGATACAAGACCACAATTATCACTGTTATTTTAATGTAAAGCTCTCCAAAAGCACATCCACCTTGCTAAATCCTGCATAGCAAAATACTATCCTAGCCCTGATGAAATTTGGATTTTTAACTTTGACAGTGGGCCAAAATGACAGACAGAAATAGAGACATTCTCACAAATACTTCTGCAGTGTTTTCCATGGGAAGAACAAATGAAAACCAAAGCTCTGAGATCATAAGACACGTGCCAACAAGAGCACGAAAGAAAAGCAAACAACTTTTTTGAACCAGTAACCTGTAGATAAAAATCTTTAAGAGGTTATACATTATACAAGGCCTCTGTCATATCCAGTTAAATAGGCACTGCACAAAACCATTGCCACCGTAGCGTTTTAAAAGACACTAAAATAATTCGTCCTTTCCCCTCAATATTTCTGTATTTAAATATATTCTTTATGTAGCCTACAACAGAAAATTAAAGATTCCAGGACATGGCCATTTGTCTTGTTTTTCATTTACAAACACCAGACAAATCATCTAGATTTGCAATCCACAAATCTCTGGCTTTTTGTACATGTGAAAATTCACAGGGGCATTGGAGAATAACCTCCAAATACCTCCACCTTTCTCTGCGGCTGGATGAGTAGTTTAAAATGGTCACAATACAATGCTGGCTTGCCAAGCAGACAATTTAAACAAAATTTCCAATAACATATTAAAGTAGATATTTCTCTCCCTAATTAATAAAATTGGAGTCATAAGCTCTTTCTGCTTTATGTGAAATAACGGGCAGTTTCTATTCAGACAGATGACACCAATTTGGACGGTATGCTCCAGAAAAAGAGGTCATGTTGCATTTCCACAATCAGATTACTAGAGTAAGAGAAACAAAATATTTTTATCACATCTCATCCAGCAAGAATATCGGATCCCATCCTGAAAAAGCGACAAGTAAAGCTTCAGCAGAATCATATTTATACTACTCAGGGCTATTAGAGAGACAGCTTCCATCACAAATTTCTGCCATCACCTAAGGAGGCACTGGGGTTTGGGACACCATTGCCTCTCTCAGAATACCCACTTTAGTCCTTGGTACTTCAAAATGGGGCTGTGTGACAGGGGATTGGGTCCCTGGGAACAAGCGTGCACTTTCCAGAATTCATACAATCATTTAAGGTTGGAAAAAACCTTTAAGATCATCAAGTCCAACCGTTAACCTAACAATGTGAAGTCCACCACAAAACCAGTTCCCTAAGCGCCTCATCTACACGTCTTTTAAACCCCTCCAGGGATGGTGACTCCACCGCTGCCCTGGGCAGCCTGTCCCAATGCTTCACGACCCTTTCCATGAAGAAATTTTTCCCAATATCCAATGTAAACCTCCCCTGATGCAACTTGAGGCCATTTCCTCTTGTCCTATCACTCGCTACTCAGGAGAAGAGACCAACACCCCCCATGCTACAACCTCCTTGCAGGTAGTTGTGGACAGTGGTAAGTTCTCCCCTCAGCTCCTGTTCTCCAGCTGAACCCCCAGGTCCCTCAGCCGTTCCATCACACTTGTGCTCCAGCCCCTCACCAGCTCTGTTCCCTTCTCTCCACTCGCTCCAGCACCTCAAGGTCTTTCTTGTAGTGAGGAACCAGAACCAGACACAGGATTTGAGGTTTGGCCTCACCAGTGCTGAGCACAGCAGGACGATCACTGCCCTGGGCCTGCTGGCCACACCGTTACTGATACAAGCCAGGATGCTGGTGGTCTTTTTGGACACCTGGGCACACACTGGCTTGTGTTCAGGTGGCTGTTGACCAACAACCCCAGCTGAAAATTCCTGCTTTCTTGGTAATGGAGCACACAGACCAGGCAGGGGTAAACTCAGGAGAATATTCTTAAAAAGAGTGATATAGTGGAGAAAGGTGCACCGTTCAACTCTTTCCCAAGTTGAATAATATCTCTGTTACTAAGAACTCAAGTCACTTAGCTATTACTTACAAGCAGGAGCTTGTGGAGGTGACTAATGATAAGTATGACATAAGCAACTGGGAACATCGGATGTGAATGAGGCCGTCCTGCCCTGCTCTCAAACACAACACACTTAGAAGAGAATTTACTGTGGACCTTTTCTAATACTTCATAATAAAAAGAAATTCCATGCCGAATAAGGAATCAAAAGCTCAGCCTCAACCTTGAGGCAGTTCCGTCATGTGGAGCAGCTGACAGGTGGGCTCCCCGCATTACACACACACTCATATCCCATTCCCCCCTCCCAACCCCCAAAAAAGGGAGATTGGGCAACAGTTACAGATGTCCTAAAGCAAGAATTTGAGTTTAAAATGACTCATGTAGTCGCTGCATTCTCAGAAATTAAGTACAGTGTAAGTGATATGGCTACTTTGCCAAAACGGGGTAAAGCTAAAAATGAAACATCCTCTAAAGGAATAATCCTATTATGGCCTGGCAGCTGGGTAATTGCAAGAAAAGAAACAAGTGGTTTATACATCTGAGTCATCAGCTACTGAACTAAATTATTTGAATGTGAAGGCTGTGAGAGCTTTCGTTAATGAACACGTGGGAGAAGCGTTCCTAATATTAGTACACAAAGACAGGTAAGGCAAAAATCAGCTGTTGAAAATCCAAGTTGGATATAATATCATTAAATAACCAGAAATCAAATTTTGATATTAAATACAGAGCTGAAATAGAACAGTTCCAAAGACTGTAATAAGTTTGGTTCAGGCGGTGTGTTTACCCTTGTCAGGTTCATCTTTGTGAATACGTTGAAAGAATAAAGCGTTACAACTAAGAAATACCATGACATTTCTACTCATTAGATAAAAAAGAATAGCTATGTCTAACACGGGAAAGAGCTCTGATTGTTCCATTAAAACAATTACAGTCCAGGCTGATTTGTAGTCAATTGAGCCCCATCTCACTGATATCCGAAGCTTGCATTTCATACCAGAGGTTTGGAATGCCCCAAATCATTCATTTGGTGTGGCTATTAAAGAAGTGCAAGCGCAGGCCAGATGCTTGCTGTTGGCGTATTTGAGTCCTTTGCTAATTTGAGCCTGTGTAACAAAAGACGTGGTCACTTTTCTATCCAACTCTGCACAGTAGAGCATAGAAATATCTTTAAAGCACAACGGAATTTAAACATGTGCTTAAAGTTAACCGTGTTGCTGCAAGTTTTGCTGAACAGGAGCTTCAAGGAAAGATTCTGACAGGTTCAAATTATTCATAGTTGCAACTTTTAAATTAGGAGATGTCAACAGTTATTCGACCCTCTCGCTCTTGCTGTAGCAGGTTATTGACTTTTACGTTTCTTAACAATAGCAAAGCAGTTAGTAGTGCCAAAATTGGCCCAGCACCAATGTCAACCAGTCAGAAAACAACTTATCTGTATGTTTGGCACCAGGTATCAACAGGATCCACCACCACCACACTTAACAAAACTATACATTTCTTGTGTACAGTCAACTGTCACTTTGAAGAAGATGAGACATTGAAAGATTTTGGTTTAGGGCACAACCTTCTGGAAATTACATATCATTAATTCAAGTACTGCAGGCAAACTTTTGGGGACACCGTTGCCCCGCCGGTAGCCCTCACAGTTCTGCTCTCTCATAGTGTCCAGACACGCCGTGATCCCCCTCCTCACCGCACACCGGTCTGAGCCCATTCGGGTCTGCCACAAGGAAACAAATCAACGCGTGAGGAATGCATCAACACACACAGGAAACAAACAGCACGGCATAAGCAAAACCATGTAAAAGCAGAGTACAGACGGAGGAGGTGGTGAAAGGTGCCCCCCCGCAGCTGCCAGACTCGCTGATGCCGAGGGTTTCTCCCAGCTGACCTGCTTCACCTTGAAGCAGCGAACGTTTCCGAGCTGTGCCGTTCATTTCTCACTTGCAGACACGCTATTCCTCAATAAAAATAAAAGAATCCAGGCTCTGTACATTCATGTCTCAGCTTCACCATTCAAATTCCAACTCTTCTTCACTTGGTGGTATCAGTGCGCATTGACAGACTAGCTACTGGTAGCTATGAATTTTAGCAGCTTATCTTGCTGTCTTTTAAGGCATTTGGTCTGTTATGAGAGACAACTACCAGGGTGAATATGTTGTGTTGAAATTGGGTGCACGTACATCACTTGGGTCAACACTTCACCATGATGAGTTCTATATTATTTCATCTCTAGGAGTCTCCGTGCAGGTATCATTACAGCTAGATGATAACACCACAGTTAATTTTTCATCTCATTTTCAACAATTCCACTTACCTAGTGCTTTTATAATCAGCTTATTCCATACTGTAGCTGAAGCCATTAAACACATACATTTCAGTCTTGGAGCAGAGATGTAATAATCATGCTACACTTGAGAATGTTTTGAGACAAGTGACACTAGGCCAGCAGTTTTAATTGCCTTGAGTTGGTGAGAATCAGATATAGCCAAACACTGTCACAGTGTAAATGAAAGTGTAATGGGTATCTGAGATAAACAGAAGCACAAATAACTCAGCTGCAAATGAGCAAAATCTGTTCACAAGGCTGTCTTATGAAATAATTGAGCACTTCTGTGCATTATATTTTCACTTGGACTATTAGCAACCAGGTGCATCACCCACTATCAGGAATTACAGACTTGATTTCTAATGTACTGCAGTGGAAGTGTGACCTGAAAACAAAAGGCTGCCTAAACCAGGTTCCACCTCCTCCTCAGATTGATCCAGCTTGTTCCAGAGATCACTCCCTGCATTTCACCCCCACTGGTACCTTAACTTGGACAGGGGTTTTACACTGGTGAATAACAGCACTGCTTACCCGTAATGCCAACCACAGCGGTGCACCCCGGGCTCCGCACCAACACCCCGCATCGCTGCTGCTGCGATGTCCAGCCTCACAGCAACCTCCGGCACACCGAGCAGCCCACCGGATGCTAACAGTTTTGGTTTAGGGTCTGTCTAATGTTCTAATCACAGCACATGATTGCCACACAGCATCATATGCTTGGATACGCACATCACCTACTTAAAAAGGAGACATTCGCCCCACACCGGGATGCACGTCCCTCCAAGAAGCAGCCCCATCACACAATCTGACACACATATGAAATCTTGACATATAGAACATTAATATACAGGACAAGAGGAGATGCTGGCATTTCAGGCCAACAGATGACTTGCATCCATTTGAGGAATCTCCAAGCACGAGGAAAGCAGGTGGCAGAGAGCAAGACAGCCAGATGCAGTCAATGACAGAGGAGGTGGGCAACCCTGATTTAAGATATATTTAATTTAAAAAGTATTACAGTAAAGAGCTGATAACTTGAGAAAACGAACAGAGCATAGCTGCAATTCATTACTCATTTATCATTTTATCAGTCATCTCATTTTAAATGTAAAAGTTGTTATACAGCTTGAACAAAACTGCTTAATAAAGCCGTACATCAAGAGCAGTGTTTAAGATGGCCACCTGCTCCGGTAAAATTCCAGCATCAATACATTAAATAATTGCTCCACTATAGAGGTATATATGCACTTTTTTCAGCTTTGACACTTCAGATTAAATAATTTGCAACTACTACTTGTGACTACAGGACACAATCAAAAGGTGGCAGCAGAATTGTCAAGTATTCCTGCCTACACATTTTATTTACTTTATTTTAAAAGCTGACAATTTTCTTGACATCTCTAATAAGGGAACAATTCTCAAGCCTCATTACAAACTTAGATTTTTAATTACTTTCAGTTAAAAGTTTTGTGGTGCACAGAGGAACACACATCCACATATAGGCTATGCTACATTGCTGACTGTGCAATGTAAGGAAGGATTTTTAACTTGATTGTGTTTATGTTTTCAGCTTTCTGGTATCAGCTCCCTACTACCAGCTAATTTAAACAACTTACACTGACAGAATATTTTACAGCAATTTCATGTTGTACCATGACACGTGTACAAGCATTAGCATCACAGCCAGAGCGTTACCGTTGAAACATAAAAAGGAACATAGGAATGAATCACTAATTTCCAGCATCTTCTTGTTTTTGACTAGAGGAACATAATCCTAGGAGGACACTTGTGCTCCAGCCAACAAAAAGTCAGCATTTAAAGGGAAACATTTAACACGCGAACGCACGAATCAACAGAAGATGGCACGAGGTGCTTTGTCGGGTACTGTCATTCTCCGCATGTGACCAATACCAGGAGCTGGCCGAGCTCCAGCAGCTGTGTTTAAGTGTGCTCAGTTTCCTATGCCTGCCCAGGAACATTCTGGACAGCACACGCGTGATACAAAGCACGTGGGAAACCGTGGACAAGCACGGTGGGTAGAAAAATAAAGGGCATGCCACAATAGAAGTGAGTTTGCAAAATGAAATACTTGAATGTTTAAATCTTGGCCTATCCCTTTGCTGCATATGCAAAATAAGGAAATCTTCGTTGCATAGTAAAATCTTCATTGCCTATTTTCTCCATGGCATTCAAGCAACATTGAGGAGATAGAAGGCAGGACACAGCCCTGATGATCAGCTCTTCCATACTGTGCTTTCTCATCATTAACAACAGCCTCCTGACTCACCACCCCTCCTCCTGACTGAATAGGTGCAGTGGGTGCTGAGCATCACCACCTCGGACACACGGGTGACACTGGGTGTTCCCTGCAGCTCCAGGGCAGGCGGGACCCCATCTCCCAGCTACTCCTTATTGTACAGGAAAAACAACAGCATCTAGGTCCATGTTTTCCACGGTTAATATAAAATATAAAAAGTAATACATTGCATAGCTCCACTTTTGGTTAATTATGTTGTAATCTGATGCATCATCCTGGGTTTCCAGCTTCCCCGCCCCGTTTCAGCCAACACTGAAAATGCTTTTGTAGAATAAACTGGAACCACCATTGGAAGCCGTATCACACTTGGGAGTGAAGTTCTTCATGACAAAGTGATAGACCTCATGAAAAGCCTGATGTCACACTGATTCCAGAACAGAACTCCTTCAGTTGAACAATGACACATCCATCCCTTCAACAACAGTTTTGTAACTCATTTATAACCTTACAGGCCTCAAAGCAGGGGGAAAAAAGATAATTGTAAACTACAGTGCAACAAGCTATTAAACTAATGACAAAGAAAATACTAATGCTAATGTTTTGTGGTTTAAAACTCAAGTACAGAGGCAGCTTAAATATTACATTCTTTTGCTAATAATTTTGAAGTTATAGTCATAGCAAAGCACCTGAGTTCCTGGCAATCACTGGCATGAATGTTACCATCTAGAAACAACATCCTTGCACGCTGCACAGATCCCATCACCCGGGGCTTTTACTGCTGCCAGCCATCCGCATCCATCACCATCCCACTGCTGCCGAGATCCTCTGTGCACACTTATCTCCATAGGACATGCTGTAATTGAGATGAAGAACACGAAACAGCATCCGAAAAGACCATTTGGCCTGAAGCACCCGCTTTCCAAATACTTCTCTCAACATGCAGACTGACAGAGGAAACTCCTCCAAGCTGAAGCTCAAGCTGCTGCAGGAACACAACACACCCAAGACAAAACCACAAACCCCAGGCCACGGTGAAGCCAGTTAACAGTGTGGGTTGGGTTCCTCACACACTGCTGACTTTGCACCCAAAGAAACTGTCTTTAAAACAATTCTATTGAAATAATGCAGTAGGCCAGCTTCAGCTTTCCTTACCCAGAAGGTACTGCAATTCCACTGAAATTAAGATACTTACTTTGCATGAGTGCCAAGGGCAGTAGAGTTTAGCTTGGTACATTACTTACAGTGTCTTTAAATCACCATACAGTAGAAATAGCTTACTGCAAATTATCCATTCAATAGTTAAGTTCCATATAGTACTGTATATTTTGTGCCTTTATCTATATGAAACGTATACCTGTTTGTAGAATAAGAAAAGCTACGAATGCATTGCAGAGGGCCTGGTGGGGATTGAAAGAAAATAAGATATTCAGATGACTTCCCCCTATTTCAATAATCAGAGTGAGAATGTACAGATCAGGGAGAAGTCCATCCAAATAGGAAATGTGTAAAAGCCAGAACTTGAGTGACAATGCTAAACCGGTTATTGCAGAGAAGGATGATGGGACAGACCCCAGTCTGACCCACAGCAGGAGCAGGATCCAGTGGTACAGCAGCAGACAAGGGGGAGATGGGGACGGTGGCTTCATAGAGCTATGGGGACCAAGAAAAGATACGTACCCGAGACTGGACAGACAATACACAGCTGGCAACACGAACCCAAAGAGTATGTCAGTATTCCTACTGCTGAACTCAAATCATCATACAGCCTGCACATCTGCACCACAGGCTGGAAAGGATTTATTGGTATTCATGTTAATTGAATATTTAAAATCCAATATATTTTAAAATTATTATATATTTAAAATAACAAGCCACTGTTCCCTCATTCTTTGTTTATGCTGTAACACAACAGCTGTGATAACATATTTTCAGCTATTTGATGCATCCACAAACCGTAGTCTCTAGGAACACAACAAATTAAAAGTGAAAATAAATAAATAACTGGATTAAATTAACAAGTTATAATAGCCACGTTCAATAGAAGAAGAATATTTGAAGTAAAGAAGCACAGGAAAAGCACCCAATCACAATCACGTACTCCACGCAGTTCACAGATTTCGGCCGGTCACCAAAAGGCCAGAGCTGTACCGGTGTTACCAAAAACGCTCAGCATCCTCAGGCACCTACACGGGGAGCTGTCTGCAGGTACCCCAAACTGCACCCCCTCGCTGCAGCTACAGCTTCATCTTCACTGGCTTCAGGCTGCCAGGGCACCTCAATGCACTTCCATCAGAGCAAAGACGCAGGAAGAAAGCCCTGGCTTCCAGCACCCCAAGAGCCTAAAACATTGATGCTGTTCTCATCCTACTGCTCAAAAGCAACACCTGGAGTATCTCTCCCCCCACTCCTCCATTAAGTTGCACTGATTTTAAGAGAGACTAGAGTTCAGTAACTCTAAAATCAGTGTATCTCCTAGGCTGCGTAATAGCCACTTCTGAGCCTAATCCTGCACGGCCAACAAATAAAAGAATATACGACTGACACCCCTACATTCCACACGGGGTTTACCCAATGCACACCCCCAGCCCCCCAAGCAGGGCCTGCTGCACCCCACACCAGCTGCAGACTCTGCGTAACTCTCACAAGATAATCCTAAACAGACCCTAGCGTGGTAAACCCCAGCAAGGGATGGAAATCTATAATTAATGATCACTGTCAATTTAGCATCTCCCACGAGCGATTCCAGAAAGCTGAAGCCTTGACATTTGGAGAGTTATCAGAATCAATTTAATCAGTTGAAAAAATGGTTATTCTCAGTATAATGACCACTCTAAATGTCCCTAAAGTACCAAAGGAAGCCAGAATTTAAGAGCATTCGGAAGGACTTACCTGTTCAGAAACCGATATGCTATGAAGTGGAGGATATGACATAGCTACGGTACAAGCTAAAAGGCTATCAAGAAGGATTACAAAAGGACATACAGTCCTAATGTTTCATAATAATTACGCACCCAGAAACAGTTATCACAGCAATTACTGTACATGCATGATTGATGCAAACTTCTCCAGGTTTTTACATTACACTCTAAATGATAATGCCATGGCAATTCCAGAAAACGGCTGGTCTTCTTCCCATTAAGGTCCAAAAAGAATGGACTAGGAGCAAAAAAAACCCACAACCCAAGCAGTTCTTTAAATAGATAATGCAGGACACAGGAATTATTCAGGAGTTTAATGAGACTTAGAGTAGAAAGCATCAACAACAATCCTGAGGCAAAAAGCTCACCAATTAGGAGACTTTTTATCCTGCATTATGTTTAACTTAGAAACCTTCGCATCCCTGCAGTCTACAGCTAAAAAATTCTTTACATAGCAGGTTTCAAAGATTGCCTAACAATCAATATTTGGGAAGAGCTACATGAGAAATTTCCCTGGTGACTTCGCAATGACTCCAATTCCCCAAGGTCTGTGTTCCTGACATTGCTGCAAATGTAGCGCAAGCGATGAAAAATGGAAGCTGCACATACTGCGCTTTCCCTGTTGCCTTTACCCAAGTCATAACTCACTCTTGCATATACTGTAATTTAACCTGCGGATATCCCAGAGGGTGCTGAATAAACGCTGTGTGAAAACCTAACCCGATCATTAAAATAGTATAGCATATTCTGCAGATTATTTAACGTTTTCTAGTAGATCACTCAGCTGCACTTTCTTACACTAAGCAAAGCTTCGTCCGATTCATAAATTAAGTTTTCACATTAGGCAAACCACCTAAAATGAGCCAGAAGAAGTGAAAACCATATATGTCATATATGTCAAACCTCTGCATGCTTTCTGACAGACCTTAATCTCTCACTTAGCATGTCCCTTGAGGTGCCATAAGTCACTTTATTAAAAAGAAAAATAATATATATATATATATATATATATATATATATATACACACTGCTACCAGTTATAAACATGGAGCTGGGCAGTGGCTAAAGTTACCCTTTATTTGAAGAAAAGCTCCACCTTTGAGTAAAGCCCAAAACCCCAACCCCAGAACACAGCACCTTGGCACTGTCCCCACAAGCACTGGGCTCCGGGCTGGCCCAGGTTCAGACCTGACACCCACCGCTCAAACTGTTCGCAGGTATCAGCTGTCACATTGCATTAGCCTCTCATCATGCTATCTTGCATCATGCCAGCATATAATACGATTTAATGGAACGTGACATGACATATGTGATGTGACGTGATGTGATGTGACAGCTACCGTTTAAAGGGGAACACACCTATTTTCAAATCCGATGTCCATTATCAATTAAGCTGCTCTGGTGCTGGTCAGACCTTTATGATGTCAAAGCCCAAGCAAAACTCACCGGCATTTGTTGCCTGTGCTACTGAACTGATGAGCTGGGAATCTGCCAGCTACCCAAATTACCCTTGGGTAATTTGACAGATCTGTAATATAAGCTCTGTGTATCAGTTCCATGTCATATTTGCTCAGTACCACTGAAAGCATGTTTTTGCCATTTTTCTTCTTCATCCATCATAATTAAAATCACCTAAAATGCTGATTACCAAGCTGTACCGTCAGTTCTGTTATTATCAGCTGCTGTGCTTGGTGGGTGGAAGAAAAAGAAGACAAAGAATATCATTCTGTAGCTGCAGTGAACAAAGTGCTGAGAGCATGGCAAAAATGGTCATTTAACTGACCAGATACAGCGTGGAACTAATACGAAAGTTAGTAACAGCAGCATATAGCGTGAGTAATAAAACCTTTTTGTATCCACTTCTGCACAATGATTTTTCTCCCTCAGTAGAGAAAAGACATTAAATGCTTGATCCTTAAAACCAAGAAGATTTGCATAGGTGCGATGAGATTGTCATAAATCTGTTGTAGGCAACAGGCTGTGTAATATATGCATAATTCAAAAGGAGAGAGCTTATAAATGAGTTTAGGCTATAAGTAATATTCAGACACTATAGTGCAGCAGCTTTACAATGCATAAGGAATGCATATTATCCCTATGCAGATTAAAGCATTGATTCTTCATCATTCCATCATTTAACCATTAATATTCACGCAAAGCCTCCGGGCTGGTCACCTTGCAGGAGCGCGAGGACCAGCCGGCTCGTGCCGGTGCTCCGGCGCCAGGCTCCGCGCACCACGAACGCGGCCGCTCGAGCGGCGCCGCGTCCCCGTCCCCGCACCCGCCGCCCCCTCGGCCGCTTCTCGTGACCGTGCTGCTGCTGCAGAAAAGGGTGAAGCTGCTGCCTCTAGATCTCCCCGTGCAAAAACTGCGCTTCGAGGCCGGATGCCAGCTGGAAGGTCACGCACCCTGACGCCTCACACGCCACACACAGGAAGCCTAATTTTAGCCCACAAGAAACTAGAGTGCTGATTAGAAAAGATGAGAGTCTACAGTGCTTCAAAAGCTTTACGGGGGAAAATGATTCCTAGCACAAGATACCCCATCATACCTACAGATGCCATGCTTCGAAGGTGTCCAAAGAAAAGGTGTCCATAGTAAGTGGTGGAACTGTAAGAAAAGTAATTACGTGATTGTCTACAACAGGGCATGTTGAAATAAAACTGTGGATATAATAAGACTATATAATAATTCTTTACCTTCTGATCATCCAGCCTCATAGGACAGCAGGGAAATAAGTAGCAAGCTATGACTTGAAGACATGGGAAACCTTTGCAGTTCTATTTCCCGGCATACCAGTTTCTACAAAAACCTGTGATGTGAACCACAGACTATGTGCAATTTCCCTTCACAAAACATTCCCAGATCTGGTACGATGGCTCCCAGGCTGTGCGGTGGCTGCCCAGGACGTACCGCACCGCGGCAACGCTTGTTTCATTAATTGGAGCCTGCTGCCTTAAGAAAGGAAAGTTGCTTTCCTAGGAGAGGTTTCTTTCATAAACACCCCATTCCATTCATGATCACACGTATTTTCCCTTTCTCCTATTTGTAGTCCATATAATTCTTGCAGAAGGTGCTGCACTTGCTTTCAGGGAAAACACCTCTGTCTGCAGTCGTTTTTAAACCTGTGGCTCAGAGAACGCAGTGGGCAGGAGAGAGGGGCAGAGTGGCCATGGCCAGCTCCCTATGGATCACTCGCAAGCGATGCCGAGAGCACACTGGGCACTGCTGCTGGGAAACCGCTGGGGACGTCAGGAGAACCAAAGACCAATGTGTTTCACTTCCCACATCCTTTGTGCCAATAATAAAGCAGCTTCGGAAAAGCTTTTTTGCTCTCTTAGATTTATTTGGAATTTTCATTTGCTTATTTACAATCACATATATTGCTCAGCATTCAGATATTCCTCATTGTGAATGATTTTCAGTTCTCAAACAGTTATAAGAATCAGTTTTGAACTTCATATAACCCTCACAAAACACGCATAACCAATTCATCTAACATGCCACAAAGATTATTACCAATATTGACCCTCTCCCAGACTCCACTTTTCACCTGTGTCAAATCGTAAGAATAACGACAAGATCCAGGTTTACTTTTGTAAGTATTTTTGAGTATATCTTTCCTAAAATTTTTTAATAGGAAAAATATAAATATGCTATGAAAGGAAGCAATGAAGTTAACAGAAGCAGTACCCTATTCCAAAATTTCAATAAATTTATCCTATAGGTATGTGGCCCACTAGATATAGTGAAATATTAATATCTGTCTGCCTACATGTGCCTTTCAGCGTACACTTCACTGGACACGTCAGTGGCATAAGTTGCAGACTTTATGCTCATTGATCTACAGTACATTTCTATGTCTGCTTTACATGACAATTTTGAACCAAAAACTTGCATCACATAGAATATCTCTTTACTTAGTTCTATACAGACGTCTTGAAAAGGCATTGCGAACAAGCGTGGTAGAACTGGCAAAAGGAAATCAGTGTTGAATTGTTTTGAAGTTATATTCCCATATTTTGCACCTTCTGCAGTTTTGATTTGATTATAATGATATCTTTACCACTGGAGAATTTCTGTTCACATCCACATTTAACAAGTTCACACCAAGGTCAGAAATCGCGTTCTGGACTCAGTTCACATTCCGAGTCTGAACTGCTTGATTTTGTTTTTCTTTAGGAGACAGAGACTCCTCAAACTCAGGTAAATATAGAAAGCAGTTAAGAACATTAAAACAGCCACACCGAGCGAGACCAAAGACCCTTGCACCATGGCATTCTGTCTCCAGCAGTGGCCATAAGTGTCTTAGTAGGCAAGAGTATAAAAACAGGACAAGTATAAATGATATTTCCCCTAATATTCACCCAGGCTCCACTTATTTTCGACTTAGGGGCTTCCTGAACCAGACATGATTTCTACGTGTTCAGCTAACCTTCAGTGAATTTCTCCTCCATGAACTTGCTCAGTGTCCCCTTAGACTAATACAAGATTTCAGCATCCATCATTCTTTTGGCAAGATCAGCTACCCACTCCATGAAATCCACATCTTTTTATTTGTTTGGAATCTGGCTCCTTCTGCCTCCATTTGATTTCCCCTGGCTCTGGGACAAGATGCTGTGAAGAGAATGTGAACAACTGAGCCTTATCTGCACTCCCTATGATTTTATAGACTACTATCATCGTCTCCATCAGTCCTCTCCTTTCCAGACTGAAAGATCCTAATTTATTTAATCATTCCTAATACAGACACTCTTCCATGCTTTGCTTATCTCTTTAGACCTTCCATGGAGCCCCTTTCAGCTCTATTACAGCCTTCTGGAGACTGGGGAGCCTGCAGGGTTAGCAAAAACCTCTCATTGTTGAGGGCAGTCAGATCATGGATTGCCACATAATACTGTAAAGAGAAACTTTATTTTGTTATTTTTCCTTTGCTAATGATTTCTAATATTTGATCTGCCTTCTAACCATTATTGAGCGCTGAACTAACACCATCACAGACTTAACTACCGTAACTGGACTCCTTCACAATAGAACATTCAGGATAAGATCAGACATCACTGCAGGTAGATGAACTTAAGGCTTATTTTCTCACATGCATCACCTGATGTTTGCCTATACTGAATTTACCTGCTATTTTATTCTGCAGTCACTCACTGTATCTGTTTCATTTGCCAAGCAAAACACTGTGCATCCTTATCAGCATCCTCTAGACGTGTTTTTCAAAAAGGGCTCAGTTTGTCCTGTCAACATTGGATGTCAGAAATTGTTCCTGCGTGTGTAAAGGCATTTGCCTCTATCCAGTCCCAGAGGTCCCAGTAGGTACCTATTACAGCTTATTTCATAGAATCATAGACTCATTTAGGTTCAAAGAGATGCTCAAGATCATTGAGTCCAACCATAACCTAACACTGGCCCTAAGCACCTCATCTGTATACCTTTTAAACCCCTCCAGGGATGGTGGCTGCACCACAGCCTGGGCAGCCTGTCCCAATGCTTCACAACCCTCTCCATGAAGATATGTTTCCTAATATCCAATCTAAACCTCCCCTGGTGCAACCTGAGGCCATTTCATCTTGTCCTATCATTTGCTGCTCAGGAGAAGAGACCAACAAGAGACCAAGCCCCTCCACACAAGCTCCTTTCAGGCAGTTCAGATTTCAGAAGGTCTTCTCCAGCTGAACCCCCAGGTCCCTCAGCCGCTCCCATCACACTTGTGCTCCAGCCCCTCACCAGCTCCGTTCCCTTCTCTGCACTCGCTCCAGCACCTCAAGGGCTTTCTTGTAGTGAGGGACCCAAAACTGAACACAGGATTCAAGGTGCTGCCTCCCCAGGTCCATCATTACAGAGGCTCCATTATACTACACCCCCCCTTCTCCTGCTTCTGCAAACATCTAAGTAAAGCTGCTCAGAAAATCTCATACGTGTTTTCCATGTAATATTGAAATAAAGACACACTGAATGTTTTCTAAGCTGGTCGGCTGTTTTATAAGAAGTGGTTTTAACAGGCTGATCAGTTATGCTGATGTTATTTATAAGTCGACAAAACTACCAAGATTTATGTTACTTCTTGCCTGCAATTACAGGGAATGGCCAAGGTCCTGCTGCAGAGCACCCATTTCCTCCCTGAATAGAGCTTCATTGTCTTGGAAAAACAATGTTGGATTCTTACTGAACATAAATATTTGGGTTGGGGGCTGGAGTTCTAATTTCATTCCCAATTTGAGAAGAAAAAACAGTGAGAAAACTTGAGAAACTTGTGCAGAACTAAATTTTTGCATAACCTCACGCACAACTTGAGCGCCAAAAGCAAGGAATTAATTACATTCCTGCTATCTTCAGGTGATATTTTTCCTTCAATTTCACAGATGTTCATTTTAAAGACGCACATTATTTAATAAATGACAATTAGAAGGATATCTAAAACCAAATCCATTAAGTTGTCAACAGACAAAATAAGACTTCAGATTTAAGAAGGGCAGCAGCTTATTTATATGCTCATATTGGTAACTATTCCTTCAGAGGGAAAAGATTAGTTTCCGTATATACCTTTCAATTCCCTAATGAATTCTTTCATTGCCATATCGAGAATATTACACTCAAATAATCAGCTGCTTGATAGCTTCCCATTAAAACAACCTAAATCAACAATGCAAACATGCTTTAGATTCCCATAATAAGAGAATGGGAAAAAAAAAATCACAAATTCAAATATTTCTAGAGCATATTTTAACATAAACTGCCTAGCATATCTGTTGCCTGAAAAGCTTCAGCTCTATTAGAATTTCAAAACATCTGTTTTCAGAGCAATATCTACGTTTTGTTAGTATTTTAAAATATTCAAAAATATCTACTTTTCCGGGTGAGAACCACAAGCAGAAAACCCCAGACTATTAAGCTTTCTTATGATTCCCATATAGATCTTTCTCCTAGACCTCATAGGTCTGCCATATTTTGCTATTCTAATTCATGCAGATGATTTCTACCCCGCGATATAAAAGGGCAGCTTGCATGGTGAAGGGTTGCATTGCCCATTTCAGATCCCCCCAGAAAAAGACCAAAAGTTTTTGGGAGCATCATTAAAGTATCTGTTGTTCTTAGAAAAGAAAGAATATGCCTTGGCTACTCTCTGACTACACAAATCAGTAATTGTAAAGGTCACATGATTGTTCTTTTAGTACAGGAATCTCTGTAGTTTTATAATAGAACAACTCCATGGGGATTTTTAGAAGACACAAAACACAATCATTTTAACCCACAGATGAAAGTGCCTTTCTCCTTCCATTATAAAAGTCCTACACCAGATTAGAAGACCAAATTATATCCTTATCTTCATTATGATTTGAAATTAAACAGTTTTTATACTAAATTGACAAAAATCTTTATTTCCAGGGGCCTGCGTTTGTTCTTCCTGAAGTTAATGCAAAAAATCTAACTGGTTTCAGTGACAGCAGGAAATAGTCTGAGGGTCCATTCATCGGCCCCTCTGGAGGAAATTAGGAAAACACTTCAAAACCATTATCCCCCCCCATGACCATTTCTCCTTTTTGTTTTGTCCTAGATGTCAAAATCTTAAAAGTTAGAAATAAATTGCCATTTCTTGGCATTTCTTGGGCACCTATGAATGACTTCAAACAGCCATATCTCAGATCACTGGCTATCGAGATTCCTGCTATCGAGTGTCCACTTCTACATTGGATATTGTTCGCTTTTTGGAAAGATGTGCAGAATTATATTTGGGGGTTGCATTAAATACATAGCTAACTTTTATACATGAGCCTGAAGATGCAAAATATTAGATTAACTGGGTTATATTTTCATGGAAGTACTGAAGGGCAAATTCAGAAAGCCAAGCCATAATCCCAGCATACTGAACTCAATTCTGTTACAGCAGTTTCTATTATTCCATCACAAATCTAACTCTGCATATCTCCAGCCTTTTCAAATAGCTACCTGTGGAAGTATCCACTCTATCCCCTGAAAATAAGCAAGAGAAAGAGGATTCACCAGTGCCTTTCTAAAACTTAGAGTGTTGCAAAATCCATGTGAACTGGAGCTGCAGACATTCAGTGATTCTCACATTCACAAAAAGCCAATTCTAAATGGCCTCTACAATTCTGTGGGAATTTCGAGGGCATATGCAGCACAAGTCAGATTCCTAATTGTATTTAGTAACATTCAGACATACGGCAGTTTAAAGGCAAAGGAGAAAATAAAACCTTCAGCTGCAACATCCCAAGAGTAACCGTTGTGCAAAGACGTGAGGCTGGGGGTCCCTGTACGCTGAGTTCTGCCCGTGCCCAAACGAGAACTGCAGGGCAGAGCTGGAGCAAGGACAGGGCTGTCAAATGGGAACAAGGGACAAACACAGAAAAGGCAAAAATGTGTCCAGCACAAGCAATTTCATATAAAAATATCCTGCTTCTATTTTAATTTCCCCCCCTGGGAATGCTTTCTATTGTTGCTGGTTTTTCAATATACTGGCAATCAAGCAGACAGTATCAGCGGAAATTTCGGAAGGAATGTAGTGAAGTACATTAGAAGGAAAGCACAGTGGCCCATGGCCATGGGAACAGGGAAGCCAAGTCACTGTTCCCAAACACAACAGCAGAGGTCAGAATCCATACTGCTCACATCCATACCGCAAATACACATCTTCAAGAAATTGGGGGGATTGAAATTAATTCCTTGTTTGCTGGTTTCCGTACCCTCACATCTTCTCAGCAATCAAGTCTAAAGCGAGTACGAGGTGACTATCTCAAGCACCTTTCCAAGAGACGAACTGCAGAAGAGGATTTTCCGATTCATTTGTTCACTCAGCCCAAGTGTTTCCACGACGCTAGGAAAAGTATTTTGCCGAATAAAGGCCAGTTGCAATCCAGTCACACACTAATAACACACAGCTCTTGTCTGAGGGATACTATTTACATTATGGATTTATTATTGTCTTCTGTTATGTTGACACGAAATAATCTTCCATCTCCTCCTGTGTTAAAGGAGTGCAAGCGCCCTTCGCTCAGTAAATAATTCAAAGACACATAAATATTTTAAGAACAATAAGCAGTATATTTTGGAGCAGTGGAATAGAAGTGAAATTAGTTATTTGTAGCCCAGATCTTGATTGCAGTGCCATAATTGTTCTTCAGTTTCCATTATTCTACAGTGAACCAAATTCCTCCCTTTACTTTCATACACTGAATATTTAGTTTCAGCTGCAATGTAATTCTTATAAAAAACCAGAAGCATTCAAGCACGCACTTCGAGTGCTTTCAAATTCCTGTGCTACATACAAGGAAATTTACTTACAGCTATTTGTTTGTCCTGCATACATCTTTTCTTAAGTATAGTATAATAATATATTTCATAAATATTGTGTTTATGTGTTAATGGATATAACCTCAGAGTACTTGAATATAATTAGCTAGTGAGAAATTTTCTATCAAGGGAGGGTTTTTTCCTTATCAGGCTGAAATAACAAAGAAGATATTTTCTTATTCTTTTTATATTCACATAGAAACTACAGTTGAAATGATAAATTAAAACTGACCAACAGTCAAAAGTAATGAAAGTTGAGAAAGCTGAAGAACGTGCAGACACAGCAAACGCTCGTTTGGGAATCACTTATTGCGAGTTATTTCCTGTGATGTGAGGCTGGCCCGCGATCTGCAATGCAGATCCCAACAACCTGGAACACGACAGGCTACAGGGCCTGGCAGGAGCTCCACGTTAACATTACCAACCCGTTCGCACGTCCTATTCTTTCCCCTGAAAGACTGGCACAAGATTTGTGTATCCATCTCTCTTCTCAGAGCTGGATAGGCCTGCTGCAAAGCACAGACCAAGGCAAACCTCGAGCACAGCCGATCTGTTATTAGTTTTAAAACACAAAGCACGGAAAGTTTCAGAGAAATACACAAAGCTCTACATTGCTGTTATACATTGCTGTGGTTCATCGCTTGCAGAACAAACAAACACATCTCTGCACGGCCAAGCCCTGTCGCTCCTCTCTCTGTACACGGGTATTGTATCCAGCATTTGGCTGCGGTTCTCCAGCGCAGCTCCAACCACTTGCCTGCGAGGTTTGCAACTGTCAAACCCCCAGAAACCCACAGCTTCACTCTAAATCGTGCTTTTGAAACACACTCAATGCGAACTCCAGAGAAAAATCTCTATTTGATCGCTATTTTTCTATAAAGATGTTTTCAAACACCCTAGTGTTAATTTTTAAGCTCTTTTTGGACACATTAAGAAATGAAGTGTGCTCCATATTTCAGTCAATTATAAGTGAGGATGCCGTCCAGCCCCCTACGTCATACTACACTGCATGATAAATACAGGACTCGGGAATTCAGAGAACCCTTATCAGGTGCCAAAGAAACACCTTGAGACAGCCAGGGCTGTGGAACAAGGCATTGGCTTCATTTCTTTTACTAAGTGACACATTCTTCGCAAATCTTTGCCCATCTCAAACAAAGAATTCTTATAAGTTTTGGTCCAAGTCCCCTTCTCTTCACTCTATGGTGCCTTTCCTTCCCTTTTCCTGAACGCAGCTCATTGCCCTTTGGGGGTTGGTTTGTTTGCTTTGGTTTTTGTTTGTTTTCCTTCCCTTCATTTTCGTTTGGGTTTCTGTGGGTTTTTGTTGTCGTCTGGGTTTTTTGTTTTGCGTTATTTTCTCTTCCTGTTTTAGAAGCTGAGGGTTATATCCAAACTCTGAAGTCCAGTTCAAGTAACCCTGATAAAGATCAAGGACAGACCGGACATCAAGCTGCTAAACAGCAGTAGCAACAGAAACTGGAATCATCGCACTAGAAAGGATAGGAGAAATGACCCCCTTGGTCCTCAGAAACAGAGAGAAAACCGATACATATGCCTACTCCCAAAAACAACTATTTCAGTCCTGTGACCACCTTTTCTAACGTATTTCTAACCCGACAGCAAAGCAAATTGTAAACTGGTGAACAGATCCTTCATCTGGTGAAAAGAAATTAAATTACTTATGTGAGCATTCATCTAATTATCTAACGCACATTTTCTCATAGGCATTTAAGTATACTTTATTTTCAAATGCAGACCAAAGCATTGGAAAACACCTAAGCAGCCTTCTTCCAGCTCCAGACACGTGTGGCAGGACGGGTGTTGTCCCCTCAGGCAGCACTTCCACAGGCCAGGAACATCTGGAGAAGATGGTACATGAAAACCTACAGGACCAGACGGCTTTTACATTTTGATCCAGTCTCCAGCTCAGCTCCCACTCCTGGTCAGTCTACCATCCCCACCTTGTCGCTTTGGGACAGAAACAGTGCTTCAGATGAGCAATATTACAATCAGAGCGACCGATGACCACTTCACGTATAACCGTGAAATATTTGAAAAAGGTTACTGCGGGAACCTCAAGAAATTATCAGTATAACCACAGATTTTGTTTAGATTACTTCATGAGGAAAAAACATGATAACAAGACATCCTAATTGACTGTATCCCATGGACTTTAAAAGTGTCAGAGCAATTTAGCCTTTAAAGCACTACATAAAATATTTTATCACATCTCTGCCTCAGTAACTTTAATAAACTACACAGCCTTCAGGGACCAGGCTCCTTATAAATTAACTGCCTTCAACTTGCTGCACAAGGACCTTTATCTCTTGTCAGCTTAATTATGTGTTTAATTTTGTTTTTAACATTTTTTAAAATGACCCACACCAAGAGAAGCCTAGATTGTTTAATTAAACAAATGAATATGCTTATATCTAGCACAATCAAAGCACTAATTTGTCATACTAATGTTTTATATGGAGCTGATAGTTCTATTGTAGTGCTAATAAACTGGTTTAGTCTCAAGTTTATCAGCTCACCTTCCCAGTAATAATTCAAAGTTTAACTTTGTTCCACCGCCCTCTTACAACTAATTGGCCGTGGGTTCTCCCCAGTGTCTCAACAGAAGCTAGACTCTAAGTTATTAAGCAATTACTAATGCATCAGTGGTTGTGCATGGTGTTCTAAGTTTCCGCTGTCCTACAGAAAGGCTCAGCTGAGCGTGGGCAGCGGGTGCACCCGCTGTGTCCCTCCAGACCGTGCAGTGTCACCCGGCCACCAGGCTCACCCCTTCTGCGACAAAGCAGAGCGGTGGCCAGTACCGACAAAATCCTTCATGTCAGGGAAATGCCAATTATCACAAGGACTAATTGGTACCAGGGCTTTTTCTAAATATGCATTTGAAACTCAGGGCAGGGGAAGCCAAATTCATATTTTTTGAAGCCTTCAGCACCAGGATGACACTGGGCAGGAGATGGGAACAGTGACTAGTGCCGCTAGTTTGACTGACCATGGCAGCGCTGTGCATACCATATGCACAGGAACTTCAAAAGGGATAGAACACACCTGCACAAAGTCCACTTAGAAGGTCAAAGCTGACAGAACCTTTATATACGTGGGAAGATGCCAGTGGAAGAGCAACAACTTTTAAGAAAGCTACAAGAAGTAAAAAGCTGTAAAGTACAGGCGCAAGATCTTATGGAATTTATGGCTTGCTTGGTTAATATGTCTGTCTGCCTGACTGATAGTTCCATTGTGATCATAACACACTAGTTTGAAGCAAAGTTCAGTTGCCATCTTTCTAGACAAAACACAGAATTTCCACTTGGTTTTACGATGCCCCTCAGACCAACGACAAATGGCCGCCAGTTTTCCCAAATGCATTGCAGATGCTATTATAAGTTATTAGCTAATTACTTTTTGCCACATGCATCCAGGCATATCAGTTAGCACATTAAATTTAAAGACTCAAGAAATTCAAATGGGAAAGTTTGAGAATTGTCACTAGAATACTTGTTTATATAAACCCCAGATTTTGGTATTTTCTTGCATGTTTTTTGGAAGTCCTTTGTTTTTAGGGATTTCATTTGTTCTTCTGCTTTTACGCTCATTTGAAACCATTACATTTGACTCATTACTCTCCATAGAAGACAGTTACATTATCAATGAAGCATGACAACTTCAAGGCAGAATTAGAGAACAAACATTTCGTCTTTTCAGGATTAAAATATCAAAATCTTGGGTTTAGTGCAAGCAAACTGTGATAGGAACGTATCACAGGGGTAAAAGCACGCAATGGACTGAACCATCAAATGAAATAAAACAATTGATTCAAAAGGCACTATGCTAGTTTCTCCCTACCTGCAAAACTAGTGAATAAAAGGTATGATTAACAGCATCTTCCTTTCAAACTTCCGGAATCTTTGCCCACTAAGAGTGGTTTGCAGTTGTAGAAATTATTATGAAGTTTAACAATTTAAGCCAAAACTTTCCCCACTGGATGTTCAGACTCCAGACGCTCCTTTGACTGCTGTTTGAGTTCTTGCCAGGATACAGACTCCATACAAATCACAACTTGCTCATTTCTGCACAAGTTTGTTAAAACTGCAAGTAAACTCCCCACAGATTCCCGTTCTGATTTGTGGCAGAGTCATTATGTTTCCTCCTTAGGTTCAGCTGCTGTTCTGAACAATAAACCAGGCGCTTTCCCCCATGCTCCCAGTTCCTCCCTGGCCAATGCCGCAGTTCTCCGGAGGAGGAAGCCGCGAGACGGCAGGAGAGCTCGACCATAAGGAATCAAAGGAAAGGGGGGAAAAAGGGAAACAGAGCAGGTGCCCAAGAAAGACTTTCGAGATAAGAGGTTGACCTTAATGTCCTGTCCACTCGCTCACTGAGACAGAGCAGAACCCGACTTGCGGCTGGATGCCAGAACGGCTGAGCAACGTGAGCCTGTGCACACCTTTGTCTCGCAGCCGGCATTCAGACGCCCAGCACCCCGGCCTCAGTGCCGTGCTGCCAGGCAAGGGAAAGTGCTGCACATCTGCACATGGGCTAAATAAGTCCGGTTTTAAGCCTGTGTGCAACAGGGTGTGCAAGTAAAAGTTTTCCAACATCCTCAACCCTGACTGTTTACATGGAGGTGACTGTGCTACCTTAATAGCGTTCTCTTTTTGCAGATCCATGTGTAGCTATATTTTTATATATACACATATACACAGTCCCCTAGATCAAATAATTATGCCACATCTATCAGGCAGCAGTGAAGCAATCCTCATCTGCTCCAGCTGGTAAAAAATGGCAAATTGTAACTTATATTTGCTTATATAAATCAGAAGAAACATATTGCCACTCCACCTGCTGATAACATCATTACTTCAGTTAATGTGGTACGCTACTTCTACTCATAGCGACGGAAAGGATTTCTTACACAATATTCAGAAGCTTCCAGAAGTATGTCAGGTAAAGTCATCAGATACTTTACTTAAATGGAGAACTCCATTTTAGGTCAGTACCAGTTTAACATCCATTTTATTTCTCCTACAACTTTCTCATTTGCTGAAAGGCTGGACAACAGCACACTTTATGTTAAGCCTAACATTTTACTTAGTTCAGAACTGACAGCTATTTGTACTTTCAGTAATAAATTTTAGAGTCATTGGAAAGTAGATTAGTCTGCAATTTAGGAGATCTTGCTTGTGTGTTTCACTTCTCTGTGAAAATACAGACACGTTGACGAGATGAAGCTCTAGCCTGGCAGAGAACCTGTTTTCCCTAGCGCGTATTTCCCTCTGATGTCAGGAATTGTCTTTAAATCCTGACTTCCCTGGCCTGCTGCTGGCAGGCTCATTGTGAGACAGGCTCATTGCAGGTGGAACCCTCAGAAGTGATCCCATCTTTGGAGACACTGCCTGGCTGACAAGCTGATCTGGCCTTCTCCAGTTGTTCTTTGTCACACACATGCTGCTCCAACACAACTGCCTGCAGAGCTGCAAGCACATCCAGTTGGCTTCCCCACCTTTCCCACTGTGGCTGCTCTGCCTCTCCACACATCCTTCTCGACCCGTGTTACCAGGGCTCTTGTTCACCCCAGGTTACAGTATGTCAGCCATGACAGAAAGAAAACTGGTGTGCCCACCGGCAAGGCCTTATTGGAAGGGGTTTTTTGGCTTTTTTATTCCGTGTTCTTTTATTTGATTGCTTTGGGGGGCATATTTGTCACTGTTGGGTTTTCTGTTGTTTCTCTCTCTTCCCTCCCCTCATCATTTGTGAGGAAGATGGTTCTTAAAGCAGAGAAAACGACCCCAGCAGTTCGACAGGGTCAAGTCAGTTTTAGCCAGTGACATGAATTATGCTCCGGTCATCATTCTTCAACATATACTGCAGAGAATTGAAGAGACAAGAGCGCCTGTTCCAGAGTTCACAAACCTTTCTTTGTGACTCCAGACGCTACACAAACACACCTGATCTTTCTTCCAGATGTCTTACAATATTGTGAAGTTATCTTATAAAACTCTACAAATTCTTTTACTGCTGTACCATCAGATTTGAACCTTGCAAGTGCTTCCACAAATAAAACGGGAAGGCTCTTGCTGTTACAGATGCTGGAAATGACTAGATAATGCATTTCACAACCATGCCAATGGTTATTTTCTTTCACTCATCATCTTTTGTTCACTGCCAGTTATTTCAGTTGGCAGATGCGGTTTCACAATCCTCTATAATTGTATCTGCTAGCATCGCATAGCTGAAAGTTCCTCCCCAGTGCATCTTTAGATATTTCTTATGTCCACTGCAGGTCTGTTTCCCATTAGTTATTTCCTTACAGAATAATTTCTTCAGTAAATGCCTCTTACCCAGCTGTGGATGGCAATCTCCTCATCAGAGCGTGATAGGGAAAGGTACCGCATGTTCCCTTGGCAGCGTCTATCTACCCCGGCCCAAAACTGCGTGACTGCGCTCCTCCTAAGAGCTCCACTGACCCCGGTGCACATGTTGCTGTATCTTCTTCCTCTATAATACGTGCTTACAGTCCTGCGGGGTTGACCATAGAGGAACCTACCCAAGGGTTTTCCAGTCAAAGAGGCAAAAGGAGCACAATAATATGCTAACTCAGAGCAGTTTAGTGGCCAGTAAATGCAGATAGAGCTATACATTGATTTAAAATATTTTAATAAATTCTCTAGGTGTTTTGATAGTGGGTATAGCAGGATAATATATTATAGATGTTAGAATAGATCCAAAGGATCCCGTAAATAATTTAAAATATTTTCTCCACAAGATACAGGCATTTTTATTATTATTATTTTACCCTGATCCTATAAATGATCAAACACTATCCAATCAACATGTAACATCTTCCCTACCACTTAGTAAAGGTATTTGCAATTCACTTCGGGCAATCATTTGTATTAATAACAACATTTCAGTTTCTGTTGCGAGAACTATTTTGAAAGCCCATCCATGCATACAGACAGCAAGTGACAGTCAATAACTGCTGTAGATACAGCGAAACCGCTGAAGTTTAGACTTGGTTAAAAACCAATTTGATTTTTAGAGTCAAACACACTGATGTAGAGCTGAGAGACTCCACTGTTCCTCACTTGTATGTTACTACAGATGCATATACAAGTCTACAAAGGTAGAAAAGCAATCAAATTGAAAGTTAAAGAAATACTGCTGCAGCTTTATTTTTTCCAACATACAATTAGGACCACAAGAAAGGTTGTAGGGTTGGTTTGTTTGTTTGTTGTTGGCTTGTTTTGGTTTATGTGTTTATATTTGAATTGGACCCTATTTCTTAAATAAATGGTTCACACTACTCTGGATAGTAGTCTCCTTTTTCGTACTGCTAACGTGTGCTGTAACAAGTTTTGCAGAAGGATAAACACCCATCTACCCACCCAAATTCTTATACTCGTGCTGCATTATTTTCCACTTCACTTTCCTTAGCCAGATTTCTATTTACAGTCTTAAGAACCCCCGATGATTTCTGATCCCTAAGGAAGAGGCAAGGTAGAAGAATAATATTTAGAATTACTGAAGGGAAATTCTATATTTCCCTGTCTCATCCCACTCTGCTTCTTGTCTCGCATGATTAAAATACTGGTCTTAATTACAGAAGTACATTCAGATAGTTTTCAGTATGCTTTCCCTCTCTATTCACCGTACCCAGCGGGCAGAGGAAAGATTCTCCCCAGTCATACTTATCAGAGTCTCTGGTTACTGTAGGACCCTTTTTCTCAGTCTCAGATTATCATTCAGCAACTAAACCTGCAGATAACTGGACTTCTCAGTAGAGTATTTTGTAACTTAGTACTTAGATTATTTTTTAAATTACAGGTGAAAGAAAACAAAAGCCACACCTGCACAGAATCTGCCCAAGATGGAGCACTACAGCTACACCAGACAAAGTTATTTATTCATCAGGAAATATCAACCCATCCAACAATAAACCATTCTTATGATTTACATCCTTTCATTCAGAGAAGAAAATTCGCTATGCCATAATAAAACTAGTCACCCACTCCAAGGTGGGAGCTGTACTGAACCCTACACGTGTAGGACATTGGGATGTCTCCTGCCAAGCAAATGGAAAGAACAGCCAGGATATAACCCAACCGCATCCACTATGGGAAACACAGATAAGCACCGACATTTGGAAAACGATATTACAAGAGCGATGAGCAGCGTAACCCACTTCTCAGCCCTCTTGTCAACTGGAGCTGTCAAGTGGCACCTTGTACTTCACTAATGTCAAACTCTCAAGAACGTCCAACGGTTGGGTGCTGTCAAGTATTTTGCTGAAATCTGAAGTCTCCAAGCAAGAAACCCCAATAGGATATGTATGAAAATCATGCAAAGCATTACTAAGAATGTGACAAATCATTTGATAGGAATAGCTTCAAAGCCCAGCAGCATGTGCCAATCTGTGCCCTGATTACTGATTAACATCCAGCAACATTTCAGAGAGAAGCCTGACTCCAGACAGGATTGGAAGTGATATACGTTATGTGCGAGGTACGTTCGTTTTCATAAGCAACTCTTCAGAGACTTTTGATAATTCCCAGAGGGACCTCCCTCTAATGATTTAACAAAGCGATCAAGGCACCTGGAATTCACGAACAGCACGACACTGCCTCCCTTTCATGTCTGACATCCTAAGGACAAAAACTATGAAAGGTTCACAGCCATAACAAAACCGAGAGTTGTTAAAATACAGCACTGGAGTGGTAACGATGGCAGTTACAAAGGAAATAGTCTGAACTCAGCAAACTTTCCATAAAACAAGTTATTCTAGAAAAATTACTCTCTAACATCCTTCAGCGTAAATCAATGATAACTTTCACACATGCCCCCCATTCTTCTACTATAACTCCAACTAACGTAATAGCATATTAGTTGTACTACTATTGTTTGATACTGAGATCAGTGGAGTAACTTTTGCATTGTTTCTTTAAGTTATGCAGCCTGTGAGACCACCTGGCTATTTCCAGTTGCCTCCGATATCTGCTCTCTTTAGGTTACATTCCCAGTGAGGTAACATTGGCATGAACGGATGTAGTGTCCTGACAAAGAGTGCTCTATTATGCCATATTCAATGCTTAAAAAGAGGATCAACACACTGTACCAGGTGTGATTTACTATGAAGATCCTGTCATTTTTGCTCGACTGTTTCTAAGTACTAAAGAACTCTTCTTACATGTTTAAACAGCAATATAAAGAAAGCATGGAAATGTAAATATAAAAAGAAACTAACTGGACAAGAAGTCACTGGGAAAATAATACCAACAATGCATTATTAACAGCTTCTTGTGAAGAAGCAGAGGTGGACACAGTAAGGAGGAAGCAAAGCAGACAGGGATGCTGAAGTCTGTATGGCACCACAAGAAAAGCTCTTCCCAGAGAGCAGCGTCGGGCCAGCAGAGGCCAGGGCTGTGTGACCAGAGGCCACCGCGGTTGGTGACACCGGGACGGGCTGAAGGGCAATGGAAATGGGCTGATTCCCCAGTACGACCCACAGCAGCAAAGCGTAGATGCTATTGACAAAGAAGAACAGAACACCACGGTCATATTAACTTCAAAAGAACAAAAGGGATATAACTAAAAGCTTAACTATCAGACAGGTATCTATGACTCCCGTACACTGCAATCCAGCTTTCTCAGCAATGCAATATTTGTGTATGAAAATTCAGCACAAAATTTTCTGTCACATCTAGAATCGAATCCCAAGCTCCTTTCCCACATCCCCATTACTTAGCATTTGCTAAAAATCAAGGTCACTGACATCAGTATGAAGTTTCCCCAAATTCTGCTTCACATCCTTCCTTTTTTCCTCTTGAAGGCAGTTATGCCCATTTGCTTAAATGAACTGTTTTGGTTATTGAAAAGGTGAGAACATGTCTCAGCAAGTCAGGATACACTTCCCTGAGGAACAGGAACCCTGGGAGCTCTTATTCTATGGATACATCTGTGCAAGTAGAAGAAACATTGGATAAATACACACTAAGCAGCATATCATTTGTTTGCAAAAGAGGTAAACGTAGCTTAACCAAACTCAACCGAAACCTACAGAAATCACTGACAGCGACTTCTATTAGAGCAGCTTAGGAGTTTGCACTGAAGCTGTGAGGTCTGAAGGAAAATTATTAAGGAAGAAAACCAATAAATTATGTAAACTGCAATTTGTGTGATCTGTCTGCTGCTATGAATGTTTTCAAAAAATAGTATTCACAATGTAGCCTTAAGAAAACGCTGATCAGTTCAATATATTTCACAGAAACTTATAAAGCAAGTTCCAGGCCAAGCATTGAATATTTTTTCATATTAACAAAACACAAAAACATATGTGCTTAAAATTACTAAACATTGAGTGTAGAAGTGAGGTTCAGGTAAGCGTTACCTGACTCAATATATTCTAAATTATATATTTAAACAGAATGTAAATTCTTTATACTAAAGATGAGACACTTGTGAACAGATGAAGAGTCAATCCTCTGATATTTTATTCATATTTTAATAATGCTGCTGTTTGCATTCTTTCACCTCCAGAAGAAGGTTATACCTGGAATTGCCATCTAAACAGCTAAGAAGCGCTTCAAACTATTTACATCCAGATTTGTACTTTCTCAAGAGTCTTTGGCATCTGAATGCAGCGTTTTGTGCAAGGTCCCCATTGTGCCCCAGAGAGACAGGATCCCAACTCGCGCTTTTTCTCCTTTTATCTGTTGTAGGACCTTGTGCCATCACTAAACAAAGAGTGTCTACATTTTCTCAGTGGACAAAATCCCAAGCTATATGAAAACAGTGTCCCTAGCAGCCTCTGAATATGGAGCTGCAGACCACGCTGACCACAGCTGTACTTCCCAGCCTTTATTCTCTTTCCATCTTATTCCATCACTATCTTTTCTCCTTTATTAATAGGAGTGGCTTGCGAAACTTACAGATCTGGTAAAAACATTCTATTTGGAAGGCACTGTAAAAACAGATATATTTTTAATGTTTTGCCAACTGCTTGGTAGGTTATAAACAAACCCATAATGTCAAACACTGAAAGCAATTTTCAGTGTAAACTCTTTTGGTAACCCCTGTTTAAAATTTGATTACTGTATTTGGTACATTGATTTAGCAATGAAAGTAATAACAAGATCATAATTTTAAACTTCCTTGCAGGAGTGTTGGAGAAATACACTTAAGTTCATGTTTGTGTAGTTTTCCCTGTCTGCTTTAAATTATGAAATGCATTATTTAAGAAGAGTGATAACAGCTCTAATTGCAAATAAAACCAGGGTGTATCTTTGAAAAGTGCTCCTGTGAGACACTGCAACTAAACCCAGTACTGTAGGAACCTCGCATAAAACCTGATAGATTATAGAGAGAAGCCCAGTGACAGTTTTCATGCTCTGTTCACCCAATATTGCATTTCTGAAGAACACATTCCCAGTTAAATTTGCGCAGCAAGGAACAGAAACGCTCACTGTTATTTATGTGTACTTAGAAGCTCCTATTATAGAATAAGGCCTCACTGTGCAAGGTGCTCTAGGAATATAACACGAGACTTGTCTGATAACAACCCATAATGTTGCAGACAACGCATTTTCCCCCCTACCCTTCAGAAACAGATTCCACAGAACACACGCTCCTAAGACATACACAAAAGTTAAGAATAATTGATGTGTTCTGCACTAGATTTAAGGTCAGCTCTGCTGCTCCACAAGCTAGATGGTTTTGGTTTTAATAGCATTAAAAAAGCGATAACTAGATCAACAATGGAACTAGATTTATTATGCAGATAACACTGCTTGATATAGATCCCACTTCACCTTCAGTTCATTTCTTTTTTCTGATGTATACAAGAGTTCAAGACGAAGTTTTAGCCTCATAAATGCCTTGTTTTGTTTCTTAAAGCTTTAAATGCCATTTTCCAGAATGTATGGATGAAGCATGAAACGTTCTAAATGCATCTCCCAACTAGTGTGACTGGTGATACTGCCTTACATCTTAGCTGTCTCTCACTTAGAAACCACAAAACTATAATTAGTATATCACTCAGCACTCAATGGTATGTTCTTTATGTTCGTGTAATTTATGTCCGATAAAAAGCTCCTGTTAAATTGCCTATCGCTGCATGGTGCCTTATTCCAGGTCTGTCCATTGATATGAAAGTCTTGAAACCAGGCAGATGGTTTTGTGAAGTAAAGACTGTTTTGCCTCAAGCAAGAAGCTTGTAGATTAAAAGAAAGGTTAATTCAAAAATAATTCAAGGTAAAGATAAAAATTTGACAGATGTGTGCAGTTCTTTCACCAATCTCTTTTTCCATCATGTCACTATAGTATTTATGTATTCTAGATCATCCCTATGTGAATGTACAAAATTTATCATGGGAGTGAGGATCTGAAATCCATTTCTAATCAGCACAGAATACCCTGCAAGGCTGCCAGTCCCAGTTCCTCAGCCCACGGGCCAGGAATAGCCCAGCAGCTCTGCTTCCAAAGTCCTATGAGCAGATACGGTAAAGACTTCATAATATAGATTATCTGGTTTGGCAGTATCACATTCTGCTATGTGGAATGGCAGTGTAGGCTTGTCAAATCATCCAAATTAAATGTTTTGAAAAGCGGTATCCTCTAAAGGAATGTAATCAAGATGGTGCACGGAAAACAGCAATGCCCCCTGGTTTCAAAAGTGTAGCGAACAGAAGAACAACCTCCTTTGTATCTGCCCATTTTATGTCAAAAAGTTCTCCTTACATAATTAAAGAATTGCAAGAAGTCTTTTTTTCTGCGTATTTGCGTGGTAAAGAGCTGAAAGCAAGCGCTATTCTAATAGAGTCACAAATCAAAATCTTATTCTAATTTTGCCCCATTCATGCCCAAGGTGCCAATAAAGACACTTATGATTTAAAAGCATGTCTTAAACCAGTGCTTTTTTAACTAAAACAAGCATTAAATGAATGGTTGAAATGAGAAGCTGTGAATTACCTTTACGGAGTTTGGAGGTTTGATTTCAATCAATATTGACAGCTGGCAGTTCACTATTGGGCTGTCATACAAGAAGAGATTTTATTTTTATGCAAGATAAACATTTTCAAGACAACTGGATCTAGGATGCTCAAGAAAGAAAAAATCCCTCCATTTCCTGCAGTTGGATGGCTTGGAAATGCCTTCAACACAGCCTTCTCCATAGCGCTTTGGCATTACTTTAGAAGTGGTTTATATGTCTATAGTTCTATTTTAGAATTGTCTCAAACCAAACACCACTTCCAAACAAGAGAATTTGTGACATATGTTCTTTGTGATTATGCTTCAGACTTAACTACAACAATTTTAACACAGAAAAAACTTTTTTTTCAATAATGCTGCCTTCAGTTGTATCTGAGGTTTCAGACTGTTTTGCTGATTTCACTCAAGGACTTTGCATTTGACTCATGTCACTTGGCTCCAAAGTCTTACACCCCAACTCAAGCACAGCTATTACAAACAAAAACAAAACACAACAACAAAGCACCACATCACACACAAAGGAGCATCAGCTTTGTATTCAGAGCGATGGATTTTCCTAGAGTCTGACCACAAGCCCCATTTTGCAGTGCTGGAGAAGGCAATAGCTGCACACCTTTGCAAGCCAGAGCCTAAGAACTTAGACACTACGCTGCTGCCTTGCTAAACGTTTGGAAAAACTGTAAGCCTCCTTCCCTTCTCCTCCTCCTCATTTCTGACCATGAAAACTATTCTTGTTTGATTACAAGACAGTGAAGTTCCCCTGCTTGTCTCAGTTTCATTCAAGCCACTGTCACACCCCTGCTACGTGACCCCCCCAGTGCAGATTTTGGGACTGGGTCCTATGGCTCTGTGCCAGAAGGAAGATTTTTGAACTCCAGTGCTTTCAGAGGTTGTTTCTGCAGTCAGGCATATCTAACAGTAGCTATTCTGAACCAGGTAACATCTGTTTCAGTACTTACACCTCATTTTTATCAGCTGCTCATACTGTCCACCATTCTTGTTTTCTCCTGCTGTCATTTCATACAATATTGTCTTGATTTTACTTTCACAAATATTACTCTGGGACTACAAGTGAACACATGCAATTGGCAACGTCATTAAGCTGCAATGTTCCATCCTGTTTCCCAAGGTTAGTACTCAATGTTTAATACAAAGCTGTGATTTCTGTAGCTTTAAGAAAGCTGTCCATGCTAACCTCAGCCTTCCCTTTCAGCATGACTTCTCATTTGATCAAACCCTGTAAGTATCTAGTGCGAAACAGATGGTGTGTGTTTGGGAAAGTTTAAAAAGGAAGCATAATACACTCCCTTTGGCGGGCGACTCCGCAATGCATCTGTTCTGTGCGCGGCGAGGCTGCGGTCCCCGCGCAGGCGGGCGCTGAGCGAGCCCCGCACCGCCGGCCCCCGCACCGCGAGCCCCGCACCGCGAGCCCCGCACCGCCCGCGCCTCCGCACCGCGAGCCCCGCACCGCCCGCGCCTCCCAGGGCCTCTGGGGAGTCAGTGCTCACCTAGGTGGGGTTTTTAATACAGGAAAAACATTGACGAGATTAGGACTTTCAGAAAGCCTTTTCATCCACATCCTCAGGTCTAGAAACCTTCCAGACATTCTGTCTGAAATCACAGAATCACACAATCACAGAGTCGACTGGGTTGGAAAAGACCTCAGAGATCATCCAGTCCAACCCTTGGTCCAACTCCAGTCCGTTTACTAGATCATGGCACTAAGTGCCATGTCCAGTCTCAGTTTAAAAACCTCCAGGGACAGCGAGTCCAGCACCTCCCTGGGCAGCCATTCCAATGCCTGACCGCTCTCTCTGTAAAGAATTTCTTTCTAATATCCAGCCTAAATTTCCCCTGGCAGAGTTTAAGCCCATGGCCCCTTGTCCTATTGCTGATGCCTGGGAGAAGAGCCCAATCCCCCCCTGGCTAGAACTGCCCTTCAGGTAGTTCTAGAGAGTGCTGAGCTCACCTCTGAGCCTCCTCTTCTCCAGACTAAACAAGCCCAGCTCCCTCAGCCTCTCCCCATAGGTCTTACGTTCAAGTCCGTTCACCAGTCGTGTTGCTCTTCTCTGGACCCGCTCCAGCACTTCAATGTCTTTCCTGAACTGAGGAGCCCAGAACTGAACACAATACTACATCAAGTTTTAAGTGGGAGACACGCATCCTGTGGGCAGCGCAGGGCAGGTGCTGAGCAGCAGCGGCGCAAGGAGCAGGTTGATGTAGGATCTATGGGAGCTCACAGCTCCCGCCTTGGGACTTCCACCAAAACCTGAGTTCAGCAAGAACAAGGAGCTAAACAGAGACACCAACCATCGGACTGAGGGGCAGCCCCACACCCAGTGCCTCCCAGCACACATCACCTTCTATTTGCAGAAAAAAAGCAATGCAGCCGGGCATTCCACCTTTAAAAACATGAGGCTCACATTAAAATGGTAATAAAGTTATCTATTATTACTTGCTCAAAAAAGGAATGACTATGAACTTGCTCTGGAACCTAAGGAGGGGATGAAGGGATTCAGTGGGTTGAATCAACACTCATACTGATATTGATTTGGTTCCTTTGTAGCATCTGTTACACAGATTTGGTTTTGAAACTTGATGCCACACACACAGAACTGGTGCAACAGCAGATCAGAACTTGGCTCAAACTGCCAAGGGAAACACACAAACATCTTTTGAGCCCAGTCAGGAGGATTGATAAGCGTATAGTGAGTATGTTTTAATGAAATCACGAGCCAAAACCACTAACAACATCTCATCAATAATCACCTTGCAGTAAAATACTGATGGGAGACGAGCACAAGCAATACTGTCTGATTACCCAGATACAGCGCTTGCCACACAGACACCGTCTGTATGTAGAGACTGTAGCTGGGATTACAGCTTCACTACAAGAAACAACACACAGATAAGAATATAAAGTCCAAGCCAGATCAAGAGACAGCAAAAAAACAGTTAATTAAGTTCTCTGCATCCAAAAGCTGATTCTCCCCTGCAACATCTCCTCTCCTTCCAGGGACTACACAGTAATTGTGTCAGGAGATCACCTGGACCCGAGATTCACCTTTTTCATTCCCAGTATTTTGGGGCTTATTTTTCTCAACAATCGGGCAAACAAGACAGATTTATGCATCTATTTATCAGCAAAGAAAATCCACATACTAACACCAAAAATACTTAATTCAACTAAGTCTTCCGGGCCTTTCGGTATAATGCTCCTTGAAAAAGCAAATCATTACAATACTCTGTGAGATTGCAAATACATGATTGTATTTTTGAACTCCGCTGGCTCTGGGAACTTATTTTGAGTTCTGACATTTCAAATTGGTTCTTTTCATCTCTCACATTTCAACCAAAGGTAGAAGAAGCAAAAGCTAAATCTCAGCAGCACTTCAGAGCAGTAATAATCTTGTGAAATGACCTCTTGCTTATAGTATTCCCCAAATAACATTTCTTAAAAGTCATTTTTTGAGGTAGTATAAAAATTTAATTAAAGTTAATGAAGTGCTTTGAGACTGCCAGATTAAGACAAAAAATACAGTCAATGAAAAAACTAAGGTATTTGATATTAAAGAATTCAAAAACATTAACAGATAAGGAAAGCTCCATAGTAAAAACTCAAGGAAAAGCAGTCTAAGTTAGTCAGCTAGTTAATACAATTCTCCTTTTCCTCTTCAATCTGTAGGATAAAGGGTGAGCCATGAGATGCACAGTTGTTAGGCAGATACCCAACCTTCAGAGAAAGCAGTTGCCCGTTCTACAAATATTGTTTCATTAATCTGAATGATTAAGCATTCTATATTATCACTTTTTAAAAGTGTAAAGCAATTAAAAAGTAATAGGACATTCTGGAAATTGAATTCTGCACAACATACTGTAAACCCCAGTCTCACTTGTTATAAATACTTAAACAGAGAAAAAATAAACTTTATTATTTAAAAGCAAATAAAAGATGCTTCTCTCTCAACCCAGAAAGTCCCAGGGGGTTTATATTGTAAAGTCTTCCCTCTAAAACACTTTTCCAATTTATTTTCAAAATAGAAATCAGCAGGACAACGGAATAAAGGGTCCCCACGGAAGCGAAGTGTGGGAATGATCTTCCCTTTCTCTGCTCAGATTTGTTTAACTACTAAACTGTAAAACATTTGGCCACAGCTGGGAGGAATCAGCTTTGCCAACATCTCACTGTACATGATCTTGTGGTCAGCATAAAACCAGGCAAAATGAATTCAACACTTGCAGCTAACTATATTCAGAATACAAGAATGGCAGGATGTTATCGGACTAGAATAGAGAATCAAACACACAAAGCACAGCCAGATAAGCTGATTCTTCAGTTGTCTGCGCTGGCACCAAGACAACTGCTTACAGCTGACGAGAAAGGACAGACCCAGAGCCGGAGGGAGGCCCAGGGGTCTCTGTTTTGGGCTGGAGATGTCTCACCCACACGGGGTCCCATCAGACTCACCTGCCTCGCCTCATTCTCTCCTCCCACAGGGCTCACGGGTCAACACGATGCTCAGCCACGGGTGTCACCTTGCGGGGACACGGCAGCTGTGAGGGTCCCATGCCACCAGTGCTGCCAGCAGGGCTCGTGGTGACCACTATGCAAGGGCTCAAAAACCAAACAAACCTCAACAAAATTCCATCAAAGCTTTCAAGTTTTGCTCAAATAATTTTTAAACTAGTTCTGGCCTGAATATAATCACAGTGTATGAAAACTTACTGAATATTGGTTATTGACAGTCACAGTATATTCTGCATTAAATCATATCTGAATAGACGGGTGTTCTTGCAGCTGCTCAGTAGTCTGGGATGCATTTCGTCAGGATTATTCATCTGAGAACTACAAAGTGTGAACATTCGTTTTTAAGTACAAAACAGTGGCTGTCTCACAGCTTCGGGTAAAGTTAGGAGCAAACAAGAACTTTATTTTGTGACTAAATAACATATGTAGCCTTGCTAATAAAGACCTAGGTAACAAAATTATCACTATAATTTACTGATTAGACTAATTTAAAATGACTTTCGCATAAAATGAGGCGCACAAACAGTTTTCTGATGAATACCATGATACAGCTTTGCCATTTTACTAGATGTACTTTCAAACGTTTATTCTTTGCTCCCCACCAAGGACCATTACTGAGCCTGGAAGTGACTCAATCACCTTCTCCAGCAGTGTAGAATCAACTACACAATCTTTAGGGGAAACGCTGTGGCTCCAGTCGGAGCCAGCGGAGTACAACAGCGGCCACATTTCATTTACAGGCTTAGGTATTTATTGGTAACTCTCAGCTAAGTGATTGATGCTCAGTGGTACTCACGAATGATACTAACACACCTCTTAGCACACTAGCTTTAAAAGTCATGCTCAAGGAAAACATTTGTAGCTTCAGTTTTACTAGTGACAGAATAAACTGCATAATATATCAAGCCTTTGGCAAAAATCTTTCAAATAGTAACATATAGACACAATCTGAATATAATTTGGTTTTAATTTACAGATGCAATAGCAAGCCATATATGAATTCTCTGCCATATTTCTCAGTTCCAAAGGTAGACTTTACTTTTTCAAACATATGGCACAACTGTAGAATAAAAGCAAACATAAGATGTAAAAGTCTCAGCTTTGTACACATTAGGAGTATCCAAAAAACTGAGGAAGCAGAAGTATTTGACACAAAAAACCTCCGTAAATATTCAAAACAAAAACATCCACAGCACACGCTAAACCTTTAAACATGATAGATAATTACACAGCATTTGAATGCTGATTATTAATTGATTATTAAGTTTAATTTTTTGCTGTGCTTGTAGCTAAAAATGACTCTGGCATTTAGACCAGAGCTAAACCCAAGCAGATAGACATTCTGTAAAATTAACACATATTTGTTTGATTACGATAGAAGGAGAAGGAAAGACACCAAGAATGGCCATGTCTACACTTAGCACTCAACAGATCAGTAGCCAACAGCTGCTCCAGCACTGCGGATGCTCAGGTCTCCGGACATGGGATGCTCCTGCGGAAACCTGCACCCCAGGAGCTGGGAGCCCAAGCCTGGGCACAGCCAGAATAGACAGCAAACGCTGTTCCTCCAGCAGAACAACTGAGCCCATCATGAACATGTCTTGTGACAAGATCTGAAACATTTTTCCTAAGACACTTCTTATTCTAGTGTGAAAGACCCACACAAGAACACAAAAATAATAACCTCTTGATTGAGCTGTTCAGCCAGAAGATAGGAGTCAGAATTCAATCACTGTTCTCCCATTCTGATAGGCCTTCTGATGAGAAATATCTACCCAACTCATTAAGTCAAGTTTCCAGTGGTTGACGGTATAATGTTATCTACATCATTTCATAATTGTCTCAAATAAAAGATGAGGTAGAATTATTTCCCGTTATTGGAACTATGTTTCAAAACCTCTCTCCTCCAGTATTCAGAAACGTTCTTCTAATTTCCAGGCTAAATTCAGTGTTACCCGTTTGGTTTTAGTTTAATGCCAGCTTTCCACCTTGGACATCAATCCTACAATACATTTATAAGGTAAATTCTACCCTTTCTCAGACTTCACTGGAATAAACAAAAAGCTCTTCTGGAATGATTGTTCTTTCCCTCCCTGACCTTCTCTGCATATGTGTCAAGGGCAGTCACCTTTTATGAAAATAGATGGTAAAAAAACCATACACAGCACTCCACAGAGTACCCTTTGTTTTTAATGAATACATAGTAGTGAAAGACTTCTTCAATATTCAGACCAGAAAGACAAGACATGCACGGCCAAATGTACATTCTTTGTATGAGTAATTACAAGCCAATAACCTACCTCTTTCAATGGGTACAGTATAAAACAGTTCTATAGAATGAGACAGCCATCTGATCCACAAAAAACAAACTAAGAGGTGTGTAGGTGTACATAATAAGAATAATAAGATTTTGTTTGAATAAAATATGACATTACACTCCTCCTATCCTGGCCTCATACTAATGTAATGGGCAACTCTGTCTAATAACCCAAGCAAGCTGAAGTGGGAGCTATTGAAAAGTCTCACATGGAAAATAAGGAGGCGACTGGTGACCTCATGAGACGCCCACCTGGAGTACTGAATTCAGCTCTGGGGACCCCAACATAAAAAAACCACCACAACAAACACGTGGACCTCTTCAAGATGGTCCAGACGAAGCCACAAAGATGATCAGAGGGCTAGAACACTTCCCCTACAAAGACAGGCTGAGAGAGCTGGCATTGTTCAGCCTGGAGGAAGTTCTGGGGACACCTTATAGCTGCCTTCCAGTACCTAAAGGGGACCTGCAAGAAAGGTGGAGAGGGGCTGTCTACTAGGGTGTGTAGTGGCAGGGCAAGGGGTGATGGCTTCAAACTGAAACAGGGCAGATAGAGATTAGAGATGAAGAAATCCTTCCCCACAAGTGCGGTGAGGCCTGGAACGGCTGCCCAGAGCAGCTGTGGATACCCCATCAATGGAGTGTTCAAGACCGGTTGGATGGGGCTCTGAGCGACCTGGTCTAGTGGAAGGTGTCCCTGCACTGGCAGTGGGGGCAGAACTATATGATCTGTAAGGTCCCTTCCAACCCAAACAATTCTATGATTCTTAGAAATGCAATAGAAAATGTCTCAGTAGATCAAAGGTAATAACCTTTAGAATCTCCTCACTTTCATTACTATACAAGCATTGAAGTATCCCACACTGTTTGTTTGTTTTGTTTGTTTTTTGTTTTTTGGTTTTTTTTTTTGTTTGCATTAAAAACTACCTTTATAATATATTCATCTATTTCTTTCCATGTTGGAGATGAGTCATATCACACTCTAGTCACCACTAAAATCCTACTTCTTGTACCTACGTGTGTATCAACATATGCTCAGGTTATTAGAGACTTCAAATAGAAATAGAAGAAAACTACCATAAGGCACTCTAGCTTTGTCCTTTAACAACTGGCCAGCTAATCAATGCCTGAAATATACTGAAAGCATTCATTATTTAAAGGAGTAATGAAGACAGTTCTGTTTACATATTCCCTTGTAACAGTAAGAAAACTGTGGTCTGAAAAAATCTCCTGGACCGTCACAGGGCTCCTACATGTTCTGTTCCCAGAGACTTTTGCTGTTTGAAATTAATTCTTATTTTAGGGAGAAACTGAAGACAGAATGCTAAGAACCATGCATACCTTCTTTTTCAGTCCTTTTAAGTGCATATGTTATTGCCCACACACATCCAGCATATAATTGTTGGCAGTGATGGTTTTTGGCTGGCACATCCCTGGTGGTTGAAGGTTTCTGTATTGCTAAAATGGAACGGTAGACTGCTCAGCAACAGACAGAACACAGGGGTGGGGAAGGTTCATATTGACACACCACGCTTTCCCAATTAAGTTAAATACCACCACACTCAGAAAACGCTTTGCTGAGAGCTTTGTTCTCTACCTTTGCTGCAAGATTTTGGCAGTGTGTTGGCATTTGGCAGTTAATTTTACCAAACTGCCTACAGGGCTAAGGGACAACAATTATTCCATTATGTTTCTATTTGTCTGGCAGACTCAGGTTTGCCCAAGGGCAAATCTCTCAGATTCATGTTTTTAAAGTTAGAGTGTCCCATCCAAATTATCTGTTTTCAGCTGCTGTGGATGCCCGGTGTTCTCTGGTAATTAGGGGGCAGCAATTGCATTTTGGGCATCTGAAAGAGCAAGAGATAGAGGCCACACAGAAGCCACTTGTGTTTCTCACCATTTACAGGCTTAAGGTCCTTTGATTAGACAAAGGATTGATAAAACTTGGACAGTGTCTGCGAATTTCCACATCATCCTGCCAATTTGCCTGAAGCGTAATCTGGAAAGGCTGCTTTAAGATGTCAGAGGGAAGTTCATCCTCGTGCTCACAGAGGCTGCCAAAAGAATGTAATTGTGACAGGTTTTATTTTTTGTTGTTGTTTTTCTGAATGTGAATACCATCAGTTCCTTTCACACAGACTCCCAAACAGCCATCAGATGATAATGAATTTCTGTCAATACAGATCCGAGCCAAATTTGAACTGGCAAGCTACAAATGAAAGCCTGTGTATCTGTTACCTATCACCTGGGCTATCCATCCCTTCTTACTCACACTTATTCTTAATTTACAAATAAACTGTCATTCAAAGTTAGACCAAAATTAGTTGGAGGAAAAAAAAGGAGCACTGTTTAAACACACATTTCACGCTCTGATTTTAGGGTAGCAATAAATAGGAAAGCCACAATGTGGGGAAGGAATACATTGGGTACACCATTACTGCAGCTAGAAGTGCTTTCTGTGAACTGCCAAGTACAATTCAACATTCAACCACGACTTCTCATTCATGGCCCAGCCCTTCCCACTGTCACTGAAGGGGACACTGGAGAAGAGCTTATACTTGCTTTACATCAAGGTGTTTCCTAAGAGGGAAACTACCACTCCCCCATATTCCAAATATGTCACAGCCATGACCCCTGGCCACTGTAAGCTCATTAAAACAGTGCTAATAACCTAAATTATTCCAGAACTAGATGTCATGACAGACAACTTGATAACCACTGTGTTTTCAACCTTCCCGTGTAAGGTGGTTCATTAGACTTCTCAATGGGAGATGACATAGAGGCAATGTCTGTTATATGGTATTTTACTGAGACACATACTCCAGGAAATTAAATTGGGACTAATGGGTTAATTTGTTTCATCTAGATTGAGTGGACTGGATCTTTCTACAGGCTGCTGATTTATTTTAATGCGTTCTGGGTTTCAGAATCCTACACAGTCACCATGAGGAAATAACCAAAATTTAAATGCTCACTGATTTCGCAAAACACTTTCCATTTCCAAGAAACTGTATACACTGTAGTTTAAAACTGTATCATCTATTAAGGAGAGAATCAGTTTTCAATGTACACTAAATGCATGGGGATTTGTTTTGTGCAGCAATGAAGAAACCATTGAGAATAAAAGACAAATCAATGGATATGGGAAAGGCACTAGAACTGACAGATACATCTCACCATCAAATGAATGGGAGGCTTGGAAGCACACCTGTTCAAAAAAAGCCACAAAAGTTGTTCTCAGATGAAGTTTACTGAAACAATGAGTATGCAGAAGGAAAATCCTCCCAAGTACAAAGACAATCCCCCAGACACAGCTTTCTAAACTGCAAAGCAGACTTGTGCTCAAACTTCATGTGCTCTTGCAAGTGAAATTCACGTCTTCCACAAAGCCACAAAACCTGGTGTCATCACCGCCCAGTTAAAACCTTTGTGCCAGTAGACACAGTGAAATAAATGAATATGTGGTGTTAAACTACATTAAAAGATGTGTGAACAGCATTTTTAAATGTAAAGTTGTTTGTCTACACAGGGAATCTGAATGCATCAGTCCTACAGACCAACAAGTGGAAATATGTACCTGTTTTCTGGGTGCAGCTCTAAGCAGGGAGCTCCCAACCCACTCCCAGCAGAGCAGAGCCCGCACTGTTTGATTTAAATGGAAGAATTCTCCACTTGAACTCTTGGTTTTACCATTGGGATGTTTCCTGCTGGGTCGCTCGATCTCCGCCTCCAGAGCAGCGGGTGTGTAGTTATAACTGACCCTCGTGCTTCATCCTCCCACCTGTAGCACCGAATCTGCTGGAGCGGCTCCGGGAACCGACCCCAGCGACGGCAGCCGCTGTGACACGCACACCTCATGGGATGAGGATGAGCAGGAAAAGGAGTTGGAAATCTTTCATGTACTGAAAAAAAACTGACAAAAATAAAATATAAAAAAATTAACCAACCCCAACCTGCCTGGGGTTTAATGAAAGAGGGGAAAAAAGGGACCAATTAATCATTCATTTTAGAATTGTCAGATAAGTACCTGGAGCTTGAGAGCTGAGTCACATACCCTGTGACTCGGTACTGGGGTTTTCAAAAGCCCCGTGAGCATGTTTTTCATTTGCCACCAGCAAACGTTCCATCTGCGGGTGGGGACCTTTGTGTCTGCTGCATACAGCCCTGCGGTTACTGACAACGAGGGCTACTCAACGTGCAGGTTACTAAACAGTAGTATTTCATATTTCTCTATGTTAATTACTAATTGAATGCAATTAACTGATCCTCTCACCAACTGTGTTACCAGATATAACAAAGCCAATTCCTTTCTCGCTGTGGCATGAATTAGCAGTAACTTTGTTAATGTCAATAACATTGTATCCTGCAAGAAGGATGAACGGATGGAAATAGAGAAGAGTTTGGACAACCTAATATCAAGGCAACACATTAGAACAATCTATCAAGCCAAGGAATAACAGAAAACAATTTATCGGACTAAGATATTTTTAAAATACCATTATAAATATGCATTCAGAACTGTATTCATTGCATTTCTGAACACCTTACAAACATGCAATAGCAGCCAGAAACCCAGTTTAGTGAATGCTACTTAATATCTTGGCCGCCTACTGCTGAAATGCAGCAGTGAGCACTGAATTTGGCATCTCAAATTTCACCTTAATGGACTAACTTTTCTTCCTCATGTTAATTTAAAATTTCACCTCGATTTGCCTAAGCTGGGTGGGCTTGAGTTTCTAATTAAAAGTGAATACTTCTACCTTTTTAAAAAAATCTTTTAAAGACTAAGATGGCAACATCTCATCTTAAAAATGTCATATCTAGGAAAAAAACCTAAAGTTTCACTTATGAGTAACAAGATTTGTGTGACTTTGAAGTTCATAGGTGAAATGTTTAATGGCCGTGACTGCTGACTAGCACCTTCCTAAAACTAAGCCCAGTGCCACAGCCTCCCAACACCGGCCTTTTATTGCCAGCCCCCCAAGACCATGGTCTTAAACGTGACAGGAATTAAGACATTAACAAGCACTTAGTAGAGGCTGCAGTTCAGCACACAGATAGTTAAAGGCTCTGTGTGTTAATAAGTTGTCCATGATTCAGAGGATCTTTATTTATCAAGATCCAAACTGTACAGTCTGGTTGGAGAATAGAAGTGGATAAGAACAAGAAATCCCATCCCCCTCTGGATACACACCGCTGATTCTTGTGCACCTACCAAGCAGAAGGACTCGACAAGATATATTTGTTTTTCAGTTAATATTCATAAAAGGTGTGAGCAGGATTCAGAACTTTTGAGTACAAAGCAAATCCAAACAAAAGGAATACTCAAATTAAAACTCTCTCATTTTTTCCAAGACACAGCAGCCTTTTCTGAGCTTTATTAGAAAATTATCATGCCAGCTGTCTCTTTTCCCTGACTGTTATTCACACAATATGCCTCTCTCTTGTTTCTTTTCAGCTTCGTACATGTATAATAATGAGTTTTCTAGAATGGAAACCCAGTGGAATATTAAAACTGCGAGGAGCAGCTCTTCGAGTTAATTTCACCAAAGTGCATCACAACATAATACAATGTAGTAAGAATGAATTTCTAATAGGAATTCATTCATGGAAAAATTAATTAAAATGTTATTGCTAATATAGCTTTTCATATACATGAACTGTTATGTTTTGGCAATATTAAAAGCTAAAGATTAAAAAAACCCACAACCTGCTCATGACACAGTTCCTGGCCCAAGCCATGAACAATATCTTTTCACAATACTGTAGCATTATTAACTTGAGAAATGTATGCTTATTATGATATTAGTGAAATAAAAGCATGGGGGAGCCCACTCCCCAGAGTTACATTTCAGTAAATTATTAAAAAAAACTGCTTTCCCCCATTATCAAAAAGAAAATTACCAGAGCAATCAAGCTGTCCATAATGATATTCACTTAAATAAGGTAAGAAGACCATGGAATTTCCTAATGAACAAAGATACAATGTCAACACAGAAGAAGATCAGAATATCACATACAAAGAATGAAAAAACCTCAAGGAGTAAAGTAAGAGACAGGATGAAATTCAGCCCAGTGAAGGCGACCCAGCTAGAGACTAACAAGAAATTACACCACATGCCAGAATTACAGCTAACTGAAAAGGGGAGCAAAAAAGACATATAGCACAATACAGATAAACTTCTAGAATGGCGAATATTATTACAGGTAGGATATTTCATCAATAGATTTACATAGTAGATTAAGAAAATACCAGCAGGACTGCGTAAAGCACTGGCAGGGCCCCATCTGCGATCCTGTGTGCAAAGGGAACTGGAAAACACGAGAGGAGGATGTGACAATAACCAGGAAGGGACACAGCGCGAAGAAAAGGAACCTGGATGAACGGACTTTTTTAAAAGTCAAAAACACCCTGCAGATTAAAATAACTGTTCAAGGGAGAGAAATCAAACTAAAGTCAGTGCTGGAACAGAAACTAATGACCAAAACCAAGTCAAAATAAACAGGTCATGACTAAATTCAGCCTACAGATTGGAAATCCTCAGAGAGTCAGAAAATCAAAGCGCAGGATCAGCATTCCAAGGTAAAAAACCAAAAATTGGTGACTTTTAATCTGGAATGTAGTAGATTGTGAAAAGGTTACGTGACATTATTGCCTGTGATAGAACAGGAGCGGACAACGTGTTTCAGGCAACTCCTTCCAGTCCCAAACTCTTCAATTCATATTCAACTCCGCAAATGACACTTGCCCTACGTCAAACAGCGCACATACACCTCTCCTTCCGCACCAAACATCTTCCTGGTTTCTGCAGTTTGTTTTTGTGCATGTGTCAATTGTAACCTTGAATGCTTTTGGGTTTTGTTCCTAATAGGCACAAACTTGCCTTAAATGTTTGCTCATTAAACCGCATTTAGACACCTGACTTCTTGTCCCAGGCACGTGCTGCTCCTGTTACACATCACATCTCTCACAGGACAACTAGAGGCAAACCCAAGACAAAGCAGCTACCTTGGTAGCAAGATATTCATCATGGGAAAGGCAAGTTGTAACCTCCTTAAGCAAATGAGATACCTTACATGCTACCCAAAACCCCTCAATGCATCCCACACAGATATATCTAAGTTAACACATACAAAAAGAAAACAGCTTTTTAAAGGGGTCAGCTCAGAGGAGGTATTCCAGGAGACATTAGATATCTAGAGAAGGCTACAACGTGTGGAATGGCTCCCCAGTGTCCCCGTAAGGCAGCAAAAGGGAGGAAAACATTGGGAGTGCCACAGCTGTGCCCAGAATTTCTGCTGGTCCCAGACAGCCGCCTGCAATCTCTGCCTGGAGGCTCCCGAGCAGCAGGAACGCACCTTCGGGCCTTTGCCCAATGGCCTCAGCATCCTCATGTGCTGTCGGCGTCACGTAAGCACATCACTAAACACCTGGATTCCACCTTGGAGGCTTTTTCTGGGTATACAGACCAACATTTAACTCTCTCAAGACTCTAAACACAAGTTTCAAATGTTCAGCCAGGTGCGGGAGAGCAAGGAACGAGGAGGCAGCGAGGAGGAGAGGGCAGGCTGCTCAGATCACAGAGATGGATGGGCTAATACAAACCAGGTGCTGCCAAGATGCTGCTCTCCCCTCTACTATGGGGTTTTTTGGTCGTTTGTTTGTTTGTTTTTAAGTCTATAAAGCCCTGTTCAGAATATCTGACTCATAGAAAAATCAAATAACAGATATTTTTCCTGGAATATATTACAGATTGCTATCCGTTCATGCCAGCTGCATTCAAATCTGTGAGAAATTATCTGGAAAGACTCACTGTGCACAAAGCCACATACTTAAAAGTTTTCAAATCTATATTTTATCCCTTTGCAGCTTTTACTTTTATTTGAAGGCCTACAGACATGTTCTTGTTTTGTATCATCCAAACATTAAAACTGCAGCTCCCTTAGGATGAATGACTTGTGCTCCGAGTTGACTTTTTATCAATCATGTTAATTTGGAAATAAGCTATTGGTTTGACTTTTTATTCATCACAGTCAAGAATGGATTGTGTTAGCCCTGTCCCATTTGCCCTTAATTAACAACCATCGAATCCCCATATTAATTAGCAGAGCTGTTAGATATTTTACATCACTCTTCACTATGGTGGATAATTAAAAGTCCCATTAATAAAACTCTGGTATTCATTTTATAAACCTATTATGAAACAATAAACCTGATTACCCTATAGCTTTTTAAGAGCTTGTTTATTGATATGATCCTGCCTTAAAAAATCATTCACAGCCTTGTAAAGGTTTTTAAGTGGCGGTTTTAGTTTAATTCCACTAATACATGGAACTTCCAAGATGACTGATAAATACTTCCTGAAACAGCCCAAGAAATAATTGCCGCGAGTGGAAATGAGCAACGTTTGGTGCGTGTGTTGCTTTGGGGGAATTTTTGTACATTTATAAAACCATGAACCTTCATTTTCATTGATAAACACAAAACTGATTGACTCCAGCTTGTGCACAGGAGGTGCTGACCCCAAGAGAGCAACTTTAAATGACAGCTTCATTGGCATCATCCAGGGGACGCTGTCCCACAGGAGCACCGAGCCATCGCTGCCCCAGGGCACCCGGCCCGGCCACGTCCCCGCTCAGCACCACCCGCATCTCCAGATACAGTGCCTCAAGGCACCTTGCTTACCTTGTACCCATTATATATATTCTCAGGATTAACCATAAAGTCATTTGGTTATTCATGAAAATTCAATTAAGGCAATTTGATCCCTTCTAAAACTCCACCAGACAGCTTAAAGTGCCAGAACTGGGATTTGTAAGGGACTCTCCAGTTGCTGAGTTGCAAATGGGTCAGATCACAAACGCAATGCCTTGGACAGGGGACACCAAACTCATCTTCAGATACTTGCACCAAACCTTTCTTCAAGGGCAGATTGATCTCTGTTTCCCTAATAGTACTTCCATTATTTTTAACTTGTTTATAAAAACTTGGTCATTGATTTCAAAGGCCTCCAAGATCTCCCGCGAAATTTGCCATTACATTACATTTGAAAACTAATTATGTTAAATATTGCCGTCTCAGATCAGTGTAGCAACTGAGTACTCACAACCCATAAAGATGCTAATTCCTTTTCTGTTATGTGTTTTCATCCTGGGTTACACTCTCTAATCACCAATAAATATTTCGGAGACAATTTCAATATATGGGGGCAAAAACCTATTCCAAGATTTTGAAACTTTCTGTGTGAAATAAACTATGTGTCATGACAGCCCCAGGAAGAAAAAAATCATCTAGGATGACATTCAAGAAGTCATCACAGTTTCCTCACCGAGGAAATTAATTTAAATTTTGAGTTTAAAGTTAAATCTAATCCTGCAACCCTGTTTAATTAAGCAATCTCTAGCTCTTCTCACCGAGGGTTTGGTATTCCCTGCTGCACTCTCACTAGGACTGGGTCGATTTGCCGAGTTTCACTATTATCACAGTTCTCTTGCTTTCCACCTCCGCCATGTACTCCCAGGCAAAAACCACCTGTGAAAAAGCCATACAAGCTCTCATTTGTACAAAGAGGTTAAAAATTAGAGGAAAGTAGCAAAAATGTATGCCAGCTCTGACGTTCCCTCAGGAAACATGGCAAGTTCAGAACATTTTTCAATATTATGAGCTGAAGGCTTGGGCTGTCATTTCCGAGGGAACCGCTGCTGTTCTGCTGCTGTGACTTTGTGCAAATGAAACTCTGTGTGGGTGAGAACTGCAGTTAAGTAGAGTGGCTGTGAATTTATGACGCGCAGACAAGATGTTCTGCTGCAATTTAACTATTTAGTAAGAATTCACAACTGCAAACAAACAGGAAAGATACCTCAAAGCCAGCTTATCAATATGCAAGTGAAAGACAATGCAAAGAGCGTCTCTCCACTCACTCCTTCAGCTAAATGCATTCCCATGTCACAACGCAGGGCTCAGGATTGTGCTAATGGAAGCCAGACGTGCTCAGAAGTGATACCTACTTAACGTACCAACATTTTGAAATGATGTGCACCTCCTGAGTTGCTGTTTGTAGAGAAAACAAAATCTATACTACATTCTGATTTGATAATTTATTCTTACATGTGAAATTCAAGACAGTGACTTACTTTCCACAGCATTTTCAACACAATATTTATTCTGAAAATAACTTCCTAAAGCTACATAGATTTCCTGACATCCAGGTATCTTGATCTTCTCTTGTAATCCTTTGGAAGCAGATATGAGCATAAACCAAATGCCCAGGAAAATATTTGTAATATTCCCCAAAATCTACCTAATATCTCCTACAAAGCTGTATTTTGAAGGATTTTTAAATAGTTAATATATCAAACTTCTGAACTTTTTTTTAAATCACAAGTATTTTAACCATTTTTCTAAAGGAAGAATAAAAACATGCTTCTCATTATTGACCTTCTAGAAGTTTTTAACACTTGTACTTCAAGAGCAGCGGAGAGGAACAGCGACCTTGGCAGCAGCAGGACAGCCCGTTTGCAAGTTTGCGTTTTAATGGTGTATCAGAAAAATCCATTAATCCATAATCCATAAATATGCTGTTATCAATTTAATACCTTACTACAGAAGGATTTTCCCTGCTTTTCTCTACTCTTAGTGAAGAAAGATACTAGTCACAATGAGTAAAGCCTGCAGTTTTCAGAGTGTATATTAATATAATCTGCTGAAAAGAGGGAAAACTCTCATGTCATTTTATACTTTAAGCATGAATATTTAGACTCGCTTTCACTATTGCTGTATTTAAAATACCTTCCCTGTAATCAGAGCTTCCCAGTGACACACGTGGTGCTGGATACGACCTTTTCTCTCCAGTAACACTCCATTCCAAAGTGAAATGCAGCCACTTCAGATGCAAGACACTATCAGGCAGCTCATAGAAACACCGCGACACTGCAGGACTTTGCAAGAGGAAGATCAGATAATTGCAACTTGGAGGGAAATTGTTGGAAGAACATCATCATTAGCTGGCTCGGAACACGGCCAGAACACCAGCACTAAGCTCCAACTTGTAGAGAAATGGACCTTGTAACAGCCAAGTGAAAAAGGTTGTGCACATTGCTGACTTTGCAAGAAATAACTCAAGATGGCATTGATCTGCCAAGTACACCTGAACGTAAATTGCAGTAGTTACGCTCCGTTATGCTCGTGTTTGTATGAAATAACTAAATTCTTATTCAGTTAAGAGAAATGCCTTCTTTCAATTAGATTTGATTAAATCACTAGTGGTTTCTTTGAGAATAAAAGAATACAACCATTTTATCAGAGAAACACAGTCACAGATTGGTGGGACTTGAATCACCTGAACCGATACCCTGCCTGCTCTGTCTGAATCAGGACAACCTGGACTATCAGCCAGAGCCCATAATGGGTACACTGTTCTCCCTTTAGCTATTTTAACTGTTCTACAGAACAGAATTCAAGGCATTGTTGTTCATTATTAAATATGCTACAATAAAGATAATCAGAGTAACATCTTGTTCTGTGATATAGTAATAAACAGAGCAAAGAAATTAAAGCAATAATTGAAAAACCTGGAGAGCTATAAAGACTTTTTATTAGAGATGCTATGGACCAACAAGGTTGTAAACCAAAGCTGAGTTTCTCACCCAGCACATGTAACGCTGCCACTCGTGCTGCCAGCTCATCCCACACCGTGACCCTCATTACATGAAGGAGGCTTAAAGGAGAGGGAGATGGTGAAGGGAAGACAAAATTCATATGGATCTCGTATGGTGCATGGTGTTTCTGCTTCTATGGATTCACCAGTCTGCTTTAAACCAGAGGAATCTATTTCCTGTAAGATCATAAGTCAAGGATCAGGGATTGTCAGACTTTTTTCAGACTGTTTTCTGCAGTTTGCTGTTAAGCTGTATCATTGCTATAGATTACCATCCCCTACCTAAACGCAGGCTTTGCTGGCTTCCATACATAGTTCATCGCCTCACATATTTGAGGAGGAACAAACCTTTCCTCTGCCTCCATATCAACAGCTTTTGCAACAACATCTTTTTGTCCGACATGGCAGGAGATTAATGCAGATGAATTTTGGTTCAGCCTTTACACTTCATCCTGACTGCACAGATACCCTCACCAGAAGTAGAACTATGTATAATATACCCTACATGGCTATAAAGACTAACGACTGCCCCACAACAGCAAGGCATTTTTGGGACTAGCAGTAGATGCTTGCAGGCTATTGGAAGGTTTTCTTTTAAATGACTTAGAGGTGTGCATATGTAGATGAGAGGCAGACAGAAGCCCAGCCAAGTCTCACTCATCTGGTGGCAGACAACTTATTCATTCTGCATTTATTTTAAGGCAGTTTTAAAAAGCATCTGCACCTCCGAAGAAATACTCAGTGTGTATTTCAAGAAGACATTTAGAATCACACAGTCTGACAGCAGACAAGTGGGTAGGAGTCTCTGCCCAAAGAGTGGATGGCCTTTCAGTAAACCTGATTTTAAACCACAGGAAAATTCTGGTCTGCATGGGGCTATTAAACACATACTATGCTTAAAGCAGGCCGCTGAAAACCAAACAAAAAGCAATTAAAAAGGGATTACCTGAAAATTGCTATTTCTGTATTTTGCCTGAGTAAGTTTTCAAAGCCCACTCCCGCTACCCCACCCCACTAAAAATGTTAAATTATTCTGTGTATCCTGCCTATAAACATCCATCCTCATTACGACAGGTCCTGAAGGATGTGAGACTCCACTGTTGCAGCCCAACATCCACCTGCACAGCTCAGTGCCCGTCCACGCTGTCCTGCCAGCGGTACATCAGCCGCACATCAGCCGCACATCAGCCACACATCAGCCACACATCAGCCTGGGCAGCAGGGGGAGCGTCACCCAGCACACCCCAAACCAAGGTGATCTCGGACCCATTACTGCTGCAGCACCACACCGAGGTCTGGAATAAGGAGGCTCAATAGGATCATGCCACCTTCCAAATCCCTTCTTGTTTTTTCCTAATGTAATTGGCAGTTAAATTTCAAAGCCCAAAATACTGGTCTTTTCCTGTCTTGGCTGTAGACCACATCTTAACAGAACAAATTATTCTGGTTTCTGATCTAAAGCACACTGTTTTAGAAAGAAAGCATCAATGCATTATCTCACAGAGGTTTATATTCTGTGGCATTCAGCTCAGGATGTTCCTTCAGAAAATTTATAGCCACATTAAAGTGAGTCCTTGCGATGAGAAGGAAACTGGCTGGAAGAACAGAGGTGAAGAGAGTTTCAGGCTATGTCAAGGCTACAGATTTCTGCCGGCATAGATGCAGGCATCGTGGATAGTAACTGGTTAAATCCCACGAGTGGAAGAGTTCTCTAGCATACACATAACCGAAACCTTACAGACCAGCACAGAGTGCAGATGCTCCATCGTAATGTTATCCTGGGAAAGGTTTTCTACTATATACACAGACCTAGTGCGCTAAACTACAGACTGATTCATTATATAAACTTCTGTGGAATAGTTATTCATCATATTCATGCTTTTTGTTTTCTTATTTTAAAATTTCAGCTTCTCTAACGCAGTAAAATCTATTCTTCAAAGAAATTCAATCCAGTGATACCAGACAGGTCAGAAACGCACAGCCAACATGACATTGAAAAATATTCACCGAACTTTGGATTAATGAAGGCTTGGCTCACCACCTTACTGCCTATAGCCACTCTGCTGCTGTAAATTAGGCAGCAGAATGACACGGGAGGAATAAAATGGTGAGAAGCGAGGTCAGCAGCAATGCTGAATCAGAGCTCCCGAGGCGGCAGCTGAGCCGGGATCATCACGGCAGCGCCAAACTGACTCATCGAGCCGCACCGAGCGTCCCGGCACCCGCGGCCCGTGGCCCATCCATCACCGGACCAGCTGCCCGGGACCACGGACACACCCTGTGCCGACTGTCCGTCCAAGAGCGAGCTTGGCTTTGAATGTGGTGAGAGTGACTTTGCAAAGGCTGATTTACCCACGACCTAAAGCGGCAAGTGTACCACTTTAATTTCCACTCTCAGCACAGTGCGGGATTTATTAGTCATCCGCACTGATATTTCTAGCACTACAAAGTCAGATGGAAACCTGGAAAAATCCTTGACTTAATTTTAGGCAAAACTTAACTCTGAATTTCCCTTCCTTAGAAAATTTGACCGAACAGCCACCTTCAACATTCTTATAGCTGCCTTTTCACAAACCTATATAAAATGCTTAATACTGAATTTTGAGAACACGATTTAACCAGTATGTTTTTGTTCTTATTTAAAACTTTATAGAATATTTCCTAAGAAAGAGCTGTTCACTAGACAAATCCCATTTAAGACATTTTAAGTTTCTGTGAAGTATTTTCTGAACCTTGGCTACAATATATTCCTGAATTCATTTCATCCTTTGTCAGCTGCAACTCCAATCTGTACCATAAAGGGATGTGCCTCTCAGATAAAGGGGTTCATATGGTTCTAGTCTCTATAGACTGGCTGCAGCAGATAGCAAAATACCTGGCAATCTTTAGATAAAATGGAAGAGCACCATTAAAGTAAGTGGAAATGTGTTTTTAATAAACTGGGTCTAAATTTCGTTATAAGCATCATAAGCTCTTGTATCCCCAAGAGGCCTTATTAGATTCAGATAAAATACTTTAGAAAATTCCTATCACCTAACTACTTTGAGCTGCATTAATCATTTTAAATTCCACCCAAATCACGAGCAAAAAGTCTGCTCCCATCTAATGAATATAAATGCTTTCCCTTCCATAGCTAAATTTCTTGGGCTGAAGTTTTACAAACATTTAATGGGAAATGTTCACAGAAAATCCATTAAACAAATAAAAGGTTGTGCGTGCAAGTTTCCTATGCAATATGTGGTGTGGAAATTCATCCCCTTTATTGCTTAGCATTTTCTTTTCAAATATCAGGGTTGGATTTTAAATACTTAGAAGTTTCTCTTATGGTACTTTCCATTTTGTTTACTTTTGTACATCTCATTACTCACAATATCACTTTAAAACAATTTCCTGGCAAATCAAAAAAAAAGAGGAATGGCACAGAAACCACAGAGGTCGGCAGAGATGATCTATGGACAAATACCTTAATCCGTTCACCTAGAGGTCTCCATGGCCTGTAGAACTGTATAACACCAAAATGCAGATGTTTTGTGTGCAATTAAATGCCCTGGCTCCTCCTGCTGTTATCTAAATAAAAAGCACGTGATTCTGGCAGGTCTGATTCTGCCTTTCAGACTCTGAAATCTTCAATCACAAACTTTCTCTTCTTTTCCACGGCCACTGTCCTTCCCTGTTGTATAATCTGGATTTGTGTTGAACTGCTAGCGGGTATCACATAATGCCATGGGTATAAATGAGAGGAGTATGCAGATGACACTCAGCATTAAGGTCTGGCCAGCTGTCCCAGGGTAGGGTGACACTCACTACTTGATGAAAGCAGCTGCCTGAAGTGAATCCCAGATCACAAGATACCGGATTAGTCAAAGATCAGTGGTAAAGGCACTGGACTGGAATTTGAGGATCCTCTGCTCAGTTCCTGTTTCTACTCCATTTGTGACCTTAAGTAAATCACTTGGCCCCAGAACCCCAAGAGGTAATTAGACACCAGATTTCTGAGGATTTCAATGTTATTTAGGATTCCAGACTTAAGTGGATCTAAACCCTACTTAAACTCTTCTGAGCCAAACCTGTCAACACCGAGACTATCCTATCTGTCCCAGCAGATGATATCGTGGGAGTCCCATCTTTTGTCAAGGCTACGGTGGGAAGGCATCTCAGTGCCCTTGGTGGACTCCTGTCAATGTGACCAGAAGCCTGAGGAGCCAACATGCCACTCAGGCTCAGAGCACAGAACAGCTCATGTGCAGAGTTCAATGCTCTGTTTGAGCACCCATAACACATCCTTCTGGGATACTATAAATGGGTTCAGTTAGATGGAAAACCAAACAGAGATGCAAACCAGTTAACCCAAAAAGAACAACTCTGCCTTCTCAATGTGAATAAAGTATGAAACCTCCAGTGCCACTTAAATGGAAAGTGCAGGAATAGAAACAGCTGTACAAAGCAGCATATTCCATCCCTTTCTGACTGAGTATGTACGCTAAAAATTCACAATACTTACATTCAGAGAAACACTGATGCAGGAGCTTCCTCGGAGCACCACCTCGCAAACTCCCTCTTCTCAAAAGCAGAGGGGCTGGCTCACTTGACTAGGTGGGATGTTGTAAAGAGTTCAAGAAGATCCAGTGCCCAAATGCAGAAGAACTAAAGTAAAAGTTATGTTTAACTCCTTTAAGCCTTCTCTGAAAATCCCAAACAGTATTCCCAGGTGAAACACAGCTTTGACTTTGTAAGGCCTAACTTTGCACATACTTTCTATATTAGTAATAAGAACTACAATAAAACTCATCCATGCAATAAGCTCACTGAAGCCAAAGAAATCACAGTGATGACTGCTTTGGTCTGCTGTCTCTTAATTAGCTTCTTTCACATTCAATTGACTGTGTTTTACCTAGCTCTACAAAACCAAAGGTTATTATATACAGAGGAGCTTATTTGCCACAGTTGCACTAGTTTCAGATCACACTAATCATCAGAAAACTCTGCGCCCAGGTCTCTCCATCTCCACCCAGGAACAGAAGCCCAGGCAGCTGGGCTGTGCAGAAGGTTCTCTGCGGGTCTGCTGCAGCCGGGAGGAGTTTGGCTGTGGGCACGGGCAGGGGTGCTGCCAAACATCCTCTCCTACAGCCAGAAGAGGATGAATACTTCCACAAACACTGTTTGTCATTTCCATCTTCACTGGCAAATTCTCTTTGAACAGCACCCTGGAGACACCGACTTGCTGGGAAGCCAAAGAGGCTGCAAGTCCCCCTGGGGTAGGGGGAGCCAGAACTCCTGTGAGGGCACAGGGACACTCGGTGACCTTGTTGGATGTTGGGATCTACACAACTCTCAGAGAAGCAAAAGGTTTAAAGGCTACATCCCTAGAGCCTGAAACAGGAGAGAAAAAAGGGCATTTTCCCCAGCTGAAGGAATTCAGTGCATACACTAATGAGAGGAGCCCTGTGCAATTTCTCAGCCTCACCATGTCCATATTCCCCAAAAGTATACCAAGTGGGTCACACTTGAATTTAGACACAGATGGATTTGTAACAGCAAATATTAAGAAGTTGAAACAATTTTTTTTTTAACACAAAGCTCATTTCATTGGACATTTGGGAACAGGTTTGCGGTTCAGAGTTAACACCCAACAGCAGCTCAAATGCTCTCGCAAGTCTTCTCACAAGTGCCCTCCACCACCAAGCACTCCCATGCTCATACACGACTCTCTTCAATCCATCCCTCCGCATCCGGGAACAACACCTGCCATCTCTTCCTTCCCATTTCAGATCCGATCTGTTCTCCTTTCCCCAGGCACCACCAAGTCAGTCCTTTTGTCTTTTGAGCTCTCTGGATACATTCCCACATGAAGCCTCACTCATGGAGCCCACTCCTTGAACACATCTTGATAACGCATCAAAATACACAGAATTCTCTCACCTTATACCTATTTTCCATCAAGATTCTTCTGTTCTTTAAACTTCATATACTTAAAAGCTTGTAAAAGAAAGCATTGCACAGATCCAGACAGAAGTGGGAGGGCAGAGAATTAGACCCGTATCCAGGTAGTTGTTTGTTTCTTTGCTGTGTTTTTCTGTTGGTGGTGGTGGTTTGTTCTGGTTTGGTTTTTTTACTATAGTTGCATCAAGCCTTGGGTATGCATTCAGGATGGGGTTTTCATAACTATTCAGGAAAATGCAGATGATATTTTAGTTGTTCCTACATGCTCACGAATTTTTTTGGTCTTGTCTTTTTCAGGATATTCACAATATTTCAGAGACTTAGAGAGCTGGAGCCCAGCAAGTTTGAGACTTACAGATTCCAACTGCAATCCTCAAATACTTCCTTTATATTTTAAATATCTAAATAAAAAAGGGAGTATGAAGTTAAAAATCCATTTTAAAAACCCTTGTCTTGAGAATACAACTCAGTGATAAACAAGGTTGTCATTTGCAGGGAATGACATAACACAGCTTAGTCTGCTTTGCCACTTGTGAATTGTTTCAGCACCCAAAATGTATGAAAATCAACATTGCTATTGTACTCACTAGTACCTCTTTCTCTCCATATATATATTTATCTTTTTTTCATCTTCTAAAAGGCACAAACAACCTGTCAGATAAATTCAAGCATATGCAAAATTCTAACTAGACAGGAAAAAATACTCTTTGTTCATTTCCCCATGTGCTCTGTGGGAGTTTAGTCTTGTTGGTGTGATTGATCAGTTCATATTTTACCAGCAAAATCATTTTTCAAACACATACATGCCAGCTGAAAGCAGAAGACAAATATTCAAGCCAGAATTTTCACTGGACAGAGAAATACAGAGAAGATCCACAATGTTTAACAGCATTGTCAAGTGTCCCACCAAACAACATTAGAATCCTGCTGAAAAATAATGTTGCGGTTTGCCTTGTTTCCCCCCCACTCTCAGTACCCTCATACCTAGGATTGGATGGCAACGTAAAAGCCAACCTAAATTTCCCATGGAGGGTGGCATGGGTGGAGGAAAACACACAAGATTTCTAATAGCCCTTCTATTTTCTTTAACAAATTAAGTCTTCTGGGGATCAAATGGCAAATTAAACATCTGGAGATTGGTTGAGTAAGTTAAACCCAGCAATGAACGCATCAGTCCCCCAGCAGCAGGCTGGGTGGGAGCGGTGACCTGTCTGGACACGTTCCCGTGTCACCTGTTGAAGGTGAACCTGCTTTACCAGGTGGGTTGGACTAGATCATCTGCAGATGTCCCTTCCAACCCCAGCCATTCTGTGACTCTCTGTGTAGACGGTGCATTTCCTCAGCAGAACCTTTGTAAAACACTCATCTAAAACAAGCACATGTATTTTCTTCATTTTGGTTATGGTCTTCACAAAAACTCTACAGTTGGAAGGTTAAAAGCCATGAAAGGTATCACTACAGCACTGCAAAAGCCTCGTACAGATTTCCAAAGCTAAAATTGCACTTCATCCCCAGCGTAACGTTTTTCCCTCATGAGAACGCACATACTCTGCTCATCACAGTTGTCACTGCAGACAACTTCACTGCCGAAGGACAGGGTGGAGGATCTTCATTCCTGAAATAGCTGTGATGTTCTAAGTGTGCTCATCAGCCAGTTTAGACAGCGTCAGTTAACTGAAGTCAATCGCTGCAAAAGTATTAAGAACATTTGAAAAAGCAGTGTGTGTGTAGCAAGAATGCAGTAAACTACCCCACAGCCTTCTGCCTTAACAATATTGGTTACTTTTGCAATAAGTAGCTTGCCCATTTTTCTGGACAGTTGTTTTTAGCAGCCTCCACAAATAGCTCACAGCACCAATAGCAATCAGCACAGCAGGATGCACCAGCTTTAACAGTCCTATTTTCTCCTGAACAATATCGGTGTTTACCTGGAAGTTAAAAGGAGAATTGTGTAATTTCTGGGGGAAAAAAGACTGTTTTCTTTCCAGTACAATTCCAGATACCCGCCTCTTGCTCCCTGGCACTCCGGGTGACCTTGGGCATTTCAACTGACCTCTGTGAACCTCGGGCAGCCCAGCTAGAAGACAAGAGGCCTTTTGAAAAGCAGATGTTGGATCAGTGCTGAGTTTTCTTGGATAAATGCATTTAAAATTAAAAAAAAAAAGTGGTGACTGTTCAATGACCTTTCAGTTCACTTAATGTCAAGGGCCTTTCTTTGGGAGATTGTCTACCCGGAATCGCTAATGCAATTTAAAAAAGCAAAAATGAAAAAATCAAATTCTAAACAGCTCACATACAAATGTAGAGGTAGAAATAGCCAAAGCATATGGCACGAATGAAAATGCAGTATTGCGCCTTTTCTCTTGGTCTATTTCAACATAATTCATTTATAACATTTTAACATCTTATATTCATGCAGTTTTTCATTTTAAGTACTATATTTATGCTGGATCTTTCATGCCAAAGCATCTCTGAATACATCCAAACCTAAACTCACAAACAGACAATATGCGCTAGACCAAAATCTGTAACAATACGATGAATATAATGAAAAACCAAATTGACAGCCAAGAAACAATGCTGGGTACATGCAAAAAGAAATACAGTCTGATGTGCTGAGGATGAGGTCTCCCATACCACCCCCAGGCCACGCCACCTGTCAGCTTCGCCACCCGTGACTCAGCACATACACACATATTTCAGTGTGGTTCCAGCAGAATCTCTTCCAGACTTCTAATCCATTAAATCACTGCCTGCTCTTCTCATGGTTCTATTCTCCTGCTTTTCCCTTTTCAGGCAAGAGAGTGCAACGTTCACCAATATCCCCCTCGCCACAAGTCGAGCAAATCAGGATTTTTTATTCCTGTAGTAGTGATATTGGTTACCAAACAGTTATTTTCTAACCAGATCCACACATCTTCATTTATATGAAGCTGCTTTTAGTGCAGCTCTCCAGGAAATATTGTCTTAACCCTGGTCAAATTCTGCTTACTATTATATCCTCCATTACTCAAGCGCAACCACTTGTAAGGCAAAAATGTGGCACTATTGAACACAGTAAAGTAATTCCAGGTTTACCAGTTCCCATGTCCAAAACCCCTAAGACTGTATTGTTTCTAAGCCCTTAGAGAAGTTCTGTGCACTGCAGAGTTACTGTAAATCTTGATCCTCATCCCCATGCAGCGCAATTTATCAGGAGCAACCAGTTGCAGCAGAAAGCCAGTGCAGAAAGTGTATCCCTATAGATTCAACAAGCAATTGTATAGGGAGGGAGGAAACCTGAATAGACCAACAGTGCGCGGCACCTTCCGAGCCAGTCACTGCCCATCCTGCAGGAGCAGGAGAGCGCACGCTCCTCTCGGGAAGATGCTGCATTCCCTCTAGTGCCCTGGACCTCCCCTGCAAGTCAATTAAAAGCAAAGCAATAACAAAAAGTGTTGTTGTCTTTTTTTACTAATATACACCCATACACTCTCACTACTGCAAACAGGACAGTTTTCCACACGATTCCCTGAAGAGATTGTGAAAGAAGTCTTGGGAAGCTACATAACAAGGACAGGTGGTCACCACCCAAGCACAAGTTAAGAATCTGAAGTTTGGTTCTGTCTTTATTAATAGATTGCATAGTATTTTAATAATAATTATCCTTATAGTATAATACCCTTATACTGCAAAATATGCTGTTGAGAATAACTGAGGAGCATCCTAGAGCCTGCACCATAGCTCAGAATTTCCTCCTGAACAGAGAGACTACCATTTTCAGCGTTTGATGGCCTCCTAGCATAGAGTGGATATTGCCATAAATGACCAACAAAAATAGTAATTATTTATTAATAAAGAGGGCTATAAGTAGGAATTTTAATGTTACAATGTTACTATTAAACAAACAATTACTGTAGTTTTAATCCATATTCTTCATTATCTTCTGTTGGCTTGAATACTATGTGCAAAAATTAAATTGTACAGCCTTTGCAATAAATAAAATTCAAGTACTGTTTATAGTTTGCAAATTTGCAAAGAATAGCTGAGTTCAGCACTTGAAAGCTTTCTGAAGAACTGAGAATCATTCTCTGGAGACTATTGACTGAATTCCCTTAGATATTTTGGGAGTTTGTGGTCTACATTCAGATACCCAAGTTGATATTTGATGACTGTGTAGTTGTCTGCCCACTCAGACCAAACTTCTTCACTTACAAAAATATTCTCAAAGACCATATCAAAAGCCTTGTTAAAGTTCAAGTAAATAACCACTTTCCCCATCATCCACAAATCCCTTTATCTTATCATAGAAGACAATCAGGTTTGTTAAGCACCTGGACATTTTCCCCTTCACATGGGACATCAGCCAGCTCTCTGATCACCCTGGATGCTGCCTATCAGCTCCCATAGCCCTGAATGGGTTGAGTTACCTCAACTAATTCCCATCTTAACCTTCATCCACTGCTGGTAGCTCTCATGAAACCCTATAGTAAACAGGTCCTAGAGGCTTGGGAGACCTTGTCTGTGAAGACAAAGGCACAGAAAGCAACAACTGATAATTAGATTGCCTACAGAACCAAATCCAGGCCAGCAAGGGGAGTGCTGTCATACCAGCAATACAGTTGTCACAGTGTAGGAATGGGCATTAAACTTAACATGTTTTGCACATGAGAAATATTTCTTATGCTGTGTCTCACAACCTTATCATTTCCTCACACCAGAGGGATCAATCAGTTCCATAAGCAATGTCTTCCATGCTGTTTTTGAGATTAAATAGTAGGATAACTTTGCCAACACCTTAATCTTCACATGCTCATATATATTCAGCTGCAACAATTTTGACATAGAGGTCATAAGGTTGATTTGAGAATAACCAAAGCAGTTCATAAGGTTAATTTGATAACATCCAAACCTGTAATCTGCAATCAGCTGAAGTAAGGACCTCCAGCTGCACAGGTGATACAAAGGTACCCACGCTACTCACAGCAGCTGGGGAACAAAAATCAACAACACTGCTGTATTGAATTTGCAATGAGCACCAAACCTTTGGAACAAGGCACACAAACACCTCATGAAAAGCAAAAGTAGTCAAGAAATGAAAATATAACAGTCTGCTGTGATCTACATTATTTAATGTCTTATATACAATCATGCCTATGATTTTGCATTAATCTCATTTCACATGATAGGTTTACAGTCTGTGACTTGACTATTGATCTGAGACACCATGATCATCAGATATTTTTCACTTGGAACCATATATTCACTACACCATCGTTTTATCCCTCATAATCGCAGTCTGTCAAAACCAGAGTACCTGTGCATTTCTGCAGTGCAAACAACGGCAGGAACTGCCTCGAACTCCTGTTGGCACTGCTGACTCAGTCCGGACAGCTGATTGCCCTAAACAACTCAGAACACAACAGCCTACACTCTTCTTACAGACAGACACACAAAAATCACTGAAAGGATCCAATTAGGACGCTGTTGATTGAACACAGAGGCACAGCAGTAGCAAATAATTGTTTCTCTATATCTAGAAGAAATTGCAGCTTTCCTGCTTTCCAAAAGCTACCCGGTCTCTAAGTCTGCCCAACCTAGACATGTCCTTAACTCCTCTGCAGAAGCAGAGTTTAGTGTCCCCACTTCTCTTACCAGCCTCGATAATATATTATTTCTTCCAAAGTTTCTGCATTTTCTACCAACAAATCCCATGCTCAAACCCTTCCCAGAAGAGTTCCGCAATGGTCCCGCTTTCTTCTGCTTGTTAACAATTCCGTCTGCAGACTGCCCATAGCATTGTCTGTGTACTCTGCACCATGTTCCACCGGGCTGCTTGCCTCATTCTCTGTGTGCAGTTCTGATGTTGCCACAGTACCATGGTGAGAATCTGGAGAACAGTAGATCACCTTTAACTGTACCACCCTTTTACTAAAAAGGAAAAGGTCAATAGTGAATATTTCTCCTACTAAGCTTACTTTAAATGCTTATTTGATGTTCCTAGACCTAACTCCCTCAATACAATGGGAATTTTGCACACACAGAACTAGAGATGTTTTCTTTTTGCTTCGTTGTTGCTGAAGTATTACCTAAAACCCCCAAAAGCTTGCTAAAGTATTTGCCCATTCACACTTTCAACTCTTTCCTTATTTGAAGTCTTCCATTGACCAAGACTTCTCCCAACAAGATAAGAGTGATTCCACAAATAACTCTTTACAATAATAACCCGTGTTAGATATCATTCCTTTTCCCAGAAGGGTTAAAAAACCCCAAACACACACCCCCCACACCACCAGACTTGAACTTCAGGTAAATAATGGGCGGTTATGGGAAACACTGAAACCTAATCAGCACGCTCCTGTTTCTTGCCAGATTCTCATCAAGACTAGAAAAAAAAAAAAAAACTCATCTATTTTGAGCTTCGATGAGACCAGATTATTTAAAGCATAAGGATTTGTACAAGATATTGGAAGATCTCTTAGGAGACAATTGGTACTTCAAAACTTCTGTAAGATAAGGTTAGAAGTCTGGGCTGACCACTGCCATCAGAGAATATTGCTATGAAGAAATGCCTTTCAATCTGAAATAGGGAATAAACCTCCAACTAAATTATGTTTGAATAAAGCAAGAAATATAGTTCCAGGTATGGTCTTCATAGTAAAAAGGTTATACAAACAGTTAAAGAAATAGTCTTTTACATGCTCCACAAAGAATTAGCAGATGTATTTGTGTTTTAAACAGCACGCAGATGCGTATCAATACAGCAGCACACCCAACGCAGCCCACAGGACACAGCAGCCACGCCAGCCCACGAGGTTCCACAAGAAGAGTCCGATTTCTTCAATGAGAACAGAACCTGGGGACCACGTTGCGTTCACCCACATCAGCACCAGAGGGTTTTCCCACCCCTGTCTGTTGAAGTACGAGTCTCAGTACTGCTGGGAACGAGTAGCAGTTGTTCCAGCAGCGAAAGAGAGCAGCATCCCTCTCAATCTCCCGCAGCTGCAGGGAAACGGCTTCCAAGTCGCTTTTGCAGCGGCCAAGCAGCAAGTCGAGTGCGCTGGTTTCATGACTGCGCGCAGCACGCTGCAAGCCAGGGAACAGACAAGCTTGGGAGGGTCTTGGAAACTATTCATAGACTTTCTCCTGACAGTTTCAGTGCAACTTTTAACATTAAACAGCTTGCAAACCGAGATCATCAGCAGCGCATCAGCTTGTATCAGCTATAACCCTTCTGCAGGTTTCAAGTTATAGGCAGTGGGCATTTGTGCAGCTCAAAGTGCTTAAAGAAAAGAGAGCAAGAAGCTGGAAAATGCAGATATTTCAAGAACAATTCAGGATTTAACTGCTGCTTATGGTAATTTTGTCATGCAATATACACTGTCTAATTTTGGGGGGAATCATTTGTATTATTTTCTCATTATAAAACTCAATTTCATATCCATTGAAAAAAATAATGGCTAGATTTTAAGCTATTATTTCTGTAGCAATGGGACACTAAATGATTGACAATACAATTACTATTGCAAAGGCTTTGATATGCCGAGTAATACGTAAAACAGAACTTCAATATTTCCATGCACAGAGCTGTGGGGTTTGTAACCACCTATTTCCCTGTGACTCAGGAGATCTTCACACACTCAAGAAAAATGCCTTTAAACCCGATGTTTGTGAAGCATGCGCGAGACTTCACCCATACCACTGAAACATCTGGAAAGTTAATGTTTCCATGACACGCAGAGTAAAGTCATATTTTGTAAATTTTCAGAAACTTAAAGATCCTTTTTTATTTGGAAAAAAAAAAATCTCCATTCTCTAATGATATTTCAGGCCTAAATTTCCATATATACTTTAAGTTGAGTTAGTGTGTGGGCATGTAACATTAATGCCAACTTATTTCTTCCCCTTTACTGCTATTTTTCTCCTTTAAGCTTGCCAGGTACATTCTGACAGTTGGGAAGCCACTGAGATTTACCAGATTCAATCTCTTGTACACAGGTTAATCTGTTAATGCCAAAAAGAATAATATACTATAATTAATTAGACCATTGAAAAAAAACCCACCCAACTTGATTTCACTTTTAGGCTCTAATCTCCAGTTTCACTATTCTGTTACTAGGATGTATTTCTGTTCACTTGTCTGGCTTTGCTGTGGGCTACACAGAACATGGTCTTTCCATTCTTTCTTGTTTAAAGATATTCTAGAATATTATAAGCACTGCAAAAGAAAGAGCATCTATATTGCAGCCCTCATTTGGGGAATTTAGCACGCATTGAAATGTTGGCCGAAACATCCATTGATTTCAGAGAGATGTAGATTGAGCTTTGATGTACAAAATGGTAGAAGACTTCTTCAAACGCAGCCCACAGGACCATTTGCAGGTTTTACTTGAATTCAACCCCTTTTAATTTGTAAGCTAATGATCATGGCTTATCATCTGCTACATTTACAGGCAAAACCACACAGCTTTGTCACTGAGCTAGCATAGTAGATGTCCTTTTATTCAGAACTAGGATTGATTTCAGAGAGGATTTGGCTGTCCATCATGAGAGACTGCTGTGGATCCTATAGAATATGCAAATTCACACACACAGGTGTTCTGGTTTGCATCACGCTCCTGTTAGGACTGATTTGTTAGGACATTTTCTTCTCCTACTACAAATCTCTTCCTTCTGCTCTTTCTCCAGCTTTAGTTATTCTGGTTTCCATCAGATCTGCTGACAGGAGTTCTCCGTTTCCTTACAGAGGACAGTAAGATTTCTCACTCTTCTAATCTGCTCCAGTAGAGATCATAACCACCAACCCTGATGAGAAACTGTCTTCTGTCAGCTTGAGCTTTGCTACTTAGGACCACAGGATTTAAGAACTGTCACTTTGACAATTGCAGAAGACTATATCAGTTTATTATCTTAGCCGAAGATACATGGCAACTTTTAAGAGTAATATCAGTGCTTTTTGGTGTATAAGATTAAGCCTAGAATCTCTCTGTATTTTCTGAGGACACAAAGAAGGAGCCCAATAGTGTGTTCAGAGGTTGGTACAGCCAAAGAGAAGCTACAGGTGTACCAACCACATTCGTGGGCAGGTATGCGACCAGAGCAGAGTATGGTCTTCTGGCTCTTCAGTGAAGGAAGCAATAGAACTGAGTTTCCCCACACGCTATCAGGATTCTCCAGAAGCAGCACCTTCCGAATCATTTTATAGAGGAAAAGTGCTTTCCCACTCTTGAAGTGTTTGACTTCACCTACAATCCCATCTCTACCTGCCTATAGATTGGCCTCTGCCAGCTGCTTTTCAGGGTGCTGAACTCATCTAGGCAGAGGATATTTGGGATACAGTTATTTGGATTAGAAGCAAGTGGGATATACAGTTGATGACTATCTGTGCATTGCTGGCATTTAAGAGGAGAAGCCTATATCCAGCAAGGCACTTACATTTGTGCTCAACTTTGGCTTCAGTAAACTACTCGCACGTTCAAGATTAAGCAAGCACTTCACTGGATTGAGACCATCATATCTATAACATAATGAAGCAAAGGTAAGTAGCCTATCTTATAGCAACGTAAATCTAAAATAACTCCAGCTAAAGCCAAAGGTGTCTCCAGAGTTACACTGACATGAAAACAAGAACTGCCCTATTGTATTCCAATCGCCACAGCTGCTATACTCAGGCCTTTCGATTGCAACTTCATCCTCCGCTTTCTCGGCAGAAATATCTGTATAATTATTCTGTGGATGAGTTTTAGTGGCTTAGAAAATCAACTAACAGGGGATTCAGCAGGCCTAAGAATTATGCAAAGACTACTTTAATCAGCTTAGTATTTAAAATAAACTATTTTGGGTTTTAAAAAGTGCATCTACCACAACTGAACTAGAGTTATTTGTATACAAGGCAAATTAGCCATATTTTTTCAGTGCAACAGAAGGGCTGTGGACATTGGAAATTAAAAACAGTAATTCCATGAGGAAAGAAAAGCTACATTATAGCAAAGATATAGTTTTACAGCACATGTGAATTTCTGGGTTTGTGTGTGTAAATTAGAGCAGAGAAAGGAGGAACAGTAGACAAAGAACTTTTAAAACAAACCAGAGCCATTAAACCCAGCAGAAAAGCAGGTCAGACCCACCCCTATTGCCAGCTGTACTTTTACTGCAATTAGTGGAGCCACATCAATATACTCGGACTGAGTATAATATTGCCTAAATATATTCAAATTCTAAACAATACCGCCTTGAAGGTGTTTCTTTTCCATTGCTACTGTTCATGTGTGCAGCGCACCTTGCTGCTTTCTGTGGATGGAGCTGGATGGGTTATGGGAAACGTTTGCTATTGTATCAAGGGCTTACTGCCTCTAGTAACCTTATTGACTCTGAGTGTCTGGAGGAAAAAGTCTTTAATTAGCATTATAAATAATTACCAACTACGTTTTTGTTCTAGGATGCAGAGAAAAGCTGAAACTCCAAGCCAGGGTTTTTTTCCTATTTATTTTTTCTGCAGTTCAGAAATACAGATGGCAGAATAGCCCTCATGCAGAAATGAATGGCAACCTCTCTATAAATTGTTTTCCAGGTCGTTTCACTGAGTGTTTTGCAGGTATTTCATCTCATTCCTTGACAACTGACCCAAAACTTGGAGCTGGGTTACGTGGGAGACAGGCGTTGTCTTTGCTGTCCTTGGGGAAAGAAATGAAGCTGTTTTTCCAGCCTGTAATTCTTCCCTGTGTACCAGGGAAGGCTCCCAGCTCTCACCCCTTGTCTTTACAGTGGCATTTTAGGCTCATTACTTATTAGGATCAGGAGCAAAACATCCATATCCTTATAAATTAGAAAACGTCTAATAAGAATGAGCTTGAACAAATTTTTATTATAATGAAAGGATTAAGGTGCATGATAGCATTAATATTTAGGAAAAATTAAACAAAATTGCTTTTTATCTGCCGCAAACTATGTTAAATATTTAATACGCCACATCGTAGGGGCGCCATTTCAACAAAGGGAATGAAAACCTTTGCGTTACGAAATTTCATTTGAGTGATTCGAACGTAGCTGGAGAAGTTCTGAAGGAGAAACCTGAGGTGCCGTGAGGTTTCGGGGCAGCTGGAGCAGAGGAGCCCCCGCACTCTGCAGGAGGCGCGCGGCACAAGCCCCCGAGCACGGGGCCGCGGCGACCGCCCCCCGTGGGCTGCGCTGACCCCGCACACGGGTTAGTTAGGAGGGAGCGCCCAGCCTAATTGCTCCAGAGCCTATGGGACGCCTGTCCGTTGCTTTGTGGGGAGTGCCTGGGTATATTTTTAGACAGCTTCAAAACACACACAAGTCATGCAAGTATTCCGAGCTGACAGAAGGGTGACTTCCAGCAGCAGATAACTTCTATATAAATATTCTGAGAGGCAAATTCTAGCTCTCAGATTAAAATAAGCGAATATAAATATTCCTTTATAGCTAAAAAGATGTACTAAATCCTGCTAGGAGCTTCTGAAACAAGGCAAAAGGTGTCTTGCACTCCGAAGCCCTGCGAACTTTCAAACCTTCTCTAGGAGTTCAAGACAAGTGAATATGTTGCGTGTACCTGCTCACAGCCAGGCTATGTATTCCAGTTTAAGGTAATAATGTACCAGTGTGATGCCATAAATCGGGTAGTTTATTTTTGTTGCTTTCAGACCACTGAACTGAGAAGCAAAACAGAATGAAAAAAATTCTGAGTTTGCTCCAAAACTGATGCTGACAACGACCTTGAGGAAAAAAAAAACAACACACTACTATCCTGTGCCTTTATCTCTCCTCCTGTCAAATGTGCTAATAAACACTAGTTAAGCATTATATTTCTATCTTGATACGGGACTCAGAGCAGAAGACAGTGAAACATTATAAGCACCTTGGCTGAGCTGGCTGGATTCTGTCAATCAGGCTTCTCCCACTCTGTGTCCCCAAAAACCCCGTTACCCCAACACTTCCAAACCTGGGAAGGTCTCTGGGTACTTTTAAGACCCTCCTGCCACAGCTGACTCTCATTCTAACCACCCAAGGCAACCGTGTGCACCTGTATACACGTCCTGGGAGAGCAGAAGACAAATAATGTCAAAGATGTTATAAGGTCCTAGATTTTCTGACTCTGGCCTATGTAGCCACATTCAGATATGCCACAAAAATCTGAGACATGTCTATTTCACCATTTTCCAGTTTTATATATTGCAATATAGGAAAAATGACTAATTGATTATCATTTCAAAAATACAGCTGTTTAGTTGGAAACTAAGATGGAAGATACCCAGCACAGCCATGCAGAGAGCGAGGCAAAGGGGCCCTGCTCCAGAACTCTAAAGGTTTGAGGCTCATTTACTACTAGTACAGTAAAAGATACTCTGTTTGAACTGGGGGGTTGGTTTGTGTCTGTGGGTGGGTTTGCACCTGGTTTTGTGTTTTGTTTTTCAAAAAAAACCCACACAAAACAAAAACACTTAGACACAAACAAAAGAGGGGAGTACAGAAGTGATTGCAGAAGTACAACTCAATATCAAATATCTGTACCTAAAGGTAAATCTTAAAAAATATATTGCAATAAATAGGTTTTATTGAGGCTTTGGTGACCATTAACCATTCATGTGTCTCATGCTGTCAGGCAGAATATATTAGTGGTACTTGAAGTGTTGTCAGTGAATATATAACACCACTTGTGCAGCTGCAATAAAGTATCTCTGATCCACTTCCCAGAAGGTTTTCTAAACCTTAATCCACAACTTTGATGGATTTAACAGAAATAGCAATTATCAATTACATGTTAAATTAAAGCTTAGAAAAGCCTTTATGTTAACACAAGATTCTGCCAGTGGGTGTATATGTTTATTTCATTGCACTGTACCTCCAGATAACCAAAACCTTCAAAAGAAACTCTAATAGCAAGTTTGGTTAGAACCTCGAATGGTGCACCAAGTTTGGAAACAAAAGGTAAAAACCTTCAGTTTCAATTGTAAATATTAAGGTATTGAATGCTGAGCTTTGCCAACAACAGAGTGGCAGAAGCTTTACAAGCATGAAATCCCTCATTCGAGAAAGGCAAACTGAACCTAAAACTGCAACAAAAGAGAAAGCGTTTTGAGGAGCACCCGTGCAACCTGCACTGCGGCCGCCTCCGTCCCGCGCGGCTGGTGGGAACGGCTCCCCTTACCTACAGGATTGCAGGGGAAGCCACACAGCGGCAGTGCTGGGAACGCAAACGCTGCGCTCCATTCTGCAGCAAGATACGAGTGTTTTAAGAGCTAAAATACCATTTCCCATGCTTGGTAATAGTTAAGTTCACTGTTACTTTATATAGAAGACATTCTGGTTTGTATCGCTCTAAGAGCAGAAGAAAAGCATGCAGTCAACATGTAATCATTTCCTTGTGTAATTTCAGTATCCAAAGGTCTCAGGCACAGAGTTACTCACACATTTCACTCCAGGCTACTATTTTCTCTCCATTTTTATCCACTCTTCTATTTCCTCTATTCAGATATATTTTTGAAGCCCAGCCTCTTAATGTAAACTTGGAGTTCTTTGCCAAAATACAAGGAGAAGTAAACAAACGGAAAGAGCATCCCCCACACAAACACATACACACTCACCCCAGACACGTATGATTCATCTAGGTTAGTGGTGTCTGTACTTCCACAACACACAGGCACCAGTTGATGAGTATTAGAAATGACAAATGCAGAGCGCTGTTCATTTCCAGTGCTCTGCGAGGCTCTTGTCACAGCGCAGCCCCACAGCTCGCAGACGCCAACCTCTGCTGCATCGCTGCCCCGCGGCACTGGGCTGGGGGACACTTCACATTAACGCTGAGATGAGAGCTCTCAGATCCCACAGCTAACGAAAGAAAGGCACAACAACTCTGACTCCCACACGCTGCTTTAGACACCTTGAACACTGACACTCAGCCCTTTGCACCTGCCTCTTCACCAGCAGACCTGCAGTTTACTGCTCCCTTTCAGACTGATGTACAAACTTCCAGGCCTGTACTTGTCCATGGACATAACAGCAGTAAAGCAGAGTTACACCCGTTAAAAACTTTCAAAGGAAAAGCTGCTTATATTTTCTTCTGTGTAACTAGTGCCTCATACTTTCCTCCCCTTGTTTCTGTGCTGCAAGCGAGACGCTCAGTTTGCAACTGCACAGCAGTGCAAATTTCCTCCCGGTGATCATTCTCAGTACATGATTAAAGGCCAAGATTGCATGTAATTTACTGGATGTAAAGCCTATGTGCATTTCAGACAGAAATGTAACAGTTAATATAGCCACATACGCTCAAGGAGTGCGACATACAGCACTACGACACAAGACACAGAGCTTTTGTTTTTTCTCACTTACACAGAAAACTGTCTTTAAGATTCCCACCTAAATCAACTCCCCCTTCATTTCACCAGGTGCACAAACAGCATTTCCCCCTTTTTCCTCCTTTTAAAACAAGTATCAGACTTCTGCCTGCACGGGTTAACACGCGGTGACTTTGAACGTGTTTCTTTGCGCCCATCTGACTGTCTGAGCCCGGAGCTGCCGAAGGCAAACCCGCCCGCTGGGTCATTCCCCAGCTTCCCGCAGCCCAACGCGCCGCTTCCCAAGCAGGGGTTGCACCACTATCCCCCCCCAGCACCCCCGGAACAGCAACAGCCCCTCAGGAGAGCCCGGGGAGTCGTGTTTAACAAAACACCTGCACACAAACAGCCGTGCACAGCTCCCCTTCGCTGACCGAATCACGTTGGAAAGACAACCGTGAGACCATCCAACCAGATGGAGAAAAATTCTTTGCCTTATCAAAGCTAAATTATTATATCACTGCCAGTCTCAAAGCTACGAGGTACCGGTGCTTTTTAGCTACACTGAGAAAAATATTAGAAGACTATTTTATCAAACATTCAAAGGCATATTAAATTATTTTAACTTGGATATACCTCAGTTTCTTTCTGTGGTGAATCTACCCTTTTAAGTTGAATCTCTTTTCATCTTGAGCTGCAATGGCCTTTCCTACAAATTTGCTGAAGGGTATCACACATTTCCAATAAAATGTTTGGCAAAATTCTGCGCAGAATAAATACAGTGGCTTTTTACAACAGTACCTGAAAGAACATAAACAACAGCGAAGTCTCCAAACAAAAAGCCAACACAAACACTATTTTATTCCTTAATCTCAATAGCAGCTCCCAATTTTGGAAGCCACTAATTCTGCCATTTGAAATCATTTCACAGCAAGTGCAGCTACCCAGTGCAATTCCCTAACAACGTTACAGCTCACCCCTAATGAAAACCCAACTCTTCAGCTGCCCATAGGACACTTTCTTTCCATTCCTGTGCTTCTCACAACACAGTTCCCTCAGTCACACTGTCTGGGGGCAGATGGCCCCGAGCAAACACCCACACCACACTTACACACCCGTGGGCATCTCCGAAGGGAGAGGACACCCCCGCAAACCCCCTCCGCACCAGCACCCACCATTTTCTCCCTGAGCTTAGAAGTTTTGAGAAGGAATGGTCGTGAGCACAGAACGGTAAAAATGAGGGAACGAGGCAGCAAAAATACACAAGATAAGGCCAAACAGAGCAGGCAGCGCTGAGGGCTCCCGGGGTGGGGGCAGGCCCATCACAGCCCCTCAGCACACACCCCACAGCCCCTGCACTTTAAACAAAACAGGCCAGCCAAAATAAATATTCTATGCATTCTTTGTCATAACTTTAAACAAGCACCATGCACACCTTGCTGTTAGAAGATAAAAGCAGTTAAATAGCTGACACGCTCCTGGGGTTCGAGAGCTGTAAAAGCCCCTTACCTGCCCGCACACGCAGAGCTCACCGCCCCAGAGCCTCTCACCCGCCGTGTCAAACACAGACAACCACAACAGCCTTTTCTTTCAACTGCCCGCACACCTGCAGCAAATACCATGTCCTGAGCAGGGACACCTGCACCTCATCTGCACAGCTGTGCTGGGGATAAGTCCCACACCTGGGGACCCCATTACTGGTCCTGGAGAGATTCCTCAGCCTGCTTGCCCACCGTCCTGAGACCCGGGGCAGATCAACTCCAGCCTTATCTCCACCAGCAGCCCTACCAAGGGGCAGAGAGGATCCTGTCTGAGAGCAGCGAGGAAGGTGCTGCATTGCTCACACCTATACTGATGGTCCATGGTTTCCCACTGTCACTGTGCAGAGGTAGGAACGGCCCGTTACCCTCGTGCTGCCCGAGCAGGACCAGACGGGAACGCTGCAATTAGTGTGTGCTGCCAAAAAGCATGGGATGGTTTCTAATCACACCGGGAGAGCTCTTGCTAGGTTTTCAATCTCAGAGATACTTAATACAGCGAACCGGGAAGATGAAGTTTCACTTCAGCTAGAATTCAATAATCCTACCTGAAGCAGTTGAAAAAACAAATTTTAGCCACTGCCTCAGCATCTGGAGAAACAGGAAGGATCTTATCTCTATTATCATTACATTTTAAGTCTCTCAAACTGGTGACATATCATACAGAAGTTAATTCACAACCCTAGTAATCACAGCCTAAAAATTAGGGGTTTATATTTTGAGTTTTATATGCAATTGTCAGATCCCATGAGACAAAGTTCAAGATACAGCAGCCTTTATTTAATGTTCTGTTCCTGCATTAGCACCTGCCATACTTATTTACTGCTTATTTTCTCTACAATTCCCCATTTCCACAGTGCAGCAGAATGTTTCTGTCTTTTATTTTATGTTCTATTAAAAGAGAAATGGAACTCATTGCTTGGGCTTTGACCATGGCACTTCAAATATAAGGCAGGTGCCTGATAACCACCTCACTTTGGTCACAAGTTCACAACGCATAGTTCCCGTTATCTTTTCCTCTGCACTATATATTGTTTCTTCATGGAAAACGAATGAAAAAGTTGTTGTTAATGATTCAAACAAACACTTGAAGATATTAGGCTGTATATTTCAGCCCTAACTTTACTTAGAATTGTATTTCTGATACATTGCACATCCTATGCTTCAGCGTCATATGTAAATTTAAACAGTACTATGCATTTTTAAAATCATATGTTGAAAGATGTTTAAAGTTGCAAGGCTAAGTGAAGGAAAGCCAAAATTTAACCTGACTGCTGCGTCCTGGTGCATTCTCAATTATATTATGTCATAGGTTATTACGTCTTGTTAAATTCAACTTGTCTAGCACTCTTCAGACCATTAAAACATTCTTAAAGAGATGTTGCACTTCCTGATTGCAGTTTTTGGCTCTTCTGTGTGTAGTCTTGTGCTAACAGTCTCGTTCTCAAGTACGTTTCTTGGTGACACTCAGCTTTGTCTGTGTAGGGCTCTTACCACTAAGCACTTAACTGCTGATAAATGCCATTCTTAACAGAGGTGATTTTCATTCTGCTTCGCTCCATTAGTTCAAAGTACAAAATTGCAATGAAAAGCTGCAATGTCCTCTTGGTAGTTTGACTCTGCTTTGACTTCAGTGCTGCCCATATTTATCTAACTTACAGACTCATTTTGGGGAAAAAGCCTCAATCCTATATATATACTTTTTTTTAAACCTGCCAAGGTTAGGAACCCAGTTCTGTGAACACTTTTCATGCAATCAGTTCCACCAAATGCCCATCACCTGAGAAGAGACGATGACCTGTTTCACGATGGGATGCAATGCACAGCTCTGGTCCTATTCTGCAGCCATTAAACTCAATACCATGGACGAAAGTGGGAAAACCCTACAATTCAGTTGTTTTAAACTGCCAGAAAACCTCCCGACTGCAAATTTCATTGTGATTTGCACTGGTGATGGGGGAACGATTTTCAGGCAACTGCACTTTTTAAAGATTTGGAATTTCTCGTCAGCACCCCAGTAATTCAGCATTTATAGATGACAAAATGCACCGAGCAGGAATAGACCCATTTGTTTCCTATGTGCTTCAAACCTTTCATGAATAAAGTAGTACCAAGGGTAACCTTTCATGAATACAACCTTAGGGATCACAGAGCGCCCTCAATCAATGCAGGGAACTCGTGTTGACAGAGTATATGGGAAACAGATTGAGGTATTAAAGCACATAGCCTCTGGTGTTTTAGATGTAAATACTATAGCTATCAAATATTTAGACTCTTATGTAAGCAGTTATGTCATTTTTTAAACAGTTACTGCTAGGAATAAATCTTTAAGGAGGGAATTTTCAGAAGTGCTGGGTATTGGCCTAACTTTGCTCTTACCGAAATCAATCATAAAATTTTCACCACTTTGGAAAAGGACTTGGTCTGTTTACGTGTTTCCGCAGCACTAAGCACAATGAGCCTTGATCCTGGCCAGGGCCTTCTGACTCTTCTGTAATCTAAATAAATTGATTTATAGATCAGTCAGATAAATGATGAGGAAACACATACATACATATAAAACAGCCGGGGTTTTTAAAGGATGGCTTAGCAGTCCTTTGGAGCTTCTTCATTATTTTCTCTTTGAATCCTAAAATTAATTTGCCTTTTTTATATTAATTTAATTTCCCTGTTATCAGTTTTCCCCAAGATAATTCCATGCACCTTAAATTTCCAGTAAAGAATCCAGTCAATCAAATGTAACTTTCTTTCTTGCCACAAACTAATCCCATTTAGTTTGCACAATAAACACATTTGGGGATCTGGTTCATACTTTGTGGCAGAAGAATATAACGTCTCCTCTATTTGCACAAAAGCTGTTGCTGATAAGAGTGACATGTAGCCCAGGAGTAACCACCTTTGCTGGACTGGGAGAGAGGATCGGAGTGCGCTTTTTTATGGGTTTGATGAGTGGTTAGGTCTGTTTCTTTTGTTATTTCACAGGATTCACACAAACATTAATTTACCCAGGGATTGACTTCAGAGGCAGCTATTTTACTTTCACATGCATGGAAAACTGTCTAAAAGCATCGTATTTTCTCCCAAAGAGCTACAGCAAGATCAAGACAAAACTACTCCTGCTTATCACTCAACCTGGGATTTTAAAAGGTCAATACTGCAATGTCTTTTCCCCTATTTTCTCCAAATAAAATGCTCCGAGTCGCTGCAATGGAGGCCGTGGTTCCACAATCAGTTCTCCAGGCGCTTTCCCAGCAGCTGTTCTCATCCCCTCGCCCCTGCTCCAGCCACTTGTTCCCAGCGCCCTCCTGCTGCTCCCGTTGGACCCGCCGCCGGCTCTGGAGCCGGGTGGAGCCAGACCGACACTCAATCCCCGTTCTCTTCCATGGAGCTTTGCTCTCAGCGCGGGTCCTGTGCAGGGCGGTGCCGGCACCAGGGAGCAGATCCGCGCCTGGCAAAGGCTCCAGCATCACACACCCTGCCACGGGAAACACTGCTGGACCCCATCACACACCCTGCCACGGGAAACACTGCTGGACCCCATCACACACCCTGCCACGGGAAACACTGCTGAACCCCATCACACACCCTGCCACGGGAAACACTGCTGAACCCCATCACACGCCCTGCCACAGGAAACACTGCTGGACCCCATCACACACCCTGCCACGGGAAACACTGCTGAACCCCATCACACACCCTGCCACGGGAACACTGCTGAACCCCATCACACACCCTGCCACGGGAAACACTGCTGGACCCCATCACACACCCTGCCACAGGAAACACTGCTGAACCCCATCACACACCCTGCCACGGGAAACACTGCTGAACCCCATCACACACCCTGCCACGGGAAACACTGCTGGACCCCATCACACGCCCTGCCACGGGAAACACTGCTGAACCCCATCACACACCCTGCCACGGGAAACACTGCTGGACCCCATCACACACCCTGCCACGGGAAACACTGCTGAACCCCATCACACACCCTGCCACGGGAAACACTGCTGGACCCCATCACACACCCTGCCACGGGAAACACTGCTGGACCCCATCACACACCCTGCCACGGGAAACACTGCTGAACCCCCACAGGCAGTCTCACCGTTCCCTCGGAAAGCAAGAACAAGCACACGCTGCATTATAAAACTGGCAAAGGAACACGTTTCAGACAGTAGCCAAAGTTGCAAAATAGGCCAAGGAAGGAATCAGGTAGTGGTAACAGATTGTTCACCTGCTTTACCTAAATTCAGGTGATGTTATCACCAACCCTAGCCAGCTATATATTTTACAGTAAGCAATTCTAGTCTATCAGATTAGCAAGTTATATATATATTTAGTGCTCTATTCTCAAACTGTTTCACCACAAGTGACAGCTCATTTCATAAACAGCTTATCTTATGGCTAAAGATATATAAATACATACTAAAAATGCTGCTGAAAGTCTCTGAATGTATAATGCAGCCTGGTAGACATGGTAGCGATTGTAACACTGCATTGTAGACACAAATGTTAAAGAAACTTGGCAAGAATCAACACATTTTAGCTACTCAAAATTCAGATTTTCTCAGTCTTGTCCCCTTCTGATGAATGGAACATATGGGAGTATTGTTCATAAGACTTGCATTGCTTTTCTCGGTGTCTACCAAAATTCCTCATCGTGACAATATTTACCAAGATACATATAGATTCCAATTTGAATTAATTACCTAGAAGTTTTTCTGTGCTCCCAGGTTTACTGGGAAAGAAAAGCGCTTCAGAAGCGATGTGTTGTGAGTGTTTAAGAGTAGATGTTATAGCAACAGAGCCGGCGCAGCGCTGGCTGGGAAGGCAGCTCTCCAGTTAAAAGCCATCAATGCCGAGTGAGATAAAAGACGGGGAAAGAGGAGCTGCTTTGCCAAGAAGCAGTTTGAAAGCTGACATTATAAAAACCCACATATAAATCTAGACATAAATCCTCCCTCATAGGCTAAAGGCCCCATAATATTTTAGCTAGCTTTATTACTTACAAACAAACTATTCCTCAAATACAGCGTCACAACTGCAGAACAGCCTTTAACCTTGTGTCCATCCACTCAAGAACCATGTTATTTATTATCCTTTATCCCTTAATTAGAGAGACTTCACCTACTGCTCTCCGCTCATTTGAAATGCAGAATAAAATACAATGGATGTCTAAAGACTTAACAGGTGTCAACCAGATATTTGCCAGCTACCGCTACTACTCTACTGGGAGGAGTTGCTGTTCTATAAATACTAATTAGAGTTTTGCACATGATCTTGCTGAAATACCTAAGGTGATGAGTGGCCAGTTGTTACTTTTAAAAGATTAGCACAATCTGAAAAACTAATGTCCCCAATGAGGCAATGCTCACACTGAATAATCAGGAGTTATAGCTGTTCTCTGCCCAAAGGGAATATTTGCTCACTTCATCATTTGGAAAATCTGCTGCCTCTCGAACAACTCACTCTTCTATTTCACTTTGAGAAACTTGTAAAACTTCATGCAATCAATATAATAGCATGGTATATATAATTTAATGGTCTTCCAGTGCGATGCCCACATGGCGGGCTTTACTAACACCTTCCAAGGACAAAGCTTTTAGTGTGAAACCATTATTAAGAAACTGCAACAAAATTAGGATGCACTTAAATGCAAAGAAAAATTAGAATATAGTAGAAACAGTATCAGTATGGCAAATACTTCATTTCCTCAAATCCATCTCTCTTCAGATTCCTCACCTCCACAAAACAGACAAAGCAAAAAGACCCAGGTAAAAAACAGAACAGGTCTCCATGATATTAATTGAGATTTTAGATTTTTTGTAGTCATTATCAAGAGAAAAGTTCTGTAAAGTCTCGCTGTAATACTTGTGAACAACCAGCCAATTTTAAGCGCAAATGTCAAGTGATCAGATGCAGCCCATTCCACCGTCTTGAAAGGAAATCTTGTCCCGTTTGCTGTGGAAAGCCACTGGTGTAACATGGTGTGACACAACGCTGCATTTCTACACATGAGGTGCGATGCGTTGCAGTGGAATTTGAGGGATGCAACCGACACAACCCGTTCTATTTACTGTAAACACAGCACAGCCCAAAAAAAAGGTAGAAAGACTCAGAACTTAACCTGCTTGGTCCTTTCTTTTCGTTGGCTTTGTCCCTCTGGGAATGAATGCTCAGTAAATCCATGACCGTGTATGGGGAAAACAGATATCATTTTAATCAGAATTTATTTTTCTCCTTTTTCCTTTTTAATAAATACTCTTTTTCTTTACCATGAAATCTGTTTTTACCTCATCCTTCAGCATACTGCTTCCTCTTGTTAAGTAGCTTATTACTGGAAATGTTTGGCCTTACTTCAAAAGAGAAGAATATGTCAACACCAGAACATCTGTGTCCACACGGAATGCTTTGATGACAGTGATATACTCCATTTACATCAGTGGCTCTGAGCTGAACCTTGATGCTGCCTGCATTTAAAGATCTTACCCCACAGGGCAAGAGAATCCAGGTCAAAAACGTTGATCTGTGTTTGACACACTATCTACTTCAAGAGCACTTGGCAGTGATTTGTTCCAGAGTCAAGAAGCAAACCTACAAAACGTTTCGAAGCTCGGAGCCATGTTCACTTAACCACATTCAAAACAAACACTGAGATTCACAGTCTCTGGAGGCAAATCTGCTTTTGATACGCGGGACTTTGTGAGCAGTATGGTCAAATTCTGCCCTGAACGCAGTGAGCCCTTTCTTATTTAAATCAAAAGAGCATAACTCAGGCTTGAATATCTGTTATTAAGAGGAGCAATGTACCTAAATCTCTCAAATGCACAAAGGAGAATACATACTTTAGCACCTAAAAACTCAAACCTGATTGTATAAAAAGGGGAGAGTGATGGTTCTGTGTTGCACAGCATCACTCCTGTCAGCCTGGCCAGGGCAAGGTGGGAGAATTTCGGTATGGATCACATGCTTCTACGTGCAGGCACAACAATGAGGGGTTCCTCAAATGTTTAGGGCAGAATTGTTCAGAGATGAAGAACTAAGCTCTGTTACAAAATATCTGCAAACCACGGCTTCTGTAATCTTCCTTTCTACTTGATTTTAAAATCTTGTGTGTTTCTTCAACTTTTTGTAGTTAATATATAATTTCTAATTTAATTATATAATATCCACTCTTACACCCTGCTATGCTGACTTAAATCTTAATATAAGGTGGAGCATTCCAATAGTCTTCTTCCACAGTTCTGAAGCCTGCGTGCCCTCGTACAAACCTCAGCACTTTGCAGCACTGAATGGTTCAGTATTGCTTACCGGGCAATCCACACAAAGCATCCACAGGATGAAACCAGCGCACCTGGATACTGCCCGGTTCGTGTTCAAGGACCACAGCTACCCGTACGCTGCACTAGCAAGTGCGAGGACTAGGAAATCCTACTCCAGCAAACTGAGAAAGAGACAATTGTGTTTACAGGTCTCACTAGAATGCCATGGAAACTGATACAGAGGTAACTGCAGAAGGCATAATCCAAATGGAAGACAGCTCTGATAGAAAGCATCCAAAACCAACGCATGTTGGTTCTTTCTTTTCTTTGGCTTTGTCCCTCTGGGAATGAATGCTCAGTAAATCCACGACCATGTATGGGGAAAACAGATACCATTTTAATCAGAATTTATCTGACATCACGACAGAAAATTAGACTGAGTAGGTCCCAATATCACTAAAGTCCCTGATAACAGTATGAATTAATGTGCACCTCCAAAGTACAGCGAGATGATTTCACGCACAGACTATGAGAAAAAAAAATACCCTAATAGAATAATGATATTTTTAAAGAAAAAAGAAATGCAGCTGGAATTTCTGAAACAGGCTGAAAGTGTGGGAGCTGCCCTGTGTGAGGAAACTGCTCAGCACCTGCTGCCCGCCCTGTGCCTGCCTTCGGGCAGGGTTATCCATCCTGCACCGCCATGGGGCAAAATGCACCCCCTAAAATATAAACCACACAAATGAATAGAGCTCTGGGGAAACAGCAGAGAAATCTGTTTTTAAAATAGTGAAGGAGCCTATATGTTCCAAGAAAAAAAAGCCCATTTTGCATTGTTTTGTAAGATTTACACTTTAATTTGAAACCAAAGCAAGGCATAAAATTTGTATGAAAGCAATATCTGATTTATAGATAAGCTTAACACACAATATACTTAGCTGCAAATACCAGAACCCAGTGAGAAAAGGCTTTGAAAGATGATTAAAGTATGTTTGATAAATATGGCCCTGAAATGCCCCAGAAGATTTTTCTGAACTTAAATAGTAAACACAATTAACATAGGTTGTGCTGCAAAACAACTGAACACCATGGATCTTTTTAATTAATTTTCAATGTTATTACATGCTCCTATTGAGCTGGAATTGACTCCATCTACTAACTGTACTGCGAGACAGCTCTTCTGTCCGTATGACCTCACCATCCAGACTGAAACAAGCCACCACTCTGTTGGCCATAGGAAGGGGAAGCCTTACAACGACAATGACCTTATGACCATCAAAAGTTAACTTCTTGTAGGTCCAGACTTTGTGGCAGGTGAAGTATTTAGGAAAGACTCAGATAATGTGGAGATTGACGATGTGTATTATTAATTAACCAATAAAAAGTAGCAGCTGTAAAGGATTACAAGAATACATTACTGTACACTCATGGTCTAAACTCACTATCCATATTCAAACAAGTCTCCTAGCTAAAAGCAGATGATATAATTCTTGGGAGTCTTGCATGCATTAGGACACATTAGATTTACATATTATTATTCATAGTAGACGTTTCATTACATTAGCTTTGAGAAAATGTACCATCTATATGGGTATTCATGTGTTTCCTATGTACACGCCTTTCTGTGTTGTATATATTATGTAGCTTACAACCAGGTTACTTGGCCGCCTTCTGCCTCAGAAAAAGCACACGTGACACTGCTTGTTGACGAGGTCAATTCCCACGGCAGAGCTCACATTCTTGGACTAAACTCCAATCACCCCGAAACAGGGAGAACAAACCCAAACAGCCGCTCAAAACCAGCCCAGGCCAAGCCCAGCTCCCATGTTGTTCGAGGGCTTTGTTTGGGAGGCTGCGAGCTGACACGGGCCAAACCTGGGCCAGGGACCGTGTGAACAGCTGGATGGTGAGGACGTCACTGAAAAATAATTTGGCCCAAGCCCTGAATTGTTCTGTTTGCTTGAATGAACATCACATCAGCCGTGCTAATGGAAACAAGGCACAACACCACGCCATCGCAGCAAGGCTGGAAGGCGCCGCAGAGCTCATACTGTCCATCTGCTCCAGAACAGAACTGCTCCTCACAACACTGCTCCTGCACCTAAAGCTGCACCTGAGCCACGAGGCCTTCGCTACAACAAAGCGCCAATTTATCTCATTTAGCAAGTCTTTGAAAGGACAACTTACCACTTTGGTCTGCTAGTGGATTTCACCATTGGAGCCATCCCATCCCTATAGAGGCTCTTTGTTTTGCTGAAGTTGACAACATTGAAAATTACTCTCTGCAAAAACAAAACAAAAAAAAGTCAAAGAAAAGAGGTCAGCTATAGAAAGAGTTTATACGTGTATTGCATATCCCAGCTGCATAAAAATATACAAAGAAAATATATGCAATAATCCATATCTTATGAATTATTGTTACTCTCCATAGATCTCAAATAATGCATACTCTGTCTGTTCTTAGTATTTTAATACTGCCCGTTGCTTTACGCTGCAGTCATATCCATGGAATGCATCTTTTGCAGTGAGCATGCTGATTTTCAGCAGGTATCCCAGCCCTCCAAACAAACGGCCACTGAGGCTGGACCAGAGGAGCGAGCCCCGGCTGCCGCGGGGGTGCCAGAGCGGCTGGTGACAACGGCGAGACAGGGTGGCCGTTCTGAAAACCTGCCAGCTGCTCCATCTCTCAAAACGGTTTAGCAGCTTCTTTCTACCTGCTGAGGCCTCACACAGCAGTGGAAATATCCTAAAGATTTCTCATTTTCTTTCCCCAAAGGAAGGGATATTTTTCTTCAATTCCCTTGGCAAGGGGAAGAATTTTCCACTGCAAAAACTGTACAGGATACCTACGCAGTAGAAAGTGCACATAGCCATCAATGGTTTGAATATGACAAAGAGTCCAACTCAGATCTTGGTTTACATTAATAACTTTGGGAAAACTGTAGTTGATATTTAAAAGTTCAAAGAAAGAGCAAAATCGAGACCTTTACTGGCAATGGATGGATGCTGGAAGTAAATTCGTGCTGGGGGAAGAAAAGATAAAAGAGAGACAACCTTCTTCCTTTACCATCTGTCTGCTCTGTCGTTTCGTGTAAAATTACTCTTGCTGTTTCTGTTGGGAAAGCTGAGCTTGGATCCAGCTCAGCTCCTGCAGTACATTTACTTTTCAGATGTTAAACCCAGTACAACTGGTTTCTCATACTCTTGATACCCAGCATTAGTGCACACAGAAAAACTGAAATATGAAGATTAAACAAATTTTGATATAATGCTGGGAATTAAATGGCCACTGTAGGAAATCAAACAATTTTGACTAAAGCAATAAGATCAATTAAGCTTTCACATGTAAAATTTTGCAAAGCCAAATCTGGATCATCCTCTGCTGCAGCCAGCAGTGGGACAGTGACAAGAGGAGCCAGGCATGGTGGCTTTTACATGTGGGGCTGGTAGGAAACCAGCTCAGCTCTGTAGCCCTAATTAAGCATTTCTGCACTCAAGACAAATTAGGAAGGTTTTCCTGAGGTGAGGCCAGCGCTGATGATTTTGTAAATGGAAGCACAAGCTGCTACCTGTGCAAACTCCACAAATCAGTCACACAAGTTCCAAGAATAACCTGCAGCTTTTGCTGGAAGTGACTCAAAGAACTAGCAAGTTGAGGGAAAAACACTTTCTTAAAGAGGTTAATTCAATTTTGTACCAACATTAATGAGCAAACTACATATCCCTTTACGTGAGGTTTCATATATTGTGTCTATTGCAGGATTTGAGTTTTTCTAGTGGTCATGAGATCCATTTATTTTTATAACTCCCGATGAAAGCATGCACTTAATTTGCAAAATGTTACATTTGTAGTTTTAAGTGTTTAGGATAATGCTTATTTGATCCAATATCCATCTTGGGAAGTCTCTAGTCCATTTCCATCTTCTTATGCTTACAATGTATGGCTCTAAATTAGATAACTATATTTAGGTCTATATATAAGTGCATATATTCTGTACTCCACATGGAAGCATTTTCCTGTATTAAAATGCTGAGATTTTCCTCTGTTACTTAAGTCTGTTCATATTTGTGAAAACAAATTAAGTTGCGAGAAATTGATTTGTTAATCTTGATGTTTGCGTGGAGCGAAGGAAACAAACAAGATCTCCAAAGCAATTGCCTTCAACTCGGGATGCAATCACGCCCCTGTTGGAAAGGGAAAGTTGCTAATTTTGTTCCGTACTGACTCAGAGCAGACAGCTGGTAGAGAATGTTCTTATTCCAATCAAGCTTATTTTGTATAATGAGTTGGGCAAATGTACACAACTGGGTAAGCAACGTATATAAAAACAAAACTATGCAGCTCATTTAACAAAACAGTGCAGATGAGAGCATTTCAAGCACTCGTGTTGACCGTGGAGCCGGCACTGAGCAGTGCGTGCTGTTCTCCCAGCCTGGTGAATAGTTGGATTGGCAGAACCAAAAGTTTAACAGCACAGAACAGAACTTGATCAACATACACTGAAGTAATAAAGTACATAAACCAAAGCACTCAAATCAGCAGCTGAACTCGGTCGAGTATTCCTGGTGACAGTTCAAGTGGGCCATGCAGCTCAGCCAGTGAAGTGTGCAAAAATGTAATGACTGCACCATACACACCTTAGCCCGAAAAATACGCAGCTTGCTCAATAACGTATGCAAACATCTTCAAACTGAACACTGCAATAAAAAGGTTGTGATACAGCAATCAGACGTTTGCTGAACAAATCTAATTTTTAGTCTAATTTTTGTCTGTGCTGACAGACAGTGCAGTTACACACTGCAAAGCGCGACAGGACTAGATAGACGCTATGCATATTAAAACACTCTTTCATGAGGAAGTTGTCACTACTCCGTATGTTTTTATGAATTATAGAGATGAACAATGGGTGGCATTTAATAAGCAATATAATTTAGATACTGAAAAATGAAAACAAACTAGCAATTTTTTTTAAAAAAAAAAAGAAGTCTCCAGGAAATAAACTAAGATGAAAAGTGCTCATGAAATCCCTAGAAATTGCTCTGGTCTCCAGAGCATCAATCCAGAGAAAAATGGCAGAAATCTTTACAATAACAATACTTCTGTTCATTTTGCAGGGTATGAATATCACTGAAAGAAGCAATATTCAAAGTGATACCGTACCTCATATTATAATTGTGTGATTTCACTTCAGTCATGACACGTTTTCAATCTGCTGCATTATCTGACAGGGCGATCTGCAGCTTCTGGGTAGGTAGAAGAGGTCTGGGGCAGAAACGCCTCAGGACAGCACCAGGTAGACCTGTCCTACCTGGGCCTGCACCGGGACGCTGTGTGCAGACAGATGTGAGACAGATGCTGGAGAACATGACACACGGCAGGTACATTATGGCCACTGGGACAAGAAGGAAGGTGTCCACTTTCCATACTGTGCATGCAGAAAGTCTGCCTTGCTGCTTAAATTCGGACAGAAAACTGAGGAAAGGCTTTGTCCCGCCTTAAAATTTAGTGATTAAATCTGCTTTTCCCAATAGTCCTTTGCAAACTTATTTCAGGAATTAAAAACATAATCAGAAGTTAAGGGATGTGCAGTGTTTTTAGCATGAGCAAGATAAAGATGAGCCTTGAATGCAGGGGGAGAAGGCGGCTGGAACGTGTCACACGGTTTAACTCATCACCAGTGTGCAGGTTCCCGACTGCGGCTGGAAGGAGCTGCGAGTGTTTGGGCGAGCACACAACAGGGTGGGTTTGGACTCGAGCGTGGATGGTCCCATCAGACACCACGTTCCAAGAGGTCTGTGTGAGCACAGGGTGAACCGCGCTCTCTTACACATTCATTGTTCACCCACATTCTGGCACGTTTGCCATCCAAACCCCCCAACTGAAGCAGATAAAGAAAAGCCACAGGTTTGCCAAAGGTCAGTGTTTTCTCCCAGGATAAGGACACGCTGTGTCCCTTCAGAAACACTGCCAGGTTTCTTTTGCATACATTTCCCCAGCTGATTCTCAGGAAGAGCTGAGCCGGTTTGGCTGACCTTACCAAACCCACCAAAGTCCGCCCACGGCTGACACCTGGCACACAACATTGAGTGTCCAATCATCGAAAGCATGAGAAGCTATAACTAACTGAAACAGGCCTTGCAGTAGGAAATGTCAGGCTTGCTTAGTATTGACATAACATACACATGTGAAATATTAACAATTCTATAATATATTTAATAGTAATAGCATAATAATGTCAATTCAGTTGACAGTGGTCCGTGCTACAAGTACAATACAAACTTCAGTAGGAGCTGCCGAAGTACCTGCGGACTGATTGTTTGAAATTGAGCAGGAAAAATTTCATCATTTAACCAGCCACAATAAGAGAACTGGGCACCAAGTAGTAATATTAAGACCTTTCACCTGAAATTAAGTCTGAGCTCTGGAGCTCCGAATGAGCATTAATGATCCAAAGGTCCCGGGTAGCACGGGGCCTTTCGCTGCTCGGTGCCTCCATCTTCTCTCCTGCTCATTCTCTAGGTAGTGCCATGTTTTGGGAACTCCCGAAGCTCTTTGTGAGCTGGGTTCCGGCCTCTGGCAAGAATCTTGGTCATCCTTTCCTTCCTTTCTTCCTTCTCTTTTAAAAATCCTTCCTATTTCTTGTATAAAATTTAAGTGTTCATTCCTTCAAAGGGATGATCTACTTTGGAACTGCATTCCATTAAAAAAGAAAAGAACCAAGCCAACCCACGAGTTGTGAGGTTTTGAGTCACCGCTTCTGAATGTGAGAAACCGGCAACAAGGAATTGCTGCCTTCTCGCTAAAGGTGCCGCTTGGAGGTGTTTATGTCACAAGGTTTCTGGGGTCCTTCCTAACGAAGCACCTCAAACGAAGCGATACAAAACCAAATTACACTGGAGGGACTTCAGAACGGAGAGGAAAAATGTGTCACCTGCAAGTGCCATCAACGCCCAGGAAAACAAATAATGTAACAGGCAGTGCTGTGCAAAATCCAAACTTACAAATCTCATTTTTCTGACCTTTTAAAATTTAAATCATTCATTACTGCTAACATTTTAAAATAACACACTTTCTATTTTTTTTCCCTTTGTAGGAACATATGTCCTTTCAAATGAAAAGGTTTTTAATATTGATAGCATTTAGCCTTTTCTCTTCAGTTTCCAAGGCTGCTGATGCTCGGAGGGGATCACAGCTGTGTGCTGAGGGAGGGGGCTGGAGCAGCCCAGCGCTGCCGGACCCGCTGCTCCGTCGCACCCGTGTCGTTAACTGGAAACTGTCAACTCCTTACAAAGTGCGGGAGTCTCAGGAAAGCGCTGCTGAAAACGGCCCACAGGCTGTGAATTATAGGAGGGGTTTTCCCCTTGGTAGAGCTCTTTATTTAGTTACTTAAAAAAGAGACATGCTAAAGTCTGAGATGTTATGAAGAGCATCATTAAAGTAACACTCAAAGGATTTTAATGCAGTAAGACCTCTGATATGCTGCTATGCTAACTATAAAATGAGCTTAGAATTTATCATGGTATTTGTCTGTGGGTTTGAGATATTCTGGTGTTCATGCCAGCCCAGCACCTATAAGCTGCGTTAGTGTTTTTCAGTTAATGGAATGTAACTTTATCTTAATGACAAAAACTATTTTTATAAATAATTAGCAATTTTGCCACCTGCCCTGCTTATCTGTCCTTTCTAGCAGTTCGCTCTTTGCACCCAAACTCAGCCTTCAGCACAGCCCCGCAGGAGATGTAACCCCGGGGTAAGGCGCTGCTTCCCATGTAGCATCTCACCATCGACAGCGGTGTGCTCGCCGTTAGGTGGAGGGCAGGGGGACAGAAGGACAGAAGGACAGAAGGACATCCTTCCAGCAGAGAGCTTTCCGAAGGATTCCAGAGCAACCGGCGTTCCCTGCTCAGTGTCACGCTGCGGACTGACCGCTCTGGCTCCTGCGCATCATCTGCTGCATTCAAACACGGGAGGGCAAGAGTCACTCCAGCTTTTCCCATTCAGCCTTTCTTGGAAAAAGGGCAAATTCCTTATCGAACACCTCCCCCTGCCAACAGATGGCAACTTGCTCTTGAAGTTTTCACTTTTTACCTGAACATCAATAATCTGAAACTTTCAACTGAAAACTCAAAAATCTCCATTTAGAAAGGCAGCACTGAAGCAATTAGACCGACTCACGTTCCTTGCTCCCCCGGGTCAAAATCTCCAATAGACTTGCAAATGTATCACAAGACTTATGTTGTGTTGTGTGGGTTCATCAATAAGAACAGAGTAGGGGTCCTGACAGGGCATGTACCCAGACTACAGAGGTATTGAACAGGTTTGAAGCTGAAAGCTTCTTGCCAAACTTTTTCCATTCTTTGTAGCAAAAGGTCAAAATATTTGTAAAAAAATAAAGAAAAAAAAAAAAAGTATCTTTATTTAATCAGCTCTGGGGAAAAAAGGTACTTCTATTTTCTATTTTTTCATATATACACAGTCTTTGGCCAAAAAAGCCACTTCTAGTTACATTGCTAGGAAATTGCAGAGCTACAGGAGCACGTGAGCAACTTTTTATCTGGTATTTCATGGGATGTCTGAGCACTCCTGGTCTTGTCATTGACTTTCTCCATATCGATGGGTACTAATTCAGGGACCAGTTGAAATATAAAACAAGGAAACAGTACCTGGTCTTTCACTGAGACTTTCTCAAACAGTTAAAGTATTTCCTGAAGTATTCCATGCCATAAAAGCTGTTGCCAGACGATATTTGAAGTAGAGTCACGTATTAAACTCCTTCTACCTAATTACAGAACCTATCCATGTTTAGGTTCTGTATTCTTTTCGGTCAGTATCATGGCTGCAGGTGGACAGTAACAGCTGGCGGTGCTGGAACGGGTCAGCAAGATTTGCTGATATCTTACATCCCTCAAGAAGAACCAGCTGAAAAGTCTTATGTTTTCTTTTTCCTAATAGAAATCATTTAGCCAGTGAGAAGAAATGCTGCAAAAATGTGATGGGATTTAAACTAGTAATAATAATTACACATTCTTGATCATTCAAAAAGACAATGCTATCAACTACATGTTTTCTGGACGAAAACCTGTTCACAGTGCAGGGCCCACAGGAGGCCTCAAAACATGAGATCAATCTGGAGAAAGGGAAGAGGGCCAGGAAAAGTCACCACATCATGGTTATAAGGAACCACTGCAAAATAAAAGCAAGCTGGTGTTTATGAGCACTGGCATAAGGTGTGCGCTGAAGAGAATGGACTGGCCAGGGCTGAGCTCATGCGGGCGTGTTCTGCTCGCCCATTCTTTCTTCTCTATGAAGTCTACTGCTCTCAGCCCTCCATGAAGTGCAGCACAGCACACCAAAGCGGTGCACAGCACACCAAAGCCGTGCACAGCACAGTATCACAGTATCACAGTATGTTTGGGATTGGAAGGGACCTCAAAAGATCATCTAGTCCAATCCCCCTGCTGGAGCAGGAACACCTAGGTGAGGTCGCACAGGAACATGTCCAGGCGGGTTTTGAATGTCTCCAGAGAAGGAGACTCCACAACTTCCCTGGGCAGCCTGTTCCAGTGCTCTGTCACCCTCACTGAGAAGAAGTTTCTTCTCAAATTTAAGTGGAACCTCTTGTGTTCCAGCTTGATCCCATTACCCCTTGTCCTATCATTGTTTGCCACTGAGAAGAGTCTGGCTCCATCCTCATGGCACTCACCCTTTATATATTTATAAACATTAATAAGGTCCCCCCTTAGTCTCCTCTTCTCCAAACTAAAGAGACCCAGCTCCCTCAGCCTTTCTTCATAAGGGAGGTGCTCCACTCCCTTAATCATCTTCGTTGCCCTACGCTGGACCCTCTCCAGCAGTTCCCTGTCCTTCTTGAACTGAGGGGCCCAGAACTGGACACAATATTCCAGATGTGGTCTCACCAGGGCAGAGTAGAGGGGAAGGAGGACCTCTCTCGATCTACTAACCACCCCCCTTCTAATACACCCCAGGATGCCATTGGCCTTCCTGGCCACAAGGGCACAGTGCTGGCTCATGGTCATCCTGTTGTCCACCAGGACCCCCAGGTCCCTTTCCCCTACACTGCTCTCTAATATGTAATCTCCCAACCTATACTGGAACCTGGGGTTGTTCCTGCCCAGATGCAGGACTCTACACTTGTCCTTGTTAAATTTCATCAGGTTATTCCCTGCCCAGCTCTCCAGCCTGTCCAGGTCCCGCTGGATGGCAGCACAGCCCTCCGGCGTGTCAGCCACTCCTCCTAGCTTGGTGTCATCAGCAAACTTGCTGATAGTACACTCAATTCCCTCGTCCAAGTCATTAATGAATATATTGAATAATATTGGCCCCAGCACTGACCCTTGGGGCACTCCACTAGATACTGGCCTCCAACTAGACTCCGCACCATTGACTACCACTCTCTGGCTTCTCTCCCTAAGCCAGTTTGCAACCCACCTCACTACTCTATTGTCTAGACCACACCTCCTCAACTTAGCTGTGAGGATGCTGTGGGAGACTGTGTCAAAGGCTTTACTGAAGTCAAGGTAGACAACATCCACCGCTCTGCCACCATCCATCCACCTTGTTACATTCTCATAAAAGGCTATGAGGTTGGTCAAGCATGACCTACCCTTGGTAAAGCCATGCTGACTGCCCCTAATAACCCTCTTATCCTTGATATGCCTTGAGATGGCACCAAGGACAAGCTGTTCCATTACTTTCCCAGGGACAGAGGTGAGGCTGACCGGTCTATAATTACCCGGGTCCTCCTTCTTGCCCTTTTTGAAGACTGGAGTGACATTTGCTTTCCTCCAATCCTCGGGCACCTCTCCCGTTTCCCAAGACTTGGCAAAGATGATGGAGAGCGGTCCAGCAATGACTTCAGCCAGCTCCCTCAGCACCCGCGGATGCATCCCATCTGGACCCATGGATTTATGAATGTCCAGACTATTTAATTGCTCCCTAACCCAGTCCTCATCGACTAAAGCAAACTCCTCCATTGACCTGGCTTCATCCGGGGTCTCAGGGGTACAGGGCTCCCCAGGACAGCCTCCGGCAGAGTAGACAGAGACAAAGAAGGCATTCAGTAATTCTGCCTTCTCTGTATCTTCTGCCACCAGGGCACCCACCCCATTCATCAGTGGGCCTACATTGCCTCTGGTATTAGTTTTATCTGCTATGTATTTGAAAAAGTTCTTTTTGCTGTCCTTGACCCCTCTCGCCAGCTGTAATTCTAAGGAGGCCTTGGCTATCCTAGCTGCCTTCCTATATCCTCTAACAGCAGCCTTATATTCCTCCCAAGTGGCCAGCCCCTGCTTCCATGACCTGTAAACTCTCCTCTTCTGCTTGAGCATACCCAACAGCTCCCTATTCAACCACGCAGGCCTCCTGGCTCCCTTCCTTGACTTCCTACGTGTGGGGATGCTCTGATCCTGAGCGTGGAAGAAGCAATCACTGAATGCCACCCAGCTATCTTGGGCCCCTTTTCCTTCAAGCAGTCTTGCCCATGGGATTTCCCCCAGCAATTGCTTGAAAAGGCCAAAGTTAGCCCTGCTGAAGTCCAGGGTTGCAATTCTACTTGCTATTCTGTTCCTGCCACATGAGATGCTGAACTCCACCATCTCGTGGTCACTGCAACCCAGGCAGCCCTCAACCTTTACTGCTTCGACCAGACCCTCCTTGTTAGTGAGGATGAGATCCAGCAGTGCACCTCTCCTAGTCGGCTCCTCCACCATCTGCATGAGGAAGTTATCATCAATGCACTGGAGGAACCTCCTGGCCTGTGGCTGGCTGGCTGAATGGTCCTTCCAGCAAACATCAGGGAAGTTAAAATCACCCACAACAACCATGGCCTGTGACTGTGAGGCCACTCTCAGCTGCCCATAGAAGGCCTCATCAACTTCCTCAGCCTGATCTGGTGGCCTGTAGCAGACGCCCACAACAGTGTCAGCCCTGCCAGCCTGCCCCTTGATCCTGACCCATACACTCTCAACTCGCTCGTCATCCGCTCCTGGGCAGAATTTAGTACATTGTAGTTGCTGTCTCACATAGAGAGCAACTCCACCACCACGCCTGGCTGGCCTGTCTTTCCTGAAAAGGGCATAGCCATCCATGACCACATTCCAGTCATGTGAACTGTCCCACCATGTTTCTGTAATTGCCACCAGATCATAATCTCCCGACCGAACATAGGATTCTAGCTCCTCCTGCTTATTCCCCATGCTGCGCGCATTGGTATACAGGCATTTCAGGGAGCGAGCAGAGCACACCAGTTTCTCCCTAGGGGCATAGGAGGCCACCCGGTCCTCATCAGTTTTAGATTGCAGCCCCACTGGGACAAGCCCAGCTACAACCCCATCCCCCTTCGAGCCTAGTTTAAAGCTCTCCAAATGAGCCCAGCTAATTCCTGCCCCAGCATCCTTTTGCCCCTACGAGATAAACCTTTCCCACGTGACAGTGTCCGGACTGGTGTCTTATAAAACCAACCATTATCAAAAAATCCAAAGCCCTGCCTGTAGCACCAGTCTTGGAGCCAACCATTTAGAGAGCGAATTTTCCTATTCCATCCCACATCATCACTTGAAGATGGAAGGAGTGAAGAGAAGATCACTTGAGCCCCTGAGTCTTTCACCATCCTTCCCAAGACCTTGAAATCATTCTTCATCCCCCTCAGACTACACCAGACTACACTAGACCACCTCAGACTACACCAAAGCACACCAAAGCCATGCACGGCACACCAAAGCGGTGCACAGCACACCAAAGCGGTGCACAGCACACCAAAGCCATGCACAGCACACCAAAGTGGTGCACAGCACACCAAAGCCGTGCACGGCACACCAAAGCCATGCACAGCACACCAAAGCCCTGCACAGCACACCAAAGCCGTGCACAGCACACCAAAGCCATGCACAGCACACCAAAGCCATGCACGGCACACCAAAGCGGTGCACAGCACACCAAAGCGGTGCACAGCACACCAAAGCCGTGCACAGCACACCAAAGCCATGCACGGCACACCAAAGCCATGCACGGCACACCAAAGCCATGCACGGCACACCAAAGCCATGCACGGCACACCAAAGCCATGCACAGCACACCAAAGCCATGCACAGCACACCAAAGCCATGCACAGCACACCAAAGCCATGCACGGCACACCAAAGCCATGCACAGCACACCAAAGCCGTGCACAGCACACCAAAGCCATGCACAGCACACCAAAGCCATGCACGGCACACCAAAGCCATGCACAGCACACCAAAGCCATGCACAGCACACCAAAGCCGTGCACAGCACACCAAAGCCGTGCACAGCACACCAAAGCCGTGCACAGCACACCAAAGCGGTGCACAGCACACCAAAGCCATACACAGCACACCAAAGCCGTGCACGGCACACCAAAGCCATGCACAGCACACCAAAGCCATACACAGCACACCAAAGCCGTGCACGGCACACCAAAGCCATGCACAGCACACCAAAGCCGTGCACGGCACACCAAAGCCATGCACAGCACACCAAAGCCATGCACAGCACACCAAAGCCATGCACAGCACACCAAAGCCGTGCACGGCACACCAAAGCCATACACAGCACACCAAAGCCATGCACGGCACACCAAAGCCATGCACGGCACACCAAAGCCGTGCACGGCACACCAAAGCCATACACAGCACACCAAAGCCATGCACGGCACACCAAAGCCATGCACAGCACACCAAAGCCATGCACAGCACACCAAAGCCATGCACAGCACACCAAAGCCGTGCACGGCACACCAAAGCCATGCGCAGCACAGTGCTGCACGTTCCCCAAGCTCCAAGCAGAAACGCTGCGAGACAGCAGGTGAGAGCGGCACCAGCAATGAGAGAGTGGTGGTCGTTGTGTGCATCAGGAGGCTGCGCAACCCTCGGAGACACACACGGTAATAATCGCAATTTAAATAGCATGCAAACACAAAGGCAGCGATCCACCTGATACCCGGGCTGGAAGATGAGAATGAAAAAGCCTTTTCAAGTTTAGATCCTTGCGAGAAGTAAAAGGCAGCTAAAGCAAGCTCTGTTAAACAGAGATTTGGATGAAGCTTTTCCAGCAGTTGTTTACTTTGGATTTTTTGCAGCTGGCATATTTCGCAGTTTAAAGTTATTGTTTGTTTGGAGCTTGTGGGAAAAACCTGTAGGGGAAAAGGAGGAGATGGTAACAGATAGAAAGACAGACAGGATACATGGGAGAGCTCAAAACCAGCACCGATATATTTGTCTCGGTGTTCTCTGCTGGGTTGCAAAAACAAAGACATTTTGATGTGCACAAGCAGCAGCTCCTGCTGCCAGCGGCCTTGCTTGCATTATGGGATCACAGCAAACGTACAAAACCTCGCGATTTACTTCTCCAGTAACCGAGCACAGATGGGCTTTGTGTCCAGGTTGTTCATGGAGGTCCTTGGGTTTCTCTTCTTTTTAAGTCAATCATTTTGGTTGCTATTACAATGAAACCTTTGAACTTTCTATGTTCTTCTATGCATGGTTCTGAATAGCAATGGGATAAATGTTGCTCCATATTGTATAGTTCCCTTATATTTAGACAGAAGTGGAATTGGATCCTTACCAGAGTGGCTGCATTGCTGATGAATAAAACACCCCAAAAAAGGCTTTTGTGGAAAAATATAGACTATGTGTTATCAATTTCATGAAGCTCAGGGACATTGTTGTGGCATGTACCATCTTGTTTTCTTTTCCAAAATTAATAATCCCTTCTATTTCTGCTGCAGAGTTGAAATACTTCTTTCCTGCTCTTCACAGCTGAATCCTTTTGCAATACTGCAACATTCACACAACCCACCAATTTCTATAAGAAAATGTGATCAATATGTTAGTGTACATTGGAATCTTAACGTTGACAACCAGTAGCCTGTGGTATTGATTCAACAAAACTGCTTATGATTTCTACAGTACTTCAGCACTATTTCTTGTATTTCAGTTTTCACTGCCTTAAATCCTACTCCAAGTGTCCAGCTCATGTACTACTCAACTATTCAAAGTTTTGTGCTTCGAAAGAAAACCCAGGGTTAAGTAGAAGGAAATCGGATTTAGTTCCTGCTATTTTTCTCTACCTGTCTATTTGACACTTAGAATAAGATCTCAGAACGGCCTCAACCAACCATAATAGCACAGGGATGTATGAATCGTCCTCACAGCTTTGAAAGTCCCATTCTGAAGCTGAAACGCTGAATCGAAGATTCATAGGATGATGTGTCTGTTTGCAAAGGTGATTATCAGCGTGCGAATAAACACGCCTGGGCGGTGCCATGGGCAGAACAGCCCAACAACAGAACTGCGGGGATTTCACAAGGAAAGTTAAGGGTCTGAAAGCAACGTGCCCTGTGCTGCGTTTGTGTAGCACAAGTGTCACAGCTCCCCAGCACCATCCCCAGCTGCAGGGAAAAGAAAACAAACAAATTTAAATATATATATATATATATATATATATGATGCATCATTACTGGGAAATGCAGACTAACGGCAGTCCAGCCAGTCAGGTCCTCTTGTTTTCAAATGCCAAAGGTAAAATTTACACCTTGTCCTGACTGAGCTTTAAACACGGATAAGAGAACTTTTGTATCCATAAAAGGTTCCAAACATATAAATATTTACCCTCACTTTTAAGTGTTCCTAGAGACTTAAAGTTAAGCAAACGTTCACACTTTCCTCCTGAATAAGGGAGGATTTCTGATTCAGGGTTTAAGTCAGCCCAGCAGTATGGGGAAAGATGTTGGATTTCCCAAAAATCCCATAGGCACAATCTATCCTTAGCAGCTGATGGCTGTAGATTGGAAGTGACGTTTCAGCTTTGGGATGCAGGAACACTTTTATTACTGTTACAGATCAACTTTAAGTGTAATATTGTTTTGTTAGTTTATGTAAATCAATTTGAAATGCTGTATGAATAAAAGGAATTTGAAAATGGATCGCTCATCTTTATTGGCTTTGAAGTACTGAGTACGTGGTACTGTGCTGAAACTATTATATTATTAAGTTATAAGAAACATTGCTCAGATACTGAGCAAGTCTCAGAACAAATTCTGGTAATTTTCCACCAAAACTGAGTCTCCAAAAAGAGATAAATATGGTAGAGCGCTGAACATCTTCTCTAAAGAAATCATATAATACATGACCGAAGCCCCTTTCAATATCTTATAGATTTGATTTTACTTCAGTTCACTTCCAAATGCCAGTCTAGAAATCTGCTTCCAAGTGCCCTCTTGGTAGAGAAAACACAATCTCTAAATGGTTGCTTATTCTTCTGCAAAATAACAATGAAGCGGAGAAGGGCTATGAGGCTTCTGCCCGTGTTCTGTGCAGCTTCACAGGTAAATCCTGCGCCCCCCGATGTGCTGCTGGATGGAGCACCCAAAGGTGCTGGAAACCCTCTGGGGAGATGTGCAAACTGATAACATTGCTTCATAACACAGTACTTTAATACGTCACAATATTAACCATAACTCTGCTAAAGATCTTCCACACTTCGTGGTGTTCCATTTTTTCCTGTTGGAAAAGACTCCAGAGGTTTTTCTGGAAACAACATGTAAATATGATTCCTTTTAGATTTCCTACATTTTGGAAATTGTAACAGCAGAAGATACAAATTATTAGCAAAAAAATTTCAACCAAAGATACAAAACTTTTCTCAGTTCCCTTATGAATTAATCACAGCTGATCATCTTTAGTTGTCCAGAGCATCATTTAGACCCCAAGCATAAGTTTCCAAAACACCAATGCAGTTTACACGTTTTATTTAACTGCAATGCATACAACAAGTCATCCTTTGATGCCTTGATGAGTATGGATTTCCCACCATGAGCATTGCTCCCCCAGCCAAAACCACGCAGCACAAACTCAAAGATTCTTCCCTGATGAAAAATGCCCATCTCCACAAGCCCACGGCGGGCAGGTGCCCTCTTGACAAAGAACAACGCCTTTTCTCACATTTTTTCCTCACAGCTCACGCTTTATGACTTTTCTTCCTCAAGTAATTGACTGAAAAGCGCATGACTATAGGAAAAAAGAAAAATTGCAGGGTAGATGAACATTTTGTCCAAGTTTGTAACTCTATTACCCTAACCGTAAACCGCATTACACGATATTTTACTAGAACAATGACAATTCTAAAACCTATTAAAAATATGAACAAATCAATAAAGATAAAGCTGAATTATACATATAAGGAACATTTTCTTTATTGAACAATTCTTATAGATCGTTTTGAAATAACATTGTTCTAGACCTTTGCTTGGGTGATCTTATTGCAAAGTTTTAATGTGATAACTATAGTAGATTTGCGTTATGTCCTTACCAACAGCAAACAAGCAGAAAAATGGAAAGACATTCAGATAAAAACATATATGCAGTGTTCTGTAAACAGCTTCGGGGTTTTAATCACATTAACAGCATCTTTATTGCTTAAAAACTCTGCTAAAGTGCAGCTGGGAAAAGGAAGAACATCTTATTCCAACATAAGCACTGTAACTATGCTGAATTGCTGTGGTTACTTTTGCTGGGAAGACCCGTGTTGCATATTGGAATTGGTAAAAATTGATGATACTGTATATCTGTGCGAAATGTAAACCTGAGGAATGGTCTAGTAAATTTAAAACATCTCTTTCAATATTCTTTAAAATATTTTCTTTGCATTTCGTAGATTTCTGTATATAAATACAAGATTAGCAGAGTAAATTATAGTTCAAAACCAGGGCAGCTCTTATCCCAAGAATTCGGTATTGCTGCCCACAACTGGGTTTTAAGATTTATTTTAATCTTAGTAGATATTTAAGTGAGCTAAAACAGTTCTTTCCGCACCAGAGTGTGTGATGGCAGATTTCACTGCATTAGATCGACATAAGTTTCCTAAAGAAATACACCATTGAATATCCAGATTTTTCTTCTGCAAAAGGCAGGGCAATTCAGTTCTCTTTGCCTCCTTCGCCCCTGGGACGACCTCTCACAATAAGGATTGTCAGTGCTTTATTTATAATGGCAGATCTCAGGTTTGACTCTGGCAGCTTTTGATCTCTTGATGGCCCGAAAGCTTTGAAATACAGCGGGACCTGCTGCTTTCTGGCATCCTGCAGGGCGCCCGAACCTCCACAGCCACTTCCAGCCCCAGAAGTGAATTACTGAGGCAGTGTAAACAAAACACAAACGTCACAAAGCGATGAATCTCTCTAACAAAATATCTCTGTCGGACAGACGACAGCCTCGGATCACTCGAGAAGCATTTGTAGAAACTCTCCGACCTGCCAACAAACTTCTGCTTTACAACCGAAAACTAAAAACTACATGAAAAATAATGAATTATTAAAACCTCAAATATTCTTTTTCAACATCTATATTAAAATGGAAATATATCCATTCTTGGAAACATTTAGTCCCTAAAAAAAGAAGATTGCTGCATGTTTCTAGATTACAGAAATGCACAGAGCAAGCACAGCTGCCGGTGAGCAGGACAGAGCAGCTTCCTGGAAAGTGTCTCCAGTGCAGCTCTCCTACCTGATTTATTGACAAAGAACAGGATAAATGAGAGGAGAATATTCAATATTTAAAAGAAACAACTTCTGATGAGTATGTGACAATGACAATTATTTTGCCCCTAGAAATCTCTTCTTGTATAGACTACATTAGTTAGGTAAGACCTCTAGACCAATGCAGAATACAATTGTCTCTACTAATACATTATTCTTTAACTCTTAGCAAAGCTTAAGTTTCTTTATATTTCTTGCAACGTGGGGAAGAGAAGGTAGAGAGGAGGGAAGGGGAGGCCACACGAGGCTGTGAAAGGTGTTGCTTTTTGGTAGTTTGGTTTGGTTTAGCACCAATATATAATAGAAGCGGCTTGCCAGTTTTCAGTTTCTGTCTCTCAGTGCTGCTTTCAGGTTGCAGCGGATGCCATAAAACACCAGATACTAAGCAAACTGGGAACAGAGATCAAGTGTTGCAGACTAGTAGGCTTGATCCTGTAACCGTTCTATACCGGCTATAATGTCATTATTGGGAATCAAAGCCCTTTGAAAATGTCTGCTCCTTATGCCAGTTTCTAGCAGTTAAAGAAAGCATTGCGCTCAGAACACATCCGCTAACCACAGCAAATAAAAGGGCGAAAAGCAAAGAGAAATGTGAGGGTACATTCGGAAACAATTCAAAGAGATCAGGGAACGACAGCAGAGGGTTTGCCAGACTAATGAGATTCTCTGTGCCCAACCGTTAAATACCTGTGTACAGTCCAAGGCCCCGTTCTGGCTAAACCTGCGCTGTTAGGCTTACAAATAAACCTGCTGAAGCCTTTGCATTATTGATCAGCGATGGCAGGCTTAGCCCACACATCCTATTTACATTCCATTTCTCTTCCGCTTCTAAGATATAACGTGTCTTTTACAAAACAAGAGCTCCTTCCATTTAAACCCTGCAGTTTGTGTTCTTCATGCATTTTAATGGTTGCAAGCAATTTAGAAGGTTAGTCTTTGAATACTGGATAAAACTGGCAATATTTATTGGTAAATAAATGTCTAATTATAATAATTTAGGAACACTTCCAATATCGTGTTTTTTTTCTAAAGAAATAGCTGGAAAATGATCTCCTTTGTATACCAATGGTACTTAAATGAAAACCACGTAACAACTTACATCATTCTAACGTTACAATTAATAGATTTTGCACCTATTCTAAACACAATGCATGCATGTTTTAATTTAAAAATAAAAAGTAAAACATGGGGATTCAAATCTAGTCAATTCATGCCCAACTCTGCACAGAGACAGGCTGAGCCCAGCTTTTCCAGGCCGGTGAAACAGTGGCTAATAAAGCCCCAGAGACAACATGAGACGACCTGAGCTCGGTCTTGAAACATTTCTTCTTTCCAGAGCCATTATGAAGAACTGTGATTCCTTACACCTGCTGCTGACCACCTGAAGCAAGAGGACGCAAGATCAAACCCTGTTAACAGCCAGCGTGATTCAGAGCCACACGCTCCTGAGCAGAACCATTATAATGTCCTTAAAAAGATCTAGCAAGAGAGTTTGGAAACAGCTCCCAGCTCCCGCAGCTCAAACACCCGCATTTCTGCGAGCAGAACAGGCACATCAGCGGGTGCTGGAGGCAGGTCCTGCGCTGCCTTCAGAGTCAATCCACTCAGCAGCATTCAATTCTCAACAACGTTTTGTGCTGGGGCTCTGTCAAGTTATTCTGGGCTGTGAGGTTGTCAGGGATGATGGATGACTATCAGCCTTCTGCTGTCTTCTTGCCTTCTCCTCAGAGATTTGCGGCTGATGACTGCAAAGCAAATCCCTCTTTTCTTTTTTTGCACAACATAGCAAATGAACAACAGTAATTATGAGAGAGCCTACACTACAATTATTTTAGCACTTAACTTTGTATTGACATCTGTAAGAGACAGAGCTCTCTGGATTGATTAGCAATGATATAGCTTCCTGCCTTTTACTAACATTGCTGCAGTCATCCTTCACGTGCAATTTACTCAAAAAATAACCCACTGTTTTTCTCTCTTAATATTTTAAATTACAAATTGAACTAATTACAGAAAATTCCTAACACTTTATGAACATAGCATATTATTATTGCACCAGTGTTTCGAACTGTATAGTATTTCTAGCATAATCAAAACTGACATAAGAGAATCATTTAAGGATATTAAACGGGATTTTGTTGGGGAAGGTGCTAAAGCCGCATTATTGTTCCAGTTTGAAATCCTTACTTGAACAAATCCTGTTTGGCCAGCCAGTGGTGGCTCTGGTGTGTATATATATGGGAAAAATTACTGAAAGCAGCAGCAAACCTATTTACACATTGACAGAATTTGATGTCAAGTACTTATACCATTTACCAAAACCAACTACAGGAAGAAACATCTGGTCTGGGAAAAGAAACAAAATAATAGGGAGGAAAAAAGCAATAGTGAGAGAAAATGAACTGGGACATCCTTCAACATCATGCCAGTTATATATACCACTCTTTCATTTTCCTATTGTATTCAAAATAACTGCAAAATTTATCACTAACAATATGCTACCAATACCATTACATTAATTAATCTCCATTACTCTCAGCCACATAGCTGTTGTTCGCAATTAGACACCGTATCTGCTCAGCTCAGCTCAGGGCCACATATACCCGGCTAAACCAGAGTCTGATCCATCTCAGACAGTACAGTCAACCCTGAAAAATATCGATTCGGTGTCCCTGGGGCAATCATTAGCAGGTGCCATCATCATTTCCGTTAACATTAAATTCCAACAACCCCAAAACAACTCCACTTCCCAAAAATCTTAAACGGACCATCAACTTTTTTCCTCGAATCCATTACTGTACCCCAGGCAGATGAAGGGCTCACATTTACCGGGAGCTTTTCTTGATCACGTTAGATAGATGCACGTGAGACAGAGATCAACGTTTCTCCATCTCAGGTCCCTATTCTGAAGCAGAAATATTTGCAGCTTTCTGTGGTTTAAAATTTACAAAAGGTGAAAGTCAATGCCTTCGAGTGGGGTCGTATTAACACAGAGATTTCCTCCCTGACCTTTTTTCCTTTAAATGCACTTCTTATGTCAAGTAGTTCTGTTCAGTTTCTTTTAAATAGAAAGTGTTTAGCTCACTAGGCAATTAATACAGATTTTGCTGGGGTTATTATCTAATTTGCCTTTTGTCTCAGCATTCCCTTGTTTCCCTCAGCTTCACTAATGGATAATCATTTATTATGGAATGATTATGTGTAAATCCAAAGGAAAAGAAATATGCTACAGAAAAAAGAGAAACTCCCGCTTTTGAGACAAAAAAAATCTGGGCTACAACGTCAAAATGGAGCTCGGTGCCCTCGTGTGACGTTCTGCTACAGCCACTGGGTTTGTTGGAGTATTTTGAAGGTCCCATCGCTTTTTATTTCTATGAAGAGTGAGCTGCCTGCTGCACTGCAATTCTCCTCAGGACACCAGGAATGCCTTCAGCTCATACCAACATCCATTTGCTTTCATGCTTCGACCTGTTGTGACAGAATTCTCACCTATCACTTACAAAGGGATTAATAAGTGTTTAAGCTGCATGGTTCACTCCCACAAAAAATACCAAAAGGTCAGTTTAATTTTCATGAACTTCAACGTATAAAAGATTAGTTCTCTTAGATTTGAAAAACACAGCGGCTTTCGGCTGCGAGCAGAACACGCTCTTCACCGCAACGTTTGCATGCAGGGATTCGGCCACTTTGATGGTGAAGAACACTTTTGGACGCCAACAGCAATATTCACATCATAGAAAAATGTGAGTGAACAAAAATGCAACTCAGCATGAATCAGGGTTGCAGCACTTGGCCCCAAAGAGAATTGCCCCACCTTGGTCAAAAACCCACTTTCAAACCAGCAGCTCAATACCAGGTCAGACTATCATGCTATTTAATCTAGAGGTCTGTAATGTATGAAGCCAAATTTTACATTGAAGGTAGTTAATCATTGGGACTGTATTATCATAATTAATCCTTAATCAGATAAATTAACTCACTGGTATGTTCACAAAAAGTTCAATCTTCTTCTGCAGTAGAAAAATTAATATAACCTCTCCCAGGAAATGTCTTAAATGTCTCCCTCAAAAAGTCATTAGCTGGAATCTGCAGTATATGGTAACTTAATGTCAGAAAAAGAGGTAACAGACGTTAACAGTCACGTAATGAGATGAAATGCAATTTAAACTGTAATCTCATTACCTACAAATAAATAAACCTCTTCTTCTTTTAGACTTGGCCTGGGCCTATTTGTTTTATCTCCATTAAGGTTTCCACTTTAATCATATCTCTGAAGCTTTTACACAGAACTGCAGCAGCAACTGGTTTGGCTACAATATTTGCCTGAAATGTCTCTTCTGCTGCCAACTAGAAGGCAACACCCCAAGTCATAGAGCAGAGAGAAGGGTTTCAATGCCCTGGCCACAGTCACCTGCTCACCAGAACACCCTCAGCTGTATTCACTTAAATATTCATTTGCTTTCAATGCATTCACTTATTTTTCTCATACCAATAGTAAGACCCAGATATGTGTATAAACGAATGTTGCATAAACCCTTTGTATTATTTAATGTGGTTCTAATACTGTTATCTTCCAGCCTGTAGGAATGCAGAATTTTGTTGGTAATTGTGTTTTCTTAAAAATGCACATCTGAAATCAGATCTTATGTATGGATATCTGCCTATATTGTATATTAAAAAAAAAAAAGAGGGAAGGAGAGAGAAAAAGAAAATGCATATTCCTTTTCATGCATGTAATCAATTGAATACCAATAATGAAAATCTGCACCAAGACTGAGATTACAAGTTATTTCCAAAAACAAAAGCCAAATCTCTGCCATTCCACAAGACATTTATGAACAAACAACGGTATAAATAGTCTTCCAAGGAAACTATATGAAACCCAAGGAAAGACAAATTAACTCCGATCTCCCCAAAATCTCATGTACAGCACAGTTTCCTTTTAACCCATTAATATGCTCCAGTCAGAGAAAAGGCTCACATAAATCAGGAGTTTTTCTTGATTACCTTATATGTATCTTATAGTTAAATAACTGTTAACATGCCAAAGTCAAACAGCATCTCAGAAGCGCTGTTTTCCTACGCCACTCTACCACGCTTCAGTCATCCTTGGGTACCATTTTGCACAAGTACATCGCTTGGGACTTGTTGACTCGTGTTCATAAAATAAAACGAGTGACAACTGAAATAATAAGGACAGTTAACGTATTAGTGTGTGAAAAGCAAAGCCGCCTTTAGTAGAAACAGAGGTCACACTTATGGGTACACTGGGCAGCAGCGTGGGGAGACGTGACGAATATTTAACATTTAATAATTCAAGTAAATAGCATTTTACTTAGCATGTCATGTTTTTCTCTAAGATGTGCATTTCTGCTGCTGCCAGGTATTCAATTTAGTTACTCTGAGCTTGAATCAGATCCATGATAATTTTTAAAACTTTCTAATCTATCTTTTCTTTTAATGAATCTATAAAGCTCTTTACATGCGTTACTGAACGATCTGTTCTATATCTTTACGTGTTTTGAGATAAAAACAGATATAAATTCCACAGATATTAAGAAATTGAGAAAAAAGGATTTCAAAATGGACAGTTGAACACTCCACGCCACGGAACTTTACAGGCCGTGGGAATTCTATTTTCTGAAGTCAAATACTTGTTACCGAACACAACCCTTTTCCTTCCTTTTCATTCTATCAGGATTTGTTTTCAGATCAGTTACATTGTTGAGAGAACGTGTTGTAAACCCGTTGTTGTAACCTATGCTTTAATTGAGGCACTATGTGGAAATTCAGCAAAGGTCAATTGGATTTTAGCACTAGAAACAGAAAGTTCTGAAGCATTTTGACAGAATCTTAATATTTTAACCAACTCTGAATCAGTAGCCATGAAGAATAATATACCTTTTAACCAAGCTTTTAATTATTTTTTCCCCAGCTGAAGAAAGGAGCCAGAATATTTTTGGCAATAGATGTTTCTTATGCAGATGTATTATTAGCTAGGTTGAACCCTGAAAGACAACACTATTTTCTTTCATAGCAAATAATGCATTTTGCTGCAGTCATCTTATCATTTGTCACACTTCCATAATTCTTAGCAACAAAAAAAATGTTGAAAGAGTTTTGGGTTTGGCAGATTCACTAGAATTGTATTTATGATCTATATTGTTTCTGCTTTGGCTTCCACCTCAGAGCCCGTGCTTGCCATTACAGTATTGAGGAGCACAACAGGGTCTTAAGCAAGTAGGATGAGACACCACACTTGCTTGGCCCTCCTGTAAGTCGACAACACAACACAACACAACACAACCACAACACTGGCTCCCGTTGTCGTGTCTGCATTCCCTGCTTCTCCTCCACCTTCAATTCACTCTGGCCCACAGAACACAGTTCTCATTTCTACAGTCCTGTGATGCAGCCCACACCAGAGATAAGCCAAGCTCAGGTGCCCAAAGGAAAGGGGCAGTAACAGGACATTCTACAGATGACAGGACATACCACGACAACCCTCAGGTGGGTTTTAAGTGTTGGTGTGCCACCGTGGAGCGTGGCGCGTTTCCGTGTCTCGCGTGAATTGCTGTGCTTGGAAAGCACGGTTGTGCGGATCAACAGGAGCAGGGGCTTTCCAGCAGGGAGTCGGGAAATTGAGTGGGCAGAATAAGCCAGCCTTACTGTGCAGCACCCCAAACACCTCACCACCACTTCAAACATACTGGCGCTCCCAACACCGAAAGTCCACCATGTCCCCTACACCGTGTCCGCTTGAACACCCTCACCGACCCGGCCGGCTCCCCCTGGGGCAACAACATTCAATTTTGCCTACACTGCTGGGAAGACTTAAGCTGGCACTGATATGAATAATAAGCAATGACCCCATTGGACTAAGCACTGTACAGAGACACATCAATGAGTTGGTCCCTGCCACAAAAGCTAACAAGCTAATTAATGAAAAAATAGGTTTAGTCATATCTGTAAAACAATGTAAAGATGTAAATGCGAGTCCCATGGTGAGTGGTCCAGTATCGTATGAAGTGCTGCAAAACTTTGAGTCCACAAAAGCAGGACTTGGGCACACTCCTAAATTACCTTTAAAATACTCTCCTAAATCTATCCAGAAGCAGGGAGAAGGGAAACGTGAACGGCACATTTTATAATTACAGACGTCTCTCTGTTACAGTCTGGTTTCCACCCCAGTTAACTCAGTCCCTAACCCTGGTATTTAAGTGCTCTGTGATTCTTCCCCTTTGCTGCAAAATCAGCTCGATCGCAGTGAAGTATTCCTCCTATAGGACTATTAACAACTGCACAATATGAAGAGAATATTATCCAATACACTGTTATATTCTCCCAGGTCTACAAACAGGTAGAGGTGATAAAACTAAGTGGTGTGAACTGCACTTTTTATCTCTCTGATGTTACTATTATTGGCTGTTTCACTGTGGATAATTTTAGCACAGACACCCAGCAAATTTACCTCACAGTCAAAAAATAACTTTACCTCTTTAAAGCCATGAAGAATGCAGCTTCTTCAACCCTTCCCCGACCTCGGGAACTTTTTAAAGATACTTTTTAAATGAACCGTTTGGCAAGTCTGCAGCAGCATGAAAACAAACTATTAAATTCAATAAAATACAAACAGCTCGAGGCGCTACAAAGAGAAAGGATGTACTATGGCACTTTAACCGGTGGCCTCCAGTCCGGGTGGAAACACGGGTTAGCGTTCCTCCCAGCGGTAAAGCCGGTGAGCACAGTGCCCCAAAGCCCGTAGGATTCACCTGCACAAGCCTCCGCGTTTTCTCGAGGGTTTACACCTGTCTGCCTGTACGGTGTACAGTGTGGGGAATTCCCAGGGCCATACCTGGCATCTCCTCCTCTTTATTACAGTTTCTCCATGGCTGCAGGCTCGAGAGTATCATTGCTGTAAATATCAGGAGGCCTAAGGAAAAGCTCCTTGAATAAACGCACGTAAAACTCTGTCTAGACAAGAGAAGCGACGCCGTTCGACTCTCAGCGTCCTGGGCTCCAGGAGGAGGGTGAAACCAGCTGCACATTGACATCTCTGCCTCCAGAGTTCCGCCTGCGCTCAGCATCCTAAAGCAAGCGGCTGCTGCTCGGCCAGGCGCTGCTTCGTTAATTCGCATTCATTCTTAGTTTGGCCATCCCGTTGCTGCTGGGACAGTCTTTAAAATAGTACTAATATTTCAGACAAAGCAGACGGGCTTTCTGGAGAGCACACTAACTATATCAGATAAAGACATGCAATAGAAATGGGATTACATTAGATGTTTTAAACTGTAGTCGTCACAATGCGAATCGTATGGAGTGACCACTACACTACTCACAGAGGAGACTGTATGTAAAGAATGTATCTAAATGCAGAAAATTAAGCATACCAGTCTATTATTTCTATCCAAAGGAAAAATACAGGTTTAAATTTTTTATCAGGATTAATTAGAAATATAAATATATATTTAGAAAAATAATTTAATAAAGAGGATGTTTCTAGGAGGCAAAAAGCCATTATTCATTAACTACTGGGTAAACTGGGATATTCTTTGCACACTGTCCAGTCTTGGATTTTTTTTTCCTAAAAGCTTTCCAAATCAAACCAGGGTGGGGGAATGAGATATGAGTAATTCTAAATAATATGGAGGTTCGTAAATGTAACAAAATTACAGGAAAATAAGCAGTAAATGACTTTGCAGATGCAAGGACCAAAGCGAAAACTCGCAGTACTTCACACAGCCCACAAGTCTCCGTGACCCGTTTGCTGCAGCCGGCCCAGCAGACACAGCAGCACCCAGCGGGTGTTTCTACGTGTTTCTGAAAGCAGGCAGAACGGTCTCTGAATTCTGTATCTGTTTCACAGCCTCAAAACTTGAAAGCACTGTACTCTGACTTACTTCTATTTCTCCTCTAACAGCAGACTTTGTGCTCATTCGGAAACTCACAGATCTTATGATTCTTATTTGAGTCTTCCCCTTGTCCAGGTTGAGATAAATCTCAGCAAAACACATCATTTACTGTAAATTTCTCTAGAAAGTATTCACAAATGTTTGGGGAAGGTGCTCTTTTAAAACTTCTGAAAATTCTGCTGATTCTTTAGGTCTCGAGCCTTCTGCATTTGCTTTCTTTCCCTAATATTTTCAATGGCCAGGACTGAATTGTTCAGAATTACTGTTGCGATGAAGAACAGTTTCTGGTTCTGAATACTTTTCTCTCCTGTTTATTTTCCAGCAGTTCCAGGTTCTGCTCTGTTCATTTCCCCCGCCTGGACGCACAGCCAACGCGACACAAATCATCCAAAGACACGATTAATCACACCTGCGAGATTCTCTTCAGCACTGCCTACGAGCTTCAACCTTGACTTTCCTCCACCTGTATTTCACGTTTCTCCATTTTATTTGGCGCATTTAAACAAGATGCAAAATACACTTTCTACTTAGTCATGAAATAGCTGTGACAGGATATGACAGCTGTGCAAAACAGAGAAGACGACCTTTAAAAGGTTCACAAAACAGGATCTGGGGCTCTGAGACGCTGCCACCGCACGGGCTGCCAAGCAAGACTTGATTAGTCAAGATCCTATGGCAGCAGAAATGTTTTCTCGGATGGGTGACACAGACTTGAGGCGGGTTTGTCACCGGGCACCGTTAAAGGGGCCACGTTCAATCCCGTCCCTCAGCCCTGACTCCGACACTGATGATTCGGTCACCTTGGGGCAAACCGCCGCCTCTGCGGACCCCGCTTCGCTGCTGCCAAACGAAAACAGCAGCACTAACCTGTCTTCCCAGGTTGTTATTATCAGTCTTAACTAATTAATAGCTGTAAAATGCTGGGATCATCAAATGAAACACTATTTATAAATGTAATTGGTCTTATATCCCTGATAATGGAAACAGGAAAGAAAATCCAAAGAGAGGGGAGATCAGCTTCATCGCCAATGCATCAGCTTTCTCCTGTTGCTCTAATTAGCCCTTCCTGCTTGAAACAACCTGTTTTTCAGCTTTTCCACCAGTATCTGCTTCCTAAAGTCAGAAGGGGTGTACGATATTGTGCAACAGGCAAGTGCAAAGCTCCAAATAACTACTAAGCAAGCGCTAAGGTGAGAGAGAACCCAACCACAGGCAGCGCTACAGGACTTTATTCCTAAAAGTACTATAGCAAGGTGAAAAACATGCGGCTTAGAGCCAAAGTCCTGCAAGGCTTTCTCAGCCCGGGAATTCAGGACTAGTACGTAAGAGCAGGAGCAGCTCTGGTTTCCTCCCGAAGAGCCTCCTCACACCACCGATACTCCAGCAGAAAAAGTGGAAATGTTTGTTAACTATCAGGAAGTGTAAAGACTGACATTTATCTGAAGGTATTTTTAATAATGGCTCCACTTTTTCACACACACCATTCTCAACACCACCTGCCTCCTCCTGTTATCCGGAGGAGGCATTGCTATGACTCCAGTGTGAAAAGGGGAAAAAAAAGAGAGCAAAATAAGCATGCGCTGCTAGGGAAAATGATTTCTCAATTAAAACAAATCTGATGTGCATTTTAAACCTTGGTCTGCCTAGATAGGTTTAAAATATAAGCAGCTTTGCTAGTAAATAAGGCAATAAACAACGGCGGAGGGCACGGTGAGGAAAGGATGAAGCCAACACGCGCCGGGGAAACGAGAGCCTACAATTAAGGAATGAGCGAACACCAGGAGGCTCAGCCCTGCCTCACCCGCAATGTGCCTATATGATTTATATGTGAAAAACAATATCAAAACAAACCAAATCAAAACAGCCTTCACATCTCTGGGCCTGCGAGTTCGTACTTTTCCTCAGTTACACAGTGATAATTAAGAGAAGACATTTGAAACACCCACTTCAAAAACTGAACGCTCTTAATATAGGGTAAGATAACGCAGAACTTAAAGATGTCAGCTCAGTCTAAAATCATAATTACTGTGTACAACTTACTCCTGAGGGCTTTTCCCAGTAGAAATAATTGCATTACTTTGAGTTTCTTTTATTTTAAAAAAATCCAGATAGGCATACCATGTAATTTTGCAAACACAAAATAATGTTTTCCTTTTCTTTCCAGATTTTCTATTTCCCTGAGAAAACGCTGCAGACTGCAGGGAAAACAGAAGCGTTCAAACTCTAACACTTTGAATCAGATTATATTTAAATTAAACAGCTGCGCAATTAATGATAGAATAAGCAAACTTCCTAATTACCTGCAGTATAACTTTAATTTTTATGATGGTGTTATCTGTCACCCACCAGCTGGACCACTACCTTTATTTCTGGCCCTCATCTTACTCAGAAGAAAACTTTGTTGGTTTGGGGTTTTTTTCTGAAAAACAAAACCAAGAGCAGATCCAGAGGGTGACCGAGTGGTACATTCACCTTGCAAACACAATACAAATCCCGTGTTTTGTTTTTGCACTAAAAAGCGTCACCCAGCCTTCCACAGTGCACGTGTCACCCCATAACTCTGATCACACCTAAAACTTCTGATGGAATAATGTATCTTTACAAAAGACCTTGGGTTGATTGAAGGCTTCAAAGGGTGCTCCATTATTTCCTAAGTCAGTTGTTCCAAATACGTTGAACATGCCGCACCGCCGCAAACGTGTGTTAGTTCTATGGTATGGATTTGTTTCCACCCCCTGGTTACCCGATGCCGTTGAGTTCTGCCCACGCGGTGCCAACACTCGCCGTGAGTCTGGCAGCGTTTGACACGATGGTCTTCGGGTCCTCAAATGCTACAGCAATAAAAGTAATAAATCACAGGCAGGAAGTACCAATGGCACTTATGGTATTTATCGTTGTCTTACGTGTACTGATAACACCGGCTCCTTCAGTCCAGCTCCCTTGCATTATGGTTGGATTCCTTTAAAATATAGGTAACAAAAAAGCCCATGTTTCAACCTATGAGTTCCATTAGAAAGAATTTTCCTTTCATTGGCAAAAATCTTTTCCCGTGGTTAAAAGTACATACTTACTTAAAAGAGATGTGTAACATCTACAAAATCATGTGCAATACATTAATACTGGATAACGACAGAAAAAACTACGTTCTCATTTATCTGATGAGCACAGAGGCGCCTATCGCGTGCTGCAAAGCAGCCTCCGTCCTTATAGATATTCCCCAAAACTTACAGTCTATCAGCTACAAATCAGCCTTGATCAACCGGCAGGCGGCGGATTAAAGAGAAACAACTTTTACTTTAAAGACTGTATATCCAGTTTTCCCTCTCCATTTGAAGTTAGGGAGAAAAGATTATTTTCTTTTATTTTTAAACAAACCAACACTTACCGACAGCCTGGTAACTGACCACGGTCACTTCTTTCCCCAGTGACATTTAAGCCCTCAAGCCCACAAAGAGATTTTTTTAACCCCTACTGTCTAAAGTAACGAGGCTGAAAGTGTGGTAGAAATGCAGCAAACGCATTCGCTGCACGTTGTAATCTCCATGCAATTAACAAACACACCTCTATGCGCTATTCACATGTTTATAATCCAAGATAAAACGATGCAGTGAAGCTCAACTGCATGGCTCTGAGCGCGTCCATCAGAAACTCAGTGTGCAACAAAACGCAGGCAGCGTGCACTCGTTTTCTTCTGTGCAACAGGATATGACATTGCCAATCACCACCAAAACACTTGGAAAACAACATTTCAAAGGGAACCTCCCAACAGCACCTCAGGCTCAAACACCCTGAGGCTGAGCAAGAAAAGTTTCATCTTGAAGGTTGAATCCAATTGCTACAAGTGGGCTGAGCATGAAGAATGATCCAAATGAACCTCCATGCAGGACGAGCTCACTTTTGGTTTTGAACTCTGGGCCTGTCTTCCCAAATTGCACAAATCAGCTGTGAAAACAATTCCACTCACAGCGTGAAGATTTCTAAACTGTCCTATAACTCATTAAGTGTCTGCTAAAAGTCAAATCAATTATTTCCTCATAGACACAAAACAAGTTCTAACTGCAAGAAAAATAGACAAAACACTATTTATTAAGTAGCAAGACTAATTATTTCCTGAGCAACCACATTTTCTTCCCCTTAAAAATGCCATTTCCCTTGCTCTCCCAGCCTTCAGCTTCTTCCCCACTCATTTTTGTTTTCTTGACAAATTTCTTTGTGGAAGAAATTTCTCGTCTGACTACAGAAAGTGACTGAGCCAGAAAGGAGTTTCTCTCATATGCTTGAAAAAGCAGCTTTTTTGAGACAGAGCATTTCCACCCACACTCCAGAGCTGGGGAACCCTGGGGAGCTCTTCATGTTCCGTTTCCTCCTCAGGGACACGACAGAATCCCCACTACCGCGGGTTTTCCAGGTGCGACTGAACAGAGCGCTAGATTCTCTCATCTAAGCTCCTTTTCCCTCAAAACCATAGAATCATAGAGTCACTTCAGTTGGAAGAGACCCTCAGGATCACCGAGCCCAACCATAACCCAAGCTAACTCTAGCACCAAACCATGTCCCTAAGACCCTCGTCCAAGCGCCTGTGATCGTTCAAGGTCCCTGGGCTGTTCTATGATTTCATATTCTGAATGAAGATAATTTCTTCCTCCAAGCAGTAAACCCCATGGCTTCAAAACTACGGGCCATCTGTGTAAGAAAATGGAGAGCAACCCGATAACTGAAACGGTGATGGAGAAGGATGTGCTATGTCTGGACGACCTCTGTGCCCAAGGCCACCGAGCCTCCGGGGAGCATCGCCATTGTTCAGGAGAACTTATCTGAGAAAATGATGACAACTTTATTTTCTTTATCACAATCTTCCTCTCCTATTCCGTCTTCATTTTAATTTTGAGTATTCAGCACTATATTTTATTAAGCATAACCCGATTACATGAAGACACTGTGATGATATTACTATTGACTAGGATATTAGAATAACCTTGAAAAACATCATTCTTTTATAACATTAAACAATTCTATTAATATTTTTGACCTCTCTCCCCTGCTATCACTACCCTCCATGGACCCTGTATTAAAAAAGTGGAAACCAAATGAGAATGATAAAGCACGGTCTATATATATAGTTACAAAAATATATACTCAATATAAACATAATTTCTATATATGTAAATATGCATGTTCACCTACAACTATATGCACAAACTACCCCTGCTCTTCAATCCCGAAGGCTGACCTTCACGTGAAGGTCCATTATTCACAGGTCAGTAAATTCCAGATGTTCAGCACCAGGTGGCAATCAGGGCTGTTCACATCTGAAAAGAAGAGGCTGAGTAGAGGAACTGAGAGGTTTCCTCATGGGTGGCAAGGAAAATACCCTGCGCCCAGCCCGACCCATTCTGCCTTCAGCAGCCACCGCGTGGGCCAAACTGCTCAGCAGAGACAGGGAAGCAGCATCACCTGAGACAGTGCCACAGCTTGGACAGCGTGAGGTCTCGTTTGTGCCGCGCAGCTGTGGTTTCCCTGCAGAAGGTCCCGCGAGTGGTGTGCGAGAACACCCAGCTCCATGCAAGCACATCCAGCTCCGTGCAAGCACATCCAGCTCCGTGCAAGCACGTCCAGCTCCATGCGAGCATGTCCAGAACCATGCAAGCACGTCCAGCTCCATGCAAGAACATCCAGCTCCGTGCAAGAACATCCAGCTCCGTGCAAGCACGTCCAGCTCCGTGCAAGAACATCCAGCTCCGTGCAAGCACGTCCAGCTCCGTGCAAGCACGGCCAGAACCACGCAAGCACGGCCAGCTCCAGGCAAGCACGGCCACCACTAACCTTTTTCCCCATTGGCAATGCGTACGCTTGAAAATCACGCACACACTTGGAAAACAAGCTACGATGGGGAAGGCTGATTTAGCAGTAGAAGAGAAATAAAAGACATAGTATGCGCACCAGAGATATGCAAATAATTGATTTCCCAGACAGAGAGCTGAACAAAAAGGAGGTTAGAAGATCTGTTGTTTTCAAAGTTGTTTTTCTTTAGCTTTAAGAAACTAGCTAATCAGTCAGCTAACTAAAGTCTGTTTGATCTTGGTCCTAGAACCTGGGCCATTTCAGGACGATCTCCACTGGTTATCTCCACTGCCCTGAAGTCAAACATGGAACAGATTCCACACTTTCCTTCCAGCTCTCAGCTGAGTGTCTAAGCTGCCGGGCTAGGGACTATTTGCACTTTTGAAGCCCCTCAATATTGCATTTTTGCCATCACAGAATCCCTTATCAGGTCTCTTCGGAACGTACCCGTGCTCAGATCGCAGCTGTTCAAGAGACTGCTGCAAAGTCTGTTCTCCCACTCAGCTACTTTGACCATATTACTCTTTGAATCCCTCTACAGATTTTCTTTCAACAGCTGCATCCAAGTTATTCACCTTCATCCGCAAAACGTTTTATACACTCGGATTAAACCATGCATTTCAGTAACTTTGTTTCAGAAGCTCTTCCCTCCTTAAAACATTACACAAATACCAGCGTACTGTGCATCCAAATTTGATAAGCTGTAATGAGAACAAAATAATATTAGAAGTTAAAGAATTATGTAACAAACAGAGCAGAGCACTGCTCTGCTACTCAGGTGTAAATCCCCTGTAACTGCGGGAACTCTCTGGGATTTACAGGACTCTTTGTAAGGGCAAAATCTGCCCCACAGACCTTTGTGAAGTATATCAGGTGTATGAGGTTTCATAAGTAGGCTGAGGATTACATCACATTTTAATAGAAAGACTGTTCTTAGAGGTGAAGGATTTTGCACTTGTTGGAAGGTGCTTGTCAAAGGAGAAGCAGGAGGAGCAGAAGAATAGCAGCCTTATGTCACACTAGTCTTATGAAAGCCTTGAGTGGAGTGCACTATAAAGATAGAATATTGTTATGTTTTCTGACAAGGATCTGCTTTGCTAAGTGATTCTTGAACTCCACAGGGGGACTTGTCTCTTCACCTTGATTTAAAAGAACGTATAAACAAGACCACTTAAACTCAAAATATGCCCAAGCTGTCTTCTGATTTCACCGAAAGAATCTCAGAACCAGGCAGAACAGATAGCACCGAAGCCCTCTCCTTCAGCTAATACTGGCTGTACTTCCAACTCCAAAAAGAGTGAGAGAGGTTTTAAGACAAAAAACAAACCTTATGTTTTCAGGGTTTTTTAATTGTCAGAGTTTATAAATAAAGAGAAAGCTATTAATCTAATTATTTTCCATTGTGTGTTGATTCACTGTGGAGTGAGCCAAGCTAACGGATATTTTGAGACACTAACCCTCCCTTTCCATAAACTTTAACAGCAGGAAAGAGTTCAGGACATTGGATCAGATCTCCAGAATCACAAATGGACTATCATTTTGATTAACGCAGTTCCCCTATAGATCTGCAGTTTCTTATGCCAGAATCAGAATTCTTTGAAGCATCTATAGGTATTACACGTTATACATAACACGCGCATTGGCGTTCTTCTTTTCTAAAAATACAATGTTTATTTTAACATTTGTTGCATTTTTAATTTGAATTTAAAGGAGGAAACCAAAAGCTCTCCATCCACATGCAGGACCAATCCACTATAATCAGTGGACAAAAGCTTATAGTGGCAAGACACTCAGACTAGCACAGAAAATGACAAAGCAATGGCAACAGGGATTGAAACAAACTGTTAAAAATACTTGTTATTTTCTGTTCTTCTAGAGGAAAAAAAAGGCGGAAAAGAGCACCAAGAAGCCTGAGATTGAGGAGAGCCTTTGTTACCATAGATACTGGGCAGGTGTGTCATTCTCAACTATAAGCACACATTTGATAAGAGGCTCCTGACGGCAAATGCACCTGAAGAAAATAAGGAGGAGTTGTGAAAAAATAAAGAACTAATAATAAAAAAGCTAGACGGAGCTGTTTCACACCCCAGCTCCTCTCACAGCCCGCGTGGCACCGAGCCGCTCAAATTCCCAGCTAAACAAAGGAAGAGCAGATTTGTAGAAATTACTGGGTTGCGAGCTTGCAAATCTGCTCAGCCTTCGTTCCCCCACTTGCACACAGATTTTAATACCAAGCACTCAGGAGATGAGTGGTATTTCTAGACATGCAAGTCTGCCGTTTAGACCTTCCTGTCCTGACACACAGAAGTGGAAAATCTTACTTTTTCCTTGGAGATCTGTGAGAAAAACATGGGAGAAAAAATAGCTGATGGCAACAATTGTTGTTTGGAAAAGAAACAAAGTGTTTAAAAATTCAGCTTCTCAAAACTTGTAAATGTGTATTGGCGATGCCCTTGCTAACACCCAGCGGCGGCAGCAGCCTACACAAAATGACACCAAATCCATTCAAACCGCCAGTCCCACTGTTAGAGTCCTTAAATATAAAGGAAAATGTTAATGTAAAAGTTAAAGGTAGAAGTCAACCTTTGTGTGTACACGTGGTTATCTTTGCAAGGCTATTAAAGCTGATTTGATTAACTGCCTTCCACTATTCATCTAAGGAAACAATTGATAGTCTGTATCAGCTACATCCACACCAAAAGAAAAACAAAATGCAAGAAGGAACAAACACTAACACAATTTTTAACAGTATTAATAGCTTTATATCACTATAACTGGGATATATTAATTTTCTTCCAGTCAAGTTCAGTGGGGATAATGGCTTGGAATATGAGCTGCTAAACAAAAAGTCAATCTGCCCACTAAATTTACAGGATATTATTCCACAAGATCTTATTTATTACCTCCCAACGGGCTGAAGACCATCTCTCACAACATTTTGCTAGAGGTAAAAAATAAATAGAGGTGAAAAATAAAGCTCCGACCTAAGCCTTTCTAGCCTTCAAAAAAGGTTTCATTTCAGCTGTGGACAGTGGTTTATCTGAACTATTTATGTACCTGCTCATCTCGCTTCTTTTACAGCAACTTCATGTGCATTGTATCAACATCATCTCTTTTTTTCTCCTGTAAGAAGTGCAAGCAGAGTTTCATTGAGAAAACCCTTTGTGCATCAAAGCTTGGCAGGTATTCCGTCAAAGTAGCAGTAGGCCTCTGGGAATATAAAAGCATTAGTCATTACATGGAAATTAAAGATGATCTTTAAGTTAAGCATCTTCTTCTTCATGTCTGTGAATAGTAACAACTTGCTCTATCTAACTGTGTTTTCAACTCAATCCACAACTGTACACAGAAATTACTTTCAGCATTGCAACGATGAATGACATTTCCAAGGAACTACTAGGAATTGGGCTGCTGCTTTTCTCCAGCTGGCCATTCCCTGGTCCAGAGAAACAGCTTGGGGTCCTCCTTGAACTGAAGAACCACCTCATGAGACATGAGGAAACCGAGTTTCTTCAGCTCCTCACACTAAGGTTTCCAGGAGGTCTGTGTCACTGGTGTGCTCTTTGATGTCTGCAGATGACATGTCATAGCCGTAGGTTATTTGCTCATGTTTCACACCTATGGCTTTCAGAAAGTAGCTTGTCTTCATTCTTAGGTTTTGAAAATGCCTTCTTTCCAATGAAACAAAGTGTGTCCCGACCACATGATGTCACTGAAGCTCATACTTCACCAGAGCACACGACTTTGCATTGCCATCCTAGTCAAAATGCAATACCCAATTTTTCACATTAGCTTTAATTAGATCCAGTCATGTTCTTCAACTTGACAATAGTAGAGACTTCTATGACTAATTATTCTCAGCAATCATAATGCTAATAAAAATCTTTGCATAGAGGAAATCATCCATTAATTGAGCCTTAATCTCATGAGGTCATTTACTGATTTATCCATTTATACATTTCTGTTAAAAGCAAACAGCACATATACGTTTTCCAAAGAAGCAGAAGCATAAAATATTTCTCTGAGATTATCTTGAGGCAACGTGCCAGATGAAGAAAACTTAATTCTTCATCTGCAGGAATCAAGTGTCGCACCAAAGAGCTGTTCAGACCCCGAAGGGCAGATTCAGCCCATCTGCAGACAACAGCGCTGCCCAGATCCCAGTGCTGAACAAATGCCACCTGCCTACCTCAGTCATCATGTGCATTTGAAATACTTCCTAATACACAAGCAATATCCCTCTACCAGCAAGGAAACAACTTGATTTTAATCTAAGAATTCAACTTCTTTGCATCATAGAAAATGTTAAAAGTGGTGCAATCCTTAGTCTTTTCATCTCTGCTCTTCTAGTCGGTAAAAGAGCTATAGGAATACAATAGTTTGCCTAACAGTGAAATCTTCTTCACCTTCCTTACCGTCTTTGATAAAACAGACAACCACCACCCAATACTGAAGTTTGTTTTCTGGACATATTCATATGGAAATTGATCACAGGCTGCCTGAACTATCAGCATCTTTACTTAGCACTATATGGATCGCAGCCAGGACGAGGTAACATGGTTCAGTTTTTGATGACAGAGGACATTTGTTTACTGTTTTCTCCTGTGCCACAGCAGCATGCAACACATTGGATCAGCAGACTTTTCTGAGCCCAAACTGGAAGGAAAGTCTGCTGAGATTCCCCCAGAGAGCCCGTGTCCTGCCTGGGGAGACACATGCTCAGCGCAGGACGAAGGACCACACGAGCCCTCCCGTCCCACCCTGCCAGAGCAAGCGGCGTTTCAAGGACCTGCCATTGCACGCAGCCTTTCTCAGCTGGAAGCACCCAGCTGCCAGGGGCTCGGTCGTCCTTCGGTTTGATGATCCTCAGACTCTACAGGCAGCTCATCACAGAGCGTGTCATCTGCCTTTGAACTGGACTGGAAGACTATTCCACGTGATGACCCAGTTTCATCACCGCCTGCTCCTGCGGGATCCTGCCACGTGCTGCCCTCTTGCCATCCTCTCCCACATCCCATGAAGTTCCTCCCAGGTGCTGCCACCACTGTACAACTTCAAATGCCCATTTGCAGAAGACAACAGCAGCAGACACCTAAAGGTTCAGGCATATTTCCTTTTCTTTGATGTTCTACCTTTTCTGATGTCCCCGACAAAGAAGCCATTCATAGGGAACTTCAAATGGTGAAAGATGCAGCAGAGCATCTTCTCGGCCACAAATATTTCCAAGAGCACTTCAAAACTCTGCTTTCTACATTAGCTTCTCATAAAGTTTAAGTTCCCCTTCCAAGTGATCTGTGCACCCATCCCAGGGCGCCTGAAAGGCAGCAAAATCCTCCACAATAAGGATTTTTGCCCAGAGTTCTCCTCCTGACAAAGAAGAAGGGTGCAGATCCTTCATGTAACAGATGAAACTTTTTAACGAGCTGCTTTGGAGCCTGTGATAATTTATGCCACAGTCTATGTCATTCCAAGAAAAAACACAGAGTTGACCTGTTGTCTCATAACAAAACCAGAACATAATTTTTAAAACAAATTGTGGTGTATTTTTAAATGACATGACTGCCCTACAGCAGCGCAGGGCAGAACCATCACTTGGGATGAATCATGTGTCTATGGCCATGGTTTCATGAGAACAAGTTCCATGTTCGGTTACTTGTAATCCAGAATGGCTCTTTTCGTGATGTCTCGTGCAAATAAATGGCAAAGAGCCTCAGTTAGCTGGAATGCAGCACATGCCAAAAGGACACGTGATTCTGGTCATATCCATTTCTAGTATTCTTACATTTTCCTGCAACTTCAGGCTTTTTATTTCATAAAGTATATTTCATGTGTGAAAGCTGTTATGGAAGAAATAAGAAACCTCCTCAGACTTATGTCAAATGAACACTAAGCACTAACTACTGCAGAGGCAGGAAAGCACTATTGTATTACTTTATCTTTTTTTCTGGGAATTTAAATTCTGCATTTACCAGTGGTAATGGTTGAGAGATAATCCCTGGAACCACTTAAGACAGAGAACTTTGTTACTGCTTGTCCTTATCTGGATAATCAAATAACAAAGTCCAACTGGCTACCAAAGCAGAGCTTTCAAGCTAACTCTGAAATACTTTAAATGTAATTTGTTCAGTAAACTGCAGTACATTAAATTTCTATATTAAGTAAATTATAAGGAAGAGTGCACTTTGCAAAATTAAAAAGTGCTCCGTTAACTTATCTATTATTCCTCTGGGAAAGTTTCCAAAGTGTGTCTAGTCCAATTAGATACTTTCTTTATGGACAGTCTATAGCCAGTGAAGAATTCCTGCAGCTCAGCAAATGTGTCTCCAGTGTTGTTGTAGATGTCTTTCTGTTTCCCAAGGTGAAACTCCCAGATCACAACCGCGATTTTTCTAGGTTGTATGGGCAGATTGAACACTTTTAGACAAAAATAAGTACCTAACTCACTATCTGGCAGTTAGAATCAAAGAAACATTGATCACCTGCATGTTTTTGAGTGACTTTTTCTAAAAGGACTCTTTGGAAATGGATTCAGAATAAAAGTAATTGGGATACAAGACACAGTGGATTTATTTCAGTAGAGTCCCACCACACAGCAACCAACAAATCGCCCTTCTCACATTCTATAGGATATAAATGAGACATTATTTTCAGCGAGTTATTTTTGTAAGAACAGATACCAGTGTTTCACAAAGATATGAAAAATGCTTGACCTATTCTTTTTTCCAGTGAAGCTTGTCATTCAGAACTATTCTTTTACTGTTTGGATACTGAAGTCTGAGAGCGCAGGACTCTCAGCCACCTTCCACTTTGGTGAACTAACTGACCAGTGCTTTTTAGTTAGAGTCTTTTCATTAGTTGCTATAAGGACAAAAGTCTGATTTGCGTGAGATATGCCTGCCTTTGATCCCGTTAAACAAAGTCAGCGGCCACACTGAGAGCTCCACGAGAGTCTGGAGACCACGGACGTTGGATACAACCGGTACTATTAGAAAGCTCCTCTGCCAAAGAAAAACTGCAGGAGCTGAGAAAGCAGGAACGACTGCGGCAGAGCACCGGCTCTGCAGGTCAGTGATCTGCCTGATACAGGTTCCGTGTCACCCTTCCCATTGGAAAGAACCCCCAGCTGCTTCTGCTTTTAAACACTACAAATGGACAAGGCTGCCTGTGAACAGTTGTCATGCTAAAACCAGAAAACAACTACTAGCATGCGTGGGGTCTCTGAATGTCACAGCTCAGGCTCTCTTCTCACCCAGCCATTGCAGACTTGTGTCCTGGGCTGTGCACGGCCTGGCCCTCAGCAGCTGACACAGCTGGAACAAGGCTTCCTGGACACGCTTAAATAATGAGATGAGATGAGATAATTGTGTGAGATAATTGTATACAGTTGTCAGAGAGGACCTTGCCTACACTATGCTGTTGCTGTAACTGCTCGCTGACTACAACGTCGTTAGAAAGATGCCTTCTACCTCTCCATTGCATATGTATGAACTATGCATTATTTAAACAAGATCATTCCAAAGAATCTTCTTTCTGAAATACCTCTCGGGGACTAAGACAGGTTTATTACCAGTTGAATACTCGGCAGCTATAAATACACGAACAATTTTGTTTCCAAACCATGCCTCTCTGTGAGCGGGCTCTCCTAGGGCGCAGCCGCAAGGTGGACGACCACACGCGGCATGTTGAGAAGCCCATAGAAGAACAATCAGTCGTTGCTGGTTTTCTGGCTGGAGACAGCTGGTGCTGACTCAGGTACAGCAGCGCCTGGCAGACGCTGTCGTTCACATCCCCGAGCCCTTTGAGGAGTTCGCCTGACGAATGAGCTCCAGAGATGCGCGTGTGTGTGTCATGGTGCCAGCTGACAGGGCTCTGACAGCCCCACCTCGGCAGGCGAGCGCTGGATCAAGGCAACAAGGCCAAGAAAAAGAAAGTGTTATCTTGTCTCTCTGAGCAGTTTAACAGTGTGGTGTCAGTAAAGACGCCGTGTAGCATGAGTTCTGACTCCTCAGCTCAGGCACTTCTCTGCCAGTTCTCGGTTTTGCCAAGACAATGCCAGAACTGTCACACACAGCCAAGCTGAGGAACATCAGGGGGAAAATCCCCGTCATCCAGGAAGCAGTAATAAAGACCAAAGAGTACCATCCAGCCTACCTGGAAGCTGCAAACGTAACGAGCTATTTGGAAAAGATCACGACAACCTCAAGCTCAAGTGAGTTTTGTTTCTGCCAGCGGTGACCCAGCCCTGCCCCTCGCTGAGCTCAGCACACGCTCCGCAGGTCCTGCTGGGCGCTGGGAGTCCAACGCCAGCTCACTCCCACATCTTGCAAAGCTCACTCTGCCTTCGCTTGGAGCCCTTCCCAGCAGCGTTCCTTCTGAGAGGCTCCTCAGCTACACTGAGGATGTTGAATCTAAAAACAGATGCCAGCTCCTGCCAGCAAATGCAAAATGGATTGTTGCTTTCAAATGGAATCTGCCCACACTTGCATTTTCTATCGGTGGCTATTTGTAATTTTTTCACCAGATTTTTTGGGGTACTTCTGCACATTATAAATCCAATTTTTACAGAAAATTTCTGGTGGTTATTATCACATAAAGTGCTTATCAGATATCTCCCATTTTAATTTTTAAATCCATCCGCAATTATTGAAAACCAAGCAGCACTTTTCTTCACTCCCCAGGATTCTTCTCCCTTCTATTCCTCAAGTTTATGAAACATTTGCCACAGGTAGCATATATAAAATGCATTGATAGAAATTTGCCTTCCCACTCTTCCCTACAGAACAATCTTTAAACCTTTTGGGATGCATGCTCCATGTAGGATTTTAATTTTCATTATTTGCACATTTAATGCATAGCAGATGATTTAACTGCTACTCTTGTTAGCTTGAAGGGTTGTGGATCACTCCAGGAGGGCTGCTGTGGAAAGTAGGGGGAAAGACTTATCATTTCATATCCTATACTCCAGCCACAAGACTGTATTTAATCTTAAGAGGGGAAGAAAACAGCACCCATTTGGAGGCAATAGCAAATGACAACCAGGTCAGGACCATCTCTGACCGTAGGCATCTGACCTAGGTGCTCTAGACACTTTCTGCCACTAATTACCTCTTCCCAATATTTACAGTACCGACACTTAGCTCCATAAGCTATACAAGAAATAAGGTCCTTAAAAGGGTGTCTGAATCGTAGCACAGTTATTAACAGATAACTACAATAACCTTAAGTCATGAATGTCCATTAATGTAAACTTTCCAAAACAAATCAGCTTGTTTAAAGAGTGTTTCTTTATGTCCTTCTTCCTTCCTTCTTCTCAACTCCAGGAGGCACAATCTGCCACACCTCCCCAGTCCTTCTCACACCTTTCCTTTCACTGCAATAGCCGCAGCACCAGGATGCGGCCCCTGGACTTCCCATGCTCACCCAGGAACCCAAAGGCGTGGACGAGGGGCCAAAATAGATTTTTCCCCAAACCAGGAGTCCATTCCCAACCTCCCAGCTTTAAACCAGCACCTGCATTGCTTTTGATGGCCAAAGCGGGGATGAGCGCTACATTTGCGGACAGGAAGGTCATTTTTCTGGGTGACCAAACTGGCAAACAAATGAGCGTGAGTCTTCCCACATTTCATGCAAGTGTCCAGGAGTCAGGGAGTTGGCTTTTTGAAGGCCACATTGTATTGCAACTATCATGTCTTTATTAGGTGTCTGTTAAGCTGGAAGGTTAAGCACTTTATGGTGCTGGACTGTATTCACTGGCTGGTCATAGACTCCGAACATGGGGTGGCAGGGAGAGTAAATCTGTGTCCGTGTCACCTTAGAACAGCCCTCATCTTCTTGCCAAAGTAGCACATCCTGATGACTCTACTCATGATTCCAGACTCTCTGATTTGTGATCCTAGTTTCTATGTAGACCTGACAGCGTACGAGAAGAAATGTCTTCTCACTCATCACCAAATTGTTAGTAAACAAGGGACATTAAGCAGTGTTTCCGCTCAACAAAGACCCTGATGGGTAATTTTGGATCATTTACCCCCAGTTAACCATTAATTGCTACATAAAATTTTAATCTCCTTTTAAGCAGACTGTGGCTCTGTATCTGTTTCTGTGCCGGCCTCAAGACAGTAGTAACTTTGCAGCTGTGGAATACTGACTGGTTCGTATTTCCTGAACAGAACAGCAGCACCGCGCGCAAACAAAGTGTTCAATGAGGAATTAAAGAAAAAAAAGCCATTTTGAAACAAAAAGAGCAGGAAGGGGAGGAAAGGGAAAGAGCAAAAGGAAGACAAAATGTCATTGAAAGGGAAGTTTGAAAAGCGTAGATTACTTTTATTTTCTAAATTTGTGATTAGAACAAATATTGCCTTGAAAGAGTCTGGTAGTTCTTTGAACACTTTGAGGGGGCTGACCTCCATGATTTTGTGGTTTTTTAATAGTAATATAATGCATTAACCAAAACCTAAAGGGTTTTGTTCCCATACCACTGTCTTCTGTTGCTCTTGAGCATAAAGACGGACCACAACAGCGCTGGGTTCTGCCGGGCTCCGGCACAGGCGGGGTCACTTGGCAGCACCATCCGCAGTACGGTGACTAACGTTAAAGCAGACAGCTCGGTTCAGAACACCACATCCTTAACAAAACAGCAGATCCAAATAGCAATTTTATAAGCACCTTCCTTGACAAAATCACAAAGGATGGAAGGAAAACGCCACCGTTTCTCGGGTGCACCGCTGCACGCACGGGGAAGCTCCCAACGTCACGCAGGAAGGGACCGATCTCCACAAACGGGAGAGGAAACAGATCTCCCGTGGGCAAAGTCCAACACAAAGCAAACAGCTCCTTGGAGCCCGAGTTCTAAAGGGAGGTGGACATAGAGAAGATCTACAGCTTCCCCCAGGCAGAGTGTGAATTCCTGGCTCCACTGGTGTCACAAGGAGCTTGTTCCGGACTTCAGTCAGGCTAGAACATTAACCAGTGTCTTTAAGCATAAAGAAAGAGAGCTTCTTAGAACTAATTTTACCACCTTCTTTTATCCCACATGTTAGGGAACTTACTCCCCGCTTCAATTTTACACTTATACAAAACCTCTTTTTGAGTTTCTCCCTCCTCTTGGACTCTGCAAGCTCTACGTGTAGTCCCATGCACTATTTAATCCTCATTTGTATCCTGAATTAAATGAGCCACTATTGAAATACTGAAATTGAACACTGAAACGCTGAGCTCTGTGCAGGCCCTGTAACTAGAAAAGAATTTCCTCATGGTTTTTGGATATGTTGCCATGATCCTGCTCCTCAGCATCGCATGTCTTCTCCAAGCACCCTTTTTACAAAGAGCTGGACATACAAAGGATGCTACGTACACATACCACTAACAATAAACAACAGAAAAAGCAACGCATGTTACTAATCTGCTTCTCTTCACTATTAAGCAATTACTAAGAAGCATTCACAGGTAAAAGTTTTAAAAACTGGTGGTTCCTACGTTCTTTGTTAATTATGAAAAAAATAATTTCCTTTGCCACAAAAATTGTCTTACAAACGACTACTTTCATTATTTCTCTTTGCTGTTAATCTAAAAGCAAAAGTGTAAATCTTCAGATTAAGACATATTTAAGGCATATTTAAACAGACTTATGAAGGCAGATCTCCACATTTTAATTAATAGGCCTTCCAAGGCAGATATTGGTAAACTGTCTGGACACAAATCTGTTCCCTGGTACTCAGAAGTGAAAAAAAGGAGAAGATCTCCCACAAGTTCAATAGAAATGTAAATGAAAAAGAGAATTTGTTTGTTGTTAACAACTAAAAATAAGGAAAAAATGAATGTTCTTTGTTAACCGCCTTTGTTGCCAAGGTAGAAATACCGACCAGCCACAGGAACTGTAAGCCTTTCTTCCCCAGCCGTGTAAGGAGCACCCGAGGATAACGGTGCTATGCGGGTTTTTCTACCACATGAGACAACAGTGGAAATAAATGGATTTTTATGAGCCATATGAGGTTTTTCCAGACCAAGCGATGCCAGGAGCAGCCTGCCAGAACAATTTGGGCTTTCTCTGCTTCATCTCCAATATTGCTAAAAACCTGGACAACACACAGCAAATGCAGTCTAGGAATTTCAGCTCTAACGTACGTAGTAAATACACCCACTCCCCATCACCAAAACGCTGAGGATCCCAGCGAAGGGAATTCTGAGTGGTTTTTTAATGGCTGGAGGAACTACTAGTGAGGCACTTTTCTTAGATATATCTTTGCTTTTCATTTTAAAACACCTTTGGCTGAAGTAAATTCACTGTCAACAGGATGAAATCCAGAGCATATCCCTGAAGATTCCATCCAAATTCTGACGCCGCAGGAGAAAGGTGCATAAAATTAGCTGTTTTAAGTCACAAAAGCTGTCTTTCAGCAGACTCTGGAAAAGGAAAGTGAGTGCTGCTCCTTTCTTCATAGAGTAGTATGGAAAATCAAAAGCAGCACATAGGTCACTGCTGCTGTATGTGAGGAGCGTTCAAATAACACCAAAATCCCTGCTCATCACCTCCCTGCACATTTTGAGGGGTAAGTAGTGAATCGTCTGAGTAGTGGATTTGCGGGATGGCACCGGTGTACGCGTAACATGACAACTCAACTGAATTTGGGACGCCAGCTTTGGTCATTGCTCTTCTATGAGTCGGATTCAGTAGTGCTCTCACAATGCAAATAATAAAAGCTGGTTTCCATGATGGTCTTCAGAAAAACTCCTTAAATGCAGAGGGTGTGCTTGACAGCCAAGGCACTAAATAAAACTGCAAGCTAATTGTCAAACCTGTTAATCCTGGGTAATGTAGTGTTCTTGTTCCTAAAAATTGTTCTAGTAAAGTACTAGCAACACCAAAACGGAAACATTGGCAGCTAAGGCGCAGCCCAAAGAGGCACATTAACAAACAAACAAACAAAGCCAGCAGGTGAGGGAAGGCCCCACGGTGCAAGCGGCTCCTCCGCGAGCTGCAGCGGTGAAGCACATCCTGCCCGCAGCATTGAGACCCTTGGGTCACAGGCAGGTTCAGGCAGCACTCGCTAGGGGCCATTTTTGCATCTCCTTTTAAAAAGCATAATCTCACATGTCCCAGCACAGACATGCACCGGTGATGGCTAATTAAACTGTACCTGTGTAGTCCAAACGTAGGACCACACTTCTGCCGTGCCCTCCAAACATCATCTGCGTCTAACAAGGCTCCCTGTGCCGCACTTCTACTTTATTATAAAGCATGCATTTGGATTTGGGACAACTCCAAGCAATGTTTACCTATCGCATGCAAGAGCTGGAACTAAAATAATAAAAATGGTATTTCCTGTTCTTCCTGCCTTATCTCCGAGATTTCATGTGTGTCACAGAGGCACCCCGAGGTTAGTTTAAGGGACAACAGGGTCCAAACCAACTTTTATTAAACCGGTGAGAAACAGGGTTTTAGCACTCCAAAGTGACGTAAATAAAGGTTCGGATATCAGTTGAGGAAAATTATGAAGGGGCAGCAACTAATACAACAGGCGCTCCATGGAGTGCCTGCACGTGGCTTCACCAAAACAATGCCGGAGCCGGCCCTGAGTCCGAGACAAATACACACCTGCCTGAACACGGTGCGGGATTATTTTTAAAGAGATACACGCACTCATGGTGAGTACGGGAAGTGTACACTCGCGATTCTGCGAGGGTAAATTTATAATACACTCGCAATCCTGCGAGGGTTAATTTACTTACACGTGCAAATGTGCACGGAATATTACACGTGCTTATGTGGAAGCACAGGAGGAAAATACACTCGCGATTGCGCGAGGAAATAATTTATACACGTGCTCGTATTGAGCACGGAAAGTTACACGTGCAAATGCGCACGGAAAGTACACGTGCTTGTATTAAGCGCGGAAAGCACGCGTACAAATGTGCACGGAAAGTTACACATGCAAACGTGCACGGAAGGAAAATACACCTGCGATTCTGCGAGGATTAACTTATACATGTGTTCGTATTGAACACGGAATGTTACACGTGCATATGTGCACGGAAAGTATAAATACACTCGCAATCCTGCGAGCAGTTTCACTCACACCCGTGGCGGCGAGGCAAGCGCAGTCTCCATCCCGGGGGGGTCTCGGCGGCAGCACCTTGCTCGTGCTCCGAGACCCGCGACAATGTCTCGACGAGAGTCCTGTTTTATAGTGGCTGATCAGATCTGACTGTGGGCATTCTAGAAGCTTCTCTGCACCCCCACGCTGGCTGTGGGTGCCCCTGGAGCCTCCAAACATCCCCCACACTGGCTGTGGGTGCCCAGCGGCTCAGTGGCGCCTCGGCGCTCCCTTCTCCTAACGGCCCTGGCCAGGGTGCTCTGGGGCCAAACAAAAGCAGCTGTTGGCCTCAAGTAGCAGAGAGAGAGGGAGATGTGCCTACTCCTTCCATACTGAAGGAGGGAGGGGGAGAGGGGGGTTTGCATTCTGCCACAAGGTGAAAAAGGAGGCACCTGTCACTTCTCTCTGGCTCAGTACAAATACAAATTTCTCCTCCCAATGTGATGAGATGCTAAAGCACTTTCTCATAAAAGCTTGTGCACCGCAGTCTCTGCTCTGTTGTCACGGGGGGATCGTGACGGGACCAGAAGGAACAGTAAAGTGAGAAAAAGTGAGAAACAGGCTTTGGGAAAGGACAGGAAACAGATAACATTTAAATGTTTGTTTTCCAGGATAGAATTAAAGATACATGAAATTGATGGTTGACAATCATTTATAGACCTTCAGTGACTGACTGCAAATTAGATTTAAACTTACCATTATTTCAGAGTAGTTTGGAATCTGAGCTGAATATTTTCCAAGGCCTAATAGTAGGAATTTGATAACATCATGCAAAGTAGCATATCCAGCATAATACTAAAGCACCATAGAATAAAGCAGCAACAGAAATCACTGCTATAACATGTAGGAGTTGAAGGCGAGAAGCGAACACAAGCCGTTGATAAAAGTCAACATTTGCCAGCCATTACCATACAGTTACCGCAGATACCTCCCATTCCAAGCAAGGAAAAATCGTTATATACTACTATGAAATAACTGATGGCATGTTTATGACCTTTTCAGATCAAAAGCAAATTATAGCTTATAATGAGAATATTTACACAATAATGTGAATTCAGTATGCTGCATATCAAATTTAACCACAAATCAGGAGTTGGAACGGTAAAATGCCACACAGTGCTTCATTATGATTCAGGATAGCCAGGTGATAGTCCTAGTGCTTTGCTGATTATAGTTTTTTTAGCACACAATGTAATGAAAGAAAAAGCGGGAGCAGTGGGAACATTTTGGCATGATTAAATGGCCACTGTGTTCAAACAAAAGTTCTGATCTAAATCTATTCTGAATTAAAGAGCTGCCAGAGAGGAGATTAATCCAGCGCCTGGGCAGTGGAATAGGACTTGTGATTTGGCTTCTTTCTCCAGCCCCATGGGACTCTGCACCAAACCATTATTTTTTGCAGTTTTCATACCCATTTGTAAAATGGACATCATCATCCATTTTGCAGCCAACGTACTGACTTAGTGACACACTCAGGGAACAGACAGGAGTGTATTTGCCTTTTTCCAGCAGCATGTCTAACACAGAGGCTCCTAACGTAATCGCATGTGGACAGCGTGGTGTAAGAATGAAAATCTAATCCAAATGAAATAGCTACTTGACACAAAGGTATTTTTTATGTATTTTAAATGTCAGTATGATTTAGTTAAGTTTTACTAAGATTCGTGCTGCGTATCTTTACAACTACGGCACAAACAAAAAAATATATTGTCAAAACACTATGTTTAAATTGTACTGCTTTATTTCTACTATAATAAATGTGGCAGATGTGGCTGTATTAGGAACTCATAGCAGTATTTATCAGCTGGAGGGGGCGGTCAGCAGGTTCGAGGGCAGGGCGGCCGCCCAGACTGGAGGGACGGTCAGACAGGAGCCTTGTGGAACTCAGCAAGGAGAAGCACAAAGTCCTGCAACCACCTGCAGCGACCAGGGCTGGGGAATGGACTGACTGGAGAGACCGGGCTTCGTGGGACCCGTCCTGCGCCCCAGCAGCGGAGAAGGAAAACAGCTTCCTGGGCCAGAAGGGCCAGAGGAGCAACCATCCTCTCTGCTCAGTCCTTGTCCAGTTTGGGCTCTCCCAGTACAAGAACAACACTGATAACTGGTGCCAGTCCAGTGGACAATGAAGGGCTGGAGCACTTGTTCTGAGGAGAGGCCGGGGAGCAGGGCTTGTTCAGCCTGGAAGAGGGACGGCTTCACGGGGCCATGCACAGAGGGTGCACGGAGCAGTCAGCAGGCTCTTCACCGTGGTGCATCCCAGGAGGACGAGCACCAACTGACTGCCTGTGCCAGCGCCGTCCTCGGGGGCTTCCCAGGTCCCACCGGTTAAAACCCCGAGCAACCTGGTCTGATTCCACTGCTGGCTCTGCTTCCAAGAGAGGCTGGACTAGAGATCTCCTGAGGTCCTGCCCAACCTCAATTATTCTGTGATTCCATGGTTCTGTAATTAACTAAGCACGAACCCTAAGCTGTAGAGAAATTAAATTGCTTTTTTCTTACCCCACCCCCCCGACAAACTAATTTTTTCTAATTATTTTTGAGTAATGACATGGTGCACTGTTTGGTAGTTCTGTCTTGTAAATAAAGCTACGTAACTTACATCACTTGACTACGCAAAACGTGATGTATAATAACTGGTGCAGTGAAGAAAACATGTAGATTTATTGCTGGCTGTGTATATTTTTATATTGAAACTGTCTGTGACACAAACCAATTTAAGAAAGGAAGAAACCAAGTCAGTACACTATTGCACAGCTGGATGCACAATAAAGGACCAGTTTCCTGCCTTTAAATTTCCTGCATATTTACTAAAGCATTGTTTCATGCACTCTTCTATCTCCCAATCTTAAGAGTAATAGAAACTGCAGGAGAAGAAATTCTGAAGTTCCATAGTTATAGTCTTATCGTAAATTGCATTATATGTTTTTAGATGGAGCTTTAATAATTTGCATATAGTCAGTTCTGTGAAATCTCACACAGAGAAAACAATAAATTATGGGGCAAGGGCTTGGATGTGGAGTCAGAAGACTCCCCATGTATATTCTGTCAAATATAAATGCCAGATGACGCGCACCTTTGGAGGCTTTAGGAATCCAAACAGAAATGATTCTACAAAGAACAGAGGCCGCGATCTCTTCCCATCCTATTTGTATTCCCCTGCCCTTCCTGCCTACCTGGCTGGGATTATCTATTTCGACTTCACATAGGGAAGAATACAAAACCCATGAATCCTCATCCATCCCGGACACAAGCTCATCCGTCTTTCCCAGTGGCTGAAGATGTGACCCGTGCTCACAGGACCCCTCCCTGCGCTCAGCTGCTCTCTTGGCCCACAAGGGAGTTTTGAGCACGTTTGATTTAGTTCTTAGGCTTTCTAGATGAAATGAGAGACTAACCACGATCAGGGAAGCCAGAGGAAGAAGAGTTAAGGCAGACACACTAAGCGCGGCTGTTTTTCTCTCCCGGTTTGCATCGTCCTGAAGGCAGCCGGGTGGCTCATTGGCGCTGCTCTCCTGGTGCTGGCAGAACGGGTGGGAGCTGGCGGCTGGACGCAGCAGCGGCCTCGTGGCAAAACAGCAAAATAAGCACATTGCATACAGCTCTTATTTTTTATTAAATACAGTTTAAAGCCTGGTATTAAGGCTGCTGGGTTTTGTTTTTCTACAAATCCCAGCTCGTTTGAGGACAGGCTGCCAAGTTCATCCATCAACTCAGCCACCGAAATATTTGTGTTCTAAAAAATTTATACAGCATGAGCTCTCCACAACTGCAGGGACTTTTATTTTAAAATTATAGTCCTCCGCTTCAACTCAACCTTTCTCTAGGAAGGATAGGAGTGCATTTGAGAAAAACAAGCGTGCCTCCTGTGGACTGCGTGGCTTGGAAAGAGGGGCATTTCCTGCGGGATGGGGTCTGGAGGCGGAGGGGTGGCGATTTTGAGCAAGTATTTTGCTGTGACCACGATAGAGTTACAGTTTTCTTCTGGGAAACCTCATTTTCTGTTGCCGTGAGTCAAAATGTTTTACAATGAACTCTGACTTCTCAGAAAGAGAATTTTAGGCAATGAAATGTTTCATTCCACAGTAAACACACACCTTCGACTTTTGTTTTCATAGAATCAGAACAATTCAGGTCAGAAGCAACCCTGGGAGGTTATCTCATCCAAGCTCCTGCCCAAAGCAAGTTTTATATTCAATAAGCAAATATAGGCTGTGTATAATGATTATGCCGGAACTTAATTAGCCTGGAAAAGATAGCTTCCTAACCCCTGTCCAGTTCTCCTTAGCGCACAAGGATGACATACAGTTTGAAGTGTACAAGAATATAACCTGCGTTGTGGAACAAAAATAGATCTGACACAAATGTCATCAGGCATAAAACAGAACAGGGGAGCTGAAAAGGTAAAGCTGAAGTTTGCACATGAAACAATATAGGCAATTTGTATTGAAAATCTCCCTTCACGATGAGTTTCTCTTTCCAAAATAACTCAACTTTTTTAAGAACCATAAAGGTGAGAAAACACTGATATAAGACAAAAAAGTGATTATCAGCAGTGTATTAAGCAAACATCCATCAAAATGTATTTCCAATGCATTAAGTAATAAATGCATTTGTATAGTAAGAAACAGCCCTGCCCACAGTGCCAGCTCGGCCGTACGAGTCTGGAGCTCCTAAAACCGCTTACAGCCTTGAAAACCTCAACACAAGCTGCTACCTGGACCTTCCGAATGTCCACACTGGGTAACATTTGACACACAAGAAACCTGCAGAAGATAAGAATGATATAATTATCACTAAGATGCCAAAGCAGTGCAGTCGCTCCTCTGCAAATTCAGGTAATTTTTCCCTTTAAATCATGGAAGTGCTCACTGACACCAAAATTCTCTGCAAATCTCAAGGCAGGGCATCTTACTCTCCTCATTCTAGCAAAAGGCAATACAGGACAATCTGTAGTCAATACTGCATTTGGTATGGATATGAATGTTATGTTATTCTTGCAACAAACAAATCACCAGCTTCATTAAACTTGTAACAGTATTATTCCTAGCATGTGGTAGCAAAGTCGTTAGCTATGCATGACAGGGTAACTTGGTAAAGGAAGCCATATGTGGAAGTTTAATTGTTATTTGTTTATTAAGCTAGCTGTAAAATTGTTAATTATATACTAACACAATGCTAAAAAATCTCCAATAATTACTTAAATATGGTGGTTGATTTCTATAATGAACCAATGTCACACATTCTAAGCAAATATTCTCCTATCCTGGAATAAGCGAAGCCTTTGGAGTTTTTCAGCAGGTTCGCCTCTGTGAGACTGAGGACCAAGCAAACGGCATACGCATAAACAGCATCAGAATAAGTAGCTGAACCATTCTAAAAAACCCTCTGAAAGCAGAAGATTTCTACATGCTGAAATACAGACTGATGGAACAGACAACTAATATAATTACTTTAGAGAGGCTTAAAAGTTGGAGTGAATTCCCAAGCTGATATACAGTGAGCACTTGGAGTGCGATACAGAAGACAGTTTCACTGCGGCTGATACCTCTAGCACAATCTAGGGTTAAAATATTTTTGCAGTTACCCCTTGCAGAGATAAAGGCCATAAAGAATTGGTCAAAAGCTTGTAAAGAAAACAGCTTCAACTGAAACTTCCTGTCAATAAAAAATACAACGTAAACAGCTTGCTTTCTTCCTCTACACCACTTTAAAGGGAGCTGTCTTTAACCAGGGAAGAGAATCATTTCCTTTTTCTTTTTTACAATATCACACAAACACAACAAAACCACACAAATTAAACTTTGACTGCACCAACACCCCGAACTGCACAGACAACTGTGACTGGCTCAGGCGACACTCAGTGACACAGCTCATGGCTCCGCATCTGCCACCCGCGGAGCCGGCACTGGCACGGCGCAGCCGCGGCGCCCGGCGGGCGACCCGGGACGGGGTGACCCGGGACGGGGTGACGCAGGGACGGGGTGACGCGGGGACGGGGTGACCCGGGACGGGGCAACCCGGGACGGGGTGATGCGGGGACGGGAGACCCGGGGACGGGGAGACCCGGGACGGGGTGACGCGGGGACGGGGTGACCCGGGACGGGGTGACCCGGGGACGGGGTGACGCGGGGACGGGGTGACCCGGGACGGGGTGACCCGGGACGGGGTGACGCGGGGATGGGGAGACCCGGGGACGGGGTGACCCGGGACGGGGAGACCCGGGACGGGGTGACCTGGGGACGGGGTGACCCGGGGACGGGGTGACCCGGGGACGGGGCGGCAGCCGCGCTGTCCGGAGAAGGCTCAGCCCAGCCAGGGAAACCGGCCACTGCACCCCAGAAACATTGTGTGATACGATCGGGAGGTCGGAGGGCCCGCAGGACAGAGGGAGCACTGGGACAAGGTCACGGCGGTTGGGAAGGACCGTCCTGCTCTGGTTTGGTCAAGTACACAATGCTCAGTCCGGTTTCCTCAGCCCACGCAAAGAGAACTGATTCTCAAGACAAGTACAATACACCATTTTGTGCATATCAAAAGTTTCCTAGGCCAAAGATAATCAATGTATACTATAGCAATGTGAATCGTAGCTCTTGCCTTTCGAAGAGCAAAAGCAAGGCAGGGGCAACAGTGTAATCAAAAGTCTAACGCAGAGCTTCCATATTGCTGTGTATGGTCTCCTAGGGAAGAACATGCGCAGTCTTTGCGCAAAGAGCGCATTGAAACTGATGGGCCATCAGAGAACCCACCAGTGTGCCTGCCGGACCGGGGGACATCCGCACATCACCCAAAAATATTTAAATCTTCAGATTGTGCCCAGATGAGACTTTTTTATTTAAAAATGCAACCACCAGGGGAAGCCCAGCTATATCATTGCTGTAGCAAAGAATAATTTTCATAAACAGACAAAAGTTGTAATTAGTCGAAACCTTCCTTGTCTGTTTGTGTAATATCTTTGAGCAGATGGCTTTGGCAAAGAGCTACGATTTGCACGCCCACTTGCGTTTTGCAGTGATAAAATAAAGATGAAAGACATATCTTAGGTCATCCAGTCCAGCGCCCTAGCAGTGCAGGATTGATCCCTGCAACATGTAAACCAGCAGCCAGCTATTTGCCATCTGATGCACACAGCGATTTAAACAGAAGGGATCCATAGGGAAGATCACTAGGCATATAGAGAGGGGTGTGAGATGCATAAGAAATCAGAAAAGTTTACATTTGTAAAAGAAACAATATTTACTGCAGCATTAGCCTCATGGAGAGTCAATAGTCACAAGAGAGCAAGGCTCCAGCTGCAAAAATTAAATGCTTTGTAACATGGGGATTTAACACGTCTTACAGTAAATCATCAGTCTTAGCGTCAGTACAGCAGTGGCATTGCTGCTGCTTTCAATATTTGGGAAGAAACGGCAAGGGAATGGCGATTCATCCTTGCGGAGTCAGAATCGTTGCAACCACAGTTAACTGCACAGTGTTCGTGCAGCCTCCTGGATCCTGGAGCAGAGGCCGCTGCTGGTGCTCCCGCACGCGGAGTACAGGAAACGTGCACAATGGGCACTGCTCCAGATTCTTCTAGAAAATGTTAACTTTTCTTTACCATTTATTCACCACTATAGTCTGCTCTATTTTCATTACTAAATTTCCTTTCTTTCAGGCTGTTTGTTTCCGACTACTGGCTATGGTCAAAACCAGACTGAAATAATGATTTAGACTGTCCCTTCCATAAGGATTTAGATCATCCCTTTCCTTTTTGCATTTAAATACAAAAACCATTCTGCAGGTCTTCTACAAATGCAACATAGTTCATAAGCAGTGGTTCCATTTGCTATAAAAAGCATCACTTCCTGTAAAGAACAGCTCTGCCAAAGGCAAAGCGTCATAACTCCACACTGTGCGTGAATCCACACACGAAGATCTTTAGTATACTTTATTTATGTATACACTAAAAACAAATCCATTTGATTTTCTCTCTCAGATCTGTACTTAGCATCTAAATATTCTAATTATTATTTGAATGATGATAAGTGAACAGCCCCAGTAGCCTATTGATGAGTGCTTATCTCATCTCTAATTCTCATTTGTGCACTTGTAAAGCCCCTTTTGAGCTTCTATTTCAGCATTTTCCTAAAAATAATGGGAGCTATAATTAGAGCCTGGTAGTAACAAGACTTAACAAACAACAGTTAAAAGAGCCACCAACAGCTAAAATACAGAAGAGGAGGAACATCAAGGCCACATGTCAGTGAGAACTCTCTATCAATCAGAGCAGCAGTGTTCAGACCTCTAGTAAACGTGTACATCAGAAATGCACAGGTTAGATTGGCTGATTAGATAAACAAGCCGATGATTACTTGTGCATAAGGAAATAGCACAGAAAAGACCAGGCGCTGCATCGGTTTTCCTAGAAGCAAAACAGCTTCTTGTTTGTCCTGTTGTAGGACTTTAGTGCCTTCCAACGTTCCGCAGGACACCTGCACCTTTCTGAGGGGGGACACTGAGGGACGGCGGCACCAAACACCTTGCTGAGGGCTCTTCAAGCAGCGGGTTTGACGCCGCGGGCAGAGCTGGGGCAGCGTCCGCCCAGCGCTGTGCTCCTTCACTGCTGCCAACTTGCTCCTGCTGCTGAGATTGGAGAAATCTCGAGATACCGAACAAAGTCCTGACACTGTGGAGAGATGTTTTTTAGCCAAAGTGTCTGCTGTAGCTCCTGGCCTGTTTGTAACCGCCCTTCTACAGCACTGCAAAGCTGAGCACGTGAAGCAGCACAAAGCCCCGCCGACCGCCCAAAGGGAAGGGATGGTGACAACAGGCACTTCTCACTCTGCTTTCTCCAGCCCACAAAGTCCCCTTTGATACTCACAAAAGTAAAACACAAGTGAAAATTTAATAAAGTAATTTCTCCAATAAGGATGTAATTGCAGAAATTATGCCACACATCGACACCTTGATTACAACAAAAATTGCCCCAAAAGTGGAGGTTTTGTCTGGTTTTAGCAACCAAGTAGGCAACACCAGTGGTGATACGGGTCTGCACAAATTCAGGGCTACTGAAAAATCTTAACTTGCTTGACATCTTACTCAAGTAAGGGATACAGTCGCAGGAGTACTAATATTCATTATTAAACGATTTAATCCTTTGCATTTATTCAGTATCTTCCTTGCGAGCATTTGAAAGATCTTATAGATATTGACTTATTTGCCGATGCTCTACAATGTAGAAATGCATTTATATTTCTGCTTCATGAGAGGCGAAAATGCTCAGATTGCATATGGGATGGTATTTGAAAACTACAGTCAGGTAAATACAACCAAACAGTCTTGCCCATGTTTATGCATTATTGCTTCCTGTTTGCTGCTGGCAAAAACAAACAAACACACAATTTTAAAAACCCCAGATTATATTGAATATATTTAACCCTTCTGAAATATAGCCCTGCTTCGAAAAGGAGTGGTGGAGCAGGGAGGAGACTATCAAGTATTGTAGTGACATTATTATTGGAGTTCCACTAATGCAATAAGCAAACAGGCAGGATCGGGTACTGTGTGCAGCAGCAGAATGAGGAGAGGTGGAAGAGCAGAGCGATGAACGGAGAGGTGACCACCAGACCAGAGGTACCAGCTGGACTCTGGGAAGCTTTTACATAGTTCTAGTTCCTACAGGGAGCTGATAAGGATGTGCTTGGCTCTGCAAAGAACATAGCTGGGGAAAGCCTATCTAGTGAGAAAGACTATCAGTTTATACAGCCCGTGACGGTTCTTAACAACAGAAATACAATATTTCACAATAAATAAGAAGGTTGTTATAAAAATCCTTTGTATTGTCCCAATTTATGAAAAGACTACCTTTATCAGAGCAGTGCTGAAATAGCCTTATTCCTGTTTGCTAAACATTCAGAATTTTAATTTGTATTAGAAACTAATGAAGAAACCCTAAAAAAATCAGACACTAAATCATGTAAATGAAACAGATTGATCTCTGTATAAGGTCATGAGAATTGCAATTGGAAACATGTAACGGCCAAAAATCTCTCCCTCACAATACCAGCTTTAAGCAGGCTAAATTAGTTCTCTCAGGCTGCTCAGAGAGATTGTCCATTAAAATCTGAGAGGTCACGGGCAGCGCCACCTCCGCAGCTCTGCCTGCCTACACCTGAGCGAGCAGATCAAACAAGGACAGCGGTTTCCCACCGCGCTGCTCTTCCCGGCTTCAGAAGCACAAACAAGGCTCCTCGCTCCTGAGGATAAAAAAAGGACGTGATACTAAGCAGACAATAACGAAACTTATGAATAAAGAACAAAGGTTCAGTGAAAAACAGGCCTTGGGAATTAAAACGCAAGGCTCCCTTGGTGTGTTCAAGAGAAACGCAACGTCTTTTACCCTAAAAGACCATCGCTTCCCTTTCCTACAGAGACCAAAGCTTCCGTTAGACTCTGTGAACAGGTGTTTTGTAAGGGTCAGACAACAAATGCTCATTTAAACACGAATGCAATAATACAGATGCTGAGAAAAGAATCAGCTGATTAGCCGGTCTGATTTTGCATGTGTATTTAATAATAAAAATGAAAAAGCACCTTTTTGCAGTTTTCCCAGCAGTAAACGCCTTATCTATCACCTTAAATTTTTCTAAGGTTTTACTCCTTGAAATGAAAAATATTAAAATAGAACATGATCAGCGCAAATTTGCCGCAAAAAATAATAATAGTAATCCTTTTTATAGTTTCATTTCTATTTGCATGCCAAATGTAAACTTGAAGCAAAGTGACCTTGGTTATAAAAAATGAGAAGGCAATGTCAGAATTGATAGGAGCCACCATTAGTATTTCACTGTGACAGGTGGGAAATAGGGATGTCAGCAGCCAGCGCTCGGCTGAGCGGTGGCCCCGGCCGCAGCCAACGCGCTGCGATTCTCTACACAGGTAATTGCCATCAAAACAAAAAGTGCTTAAATAATACAACCATCTAGAGATGAGAATAACTTTCTGCGGCTGAGCTCAAAGACTAACAGATGAAAAGGCAATACACAGCTTTTGCATTGTGCAAAAGCCAGGAAAAAAAGCCATTAGGTATAATTAAGTTGTACAATAATTAAGTATTCAACTAGATGTCTAGTTCCTTGAAACTTCTTTTATAGCAAAATCTGTATTGAAAAAATGGTTACAGAAATGCTTCATATATGGACTTATTATTACGTCCAGAACATTCATATTATAACAAACAACATGTGAATCTATTCAAGTATTCATTCTATATGAACACCATGTAATTATATGATCAAACAAGCATTCATATGTGCAAAAATTAACAGGTATTGAACAAAATAGGCTTGGACCAAAGTTTCCATTAATAATATAATCAGAGTTTTATTACCATTATTAAGAAAAAGTAAGCTTGCAAGACCAAATTAAATACCAGTTAACCCGAGTTTTTACAATCAAGGCAAGCCCATGAGTAACACAACAAAGCTCTGAAAATATCACTCTTGTTGTGATATATGAATTTCAAAGGGCATTCCTGGCTTCATTTCCCAATTGTATGACCAAATCTAACATTTATATGTGCCAATTCACTACTCCAACATGGGCAGCCACCAAACCTGTCGTGGTTTATGTAGTTTCCACAGAAGAGCTATCACCTTAGTGTGAAATTAAGTACAAAAGAAGAAACGCTGATACAGTACAAATTGCTCACATCTACTTGTGATCCAGTTTTTCTCCTTGTTTGTCCAATGCAAATAAACATTAAGAATCCTTTTCCAAGTCACTCAACATGAGCATTACCCAAGCGATTCCTTCCCACTTCACCTGGAGTAACATCATTGAAACCCAGTGCAGAATCCAGTAGAAGACAACGATCACACTTGTTCTTTGTATGCCCCTGCTTATGTTCATCTGTTCTCACACAATCTTAATAGTGATTACTATTTACGATGCTTCTTCCCATGGTCTTTTATGACCCAGCAGAATCTCGTGGTATTTCATATTGTATATTACTATCTACATCACCAAGAAAAGAAAAAAGTCTTTTTAACCATGAAGATCCGACATACCTCACACAGAGTGGTAAAATAATAGCAAGTTACAAACCTGGTAGTGGAGCTGTTTAGTAAGAATGGATGAATTCCTTATAAGTCTTTATTTTCATCTTGAAGCCAAGGTTTATATCTGCTGTCACAGTTTGCCATCAGATTCCCAGGTACATGCTATCCCATTTCACATTCACCCGTCATTCATCAGCTAAAAACTTGATACAGGTCAAATATAGAGGAGACGAGAGTGCCCCAGAAGGTAATACCCCATTCTTCTTTTGCAACGGAGGAAATCATGGACTATCCCACTCTCAAACTCCAACAGGGCAATCTGCCAATTAGGGAAAAATAAACAACTTCTTAGTTAAAGAGCTATGTTGATAAATCACTTGCCTGTGCTTATGGTTTTGCTATGTAGTGAAAGGTTTCTCCAGCACCCATGAGTCAGGGTGGTGTAACACTGACTGTTAAAACAGGTAGAACGAACACTTCAAGACTGGCCATGGCTGGTCTGGCCCGAGCCGCTGCCCAGCCGTCTTCGTTGGCAAGTGGAGACGGGCACCTCCGGGGTGCCCCACTCCTGCCCTGCTCATGCTCCAGATTAAATCCCATATCCCGGAGTCCGGTTGCCTTCAGTGACCCTGAAAAATTGGCATTTTCTTTGGAAGTGACTGTTCCTTTCCATTGACCCCAGTGGTGTATAGAAGATTCACTAAGACGTCTAATTTAAAGCAATGCAAGACAAACCCCATCCCACATATAATCCCACAGACCATTCAGATTGATTCACTAGTTCATTCTTTTGATGCTTTTGGTCAACTTGATGCTTTCATTATACTGAAAAATCTCTAGAGAGATACAAAACCAAACTGGAGCTGTTTGGGGATAGAAATGAATCGGGTCTGGTTACAGTGACTCCAGCAGTGAACTTGCTGACTGTCCTCAGCAGGTTCTGCATGGAGCTACTTCGTAATCTCTCATTTAGGTGGAAGTTGGAGATTAGAAGTAAAAGGGGAAGGGACTGGGGAAAAAGGGAATAGTTGATTCAAAGCTTTACAAGCATTACCAAAAGTCAGTCAGTTCCCGTTGGCCCCTGACTAATATTTAGCCATATGTGTCAGGAAGACATGCATTCACCTTTCCACCTGCAAAATGTTTCCTGAAAGATTAGCCACCGTACAGATATACAGCCTCGTGCTCCAGTGAACAGAATTAGAGCATTGTTTTAAGGTGGAAAAATAAAAGTAGAGCAACACTGTTTCAACTTTCTCTCCTTTTATCATTGCTTTCACAAAAGCTAGGAGGACTATTTTATTCCATGAAGGATTAAAAAAAATAGGTCACAGATAAATCCAAGGCAAAGCCATTTAAATAAAGATTTGATAAAAGACTTTGAGCATCTAGTGGAAAGTATATACAGAAAAGCATCTAAGAACAAAAAGACCTGATCATGTTGAGACATTTTCCAATAGTTGGCCTTTCCTTTAGGAATGCACTGTGTAAAGGGTTTATCATGACACAGTGGGGAGAAAAGCACCCAAGTCCCTCTGAGCTCACTTACCTTTAGACACCTGCTGCTCTTGGCACCTCTGAAATCTTCTCCCCTTCCCTCCTTGCTGGATTATAATATTCCTGATCTCATTTCCTTCTTATAATTGCTGAGCACACATACAGTTTAATATATGAACTTGTACCCTTCATATTGTCAGAAGAACTATCAGAATGCTCACACTAAACCCTTGTACGTTTTACCTTATTTTACTAAAGGATTACATATCTGTCCGACTCACTTATAAAACATGTCTTTTAATGATGTACTTTTAGAAAAGTCTAATTAAAATTCAATACATGAAAGTGTGCAAGGTTGATAACCCCCAGAACTCAGCAGACCCTAGTTAACATTCTAATGCATCCTCCATTTGGAGAGAGACACTGAGACTTTTCCACCTCATGGCAGACACTAATGATACTTGCAAATATGACTAATGTCTTCATTGGTGAAAAATTAATGCACCACAATAATTTTTCTACCTGGGGTTAATGAACATGTCAGATGCTGAAAATGAGTTGTTTGAAAGTAAATTACTACAATCTATATTTAGAAGACTCTGCTCTATGGCATGTTTGATGTCCTCTGCTTACTTTTGCCACGAATTCCACTGTTCGCCTAGTTGAGAATACACTATGCTGACTTTTCTGTTGGTACAAGGGAGCATTTTCTTTCTCCTAGAATGCTCCTTTTTTTCATGGGGAGAAGCCCAATCTGACTCTACGTGCCACAGGCAAGCCATGAATATTCGATGATTCTGTTCCAGCCACAGAAACAAGCTGAAGCCCGTGAAAACCAGCTCGTCTTTGCTGCAGGTATCCTCAGAGCGCTGTCTCAGCAGGCACTTTGGAACACCCCGATACCCCCTTTACAGCTTGTCTTTCATCTGAAGAGAAGGGAATAGTTTCACAGCTCAGATTCCTTCCTCTCTCGCTCCCTTTTCCCCACCGAAGCTGCGTGAACACCACGTGCAGCTGTGTGAACGGAAAACAGCTTCAACAAACAGCCACGCCAGAGAGAAAGGGGTTGTTTCAGAAGCAGACACATACTTTTAGTCACTACAGAATGTTTAAAACCATGTTCCTTCCAGAGTACTTGGGGTTTACGTTGCCCTGGGGGAACTGGTACAATCTGGTAACTGGGAAATAGTAACAAGTTTGAAAGATGGTTCTTCTTCCTTTTGTCAGAACCATCCTTCCCTTTCAACTGCGAACATTTCTTCAGAAAATATGCAAATGCATTCATCCTCCAAACGCCTTTTCCAACAGAACACAGAACTCCAACTCCACATTTAGCACAGCAAGCGTAACTCCACAACATTGATTTCTAAATGTGCAATCAGAGGAGAAAAGGAGTCCGGAAGAGTCTGGCCTTCATTCAGCTTTCAGCTCTGGTTTGTGGCCGGTTTAAGGCGTTGATACTCCTAATCAGAATCTAAAGGCTTTAAATCATGGCGGATCCATTACATCCCTTCACCACCCATCCCAAAGGCTAAGCCTGGCTTTCCACTGGCAAAACACACGCACACCATTTACTCTGGACATCTTGCCGACTTTATTTCTATCCATAAGATATTTTTAACAGGCTTTAAAAGCTTTCCGGTATTAGATGCCTTTACCTGTGTGAGCAGTTATACACCATGACTTTGTTACTTCTGTAAATGCCAATGATTATTAAATCTAATGTATGATCTCTCTAAACACACTCAGAGGCACAGCAAGCTTCTGTCTCTAAAGAAACGGTGCAGAGCAGTTCACACGCTTTCAGGTTTCAGAACAGTTTTCTACCTGTATGCAAGTTTCACTGGAACTGCAATGGAGTGCAACCGCCCATACATTCAGCGCTTGAGGCTGCATAAGTATTCCATACCTCTGAATGTCCCGGGCACATACGGGTGTCTGGCAAATCTGAGCAAGCACTATGCAATCATAGTTAGTCCTTGGATTCACATCCAGTTGTGAACACCTGGAACTGAGAGATTAATCCAGCCAACTTCTGAGAATTATCAGTTCGCCATATTACAGGAAAGCTGCTGGAATTCAGGTCTCACAGGCTACTGAAATAACAGCTTTGCAGACGAACAGATTTTTACTATTTCTCCAGATTTCTATGGGTAAGCGATTTTTGCTATTAACCTTTTTTTTCCCCTCAATTCCACATCCACGTTCTGAGCAATGATTGCTTTCCCTCACTTCTTGTTTCCTACAGCACTTTGAGTCAGGATAGCAAACACACAAAAGAACTTTACCATTCTTAAATAAGCTGTCTACCCACTAAAATTTTGTCACTCCATTTTGACAGATCAAGTAATAATTTTATCTACCATGGGAGAGTATAAACTGTACCAGTACAGGAATCATGGTGGGCGTATAAGCTGTAACCATCAGAAATGACACTTTTTATTCCCTTTGAAAATCCTCCTGATTTATTACATTTACTTAGAGACTGTCACAGCTTATTTTTACTAGACACATTTTTTGGTTAACGTTCCATCAAGTGAGCTCCTGTGTGATGCAGAGCAAACCGATAGGAAATGGTGACACCCTCACCCAAGCTGTCATCATTCAAAATGATTTCTTCTGCTCAGGTTGTTTTCATTTAGTAAAATAATTTGATTTTTCTATGTCTGCCCACATTCTATTCACAGGAGGCAAAGGAAGCTCAAAACAATGTCTTCTGCATTTAATATGCAAGGAGAATGCTTAATAGAATCATTTGCAGGATAATTAAAAGTCTGCTGATACATCTTAAGAAAGTGTGAAACAAAGTACAAAATGAATAGAGCCAAATGGCAATTGCTTATTTCTGTAGAATAAGTGCTAAGTCAAAGAGGTCATAATTGCTGTTTTGCATAAGGAAAACAGTTAACAGGGTTTTATAGATATATTTTCTGCAGTAAAACTAACGCTGACTGTTTTCATACAGAAGTTCGTTGAATTTCGCAGATGAAAAGGTTACAGGCTATTGCTGCTGGGGCTGCCCGCGGTATCAAGGAAAACAAGCCCACAAATTCATCTGTAAGTGCAGAATGGCTTGAGCTGAAGTCAGCCCCTGATTACATGTACTGATATATTGCTCCAAAAAACCCCTTGACTTTTGCCAGCAAACCAAAACACATCTACCCTACTTGTACACACGACACCCATCAGAATGCTAATGCGGTATAATTAATAAACACTTGCACCGTGCTCCCCAAGCCCCATCCCCACACTCTACAAGCTGTAATGCTCCAAATCATTGATCGAAAGGAGATTTTCCCAAGTATTCACCTTCTGGGGCAGATATGTAAGTCCTGTTGTGAGTTATGGGAATCGCGTGTGCTCACTGAGGACGGACCACGGCCACCAGCTGTGCCAGTTATCCCGATTATATTCATCTCTCATGAAGTGGATAGCCCCTTATCTGGCTTTTTTATGACTACAAATTAGTTCTTAATTACCGTCAGTCATTGTAATTTCAGAGCAACTGCTAGCTCAAGCATTGACCCATTTTAGTGAATTATAAGCAAAGTAGGCAGCACAGATTCCTTTATTCCCCAAACAATAAAAAAAGGAAAAAAATACTTAAAAGCTGGCATCACTGTCCCACTCCTGCCTACTGTTTAGACATTATCACAAATACATCCAAGCACGTTCAAGTTAAGAACCTCACCATAGGCCCAACACATTCTGTTGGTTTTAGGCGACAGTAACCTATTGCTTCGGTGACTTTGCCCGTGCCTGCTTTCAGGTGGAGGGAGAAGAGAACTGCGCCACAGCCTCTAATTATCTGTATTTAGAGTGCAAGCATTGTAGGGATCTCTATTCAGAGACAGAAAAACTTATGCCTGACTTGAATCCTTAATGCCATTGCTGTGATTTCAGTAACATTGAGCAAGATACAAAACTAGGCAGCATTTACCAGTAGGAATCTTACGTATCCCATTGTTCTTATGGTAGATTTTGTGCGTGCACTATTTGTCATCACCACAGACTCGTTCATCCCGTTGTGACACTGATTTGCAAGCTAGATGAACCCAGTGAAAAACAACAGGATGAGCTCAATCAGCATTTCGTTTACTCGCATCCTATTGTTAGTGGAGCAAAAACTTCAAGAGCACATTGTAAAGTGGCGTTTTTCCTCGGCTCCAGTAGCCCTGGTGTGTTAGACTGAGCATGGACGCTCAAGTCATCACTTCTTCATTTCCAGCCTACACGTTCTGTGTTATGTTTCTTTCCACAAGGGTCTGTTTTCCTGCACTTACACTCCTAATACCCCAGCGGGGACCTGTGGCGGGTGGCAGGTTCGTGTCCAGCCCCCTGGAGGAGACGTCACCGCGGGTCCACGCTGACCCCCCGCGGGTCCCTCCGCTCGGTGCCCACCGCCTCACACCCCTGGAAACGGGGCAGCCTGCTCCCCTAATCCCACCAGCTCCAGCCACTGCCACAAAGGTCAAGGCAGAGAGAGAGGAGAGGCCATGGCCGGTCACCCCCGCCTGCCTCGCTGTCCCCGAGCCCGGGGAGCAGCGCCAGAGCCGCCTCTGCCGCGCTCCCCAGCGCAAAGGCAGAGGAAGCTCTCGCATCCCCGCCAAAGAGCGAACGTGTCAGAGGGAGCCCCGAGCGAGTATCAGAATTCAGCTGCCAGAACTAGAAAGACCAAGACACAGCCACAGCCCCAGTGTCTGTCATGTTGGGAAGTGAGAAAAATGTAACGCATCCACTTGGAGCATTGACAGATACCGAATAGGAGCTGATGCTCTTCCTGCCTGAGAGGTAACACAGAGACCAAAAAAATGCATGTGCTTGTATTACACCTCTTGCACTAACTTGGGACTAATACAATATCCCACACAGAGCAAATGATGTATTAATTTCTTTAGCAAACACACAGGGATCCATTTTGCTTATTTTAAATCAAAAACACTGAAAGAGCTTTCACAATGAATAAAGACAGAATGACCGAGCCTAACTATAACATGCCAGGAATTTTTCACCACCAGTTTTCAAGTCATTCCTCCTTACTCCTCTGCTTCTGGGCTAATTAGCTATACACTAAACATACTGCTAGTGTGATACAAATAACTAATTAAACATGTTCACAGGCTAGAACATTAATCATAACAATATATTACACTTACTGCTGCCTGTCTCTTTTAGCCAATATGAACTTAGCAACATGCAGGGATTCCAGCTTTGCAAACGTGTATGTGTATTTCCTGCCGTAACAGTATTTGCTCTTGCTCTGGGGTAAGGTCAGGACAGCTGCAAGGAAAGGCGCCTTTCCCACACCATCTCCTTGTGTTCACCCACATCCCTCCGAAAATAAACCACTCACTCGGCTGCTTTTTCCACCGGGGTTCTCTGAAGCAGCAGAGTCTGAGTTGGTGAAAAGATCAGGAGGAAGAAGGGGTGGGCAGAGCAAGAACAAAGTGCACTGGATGCAACATTAAGCAGATTTCAGGGTTCCAGGGCTGGCAAGCACGCAGGTATTGTTCTCAGCAAGCCCGAGATGATTCCTTAAAGAGATTAGTAAGGTTTACCCTGAGCACGGGAAATGTTCTGAGAATTTATCACTTGATGCCTACAGCGCTGAAAACACAGCATGTTACGGTAGCGTTAAGTATTAATAGTTTGCTTACCTGCAGCTCCTGTACCTACCAGATGGCACCCAGTTTCTCTTCCTTTCTCTTTTAAAACTACAAAAAATTACCTTATTTATAGCGCTTTCTTGGTGCATAAAATATGAAAATGACCATTTTGAAGAAAATATTGATGCTTGAGGAAAACTCCTTTTTCTTGCATGGGGTGTGCCAGACATGGTGTGCACACAGCATATAGGAAGAGAATAATCCACAGCATTCGCTTGAGTGAACAAGACCTTTGAGGCAGATTAAAATACACACGCATAAGAGAAAGAAAATCAAGAGCTAAAATACGTTGCCAATGGCTGTGGGCTTTTCATGCTTTTAGGAAGAAAATTGTGCCATAGATACACAGTCATTTACTAGGTACAACATTTAAATTATCCACACACTGCACGTAAAAGTAACTGCACAAATAAAGTGCTTTTAAAATACGATGGTTGATTTTCAGTTGTTGTATCATCTCTCTTTGGCTGGAAAAAGGAGAGTTTTATGACACCTTTTTTGGCACGTAGATTTAACACCTTGGAGTGCTGAAGTTCACTCATTAGCATAAGCTTTTATTACAAGTCGTAATATCTTCTTTATTTCAACTGTTATGGATAAGGCCCTCCAGATACCTTCTCCCATCAGCGGTAGATGGAAATATCTGCCATTCGACTTCAGTATACAAAGCACATATTTGGAACCTTAAATGCAAGCATCCTCGTATTTTAAGGACTATCACTAACAAAGCAGCATGTTCAAGTCAAACTGTGTCAAATATATTTTAAAAAATGACCCTAAGCCACCAAAACACATAAATCAAAGAGAAAAAACGCTATTTTTTAAATAGTTTTAAATTTATGTAAGTTTAAAGTAGCATCTAGATGACAGTAAAATTTCATTGGTACAAAACTGATGTTACAAGAGGACAAAGTCTCTTTGATTTCACAGTTCTTATTTCCAGTCTCTTTTGCTTGTTCCTGTGATTAGTATACTATGGTTTTCCTTTGTTTGATATTTAATTGTTATCATTTATTCTGTCTCCTTTACGGGGTGGGATATTTTTACAACAATTCCTTATACAAATGTGATTATTGTGACCAGAAGTACCCGTGCTGCAGACATGCCAACCAGCCTGAACCATGGCTCGGGATCCTATCATGGCAGACCACTTTCTAATAAAAGGATTATTATAGTTTTAAAGCATTTAAAAACCCATCTCCTCCCCATGGGCATCAAATCACTTTCTTCCTCCTTAAAATTCCTGAAGAGTTTTTCAAAGGAGAAACTGCTTGGACAGAGCAATTGCTCCTTATCCACGCCCAGGTCTCACTGTACAGTTCATGCGGACGTGTTTCGGGATGCTGTACAGGTCTTCTACCATTAATTCTTCCTGTACTCGCACAGCAAGAACACCTGGTACAGCAGAGTTGTGACAGAACCTAACAAAACCCAACCACTTAACATACAGGATGACACTTCATACTTCACTTCTGCTGTGGTGAAAAAGGCACAGACAAGAGGACAAGTTAATGACAGAACATCAGCCTTCACTTTGAATTTTCCAGCTTTTGAAAGGTTGCTCACCCTAACCGTATTATGTAACACGAGGATCTTTTTAATGTTTTATTTAAAAGCAGAACAGTTGTATGTCAGATAGCTTGTATGTATTTTCCAGCTATATTGTTCTAAAATATCCCCTGTCCCTCTAAACATGGCTCTTGCATCTTTCAGTTTCAAACAGCACCATCACCACCAGTACAAAGAACTGAACACCGGGATGTGCTCTGCAGGATCCCTACCCTGAAAACAGAGACAGATACAGCCAAACGGGCGCCCAGAGCACCGGGGGATGCTGAGGACAGACAAGGCCCCTGCTGCTGAAAGCTGGCCAGGTCTACACGCTCGGGCTGGCTTTGGTCTGTGTACCGTCCCTCCAGATGGGTGCAAGTAGAGCCCAAAGAAGACTCACAAGGCAGAAGACGGACAGTGCGCACTGCAACAGGTACCGTTCCCCAGCACTTCCAGGTGATCCGTATTTCACTCCTAAACATCTATGGATAGGAGCCCAAAAGAACCATGTCCTCCTCTTATAGGATAGTGCAGGCTTAGTGAGCAATAACAGACTTCAGAAGTTAGGGGCGGTTTCCTAAACAAACTAGACAAATAATTACGAAAGGGAAAGGATTCCCTGTAGCACAGCCCATTAAACAGAGAGAAGCAAGCATGGGAAATACCCAGTGGGTTTTCCCCAGGAACCCAGCTGCTGGGAAGAGGATTCCCGTTTCTTAGGAGCAGAAACCACATCATATGCCACCTTTAACTCTGCATGGTCAAAAGTTCAGTTACTAGTGTTAAAATACAGCATGTTCACTGGGGCTTTTTCCTCTGATAAACTCCATCCTTTGGAGGAAGAAAAACCATATTTTTCAGGATATTATGCTAAACCATTACAATCATTAAATACAGTCTACATGGATTTTTTAATAACATCTGTACTAAATAAATACAAGAACAAATACACATTTTTATTGAGATTTTCTAATATTTTTTTTTTCCTTTTGAGATATAAAAACTAAAGACACTTCGTTCATTCACCTGGTATGTTCCATTTTTATGGCATTTGGTAAACTTCAGCCATATCAGCCTGGTGCACTCTCACTCTTATTAACACCAGTCTTTAATAAATTCCTTTTTCTTTACTACCATCATGCATATCCTGCGGGTTATTCTTTTTATGAAAATAAGATACAAACAAGAGAGACCAGTATAAAGGCTTCATAGAAGTACATGGCATTTCAAGAGAAAGCAGAGAAACCTGCGTGAAGCTCCCACTAAAAACAAGGAGAAATAAATACTGTGTTTTCCAAAAAAAACTTTGGTAAAAATGAAGACTCTAGGATCATGCCTTCCATTTGCCAAAGGAAGAATTTAGGAAACTTTCTAGGATTTTCTCTAAACTACGTTTACATGCTGCTGTGCTGTTAGCAAGCACAAGGAAATACGCTTTCCTATATTTCAGCACTTAAGCCCCACTCATAAAAGTTCGGTGCTTAGGAACCAATTAACTAACTTTGCCTTAGCTAGTGATGTACCACAAGTGAGACAAGAGTCACCTGCGGTCCCAGTTTGCTCTCATATTTCTCATTAATAGTAGTTTCTCATTAACAGTTGTCAGGAACAGAAAAATATTCTGGAAATACAATCACGCCATCACTTTGAGGAAGACTGTGAGAACCCACTTTGCAGGTGCAGTCAGAGCACTGGGCAGCTCAGGAACAACAAGCAGCCGTATATTATGGGGGCTGCCTTGCCTCTCAGAGCAAACTCATAAGTAATTACATATGAAAAAATTACAAATTATTTTTGTGCTGTATGCAGTTTGTGCATGAAAGAAATCACCATGGATGAGTAACTTGGAAGTAACTTCTACATCTTCTGATTTCCTGATCTGTTGAGTTGATGTCATGTGCATAGGTTGTGCTTGGGAGCATTTATGTTTAATTTTCATCAGAGGCAGAGAAAGAGGAAAGTGAGCAAACAGACCTATTCAAGGCATCCACATGGCATCCTCTTTCACCCCTTTTTGGAAGAGGTTAATTCTGTCCTATACAGAAAAATGGGTTTTCCAGATGTTTGAGTTGAGAGTCTTTTGGCCCTCAGCACCCATGCAGCTGAACCCCAGCAGTCCTGCTTGCCACCACGTCTTCATTACTACAGTCTCCAGGTGAAAAAGGATCCTGCTCTAGCATGGGACAAAAGATCATGAAATACATATTCAAAGCAGAGCAAAAATTGCTTTGGTAATAAAAACCTACCTTCTTTTTCTCTTTGAGGGCCACTGCATAGATAATCCATCATTAGTGAGTCACAGCCAGCAACTGGCTGTGAATTGAGCTGATGAATAAATCAGCCTATCTAGATAAAGACCTAGAATTTTGGGTGTGCAGGTACGCAAGAGAGATCCCAAACAAAGACATTTTTTCTGTTTCTCTGGTTCAAATGGATTTTATGATGGACAAGCCCATTCCTTGAATGTCCATTTGGATTCTTCGTGTAGTTATTTGAACATTCACTTGAACTTAATTATTATTTGACCATGAATCTGGGACCTGATGGAAATACTGCTCCTTTGTATAACCCAAGAGTAGCAATGCAATAGCAATGCATCTTCCAGATATTTAAAGTGCGAGACATCCATTGCTAAGTGCATTGCTTTCATAGCTGAACTGCTTCTTCACAATGGGAAGCAGGAACTAGGCATGTTCTTGCCTTTATAAATTGGGCATATAGCATTATTTGTTACCACTTGATTAATCTGTCTTCAAGTTAACAGCAAAGCTGCACAAATACTTGAGGTCTGACCTACAATACCTTCACAGGTTTCTCCAAATCTTTTACCTGATGATGATCCAGCAACATTTCTTGTGCTTTGTGATGGATGTATCCCTTTGGATACACCACCAGTTTTACAATGGAGACTGTTTTCAAGCTGTCTTGGAAGCTTTCAGACTCTAACAGAAGTGTACTGAAGTTTTTCCATCTTTTCTGACCAGTTTTCTGCTACAATATGTAGGGCAATAACGATGCTGAAGGGAGTGGAGCATCTCCCGTGTGAGGAAAGGCTGAGGGAGCTGGGGCTCTGGAGCTGGACAAGAGGACACTGAGGGGGGACTCATTCCTGGGGATCAATATGGAAAGGGGGAGTGTCAGGAGGATGGAGCCAGGCTCTTCTCAGTAACAACCAGTGACAGGACAAGGGGCAATGGGTGCAAACTGGAACACAGGAGGTTCCACTTAAATCTGAGAAGAAACTTGTTGGGGGTGAGGGTGGCAGAGCCTGGCCCAGGCTGCCCAGGGGGTTGTGGAGTCTCCTTCTGTGCAGACATTCCAACCCGCCTGGACACCTTCCTGTGTAACCTCATCTGGGTGTTCCTGCTCCATGGGGGGATTGCACTGGATGAGCTTTCCAGTCCCTTCCAACCCCTGGAATTCTGGGATTCTGTGATTCTGTGAACATTTCCTTCTGCTTTATGTCTATGTCTGTGGTAAGCAGGGTAAGCAGCTTTTGGGTTTGCCATGGGTTTTTTCCAATCCTTGTGCAGTATACGTTATATATAGAGCAAAACTTAATGGAATCATCACTTTTCATCAGTGCAGCCTTGATAAAACCCTAAGAGCTCTGCAAAGACCTTGTATAGACTAAAAACTCTCAGGAATGCTATTTGCCACCTTTCATAGTCCAAATATAGCAATATCTAGTATATTCTCCAATTTCTCCTTGGTGTCTGCCACTGTAACTAATTGGTTTTAATGTGCTTTGTCTATTGTTGTGAAAACAGAGAGGCCGGAACAACAAGCAGACACAAAAATCAACGTGCTCCATCGCAAGGCTCCAGTGGATTTGCAGACTATGTGAGAATGTTGTCCAGAAGAGCTGCTGCAAAGACGGGGGGTGATCCTGCATTTGGACAACACCCTTCTGAACCAAAAGCCTTCAGACCATTCCCAGTGCTGCTGCCTTGTATTCCAACTACTGCCAAAGTAAACATAGGAAGCTCATGCAGGAATCTGGGGTAATAACACACAAGCCAGGCCACTTTTCATAGCCCAGTACGGAACAAACCAGCAAAGCCACGTGTCCGTACTGACAGCGTTTTTAAGGTAATGCTGCCGATTGACAATTCCTCATGATTCATACAAACACATTATCTATGTTTTCTGCTTAGTCGATGCCTCTTTCTTTTTCCATCATAACAATTCAAAAACTATTACAATATAAAAATGAGTATGCAACTTGTGTTATACGTTTTTTGTAAAATACTGAAGTTCCTTGTATTTATGCATCAAAATAAAATTATATCTGCCTTAAAACTGAGCTTGCAGAGCAATGTCCAGGGCCGTGCTCTTCCGGATCACTCTTAGCCAAGCACTCATGATCCAGGTTTTTTTACCCATCTAGCTATCACAAATAGTTGTTTTTGTGAAAGTGACATAAAACGGAGTGGAAGTGTGTTGTTGACATTTTAATCTACATAAACTAGCAGAGGACAAGTCCGGTATGGAGTTGACATCTGATATTTACAGTATGGAAAGAACTTGTTACAACCTTTTCCTGTCCCGGGGGAGACGTGTCCCCAGGCGAGCCTGCAGCCAACCCGCCCCCCCGCTGCCAGCGCCTCCCGCTGCGGGGCCGGGGCTCTCCTGCTGCCTCTGTCCTGTAGCCTTCTTTAAAGGTTATTCATCGTTAGTACATCTCAAATGCCCCCGATTTCTCCCCCCTTGTTCTTACAGTTCCCAGTTCAACTTGAAACGGTATTAACACCTCCCAGCAGCGATGCTGAATTTTTGTTCCTCACTGGCTGTTGTACTTGACAGTAATTTTACCTCAAAATCTTTCCAGAACATCCTTGTCCTCCACTATTCCCCAGGTGTGCCACGGACCACAAAGATGGGCAAACCCAGCACATAATGTATACAGATGCAACAATCTTTAAAAATCAAATGCCTCTAAGAGATCATTCTCATCTGGACTATTGCCACCATCAGGATATTTTCATTAATTTATCCCTTTTATTTCTGCCTCTGGTTTCTCCTCATAAATATTTTCTTTTCTTGCTAAAATTATCCTTTAAATTTATGCTGAGCAGTAAGACAACGTGTTTATCGTAAATTATTTAACAACATAAATTATTTGATAAAAGTCATGGGGAAACAAGTTATTTACATAACTAAACTTTCTAACAGATATGAAGTTGGCAATAATACTTGCTTTATCATCATAAAACTTGCTAGCTGTTGTCATTGCGCAGGACTCCATCGTGCCAAGCGCTGCGCACTCGGTGCTGTGTAAGCACCGGGCAGGAGCGCCGCTGCTGCCCAGCCAGCTCGCCATCTGCAACACACGGGATCACAGACACATGGGGAGGCATCGCAGGTGACAAAATGATTGGGATCATTGCAGTAGGCAAGAGCTGCAGCACAACAACAACGCTGGTGACAAGTTTTAAATAGGCATCACAGAGCAGAAAGGGTTTAAGGAGATACAGTTCTCCTAAGCCACTGGAACATATCAGTGACTTGCCGTTTACTTCTAAATTTTAATCTGGAGGCTTCTTTTCCTCTCTCCAAACTCGCAGATCCTCTCTGAATAAAAATGTGTAAGAAAACACACAGAATACCCACTATCTCTACTTGGAGAAGCTCCACTTGCTGGTAAATTTCCATAATGACATTTAAACACATATTTAAAGCTTCAGAAATATGTTAGAAGACTATAAAAAGTATACAAGAGTATGCATTTGTATGAATCCAAGATTTATACCTATATTAGCGTTGTTAACAAAGGCATAGCTTGAAATTCAGACCCAAACCACTCTGGCAGAGGAAAAAGATTTGTGAAATGAGGGGGGAAAAAAATGATGATGATGATGAAGGTTTAATCTGCTGCAGTATATGCCAGCTCATGGGGCTAAATGTCACCCCAGCCCGCACAGCACTGCTGCTGGAGACACCGAATATACCAGGGACACTGCACGGGGACAAAATGGAGTTTATGATTTGTAGAGCATTATAAAGCTAAACTGGCTGTTTGCATGAATTCTACTGGAAATTGGTGAGCTCACCTTCTTTTTGTAACTGCTCTAAGCCCAATGTCCCCGTAAGCTCAGACAGCCCAGCTGGCAGCTCAGGGCCCATCCTCTGGCAAACACCCTGCAGGAATGGTGACAGCGGTGTCCCCAGGGCGTCCCCAGCCACATCCCTGCAGCCCGCTCACTGCATCGACCTGAGCCCCCAAACAACGTGCCCCTCGGGCTGCCCGGGGCCCAGACCGTCCACGGGCCCTAGGAGCCGCCTCATTCTGCCCGACCGGCTCTAGGAGCCGCCTCACCCTGCCCGACCGGCTCCAGGAGCCGCCTCATCCTGCCGGACCGGCTCCAGGAGCCGCCTCATCCTGCCGGACCGGCTCCAGGAGCCGCCTCATCCTGCCGGACCGGCTCCAGGAGCCACCTCATTCTGCCCACGGGCTCTAGGAGCCGCCTCACCCTGCCCGACCGGCTCTAGGAGCCGCCTCATCCTGCCCGACTGGCTCTAGGAGCCGCCTCATCCTGCCCGACCGGCTCCAGGAGCCGCCTCATCCTGCCCGACCGGCTCTAGGAGCCGCCTCATCCTGCCCGACCGGCTCCAGGAGCCGCCTCATCCTGCCCGACCGGCTCCAGGAGCTGCCTCATCCTGCCCGACCGGCTCTAGGAGCCGCCTCATCCTGCCCGACCGGCTCTAGGAGCCGCCTCATCCTGCCGGACCGGTTTGGTTTGACTTCTGCCTGGCTACAGGCGCTTTGCTGCTGCTTGTCTTTGTACTACCTCCTATAATGAAGTGAGCATATTCAAGGTTTTTAACAAAGAAAGAGTGTTTATAGCTCCAGTAAGTCAATATGTATAGGAAGGAGAGAAACACACCCTCCCATCTCTTCAAATTACCTAAATTCTAGTAAATTGATAACTTGCTTTTATTATTGAAAGGCAAAACATACATCCTTTAAAAATTTACACTACTTGATGTAGTAGATTCAGTCAAAGGCCATCTCTTCTTAAGAGGGTGCAATTTTAAGAGGAAAAGAACGTAAGATAAGTATTTAAATTAGCACTCGCATTTCAGCTCTGAGAACCATCAAAGAATAATTGCAAGTCCAGGGGTGCAGACCTCGCAGATGCAAACAAACTGTGGCTGTAGGGAGGAGTCTACGTGTAGGCATCTCCACTTTTAGTCACAATGTATTTGCTGAATTAGACCATTCAGACATTACAAACAAATTGAAAACCAGAATCCCAATTTATATGTGTTTGTGTTTCTCCTGCCCGTGCAGGGCCCTCATCTTCTCTCCGTCTGACTGTCAGCAGAGATCGTCCTGCTGACATCAATAGCAACACTGAAGCCAGACTGAAGGATAACATGAAAATACACGTAGGCAAATGTTTTAGTTTTACTATTTGCTATAGCCTTCCCTAATTCCCGTGCATTATTCCTGACTAAAACCTCTTTATGCAGTTGTATGTCACAGTTGCCTTTGACAAGGCAAAGACAAATCACTCACTCACTATAGGTTGATAAACATATACATCGCAGTGTAACGTACTGTAGTGTCCAATCTCAGACGTGGCCTCAGGTACCAATATTATAGCTGTACCTATTTTACCTCATTAAGTTGTACAGAATTCCAGTGTTCTCTTTTTATTTATCAAAATGTGCAGCTGCTACAGCCTCTCCCACTTTACTCATCCTCATCACTACCCCGCTTTACTTAACAGTGGGAACATCTCAAACTTGTAAAAACACTTTGCTGTTGTCATAGGCTTCAGCGGTTTATATATTGCCTTCCAGTGTCTTTGCATAGCCCGGGCTTAACATAAAGGTTCTTGAAGCCATGACGAGAGGCGAGGCATGCGGAGCTCTGCCCTCCGAGCACACCGCATCAATGAATGAAACACGCACCAGAAATGCACCGTGGCCCAGAGGCTGGACCAGAGGACGAAGGACGAGAGAGGCGTTAGGACAAGAAAGGATGGAGCACGACAAGAGCAAGAGAAGAAGCACAAGTCAAATAGACAATAGGTTCAGCCGGTGTGATGTGCACAGTCAGACAAAAGGTGCAGCATCTTTCTGAGCGGCATCGAGCTTCAGAAATTAAATGGAGAATAAAAAGAAATGATCAGGGAGGAAAAAAAAAAAAAACACAACACATGAAAAACATCAACAGAAAAGAACAGAAGAGAAAAGAAAGCAAAGCTGCCTGAGATGTGAAGCAGTTCTTGAAACGAAACAAAAACCTCCCAACAGCATCAGTCAGGGGTGTCCAACTCATATTTCGTGTAACTACTGCTACATTTATACAGTCCTAAAATTACATTGGGTCCTTTGAAGGCAACCATGAGGCTGACGTGACCCCAGGTGAAAATGAGTCCGCCACCCTTGGCACAAATGCAAAATGGGGACAAACGGTGAGTAAACGCGGTTTGAAGAGCAGGTCTCGGGTTGCGCTGGCGCGGTCGCTGTGCCGAACCAGCCGGAGGAAGAGAACAGCTGCTGCCTTCCCCGCGCAGAACACGCACCCGCAAACCCCCCGCGGCGCGCCGGCCCGCGGCCACCGCCGCACCCACGGGATCAGATACTCTGGGACACACCGAAATGTTCGAGCAAGTGAGAATGTATTTTAAAAGAAGACAATCAACAACCAATGCCATATTGTAATAGCAGCCATAGGCAAGAATGAGAAATAACTCTTCTTCATAGAGAAAAGTCTGTGATGATTTGTAGATACAAGAAAGAGATAGATTATACCTGCAGCAAACTGTGCGACAAAAAGGAATTGTGCCCATAGGAGCTAAATAAATATTTGCTCAATAACACACAATATGCATTTATATGTTTTAATTTTCAACAGTTCTTTTTAAATGCTTCTAATGTTTCAGTAGCTGAGCCCCAAAGCCCCATCCTTTGGCAAGGAGCCTGGATATGAAAGGATGGGTGTTCTCAATGAAGATACCTTGGTCACCAATCTTAAGGATTAATTTCCTCAATTTGCCTCCAAGCATTGAATAAATTTGGGTGGGCAATTTGAAGACTGTTTAATTTCATCCCTAATCTATATCCTCCAATAACAAATGTAGTGATTCTAAAGAAGCTGTTAACTGAGCAAACAACAGAAAGAGACTCAGCTGTCTACCATATGTTTCTTGCTTATTTAAACAAAAATATCAATTTTGAGCTCAATTCAAAGTCCATCCAAGTCAATGGAAAGATTCCTACTAATTAAACAAGATATAGAATGAAGTTTATGTGCTTTTACATGTAGAAACTGTGTTGCATGTTAGCCCTACAAGTGCCCTGGACACCCTCAGTTGAAACGCCGCAGAACAATTGTGAAGCTGTACTAGTTAGTGAGTGCTGACCTGCTAAAGCCGTGGGCACAGCAGCTGCTTAGACACCAGCCCAATGCTCTTTTGTACATTCAGCTGCCTGCTTTGTTATCCAAAAATTCTATTATTTCAGCATTAAGCACTTGTTTCTTTGGGTATTAATACACGGAGTTAAACCTTCTCTTATTTCAACATTATGTCTTATTTGTGTTCATTTCAGACGGAAGACTTTGAGAAACAGGAGCTTAGTTTATTGAGGGCTACACAGATTCCCTAAACTTTGAGATAAAACCTGAACTGAGCAAATAAAGACATTATTTAAGTATATTAAATATTTGGATTTAAATTTCTTCAAATAGCTTAATTACTTAAATTTAAATATAGTGTTTAAATATTTATATTTAGTGTTTAAATACACATTAAATATATGAGGAAGCATTACTTTTAAGTACAATGCAGAGCAGCCCTCAGGAAGTTGGCCTTAGTTCCGGAACAACCTCTCTGCCTCTGTTCCTGCTCACAAACAGATCAAGTTCAGGATCATTCTGCTCACCCGTGCTGTCCCGTTGTGCTCTCGGGTGGCTGCAGACCCGCACAGAGACCCTGCAGACCAGGCTTCCTCACATGCAAACACTAAGCACCCCGTGCCAAGCTCCAAGTGTCACCAGATCCTGCAAACCTCTAAAACGTGGCATTTACTCTGTTAAACCGTATTTTTCCTTTTACAAAATGTTGTTCCTTGACAACACTGACCGAGAATTCCTTCTTTTTCATTAAATATTGACATCTTGCCCCTTTTGTTTTATTCAAAACAAAACACAAAAAAAACAAACCCAAGAAAGAAGAAAGATCCCTTTGATACCTGTGTCTGACCTCCTCAGAGCCATTTCACAGCTACTGGGCCCACAACATTTTAAGAAACCAGATGCTCTTCCCTACGTGAAAGTCACAACTGCGCCACAATAGCTTTGAAAGTCACTACACAGAGATTTGCTGTAGCAGCCAAAATGCAGCAGCCTCCCCCGTCAATACCTGGAGGAGGAATTCTGACCCAGCCAGCCGTATCTGCGATGGATACAGCGACAGACAGAAATAAACTCTCTTATATAATTTCCCAGCCTGCAATTTAGACATTGCAGCAATCCTTAATCAAATTCTTCAAATAAGCATACAGGAATCCAATACCGTTTGAATTGCAGCCTCCGCAAATATCGCAAACATCCAGTTTCAAATGTTAAACACATCAAGTGTCTGCAATTTTTCAAACGTACATTTGCAAGAATTCCTGCAGCACACAGCGCAGCTTCTGAGCGTCCGTCCCAGGGGGCTGTGCCAGGGAGCACAATGGAAGGTTCCTAACAACCGGTTGCAGATGCAAACAGATTTTTCAAGGGCCTTCCAGCCTTGGTCTATGCAACCCAACACAATCTATTGTCTCATCGCTTATTGAGTTTAACTATTTTGACAAGATGACACTGAATACAACCATTTTCAAACGGTGTACACTGGTGACACAGCCCTGTGTAACTCTGTAAACCCCGTTTTCCCTGCCATTGGTGAGGGGTTTCCTCCCGTAGGCTAAGGCAATGTGATTTCCTTTGTGTCTCTTACTGTACTGACGCTGCCCAGTCTGCTACTGATTGTACAGCCATTTCAGACTGAATGGAGTGGGCTGAAGAGGTTTTCGAACGGTTCCACACACCCCCTGCCCACCCAGGTCCCCACCTTCCTCCTCCTCTCCCGAACGGCTGACAGGACCAAGATCCACGTAAGGTATGATCTAGATCTGGGAGGCCCTAATCCTCCAGTTACCTCTTCCTCTTTGCTTCGGGGCAGAGAGAAGCGTAAATAACTCATAATCTGTCTTAGTGCCAAACTGATTTTACTTTAAGTCAATGATAAGATTTCCATGAGCTTCAAAGGAAGTGGTAATAGATCCTCTTTGTGTCAAGATATATTCCAAGGCTAACTTAAATTTAGCATATTCTTTCACAAGTTTATTTTTCAGTCCCAGAACGCTGGCAACAATTAACACGATCTTCTTACATAACTGGTATTTTCTGTCAAGATACTTCTAAATAACTAGATGGCTACATTAGAAATATTACCTTTAATCAAAAATAATTGTAAAAATAATATGTGGATGAAATTTCTTAGTATGAAGATGTTAGCCTAAATGTTTTGATTGCATTATATTGAACTCACAAAATGAAATTTCTACATGATAAAAGCATTTTTAGTAGATTACAAAACACTTAAGTGGTAGACATGACTAATTCAATAAAAATAAATAGGAAACTGATATGATTACATTTTTCCATCTTTATTTCCATTTCATCTATCATTTTCTCTCAAAACACACGCCTGCATTTCTATGAAATTGTTTATTATTTGTATAAGCAACATTATTCATGTTTCACGAATTTGACCACGTTCATAAACTGAAAATGACTTGTGATCTACCTTAGTGGGCTTCTCCATTAAAGCTCTGACCTGCCTGGCCCTCGCTAATAGAACAAACTGTTACTCAAGGCAGTTTTTACTTAAGATTAAATAAAGAATCTGTATTTTACTTGTAATGTCAAAGTAAATTATTTAAGCAAGTAATTCTGCAAGCAAATGTATCCATTGAGTGCCAGATTGTGCACGGGAGCAGGAGGAAAGCCCCTTGTTAATCTTGTTCACCACAGATCTCAAAGTACTTTACAAAGCAGCATAAGCCTTATTTTATCACTGAAGGTAAAAGAAGATTGTCCCGAGGAAGGAAAGCATAAGAATTTCAGAATTTGTCTCAATAAAAGATATAAAAAACCTGCTGGAGTTGAACAGAGCTATTATATCACAGACAAAAGCTTAAACTGTAATGTTGCTCTTTTTTTCCCCACCAACTTACTAGTTTTCTTTATCAAATTAGTAAAAATAGCATCACTACATCTTGTAATACTGAAATAGTAAAGTACCAGAGTATTTCTATAAGTTACGGTTACATGTTTGGGGATTTTTTTCAAGTATCGGGGATAATTTTCAGGAACAAGTTCTACTTATCATTTACAGAAGAGATGAAGAGAATGAGAAGAGCGATTTACCAGATGACAGCCACAGAACGATTGCAGCACCTGCCCGCGTGGAAAACGCCTCTGTTGGAACGGCTGGGACACGGCAAGACACGCAGAAAACGAGACATTCCAAACGCAACGGAAGTGCAGGCCCAGCAAGAGGTTCTGGTGTTGTGCACAAAGGTTGTCGCACACAATCCAGGGGGCTCAGGAACAAGAGAAGACCTTAAACACAGGCAGTTTGAAAGGACATGCTGCCTCCTGGGCTGGAGCTCAAAGATTTATGCATCCTTCTTAAATTCAATGCAAGAACAACTGAAAGAGCGCTTATTTCCAGAATGTGGGCTGCACTTATGTGCACAGATGTTCTGTCCTGGCTGCCCCGAGCTGGACACACGCTGAGCTGACAGCCCCGAAAGAACCTCGGTGGCAAAACTCAGGTACCCACCCGACTTCAGACACTGACCTGCTGGAGGGATTACAAAGACACATCAATGACATGCATTCAGCCAAATTCAAGCTTAGGCGCCATTTGTTCACCACTTGCTGGAGGTATTTTTTCACATCCTTTTAATCTGTAATAGGGAGTAATTATATATATATATATATATGCACCTGAGATCATGTAATATTTTGCAAACTTACGTTATAAATATTTCTCTCCAAGTTGTAATTTTCTTCAGGTGATGGTAAGAGCTACAGCACATTCATCTGACTAACAATGCAGGAAGATATATACATATTTCAGGATTAATGATAGGGTGCTTACAGCAGTTTGCAGTAATACTCTGAGACGAATAAGAGCTTGTCATTTAAAAAAAAAAAGACAGGAAAATTTGAGGATTGCAAACTAAAATTATTGTGCATAAGTAATTCTTTTTGGTACTTTTAAAAATATGATTTAATTCTGCTGATGTCAATGAACAGAAAGGTGTATTATCAGATACTGTTTTCTTTATTGTCACCTCAATGGTTCTTCGGTGTTGGAGCTCTCTTCATTAGACTGGTCATAAAAACATATATATTTAAATTAGGACACTGGTGGCTGCATTTTTTTGCCTGTCTTCACAACATACCCTTTACTAACACTGGTGGAGGAAACAGTAACATAAATTCTGTGATGCCTGCAATGACAAGGTCACCAGTTCCAATTCAACATTGTTTAAAATAAATAGATGTCATTAGATCTTGAGAAATGTATTTAACATTCCGTAGCCTGCACTCTAAGGCCCTTGCTACAGGAAAAATGCCAGCGGAAACATACTCTAAAAGCCTCATCTTCTACAATTTAAAGGAATACAACATTTGTGTATCACTCACAGTATGAGGTGTTTATTTATAATGTTGCAAACTGTCAGCTCCTCTTTTATTTCTATTACAAATAGAATGTCAAGAACTGTCAAGAGTGAGAGCTTCCCAAGGGCCAGGCCGTGTAAAGGCAGCGCAGGGGCAGGTGCTGCGTGGAACACGCGCCACTCCTCATTACCGGAGCTCCTGCAGAGCCAGCGTGGAACGGGGCCATTGCAGCACAACCACCTCCACACGGGTTCCGCGGGGCTGGATTGGGCTACAGAGATGAAGAATTAGAAAATCTACACTGGGAATATATACATATGTGTATATGTATATGTGTATATATATATATATATATATATATATGAGGGAAATTGGGAATCAAGGAAGGGAATGAAATGTTTATACTACAGAAAACCTCAGAGCAAGAATTGGTACAAACCAGCCGTGAATAAATTTAGGCTGAGAATTAGATGACTATTTCTAACCATCTGAGAAGTGAAGTTGTGGAAACCTGCCTTACTAAGAGTGCTGGGTAAATAACCTAACCCATAATAACTGACTAAGAGTGCTGGGTAAATAACCTAACCCATAATAACTGACTAAGAGTGCTGGGTAAATAACCTAACCCATAATAACTGACTAAGAGTGCTGGGTAAATAACCTAACCCATAATAACTGACTAAGAGCGCTGGGTAAATAACCTAACCCATAATAATCTATGGAGCTCAGCCTCTGAAAAAAAACCACAAACAAAGCACATTGTATGTATGTCTCCATGGTACAGTGTCAAAGATACAAGCTTGCTGAGAACAAACAAGGACATGGGAAGCAGATCAGGAGCATTAGCACGTCTCTCCGCCCACTGTTTGCTTCTCGTCGGCACTGAGCCTCCTCTCCGCTCCGCAGCATCAGGGAGAGCTCTTCTATCTGATTTGCGGGGTCTGCTGTTCCCTCTTTCTTCTCACTCTTTTAATCTCTTTCTTTCTTCTCCCTATGTACTCTAAGTCCTGCCCTTGATTTTGTCCAGTCCACCTCTTTCCCCACACAGACCATTCTCTTCAAATGCTGCCTTCCCTTTCATAGTTTAACAGTCCTTTCTTCTCCCACACATCCTGGCACCCACAATTTTTATTCCCATCTGCTGCTTTATGCCTAGGATTGAAATATTTACCAGAAACATAGTAACTAGTGAACTAAATGAAGAAATGGAGCCCATTTTCCAGAGACAATACACAGCAAACCAAATAATCTTGTTCGTGTTCAGATATACTGGTACCATTAATCCATACTGGTAACCCAAAGAAGCAGCATTTGGCAGTAGTGGAGAAAAGTGTCTAAAACAGAGAAGACCCAGCAGTTTTAAGAAGACTATTTCTTTATGAACTAGAGAAACACATTTGTTGCAAGAAACTCCTGCAAATTTTATCACTGCATATGGAAATCCCTATCAGCGTGCTGTTCTCAAACCCATGTTTCCTCGCATTCAATCAAAGTTGGGTAATAAACTTGGGGACCTTGCTCATTAGACTTTGTAGGAAACAAAGCAAGCTTCATCTTCCTTACTGTTTTCTCACATGACAGTGCATTTGGGCTCCAGAGACAAGATTACACATGTCAGCAGAAGAGAATAATGGAAGACTATTAGTCTTCAGGGTCCATTCTACACTGAATCATTCCCACTTCTCATTGCTGGCCTCATCTTGCCACTTTCCCTCCTGTTCAACCCATCCTGAACTACATTCCCAGGCCTACACCCGTAAAGTCACCGGCTCAATAAGAGAAATCTTAACAAGGCTGGTACGGCTGCTACTTGGTGCCTCAATCTGCCTACAGTGATGAGGCAATTGTGTTCCAACAAACAAGAGGAAACCGGACGAGACACGGGGAGACAGAGGAGGATCCGTTCCCCTACATATCGGCACTGAGGAGCAACCTGAACTGCAGACCCAAACACCACCAGCTTGGACCTGCAGGCTTGCCTGGAAACAGATTCCATAGACAGGTTAGTCCATTGGGTCAACAGCTGAAGTAACCACCAATTTTTCACCTTTTCCTAAGAAATACTTGTCCCCTGTTTCCCTTTCCACCAGATCTGCTTGTTCTGATGAGTATCTGTCTTAGGGGGCAAAAAATCCATTGATATAGCTCTGCGACAATTAGGAACAATTATAACCATTATGGGCATTTCTCAAAATGGAAACTTTAAAATTTTAGATTGCAAGAGGTCTCTTGTATAAAGATTTGTATTAGTGGTCTATTCAATTAGGATGATAAACTTGTCATTTCTTTAACACAGAAACTGCTGTAGGTGCATTCAATCCTGCACTTGCTTTACTTCCCTTTCTACAAACTGTAGCAGATAAGGCACTTTGCTCCTTCACATGCTAATCACTTTCAAAACACCTCCATCCCCTTTGTCAACCCTGCATCCTTTATTAGTATTGGCGAATACTATTTAAGCAGAATTCTCACAAGTCCCAGATATGAAAGAACAATCAACATGTCAACTCACACATTGGTAAGAGACTATCACACATCAGATCTTTTCAATGTTTGTGATTCTATTGGGAAAATATGGATTGAAATAGTATATCACAAACACAGAAAGGAAGGTCTCCAGTGACAACAGTACATCAATGGTGTCAAAACACTGTCAAATAAAGCTATTATTCTTCCAGCTGATACTTTCACTTGCATAGTTTTCCATTGTTATGTTGTAATTTTCCCTGTATTTTGATTGTTCAAAATTCAAGCAATTATTAATTTTACGCAGGCGTGTCAGCTCAGACATTAAACAGAGGAACGTTTTACGTGTTCAGGAGTTATGCTTTTCATTACAGAACTGTCTTTCCTCCTATGAAAGCCTTTCATGCCATGGAGTGCCATAAATGTAACCTCTTTGTTTTTAAGCACTACTGTACACGTACAGGAAAACTGCAGAAAAGGAGCTGAGGAATGTCCTCTGTAATTGAAGACGCTCCATTTGAACAAGGCTGAATTCACAGTTTGCTATAACAATGAGCAGAAATGTTTTTATCAGGAAGAACGTTTGTAACATTATGCCATAAAGTCCTCTCTGCTGCACAAAAAGACGAGACACAGAGATCCACTTCACCTTCCTGGAAAGATGAGCAAAGTCGCTCAGAAAAGAACCAGGAAATGCTTTGTAAGTGTCCTCGTCAGTTTGTACAGGCTTTGAAGTTATAGTGTACCTTCAAAGTAGGTCATTGCATGTTGCCATGCACATAAGTTTAAGGAAAGATCTTATCTTGTAAAAACAGTAGGTAAGTGGGAATCAAAAGACATTCTTCCTAATTTACCATTCATTATCTGTGTAACCTTGAATAAACAGAACCCTTTGCTTTAAATACACCATCTGTGAAAAGGGACTAAGTTACCCCCTTTGTAAAGCACTCTGAAATACTGGATGAAAGCAATTCCTCAGTACAAAATATTGTTAGACATAAAAAACCAAACAATATAATTACATATTTAAGTGCTGAGCACACTACTCAGTAAGGAACAGATTACAAATACTGGTATGGAATACCAGGTATATATAGTATTAAATCCTTCCTCCTGCCTCTGAGCTTGTCTTCCATGCTGGTTTGTGAAAATGTTCATCTTTTCTCCATTATTGGGCAAAACAAAACCAAAAATACATTGGAAATAAATATATAAAAAGAAATACATTAGTCTGTAGCTAGTGCCCTGTCCTGCAGTACTCATAGATTAAAGCCTGAGAGCAGAGCAATTAAACACATCTCTCTTTAAGCTCCAATCACAGTTGACATCCCTGAGGACCCAAATCCCTTGAAACACATGGATTTTTCAGGCTGAAAGACAGGATAATATAAATAGCTGTAACGAGACAATTCAGTAATTATCTTACAATTTCATCCAGTCTAAAAATATTCATGAACTAGAGATTAGTAAGTTTTTAGAGTGTAGAAATGAGACTATGGGCCAATGACTATATTCCTGTATGGAGTATGGAAAAGCCACCCAACTTTCCTTTGTTTTTAACACATGGACACATGTAACATAATACAAAATATAATACAGGTTTTCTGAAAAAGGTTTGTTGCATATATCCCAAAAAGAAAAGACTGGTTCTTTTTCCTTTAATCTCTGTACTTCTTTTTGAGGATCGCATTGGGCTGCCTTTTTTTTCTTTTTAATTAAAAAAAATAATACCTTTGGCACATTCTGTCAATGATGCTGCCATTTAGCAACCTGCCCACACAAAACCTGTCTCCATAGTCCTTCTTTCATCTATTTAATGTCACTTCAGAAGCAGCACCTGCACTTGTAGCTGTACCAGCCCCCCGAGAACAAGCCTGGCCTGGGCTGTGCTCACAGGTGAGCCGCTGTGTCGAGGAGCTGGCGCTGCCTCACAGCAGAGTAAATGGGGGGTAGGACTCCCCTCGAGTCCCCAGAGAGGACCATTTGCTTCCTAGGGTCTAGTCAGGAGCAGTATCACACTCAGGACTCGATCTTGCACCTATGAAGGAAGTCATTATTTATTGATATGATTCTTATTATAATAGATTCCTAACAATAGTGGGCACTGGACATACATGTGATGCTTGTGCTCTGAGTACTTTTAAATAGTTCTAGAAATTGTGGAGGTTTGAGATAACACTGTCAAAACAGAAGTAATCGCAGATTTAAATGGGAGATGCCTGCTGTAGCTGTTGCCCTGGGACAGCAGCAGTGGGGTGCTGACCGGGTTTGCCATATGAGCTCCACATTTTACATTATTAAGACCTAGGGAAAGACTTCTGAAAGAGTGTTGTAAACCACAGCCACTCACCCAAATTACCAGTGTGAGTCATCTACGCTTCGCTGGGAAGAGCAGAATGGGGAGAAGAAGGGCAAGGCAGAAATTCACCACCATAGGTTTCGGTGTTTATACCCAGTAGTTTAGGGAGCAATATGATTTGGCTTACAACCCATGGAAATAGGCTACAATGAATTAAACGTACTGTAGAGTTCTGCCTGAGGTTTTCAGTATGTTCCATACTCATTTTCACATGCTGCATAGCTCTGCAGTCCAGGAGGCTGAGCTCTGGTCAATCAGAAGCTAATTATTTCTTAGTAGACAAGTATATTTCTGTAGGGTGAAGCTCCATTCAGTACTTGTCTCCCAAGCATTTAGAATCTTATTATAATCCATGTGACCTGTTTCTATTTTAAGTGAAGTAATTCACCAAACTGACACTGATAATTCCAAGTAAAGTTTTATAGTCAATCATGTGAAACACAGTGTGTGGATTTTTTTTATCTCAGTATATTATAAAAGTAGAATTTCATCTTGAATCAATGTGGTTTATAGGATACACTGCATACATCCTTAAGACACAGACAAGGCCAGCAGCAACTGTTAAATTGTCACAATTGATTTCTTAGATACTAGAATAAGGTGTTTTGAGAAGGATGATATTTGTATGCTAAATTTTTTAAAATATTTGGTTTATAAGTACAGGGAAGAGATAAAGTAAATCTGATATGATAGGTACTCATATAGTAAGTTGCACCAGAGGCCAAAACATCGACTCGTGATCCCAGACAATTCTACAGCGAATCTGTTTGTCAGATGCTTTTAGAAAGAAATTCTTTTGTCAAGAATCAGACGACTAGTTGATTTTTCATATGATTTAGCACCTTTTCTGTGTGACACGTCAGAGAGCTCCAGCACCCGCACGGTCCCCAGACTCAATATGCGAGATGACCTTTCAACAATCATTTCACCATGGTATGGCTCAGCTTCCCATCTGCAAAGCAGTAATAATATTTCTTATAATACATGTAAGCACCTTCAACATTTGCTCATGAGAAGTGATCATAATAGAACTAGTCAGTATATAGAGCTTTAGCCAACAAGGAAAATTCTTAAAGGTATGTAATTAAATGAGAAATAAACACCCCAGTCTGCTTGACACTGGTTGAGCCGCACCAGCAATGACGTGTCCAGCTTTGGTCCCCCTCAGCTCACGAGGAACACTGGAAACCTCCCGAAGGTCAACTGGAGGGGCCCCAGGAGATTAAACGGTTGGAGAACTTAACGTCTGAAGAAACCTTGTGGGGTTTGGGTTTGTTCAGCTTTAGGGCTGAGAGCAGCAGGTATGAACACTGCCCCACTACAGCTGCAGCTAACATCAACCAGAGCCATGCCTTAATTCTACTGGAAATGGTGTCAGAAAGGTACGTCCCTAAACACCTATACTTCACCTTGCTCTAGAGCACTACAAACGTAAGAAATGCAAGAAAGACCTTTACAGCATTTTAATAGCCAATTCCATTGATCCAATGCAGACATAAAGATCAAATCCTTGAATGTCCATTTTAGACTTTGTGTTTGCCAATATGACTTGTCAACGTATTTCTAAAGCACAGGAGATGAATCATAGATGTTGTTATTCTGTGAGAAAACGCACTATTTCCCTAAACAAATCACCTCTTTGCATTAAGCAGCTGATGTGACACTTCCGTGCTTATTGATGCAAAGCACAGCTATACGGCTGCCTGTCAAACAGACACCGGCCAGCAGCTTTCTCTACCACTCTGAGATACAGCAAATATTCAATCTCTTATCACAGCAAACCGTCCTGACGTAACCCCTTGAGCTGGGGTGTTGGGATGGATATTCTGCTACTGGCTAAGGTAATCTCGTATCGCCCAGTTCCAGTGGAACTGGAACAGAATACAAGTGGTGCTCAAAGCTGGTAGACAAAGTGTAAGAATTATGGTATCTGGGCAGCTCTTGACAAAACCAGCAAATTCTCTACTAAACAGGCAGAGGTAAAGTGCACCAGCCAGTTTCCTCTGGCCTGAAACACCATGACTTGTTCTGCCATGAATCAAAGAGCTTTGCTACGTTAATATAATGAGGATAGATGTTTATTGATGAGGCTGTTTGTTCTGGATAGCTTGGGATATCTGAAGACGACAATATAGCACATGTGGATTTTCTATGTGCAAAATCTAATCTGTTTTCAAATTTAAAGTACCACACGCTTTAAAAGAATGAGCAGTAGTAATTGCTTACCAGAGCAGCAACAATACACTATAGATATGGGTCACAGGGAAAGGACAATAACAAAGTGATAACTTAAAACTTGTATAATGCACATCATTGGTAATGTTGTCAGAAAATCAATTCAGATAAATTTAAGCTTCATATTGAATTCACTACTTTTCAAAACTATTTCAGATAATCCAATCCAATCCATGCCAGGAATTTACTCACAGCTGTATAACGTGTTGATAGTGACAATCTTCTTAGGTGTAGGAAGGTATAGATACGAATGTATTTGCAAATGTAATAGGCACAAGGAAAGAAAACTTACGTTGAGTTGCATTAGATAACCATATAGATATATTTCTGCTCAGTTATCCTGATTATGTGTACAATGCAACCAACTTTGGAATTATCTGGAACTTTATTATGTGTTTCAATTAACACTACATTGCTGTATCTAAGATGAACTAAGAACAATAAGTCTTTCCACCTAGAAAGGGATTCTGGAGGCCATCAAATTATTTGGTTTTACTAGAAAAATAGTTTAGAAGGGACTAAATGTAGATAGCAAAAGCTTTGAAGCACACGATAAAACAGTGGCCACAACCAGTTTTTATGCTGGTTTAAAAGTAGGAACTAGGTAGTGAGCTTAGTGTCATGTGAACATAATAAAAACAGGCCATAACACACACTTTCTACCTGCCAAAGAATTAAGTACTCTGACTGGACAGCCAAAATGGTCTAAAAAAATTGTATAGTTATAACAACATTTATGTATTATTACATTAAAGTAATACAATCAAATTATAGGCAGCAAGGTTGCAGCTTAACATCAAAAGAATTGCATTACGTCCTTCTCCTTTTCTTTCCATTCACAATGCAGCAAGACTCAGTTCTCCCTTTGCTGGGTTTTTCGGAGGGCTAGGGAGGATTTTTGGTATGTGCTGAGCTTTACTTCCTCAGCACCATTAGACATACCTGATTGCAAGAAGCTTGTAAATTTATTCAAGAGAGTTACCTTGCAGTCTTAAGGGGAAAAGATACATTTCAAATCAAACCCAAAAAGCAAGATATTCCAAATATGCACTCCCCAGACCCCCCAGGGAAACGAGGAAATGCGATGCGAACCTTGTTCTAAAGTCAAAATACAATTTAGGAGACACTTTTCAACATGCATCTGGACAAGACACAGGACAACTGATGCACAACTTTTAATAGCTATAGGGTCATGGGCATGGAACAGCTAGATATGAGCTAAACAAACACAAGCAATAAGCACAATTAACTAGCACTAGGAACATCCAAATCCAGGGACTGTAGAGGTCGTACCCTTACACTGATTTTGTGAACAAAGGAACACCCTAGAGGTTTGGGAGATGATCTGTATAGGCTGTACTGCCATTTGTGAAGAGGAGAGAAGAGACACGAAGGTTCAACAAAGAAAAAGCAATCCTGTGTGACATGAGTTAAAGAAGGAATATCTTTCAGCATCGGCTCAGGTGAGGAGAGACTTGTCTGTGTACTGAAATCTGCACTACATTTCATCGCATGTTCAAGTTCCGCCTGTTTGCATGCTGGAAAGCTCACCAGTATCAAAGTGTCCTGGTTGATTCCATGTGGCTTACAAAGCATTTTTATTCTAAGAATAATTGTCATATGTTAAAGAAATAAAAAAAATCTTAGCATAAAGAGTTTTTTCTAAGCAGAGAGAAGGAGCAGAATCAACGCAGCGTAAGAAAAATGAATTGGGTTTTTGCACTGGACAAGCACATCAGCTCTACAAACATGTTGTTGCTTTGCTGTTCCCAGACTGCCATGAATATTTCCTATACTTCCTGGTCTATCCACTCTCCACTAGCAAATAAATGCTTTTCCAAAATTCAGAAGATAGAAGAGGTTGCCAAGAGGTTTCAAAGCACCATAACTTTTGGTCTGGGAGCGTTGTTACCAAACCACCCTCCTAAACCATGACAGAGTTAGAACAGCATTCTGTCGTCATTTAGGACTGTGATTTTCTAATAATAATTAACAAGTAGAGAGAAGGCAGAGCAGTCTCGACAGCAGGGGTCACGGTGCCTTCTCAGAGAAGGTTCTTTTAGTCCACAGCTTCGGTCTTCAGTAAACCAATCAGTATTTATTAAATACATTACTGTGTAATAACTTCTGCCAGAGCAGAGTTGCAGAAGCGTTCTCATTCTGTGACTGGGAGCTTTCCCAACCTGGTGGTGCGCTTCTGCTTCTCTTCTGTTGGAAAAGACGTATGGATAGTCTTTCCTAAGAATGCAATCATAGGAGGTTCAAAAATTTGCTCTACCCTTCTTAACAAGTAAAATAAACCAAAAAGTTTTGCATTTGCTTATATTTTTAGGCAAAACAGAAAAAAAAAAAAAATCACTCCATTCAGACTTATGTGTCTGTACATGACCAAAAATGCAGATGGATAAGGAATATTTCTGCATTTACTCCTACAGTGACATTTATACCACAAGTTCTTTACATTTACCTGCTATCTGAGACTAAGGCATGGGGTAAAGGATGAAACGTCTACTTGCAATTCCATATTGCAGAGGAGCTGCCGTGCTCCGAGCACCCAGCCAGCAGCGGAGCCGGCGTGCACGAGCCGTATTTATCTGTGAGTATGAAACAACACTGATGAAAAACAAAATCAATCTCCTAAATACAACCGATGTGAAGAAACAGAACAAAATCAATTGATACTAATATCAACTCCCATAAGGGAAACAAGATGATCAAAACTGCAAACATTTAACAGGCAAGTGTTTAACAGCCCTGAAGCCTTGCTGCTTGAAGCATCTCTATTATAGCGTAAAAAGCAAAAACACTATGCAAGAATTAATCATAATACATATTAAAAAGATAATTTAATCATAATCCTGCTCCAGTAGTCTTAAGTGAAGATTTCAGTTAAATGATAATGTATAAACCACACATATAGCAGCTCTTCCCTTGCATGTAGCATTCAGTTTCTTGTCTATCATCCGTATACCCTCAACCTTCACACCTTCCCCGGCTTTGTGCAGCTCTATGGAGCAATTACTGTGATTGGGTTTTCTGCCCAGCGCCATGGGTACCAAGCTAAACACTCAGGCCTCATTCTTCAGACACATCTGAGATCCTCCCATCACCTTTTTCTTACTTTTAAGGCAAGGAGTTGAAGTCTAATGAATTTCAGCATTTGCTATAAATCAATTGCACTTAACGGGACAATATTTTCCTGAGCATTTTCTTTAGAAAGCATTCTGAAATTTGACCGTAGACTGATTTTTCTAGCTAACACAGCCACACAGCACAGCAAGAATTATATTTGTATTGAAGAGCGATAGTTTGGTGTATAAATTTTATATTAGAGACTAGATTGCATGTAAGTAGGTGAAAAAGCCTGCTGTCACCAGATATGACTCGGTTCTGGTACCACCATTGGCTTCAGCATTGTCAAAAGATGTGAGGTGTCCCACTGTGCTGCCCAAGTAAAGAGAAGGGGAGGCAGGAATAACAGCCTAATAACCCTGTGATTAATAGGAATTAATAATTAATGCCACCTTTTTAATCTTTGCTTTTAAACAGTTAAGCTGCCACTTAGAAGACGCATATTGTCTGCAAAGCCTAATTCTTTCTAATCCATGTGCTGCCTGTATGATATTCCTGTATTTTTCCCACACACGCTGAAGTCAGTAGCAATACCAAAGAGACAACATCTTGCTTAACACAAAATCTGTGTTAAGCCTTTCACTCAAGTAAAATAACTCCTTAAGTACCTATGAAACTTTATGGTAAGCACTTCCAGGCATTGGATGATCTTTCATTTTGACTTCAAGCTGAATGTTTGGTCAACTTGTGATCTTTCGTATAAAAAACTGAAGCAGAGCACCTGTTAGCATTGCTTCCATTGGCTTCATCGTTGGCTATGAAACCTCTCACCAATCAAACACCTTGCTGTTCTGGTTAGTTTACTGCATTCGCAAAGGTAACATTCAGCTCTAATGCCTTTTTTCCATTGTTCTGATGGCCCTTCTTGATCAAAAAATTATGCAATTTTAATCAATATGTAGCTAATGGCAAAAGATTGTAAAAACATCTTCTCTTGCGACGTCAAAACTCCCCAGTATGCCATATGCAGCACCTACAGACTGACAACAAAAATATGTCGAGTGCAGCATCACTAAGCACTAGCCGGCTCTTCTTTTAATAGTATTCATAAATGGTGGCTAATTTAAGTGCATTGTATTGGACTGATAATGGACTCTCACTTATTGCTCATCTCTAGAAGCATCTATTGATATGTAAAGCAAAGACATTAGCCATGTAATTAGCCTGCAGCATAACTATCATCCTTCACTCAATCATTTCAGTTCCAACTGCCCAAACAATAGTAACATTTCACAATGTTTTTACTTGAAATAGCTGGTGCCGTAATCATAGTGTGAATTTCTTATGAAAAGCTCCCACAGACAGTGTACATCATGCTGGGAAAATGAGTTTAAGTACAAGAAACCGATTAAAACTCTAACAATCTCCTAAGGATAATTTGTTAAAGGGGTTTTGTTACTTTGCCTCAGCTCTAAAAATAATCTAGCTCTTTATTAAAAGGTTCAGCACCTTAATAACTATTTAAGACTGTATAAGAATAATCAATGTTTTTCTCTTTGTTGGCTACATAATTTTATATTAAACACTAATGCAGTTTTACTGCTAGTTTTAATAATATTTCCACATACTTCTATTTCATTATTCACATGATTCTGCTCTGAAAGAAAAAAATACACCCTAAGCAATTATTTGAAAACTCCCAGTTCATTTTAAGCTGGAGTTGGAAATGAAAGTACTTTTCAGATGTTTCCTGCAATAGCAGAGCCCCAGATTCTGTGACCTGTGATTCCCATCTCCCTTCTGTCCTATGCTCTTGCATTTATGTAGCCTGTTTTCAAGACATATTAAGCTTTTCATGCTCTGTAATATATTCCTTGGTTATTTTATTATAATATATGTCTACAGTGTCAGTTAAGACTGACTCTGAAGGTGACCCTTTCTCAGGCTTAGACACAAGTCATCCCTCCTCACCTATCTCTTTATTGATATCTACAGAAAAACATCCACATTGTTTCCTGAGAACCGTCTGCCTGGAGGAGGAGAAGGAAACTCACTCCTGTTCCCCCTGCGTTCCTAATTACGGGATCTTGCCCACAGAGGGCAAGAAAGAACGGGCCAGGAGAAAGGCTTCTCTCGGGTCCTGAACACAGCACGTCTGAGCTCAGAGCAACCTGTTACTAGGAGACAGCGCAGAGATTCCAGTTGAGCTGAGGAGTGCCAGCTCAAGAAGATTCCACATGTATTATTTGTCCATTTAGTGCCTGAAACCCATACATTAACAGTAATGAGTGTGTAGCTGTTCAAAGGGACACCAGGAATGACCTTATGTGTAAGATACAGTAAACTAAATTCTGTTTGACTATAAGGAGTGTCATTCAATGCAATCTGGTCCAGAAACATGTCACCATCAAAGAGAAAAACAGAGAGAGGTTGGGCTCCAACCTCGGGAGAGCCAAGACAGCAATCTGGGGCCTGGACTGGAGAGGCTCACCTGGCTCCAGGTGTTTGCCACGACCCAGGAGAGCAGCAGAGAACAGCCCACTACTCCTGGGAAGGGAAGCTGCGGTTGTCATTGCTGTCTCAGACAGCGACAGCGCCAAGCTGCTGATGCTGCAGATGACACGGGCTGCTTCGATACAGCGGGAGCTCAGATTCCAGGAAGGTTCGTGCCACTAAATGGGCTGGACTTAATTTGTGTTTCCAGAAAGTATTAATTTTATTTTTCAGTCATCAGATGACAAGAGCATTTCACACTTTAGCAGAGAAACCATAAGTTCTGACAGTGGTTTTGCCAACCCTTGAAGGCTGTTGGTGTGTCCTGTCTTAGACTTCTTTGGAAATCTGAGTTCAAAGTAGTCATGATTTACAAACCTTAGTCCAAGTCCACACCTTTTCACAAGAGAAGGCAGAACACGCCACAACAGAGAAGCAGATAAATAGCGTCTGAAAAAACATGATTTTCCAAGACAACGCCACAGTCTAGTGGCTGAACCGAATTCACGTACATCAGCTTTATTCAGTAAGTGAAAAAATCTGCTATTACTTTTATCCCAAGTGACATTCTTAGTCATAAAAGAGAAGACAAATTCAAAGTGTTATATCAGCTGCGTCAGTAGCTCAATATGCACAGGAAAAAAGAACTTTGCAAAATATGAATTAAAAAATAAAAAAATTACATGTTAAATGTATACCAAAACTTTACCAAACCAGAATTAAGAATGACTACTATTCTGTGTCTCCAGGTTTTTGCTCAGGTTTTGTGTTGGTGGTGGTTTAACCTACTCTTCTTCACCTCAGGGCAACAGAACTTTGCAGCATGATGTGCTAAGAACAAAGACAAAGCAAAGCCCCTGATCTCTGCCCCGTCACCAGCCTAACCTTAGGTCGCCCTTCCTCAGCAAGACCCATGTCCTTACTTCTCATGACTTTCACTTCAGACTGGGGAGCTCTGGGTACCTGGCACTGAGGTATCAGACTCAGCATTCTCAAGTTCTCTCCAGTCATATCACAAGCATTCTTCTTTATGTTCTGCTTATTTATCTAAGAAAAAGGTAAGGTAAAGGAAGTATTTAATTTTTTTCTCTGATAACATTAAAGTGTTTTTTAGCATTTCATAAAAATTGAAAATTCTTTTTCTCAAACATCCTCAGTTGAGCAGAAAATAATTGGAAAACTCCTACAATTTGCAAGAGAAGTCTACAGAAACGTACCTCGGCACATCGTGTAAATGACTGCATACACCTCGCAGCTCCGCTGCTTGTCAGCTGGCAGGCTGCCAGTGCTGCTCCACCAATTCCTACCCCAATAACAGCATAATAAACGATCTCACTGAGCAAAGATGGAACTGAAGTTGTGAGCACTTTCATGAAGATATGATTATCTTAAAATCAAATACGAAGTTTCAAACTGAACATATGAATAAGAGTCGCAAATACAATGTGACTGTCTAGTACTGTCCCTAACGGTAATGAAAGTGAAATGACACATATACTGCATTATCTTTTACTGTAGTTTGGAGCCCTGGTGGCAACACAGCACAGGAAAATGTGAATTAATTAATCTAAATGATACTGCAGAAGGTACTTTCTGACCTAAGCCACAGATAATGAGAATAAACCAGGCAATTGCACACCCTAATGTGCCAGAGTCCCAGGGTGAAGTAAGAGTACAATTCTCAGTTCAGAGAAACTTTCCGTATGCCCCAAATCAAAGGGGCCACTAAAGCACTGAGTGCTGGACCAAAGCCATTTGTTTAATGCAAGGGAGACAGCTGTTGGAATTTACATAAATTGTGTTGTATTGATCCATAGAGATCAAAAAGATGCCTTATTATCCTCCCTGTGTCTTATAGGCAATGCTGCACCAGAGCAACTATTGAGCAGGTTTTTGCATTAACTCTAAATTTAGAGTTCAGAGTTAAGGCAAAGACTGATCCATGTTAGGGCAATTTTGACTGGTATGGTACCAACTAGCAATACTAGACACTGGAGAAAAAGCATGTTGTAGAGCATGTTAAACAGCAGGATAAACATGGGGAAACAAGAATATTTGTGCATTATCTCCGTTTTCTGTCTCAGCATTTTTTAAAAAGAGAGCACGTACTAGATTTGTGGGGACTGCGGTTAATACAGGTCTGAGGACAAGCAGCGAAGCACAAGGGAGGCCCCGAGGACCCAAGTTTTCATGTGAGCTGCCAGTTCAATATGTGGATTGCATGAGACAGATAGGATAAATCAGACATTGTTTGTATTGTGTTTGTGAAAATCGTAAACACTGTACCAGTGCTAAGCATTATTATTGGCTACCATATACATTAAAAGAGCTCCGTAAGACCAAAAATAAAAAAAGGAAGCAACACCAGCTAAGCTGGATGTTAGAAGTAAACATAGCTACTTCTGTCAGGTACTCAAACTTGCCTGCATGCCCGTCGGCCTCTGCATTAGCCATGGGCAGCTACCGGGAAACAGCAAGAGTAGAAAAGGAAGAAAATAAACTGTCTATGGAGCCCCAGGGTGCTGGGAAGGGAAGAAGGGGCGCTGGAGCACTGCAGAAGGGGCGCGGGAGCACTGGAGCACTGCAGCACTGCAGCACGGGCCCCGGGCTCTGCCCCCAGCACAGCGCTGCGGCTAAAACCCAGCTCAGCCTCAGCGCAGCCAGCAGAAAGTGACATCCACAACATCCTAAGGTTAGCCTCACGTTAATTAAACCATCAGAGTACTGTACTAGTATGCTCTTATGTCTTTTGTGAATTTTACTTTTTCTCAAGAAACAGTCATTTCCAATTAGAATTTAATAATAAATCTGAATGTCAGAACTCCCCAAGTATGAATGTCATCTCTGTTTAGAGGCTACAGAGAAGAGCTGAAAGCCAAGATGTCCTCGAGCACTAAAACCAGGCCCATCACAGGAACCTGAATGCAGCATTAGACCTCAACCCAGTTAATCAGAATTCTTGCACAACAGTGTTCCAGTGGCTTCGCTGGAAGCCACACACCGTGTGTGGCAACGCCGCGCTGCCGCAGCGCCGAGAGCCCGCGGAAACCAGTGCACTGCAAATACAGCACAGACCAAACGCTGCATCCAGTCCAAAGCTCGGCAAAATACCGGTGGGAAAGAGCAAACGAGGATTTCCCTGATCCACAAGACCTTCTCTGATGTTTCAGGACCCTGTGAACGTTTGGACTTGAGGCAACTTGTATGAGCGTCTAACATTGTCTGGCTGCCCTTCTTAAGGATTTTTGTGCAAAATACACATCTCTGTGGAGAGTACCTTCCCAATCACTGACCAACTGCCTTTGTATTAACTTGCTTACAGAAACCAGCTGCACTGATAGTTTAGGTAAATGACCAAGTCCTCATTCATGCAAAACTTGCAGCGTGGAAACATGGATCCCATCATCTGCATTCCCTTCAAGGTAGTATTTTATCAGCCGTATGATTATTCACCACCATCTATAGTTTAACACTACACCTTCTTCTCATAATTTTCTAAGAAAATGATGGTACTGATTAGTAAGCAACAGTTTTTCTCTTTTTTTGCCAGAGGGCACACACAACAATAAAATACACTTTTTTTCCCCAAATGTGCTTGTTTCTGTTCAGAAGCAAGTGTTCATAAATATGTTGCCATGTGAACTGAATCTAGAAAGTGCCCCTTGTACTTTTATCTCAGCCTTCAGGAAGTGAGAACTGGATTTTAAATGGTTTTAAACCTTTCAGTAAACTTGTCACAAGTATTTTGAATATTTTCATATGGTTAAGTTCATTCAATATTTTGTAAGTATTACAGAGGTAGCAAAAGTGACACAATTAAACAGTAGAAGCAGCCCGTTCCCAGAACGTATCAGTGTTGCTGCCCACCCCACGGGCGAGCCTGCAGCCGCTGCCCCACCGTCCCACTCTGCCTTTCACCTGCTGTAATTAATACAGGAAAAATTAAAACTCCAATTGCTGAAACGTATTAAGGTAAAATCCTCCAGTCGTCTAAGGAGAACCTGTCCCTGTTGCACAATGTGCAGATAAACTGTCGAGGTCAGAGTTACAGAAAATTAAGAAATACACAAGCACAACTAAAAGCACTAAGTTCACCTGCAAAGGCACAAAACAAATCCCTTTGGACTGCTGAGGTTAAGAGTGAGCCCCATCCTCTTTTACATTTGGACTTTTAGAGAGGAAGAGAATCGACAAGGAGGGGAAGATGTTGCTGGCATTATTTCTTTCTAATTTCTTTCTGCTTTGGTTGCCTTTGTCATACTTTGTGTCGTTGAGGACAGCCTGGATCCTGTGCACAGGAGCTGTGTGTATTCCACCTCAAAGCTGTTTACTCCACGACTCATCTATAAGACCCATTGCTTTATTATCTGCATTGCCAGGTTTAAGCAACAATAAGTTTTAGAACAGATATGAAGTGAGGAATTGTTTCCAACAGTTTGGGCTCTGATACTTACCAGGATAAGGAAGAGGAACAAAGTAGAAGTTACTCCAAATACAGATCTATGGTTTAAGCAAAACTTGTCCTTCCCATTATAAGCAGATGTTCAATCTGCAGAATAAAAGTATTTCTGGAGTAAGGAATCAATTTTTTTGTTAAATGCCACTTCCTGTCAGTGTCAAAGCTTTGGAGAAAATCCCCTTTTTTTAAAAAATGGTTGGTTTTGACATACGAAATTCTAGTCTCTCTTTAACTGAGAAGAAGAGTCATAGCAATAAATACAACACACAATATTTATAACCTTGGGATGGCTGCAACTAAAATGCAAGTAGAGGAGACGAAGAAATTTTGTATTTAAAGTAAAGCAAACTGAAAGATAATCATGTCATCAGAGAGTTGTTTTGGTTGGAAGAGAACCTCAGGATCATCAGGTCCCACCACAGCCTCAATCTGGCACTAACCTGTGTCCCCAGGAGCCCGTCCACGTGTCGTTTAAACCCCTCCGGAACGGTGCCCCCCAGCCTGGGCAGCCTGTCCAGCGCTCCACAGCCCCCCCGGGAAGAAATGGTTCCTAGTGGCCAATCTCACCCTCCCCGGCACGAGCAAGAGAAATCGTTTCTTTGATCCATTCAGGTATGAGATGGAGGCAATCTGTTGGCCCTTTAATACATTTTCCTGTGAAATAACATTGTTACTGACTAGAGATATTATGTATGCAAATACAGTAGAATAATTAACAGTACAGAGTAGTAACAAGTGTGTACAAAAATGCCATTAAGATTCCACATACAGTCCTAATTACTTACATGGGAGAGATTCTTATAACTTGGAAAATCTAACATAAGAGTTCTTCAGTAATCAAAATCGTATAAAATACACAGTATTAAAATATTTATTAAATTATTGTCATCATCTATTATGACAAAAGGCTTTGGAATGCTACATGTTACTCTTTTACTGTTTGATTTACACACCCCCGAATAGGTTTACTTATAAAGCTATTCATCTTTCCGTCAGTCCTAAAACATGGGGTTTATGGTGCTGAAGTTCCACAGTTATTATTGTATTTCACTACTCAGGTATTTGGATACTCAATTGTATCAAAGAGTACTTTCAAACAGTTAAATCCCCAAAAGAAAATAGGACATGAGCCAAAATTTTTAAGTGAGATGAACTGAAGCCTGGAATACATCTGTGTTTACACATGGTCTGTTAGTCTGCAAATATATGTGGGCAACTGTGCACACCTAATTCCACAAATCTGAGTTGATAAATTCATGTGCTTCACTCCCAGTTGACACTGTCAATGTATTCTTTAGTCTTTTTGCTGAAACAGGACCAAATGTGCCAACCGCGATGGTGACTTCAGAGGCTGCAAACACTTCCCATGAGAAGCGGACTGATCAAACTGACTGACTTTGCATATGGTAGGAAAACAGACGACACTGCTGGTTATTTACTATCGATACGTTCCACGTTCAAAAGAACAGTCTCGAGCCCACTGCCTGTCCCTTGAGCCATCTGGTCTCCCCGTTATTAATTGTTCTAGCCAACCTTCACAAGAGAAGAAAAATATTGTTGTATCTTCTTTTATCTTGTCTTATAATAGGAATCATGTTTCATAGCGTTGAAATAAATTACTTGCACAGTGATCAAACATCTTAGCTTCATTTCAGCATTTAATCACCCGTGAAAGCCATTTATTGCTCCGTATACTCCAAAGCCATGAACATTATTTCCTAACTATTCTATGGAAAGTGTCTTTCATTTTTATTTTTCAATTATGGCTTAAATTCTTTCATTCTTCTATCAAGCACTTTGGTGTAATCCTCCTGTATAAAAGACCTTTGTTTCTCTAATACCTATTTCTTTTTAAAGTGTTTTTACCTATTACATGGGAAAAGAAAAAGCAAAGCAAAAACGGCTAAAGTATTACTAATTTCATTGAGACTACTTTATTGCCATTCAACATATAAATTATAAAGCCTTAGAAAATAATAATTAAAAAAAAAACTAAAAAGCACAAACTCAATCCATGGCCAAACTAGGGTTCCAGAATCCATGCTGTTTTCCAGGCTGCGGTCAAAACATCGCTATTTAAAGGACTCTTGCATCACTTCTGCCTGAAATCCTCACCAGGTTTATGGATGTAACAGACAATAATTTAACTTCACACACCTCAGTACAGGTTTTGTAAGACATTTAGATTTTTATTTTGTGAGCTAGTTCCAAGTCTAACTGCCCTCTTCAATACATGAGGTGAATCCATGTCTTTACTAATAACAGAAAAAAACCCCACACTTCAAGCATTTTAATAGCAAAACACACAACACCCCACCATTCAATAAAGACAGTATAATGGAGAGAGATTTCTTGAAAGCCTGGTTAGTCTGTGCATACCATAATCGAGGAGTTTTGTATTGCATCCCAGAAGGACTAAATCAGCTGACGCAGGTGTCATGACCTATGGTGACAGAGGAACTACTTTCCTCTCCTGTAGATGTGTTCAGCCATAGCCAGAGATCACGAGGAGAACCAAAGAGCACGTCCAACACACGAGCACGGGTGAGCGCAGAGCGTCCTCCGCAGCCTGACGCCCCCTCTGAACACCAACCACTGCAGATGAGCAACCTCCCCTAGTGCACGGTGACCCTGCTCGGAGCAGAGGGATGGAGCCAGAGGGTCTTTAAAAGGTCCCTTCCAGCCCATGCCATGTTCAACCACTGTGTTCAATGTCACAGCTGACATTTCTATTTCCAGATTATTCTGTATTTAAAGACCTTTCCATGACTTTCTAGCATTTTCCTCAGCAGTTTCCTTTATGGAACTCCCGACGTGGCAAACTTTCTCCCCCTCCCCAAACACCACAGATATCCTTTAAAATGAGGAAATGAATTTTGGTACTTACTGAGTCAACAATCAGAAGAACCAGGCCACCTCATTTGCTTCTACAGTTTCCCCTGTACTGTCATGTAATCGTAACGTATACTGCCCTGTTTACCCTAAAACTAGATTTCCAAACTGGGACAGCTACACATGAGAATGACATTGGGGAAAATTAACTAAACCACTACTATTTTTAATCTGTGTATGTATACACCTCTGTCTGTCCTTGTAAGTTTGGGCTTCTGTATCTGGATATAACAACTATTTTGTCTCTTGCTTGACCTTACGCTTGTGTCCCCAAGCCCCCCACGCGTTGTGCCACCTGTGGGCAGCGTGTCCTGAGCTCCCCTTCGCCCAGCTGCCTCCCCGCACACAGGGAACTCCAGAGCCAGCTTGGATTACACCAAACGCCCACGGCGCAGGTTCCTCCACTGATCTCCTCCCAAAGAGAGGGGCTTTAATCCTTGAAATCCTCTTAGTGACCTTCCAAAGATACTGCAATCAGTTGTCTTCCTCCAGTCCCTCCAGCAGAATCCTATAGTTTTAAAATCTTTGCAGATGACTTTTCATAATGTTGGTTGACACCATAAAAATATATAAAGTGTACATTGAATCAACCGTAATATAGTAACTCGCAGAGCTAAGAGGAGAAATTATAGCTTTCCAGGCAAACATTAAAGCCAGGGAAAGTTAACTCGTTTTGAGTAAATAAACTGTGCAAAGTCTAATGTGTGTGAAGTGAGTCCTACTGAGCACAATTCTCCCCATTAGTCACACGATAATTATGCAACTTCCCACAGTAAACAAACCTCAGACTTCTCCTTTCTTCTGCCTCGGTTACTGAGGGCTCAAGAGGACACGGCTGTTATTGAGTAAAAGCATTAATCTCTTGAAAAGCATGTTTGTAATGCTCTTTTTGTCCCATGAAACAAATGCAAAACCAGAAATTACCAATAATCTCACTGTGGAAGCCCAGGAAAGTATTTGTGAGTAACACTACTCAGTGCTCTGAAGGATCACAGCACAGAACTGACTGGAGAGTCTAAATTAAGGGTATTTATCTTAACCAAACATGAAAAATAATTTAAGAAAATAATTACCTGGTCTAAACATCAGCAACACCAGACTTGTGGGAGATGCCTATCTGCGAGCTTTGCGCTCCGGTCAGCACAGTGCACAGCTGTTACAGCTGCCGCTCTTGTTAAAGTACATTAGAGTTTATATATATTATATAAATTATTCCCCTGGAAACAATAGTTCTCCACACTAAATCTGAACAAAACACAGGTAGTTCTGAATCTCAGCACAGCCTTAGTTTCAGCCTATGACAGTGGCTCTGGCACCCCTGGCTTTCAATGGTAGGAGAAAACCTACCTCTTCTCAGTTTGGTCAGTATCTTATGATTGGTCCAGATCATTAATTTTAAGATAACTAATATTTTGTGTTGCCTTAAAAGGACAATTTAATTCTGTTAAGTCAGATTTAATATTTAGCCGTTTATTTGAAGACATCTTTTTAATGATAATTTCTGAAAGTTTTAATATCCTAAACTCATTAAATGACAAAATATAATCAGAGCAAATTAAGGTGTAATTTTTTTTATTTAGTTCTGAAACAACAAAAAAGCGCCAAGTGTACAAGTGTACACGGCACTTCATGTTTAATGCAAGAAGGGATATTAGAAATGAAAAGGAAAATAATGATAGATATTACATTTCAGTCGCTAGGAAATCCTGTTACACAGTAAATTTATTTTAATTGGGTTACACCTTCTCAAGATCAGAGAGGGAATAAGTCTCATTTCTTCAAACAATAATTCTCATTTCTTATTGCAAATAAGGAACTGAGAAGAGGTTTTTTTCTACCCAATAAAGTCAAATTGGTTAAGTTACTATCGTGTTCTATAATGTGGGAGGTTTCTGCTCTGTGGATGTCCTACACTAGATGGTTTTAACCTTTAATCTAATTAATCGCACATCTAATTTCTCACAGCAGACAGTGCTGGAAAGGCGGGTGTTCATGACAAGGGTGCTGCCACTCGCTCCTCAGCCAGATGAGGAGGAAACTGAGGCAGGGTTTTAATCCTCTAATGTACTGCAATGTGAGAAGTGTCATTGGAGCAAAAACTTGATTTCTAATTAGAAAATGGGTTTTTAGTTTGCATTTATTATCACGTTTTTTGTGGTGGTTTGGTTTTTTTTGGTTTTGTTTTTTTCATGTTTTGCTTTGGTTTTTATGCGGCACTGTTTATTTGCAGTTTGAGGGATAAATGATGTAAAAAAGTCACCTAATTTTTCTTTGCATGTTAAAATTAACTATTTCCCAATGGAGCTATAAAGTGCAATAAACCTCTCCAATTGCTATTTCTGTCCAGCTGCTTTTTCCCCGTTAGGCAGGAGGAAGGGGAGCAGCGTCTCTCCTTCGCTCCTCTCACAGGGCTTCCAAAACCTCAAATGCCAACATTGCGAGCAGAGTCTTTGCTCCCAAGTGTTCATTTCTCTACAACCACAAAAATGTCCACATAACTTATGAAAAATAAGTCTGTACCATCACTTGCAAACAAGTATTTTTCTTTGTCTATATGTTAAAAGTGGCTGTATGAAATGTGCTATTTTAATTCTTTTCATTCCTCTCTAGAAGACGCTTGTAACAATGAAAACTATTTCCTCAAAAATAATCCCTAAGGTTACTTTACAGATAAATTCACGTCTTGAATCCTGGATTTGAAATGTTTCTGAAAGATAATTTTATACTTTGATTATCTGCTTTTAAACAATCCAAGTTTGCTTGGGTTCACCTCAAAGTCTGAGCCTCCAAAGTTCTGTGAGAGAAACTTCAAATACTTCATGCTACACGCAGGAAACAGAATTACCTGCAGTGTAATTATTGACAAGTTAAAAGATCAGCCGCGTGTCACTGCCGAGGGACAGCTGAGGGTTCAGCCGCGGATGACTGCGCAGTTAGAGGCATTACGGATTGCAGCATCTCAAGGAGACAGGGAAGCTCAGTGAGAACAGTCACACAACAGCACACAGCTGCCTTTCTAAAATTCAGATTAGACCAAATAGCCTCCAAATTGCTCCTAAAGTCAGGACATCAGACCAAACGTTTAGTTAAAGCGGTTCAAAGTTAAGGGAATGAAAAAGCTTCAAACTCCTGCAAGGCTGACATTTCTATTTGTGACCACTGAGTAAAAATCATTTTATAGAATAGCAATGATGAGATGTTTAATGTGATTTGGATATCTAATGACACAAGCTTACCTCAGGAAGAGTTGCATAGCTTCCAGCAACAGCAAGTCTTTAAGTTGCTGTGATTTCTATTGAATATGTCAGATGCATGTGCCTCATGGCATAAGACAACTATTTTTAAGAGTAGCCTCTGTGTCCCAGTAACGGCCTCACAACCAGCACCACCAGAGGTACCACGAATGCAAACAGAGGCTCATTTCCAACCCAGCAAGGGTCTCGGGTAGAAAGGACAGGATCTGGATCATAAAATTCGTGTGGACAAGGTATGTCACACAGCCAGAAAAGTTAACCACGGGAAGTAGTTAGCTAATAACCCATTGAACAATTTATTCATTAGCATTTACTCTTTAAATATTACTCCAGTGCTATGAATAAGTGTGTTGTGTCCAGATGATTGGGGTGGTTGGTGTGACCACAACCGCACTAGGGAGCAATAGCACCGGCTGTGGTGGGTGACAGAGACGGGAAGGAGCAGCATCGGGACACAGGGAACAGCTCCGGAGACCGTCCTGGGCGAGTCCCGTTCCACAGGCCGCAAACCTTAGAGGGACAGTAATCTCAGTAACTGCATCGAGACACTTCCCGCACCTCAAATATGTTGTTTCATTTGATTTGAATTTCAATGAGATTTGGAGAATGTTTGTGAAAGAAAATGACTCATTGAAATGAAAATACAGCTTATACAGAAATATGATATTTGACCTAATAACAATTTATCCTAATGCAAAGCAGTAAGAAGAGGCCCAGTGCGGGCTCTTGTATTCCAAGTTCATGGTTACCCAAAATATTATTTCAGTGTATGTTAGAAGTCACAAGTTGTCATATTATGCAAAGTCAAGGCAGATAAAGAGAAAGTCCAGTTGAAATAAAACTGAAGTCACAGAAAGGGCAAAGAAAATCATTAGCACTTGATACTGCGGGTAGGCAAATATTCCTGGGCACATATCAGAAATAGCTCTTGGTGCACTGTAATAAAACCAGCAGACAGAACACGCCCTTGCACGACTTGAGTCGAATGTGGAAAAGGCTGATGATCACCCATTAATAACGCACCCAGTAAGCCTTGGGCAGGTGGGCAGCGGGCCTGTGGCCCTGAGGAACGTTCCCCTCCCTGCCCCAGCAGGCGGGTCAGCTCCGCAGCCACTGGCCGGGGTTCAGCACCACAGGTTGAGGGACAGGCTGGAGAAAAACCCAGCTCAAAAGTAGGTCTGAGCACTTTCTCCCTAAACAGACTGCAAGAAATGACTGAAAAACTGCAATAATCATTAGCCTGAGGTGAAGCAATGTGTCAATAAGGCTGCCAAACCCCATCAGTGCAGCTGCACTCCAAATCCTCAGCCTAATCATCCTGCAGTCTTATGTCAAACATGTCTTGCCACCTATTATTCAAAACACAAACACGAAACAAAGCAAACCCTCCAGTGCTTCTTAGGGCTTTTCTTCTGGGTGGGATTCATTGTGCCAGCCACATGGTGAGGAGCTGAAAGGTCGCTGGGGGACTCAGATGCATCACTTCTCTCCGAAGGAAAAGTTTGAAAGTTTAAACTTTACTGTTCTGACAATGTACACATAGCTGACAGTTGTAGTTCTATTACTATAGCTTCTCTTCTAGCAAAATGAAGATATACAGTTGTGGAACGAAACAACTGTGCAAAAGAACACAGAAAATAAGGCAACAAATTATTTGTTTAAAAGAACTATCTGGGAACATAGCTTTGTGGCTCTAGAACGGGATTTATACATACATGGCTAATACAACAGTTTGACAGAAACTGTAGCTATTCTAGAAAACAATTACAACTGTTTGCTGTGTTTAAATGAAATAATTCTCTTCATTCAAGGAAACAAAGTTATGAAATCAGGTGCTGATTAGACCGCAAAGTTGTCAAAGGGAATTGGCTTCATAGAAATGAGTGAAAATGCAGAGCGGAGCACAGCCAATGAGAGGCCTTGGGACACCGGGAAGAAACGACCGACGTTGGACAAAGGACTCGACGGACAGCTGGCTGTGCGGTGCCGGCTCCTGCTGGTGCACTCATGGCAGCTACAAACAGCACCTTTAAAAATTAAGCCATTGGCAAATGTCCTATAATACGTCAGATTGCCATACAAAGCATACACAGGCAATAGGCAGTTAAAATACCTAAGTTAACCAGGGTAACTAACTCTACCTCTATTTGTTACCTTGGCAATTAACAGGGAACACTTCCAAGAAAAGGTCCAAAACTAACGAAACACGGGACACAAAAAGCCAAATTCTGCTCTCAGTTAGTGACTGTAGATTGGATCTTTTGTCTTCAATAAAGTCACTTGGTGCTGCCAACAGTGTTACTGGAAAAAGAACTGCCTTATCTGTATTGTGATGTTGCACTGATCAAGATGTAAGTCCACTTTGTTAGCAGTAAACGTTTTTAAAATGGAGATAGAGGTACAAGTCTGCAAACGAAGTGCAAGCGCCCTGCACCCCGGGCTGCCCTCACCGACAGCCTTTCTGACCAGCCCCTTGTCAGTTCAAGCAATGAAAACAGAAGCAAAAACATACTCGCTTGGTGAGAAGATTTGGGCAGATGTGACTGAAGAGAAGGAAGATACGAACTGCAAAAGAACAACCAAGTCTCAGCATAAGAAACTCCTCATTTTCACATTTTGTAATCGACGCATCCTGAAAGTCACAAAGATCAAAAAATGCTGAAGGACATTTGCTCTCCTGTTGTTCAGATTTCCTTTCTTTCATAAGGTGCACACCAAAATACATTCTGGTGCAAGACCATCATCACTAACCAAAATAGCCTTTTCAGTTAAAGAATAAAGTACAGAACAAAATGCAGTATCACTGAATTATTTATTCAATTTACTCACTTCTTCCTAATTTACACAGTTTGGTCATCTCTGATACAAACAGAAGCCACTAGTGCCAATCACTAATGTTCTTATTAAAAGTTTAATAAGAGAAGTGCTTTAAGATTAATTGACTTTTAGTCACTCACCTCTGTGTTCATCTGACAATAGTTGGACTATATATCTTTAGAACCCAAAACAGAACTGGATGCTATAGTCTTTGGGCTCCTTTTTAGGTACTGTCATTAATTAATGAGAATAAAGAACTCTAGGTCCTGTATGATTAACAACCTGTCTAAAAATTATTTACTTAACCTTTAATTGTTTATGGCTGTTGTATTTTAAAGGAATATTAAAATTATTTTTTATTCCTAAAGTAATTATAAAAACCTATAAGCCTATTAAGAAATAAAGCAGCATGAAAATAGCTTTTCCTGCCCTCACAAAATCTTTATGGATTTCTGTTTACACTTTCAGTATAAAAAGGAAGAAAAGCAGCATATCTCATTTTACCTCACAGAAATGAGTATAAAAGGTTATGACTCAGTGAAAAGAGAAATTTGGAGCTGAACGCTTCTGTATTGACTATAGATTTCTTCCTGTTTCATTACCCATGACACATCATAAAGACATTGGGGTTTTTTTTTAAGGTTCTTTCCCCCAGTGATTAAAATTGAATCAAAACAAAGGCAGAAATATGTTCAAACAGTCCTAAGATGGTGTCTGAAGAAATACATTTTTGTTTGCCTTTTTCCTCTTATATTGTCACTCACCTATTAATTATGTGCATATCAGTCATATGCACAAGAATAAAATCACCATTGGGCTGCAAGTGGCAGGAATTCAGACCACGCTCTAAAGGATCCTGTGTGTGCTACAACTCCACGTACAAATATACTCAGTATTGGAAAAACATGCATGATCAAGTTCTGTGTGAAACATTTATTTAACTTCACTAACAGCTTCCTCGCAACAGAAATTACTGCTTCAAAACTGCCACGTTAGCCTACTTAACTTTAGGGGGCCAGCACTTAGTAAATACAGATGCACAGCCTGTACATTCAAATAAAACGGGGAATTATGATGTATGCTCCAACCACTTGCACTTAGAGACACATATCTAGAGTAATAGGTGTATTGTATTTCCAATTTAAGAGAAAAATGAAATTTAACATTGAGGAGAGTGACAGGCAAAATATGCCACTGTATGAAAAATAAACTATATCAAAACAGTTATTCCTAATCTCAGCCAGTTGATGTTTAAGTATAAAATAAACTCTTCTATAACAAGTTCTGTAACTTGGAAAGTTCTGTCCTAATGCGTGTCAATTCCTATTCTGATTCTGTGCTGCTGCGAGCCAGCTCTGTGCAGAATCCACGGGAAACCCTCTCCATACCCTCAGCTAAAGCCACCCCAGCACAGAAGCCCAGAGCAAGGCTCAATAAAACAAAGCCGAGTTCAGATGTACCAGTAGTGCATGTGTCCTGTCCTTTGGTCAGCGAGATTCAAAGGACATTCAAGTCATTACGATCCTGAAAGCGTCCATAGGAGTAAATAATTCCCTTCTATTAACAGAGGCAATCTCCGTACACACAGTCCTCACACAGGCAAATATCCCACTGAACTCAATACAATTAATTTACACTACTTTTACTTAACAATTTGGAGGTAAATTTTGAAGAGCTGAAGAAATAATGTCATTTTTTATAGAACAGATCCCAAAAATTAATCCAATGGGAGCTTTGCCTGAAGACCTAAGAAATTCAGCCTAGACCCTCAAGATCCTTGTAGCAAGCCACGGTCCTCACTGGTGACTTCTATTTCTCAGAACTTACTATCATCTGCATATTTTATTCCAAATCCCCTCCTCCTTTCAGAAAATTACAGATCCTTGTCACATATCTTAACACACGGCAGTGCTGGCAATAACCAACTAGAAACCTCACCAGACTCCGTAGCCCATTCCTCAGTATTTAAAGTCTCTCAAAACCACTTGTTGTCTGTGTAACACGGCTCCTTTCTAAAAGGTAACACAGCACGACTGAATGAGGCACACGTGCCCGTGGTGCAGCACCCTGCCTCTGCCGGGGCACGATGGGAGGGATATTTTGGGGCTCTGAGGAATGGTGTTTCTCTGGGGACGCTTTTGGGAACTTAATGAGCAAGTGGTTGCACTTAGATGACCTTATTTACAGCCCCTGGAAGCATCGTCCCCCAATCATTTCTCTAATCACCCCAAGAACCCGTTTTCAAAACAAGTAGTAGCAGTACATTCCCCAGGATCTTCGTTTGCTCTGTGAAACACGTTGCTGGATAAAAAGAATGGGCAGCATCCAGTAAAATCATCTACACCACTCACAATTTAATAGACTTCTGATATATCCCTTCCCATCATCTCTTGGTGAAATATTATTACCTATTTTATGGATGTCTTAAAACTTCAGTTTCTGATGTGGCAATGTCTGTAACCTCCTTCAATGGGAACATCTTTTCAGCTGCTTGGTTAGTGTCTCATCTCTCTACGCTGCAAATATTTTCAGTCCTGCAGACCGTCTGATAGTTTTTCTGCTTCTGTTTGAAGAGGCTGTACCGCTAGTTTTTTTACACTCTTAGCAAGTTGCACCCATATATCCTTTTGGCCAACTGTATTATCATTCTCTGCCAGAGTTATACAGATATTAATGTCTTTCACATAACCTAACTACTCAAAATTTAACTTGCTAGCCAAAATTTGGGCTGTTGCCTTCCATCAAAAGCATATACACATATGCAGAATTATCAGCATAATCTGCATTTTGTAATGTTTACCAAAAAAAAAAAGAAAGGAATAAAAGGCATAAAAATGCCACCAACTATTATTGGAAGCCCATCTACAGGTTTAGCTGTGCAGAGCTTCAGGATCCCTTTATTTACAGACTGCATGGAAAGGCCAAAGCGCAGAGGAAAGCTCACGTCTGCGTTCTACCTCCCATTACCTCGGGTTTCTGGCAGATAACCAGGCACAGCTCGGTGCTGGAACATGTCCCAACAATCCAAACACAGCACAAATGGCCATGTAGAACTTGAAGGCTGTGTCGTACCGAATTTCCAGTCTAGAAGAGTTTCTGTATGAGCCAGATGGAATAATTAAAATAAAATTCTAAAGCCCATTTTACTTTCCAAATTTAATGCCACAGAAGTGCGGGGCAGTTGCTAGGAATTGTCTTCCCTCCCCTTGTGGCATCAAATATATAAATCAAATCAATTCATATCCAAGGCATTTATTTGTCCATGTGATTAAACTAGATTAAAATAACCTCCGTTATATTATCTGTTTTTCTATCTTTTTTGATGGGAGAAGACCTTCTTTGATGTTATCTCAGAGCAAAATATGCTTGTTGTTAAAGGAATTCTCAGGTTTAAGTGACAGCTGTCACTTTTCTTATGGAAGTGCAATTCTATTTAACGGGCTTGCTTGTCCCACATTGTGAGTGCTCACACGGGTCTGCGTGAGTAGAGCTGCAGAATCAGTGCAAAACAAACCAAACATGCGGAGTGGAAGAAGCGCGAGAAGCAGCACACGCAGGATATATCAGAAAAACCAGACTCAGCTACAACGCACTTTGAATCACAGTTTCAGAAGGTGACTCCGCAGGTGTGCTTAAAGATAGTTCAACATTTTTAATAGGAGATTCAACTTGTGTCTCTGCATTGAGAAACATCCTTTTTGTCAGTGTGGTTGTGATAATCAGCATTCTGCTTGAGCTCTGGTCCAGAACACATAAAGTGATTCAGAGAGACCGTGCAGTACTTAAGTATTTAACTCATTATGGGTCTCTAATGTTTTCAAAATCATTTTAAGAAAGACATTGTTTAAAATTATATCTAGTTCTATTACAAGTGTCCTATAGTACACATCCAGCACCTAACATGGTATACAACTGACTTTTTTCCATTAAAGAAAACCAAAAACTTTTAAAAGAGGCAAAGTATTTCAGCCCTGAGAGTGCAATATGGCAGGCAGTAAGAAGAAATCAGTGATTACACCTGAGATAAAATAAACCCAACTTTTTTTCCAGTGAGAATATATGAAGTGCCACCTACCGATATCCATTTTCTATATCAATCTAGCAACACAACTCCGGCACTGCAATTCCCCCACACCGTTTTCCCCCCATGTCCCACGCTGACTGCAGTGGGCCACGATTGCACCAGCGTTCTGGCGGGACCCGGATAGAAACACACGGCAAGGAGGAGTCGCCAAAGGGAAAGCCGGGGCGAGGGCTGGACGGCTGTTGGGCCTCTCTGCACTCTGGTCCCCAGCCCAGCCTCAGCCCTGGTGCTGCTGAGCCACCCTGCTCTCAGGCAATTGTGAGCGCTTTAGAAACATGAACTCTTTCGAGACTGGTCGGTGGCAGTTACAATTTCCATCTGAAGAAGAAAAAAGTCAATTCATTTTCATTAGGGGACCATCTTCTCTCCTCCCTTGAAAACTGAAGGGCCTGGCAATGAATTAGGATTTAGAGAAAAATCCTTTCCCTACTTAAATGAAATTATGATTCTGCCACTAACACAGTGTCAAGATGTTCTTCCTGTATATGAAGATAACTTTATTGCGGAGATTGCATGGGTAAGTAATATTATATACTGTATTTCTATAGTAATTCCCTAATGGTCTGCAAGAGGCAAAAGATGTGATGAATTTAATGTCAACCACAGAGAAGATTGATCACTGTCAGGACAGGAATGATGGACACTAAGGTCAAAGCACAGCAGAGCACTGATACCAGACTGCTGAAAGTGAACTTCTGCACTTGCTCCACTCTGCAACAAATACTGAATCCATTTGCTTTCTTATCCATTTCTCTTCAGCAAGCTGGCTGCAGCAAACAAAATTAACAATTGCCTAGTATAGGTCTTGTAGATGCAGATTCAGAGACAGCAGAACAACATGACAGGCGTTTGTTATCTTAGATGGAGTTGCTGGAAACCAGCATGTTTCCTGCAGTACAGGGAAGTGTACAGAAATTCAGCGCTGGAGTTAGTCCCGAATGCCATAGAAGATACTGCTGAAGAAAGGCAGCACAACCCATGAGGATCAGACCATCTGAAACCTGTCTGGAGTTTTGTACAGTTTTGCTCTGAATGATTCACCTTTTGTGCTTCAGAATGTTAAACTATAATTACTTTGCATAAATATCCTTTCAGTCAGTCACTCTCAAAAACTCAGACCACTCCAGCATCTCTAAGTCTACTGGACCTAATGCTGGGTGCTGCTTTTCATAAATCTGGCAGGACTGGGGAAATAAAAGTTAAATTATTACAGTCTTAGAAGACCATGAATATATTCATAAAGGCCAAGGCAGACGACCCAGGTTGACCCCATCAATCCTGAGTAAGTTAGAGGAAAAAGCTGACAGGAGATTCAGTTGATAAAGAATTAAAGGAGGGAACATAAATAATGCCAGTTTAAATGATTTTGTGGAAAATGAGACTTGTCAAAAATTATTTTATTATTTTAATCTGCAGGTGTGGTTGATCGTGTCAACCTCGCATGCAATATACTTACACTTCTTAAAACTCTTTTAATCCATACTGCATGAAACTAACTTAAAAATTCACCTTATAGAATATTAGCAAAGCATATACTAGATGTATCAGGAATCAGCACACCTGACAGTGACTCCCCAGCAGTGATTTCACTCTGTGAAACCTATCAGCAGGTTCAGAGAAGTGTTGGAAAGAGCCATGTGCAACGTGATGGTGAACATGTTCACCGTATATCTGAGAACACGGACTCAGTCTGCTTATAAAACCTGCAAGTAACACAAGCAAATAACGCAAAGGACAGGACAGCTACAGAAGTGAACTGAAGCATCTATTTCAGCTCAGGGGCATATATTAAGTGATTTTTGGTTTTAATCTGGATAAAAATTCATAAGGATGCAAGCTTTTCACTGAATGTATGTCGTATCGTAGAAACTGGAGACCTAGGAAACACTGAGTTCATACCGGCTGAGCAGTTTAACATTAGAACTCCATACAGTGCTGCAAAGGGCCAAATAAACGAGGAAATAAAGAACAAAATATGAGCCACAACATTAATTCTATACAGGCACTGGAAAGGCTGATATTTGGGCTGTGTACAGAATTCTAGTGCTCTTATTTTAAAGCGCATGTTGAAAACCGAATTCCCAAAGTGATTTGAAAGTTGGAAGTACCTTACGGCAAAACCATCAGACTTCAGTGCTTTTAATCAAAACCAAAAAGACTAAACACAAGCATAAAGCAGGAAGTTACCGCAGTGTAACAGTGGCATTCCGCAGCGCACGAATCGCGGTGCATGAGCTGGGATGGGAACAGATGTACGGTGCGCGGGGAGGCTGCACGCAGGGCTGCCGGGGCTGCTGCGCTCACATCGCGCTCCAGCAGCTCAAATGCAGCACGTTCAACCTTTCCAAAGGAAAAATTAGAACTTTGTTCTAAGTGATTGCTAGAAAAGTATCTGGAAATGGAAGCCAGACGATTCTTAAAAACTTGGACTTATTCTTTTTTAATTCAATAAGCAAAAGTTGGAAGAAATGGTCCAATTTAGTAATGCCTTCCTCCGGTGACTGATGTCTTTGAAGCAAGATCAGATATGTTTTTAGTGGGTCTATTTTGATCGCACGCAGTTCACCATTAACAGCTGAAGTGCAGGACTGCTATCGTGTAACAAGGCGGCCCAGGTGGATTGGGCTCTGTTAAATGTTTCTGAAAAGCACCAGTTGCAACCACATTGCACAGCTGGGTTACTGACAGAAGCACAGAGGCACCAGATCGGTACCACAGCCCCTGAAAGACACTGCGAAAGTGACTCTGCAAATCTCACGTCAGTTCACCAGCAAGAGCTGATTCTAACTGAGCATTACACTGCACGTAACTTATTTCATGATAAATCATCACACTTTACATTAGCAGAGTCTTCAAATACCTCAGAGACGCATTACAGCAAATAGAAATATTTAAGGGCAATGACACGCTTATAAAACCTGCAATGGAGAAACTAAACAAAAAAAACCCACAACAACACTATAGAAAGAGAATTAAAATCAATAACATTTTTACATTATGCATCATATGAATTAGTTACTAATAATGAAAATGTTCTTCAGTTTCACAAATGATATTGCCTGTAGTATTTCATTGCTTGCTCTGCAGTTTTGAGAAGCAATTTATATGTTTTCTTTATATTAGGCTGTTAGCAGTAATCAGTGTTAATACACTAAATTACACGCAGCAACTCAAGAAACAATCACTTGGAAACCCTGTGGTGTTACACTCATGGTGGCCTGTGGCACTAGGTACACCAGGTGCACCTCCGCCTGCCATAGTTGCAATACAGAGTTTAAAACGGTACGCAAAGTTCACTCAACAGGTTGCAGAGCTATTTTTCTAAGTCAGATAAGTATTCTTCTCTCTCAGACAAGCTGATTTACTTTAGTGTCTCAGACTGAAAATATCTGATGGCGTTAGCAGCACTGAAGTTAATGGTGTCTCAAAGTATTCACTGTTTCTAAAGATTCCAGTTTGTTACATAATAGATTAAAAATTATCATTATTTATTGTTCACGAGGCAGATATATTGCATTTCTTTAATTCAGCTACGCTTCTTTAATAGCTTTCAACTAAGTTTTGAAGTATTGTTAGAAATTACATGCAAATAACTTTCAAATTAGAATATTTGTCCTTCAACAATGACATAGATATTATTTCATCATCTTTATTGCGGAATAAAAGAGAAAGTAATTTTCTGAAAGCACCTAAGCTCATAAGCAATTTATGTGCTTTTGGAAATGGGAGTTGGGCTTCCACATTGCTAAGCAATTCTCAAAGTTTTGCCACAATTTTACTCACCTGCCCAAACTTCATAAAGATCATCGATGATTCCAAACATTTGCCTCCTCGGAGCATCGTAAATGACGGCATCGCCGCCCGAGCACGCCAGCAGGAGCGCACAGCGTCCCACCGACATCAGGAACAGTCACACACAATGCTGGTCTCTACCCGAGATTTCAACACAGCAAAAGCAACTTCAACAAGAGATTCTCACAGGTGTTCCCTATTTATATCATCTCCTGCTTTGAGAGCTGCAGAACAGCTGAACAGTCTCAGCTGTGAGTAAAGAAAATAGGAACTATACATCAAATAAAGTATTGCATACTGGTGAGCACTCAAAGAAATCAAGTCTCAGATGTTTCAAACTGGGCATATACAATATGCCTGACATTTGTCTATGCTTGAGAGCAGAAATAGTCTCTCCTCAACAAACAAGCATTGAGGTGGCAATTTACTTCACATTGTAAGACACTCCAGTCCTGCCGCAATGAGTTATATAGAAAAGCCCATGAGGAAGCTAATTATTCTGCCTTCAGCACAGCGCTTAAACAGCATATAGTAAACAGTGTATACTGTAGCCTGGGATTACACGTCGAACATGATAAAATACTGGATCACTACTCATTAAATTCTTATCTCCTATGCGAAAGCAACATGAGATTATGTATTTAAAGACCGTACAACACCACATGCTGATGAGGAGGCTGCATGGGCAACCCCAGCCCAGCAAACACTCCAGCTCCCCAGCAACCCGCAACTAATCCTCATACACGTGTACCCACTATTTGTCCTGTCCCCATTTTGCTTACCTTTTTCATTTATCAATTACGGGCTTTTAGCATAACCCTGAAGTGACTCACCATTAACAAGACAGAAAAGCCTCATACCTTTACAAGAGCTCCGACCGCCATCAATCCCTCACAGAGTCAAAGCCTTCACTAACTCTTCACTCACTATAAAAGCAGAAGACTCTACCATTCTAACCACCTGCCTCCCCACCCTCCATTTATATCACCTGGTTGGGAATGCACCTGTTATCAGTCTTGTCTAGACTTTCAAATAACCGTCTCTCAAAAACACCTGTTTAACCTTTTTCGCCCTGGTGGGACAAAGCAGGATCCCATCACAGTTAAACTGAAACTGCAGGCAGCCTAACATTGAAATGCGAGATATTGTAAATTCAGTGTTCTTTTTTAGTGGCTTTGGTGGCTTTGAAAATATCAAAAAGTTGGTAGTATTTTGAAATGTAATGAATTTCAGAACACATCAGAGGAACAGGAAGTTTCCTCCTTTTCCCTCCTACTTTGTTTTGAAGAAAAACCTTTGTTTTGAAGAAACTATTTTGTTTTGATTTTTTTTCTCTGATTTTACAACGTGAAGAGTAACCCCTGACTGGCATAAGCAGCTTTCAGAGCATAGCCACACAGTAAAATACAGTGGCAAATACAGCATGCTGAAGTTCCACGTTAATTGTCTTTCAGTGATGTCCACACCCAGCTGGTTAAATGACTGTTGGAGAGGTCCTTCCTCTCGCCTGGTGTGGAAGGGACCTGCTGGGCTCTTCTGCCTGCATCCGAAACACTTAAAAACATTTTGCAGTCGAACTTCCTAATCGCTTTTGCCAATGATGCACCATGAGAAAATACAGCCTGGCTCACCTTCCCATAGTTGTAGAGACTGCACCATTTGGCTTAAGTCTGAATTTAAACCCAAGCTCAGATGCTAATGTGATCGCACAGGAAAAAACTCTGAAAATTAGCTGAAAGCTTCTGTCTCTGCGCCTCTGTCGTGAATTACACACGGTTCTGCCAGAAACATCGTCATTCTCTGCCTCAGTGCCCAAACCAAGTATACGGGGAAATTGTTGTACTGCACTATGTAACAACCAAGAGTAATTGGCAACTTGTTAAGAGCAAGTTCTACACCACTTTGCATGTCCTGCTATCATTTCATATATCAAATAAATTGACACAAACACACATACACCCAATACATTCTATTTATATACTAAAACATTGGTATATTGCCATTTAAAATTTTTCAAGAGAATAGAAGCATTAACTTATCAGGCCTCAAAAAAAGTAAATGGCAAAAAAGTTTATAGCAATTCAGTGATGGATTCTACAGGGGCGGCTGAGACATCCTTGTTCCCAGCTTCAGACTCAGACGCCAAGTAATTGATTTAATTAATCCCAGCACCTTCATAAGTTCAATGTGGCAACATGACCTACTGGTTTAAGCACAAGTCCCAGAACTCTATCATTTCTAATATGACTATGCAGTGGATTTTTCTGCATGACCTTTATCAGTTCATGTACTTTTTATGAACTAAAAGAATTAAAGGTTTCACTTTGACTGCACAGAAGGTAAATAATAGCAGCATTTGGACCCAGCTTTCTGTATTTATTGGTTTTATCCAAATATACAAGAATCTTTGAGGATTTAAGGTTAGCTTTGCAATGACTTGCTGACTTCCTTATTCCCACTCATTTCAATGAGGCAAGGATCAGAATGTCCCTGGAATCTGTGCCAAAGCACTTGTAAGAATGTAAGAAACCATTTGAGTTTTAAGTCACAGCTGCATTAAAAATCATTAACGTCTACTAGAATTCTATTAATCGTGCATATATTTCTTAAGCTGGTAAAATAAGCAACTTATGCCTTCAGCAAATACAAGCAAAGGAAATCATAGACTCAAAGAATCCCAGAATGTCAGGGGTTGAAGGGCCCTGGAAAGCTCATCCAGTGCAATCCCCCCATGGAGCAGGAACACCCAGCTGAGGTTACACAGGAAGGTGTCCAGGCGGGTTGGAATGTCTGCACAGAAGGAGACTCCACAACCCCCCTGGGCAGCCTGGGCCAGGCTCTGCCACCCTCACTGAGAAGAAGTTTCTTCTCATATTTAAGGAGAACCTCCTGTGTTCCAGTTTGTACCCATTGCCCCTTGTCCTATCACTGGTTGTCACCAGAAGAGCCTGGCTCCATCCTCCTGACACTCCCCCTTTCCATATTGATCCCCATGAACGAGTCCCCCCTCAGTGTCCTCTTGTCCAGCTCCAGAGCCCCAGCTCCCTCAGCCTTTCCTCACACGGGAGATGCTCCACTCCCTCCAGCATCTTGGTGGCTGCGCTGGACTCTCTCCAGCAGTTCCCTGTCCTGCTGGAACTGAGGGGCCACAACTGGACACAAGATTCCAGGTGTGGTCTCCCCAGGGCAGAGCAGAGGGGCAGGAGAACCTCTCTGACCTACTGACCACCAACTAGCCAACTATCGTGTCTAACCAAATATCCTGTCTTCCATTTCCATATTGGGAAACAGGCAGCAGAACAAACATAGAGAGGCTAAGAAAAAAATCAGATCTCCCCTTACAAGGACAGTTCAAATCCCGTTTCTCGGGTCTATAGTTACAGGAAGAAATGACCGTATGAGCTGCATGAAAAAGCCGATATGAAAGCAGACTCTCCCACCAGCTTCCCTGTTTTTCTCCATTTCAACCTTTATTTAAGGAGACATGAAAGATATTAGGATTTATTATAAGCTTTGAAAATTATCTAGAGTGGACAAAATAGTTTATATTTTACTGTTGTGCAACAGGCATGAACATACAGAAAAGTCCCATACAGGCCCAGTACATTTGAAGCTCTTTGAATCACAATTAATCTTCGTAACCACACAGGGAACTGGCAGAGTATTTAACACAGTCTACATGCTGGAGGTCCTTGAATGCCTTCTAATAAAATCCAGTATGTATTTTTGAATGTTATGTTTACTGTCTGATCTCTGTGGGAACCTAATGACAAATGCAATATGGGAACTCAGTATGTATATTTCATACAAATAATTGCTGTAAATGTTTATTATTGGAAATGCAACAGTACATGAGCCTTAATGTAATCTATGTTACAGACTGATCAAATAATTGACAGTGATGACTGATCTTAACAAAGTTTTGTTCATGTCAATAACATTTCTAGGAAGAGATATTACACCATGCTAGGAAGAGCATGTTGGGTGAGAGAATCCATGCTTGGAAGAGCATGGCAAGAATATATTTAATATTTACTAGCATTTACTGCAAAACATTCATGCAAATTCTGTGAGTGAACCAAAATAAAATCTCCAATATAGCTTAAAGTTTCAGATATAAAGCGAACCATTCTTACAATGCACTGCCATTTTCAAGTTTATAGACATTAACAGTATCCCAAATCGCCACAAATTACAATAAACAAAGTACAGGTCATTATTTAATGTTCCCAAGTGAGAACAGTCATTCCTACTCTAGGTGAGCATTTGCAAAAGGAAAATACTCCATTTTCTTTGATAAAAATTTGTTAGTTGAACCTTTAGTTAGTACCGTCCTTTCTGATGCAATGAAGTAATTGTTCTTGTATTCACAGAACACAAAATAGCTGAGTTTGGAATAGACCTCTGGAGCTTGGCTTGTCCAACCCTCTTGCTCAAGCAGCGTGAACTCAAGCGGGCTGGTCAAGTTTTGAATATCTCCAGAGACGGCCACTCCACACCCTCTCCTGGCAAGGTGTCTCAGTGTTCAACCAGACTTACAGGCAAAACAATAAATGAATAGCGGTGTTTTCTCATAAGAAAGCCACAGTTCCTTGGCCTTCTCTGTGTCCTTTGTCACCCCTTACAGGCTCTGGAAGGCACACAATTCTGCAATAATTGAATATTTTAACTACAGGTTATTATATCTAAACTTTTAAAATCTAGTTATGACAGTTAATATTCTTTTATTGGGGTTCAATGAAACTTATTAGGGCAATAAACCCATTAATGAAACACTGTGGTTGAGAATTTCAATGCACTGAAGTTCAGAAATTAATGTGCAATTCTAGTTCTGCATATGAACCAGCACGTCTGAGTAACCTCTCCGGTGTGCATACTGACACAAACATTCAGCATTCTACCCAACAAAACAAAACTCATCACACGTATACAGTAACCCCTAATAAATGCTGAAATGCACAAGTTCACTCTTTGATTCCAGAGCTATGTCAAATGCCATGGGAAATATATATATATATATATATTTCTGGTTCTAGCACATGAACCAATGTACCTGGCATCAAATAATGCATTATTCCGAAATGAAAGGGGATACGTGAAACAAAAGCCGTGCCGTGCCGTACCAGCAGGCTGCTGCCTGTACCTTGCATCCAATACCAAGTACTTCTCTCACTTTTTTCCTCCATCTCACTGACCTTGGCTACAATTTAATTGGGAAACATTTTCTTTCTGTACAAACATTAAATGAAAGTCTTGCTGTAACGCTGTAGACATGATATTCTGATGAAGGCTAAGTTTGCACACTGTTCCTCACACAAACAATTTTCACCTCTTTTTACACATTTTATTCTAGATGTGAACCCAATCAATGTCATTTGGATCACGATAATCACAGTAATTTTTTTTGCTTGTTTTCCCTTTGATACATATCACAGTTGAATAGGTCCTCTGTCAGCATTCATGGTAATAAATATTACTTAAAGGGAAGATTTTGAGATATTCAACAACAGGAGCAGCCTGTGAAGAAATGCTCTGGCCACGTAGCGTCAATGCACGTGCAATCTTTGAGATAAAAAATCATTCTATGCACAGAAAGTGTGATTGTAAAGAGGCTTCTGCATAAGGAATCACCAGATTATTTTCCTTAAGAGCTGTCTTTAATAAAACACGTTCCTTTAAGAGCAACAGATCTTTCTAAGAAAGTATTGATTCATCAACCAAAACAAAATTGAAAGAGGCATGTACTCTAGAAAACTGTAGGGAGGCTGTTATCTAAATTGGCGCACTTGGTTTTAAGATGAACTGCAATAAGGCTTCATTTTAGTTATATTTCTCAAATTTTGTACTTCAAGAAGCTGACCTACATGAATATTTGTCCAGGCAATGACACCAAAAGCTATCGATGGTAGATCGGGCTGGAAAGTGAGTGAGGAAGCAAAGGAAGAGCGGAACTCAGCCAGGAAGGGTCGAAGCATAAGGAAGCTGTTGTGGGCAGGAAGGAAATCCTACACGGCCTTTCAGAATCAGTATTTCCATTTTGTCTCAGCTCACCAAGCTCATTGAGATCTGCTGTGGAAGACGTTCTAAATAACCACCCTGACTGCAAGGGCCGGAACACGGGAACGAGTGGGATGGAGCTGATTTTCTGCTTGGGGAATATCTGATTTTAGAACTAAATCTATGTAAAATCTTTGGAAAAGAAAACGATACATTGTACCTGTAATGCTGGAGAAGATGCTTGTAAGAGGATTCACACACAACCATACTCATCCTGTGTGATGTCATGAGGGATCAGAGTACCAACAGTAGACAGCACAAGAAGAAGAACGGCTACCTTCTGAAGCATGTTTTACCTACGTACAGGCTACTGCATTTCTCAAATGAGTAATATAACCACTGCACTTAAAATACAGACATGCACATCTTAATTCTTTGCCATCTGCAAATCAAATTAAAATATATTGCCCAAGTTAAACAAGATTTATGTAATAGAACAGTTCTTGTTTGGACTGAAGCATAAATTGAAAGCAATCCAGGGCACTGGACCAGAGCTACAGCATTACCCACCTACCCACAGGCAGGAAAAGACATTTTTGACTGAGAATACCACCTGTCTTTCAAGAGAAAGTTGTGAATACTAAAGCAATGCCAAATATTTACCTTCTTGACAAATTAACAAAAAAACCAAGCTTCATGTTGTTTTCAGTAGTGGTGCAATGCTTTTCACATGCTCAGATCCAGAACCTGCAGAAAAATTCATCAAGTTCTAGATAACCCCCTGAATCTAATACAGTTCCAGCATAGAAAGCCCATCATACTATTTAAGAGTCAGCAAACCAGTTTCTTAAGGCCAAAGCAGTCTTGAGCAAATGTCAGGACCTTACACATGAAGACATTACACTTCAACCCATTTTTGGATGACTTCTCAAGGGAAGTATGAACTCTTAATGTCTACCACACCCAGCGGCTGTTGCGAATGAGATTTGTGCCCCCTCTCGGGAGTCCGAGGCTGCCCTGACGCAGGAGGCGGATGCAGGGTTGGAAGCCCTGTGTGCTGACCGGAGGCCACTGTGCTCCACGGAGTCTTCCTCCTTATGCTCCTCTCTTCTTTTTGTGCTTGTTCCATCAGGAGGACAAAGCAAGAGGCACCAACGCTGGGACTGAAACCGAGAGCTGCAGCGCACCAGCCGGGCCTCTCAAACATGTAACCTAACATATGCACGGCTGGTATGGAAATGGATCCGCAGTGACAGGCACTAAGGAGCTCTATGGTTTTCTCATGGTGCAGAGAAAGAAGATTTCAGCCTATCCCCCAAGAAATGTTCAGTAAGCCGTGCCATGCATGTAGGCAAGAAATGAAGAGCATCCTGGGGGTTGAGAGGTTGACAGATCTCTTAAAGATCCCAGCTGCATCCATAGGGAAACTACCTGATTCAAGAACCAACCGCTCAGTAAACTTAGCCTTAGACAGTCTTTCCCAGTCTGTATGCAGCTGTTATTTAGACAATCAACACAAAAATAATGTGATAAAGACCATTTTATCCTCTTTTAGCAAACAGATAAGATGTTTACATGTAAACCATGAAAACTCAAGGGCACCCTTTTGGGTCAAGAGAACTCAGTATTACATTTTTCAGATGCATCAAGGTTCTTCTGCGAACCTGCAAATAAAACAGCATCGCCACCCAAGCTCAGTGTTTTCAGCTGGTTATCTTCACTAAAGCTGCACGCAAGGTGCATCCACGGCCTTTTTTGTCCATGTTTTCCTTGCACAAACTGGGCTCCCAGTGCTGAGTGCTGTGCTCTAGCAGAAGTGCTCGTTCACACCATTCTACTTAAACCCTGCGCTTACAGATGCTGAGCAGCCCCAACTTCCCAGCTTGATCTCAGGGTCTGGCCTTTACCCTGGATTTAGTGCCATCCAGCTGGGCATGAGCTGGACTTATCCATCCATCCCCCTGAGGCCGGGACTAACCTGGCTAATAGCATCTTTTGTTCCTTTAGAGCAACATCATGAGAACCTTTAAGTATCTCTTTTTCATTTAAACAATGTAATGCATGTCACAACACTTTATTTGGTTTGGCAAACACAAACATGACAAGAAGGTGAATCCCATTTTCATTTGGTTATTGCCATTTTTATTGTGTGTAACAAAATCTGAAATATGAAAGAATGTTGAGCAACATGTGTTTTGATAATAAATTAATAAGTATCATACATGTTTTTCTTTATTATTAATTTATATTCCTTTCTTTATTAGTGGTAAAAAATAAATTACTTCCACAGTTGTCAAATGGAGTTGTAACAGGTGAATAGATTTTTTTAACACTTTTCAGCAATATTGATATGAATTGTTACAACAGCAGCAATTGTCTTCTCTAATCCTCTTGTGTTTCAGGTTCTCCACTTGCTGTGAAACACTGAACTCTCAGGGCAAAAAACAAAAACAGACAAAAAAAGAAACGCCACCAAACTAACTGTATTTCTCTGTTAGCAGTATTATTGCAATTAGATTAATATTTCCCAAGTTTATAATTAATTTGATAGAAATGTCATTATAGTTAAAAGTCAATACTCCTTCTGTTCCGTGCTGGCAAACTTTCTCTACAATGCAGAAATTTATAACTGTGCCAGAAATCATCAATTTGCCTAAATATGGATATACACACTAATTTCTATAGCACCTATTTCCATGTTATCTAGATGCATTTATTATTTGACACAATGTAAGTAGATATTTAATACAAATACCCAGATCTCTGCTAATATTGCCGCAGTTCTTGTGCAATTTCTTTCTGTCTTTGAACAAAATGAAACTTACAATTTTGTATTTTGAAAGCAAGGAGGCCAGATTATCATAACCAGTTCAGTACAAAGTATATATACTGAAAACATTAGAAATTTACCATATGAAGTACTTACAAGTGCCGTGATCGTTAGCAGCAAACTTTACATAAAGAACTATATATTAATTCTTGCAAGTTTAAAGCCATCTTCATTCTTTAGTCCGTGCATAATATGTGAAAGGACTTTACAATCTCAATGCCAGAAATTATATACCTGTAAAAATGTCTTTAAATAAGGACTTGATACTGGGAAGTTCTTTGCCATTTCAGATCTTTGCAAATAACACTATAAACCTCAATTTCACAATGAAACAACATAACAAGTACTACGCATTTTATTGAATTGTTCCTCTGTGGGACTGCTCTAAGTTTCACCTCGGACTGATAGTTACTGTTATTTGTTCTTTAGTGACAAGTACAAACTCAATTTCTACTCAGCAAATACTTTATCCTGTTGTCTCCAGAGAGGCTCGAGACAACGCTGGACCTTCCCAGCACCTGCATTTAACAGCAGATCTACAAATAACATTGAAAGTATGCAGAGACACCAGAATAATGAGGAATAACCCCTGTTGTGGTGTTCTCTACCACAATGAAGCATCACCCAATACCAACATGAGGAGGCCACAAAATAGAATTCTTAGAGCACTCCAGAATACATTTTTCACTCAGATAATTTGATGATGAAATGCCATTTCCTAAGACCGATGTTCTGAAATTGGAGAATGAAGAACCAGTTAGGTCATGTACCCCATTCCAACAATTAGAGCTGCATTGTTTTTACAATGGTTTTTCTACTAACATTTGGTTCTGGTTTCCAATGTAAAGTAGTGCAGCTTCTATTTGTTCTCACCCTGGTTTTATGTTCACCTGCTGATGGCACTAGAGGTTGTTACAAACGGCCCTTTTTTCTGCCCTTGTACCGTGACCTGTTGTTTTCTGCACCGCTACTCTCGGAAAACTGTTCCAAAGCCCATTGGTCTCATGAGCAAATCTTCATCCTCAAATGCCATTGGATATTTTTAACTTCCTGATGTTGTGCACAGGTCGTATTTCCTTTCACTCCATTAGTTTTCAATAGTTTCCTGTACTGTCTCAGAATTCTTTCCCTTAGTTCTTTTTACCTTTTAAATACCTACAGGGCATCGCATCATGTACCTTTCCCAATTTTAGACATTATTTGATCAATTCTTACGCGGGGGAGCATTTAACCAAACAATGCACTAACCCTGATGTCATTGTAACTATTTATACCTTTCAGCATGTTTATTTTGCTGTACCATGGTCTTAGATCTTTCACTCTATTATAGCAAATCACTATTTGCCATTTCCTTATTACTTTTCTAGTTTTTCTCTTGACTTATTCAAGACACGAGTGTTTTTCTGTATTGAATGTGAAGTCCAAAAAATTTGTGTGCACATTTTAAGATGCTCCAACACAAAACTCATATTTTATATCGTGTTCATAAACTCCCAGTGGAAACATCATTTTCAATATTTGGAAATGTCATATCTCATATTAGGTATGTATTTTATCTCATACATTTGTTTGCTGTTGTTGTTTTACGTTTTTACAGAAATTTAAAAATTCAGAGGTAATTAGAAGAAGAGCAGAAAAATCAAATAAGCAAAAACCAGAAGGAATGAGGAGCTGTACGGGACCACAGGGGTTATCACAGGACCATGAGAGATACCAATAAATACAGAAAGAGCATGCGCTGACACAGACCAAACCTGCTCTTCACTGATATTTACCCCATATACGCACATCACTCTGACTTCATCTTGACCATACATCCCTCGTTAGATTATGAGAATGTCTTTAAAGTCTCTAATGAAAGAGGCTTCATGACCTAGACAGTCTGTTCCATTCACTAATTATCCCTGTAATTAGAAAAACCCTTTACGTTCTAATTTAAATCTTTTGCTGGGAGTAAAATTCTCTGACATGAAGCTATGAAGAGCCACGGATGATTGTGTCTGTAGACTGCTCGCCTCTGAAACTTAACCAAGTTACCTGCATCTGCCGTGAAGTGAAGCCTGAAGTGAGAGATGTTTTCCATTTTACCATCACCAGCCTGAGGTGAATTGTAAGAATTGTCTCATGTCTCACACACAACACTCCCAGTTACACGATTCAGAAAAGTGTCTCCTGGTTTTGCCATCCAATTACAATAATCCAAATTCAGCTTTGATTTCCCTATCGCCCTCCTCTTCTCAGATGGTGCAACTCCCTAACTAGTGACCTTACCTTTTCTACTCAAGACTTATTTCTCGTGCTAAAAGTAATGCTTTGGTTCCGTTGGTAGAGAACCATTCCTGCAGTTTTGTCAAGATCACTCTGAATTCTGAGACCTTCTTCCAATGGCATTGCAAGCCCTTCCACTTCCTGATTACAAAAGATCAACCAATTACAATTTTATGAAGACCAAAGTGAGAAAAGCACTGAGTATTTCTCTTTGTCTTTCACTTATTTATTTGGTTTTTTTTTTTAATCAATTTTTTGATCCTTTAATGTAATACTCAAAGTGATCTTTTGGGCTGTAGTAGTAAAAAATTAGAGATAAATTTGTTGCAGAAGAAAAAGATGAGCGTATTAATGGCCTCCAAAAATACTGGTTGTATTAGTGTTTATGCAACTATGTTTTTATCATGAATAACCCAACTGGAGACGCTCCAGTATTGCCAGTATTCAAATTCCACCAAGCTGGAGAATGGACAATACGAACCCTTTGTCTGGTCCCTTCCCGTGTCTCCCGGTCCCCTCCACGTTCACGTTCTCCCGCACGTACCCTGGCCAGGCTGTTCGGTATAAATCCAAACATAAATCCTCGGCACCACGGCCGTGACTCCAGTGGGTTAATTGGAAGCTGCCGGGAGGCAGCTGGGTTGCCGGCAGCATAGCACTAAAAGTCATACTTCTAAGCTACAACGTGCTAGTTTTTATTAATTATTACAAGTATTAAATAACATTACTATTTTAGCCTGGTACCCACTGCAGTTTTTACATACGAATTACAGAGCGACCCTTGGCACAAAGACACGGTTTAATAAATCAGTTATACATTAACTATGAAGAAAATTTATTTATTGCTACCTGCACTTTCTTAAGATGCAAAGCATAGATAAAAGATTCTCACCTTCACAATAAAAAAGTAACAGATGCTATAGTCTTCAAAGATGCAATGACAGTGGAAGGGCATCTAGCTGAAGAAAACTAATATACAAAGCAGTTAAACTATGACAAAAAGGTGAAATGTTATTAAATATAATTCATTTATTCACTTATGAATACTGTATGTGCATCTACAAAGGTATGCTTCTTAATGCAATTTAATGGCTTTGAATGTAATTTTCACACTATTTACAGATCTGACCCTTCTCCGCAACATCAGTTTCTCAATAATCAGCACTTTAATGTTTGCTAAGTCCCAATAATATTTGTAAAATAAAGGACATCACCGAGTAAACTTTGCATCTGTTAACTTCAACGTACCCCTTGTTCTGCACAGCACCACCCACAAACCAGCTTTGCTGAGCATTCTAAACAAAGGAAGGCTCAGATATCGCTCTTTCTTCTATAAATATTATCAACCTAGCAACAACGTGATTAACTATGATTGTTACTAATAAAAGTAGTAGGTAGTTCCCTGCATATTTTCATTTTCGTTTCTAGACAGAAGAAGAGACTTTTCAATATTGGCAGAGAATGGATTTTCTTCATACTAGGAAGTATTATAGCACTGAATAAAGTCTTTCTGATCAAACCATACCATAATAGCTTTTGTCTTGTGTCACTTTATGTTAGCCAGCATCAGAAGAGAAAATAAGCAGAGGCTTGCTATTGTGCCTCTATTTTAAAAGGGCCTTCCATCTGGTAGGAAGCAGAAGCCATCAGCACTGTAATTAAAATGCAATTACTGTCCCCCGCCGCAATCCCAGGACGACCATTCCATCTGTGTGATATACAGTGGAAAAAACACCATTTTTTGCACTTTTCTAGCTCCATTAAGTTTATTCTCTTTCTATTAATTAATCTAACAGCACTAAGGGGTCGTTCCTGCTTTGCACGCCATTGTGTCGCAAACTGCGCGCTCACAAAGACCGAAACCACATGAATTTTTAAAACTCTCCACTATCCCTGTGACATAAAACCTTAATTACTTCTGACTAAATCTGTAATTAAAATATATCACCGCAGCAGATTTACCTGCGTGTGGGTGTTGGAGTGCATGCTTCTGTGACTGTCACAAATGAATCACGCTCAGACCGTGTTATAAAAAGGGAGATTAGGATGTACGACAGAAAGGACGCAGAAAGGGACTTGAAAATTAAAAACTGGCAGCGATCTAGGGCAAAGTTGTACACTGGTAACATAAGGAGCAGTGATTCTCTTATTTTGTTGATTTTTTATAATAAAAATATTCCTGGGATGTATAGAGACACAGTAAATGCTCCCATGTTCAGTATTTGTAGTCCTACAATTCAATATGCTACCATGACCTTATAACAATAAAATGACAGTAAGTAAAATATTGCATAGTATAAAATAAGATCCCCTAACATTTTTCATAGCACTCCGTCTTGTATTCACAGAGATAACCTCCTCACCTACCCTGCCTCTCATCCCTAAGTGTGCAGTCCAAGGCCTTCCATCTGCAAACATATACAATCCGAAAACCTTTGTGAGAAGTGTAGGCACTGTGTATATCAAGACAATAATATTAGCTACATCCTAGGGTGAAATCTTAGCCCTGTCACCGCTTGTCAGAGTTGTGCCTTTGACTTCAGTGGAGCCAAAGAGTATTTTGTCTTTCATGTGTGTTGCTGGGGCAAAACAAAGAACCAAGAGCCTCTGCAAGTGCCCAGAGGTGCGCAGGGCAGCAGCGAACCTCAGCAGGAGAGTTTTTGCTGTAAAACGTAATGCCAAATTGATATTAAAAGTGTCGGCAATATTTTTTTTCTTTAAGTTTTGAGTATCTTGGAATCCATGAAGGTCCAGCAAGGGCACGAGTGGTTTTACAAACTCGGCATGTGAGCTCAATGTGTCTCCACACAAGAGAATTTTGGCATTGCACAGATTTCATCAAGGGCAAGGCCAGAAGTATCCAGAAAACGTCTGGGCTGGCTGCCTGCAGCTCACAGGCATTAAGAAAGCCACTCGCCCTCCTGTTTAGTGCAATGCCGTGGGTTTGGTCAGTGCACCTAGACTTGCATTTCAAACATACCACAAGACCTGAAGTCCCGATTTGTGAGTTTGCTCCACCAGGCAACGACACGAGTAAGAATTTGCCCCTCCCTCCTACTTGCTTTATCTGGTTTAGGATTCCAGCATTAGTTTCTACCAAGCTTCTGTGCTTGAATTAAAAAAGCTTTTTAAGAGCCATTATTTTCTTCCTATGAATTTACTTGCACACTGTAATCATGTTACCTATCAATCTTCTTTTGATAAGATAAACAGACTGAGCTATTTCAATCTCCCACTGTAAAGCATTTTCTCCAGCTCTCTAAATGTTTGTGTCGTCTTTCTGCAAAAGTGCGGAGAGCAACAGTGTGTAAAATATTCTCCATCCTCGAGGTAAGACAAAAATGATGAGATCTGCTACTTTATGTGGTTACTAAAATAGCCTGAGCTAGGAATTGGTGCTTGACAAGGAGAGAACGGATCTGACGAGCAGTCTCCCGCGAGGACGTGGCTCCAGCGACTGGTGGGTTCCCATAGCTACTACGGAGGGCTGCAGTTTGCACGTGGTAAGTTACCCATGATATCCTACCTGGCAATATCTGAGGTTCCTGCAAGGAAAGGCTCCCAGACCGGTCAGCTGCACAGAACCCACAAGAATTCAGTGGGTTCAGGAGTTACTGTCTCGCTGGAACCAGATGGTTTGGCTACAGCTTTTCTCTGTGCAGGAAAGCTGTTCTCAACACTTCCTATAAATGTCATTCAAAGTGGTATTTTTTAAAACAGAAAAGTGATTATTTGGTGTTGCTTAAATTAAAAAAAAAAAAACAAAACAAAACAAAATAGCAGTGATATCACGTGTTGCCCAGCCCCAAATGCTGAGGATTCCACACATGAAGATAGATTGCTGTATTGAAAAATAACAGAGAGGAATCTCCAGATTACCTACATGAATGGATCAAGCAGGAAATCCAACACTGGTCATGCATGAGATATGTTGGCACTTACACATAAAAAAGAGCTGAACTTATATTAAAGAATTTTAAAAATATATAGGAGTGATTCTGATAAATACAATTGCTTATAATTGGAACAAAGATAAAGAGTTTAGATATGTTGGCTTTCTGGCTACTAATATAGTTTTATGATAAAATTATTAAAATAGTTATTTGAAATTATTCTGCAAACTCATTTGAAAAGCTATAAATGCCCCAATAGGGCTCTTCATGCTGCCGTAATGCCGGGCTTCTCATCATCGAGATCACTGCTCTCCTGTACAAGCAGAACAGACCCAAGAGTCCAGATCTGGCTGTAACGCACATTGTGCCAGCACTCGGTGGCCCACTGCTAGATCCTCTGCACATTCAGGTCCTACTAGTATCATATATTCAGATAAAAACCGCACACAAAAAGATCCAGTCTAAGAAAACAAGAGCATGACATGGTAAGCCTACGTACCTCATTTGATTCTGGTGGGAGTTGAATAAGACTAGATTCACTATGTCAGTTATTTTGTCAATACAGTTGCAGGTACATGGAATATAACAATTCCATATCCCCAAATTCTGTCTAATGCTATTAAGTTTACTTCCTAAGGACACCCTATAGGACACTGGTTATTGTTTTGCCACGGAAAAGAGTCTGCACTAAATAGGAACGTCTTGATGGAATCAAACTGACTAACAAGAATCTGGCGGGTTAGCAGGGAATTATAGACAAGAGAATTATAGACAACAATTACAGACAAGCAAACGACAAGAATAGATGTTGAAAAGACGGCAGCCGCTTGGAGCACCCTTGGCGCCCAGCAGCCACCGCGCAGGTGAGGACGGAGCCCGGCTCTGCTGCGACAGCAGCCACACCACGGGCTGCTCTGCTAACGCTGCGCACACAGCAACGCTAAGTTAGCTTTCATATCATACAGTCTATCATTGTTTGACCCTCCGGGCTGCTTTTATTTATAGAATGTAGTTTCTGGTTTACTTTAGTGTTTTCCTATTAAATAAATATTCATGAAAGTGCACTCTTCCTGAAATTGGGTCATTTAGGCAGACTATCCCATTAAAAATAGATTTACTTTTTTTGCAGGTGTCATCCATTAAGGTGGGGAATAAAAAAAATCAGCAAATTGTATCTGTCAAGAAGATGTTAGTCCTTCTGGAAAGTCAGTCTTCTGTCCTTTACAAATAGCACTTAATAGCAAAATTATTAACTTCCTTTCTGTAGTATTTGTACTTCAGGGAATTTTTATTGTCGCAAGATTTGTATCTGTGGGTTTGAGGAGATGTTTTAGTCCTCCTGACACCAGGCATATAAATAAAACTTGCTCTTACTCGGTGAGATGTGACCAGACTCCTGCAAGGTTGGCTCAGGAAGAGGAGTTGAACTCACTAGGGTCAAACATGAACAAGCGACACGAGACAAAGCAGAACACTGACGTGGTCCCTCCTCGGGTATATGATTTAGGAAGCTCCACAGCGCAGTGGATGCACCAGGGTTCTGTTTAGTGTGGTCTTGGTCATATAAACTCATGTACATACAAGAGCGTGGGTTCTTAAATTCAGCCTTTGTCTCACATGTACTCGAACCACAGCAGTTCAGTTGCAAAGAATGTGGAACTGGAGTTTCAGGAGCGCGCAGAGGCAATAACATCTGTGACAGATGCCATAGGGAGAACTGGCAGGTCTTGGGTACAGCCCGAAGAAAGGGGCAGGGTGAGAGGTGTGAGCGGAGCACGGGGCTGCAGGAACGGAACAGGCAGGTACTTCTGTAGGGCAGTCCACCCCGCTCCCCAGAAACTGCTTTAAAATGGGATGAATGGCCTTTCAGAGGGACTTTAGGGGTTCTTTTGTGATACACAGAGAATGCTTAGACAGCTAATCTAGACTGGAAATCTAAACTTCAGACTGCAGCATTGAAGTGAGATGGGTTTTAGGATTAACAAGGACACTTTATCAAAAGACACAGGAAACTTTGACTGGTGTGTTTCCCCAGTCAGAATCAATATTTCCAGTCCAGCCAACACCAATCACCAGTATGGATGTTTCATCCTTAACTGAGAACACGGCTAGGCATGAAACCAAACTGCGGAAGGGAAATCTTTGTGGAAAGGAAGCATGAGAATATTTCATCACTTCAGTGTCAATGATCCTGCAATGAATTGCAATTTCACCGCGTGCCATTAAACCCAGGGCCCAATTTTCAGAAGGTGAGTTTATGCTAATATGAGTGGTACTACATATTTCAGCAAACAAGTTCTACAATTTTCTCTTGTTTTAGTGCAGCCAAATAATGTTGTATAAAATGACTAACCAGAAAACATACAAGTTTTCCAACATTTGATATGCAGAAGGGTGTTAAAAAGAAGAAATTGTCCATTTTCCGTGGATATTTTCCTAGCAACTTGAAGGGTCTTGAAAAATATTCTTAATGTATTCAGTCGGGCATCAATACAGAAATCAATAGCTCCCATTCAAAAGATAAAACAAACTGCAGAGGAAAGCAATTTTCAAATTCAGCAATTATTGCAAACATAGTTAAAAAAAAACCCACACAAAAATTATCATTGAACATTAAAAAGTGTAGCAATTCACAACTAACTAACCCAAGTCAGCCTTGCGCAATCCTAATTGCCCGCTAGCCTGGGAACAGAAATTCTTTTGACAGGCAAGTAAATTATCATTAGTCTTGTCCATTATCATCAATCATCATGGTAAAATGCTGATGAGTGAATTTATGCCAGGGCTGGTACATTTCCTGTCAACTTTACAATACAGGTTCAGTTTAAGTTACAAGTCAGAGCACAAAAGAAGTCCAAATCAAATGTACAAGTTTCTCCATCGGCATGCTGAGCCGTATGACCCTTTCCATTTTAAACATAATAGGAAGCAAGTCCTCTAAGTGTTTTTAGATACAGTAAAAATGATTGTCTGTCACAAGGTCTATAAGTGAACATCTAGCTAGAAAGATCCAAGTGAGATGACTGGACTTTGTTTCCATTCATGGGAAATCACTCATACTACATCTAGTGCAAAGCATAACTCACGTAACAGAGCTGAACCGACTTCTGAAAGCAGAATTCCAGCTTGTGCAAATGAGGCTGATTTATTCCTTGGCTGACTGGCAACAAATAGAGAGTGAAGAGTCTCCTACACAGGGCTGCTTTTGCAAAGAACTGCTCCGTTTGAGAAAGCGTATGCTGCTTCTGAATGCAAGTGTCAGCAAGAAGTCGTCACCGTCACCAGGTGCACAGTACCTCACTGGAGCTGCTCTTAGCCAAGAGTCCTTCTCTAAAGAAACAAGCGAAAGGACAAGAGGAAATGTTGCGCCGGGGGGATTTAGATTGGATATTAGGAACCATTTCTTCCCCAAAAAACTGTGGGGCTTTGAAACAGGCTGCCCAGGGCAGTGCTGGAGTCACCATCCCTGAAGGGTTGGACAGATGCGGAGATGTGGTGCTCAGGGACATGGTTTGGTGCTGGACTTGGCAGTCTTAGTTTAATGGTTGAACTTGATGTTCTTAAACACCTTTTCCAACCTAAACAATTCTATGTTTCTATGCTTGATAGCGTATGTAATTACAGGTTTCTTTCCTGAAAGAAGCCTTTTTGTTTATTTTACTAGAAGAAAAACAATTTCAACAAGAGCTTATAATAGAGATAAGCTCTAGACATATGGTTCCATAGTTTCACATTGTTGGCAGCTACCCGTACGTGGAGTCGTGCTCCAATACATTTAGATGCAGTGGCCAACAGCAGGGGCCCAGTGCAACGGAACAACCAGAACAGCTGAAGAATTCCATAAATTTATAGACTAAAGGCCTGAGGTGATCATTGTGATAATCTAATTTAATCTTTCGTATAATACAGGCATGTACTGATTCTTTTTGAAATTAAAGTATATATTTTAGGGTGAAATCATCCATCAGTTTCCAGTGATGGAGGGGGAACCAGTCTATGGTAAATCATTCCAACACTAATTAACCTAATGGTTATAAATAATTTCTAGTCTGAATTCACCTCCGCTTCAATTCCCAGTCATTCTATTTATACTTTTTTTACTGAACTGAAAAGCTCATTGTCAAATCTTTGTTTTCTAATATTTTACACATTCTCGTGCCTCTTCTCTAGAGCATTTCCAATTTACCTACACCCTTCTTGACTTTGTATTCATATTCAGTTCACAAACCCGATTTAACCCTGGGTTTTGTCAGTCTTTTTCTCCATGCCAAAGTTTCCTCATATAGATGGACACGAACACCTGTCCTTTTCATTATTTACTAGCTGACCAGTTCTTTGTCACTGTGATCTTCATCTGTATTTTAAGTTTTCTTTCAAATCATGATAATAATACTAAATACTATAGATCTAAGAGCTCAAAAAATTACCCACCGCTGGAGAAAGCTGTTCTTTGCTGAAGCCGCTCACACATTAAGAGAGATACATACATATATAAAACTGTTGGAAGTTTTGAGTACGACTTCCAGTGATCATCTCACATCTGAGTAAAAATGTCCTTGGAGAAAGATGTCTCCAGACACCAATTCCAAAGAAGAGAAGGGGATTTTCTTCTTAAAAACAAACATAAACCACCAGAGCAGTAACACTTGATTTCAAACCTACCGAGCTGTATTTGATCATCACCGGTGTGACTACTATGACACGATATGTAATAATAGCTGCAGCTTTACAGAGATTCTATCATTATTATCTTTTCAAACATCCCAAAAGAACTACCAGTCTGATATAAAGCCTAAACACTTTAAATTACCTTAATGGTTTTATTTTCTTTTAGCATGAAATTTGGTGAGCTTAAGATACAATTCTGACCCTGGGCTCTCTAGATAGACTTTTGATAAATACATATTGGCTGTTGACAATTATTTCTTTTCCCAGCCAACCTGATGACTCAAACACCCTTTTCCACATTGTTTCCACTCTTCTCTAGACTTAAATGAATCAAAATATGACATAATCCCACAGGAACTGTGGCATTTTCATTGCTCTGTATCAAATCTAGTTATTTTGGCTGATGCAATACGGAGTTCTTATATCTTTGCCCCTTATTTTCTCCTCTCTCCATAAAAGCTGATAGTATGATAATAAGACAGGAAGGATATAGAAAATGTAACATCCATGGGCCATAGGAAACATGGGAATACTCATTGGGCACACAGCCTGGCCCTGTGTTTTCAAAGGGAATGAGACATAGCTGAAGTAAGCACAGATGCTTTGGAGAGTTTTCTCCTCTGTCAAGGGTAGGAGACTCAGATGAACAGATTATTTGCACTAACAGCAAAAGAGTTTTTAAATTAATTGCTGCAAAGAGTTTGAAATGGTAGCAGTTGCGTTCTATAGTAAACTATGCTGAAACCAAATGAGTTGTCATATAAAGGCCCAAGACGTCAAATCAGCAGACTGCTTACAGACTTGCGCTCCTGGAGCAAGTGCAAGACAATTTTGAGTTAAGCAAAGATTCCTGTGGTACTCTGAGTACCTACATAGTGCCGAAAATGTAGCCATAAGTGTAGGACTTGAAAAACATAAAAGCTAGAGAGCTGGTAGTCTCTAGTAGTTTGGGTTTAAATTACTTTGGTGATTTACTTAAAGAATGTAACACTGAAAAGCTTTGAAGAAAGAAGTTAGTTGGCATTATGACTACATGCCATTTTATACTAAAAAATATTCTAAGAAACATAGCCCACTGTTATCTATAGTAAACAACCATTGATCACTTTGAGAAATATGTGATCTGAGCTTTTCAGAAAAGTGGGTAGAGTTTCAACTGAAATACAGGGTAGACTTACACTGCGACAACAATTCTTTGGATAGGTCACTTTCTGATATTCAGTCCCAGGGTGGCTAACCCATCATAACTGGGAAAGAGCTGAGAGTTACTTTTCTTATACAGCCGCAGAGTACTCAGCTTTCACTACCCATTTTAAAACCTACAGGGAAATACTACAATGACTAAACACACTGCACAAAAACACGCTTGCTGATAGGTGTTAATTTTGAAAAGAACTTTCTTTGCAAAAAGCTGGCCATTATTTGGTGCCTTTTGTAGGTGTTGAAAGTAACTAGGTCATTTTCTTACGCTCCCTGTAGATCCTTTCTGTCCTGAAAAGTCCTCATAAACAAAAGCTCTCATTTCTGCTCTGCACACTGAGATCCGGACATGTACTCATTGCAGGTGTCAGATTTGGACCAGGCAAACGTGGAATGGAGCTCAGTTGTCAGTCACCAACTACAAACGTTTTCTCCCCAGTGCACACTCATCTAAATGCCACATATATATAGCATTAACATATACATATTAGTAATCAGTATATATAGTAGTATAAATACTATATATTAATATATCTATTACTATATATACGTACTAATTCAGAGCTGCAGAAATTTTTATAATGTATAACTGCAATACCATTATTTAAACGTTTCTCAAAATCTATCGGGCCTGATTCTCTAGTTGTACCAAGCCTGTCTTTTTACTAATTAACACTCTTGGGATTTAATCATTTGTACACAATTTGATCACACAAAACACATCAATAACAGGAGCAAATCTTTAAAGTAACCTTACCTTGAACTTAGGATTTAACATTAACCTTTCCTATCAAACCGCCTTAAAAATGGAGTACGTTGTTCTGCACAACATTAAAACACGAAAATGTGTGCTTTTCTATGAAATATTCTGAAAACATGTACATAATGAAAACAATAGATAATTATAGAAATACAGCACATAATATGATACATTCTGTATATTAATATTTTTCTTACCCCCCCATTGCTCTAAAAGATTATGTAATTGTACTTAACAATTGCCACCAAACCGATACGAAATTCAGTCAGCTCAGCAACAATGAACCACACAGGACAGCGCCCAGGACAGCGCCCACGGAGCTCAGGAGCAAGTGTACTTCAACTGTCACACCAATCAGAAACAGAACCTCTGTTACGGGGGCCTGAATTTTAAACTATAATTTAACATTTAGGAGGTAATGTCAACAATTCTCCACGTAATACCTGCTAAATATCCAACCAGAAAGAAGATGCCTGAGTTCACTTTCTATTCGAACCTGAACAGATGCAAATCCATCTTCCTACCGCAGAGAACAGCCCAGAGCCCCTTTCTGCAGCGCTGCTGAAGCAGGAGCCCTGTCCTGGTGGTCAGTTTCTAAGGCTGTTTACTTGTGAATTCTATTAGCCCCACAGGTTATTAGTAACTTTTGTGCAGTGATGTGTTCCTCCCCTTTCCCATGCACGAGTTTGGCTGTAGTTCTGCAGATATTACGGCCACCTCTGGCCCATTTCCCACTGATCTGTTCCCAGACGTGCTGCTCTCCCCATCCGCTGCTCAGACATCCCTGACTCACAGGCGGCTTCAGCACTCACATGGTAAACCCGGAGATCTGGGCACTGACGTCTGCTATTGGATCTGGATCTTCATCCTGCTGGTCTTATTTTTATAAGATTAATCGTGGAGTATTATTTAGTCTTTAGTCTGAAAACAGAAGGTTTTGAACCGTATGCTTACACTGCATCACAAGATCTTTTCTGAGTTTCTCAGGTGCTGGGGGCAAAGAAAGCCAAATAACTTTCATTTACTTCTACCTTCCTTTTCTTTGGGGGCGTTCGTGGGTTTGCTTTGCTCAGCTGTTTAGGTTTTAGGTACCAGACTCACAAGACGTGACCAAGCAGTTCTCGGAAGCCGTGAGCACTGTCCTCACAGCACAGCTCAGCGCTAGAGAAACATCCTTGCAGCTAATACGGCTCTATTTCTTCTAGGAACCAAGCTAATTAAGTGAGAGTTAGATCACTGGATTATGAAGAGAAACCTCAGAGGGCAAAAGGTGTGCAGAATAGAATAATTACGTGATTAGCTTACAACACAGTATATTTTGCTTTTAAGCTACAGCGATAGTTTAATAAAGATTCTCAGTTTCTTTTGTATGGTAGGGATCTGAATAGCTGAATGCATTTTAAATATATATATATATATAAATACTTCATAGCAAAATTACTTTTGGAGTGATACTAGAGGTCACGTTCAGACACGGGGATATTGTTAAGTCTAGATTATTTTTTGATAATAAAGGGCTTTCTTAGTTAAGACTTCAGACCAGACAGTCCTACTTGAAATCATAAATATAGCAGATCTAGACCTACTAATTATATTTTGCAGTAACAGGAAATTAAAAGCTCAGCAATAACTACTTGTGCTAATATTTAAGTACATACTAGCATTCAGTCATTACTTAAGCTGGTTTTATATCAGAGTTTTGCAATTAACAATACTTCACTGTTTATTTTCACTTTTAACAAGTAACACATTAAATTGTGAGAACTTAAAAATGAAATTTTATCATTCTAAAGAGTCAGACCTCACGTTCAGCACTTTGTCCTAGAGCTAATTATGTGGTGCACACAAACACTCCTACGATAAATGTTTATTATGGAAATGCTACCATGACTGCACTACAATGGCAATATCACGATGCAATTACAATGAATCACTGTCATCTGTGAAGTGTTTTGAGACACTCAGATATGCTGTAGACTTCAGATACAACATGTTATGGCGTTTCATTTATCTGGGCAAACAGAACTCTACATTCTTCACGTGATTTCCCTGCGGCTGTGTCTTGCTGCTGTTATCGCCATGTCTGGCACTTTCAGACCTTGATCAGCATCTCATTTACTTTTTTCTGGGTGCTGCTCAAAACCAGGAGAAGAAAATGGTGTTGGCCAAAGCACCTTTCAGCATAAGTACAAGACACAAGACAACAGAGGCAGAAACACGGGAAAGCACAAGGAAATACTGAACCAATGGTGCTCAGCCTGCCTGATCAATGGTGCCCACACACCAGTGACCCGGCCCTGGTCACATCGCTCCGGAACCTGTGTAGAGGAGAAAGGAGCTTTGCAGGAGAGGAGGAGAGAATAACGCATTAATATCATGACTGCAGCCACCAAGCAGTCAATTAATAAAAACCCCAGTCCATACATCACAGTGTGGAGTTCGAGGCAGTTATCAGTGGAATCACAACTTGAACCCCTAAGGTTCTCGAAGGGAACTTGGATGTTCCCGACTATAAACACTCTCCTTTGGTTTTTTTTTTCATTCCTGGAGTTTATTTTAAAATAAATGTATTCCTAACAGTAACTATTCTTTTTCCTGTTGCATTTAATTCAGCACTATATCTTTCCCATTCTTGTCTATGTATATAATTAATACAGGTAGAATACTGAATTTACCATTTCCTTTGGCATACAAAAGAAAGAACAGTAACTCTAATCAGGCATTTATATCTTCCTCTGCCTGCGCTTTGTATTGAAATTGTCCCTTCACTCTCTTCTGTGGCACTTTTCATTTCACCCTGTACATCTGGAAACCCTCCCTGGCAATGTCCTCTCCTCTCACTAATGGGATACTTGCCAGAGACCCAAAAAAGCCTAAAACAGATACCCAAAATAGCTCTCAGGAGCTAAATAAAGATCAACAAGTTAACTGTAGTTGAAAAAAACATTCAGATTTTCCTGCGTTTTATGACCATCCAATCTGTACTCTGGATATTTTGAATTTTCTAAGGAAGGAACCCTCGTCTCCACATTATCTGCAAAGGACTTGGCACACCTGGGGTGTTCAATGAGTAGTTACTACAGATACATGGGTGAACAGCACTAAATGGCAGTGGCACAGAGCTGTTCACCGGCTCCCCTGTTCTGAGCAGCCTGCGTAATGCGGTGACTGTTCATGCAATATTTAGTGCACAGACTTTCCTCAGCGACAACAGCCATATTGTGAGCGGCCACCAGTCCCACCCTGATAATTCCGCAGACACGCAACAACGCCCTTGTTAAAACCCTTGTTGCACATTAAAAATTAAAACCAAACTATATTCTGAGTGAAGAATGAATTATTAGGTGAAAAGACAGAAAAAAATACACTGATTTTTAATTCTATCTTCTATAATGTTTGAAGGGAACCAAATATAGTATCCTCGCTTTCCAAAATCTTCAGTCTCCGAACTGGCTTAATTGGTCTCTGTTCATTTCTTACTCAGATCATTTATAAACTGCCTCCATGGTCCCTGCTGCCTATTCGAAGCAGCATATGGTCCCTCCATCCACAATAGTCACAATTTCTATTAGAGAGTAAAGGAGAGGAAAACGTTCATGTCCAATTCAGATGGCGCCACAAAAAGCCTGAAACAAAATTTGGGATCCAAGAGTGAAGGTATCAACAGCGACAATAACTCTGACACAGCACTCAGCCTGTAGGATTTATAGATTTATATTTTAGTACACAAACTACTAAAGGACCTAGTACAGATATAGGGCTATATTTAACAAGAAATTTAGGTTTCTTGGATTTAAATCAAGCCAAAAATCAATGAATATAAAAGTACATCTCAGTATTGAACTGATTAGTTCACAAAACACAGAAGAACAAAAGAGTTCAAATCCAAAGAGTTACTGTCCCAGCCCAAAAGATTAAAAATCACAACTAAAAGAGTAAATATAAGAATGACCATTCTCTTTAGCCCTAGTTGTTATAAACTATGTTACCAGAAGGACACATTTGATAAACTAATCAAATGTGATTTAAATTTAAATTTTGACTAAGCAGAAAAATATCGCCACAGTTCTGGAAACAAAAGCTGCGATCACTGATTTATTCCTTTCAGGGGCTAGTGACCACAGATATTTAACGCAAAATAACGCACTAATTAAGCACTCGGCACATCATATGGGTCTCAAAACACTTCTTAATGCCCGGTAGAAATCTTAAGGTCCCAAGTTCCAAAGACCACCTGCTCTGACAAGCCACAGAAAAGAGAAAGAAGAACTCCAAGGTGCTCTTTTAGGTCTCTATTAGCAAGTGTAGCATATTAACTACACAAAGTCAGGACAAACAAAACCAAAACAGATCAAAAACCAAACCAAACCCGCCAAACCAACCAAACAACCGACGCCCCCACCGCCCCTGCCAGTACAGCCCCCGCAGGAACCATGAACAGTCCCTGGTGAGCACGTCCGCGGGGAGTCCACCAGCAAAGCACAACAACCGAGGGTTCAGTGTCTTACAGAAACAAAGACGTCAGCCTGGCTGCGAGACAAAATACACCTTAAAAAGGGGAAAACAGGATCATCTAGATCACACTATAATTAATTTTGCTTATCATTACGCATTTTTATTAAAGCTGCACTCTATTAGCAATAACTTCACGGCACGGCGTGTGCCAAAGGACCATTGCTGGATTTCCCTTCATTCACTTCCAAACACTGACCAGAATAAAGTGTCACAATTCCCCTTGGTCTGCTGGGCCAGGATTTTCTCCTCTTCAGAGCCGCTGTTTCTCTGCCAAGCCCAAGCAGGATACATTACCCAAGGCCAGGTGTGGCCCGCTGCTGTTTCAAACAGGTTTTAAATTGCTGCAATATTAATGACTAACTCCAACATTTATAAACATATATATGTATTGTTAGACTTAGGAATCCTCACACTTTAACGTTATTTTGTCCATTTTAGTGACACTTTTAAAATTATTATAAAAAATAACAATATTTTAACTTATCTTTCTGTTCTTAGACTTTTGTTTCCCTTTTTTGCTGGTTATCTCCTCAGTTTCACCCGCTGGCCAGCTGGATGAGAGGTTAACACATCGCTAACTGAGATACACTGGATATCACTTTGAACAGCACAGGCAACTTTTATGGATGGTGATATGAATTCAATAAAGCTGAATTAGCATGAAATAAGGCTAATTTAGTGCCTGCATATTTACCAATTGATTTCAAATTTTCCTCTTTAATGTTTATTTCTTTCATTCAGGGAAATAACTGTTTGTCATACAGTTCACTAAGTGACTTGTTTCAGTCCAATAAAAGCACTGGACGTGCATCAACTTCAGACCTGTACATTACCAAGCCCTTCTATTCTCACTGCATCTCAGCTTCATTCTCAGCCTCCCACACGATTCATAAAGATTTGGAGTTAAAATACCCCTACAGCTGATTTTTTTTCTTGCAATCCCTTTAATGAATATGTTTTAGGTCTATTTCTAATGTGTTGACATCGTATAAAATAATCGGTTCAAGTATAAAAAGAAACCAACTCTCTAATCGTCTATATTTAAGGTATAGACATGAGTACATGATGATTAAGTTGTTTGACCTGTTTTAAGAATGACAAAATCCAGCTATGCATTTTTAAGAGGATGCAGAAGAAATAGGCACTTAGAAGATATGTGCGTGGTAAAAATCTATTATTAAATAGTTCCCAAGAAAAGATAAGCTTTCCTATATATGGATACAGTGCTTATTTCTCAGTAATTTTGTACAGGACAAATTTGTTTCATACAATAAAAATTATAAGAGAAACATAAATTTGAATATAATAGGCCATATTTCAACAAATTCAATTTGCATGACTTCAGAGCAGGTGGTTATTTATTGCAGTGTACATACACATCATCCTGATGTTTTGAAGGTGACTCAGACTGGCTGAGTAAGTAAAGCAGGGACCGGCACTGAAAGCATTTACTCAGCATCTAGAGCACATATTACAAGCTCAGCTCTGCATGAAGGGCAATTTGGACCATGAAGAAGCAGCAAACTGAATCAAGGACAAGTGTACTTTAATACTTCCAATCTCATGAACTGAGAACAAAATCCCACTTTTAAAGGAAAAAATCTAAAGATAAAAACCTGCTTCACAAAAATAGCTCAAGTACAGCCCTGAGAATTTAGATCAGCCATAATGAAAGTATGTCTATTATTGCACGGCTGAAAACATAACAGCTTGTGTTTTTCAGAAAATGATTTCAAGGCTACTGGATTTGTTTTCTTATCTTTCTATTTCTTTTATTTTCTTTTAAATAGAAAGCAATTCAATTTTATGCCAATGCAAGTTAAAAATTTTATAACCTGGTAGCAGTTGGGAAAAGGCAAAAGAACTAAAAAGGTGTAAAAGCAAAGAGAAAGAGGGTGAGGAAAGAGGGTTCTGAATCTAGAAGGGCTGATTGAAAGAAGATGAATCCTGAAAACAGAGAGAAAGAAAAAGAAATTAGCATAAGAAATGGAAGGCAAAGGCATAGATTTGACTCGGATTTGGACAAACACATTTCTTATTGACTTTAACATAAGTAGAGCAAAGAGGCACACTAAAAGACATTTTAAAAAATATCTATGTAATCGCAACATATTTAGCCAAGAAACAGTATTGCTTAAATTTGATTAATTTTTACTGACAGCTAAAAAATTATATGTCACGTTTACCTTACAATTATAGGTTGTACATTCTCCTTATTTAACACTGAAAGAAATTGAGTTACATTAGCTCTTAAATATGATTTGTCCATTAATAATTTTGTCCCAGTCTCCTTGGTCTGCCTGAAATTGCTGATGCACTCTGCGACAACACTGACCATTTCGTTTGCAATGCCTTGGCAGTAAGACCCATTTCAATCAATAGATACACACGCATGTACTCAAACCTCATGTTTCTGCCAGCAGGCTTCATCTAGATGCCCACAGTGCTAAGGATTTTATAGGCTACTTTGTGCCTTTTACATTCACAGAATCCCAGAATGTCAGGGGGTTGGAAGGGACCTCAAAAGGCTTTACTGAAGTCAAGGTAGACCACGTCCACCGCTCTGCCATCATCCATCCACCTCATTATGTCCTCATAAAAGCCAATGAGTTTGGCCAAGCACGACTTCCCCTTGGTGAAGCCACATTGACTGCCCCTATTGACCCTCTTATCCCTGATATGCCTTGAGATGGCACCAAAGAGAAGTCGTTCCATCAGTTTCCCAGGGATGGAGGTGAGGCTGACCGGTCTAGAGTAACCCGGGTCCTCCTTCTTGCCCTTTTTGAGGACTGCAGTGACATTTGCTTTCTTCCAGTCCTCAGGCACCTCTCCCATTTCCCAAGTCTTGGCAAAGATGATGGAGAGTGGTCCAGCAGTGACCTCAGCCAGCTCCCTCAGCGCCCGCGGGTGCATCCCATCCGGACCCATGGATTTATGGATGTCCAGATTGCCCGACTGCTCCCTAACCCCGTCCTCATCAACCCAGGCAGACCTAAGGAGGCCTTAGCTTTCCTAGTTGCCTCCCTACACCCTCTGACAACAGCCTTTTTCATTTTACATTATATGCAAAAAATATTTCTTCTGCTGACCTACATTAAGTTCTTATGTTTCACACACACACAAAACAAAACCACAAAAACCAGAGTTCAGGTATATTACATCATTACAGTTATTATCTCAAATCTCATTAGAGAGAAACAGCATGAACAATAAGAAATAATTGTTCATAAATAGTAACATAAGTTACAAGTATCAGTAGCAACATCTGTGACACAGGTGCTACTTTACACGCATGTGTGCAGAACTTACAGAGTACAGTATGTACTACTGTCTTCTTTTTGTAATCAGTGAAACTGAGGTAAAGATATGGGCAGCCCTGGATACAGAGTAAAGAAGGAATATTTTGATAGGCTTGGTTATCTCAAATGTTATAATATACCATTAGTTTCAAATTTAGAAAACAAAAAATGAAGCTTTTGATCAGATATGACAAAGCTCAACCAGGATGATGCATGTTCTGGCCTTTATCCAGTAAGGCGCAGTTGTCATTCTCAAGGCAAGCAGACTTAGACTAATGTAGGGCACACTTAGTTCTAAGTGTCAGCTTAAAGTCATCGCTGAGTGGGCCCCAATTTGCACAGTTTGGCAGCACTGCTTCCAAACATATCCTAGTTCTTGTCATCCCAAAAGCAAGTAGTTTTACTCAGCTACTTGTGTAAGTCAGGTTTCCACATATGAATTAAGGTTTATAAACTAATCCCTATTATTATCCTTTGTCAACAGGAGCATGTGAAACTATGCTAATTCGAATGCAAGTAGGGTTGCACTATCCTGTTTGTACATATTTCATTGTGAATATTTTACATTGTTCTATATGCAAACAATTTTAATGCAAACTATTTCATTTCCCCTAGGTAATGAGAAGGTAAAGGAGGTAATCAAGATGTAAATCAAGATTCTGCTGTTTTCCTGCTAGCACAAATGTAACATCAATTAAAGTTTTATTTACCAAGAAAAATCAGCATTGTTCTAAGGCAAATGACCTCAGATGTCATCTGCTCCAGCCCACTAACATACAGAAGAATCAGGTCTGCCTCTGGTTCTCTGCACGGGTTCTTGTCTAATCTCTGTTGCAGATATCTAACGATGGACACTATTATCATTTTCCTGGTCAGGCTATTCTAGTGATGCCTTTTCAGTTAAACACCTTTCCCAATACCTATTTCAAATTCTACTTAAGCAATTCCAGTGTCTTGCAACAGCTCAAGTCCATTACTTACTGTCCACTCACAAGTGACACACATACTTGAAAATTATGTTTTACCTCTATATTCTTTCCTAACAGCCTTATGCTCTTCTGATTTTCCTTTGCAATCACCTACTACACGTCTGATTATTCTCTTTGCTTTTCTTTCAGCTGCCTCCACACAGTTTTCTTGAGGTGTGCAAATGGGGACAGGGTTTGGCCTTACTGATGCTGCGAAGAGCTAAAACACGACTCCACAAGTGCTGTGGGCTGTGATTCTGCTCCTGCACCCCAGGATGTTGTTTCCTCTCTCCAAGCATCAGATCATTTTGAATTCTATTTTTGTCTCTCAATAATCTTTCCTGGAATGGTGTCATCAGATACAAACGTTATTCTGCCCTTTAAGACTACGGAGGAACAGAATGCCACAGAGTACCACCCAATACTTTCTTCACTGTTTTGACTGTGAACCTTTAACAACCACTCTCTGGGTGGCTTTCAAAGTGTTATTATATCAGCTATAATCTAATCTCATCTATACATTTTGATAATGATAATATTATTGGTAACAGGGACAAAAGCCCTGCTAAATCAAGATTATATGGTACCTATTATTTCTTCTCTAACCATAAAAGTTATAGAATATTTAAAACCGTACAGACGTTGCTGTTGAATTTACACCTCAGTTTCCATTGGCTTTCACACAACTGTTTCACTTCGGAATTGTTTCATATAAAGACTGAAGTTAAACCAGCTACCTCTTCACTACAAGAAGAACATTAGAAGCATTCTAACACAAGCTGTCTTTGTTAAATAAAAAGAATCACACTGCTTTTACAGTTTACTGTGGGGAATCTTTCCTCTTCAGAGACAAACGGAAGACGCCTGGTAAGAACATAGATGGGGAAAAAACACCATCCCCAGTGCCTGAGCATTCACTAAAATATGTCAAGTTTAAATGAATCATTAAAGAAAAAAGTTCTTCCCTTCTGGGGAATCAGTTTTGCAAAAGAACAGTCAAATGAGCGGTTTGCAGAATACGACACAGTGCTTGGAATCTACAGTGTAACAGAGTGCTTTCCTTGAGCATCGATTACAACAATGCACAAGTTACTTTGTCCAGAAAAGAAATCACATTTATTAGCCCTGTTCTGTTGCCTTATACAGTATCTTAGCGACCTAATGGTATTACTTTAGCACCACTGTTGTTGGAGTAGAGATGGGCTCAAATTGAATTCAAACACCCTTGAGCCTCACTTAGCTGGGAAACGGGCCAGGACACAGCGGCTGGCCCGGGTCAGCGAGGAGGAGCAGGCAGGGAGCTCAGAAGGGCTTGAGGGGAGCAAAGTCAGAATGAAATTAATTAAACTGTAAACAGAAGAGAGCACACAAAAAAAGGATTATTTAAAAGGAAAATACTAAAGACTAAAAGACTTTCAGAAAGGTACAAGAAGTACAAGTAAGCAACTATAAACTGTAGAACTATGTTGCATCCCAGCCTCCTTATTTTTTTCTTACATGGGTTTAGTGTTTGCATAAGTAAATCACTGTTTTAAATATTTGACATAGTCTACAGGCTATGCAGAGTCTTATCACCCTCTATACTGACTTCAGCGGGACTACTCTTAGTACGTAGCGTATCACACTTGCGGCAGCACAGCTAAACAAGCACCGCAGTATTTATATTTTCTGTTTATGTATCTGCTATGATATTCACCTTTGACAGTCAATATTCTACTTACTAATCCATGACAAGCCGTTAACCACTAAATGGGAAATGCTGGCAGTCATTACAACATCATGCTCAACCTTTTAGGAGTTACTCAGGTCACCGTTCTGCACGAACAACACGGTATTAGTGAACTGCACCGCACGACAGTGTAAAACGGAAGAGACTTTCAGGAATTTCAGTAGAAGATTAAAAATAACTGTTAATGCTTACGATGCATCTGTGTTGACTCAAAGGATTCTCACAGAGAATATCAACTGAAACTTAATATTATGAGAAAGAAAGACTCGCACAGATTTCCCATATTTGATAAAATCCCTGCTGAGTAATAATCTGAAAGCTGAAATAACACTTCTGTGACAACCACCATCACAGCGCCTTTTCCTCCAGCGCTTTACTGCTCAGGGGCTCCAAGGACAATGGGAGGTCACTAATTCACGCACACTACTTCGGTATTTATATCTCATTATTCTGAGATTCCAGTTTATATTAATGGCAGTAAAGAATTAAGGTATTGATCTAACTAAAGTACATGTTTGGCACAGACAATTCTTTGTGCAGTCCTGACGCTGTGCTTCGAACCTGAAGCAGAATTTCAGTGCTCTAAGCTAGTTTAACCGTGAAACAAGCCTTTGTCCTCCAAGTGGAGCACGACAAGAGAAGCGAGCTGGGTACCGGGAACGAAGATGGTGAGGACACAGACTTGAGGGCAAAGAGAAGAACCGTGCTGGATGTGGGTAACGTTCCACTGGTTGTGCTTCATGTCAGGGCAAATACACTCACTGCTCCCTCCTCAACAGAAAGGGCAACAAAAACCAGGTTGAAGCAGCAGACACAAAAGTGATCTACAGTGGAAGGACTTTAGTCACCACAAGAAGAGTGACAAAACATCAAAGATGATTGAAGGACAGTTACTGTGAGATATCCATAGGCTATTCGAAGTGGGAATGACACCACTCGAGATCTAGAAGTGCTAACTTTCTCAGATCAAATAACTGATAAAAAGAGCTATCATTGAAAACTAAGACAAACCTGGGTTTAATGCATAGGAAGATCAGTAAATGAATGGCAGAAGTATGAACAACAATACTGATGGAAGCAGAGACAGGTAATCTATATATAGCTGAAGACGTGTTTTGTAAATGGTATATTACAGGCAAGTGGTCATACAAAATACTTTAAGGAAAGTAATCACGAGTTACGTTCATTCAGAGAAAACAGAAAGGTACGTGAAAACAGATTAGCAGCAGCATCCTTTATTTCAAAAGGGAATATACTGAGAACTTATGGAAAATAGTTACTGAGGTCAGCTTTACTGCAGAGCTTATCAGTTCAGGTATTCAAAAGGCTTCCAGTGTCTTTAAAGTAAAAGGGAAACAGTATCAGAAACTTGCAGCTGAAGCAAGGACAAAAACTTGCAAAAGGCTCAGACCAAATACAAAGCAACTAACAGTCTCAGTGCTCGTCATGCGGGCTCAGGAAAGGGGGAGGCAGACAAGACATGAAGAACACACGTGCCACGAGCAGGAAGGAAGAAGGCACAGATCTTCGGAGGCGATTCAAAGGCCTGACTTGATTTTAGGGCAAAGGGAAGTCTGGAAATGGATATGACTGTTCTTCATAACTACATAGGAGAAAGAAGCCATAGGGAGGCAGAATTGCCAGTTAATCTTAAGAATAATATTGACAAAAGAACAAATGGGTATTAAGTGGTTATAAATACACTCAGTTAATAAATTAGAGAGCCTCTAACTGTCAGAGGAACAACACCTGGCGCAGTGTTCCCAGAGGAATATTCACCGGAAAGGTTAGTGGCCAAGTTCAGGAATTTGTGGTAACAAAGAACTCAGCCACCCCTCTTCTGGGCAGCGTTGCATTACTGCTGTGTTTGAGGGGGGAGAGGGGTGCTGGAGGGATGTCCAACCACTGACCTCTAAGTCAGTTCTCATTATGTTGTAATTTCTCTACTTTCTCAAATTTTAAGCTTTTAAAATTGAAATCTTCAGCTGCGCATCTTGTTGCTCATCAGTCTATTTAATTTGATTCACCTTAGAATTAATTAATACAGCATTCTTCTTTACAGTTAGCATTCTGTTGTTTGACATATATCAATCCAGTCTATAATCACTAAGTTTTCTTTTAATCCAGTAGCAATACAATGTTCCTGTATAAAAATGCCAAATTATTCTCCTATCTGATCTTGCTGTTGGATACCAGAATCCCTCCCAGCGACAAAGCAACTGCTCACTGTTCAAGAAGCCCATCCAAATCATTCATATAATGTCGGGTTTCTCTAGGGACAGCAAAAGCAATCCCACAGAAAAGCAAAATTATAACAAGCAATGTGCTGGTTGAAATGAATTTCATTTCCCATGCAGTTAGCAGGCAAAATAGAAGAAGAATATTGTGTTGGTTATGTAAATTTAAGGAGAAAAGCCGTGCTATTCTGACGCTACAGTATGGATTATTTCAAACAAAAGGCAGCCATCATCAGCGTCTGAGGTTTGAAAGAAGTACATGGGACAACACAGATAGAAGACACCTCCACTACACTTTACCGTAGATGGAGGTAGGAATAGCACCTGGGCAACTAGACTCAAAACGATCCTGTTCTTGTGTTGAGAATTTCTTTCCAAATAAAGTAGTTACCAAAAAACTGCCAGAAATGTGTTTTCTACCCCGATGTTCTGCAAATTGAATATTAGAAGTGATGTTCAGCCTTTCAGAAAGAAATCATTATCTAGTCATTAACTTTGCTTTTACCCTTCCTCTCTTAAAACTCAAAGTGTAAATGAAACTGTTTAAGACAATATATTGCGTACAACTAACTAAATGCTTATGCCCACAGAAATGAGTAAATAGGAAGGTGAAACATAATTATGTTCATTTATGGTTTCATTCCTGCCATGAAGTACTGAGGCTGCTCATTCACTCTTTTATGGGCAACCACCAATTCTTAATTAATTCGCTCAATTAGGGAGTACAGGATGAGGAACACAAGTCAAACTGTTGAACACATTCATAGCAATTATATTTTAAAACAGAAAGATAATTAATATGTATCTTATTTAAGCAAAATAGGAATCTCATTAACTTGGAAAAATATCTCTCATCTTTAGAGAGGCAGAAACAAGAGGGTATTGAACAAAGGAAAAACTGAACACTGCGAGTAGCACAGGATGAGCAATAGAAACAGCGATAGTGTCAATTAGGTGGGTTTATTAATACATTAGCAACTCTGCCTGTAGTGAAAGACGCTGCCGAACAATTCTGTTTGTTTCAGTACAAGTCAGATTTGATTACCTCTCACTACTGTTCCTGTAAGTGCACGCGTGTGTGTGCACGCTGCTCAACACCATGACACTTTGAAGAGTTCCATCTTTTCTTCGGTTTAGCACAACGCGCCCAGAACGCCAAGCACTCCTCTGCAGAAGATGCACAAGGCTGAGCACGCAGAATGGGCAAACACGCTGCTCAGACCGCGGGACGCGCCGTGTTTACAGAGCAACGCGTCTCTACATCCTCCTCCCGTCTGAGTGGGCAGCCCTGGGAACGCGACCAACACGGTTCGAAGCTTTCAGATGCATTTGTAGTATAGGCAATGATGATATATTTATTTAATAGGTTCATGAATTTAAATAATTGACAATTTCAGCAATAAAAATACTTATTTTTCACTTGCATTAAACACTACAAATATATCTAGAGCATTTTTGCATGGACTCCACTGAGTGGACGAATTAATGCAACCATTGTCTGATGGGAAACTTACCTCTTACCCAGAAATTTATTATAAATATTTCATGCTGCTTAATTTCAGTGAAACTTTGCACAAAATTTTGCTTCAAATGTAGTTTGAGGTTCTTTTCATCACTTGACATACATCCAGTACCCTGTTAATCAAAATACGGTGCCTGCGGAGCATGGACAATAAACGTGTCTTGAGTACGAACAAAGTAAATCTTAACTAAGACAAAAGGTGTAAAACTATTTGAGACCAATTTCTTATTAAAAAAATGAAGTCAGCAAGGTGGAAGCTTTCCTGTATCTCTGCATTTTCTCTGTGACCACTCTTTTTTTCCTATGTTCTTAATTTTCATTTCTGAAATGCAAAGTGCCGTATGTCACGTGAGTTGTGACCAAACAGGAGAGAATCACAGGTCTATTTTTGTTTTTGAATCACCATTATCAACAGCGGCGTGTTTACACCGGAATAAAATGCTAAATCAATGGTGTTTATTTACACACGTTGATATAAGTATGTGTATACAATTCATACACTGTAGCTTGGGCTAATCAAAATACCCCTCTTAAGAGAACTATGAGTAAAAACTTCATTTAGGAAAGCAGTACAATTCATCTTCTGAACAACTGCACATAGTTAGATGGAATAAAGCGAAAGACAAAGAAACAGAACTGATCAAATGCTTTTTTGCTGTGATACTTTACTAGAAAGGAAGATTATAAAGGCCGAGAAATTTCCAGTCAGAACAAAAGGCTTTTAAAATCTTGTAAATCTTTTGTTGTGCTTGTGATTGCAGGTTGAAATGATGGATTGTCCCCTATGACAGTATCTTAAATTGTGTGTCACAGTCAAAATTTAAAGCCTGACACATCCCCAGTACAAATTTAAAATCATTCAAAGAAGCTCAAAATTTAATTAAGAAAAACATTAGACCAAATAAGACTAAATGGTGGTATAAAATATTAAGGTAAAACATGTATTAGTGTGACATTTGCATTTTTATGAAGCATGAATCACAGAGAAATAAAAACTGCTACTAAATTTCAGTTAAGTCTCTTTTAAAAATCTTGTTTCCATGGCAATGCTGGGTAAGTTTTCAGAGGATGGAAGATATGGATTTTTTATTTAAAAAAAAAAAAAAAATCAAATGAGAAATAGCAACATCGTGGCCTCCTCTCAATTTTCAAATGTGCCCGAGAGGCACAGGAAGGAGTCACCGAGGCACCAGCGCCAGGGGGAACGCAGGACAGACCCCTACTCACTGCGCTGCTTTGCTGTATGTGTCTAAAGAAGCACAGTCACCAGTATAGTTCTGCTGCAAACACACTAATTGTTAACCAGACAGCAGCATTTTTGCAATCTGAAGGCCTAGCGGTGCCCGTTCCAACCGGAAAGCTTAATAACGCCACGACCCATTATCAAAATGAGCAGGAATTCCACTACAAAGGCTACCTACGACAAAGGTAACCAAGTGATTTTTCTCTTACATTCCAGATCTAAGAAAAGTTGCTCGAGTCTCTAATGAGTAATCAGGGATTGAGGTTTCTAGGCTACAAAAATCCTGTTGTGGCAAAAAAGGCAGAAAGCTAAGACCCAAATCAATACTGTATTACTCTCTCCACAGGCAAGAGCTGCTGGGTCAGGAAAATCATGAAAAATTCATAGTGAAGGTGGTCAAGTCATCCATAAGATAGAGAAAATAATGCTATATCTAAAGATCCCTTGAGCAATCGAAGACATTTTATAGATTTCACCACGGATAAGTGCTGGTTTGTTTTATCTATGTTCCTTAATGCTGTTCCTCTCTTATTTCTAACAGTAAATGAGAATGTTTTGGTCTATATTTACTGTCTTTCTTATTTACTTTATTAATTTCTCAGTCTCCACGCTCCACTGTTGCAATAGCCACCCACGGGAGAACTCTGAGTCATTTCTTCTGGTAGAAAAGGGGTAACACGTCTTGGAAGAGTCTTCCACATGAACTGCTCAGCAGGGGTGGCACCATTCTGGCTAACTGAACACGCTGAAAAACGTCCTGCTCCTTTCTGTGCCATCACTTCTCCAGAGGGGCACAAGCAACAGGCCTTCGTCTTTCATAAAGCCAAAGCCCTCAAGTACAAAAAGATACCGGTTTATTTCATATAAGGGTAATAGAAGGAAAACAAGTGTTTAAACAACCACACATGGAAAAAACGAAGAAACAAAGATTTGTGCATGATTAATAACTTGGTTTACGTATCTTCACTCTTCCTGCAGCATCAAATTCACATCTAACAAAGCAACAGTAAAATGCTGAAGAAGGTCCCCCTGCACAGTATACAGTAGAGTAAATAATAGAAAGGAACTCTTAACGATAGCAAGAAATTATAGAAATCTAACTGCCAGATAAACGACACACAGTTTGCTAAAGCTGCATAAACACTTGCGAAAGCCTACAAAGGTGCCTTCCTCCAGGTGCCAGAGAGCCAAAGCCTTCCGGCAGGATGGGCTGCACACTCACTCCACACCTGGACACCACTTAAACATTCTGTGATTCAAGACACAAAACACTTTGTGGAAAATTGATACAGTCATGATTAAATCTGTTATGCCAAAGTAAGACAAACAATGTTAGAAGGACCCTGCATCTTTCTGTCATTGAGCAAAAGAGTGTCGAATTTAGGATAAAAACCAGTTTTGCCACTTATCTGTATGATGCAGCATTATCTCCTGCTCAAAATGGGCAACCCCTATCTAGTGAGCTATTTAAGAAATGTTAAAGTGTTTTATTGTCTTAAAAAAACACTGTTCACCTGTGAATTGAATCATCCAATATATTGCCTCTCCAGATACACATTAGGCTCAATTACCCTCAAGTTCTTGGAATAATCTAGAAAACCGTGAGTCCAGGGCAAGACATGTTCCCTCATAGACTTGCATGTCATATATTGTTCTATTGTCACTGCAGAAAGCTCTGAAGTTTTATGCAAAATTATTTGAAAGTACATGAGAAAATGTATCGAGATTGGTACCAGCATATGAGTGCCAGTTTTCCAAGGCGCTAACAGTACCGAAATCTCACTAAAGTCAACAGAAATCAGGGTTATTTTGCACTTATCGGAAAATGTCTGAAGCTAGTGAGTCCATCGCAGGGAGTCGGCGCGGTCCCTCGCGGCCGCCGCGTCCCCGCACGGCTCCGGGGGGAGCACGGGGCTGTGATGGAGCAGAGGGGTGACATCAGCTGCAAGGGAAAACTGAACCGCTACCGGTGTCAGGTAGCACCACCAGCTGCTGTGTATTTGGGATGTGAGCCAGTATCATAGAAAATAGCGCACATTAATATGTATCAACAATGTATTGCTAGATGAAAAACAGTGGTCAACCAGATTTACCAAATATTGTATTTGAACAGTAGATTAGAATATTTAAGTTCCTTTTTGGACATTACATTGAATATTCAATGTATTGATGTTTTGCCAAAAATGTTTCCTAAGTTTTACATGTCGTGGCTCAGAAATTTCAGAAAACAGCACAGTTTTCTAAAGATTGACACAAAGTGTCATGAATTACAACATTTCTGGGTTTTCCAGTTTCACTATATATGGATTAATCTTTTCACCTAAGTGAATGTAGAAAACTGCTATGTGGGACAGAGAACAGTAGAAAACCTGTATCTTGCCGAAGCTCTGGCACTTCAGTGGGAGAGCTGGCCAGGGCGGAAGCGTCCGTCTGTCCCAGCCCTTCCCCTGCTGTCCCTGTCTCTGTGCTGACCCAGACAGGTGCTCCTGACTGCTCCTCTGCACGTTTCTCCTCACACCGCTGAGCTCACAACTCCTCTGGCTTAACATGTTTGCAAGAGTAGCAGAAAATATTGCCATTCGTCTTGTTTTAACTTATGGGCACCTGTTATTAGTAGCACTAACGTGGTTATTTGTGTGGTACACAGAGTTTTTCTTTTTGTTCTTACATCACGTTTCTCCCCACAGAAGTTGTCTGAAACACTTTGTTCTGAGGCATTCTTACAATAGCACGTGGATACAAAACCATAACAGTTTCATTAGGAAAGAATGAGTGATTGGAAAAAGGAAAACACAAATTTAAATAAACAAAATCAGTGTGACTTACAGAAAGATAAGGATAGGCCCTAGGAGAATGCGAAAAACTTGGCATTTGTTCTTGTTAATTACACACTTTGTCTTCAAAAACAGGCAAAAATGCAGAATACTTTTCACTCATTTTCCACATACATAGTATATCTTTTAATAAAATAACTCTTGGGTTTAGTAGAACACATTTTACAACCTGATGAGCATTGCATTACATTGGAAAGTAAAATGGCTGTATTGTTTACTGTGGTCCTATCATTTAATATAATATCGGTAACAGCCTGCGCGCTCTCACAACATTCTAACTTCACATCACTACAAAGCGCAGTCTCCTCAGCTGTGCAGGTCTGTACAAACACAAATGCATTTTCATACACAAAACTTGACACTATCACTGCACTTCTCTTCCAAAATATTCATTCCTTTCTCTGACATTTTTTTGGCTCACACAGCAGGGTGCCAAACATTTGTGACAGCTTACAATAGAAAAACAATATTGCTTTTAGTTAACAATGTTAGCTATGAATATATATTGACAGCATTTTCACCGCAAATTTGCTGCCAACATAATACAAAGCAAATAGCATTCAATATGCTGAAACACTCCGGGGAATTAAAGAGTTTCAAAAACAAATTTATGGCATTAGGTGCTGAATGCTAAATCTAATGAAAATGCAAATTCACGAGTATCTCCCGCACACACTTCATGCGAAGGAACACAGTTTGGCAAAGTGATCAAATTAAGATTGGTTAAGTCAGGAGAAAATTCTGTTAAAATGCCTCTGCTTGTTTGACTTTCCATAAAGCCGGTTTTACCACAAAGATTCAGATTTTCCTGAAGTCCTTTTGCCTTTTTCCTTGAAGTACATCAGAGGGAGATCATCAACGATCCGCATTCCAAATGTGCCCAGGTGTTTTGAGGAAATGCAAATACATAGGTGCATCATTTCAATATTTGTACCTTTGCTACTGAGCGCACATTATCCAAGCACCAGCATCTCCGCTCCCTGAAGAGCAAAGGCTGAGTTTGCTTCCCAGTCTGTGTGTCGGGTATGATCTACAGAACAGGCAAAGCAGGGGCTAGAAAGTATTCTTTAAGTCTTATCAAAATATAGCACTGTGCAGCAATGCTGTAGTATCATCTCCTATACGGTAAAAAGTATTTTTTAAACAATTTATTGACAATACTTTAGAAGTGACAGATTTTTCAGATTTTCTAGCCATTGAATATAATTTGTTATGAATTCTTAGATGATCTTGATATTTATTATCCATAATTATCAAACCCACTGTAACATTCACCACTTTATGCATTTTGGGTTTATTAGAAAGCTGAATGGAAGATATTTTAGGACTAAACTTGGCCATCTCGCATAGTTTACGATGAGAGTCACCCTCCTTGCCCTATAGAACAGTCCAAGCTGCAGAACTGCGCAGCACTGGCGGCGCGGTGAGAGGCGCAGCCCTGCACCAACCTGCACAGGAACAGCAGAGCCGCCCTTTGGCTGAGCTACACGTCTGAAAACACACTTCGTGCACATCAAGCACAATATGGACCTGAATACTATAGGCATCAAGCAGGTTATTTTTTTAAAGCTGAAAGACCTGGAGCTGATGCAGTAAATGCAGTTCATTAGTTAACATCTACTCTGGCTCTTCTCACTGACTGTCACGGAAATCATATTTCACATTTTTTCCAGTATGTGCTTGGAAAGGATTTCCTAGTAATCTACACTAAATCTCACTGAAGGGTGACAACAGAAATCAGTATGTGTCTCTGAAGAATAATCCAGCCAAACATTTACGTTTAGAATATTCATTTGTATTTATGCATGAGAAATTCCTGGCAAAAAGGAATTCTTTTCCTACATACATACAATCTCTTTTTATAGGCTGATTTTTATAATGAGCAGGCTTTAAATCAGGACAATAAATATATATTACTCAAGTAAGTTTTGTGATTAAAACAACTAGAATCCATGTAACAATTTACCCAGGCAGGTAAATTTGTTTGGTCCTTCTGCAGCCATAGAGATGAGAGAACCCACAGGGAGCAGTTATTGTAGCTTCATCCCGGCTGTTCCAAACCCGCGGAATTGCCTTTCCACATGCCTGCCAGGAAGGATATTCTGTTTAATGTGGTTATGAGGCGATTCTGAATCTCGCGCTGGAGGTACTCGGCATCAATGGCAAGTTTGCAGGGACAAGCATGTCCGACCAGGAATCCCACAATACTCTGTGCTCCTCTGATGCTGGGATTAGTTTTGCCCCCAGAGTTCACAAAGATCAGAGCACAAACATACAACAGGACACAACAAAGCAGCATCCTGCTTCTCTGCATCACCCCAAGTTTCACATCGCCTCCATTAAAGTACACGGGGGCACAGGGAAACCTGCCGGGAGAATCTGCACACCAGTGTAATAAACTACTTACAAAAATGTTAGTCAGTTTTCTGTGAAACTTCACGTGAGTTTTCAGAGGGTAATATGAGGACAAGGAACACAATCCCCTTAAAAAATATGCTACACAACTAGGAAATTAAATAACCCTTCTTTAGAGAATCATGATTTCAAGGCAAGAAAAACCCAACCAGATTTGCCATTCCAGTAAAAGCTGGCGACAATGCACGAGGTCAAGGATCTGAACTCATGGACCTCGCTGTCCAGTTGGAAGCCATAGATATGAAACAGGCAAAAATGTTGACAAAAATATTCTTCTCAAAGTGGAAATTGCTAAGAAAGGGGTTGCACCATTTGTTGTCAGTTATCTTGGAAAACCGTCAGGGAAGCAGGAGGCTGACGAACAGAAGCACGGCCCCTGCTCGGTGGGCGGCTCAGGGAAGACAAATGGTTGGGGGCAGGTTATTTATATTGCTCAGACCAAGCTACTAAAAGCTTCAGAAAGATTATCCTCTCAGTGCCAACGCAAACCCTATTCAACACGTACACCAGATTTAGCAGAAACACATGCAGTTGTTTTAAATCCATACTGAATCTTTTCCACTGTATATACATCCTTTAGTAAAAATAGTAATAAAAATCTCATTTCTACTTGAAAAACCTTCTGAGTTTTAGCTCCTGCATAACATAATGCATATTTAGACTAGCATGTTATTCAGTAAAAGATGTCCAAACAAGATGATTTGATGTTGGAATAGTCATCTCAGAACAACCAGAGCAATGTAAGGTAAAATAATTGTCAAGTCAATCTCTAGCTTACACTTTATTGCAGAAATAAATTGAACTCTGCTCTAGCTTTTTGACACGTAATTCTGATACTAATGGGTTCAGATCCATTTCTCTTTGCTCTCCTTCCTAACAGGAAGCTTTATGTAATACTGTGTCAGAAATCTACCAGTTACTGCCTAATGTTTCCCTTCAATAAAAAGTCTCTGCCTGTAATAGTTTTAACAGCTGCCATCAGTTTACAGTAACGAGCTCCAGTTCATCACGGTAGCGCCACTAGGAAAATGAGGAGCTTCCACAGAGCTCCTCAGTTCACAAAAGAAGTACCAGAGCCAGCATGAGCAGCGGTGCAACAGCAAATAGCACCTAAGGTTTGCAAGCCAGATCCTAAACTGCTGCAACTGTACCCAATCATTATAATTCTGCACAGTTTATTATACCCTGTCATGCATTAAAAATACAGCAGTTCTGGTTTGAGGGTCGATATGTAAACCAATGTTATTTTTCTTAATTTCTCAAAGTAAAAAATAGCACACTCATTTTACAACATATTTCACAGCCTCTTCAATAGAAATATTATTTTTTCTTCTGGGGAAAACAATGATTTAACTATATATACGGTAATAGCTTGGGTCACCTATAGCGTGCAGAAGAATATTCCAGTTGCAATCAACAGTTAAATACATCTATATATATATATAAAAATAAAATAAGCAGTTTAAGTAGCTACAGCCATTTTCTTTGCTCCCTTAAAAAACTGAAGATGCGTATCTTAATGCTTGATACCTCCAGAATTCTACAAGCTAAGCACTTGATATCCCGTTCTGATGGAGGTTACAGGCACACAAGACCAGAGGAGGATCTAGCACTCTTCACAGCTCCTTTGCTCCAGCTAACAGCTTCCACAGAAGCCAAGTGGAGGGCTCTTATTGTCTATAATATAGCACAACACGTACTTTCAGGAATTTGTTTATCCTCTCAATCCTATTTCTCATTTTCACCATCAAAACTCAAGTTTTCTCTGCTTATTATTTCACGTATTGCGAGGCAGCAGATAGGTAAGGACGCGTGTGCACCGTGACCCGGGCCGGGGGCCGGGTGTCCCCATCCCGGGCAGCGCACAGCGGTGGGGAGAGGGGACAAAGCAGGTGCGAGCAGCCGTGGCTCCCGCGCAGCACGGGGGTCAATGGGGCCGAGTGCTCAACACGCCCAACCACCCCGCAGACAGGACAATGACTCCTCCACCGCTCTTTCCAAGCTGATTCCAAACTAGTCACCTCTTTCGGAATATCACTGTTATTTCATTCCTAGACTCGCCTGGTGGAAGACAAAACACAACTTCCTACAGTTCTTCAGCACTAGCTTCTCTTTTTCTGCCCTGTCACTTAAACACCAAACGGTTTCCCTCTCCCACTAACATAGATTGACCTACATACATTTCAGCTTCAGGTTCCAGCAATTTCTGCACTGTACCTCAACCTACCATGGCTCAAACATGGAATATTCTGCATAAGAAAGATTTAAAAAACAATCTAAAAGCAGGAAAGTTTAAAACATCTCAGATTCATCTCTTCAATGTAAAAACATTTTCTCTGACTTTAGTTCTATGCTTCTGCATTCTAATGCAAAGACTTCTCGGTAATAAAAGCAGAATGAAACCAAACTTGTATGGAAGACAATTAACACTGGAACTAAAAAGGAGAGTAGTTAATAATAAATAACAAAGTTTTTAAATTGAAAGAAAAGTACACTTGTCACATCATGACATCAAGATCATCACAGTGCTGATTTTGTTTATAGCATTTATAATGTATTTTTGACATCTTGAGTGACAGGTGCCACCATAATAGGAAATTAAACACACCTGGTCATTAGATTCCCGTAAGCAGAAGCCTGGGTTAAGTCTGAAACGCACACTATGTATGCAATAATTACCAAACACTGACATCTAAACCGTGCTTAGAGACACCTGCAACAGAAAAAGTTTATTAATTTAACACTGTCTTGACAAGAGAGAACATTTCATCAGAACTGCAGTTGTTTTACTAGCACTGAATACTGTCTATGTTTACTAACCTATCTGTATCCATTACTTTCTAAAGGGTGATAAATTCCACGGCAGCTTTGGATAATTTCATGGAGACGCACACTCTACTGCACTTACCAAAGCTCCACACGCGCCCTCAACCTATTCCAAGCACAACTGAATTATTGATCCAAAATAAAGTCATATGTACTTGAAAGGATTCCAACCTGGAAGAATCATCACTTATAAATCTAATTTTATACATGACCAATATAGCCACAAGTTTCCAAAATGGCAAAAGTATTTTTCTTCAAAACTGCAGCATGTTCAATTGATTTTTCTTCTTTTAAATGTTGAGACGAACATGCAATCTACTCTAAATGTCATCACTTTGTTTCTTATTTAATTAACATTTCCTATGGCTTCCTCAGTAAATAAATAATTCCTTCAATCACGGCACATATCGTCTAACCCCACGCACCTTTGACTTACAATGAAATCCTCTCACTTTCAAACCCAGTGATCAGTGAAACTGCTTTCAGAAACTTCAAAGGCTCCTCTGAAAGAATCCGTTGTATTTGTCAACACACATTGCAGAGAACCCGAGCCCTTCCCAGTGAAATCCGATGGATCCACATCGCCACATGCTATGGTGCCATAAGATACCACAGAGAAATGTAAAACTCACTCATTCTGGTACATTGGTACATTTCTATTACTCTATGTTTATTTGCATGAATTTTTACTTTGTCCGCATCCATGTTTTACACTTCTGACTGGAACAGTGATTGATACACGTTTCATACAAAATTGAATTTCATTTTAATTGTTTACTATTTAACGAGCACATTAAGAGAGAGGAAAGGAATTAGGCAAGCACATACATTTTCTAGAAACAGCAAATTTAAACCACTGTACCTTTCTGTATAAGGAATGCTGAAGCACACTAGGTACTAAGGTGCTTTGAAAAGCTAACCAAAACCCTCTTCTAAAACCAGACTTAGAGCAGCCACATAAATTCAACGTTTATCTTTTCAGGAACACAGACCTTGTTCTATGCTTTGAAGAGTCTGGTTTGGAAACCATCTCACATCACTCTTAACCTGAGTCCCAGTAGGACTCTGCTGTGTCACCACCATGGTCGTACGGAGCACCAAAACCAGCCAGCACGAGCATGCTCTGTAATCAAGTTCTTATACATACTCTATTCAGATTCGCCATCTAAGATGATGGCTTGACTCAGATTGCTTATGAGTTCTAGATGCCTATTCTTTATAAACCTCCAGATTTCAAATTTCAAACTTTCAATTCATTAAACATGCTTGGAGAAGCAGTGCACAGATATCAGCACCCTTTGCCTTCAATCTCTTAAAATTAGGTTATTTTCAATAAAAGTATCAGAAGAGAGAAACAAAATCAATTTATATGACAAAACAAAACTGGTACGTGTAAATGATTAGGTTTGTCTACCTGTGTAAAGAGTGAATAAAACACCAAAATACAGGAAGAGGTAGAGGCACCTTTCTAGTACACTACAAATTAACACAAGAAGAGCACCTAATGATGGGCAACAGCTGAGGGCTGCCTAAAAAGGCAAAATTCAAACAACTCAGTGATTCTTCTCTTAAATTCTTATAAAGAGCTATGTAGGGAGATTATAGGAGCTGACCAGAAGTGGATTAATACATTATTAATGCAAACTATTCAACAAGGAATTACTTATGCTTCATTTAGTAAGCAGGTATTTGTAATGAAATACACTACAGAAAATATGTATTTCAGATTGGTTAGGAAATGCTAGAGGTCAAAATACAGTTTATGGAAGTCTTCTCCATAAAAACATACACACTTCTATACGTGCATTTTATAAAGCCAGGGAAATGCAATATAACATTTAACGAACAGTAAAGAAAATACGTGTCTTCTGAAATTAGACCCTGGAAAGACAATAAGATGTTATAATACCTCTTGGTACCAGTACCTTAGATCACCAGACGGCAGCCGAGTGCAGAGCGCCTGCTTCAGGAGGAGAGGGAAGGGGGGCCCGTTCCCAGCTTTCAGCTGCTTTTGGTGTCACCCTTACTCCTCCTCACTCTGCAGCCGCTTCTGCAGGAGTTCACTACACGGGATGAGTTCTCAGGACAGAAAGAGCTGGAGCACTTGAAATCATGCCTGTTTTCCTTTTCTCCCCCTTCCCTGCTTCTCCAAAATGTATCAATGGGTATAATGAAAACATCACCTCTCCCTATACACCTGGCATCCATACCTTTAAACAATCACAGCTGTAACCCCATAAAGAAGCTGTTATCTGCTAAGGATCAGCAGCTGTTTCAAAACAGCAATAAGAGGCCAGAACAAACTAAGAACTCCAACACCAATAACAAATAGTTCCTGAAAATCTAAATAATTAAAGATAGCAGAGATTTTACAGCCTGCTTTATTTTGCAAAACAGCGTAGGACAAAAAAAATAAATAAAAAATAAAAGAGAAAACTCTATTATGAGAGCTCTGTGTGTTCATAATAATGTTCAGCTACAATATTATCTCTCTTACCTTGGCATCCTATTTCAATTTATGAAAAAGAATAGGCTACCTTTTTTTCTATAGATACATATAAAAAAATCAAAAAAAACATCTGGAGTCAAAGAATGCCTTTGAAGGAAAGAACAATTGTTTCTTTGATTTTAACCTCAATCTGGATTGATTTATTAATTGTAAGTAATGATCCAATCCTAGCTGCCAAATATCCGCTCTTCTCCTCTGTTCCTGTTGGTATATTTTGGCAGTACCTTTGCGGTGAAGGACTCCAAATGTGTTTATTAACACCTACAGAACCAAATTAGGCACTATTAGGAAATCCCTTCTGTTGGGAATGCTTTTTTTAATCTCAGTGAAAATAGCATTTCTGAGCATGATTCACCAGACAGCAGAGCTGTTCAGGTACATACACACACAGAATGCATCACGCGGCCTAGACGTGCGTTACTCATTGCTATAATATGGTTGCTGTTTGTTAGAGTAATTACAATCCTCATAGTCATTTTTGATCCTTTCATCACTTTGTCATATTCAACTCTTCTCCCTCCTCAAAAGCAAATTCTCCAGGACAGAGATCATCCTTTCCTAGCACGGCTACGGTATCTGGAACAATGAGCATCAGCTACTAGAGTCTAGTTTCTGTCTATGGCCCCCAAGAGAAATAATCATTCTTTTCACCGGTAAAATCCTCCAATGCTGGTATACTGGAATATTTTATAACTTATCACACGTACACACATTTCTTTTTTCCCCCTAAATCTCAAATTGATCACTGTCACTAACACCTTTCAGGACGTTCCAGCTCAGAAATAGCCACGCACCTGAAGCACTGCCTATTTAAAATACTCGGAATGCAATTTGGAGATGGCATTTGTTCACCCAATTTTGGCTCCACAGAGGAGGAACTTAGCAAAATTGTAAAAGGTGTTGTAAGGGACACGGCTAAAGTTAATAGGAAACAAACCCTGCCCAATAAAGACCATTATCCAGAAACAGCCAGCAGCCTGTGACATGTATATCATTAGAAAAATCAGAGCCTTTGCCCACGAGACCAGGTGTTCCACAACAAACCCCATTGCTTTCATTCTCCCTTTGATGTTTACTGTAAGTGTAACCATTGCATTATTATAGTCTTTAAATATAACATATCCGTTTCTTTTCGTTTTTTTTCTGATATCGACATTAATTCAATTCACTGAACAAATGACCAAAACAATCTACAGCTCAGGTCGTATCAGAACAAGCAACTTGCAAGTCAGAAACCATATAAAGAGACCTGAAGATCAAATTTTACATCTCACAGGTATCTCACGTGATGGTTCTTTTGTTCCTTAAACACAAGCCACTAGCTATTTCTTTTGATTTTTCCTTGCCAAAATAGTATCAAATAGAACTGAAAAGATAGGATGTCTGATGTGGCAGTCCAAGTGGTAAGGAGGTAGAAGTTAATTTACCAACTTTGAAATAAAAAGTCTACTGTTTGCACTGTAACTGAAGGAAATGAACATTAAAAAAATCATGGAATTCTAAAAATAATGCTGAAAATCTTAGGCCTCTCACTGCTGTGCTACAGGACATAGTTCTATTGCTTGCTCTTCTTACTGAAGCACAACAGTAACCTAAGGCACACGGAACAGGAGGAAGGAAGGAAGGAAGCAATCATTCTGAAGAAGACTTATATATGTTAGAGAACAACAAATTAGGCACGAGTTTCCATAGTGATCCAGCAACAAAAGGCTGCTGCAATTTCCAGCTGTCTGTGCTGAGCCGGTAACAGAGCAGAGGGACTCAAGTCCCCTCTCTGTCGGCTGGGAAGCCAGCGTACTCACAATTGTCCCTTCAATTTCAGTCCCATGCTATAAAAAATATTGAAGGAACTGGAAAAGGAATAATAACACTAAACCCAAGAAGTTCTGCAAGAAGAAAAACTAATAAGTGCTATGGATTTGGATTTCATGGTTGGATTTTCTGGTATCTTAAAAATGCAAATTCCAATGAGTACTGTCTCCTGCGCATCTCCCCTGTGAATCCCCTCGTGTTCAGTAAGAAATTGTCTCGTACCAGAGCCTTTCTGCAGTGAGAACACTGAGGGGTCTGTTGCCCCTGGCAACATGCTTTCCTTAGGAACTGCTGCCCGGCGCTGTTGAACCTGGCCAAGAGTTAAGAAGATATTGAGGGAGAAAGGAGAGGATAAGATCAGCAGCCCCACAAAAACCTAGTCTAGCAAGTAGACTGTGCGGTCGTGTAAGTCTTGTTTCCCTGGGAAACCAGACTAATTAGCAAAGGGATGGTAAGATTTATATATGATCAAAGTCCAAAGGTTCCAAAGCCAAAAAACACTTAAACACTTAAAAGGTAAAGTGCTCTATTGGATATAGGGCTGGAAGAACAAAACATGATAGCTAGGTTGAGACACAAATGAAGATGAATGTTGTAATTTACAGAAATATAAATGTTAGCCAAGGATGATGAGGATTTATTTGTACCATGAGGAGCTATTACTAAGCAGAATTGCAACTGGGAATAGCGGGATTAAATAAAGGAAAGCTTTAGGCTAAATATCAAGCAACACTGATGAGATGAGTCAACGGGACAGTTTTGAGACATAGCAAGTGGAAGCTCCATGGCTTAAGAAAATGAAAACCAGAATGTAAAAGACCTGTTCTCTACAGAACAATCCTGTATGGGAGGTGAGGCTGTCAGGAATGCCTGAGAGCTCTTGAATTTATCACTAGATTAATAACACAAAATACTACACTAAATATACTGTAAAATCTGCACTACTATTCAGTAGTAGAATTGAAAGCTAAACCAGAAATACATAAATTACAATGACGTGTTCTTAGTGTTTGTTTGGCTGTTGTTTTCACAGTGTCATCTTTGTTCACTTTTTCCACTGCTGGGTGTCAATGATTGGTCTCATGCAATAGGAAAAAAAACCAGAATGGATGATTTCTGGTGTCAGATAATGAAAGGGGGTTTCTTGTTTCCTCACGATACTATCAAAATACATTTCTTTGCAAGTAAAGGCTTAAGTGTGAAATATCAAGCAAGGCTGGAGATATTCTCATAACAAGAAGAAAATCTTCAACATATTTTCAAATCTAAGTAAATAAAGTTGTTTAAAAATTTGAAGTTGAAGGAAGAGGAAAGAAAAGTAATACAGAAAATACAGAAAACTAATAAAAGGAGCTACTCATTTAGAGTCCTCATGTAAATGGTTGAAATCAGACCTTGAATTTATAAATGTATAGATCTGCCTTCCTCCCACATCACTATATGATACATTAGAAATAAATATAATATTATACACATAATTATTATATGAAATTATTAAAATATCTACTTTTGCACACAAGGTGATCAAAGTCACTCGTGTATTTGTGCAACATTTTCAAGCAATACTGAATGGTATGATTTTCATTGTTACTATTTTCTAGTAAAACAGAAAACAGTCAAAATGCACGAACCAGATTACCCAGTATGTGTGATGCAGCAATTACTAACATTCCTTTAATACAGCTGAGCTGCACTGACTCACACTGCCCATGTCCGCTAGTACGGAGACCTAAAAAAGGTTCCAGACTAGATCACGTCCATGCAGGTGTCATTTGAACGGAAATTGGAGAGATGAAGAAAAGATTATAGGAACACACATTATAAAAACAGACCTTACAAGTCAAACTTAATAGTGAAACCATTCTCTTTCATGTAAACAACCATGAAAACAAATATCCTGTAAGCACTAGATATATATTGTATCTTTCTACCAGATCTCTTTGCCTCCTTGAGACAGATTCCCATTCATCTCATGACTACATGATTTGATCATAGTCGAGTAAGGCACAGCAGCAGAAAGGGTCTGTCTGATAAAGTATCGGGCTCCAGGAAGAGAGATAAACAACGTCATGATTTCCAGTTGTAGCAGGAAGGGTACAGTGGTGGATATGAAGATATTGGTCTCGCAGGAATACAAATATCAAACTTTGTAGTTTCTTCTCTTATTAAATGTGTTTTCTTTCCATTAAGTGAAAATGGCAGTCTGATTATGATAAACTAAGAACACCAGAATAAAGTGCAAGGTAGCTGTGACAAGTGCAATTAAATCTATTTTGATTTGTCACTGTCAAAGTTAGAAAATAACTTTTTTTTTTTCCTTAATTTAAGAGAAGTGAAAAAATAGAGCAAAGAAGTTTCTCTCTCATGGGCTATTTTCACTGCACAGAAACACTATTTAAAAGTAGGTGAACCAGTTTCCTATCAAGTTGTTTCACATTTAAACCTCTTTCATAAGGGACACATTGGCAGGAAACTTCTCCTCTAACACAGTCACTAGTCACTACAGTAACACCTGTTTGCAACGCTACCACATTGTTCCACGTCTATTAAATGCAGGCTGGAGTGATAATATCCGAACAGCTATGATGGACTTCTTTTTCATATATTAACACCTATATTTGGTTTGTATTTATTAACACAGACACATAGCAGCCGTTACCAATACAACTTCTGTTAAGTGGCAGAAGTTATAGTGTCTTTGTAATTACCTCCTGTCTGGCACAGCTGAGAAACACGGTGAAATCCAGTCATACCAATACCTGCTTTTATTTCTAAAAATTTAAAGAACAAAATTGTATTTTACAGCAAATTTTTAGTTACAAACCCTGAACGTCATTTTTTTATTAAAAAAAAAAATCTTCTGGAGTCAGGAACTTTTCAAGCTAACATACTGTCTAATTCAGCATCACCTACCTGGGATTCCTTGACATTTTCAACAGTGAAGTTGAACCAGACTCGAAAGCGGGGGTTACAAGTATCTGGTCTAATGAACAGGTCATACTCAAACTCCGTGACGTGGTCCACCCGGCCGAGGTTACCTACCAAGAACACATGAAAAGAATGCATTTTAATGTATGGCGCGTAAACTCTCCAGGAGCTACACTGAGAACAGTTTCCAAAACTCCAACCACTATTGGCCAAAATATCTAAGTATAATCAGCCTCACAACAGTTCAGAATTATTTTAAAAGACTTAATCATAGTCAGAGAATAAAATGCATAGCAGTTAGCTACATGCATATGAATATACCAAAAATAAGACAACATTGATTTTTTTAATTCAATCAAATCGATACTTTGTTTTCTCTTATTTCAGTATTCCAGTTGTGTCCTCTAACATCCTTTTAATGACCTCTCTTTTTTTCCCCACTTTTCTGATAAAGTCCCTGCACCTGCTTTAGCCCCCACCTGTTTGCATTTCGTTCTTTCCATTTGCTGCTCCTGTCCCAGCACCTCTAAACTGGAGTCCCCACGTTCGCACCCGGTGCCCTGAGCACCCTCTCCCCACAGCTGGCCCGGCCTCCATCTCCTCTCTCATTCCAAAGCTCTCAACACTTTACCATTTGCAGCCCCATCACCTCCTTCCACAGACACAAACGCGGCTGTAACATTTCGCCTCAGATTTCTCCTGGTGAATTTCATGGGATAACGTTTTTAAATACAGTCAGAGCTACATTGTCCCCCATGGCGTTATTCAGCAAGCAACCACACCGGCTATGGAAATTAAGTTCAGCACTGGGAGAACTTGCAAAGTGCTTTTAAATTGCTAAATTGGCATTATTCCTTTGAAGTGTGCCAGGATTTTGAAAGACAGGGTTTAGACTGTCCATTTCATTTATAAAGTACAAAAATAAGACGTCGTGTTTTCCTGATCCAACCTAAAACCCATCTCATCAGGTCTTGTAAGACAGGACCATGCTAAGTTAGACTTCAGAAATAATAGCGCTGTAAGATGACCTTGTTTTATATTTCCAGGTAGATTCTTGGGTTTAGATGTATATTTTGGGGTTGGATGTACACTGTTGGGTTCAAATACTTATTTATGATGCTATTTGAGCTTAACAATTCCCCCTTCAGCAGGTCCCATTTCAGTCAATGTGACTGTTCGTTGGTAACGTGCCCAACTGTTGTGGAAAAAACAGTGGGAAAAACATATTTTCAGCTCTGTTCATCAATATATTTGCAGGATTTCTTCCTTATCCTAAATTGTTTCTGGCTTTACTAATTGGACATTTTAAATCTTCCCTCTTTTTAATGTTATCCTCTACTTTCCTACCCACATTCTTCTTTTCAGAAGGAAATTCTCTTCACTGACTCCCCCTGCAGAAAAGCGCTTTGTGCTAACAATCTGTTCCTAAACACTCGCCTGAAGGACACGGTTGGCATATGAAATATTGGGGAAAAATCCCCCAAACTAGTAATATTGTAGAGCTGGAATACCTTTGCCCAGTGTAAATCAAGTCCTGCGCTGAGCGGGGTGTCCGTGCCCCGGCGGGGCCGCGGGGCCGGGCTGCTGAGCGGAGCCTGGGCTGCCCAGCCCGTCCCAGCCCGTCCCAGCCGGTCCCAGCCGGTCCCAGCCCGTCCCAGCCCGTCCCAGCCCGTCCCAGCCGGTCCCAGCCCGTCCCAGCTGGTCTTGGGCGGCTCCACAATGCCCACGGCAGGGCACAGCGCAGCCCTCAGGCAGCGTGGTGGCACCTCAGTGAAAATGTATTTTAGGAAGGGCAAACCCAGCACCCAGGCAGTGAGGGAGGGAACCCGGGCAGAATGAGGGTCAGGGGAGGGGGCTAAGGGGGTGCTCTGGGTGCTGAGGCAGAGAACTAGCCTGTTTCGTCTTTGTTCCTTACTACCCAAGCCTATTTCAACTGGCACTAAATTAGTTTTCCCCCAGTCGAGTCTCTTCCGTCTGTGACGGCAACTGGTGAGCAACCTCCCCGTCTTTATCTCGACCCACGAGCCTTTTCATCTCCTTTTCCCCGTTCCAGCGAGGAGGGCGAGCGGGCAGCGCTGGGCGGGAATCCCGCCACAGCTGCCGACGGGGCGCAGCCCCCGCGCGCCTGAGCGCGGCCCCCGCCCCTGAGCGCAGCCCCCGCGCGCCTGAGCGCAGCCCCCGCCCCTGAGCGCGGCCCCCCCGCCCCTGAGCGCAGCCCCCGCCCCTGAGCGCAGCCCCTGCACACCTGAGCGCAGCCCCTACACCTGAGCGCAGCCCCCGCACACCTGAGCGCAGCCCCCGCGCGCCTGAGCGCAGCCCCCGCCCCTGAGCGCAGCCCCCGCGCGCCTGAGCGCAGCCCCCGCCCCTGAGCGCAGCCCCCGCACACCTGAGCGCAGCCCCCGCCCCTGAGCGCAGCCCCCGCGCCCCTGAGCGCAGCCCCCGCCCCTGAGCGCAGCCCCCGCACACCTGAGCGCAGCCCCCGCGCCCCTGAGCGCAGCCCCCGCCCCTGAGCGCAGCCCCCGCACACCTGAGCGCAGCCCCCGCGCGCCTGAGCGCAGCCCCCGCACACCTGAGCGCAGCCCCCGCCCCTGAGCGCAGCCCCCGCGCCCCTGAGCGCAGCCCCTACACCTGAGCGCAGCCCCCGCACACCTGAGCGCAGCCCCCGCGCGCCTGAGCGCAGCCCCCGCGCCCCTGAGCGCAGCCCCCGCGCGCCTGAGCGCAGCCCCCGCACACCTGAGCGCAGCCCCCGCCCCTGAGCGCAGCCCCCGCACACCTGAGAGCAGCCCCCGCCCCTGAGCGCAGCCCCCGCACACCTGAGCGCAGCCCCCGCACACCTGAGCGCAGCCCCCGCCCCTGAGCGCAGCCCCCGCGCGCCTGAGCGCAGCCCCCGCACACCTGAGAGCAGCCCCCGCCCCTGAGCGCAGCCCCCGCGCCTGAGCGCAGCCCCCGCCCCTGAGCGCAGCCCCCGCGCGCCTGAGCGCAGCCCCCGCACACCTGAGCGCAGCCCCCGCCCCTGAGCGCAGCCCCCGCACACCTGAGCGCAGCCCCCGCCCCTGAGCGCAGCCCCCGCCACAGCGACCAACACGTCTCCGCCATTCGCAGCACCCCCAATCGAACCCCAACGTGAACTATCGTTTCCTACAGATTACTACCCAAGGTAAATGAGTGGTAAAATCAAGCTATTGCACTGTTGTATTTTTCATTAAAGGAATTTGTTTTACTGTATTTTCCATTAAATGTCATGAACACGTGACATTGTGTGGAAAATACTGTTCCTCGTGGATTTTGGATTTCAGGTGGTTGAAGCTGTTTGGGCGCTGGGCTCCAGCCGCCCCACACAACACGGATTCAGCTCTGGACAACGTGTGGGTGCCCAGGGTCACGTCAACCCGAGCGTGCGTGTGGTGCTGATGGAACCTCTAGGACTGTGGAGTAGATCCAGCTTTTAAACTACTCGGTATACAAGTCTCCCAATGATCCCGGCAGTTCCGGATACGGATTTTCTGCAGCATGGACCAGGAGGTGCAAATTTTGATTACTTCCAAAGAAAAACACAGAAGCAATTAAATTTACAGAGATCATTAAAAAGTTGTACTGCAAGGCATAGGAAATTAAAAGGTTATCAAGTGAATAAATAAAAAACAAGCAAAACGAGACCTTGATTTGTGAGCTATTGCAAATTTCAACTTCTCTTTCAACATCAAGCTGATCTGAACGGTACAGGGGACAGGCGGCCCACCCAGAACTCCTCGCCAGCATCCAGGGGATCCCTAAGCAGGCACTGGAGAGCTGTACGATGCCGGTGAGCTCGCTGATGGTGAAGAGCTGGTGCACTGGAACCGCTCCGCGTCAGCCTGCCCTGGCAAACCCATATCCCTACCTCAAATACAGCAGAATCCGTAACAATTTAATCACTGTGTGCACAATTCCCTGGGACTCCAAACGCGGTTTTATGTCTTTATCTGTAACACTTTATTTGAATACTCACCTCCCTCTTACTGCCGTACTTTTTCCTTCTGTGAATTGCACCTCCCTTTATTACTTTTTGCCTACAGAACTGCCTCTTCCGAGGCTCCTCCGCAGCGCGTCAGCTGCCGCGGTCACCTGCAGCCATTTGCAGTTCGCCGTCATTTGTACGTTCCATTAACACACTATTTCTTCTCTGGCTTCCAGATGCTAAATAGGCTGGACCGAACACTAATGCCTTCGGTAAGCAATTCAACAAGTCCTCGTGCTCAATAGACTATTGTTGGTAACACCGCAGCCTTTGCTCACAATCTGTCAGCCTAATTTCAACCCACATAGCAATGTCATTAAACAAGACGGCAGTTTTGGTGCAAGGAAACCTAGAACTGTAGGAACAAAACGCTTCCCTGCTTTACGAGATGCTTTGTAGAAAACTGATAATGGCATTGAAAAACATTTTTTGGTGTCCAAGGACATAAAGTTCCCAACATTAATCTCATAAACAAAATTAACAATTTTAGACACTGCCTTCACACTGCTGGAATCATGGAAAATAGATTTCTTCGAACGAGTGAAAACCATATTTCAATACCACAGGTAACACTGTGAAATGCATTAGAAACTATGAAACAGGAATTAACCATTGATTACATTATTCTATTTAGCCATTATACCATTTTAATATTTTAGCACTGAAAATAAACATTTTTTTCTTAAGTGCAAACAACTTCTAAACAGCTTTTATTTTTTAATAGCTCTATAAGGTTCCTTCAAATTGCTCTTTTCTTGTTAAATGTATAGCAAGAGAGAGAACTGTTTAATGCGTGCTCAGCCAGTTAGTTCTTCCTGTGCCAGGGGTCCCTGTGCAATTACACAATACGGAACGCTCTGCTTTGCAGCATCTCGGGTGGACTGTTCCTGTGCTGAGATGACGAATCTGAGAGAAGGCCAGATAGCTCCAGTTTTGAGTAATGGACCTACCAATAGTTTCCAGTCTCAATACAACTATTGTAAGACCCTTCCCGTGCACAGTTTTTATTCTGTGTACATTGTAATTTGTGGTATCAGTAAGAGAGTCTGTTCATAGCCATATTGGTTAAGTGTGTTCTTTTAAAGTCAAAGAAGAAAGTCTCACACTACAAACACATCAGCTTTGCTTTGCTTTGCTTTACCCGAGGTTCATGCCCGCGTGAGATCAGCATCACTCCATTCAATAAACATACAAGTTGTACCTATGAGCTTATACAACATTTTTAAAGCCTTATCACTCCATAATTTGTGATTTGCATCGTATTTGGGGGGGTACCATTACAAAACATAAGATATTAATGATGTTATTTAAGGTACATGTAAAATTTATTACTCGATTGAGTAATGTGATCTGCAAGGGACAAAAGCCCAAAAACATTATGAGCAGTAAGATCTGAGATTATTGGCACTCTAAGACATCTGGTTGTCCAATGGCTTTCTGACCTTATCTCGGAAGTAAAGTCAGCAACGTCTTAGAGCAGCCAGCATTTACCAAACATTCCGGATGTTTTTCTCCTGTGCACTCTGAAATTAGTTGCAGGGGTTTTTCCCTATTATTATTTTACTTCACAGAAATACTGGCACAGATCTTTTTAAACTGAACAAATCAAATTCCCAAATGTCTATAAACTGACTTTCCCGTAGCCTTGGGCTTTGTTTCTAAGACATGTTCAATTTTCAGCCACAGTTTTGTTCGATACTCTCAGCATACTGAGAAAAGAAGAGAAATACTTTTCTTTAATCATTCAAGCTGAAATTCTTAATTATATTTGCTTAAATCGCTTTCCAGAGTAATGTTTAGTGCAAGACTCTCAAAATGGCAAAAGCGAGAGGGGTCAACAGCATCTTTCAAGTTTCTTTAAGAGTCAGGAAAAAACCCAATGTTACTATTTTATTAATCATGCAACATACACTTAGTCCTCATAAAATATTAATGTTGATTGCTTCCTACATCAATAAAGAGTGTACTTTGCACAAAGAAAGAAAACCTGCCTGAGAAAGTGCCAGCTAAACTTACGAGGCATTCGAACAATTATCATAAAATGCTAGAAAAGAAAATACAGATATGTTAAGCAATCCTAAAATCTTCTTAAACCACACATTGTGCTTTCCTACAGAGAATTTTAAGATGAAAAATAGACCTTGAGGGTCTCAGACAAGCCTGAGGCAATAGAAAGAAAAAGGTCAAACACTCTGCTAAAAAGGACCGTTATCTTCAGAACAACAACTTATCAGGCAGCTTGCAGCCCTGCTTATTTACAGTTATTGGTCCCCGAGGAAGCGCACTCCAGCGCGGGCGCCGCTCCTGGTAATGAGTTTGCCAGAAATGGTAAAGGAAACTAATTTGTAACAATGTGCTGCTCCCCGCACATGAACTTTCGCAGACACTTTATTTATTTTTGTCCAGCAATGAATAACTAACTTCAGGCTCCCTAACAAGCAGTGCAAACGAGTGCGCTAAAACGACTGCGTCGCGAGCATGAATGGCTGAAACACCCGTGATTATCCCCCTCAGCTGTCCATTACGGCGCTCGCGATGCCCAATTCCCCCGCGGTGGATACACAGAATGCAGGTTTCAGGGGGTGGATTTGCACATGAAAATTAACACCATTTGGAAGAAAATAGCCTGCACCTGTCACAGATTAGCAACAAAAGGTCAAATGCCTCCTTTTACACCTAGAGCACTTGCATATTGTACGCTTTGCTTATAGGGGCCTAATTCGAGCTTCTTAATTCGGGAAAGTGAGCACCATGGTGAACTGAGGAGAAAAAAAGAATGAAGGCTTGGCTGAAAGCTATCAATAAATCTATTGATCAAGATACATCTGAATGGAAGCAGCCGAGGCAATCTCTGCCTCTAAAAGAGGTAGTTTTTCAAAAGAGAATTACGCAAAGTGCTCTTCTGTTTTCGTCAATATGCTGCCAGGTTTTGAAATACTATTTTTCATCCACACAATAAAAATCTTGACAAGTAAGCAACAGAAAATCACTAATACACTCGCAGCTGCATTTCAATCTATACAAATTCTTTAAACAAAAACAACCAAGGAACAGATTGGAATATACATCACTTTCACCAGTTGAACCTGGGATCAAGTCTAAGATAGCCAAACAGTATTAATCTGTGTTTTCTTGCAACCCTGTATTTCACAAAATAAGATGAAATCTAGAATATGGAATACCCTCAATGGAATTCACCCTTGAAGATCACAAAACACATTGAGATGATAATGCAAGGAAATTTTATTGATACATTCTAAAAGGAACAGGAACTACGGGGACCAGGACCTGTAAAAACTGCTCTAGAGCGCAAGATGAGCTGTGTGCTGAGAGGAGTGCGCCCAAGAATGCCAGTCGTAAACTCCCGCTGGCTTTAGGCTCTTTATCTGCAAAGAGAATTTATAACAAATAGTTTGGTGACAAGTCCTAAACAACTTCTACATAGCATTTGAGTTTTAAATAGGAAAAAGAATCTAATGAAATAGTGGTGATCTCTGAAAACCTGCGGCTGGTTTTGCACTATCTCCTGGACTCCTGCCCAGAGATTTCTGACACTGCAAAGCTCATGATTTGAATAAAGAGAAAATACCATGAAGAACACATATACACCACCTTGTGCATTAAAGTATACTTTAAATCATTAAAATTGCACATATTAAGCACTGCAATACAAAGTAATATCTACGCTGACACGGTTAAATCAATGTTTTGGAAAAAAACGTCAAGACTCTTCAACAATATCATATTGCACAGCTGATGTTTCACGTAAAACAATAGCAATGCTCATGACTCAGCTTTCGGTCTAAACCCAAATCACCTTTGAAAAATGTTCAAATGCTCAGGACTATCGAACAGGCAAAGAATTTCACAAGTAGCTGGTTGGAGAAGCTGGATGCTTCAGACTTGTCTCTTTCTATCCTCCCTCCTCAATTAAGCAAGTTGAAATTGCTGTGTTTCCATTACGTTTTTATCAATGGTGACATCCAAAGGACAGTAAATCAGTAGCTTTTGTGAATTTTTGTTGAAAAAGACGGGAGTGAACAATGACCATCTCAGCTCTCAGCAGCGGCTGATAAAACACCAGCTCCCACCGCTGGAACGGGTGAGCTCAGATGTACGTATCCACACCTAACCCAGGCCGAGGGATTCTGATTGAGCTTTTATTGCAATTAGACAGTGTGACAAAGCGTAACTGCAGCTGACAGCACATGAAAATTCTAGCTTCTACACTATTCCTGTTTATCTACGAGTATAGCATTAAAATTAATTTTATTGGTCTTTTGGGTAAGTAAGAGTTATGGGTCTCTGTTTGTTTGTTTGTTTCTCTACCAAAACAATATGGAGAAAAGTGGTGAATCCAAAACTCATACATGGTCTTATCCTTTCCAAATATCCCATTTCTTTTGGTGTAACAATATTGATTTTAATTGTGTTGCTCCTAATTGGTAACAATGAGCAAGAGCTGATTTTGCTCACCTTTTCAGGATCACGGTCTGAGTTCCCTCTCACCAACATGTTCCTCACGAGTGACGCAGGGACGGTGCACCAGACCCGTTTCCTAAGGGTGTCTGCCCATAGTGTCTGGGATCACAGTTACTGTTTCTCTGTGGTCCCAAAGAAGTGTAATGAATAGACCTATAATTCCTTTGTATTCAGTTAAATCGCAGAACTATTAAGGAACAGTGTGGCCTGGACTAAAACACCCACAGGAGGTTTAGAAATTAAAACTTTTCCCTGAATTAGAGTAGGAAGCAGAATTTATCACCCACAGCAGCTAATCTGAATCATTAGATTAAAAGAAAGTTGTGGGACTGGGGTCTGAATGAAGTGAGAAAGGGAGAGGGCCATTTCTAAGGAAACTAAAGAACTGTCTTCTACCCAGAATATGAAGGGATTTGGAAAGCTTTAAGAAAGCAGGACTGTTTGAAAAAGGAAAGAGGCATAAACCAGGATAGATTTGTTTTACTAGTTGAATATAAAAGACAAGAAAGTTGGGGGAATGATGCTATGATTTCTTCTACTGAAAAGAGTTACAAAAATATTGTCATATTTTAGTCTGGACAGCACCACCAATGGATGGATTTAGGATGAGTTTTCCTTTTCTCAGTCACTGGGCTTGAGTGATGTGCGGATGAGGCGAAAGGGGGACTAAAATGTATTGAGCAGCAATTCTGAGGCTCATCCTGCAAGGAGAATTCTATTGCTGATCTCACAATAGAAATCATTGGAAAGTTCCAACGTGTTAATCCCCAAGGCCACCTACTTACATCACTTGCAACTTTCCTTCAAAGCTAATGCAGAAGTGAACAGCACCATTTAGAATAACAACACAAGCAACTAGGAGAACAGAAGATTTTCTGTCTGTTGTGCTCATTAAGAGGAGCAACCTCAATGGCAACCCCAGCTTAGAGCACAATGGAAAACAGCAACAAGTAATCCCAAAGATGTAGTGGTCGCCATAGCTCAAAAAACACCACAAGCCAAACAGCACAATACAAATATAATTGCATAAACAGCAGGCTCACATACATATAAAGAAATGATATACTAAAATCTTGCTGAAGGAATTCAATAGTTTTGATCACACGAGATTGATATTTAATCACTAGCAGCCAAAGAGCCTTATTTCAGAATTGCCCTTATCAATAAATACTGATGCTTTCAGCTAAAGGACCTAAAAACCTGGAGCTGTAAAGAATAAAATGTCAATGTTCACTGTGCAGGGCAATGGTAACGGATGGATCAAATGCAGTCAGTCTCTTAACTCCTTCTCCTGCATCTATGAGATTCCCCTGAGTTACAAAAACATCAGCAAAGCCCAAGACTGCAACACAAAATAAAGTCATAAAATCAGGTAAATACAGGAATCGGCAGCAGTAAAGCAGCAACACATCAGCTCAGTGCAGAGTGTTGAGAATCCTTACAAACCAGAGGCCTGTGCCCTAAGACACCATGACACACCAAACCCACCAAATCCCCAGAAAACACGGCGACTGCTGAGCCCTCTGCTCCCTCTTTATCCATTCCCCAAGGGCCTCCGAAGACAGATGGGCAGTTATTTATCCACGGCAGTGAACCATTGTCAAAGGGGAATCAGAATACAAAGAGGCTTTGTACTAGTGTCACGAAACTCGGCTTGCTTTAACAAAGTAATGCCATCGAAACGACTGTCTGTACCACATCTTTCAAAGAGAAGCTCTTAAAGGAAAAGCATTTGGGGAAATTTCTGTTTGGAAGTCACTTAGCATATAATGGGTGCTATCCTAAATAAATAATTAATAAGTTTATAAATAAATTATAACAACGTCTGCAGCCTTAGCCACGGAAGAAACCACCGCGGCCGCTGAGGGAACGCGAGCGGCGGTACCGCGGCGGGATGTACCACTGCTGGTGTGCAGCAGGGGACGCGGCTCCGACACCCACCTCCTCAGGGCCTGCTGCTCAACGCGCAGCCTCGAAATCTGCTGCTGCCTATTGCCCCTCACATGAAACATTGTCCTGGTCACCTGCTGCCCAGACAGGGGTGCGAGCCACACACTGCAAATGGTTAAAAATGCTAAAAGCTGCATATTTCTTTTACTCTTAAGTACATTGCAGCAGCCCTACTTATGTAATTCTTCCTGCTCAATACAGTCACCATTTTGCAAATACGCTAAGAATTCTTGTAATGCAAAAGGCGAAACAGAACTTTCATCCTGCAAGTGAGGATATTTCTGTTGATTTATTACTGTACAATAATGCTGTAATTCTGCATTTGGCTTAGTTTGGTGCCCGATACATGGAACCACCATTTTTCCAGGGGAATCTTTCATTGTATAGCTACAAACTGCCACTTGAGGAAAATTAACCTCGATGATCAGTCTGGAGAGCTGTAGCTAAATGATATTCTCAAGGATCTCTCCAAAGTCACCACAGCTGTAAATAAATTTGCCTCTTTTTTTAATTAAAAGGAAAAAGAAGAGTATTAACGGAATGGCTTCGGGCATTGTCTTATAATGGTCTTGCTTTTTGACATGGATCCGAAATCAGAACCTTCTTTAACTAAGAAATTACTGATTTTATGGCTAAAACTATCCTTTTGTATGTTATACAAGAATTTCCCTGAACAATGGTCTACTGCAAGGATAGACTTTGAGTACAAACACTAGATCAGAATCATATCTGTCCTATATAAAGCTTTTGCAGAAGAAACAGTCTTATTTTAGTTTATTATGAAACTGAATTTGGTTCTCTATGCCATTATCAATCTAGTCACAAAAACAGTTTGGGGGCCAGAAACGTTATCTCATTCAAGACATTAATCCCATTATTTCATTGCCTAGAAGTGAAATCTTATAACATAAACTCCATGATAAATGTACAGATAGATTTCCTGCAGCCTGGGTACGTTTTTGGCCATTCCGTCAGATCAGACTGAGGCACCACTTCACTGTTCACCTGCCCCTCTGCTGCAGTTCCCCATCTGACTTCCTTCTGTAGAACGAGGTGGATTCTGTCCCTTTCTCTTTACCATACAGCACTTTGATCCTTCTGCAGGCAATGGAACTTGTCCTGTATTTTCCCTTCTGTAATGTTCTGACTCCTGTGCTGTTTTCCTGCCCTCCAGCCCCCAGCCTGCTCTGGAAGCCCCTTGGCTCCCAGTCTTGCCCATAATTATGAAATGCCGATGCTGTTAATATCCCAGCTTTACTCCAATGTGCCATACAGAATTACGCAGTACCAAGGAACTATATTACATTGGTTTGTCTGCTTAATATTGATAGAGTTTACAGCAGACCTTCTTAAATGTACCTGCAAGGATGCACCAGAAAACTGCTCACCCTCCTGTATCTTTGTTCAGTTAAAGCTTAAATTAGACCTTAAAAAAATATCTAGTTGATGTTATTTTTTCGATCAGACGTGATAGTTTAAATATTGACATTTTAGATGGCACCAACATGTTTTGTCTTCTGCTACAGTTAGAATGGTTTATTATATCTCAATGTCTGTCTTCATTTTGTTCGGGTCCTTTTCTTTTTTTTTCATTTTGCCAAATCTAGAAGCATTTCCCTTTATTTCAAAGTATTTCTGTGTTTGTAGTAAATTAAACATTAATCTTTCTCTGCAAATGTCAAGTGATATTTAAATGTTTTTCTGGCAGATAAATGATTATTAATATTAATGCAATAAAATCACAACTCTTTGTCCTTTCTTTGATATTTAAGAAAAAATTAAGGATGTCAAAACAGTTCTGCAAAGAGAGAATTCATTGGTCTGCCATCCCCTCTTCATTAGCCTGAGAGGTAAAAAATTACTGATCTTGTGAGACAATGTGTTTATAGAATCAGAAAGGGCTGGAAATGAATTACTCTATCAGCAGTAGAG